>NC_059153.1:4770948-6224396 GCF_020740605.2 Lemur catta | reverse complement strand
GTTAGTCTAGAAGTTTCAGAAAGTTTTTGCCTATAACTCAAAATCTACCTTTCTGAAACTTATACTCATTGCTATTATCTCTTTTATGTGATTTTTCATATGGTATCTAGTTTTTTCTCTAGACACTAGCTCTCCAGATACTTAGAGATAACTCTAACCTTTCTAAATCTTTGCTTTTAAAGAGCATCACGAACTTGAAAAAAGACAGCACATATTTTTGAGGCACTAGAGGAAGAGAGGTGGCAGGCACCGAGTTATGGTTCCAGAACTTAGAAGTGATGTCAGGAATTTAAGTGATTTAAAGAACTCTGAGCCTCATCTGACCCAGAAATGTGTGATCACTGAGTGAAGATGTTTGCAGAATGCTCTGGTGGGTGTTTCCCACTTCTGAGTAACGGTCAAAGAGGTGCAGGGGAGGCTAAGAATGCAGAGTCATTATATAGACGCAGGAGTTAACAAAGAGCAGCATCAGTGGATATGGAAAGGCAACCGAGGGAAGGTCTTAGGAAAAGTCTTGCTATTTGCTGACTTTTTTTTTTTTTTTGAGGCAGAGTCTCACTCTGTCACCTGGGCTAGAGTGCCGTGGCATCAGCCTAGCTCACAGAAACCTCAAACTCCTGGGCTCAAGCGATCCTCCTGCCTCAGCCTCCCAAGTAGCTGGGACTACAGGCATGAGCCACCATACCCAGCTAATATTTTTCCATATATTTTTTAGCTGTCCAGATAATTTCTTTCTATTTTTAGTAGAGACAGGGTCTCGCTCTTGCTCAGGCTGGCCTCGAACTCCTGACCTCGAGTGATCCTCCCACTTCGGCCTGCCAGAGTGCTAGGATTACAGGCGTGAGCCACTGCACCCGGCCTATTTGCTGACTTGTAATTCATTGGTGCAGATACACAATTTTAGAAAAGTGAAGGTATCAAAAATAACATATTATGTGATTAGTGATAAACTAGAAGAGTCCTTATGGGTAAAGTAGACTTTTCTTTTTAATGGCAATGAAAACAGGTTGAAGCCTGGAGTAACTGGAAGTGCTGACATGAGGGCTGTTAGCTCACTGGTAGCAGAAAAAAACGTTGAGATCTGTAGTTGTGTTGAGAAAGTTGTGCTTAAACATAGAGAAAGTGATACTGAAATTGTTGAAAAAGATTGGCAAGAGTGAGGAGTGTTTTCCTACGCGCTGGAGGGTGCTGTCTGGTTTGTGGAAGGTTGCCACTTCCCACCGTGCCAGTCAGATGGAACTCAGTGGTGCGGAGAAACCCGAGCTCCCTTCTGAGGCATTTCTGGTTATGCAGACGGAGTTTTGCTGCCCTTAGAGACCAGTGTGGCTGGAAGGCCCCTTAAGGGGCCTCTGGCTCTTTTGAAAACATCGGTAAATAAGAAGTAGGTATCCCAGAAAAGGCAGAGATCATTGAAAGGAAGAGGTTCAAGAAAATATGGGAAGAGATGGTCCATAGGACCCAGGAAGAGTGGGACTTAGCCTTGGAAAAGAAGAAATTGTAAACCAGAAAATGAATGGAAAATGAGAGAAAATGGGATAAAGAAAGAGCTAGAGAGAAACGTGAAGGTAGGAAAAAGGAAGAAAACACAATTACCATTTAATAGCACCGATCTTTTTGGAGAGTAAGGAGACTTGGCAGTTGAGAATAAAAAACGAGTCTCTATTGTATTCAGTTTAGAGAAGAGTGAAAATAGTAGATAATTTGCAATAGTCGTTTTAAGGATCATAATAACCATTCTGTTATGAATAAAAGGAATTAGGTAAACGATATATTCCTGGTTAATATTAATAGAAAGTGCATTAATACCATGGGTTAGTGTATAAAAATACCAAAGTGCACACACATGTGTGTAATAATATCATATCATCCTATTTTAACCTGGACCGTCGGGATGAAAGCATTCTGTTGTCTGCCTGCTAATCCTGAATTAGGATTTTCTCTGCGGCATAATCAATCCGAGACTGCAGGTCCATATATTCTACAGAGGCCCAAGTTTCCTCAAATCAGGAGATATTTATGTTCCCCAAATATGGTGAGATTCCTGGGAGTATTTGTCATTTTGCCAACCAGTTCATTTAAACCTGGAGACTTTCTGAAATACCATCAGCACAGACTAGAAATCAGTCCTTCCAAAAGTCTTCCTTACCAAATAAAATGGCACTTTCTAAAACCTGACATGAACGCCTTTCCTTCTAACACACATAGAACTCTTTGCAAAGTCATTTGTTTTCCTCTTCTTCTAACCATTACCTCTTTTCAAATTTACATCACCTCTTTTAAGAATCGCTTAGGATAATTTTCATCTTTTTGTGTAGTATAATGGGAAGCTCCTCTCGGAAGGTGCATTTCAGTGTACGTATGAGAGCCTAATTCACGACCAGATTGTCTCCAAGATGCTAGAAAGACTAAAAGAAACTAGATGCTACAAACTAGGTAGACTTTGGTTTATTTCATGTAGGCCTGTGATACATCATGATGTTGGTTTTTAAGTGAAACAATCTATCTTCAGTGAAACTTAGAAATCAGTGTAATGTTTCCCAACGTTTTTCTTAAATGTGGAAGGATGCCGCTTCCCTTCTCCCCTAACCTCAGAGCTGCGTGGAAGTTTTCCCCAATCCTAATTTGATCTTCTGTGCTACGGCTCTCCTCCATGCCTAGCCCAGATGAGTCCCGTCTCTACAGAGGAACGAGAATTTTTGTCACTATTCTATGCTACCTACCAGTACATCTGTGATTTCAAGCACATATTTAGTTGTGGCTGTTTACTAAGAATTCAGTCAAGCATTTGGCAGACATTTATGCGATTCTTACTGTACCTGAAGACTAGGTACTGCACACATGGTGGAAAGAATGGCAGATCGTTGCTTTCTTGGAACCTACGGACGATAAGCTGGAGAATTTTCAGTAGTTTGGGTGCTATGAAGACAATAACGGAGTCATGGGATGAGAGTGAGTAGGGGAGGCTATGTTAGATTTCAAAATTGAAGAAGACTATCCTATGAAATTATTGAAACCTGAATGATTAGAAGGAGCCTGGGAATATCTGAGTGGAGAATATTCCCAGTGGAAGGAAAAGAGACGGGATGAAGTCAGTGTGTTCCAAGAACAGAAGAAGTTGATGTGGGTGGAAGTTATTTGCTTTGCAAAGCCTATTTTCTAAAATGCAGTGCAATAGTAGTTTATTACTAGTAAGGCAATAGTTTATTATTTTTATTTTTAATTACTATGGGTACATAATAGTCATATATATTTATAGGTACATGTGATGTTTGGGTACAGGCAAATGTAGAATTAATCAATCAGGGTAATTGGGGTATCCATCACCTCAGACATTTATCGTTTCTTTGTGTTAGGAACATTCCAAATCCACTTTTTTAGTTATTTTAAATTATATCTTATTATTTATTATAGTCACTTTTTTTTTGTTTGTTTGTGTTTTTTTTTTTGAGACAGAGTCTCGCTTTGTTGCCCGGGCCGTGGCGTCAGCCTAGCTCACAGCAACCTCAAACTCCTGGGCTTACGCGATCCTCCTGCCTCAGCCTCCCGAGTAGCTGGGACTACAGGCATGCGCCACCATGCCCAGCTAATTTTTTTTTTCTATATATATTTTAGTTGGCCAGGTAATTTCTTTCTATTTTTAGCAGAGATGGGGTCTCGCTATTGCTGGTCTCGAACTCCTGACCTCGAGCGATCCTCCCGCCTCGGCCTCCCAGAGTGCTAGGATTGCAGGCGTGAGCCACCGCGCCCGGTCCATTATAGTCACTTTGTTGCATTATCACGTATTGCTAATTCTACCTAACTAACTATATTTTTGTAACTAGTAACCATGCCCCCTTCCTCCCTACCTCCCTGCTATCCTTCCCAGCCTCTAGTAACCATCATTCTACTCTCTGTCTCCACGAGATCAATGATCAGTTATTTTTTTAGCTCCCACATGTGAATGAGAACATGCGAGATTAAGATAATAGTAATTTAACTGCTCCTCTCTGGGATGTGAAAAGCATATTGTTACTTTTCCTAAGGAGTTACTCAAATGTGAAACATTTTCCTGGAAGTTTTGGGGCCATCGATATCAAGTTGCTCATCTAAATCGTACGCTAGCAATTGAACCTAAACGTCTTTTAATTTGAGGACATTCGACTTTTCAAGTGGGAAGTAAAGGAGCAATGTTGCTGGTCGGAGGGAAGTTAAATGGATTATTCAGGGATTCTGTACCGCCCCCCCTTCTGAAGGGTTATTCAAATTTGCTCGCATAATACATGGATTTTTCTGTCGTGATTAGCCCACAAGCAGCCAGTTGAAAGGAATGTGGCATTTTCCATTTCCCTCCAATGGGGAGCTGGCCTTTGTGAATGGAGTTGACAGCACCATGCTGGGGGCTCACAAGAGAGCCCCGACACAAGAGCGTCAACAGAGAGATAAACCCTCCACCTACCTGCCTTGGCTATTCATGAAGCTGCCCCAGCATTCAGCGGTGCTCATTTGCATGCTAACACTAGCAAAAAACGATGCAAAACATGACTGTGGAGTTTCTCAAAGGGGAGCAGAGCTTGCAGCCAGGAGGGGAGAAGCCCAGGACAGCTGAGCTCCATTTTGCTTTCTAGACAATGAAAGCCTAGGAACAAGATCAATTTGCCAACCCACCTCTTCTGGAATAATAAAAAAGGAATCAAGTCATTTGCCCCCTGTTAGATTAGGCCACTTGAGTTTCTTCCAGTGTTTTATTAACCTTGGATAGGAACTCTTTTAAACTTGTTTGTAAAGTATATCCGTTCAAATACTCACTGTGACTAGACCCTATCACTCTTGTCCCTAAGAATGACGTTTCTATCTTTCTCATTTGCCTTCTTATGGGCACTTGCTTATTTTCCATTCACACACACACACACACACCTTCTATCAAATAAATAATATAACATATGCCATATGTCAGTGTTCTGCATAAGGACAATGAATGTAACTTGACATGGCTAAATTCTGTTATTTCTAATGACTAATTCTGATCTGCGGTGTGTGGCTAGCCTTCTGGATGCTTTAAATGCCTTCACTTCTATGCACCATATGAATATAGATACCATGAAACAATGAGAGAACACAGAATGCAATGATATATTTGCTTCAAAGAAAAAACTTTTGGGGGGGCTTTTTGGGAGAAAGGGGGAACTTCAAGAACAGCAGAGCAGAAAGAATGCTTAGTTAAAAATTCCGAAAAAAATAATCTGGAGGATACAACAGAACAACAACAACAAAAAGAATGCTAAAAAGACAGTAGTTGAAGAGAAATCTGACATTTAAACTGAGGCCCCACGGCTGCCCGTAGCAACTCCTCTGACAACTGGGTTAAAAAAAAGAAAAAAAAAAAAAAAAACAGACAAAAAATCTATTCTCTTCTTTGCTTTCAAGGATAATCCTTGCTTTTTATTTTTTCTTCCTGGGAACCATGACAATTTTTTTTTTTCTCTTTTGGGACCATGCAGGACTTTCTTTTATAATCGACCTAATAAATAATGGAGGGTTAATGTCCTTTAGACAACTAGCTGGGAAATTTGATCTTCCCAGAACACATTTTCACGCTTGTACACAAGCCCAGTGTTATGTGATCTGTGTGCTGAGAAGCATAAGTAGGCTCAGTTGTTTTATAGTTAGGATTTATGTACTTTACAATGCTCAGGTTGAATACAGCGTTAAGATGAGGAAGATATTTAAAATTTTTCTGCTGAATCCAGCATGGGGTAATCATTCTCTCTAAATTTAAATACAGTTCTCATTTATTCTTCTGGCGTTCAGGTATCCGTATCTCTGGGCATATTGTGGCCTAGGATCAGATAAAAACAGGGATGCCCATTGAAGCTATGATGTTCCCCTTCTCATTTCAAACACGATTTCCAAGTCGACACTTATTTTTCAAGAATTTTATCGTAACATTAGGACTGATTCTCATTTCAGTGCTGATCTCACCTGGGCCCAAACACCGTGGGGTGGGGACAGCTGGAAGAAAACGTCACTGCCCCATGGGCCTTCCTGCTATTAACATTTTATGCATAATTTGCTCAGGATTATTTTTCTTTTTTTTAAAAGTGGGAAATGGGAGTGATGGTCACCTTTCCACTGTCTCGTTTGCAGACCCTAAGTCTGAATTTCGGGCATGCCAGGCTGCACTTACATTTTTTGTTGTTTTTGCCTTTAAGATAAAAACACTCACACTCAACAGAATCAAAATGGACGAAGAATACAGATTGCCCTTTTTTTGTTTGGAAGACAATTTTTCAGGAAGATTTAATGTCCATAAAGCTTCTTACTGTTTATAATCTCCCAGAAGGTTGAGATTATTTCCTGAAAAGATTAATAATCTTTTCGCAGTAAGAATGTTTACTGAGCACTTATTCTACAACAGGGTCATTTTGCATAAATTATTTCTTATCCTCTTAGCAGATCTATAAGGTTATATTTTATGCTCATCTTACAGGTGAAAAAATAATAATAAAATGCAAGCTGTCCAGTCACATAATTTATAAACCGCGGAGCTGCCATGAGAACCCAAGCCTATGAAATTGCCACCTCATCCAACATTTCAAATCAGCACCAGAAATGCCACCTCTCTTTTTTGAGTGACACATTTAAGCAGGCTGCCAAAGAGATTAAAAAGGAGGTTGCTTTGTATTTTCTTTTCGTCTACTTTTTTTTTTTGATTGTTTTTTGTCATAGGCTTCCTGATTTTTATTTCTGTCAAAGAGTGAAATGGAAAGACTAGAAAGAGGGAGAAACTAGATCTCTGAGTCGTGTTTGCAAAAGCCTGACCACGCATGGGGTAGGGAGGTGGCAGTTTCCTTCGGGAAGAGTCAAGGGCTGACTTGCCTGTCACTGTGGCATCAATGGCACCGATGTTCCCTGACAGAGACTTAAACATTAACTGGTCGCAGCGATCTTGTGTCATGACAAGCTGAGCGCTGCCAACAGAGCTGGTTTTCACGATTATATAAAAACAAATGCATTGTAGAATAAATGCTGCTTGATTAGGGGTCATAGTTGAGCTACAGCCTTGGCTACTGGCTCTCTGTTGTCACCACTCTGTCCATGCACAGGTGACACGTCCTCTGGCTCTTGGTCAATCCCTGGGCGCTGCCATGGTGCTGGCGAAGGGGGACACTCCCCAACGGTGGCTGTAGCTTGAGGACTCCTGGGACATCCTTGAGCTGCTCCCAAACCCTCTGTGACCATCCTCTCTCCCTCCCTTGTCCTGTCACTGATCCTGGACCATTCTGTCCTCTGACTATTCTGTCCCTGCCCTTGGTCCCCACAGGCTCCTCCACCAGAGAATGTCATCTGCATGTGCCCCTGTCTTGGCCTCTGCTTCTTGGAGGACTCACGCTGACACACGCTTCCTGTCGCTGAGCTGGAGGCCACACACCCGCACTCGTGTGCTCACACCTCGTCACGCTGCCCTTTCTAGCACTGCCTGTGCCATCCCGATACTTAAAGGACCAGCATCTTCTGTAACTAAAAACATGTCAATGAATTTGAACCCCGGTTTTCATTAGTATACCTGTCTTTAAATAATTATTTGTATAAAATCAAATTTTGTAGAAAAAGACTTAAGATTTTTTTAAAGGAATACACTACAGTGTTTATTAAATCTCCGTAGACTATTTATATAGGCAGATATGGCCATGAGGAGCAAGATAAAATTTCTGTAAGCGAACTCACCAGCAAGCAAGCCTTTAGCTCTAGAATTATCCAAGGCTTCTACTGACGTTTTCCTCATCTGAGCTTCAGGGTCAATATCCCTTTGGCCCACGTACGACCCGAATGCCTTCCCTGTTGGGGACATTCTTCTGGCTGCTGCAGTGAATATTCTCAGCACTCTCCTGCTAGTCTCCAGTGTGATTCTGCTGCTGAATTCCTTTTAGATTTTATCCTTAAACCTAATGATGCTTTTCTACACTCATCACTTACAGGCTGTCACTACCCTGACAGCTACCTAATTCCTCAACCACTATCTCTCTCTCCTGCAGGACCAGGAGAGGAAGACATACATTGTCCCATCGTGGGGAATTGGTTGGCTAAGTTGTGCATCAGCCCAGAAAAGCGAATACGTCCAGTTCTGCAGCCTTAAGTTTATAAGAGTTATGTGGACCCCTTATAGACACTAAAGTTATACAACCTGGTAATACCAATGCTACCACTGGATGGTTTTGTGACTTCAGGCAAGTTTACAAATCCTTTGAATCCCAATTTCCATCTGCAAATATCTATTTTTAATAACGTTTACTCATAGAGTTGTTAAAATGGTTACATCATGGTCTACATAAAGTAATTCTTAATAAATGTTAATTATTATTATATCTTGTAGCTCAAATTTCCTAAAAATAAACAACTGGGTGTCTCTGGTTCAGATTTCTTTCTCTAAAATAACTTCAAATGACAATACATCTCTTATAAATCAGGAAATTAAATTAAATAAACTAACTAAAAATGTGAATTTCCTGTGTTAGTTGTTTATTCAAGTTCTGGATTTACACCATCAAGGTTTGCTTTTTACTATTGTTTATCAGTGTATATTCCCTATAAGGTGATGGTCTTTAATTAAATGCAGGTTTCAACTATTTTAGTAAGAGAAGGTGGATGAGCACATTAAAATATAGCAAACTGCCAGTCTATAGGGTGGTGCTACCCAAGAAAGTCAAGCTGAAGACGAAATGGTATCTTGGATTCTTTAGCTCTTAAAATATGACATGCGCAATTTCTTATAGTCATTGTACTAATAGTGGAATTTAAAATACTTGGTACGTCTCTTGTTTGACATGAGGGTAACGAGAAGTGTAAGATTTGTCTCTCCCTTGAATTTTTGTGTCCTTTAAAATGTGTCTTTTTCATATGGCATTACAATTTGCAAAGTTAAGCTCCAATATTTTCTCACAGCAAATTGATTTTCAGTTATTTTGTTTTCAGCCTCGCTCACAGCAACCTCAAACTCCTGGGCTCAAGCGATCCTCCTGCCTCAGCCTCCCAAGTAGCTGCGACTACAGGCACGCGCTACCATGCCTGGCTAATTTTTTCTATATATATTTTTAGTTTTCCAGATAATTTCTTTCTATTTTTAGTAGAGACGGGGTCTCGCTCTTGCTCAGACTGGTCTCGAACTCCTGACCTTGAGCGATCCTCCCGCCTCGGCCTCCCAGAGTGCTAGGATTACAGGCGTGAGCCACCGCGCCAAGCCAAGATCATGAAGTATTTTAAAGTGAAACCCTGACATCATATTATTTCACCCTTAAGTGCTTCAATAAAGATTTTAGCAGATAAAGACTTTTGCTTCCACTGGTGATGCTATTATGAAAAGTGGAAAATGGTCAGTGTAATATTCTTCCATACCGTATGGTGATGTTGCAGACTAAAGACACTGTGTATTGTTTTGCTTGTTTTGTTCTCAGTATTGATATTAAGGGTGTGGAACTGTTTATCCCGCTAGCTGTGCCAATCATTTAAAAGGAAGCCTTTTCAGGGATCTGAAATTGTATATTGCTAAACCCCCCATAGGATAGATACTGTTTTCTTGTTTTATAATTATTATAGCTGGGGTCCTAGCAAATGCAATACGCAGGTGTGAAAGTCAGCATGCGGCAGTGTTTTGGTTCTTCCTTAAGGTATGAGGTCATTGGTAAGCAGGTATTTTCACAAATCCTTCCAAAGAGTTGAATCTTAAGAGGTGAGACATACAGAGGACAGATGCTGTGCCCAGAGACACAGGACTCCAATCGGAGGGCTACGCAAAGGGTCAACGTTATAATCCGAAAGGTGGGAGGGAGAGGGCTGTCCTTGAAGCGGGAAGTCTAAACACTGTTCCAAGAAAGTTGTCACTGTCAGGCTTTCTCAAGGCCCGGTTAGCACAACTTACTCATTTCCAACAATGGTAGATGTAGTGACCAATTACACAGCAGAAAACACAAGTGAAGTTTTGATTCCAGTTTTCTTTCTGAGAAATTGATAGGATGTGTTAGCAGGTCAGCAAATTGACTCTTGGCCATTACACCATTGTACTCTATCTGCAGAAAGCGTCTCGGTACATACAGCTTCTGGGCTGACACGTGCTAATTTCAGCCATCGTGACAATTCTGGCATGTCTGTGTCTCTTCAGGGTCATCGTCATTTCTTTGAGGGCAAGGGTTTTATCTTTTCTTGGTCCCTTCATCTGCAGAGTCCCTGCTGAATGCATGTCTTTCACTGGCTTCTTAATCAAACTCGATATAAAGTTTGTCTTTCCTATCTGTCTCTTCAAAGGATAGTGGGGTGTTTGTCCTGTGGGTCCACTTTCCTCTTGCTCTATGATCATTCATTAGTTGGTCACAAGCATTTATAGAACAGGTATCTTTCATTGACTATTTTGCCCGTTCCAAATTTTACTCAAGAGCCTTTCCCATAAACCCAGTAAGATCAGGATTAGAATAGAATCTAATGGAGGAGACATTCAACTCTTTCCTTCTTTCCCCAAGGATCTCTCTGAGGTCCATGACTCTTTGGCTAAAATATTTCCAGCTGGCCTTTGCTTAATAAACTTAATAATGAGAAGTTTTAAAAAAAATCCCATTTCATTATTGGAAAACTTAATTTGTTAGAAAGTCATTATTTTTGTTGTGTAAAACTACCTCTCTCTTTAACTTATACGCATTCATTTTTTTTCCCAATATGGAGAAAGCCTTCACATGTTGGTAGGTATTTATAGCATACCTTTTAAAACTAAAGGTAAGTGTAATCCAAGCTAAATCTCCTACTAGGGTTAATTATGAAAAAGGGATTTTTTGTACACAGGTACTCTCTTAGTACCTCTCTTATAGATTAAGCAAAACATATTTTTTGACCATTAACAAAAGTAAAAAAGCAAAATAAAGGAGAGAGAATTTAAGTTGCAGTCTTCTGTATGTATCTCTGTGTAACGCTACTTGAATATATTTATAATTAAAGATAGATCCAGTATAAATATTCAGATACAAAATATGTTTAAAAGTCCTTAACAAGTCGAAACATAAAAGTAGATTTAAAATGCCAAGAAGTAAAAAAAAAAGAAAAAAGAAAAAATCTAGACTGCTAGCTTTGTGTAAAAATTTATTTTCAAAAGATAAAAAAATTGAACTTTATACAAATCACATACCTACAGTTTCTGTTGAGTTTCTGAGATTTCAGAAATTTTTATTTTAATATCTTTGTTTTTCTATTTTCTTATCATGCCTCCTACAGGCATTGAAACAGTGATGTTTAACATGTTTTCTGATTGATTAGTGGTAGATCATTGTCTAGAAACCAAAAAACAGGTTATATTTATAGCAAATCATGACTGCATTGCAGTTTGATTCCTAATTTAAGAATTATCTATATTTATTTTCAAGGGAAAAAGCTAGACTTAATGATAAAAGAATTCTAAATCTTTAACAAATAGAAACAATCATCAATATTCAAAACATGTTCTGAAAGAATTTTATATTTACAATTTTAAATAGTATAGTTGAATGAAGAAAAGATTTACTGAAATTTAGGCTCTTCTTTTTTCCCCCCCTTTCTTCCTGTTAATTTTTTTTAACTAAAGAGGCAATCTTAAGTCACTTTGTAAAATCGAGCTGCAATTCAAAGGACCAAGAACATTACAATACTTTAAAAATAATGTTAACTCAACTCAATCTATCCTTTCTTTTTAACTTCTGATGCAATCAGGAAGTGATTTAATGTGTTCCTGTCATTAATAATATAACAGGCTGTAACTAGAATGTACTGAAAAACAATCAATTCGTCTTATTTTCTTTCAAAACAGGAAAGAGAATGAAAAATAGAGCTCTCCAACTTGCTTAGTAAAATAACCATCCTTCCAAACTAGCAGCTTCAATTAATTCAGTACACTGGCACTGTGGAACTGTGGTGACATTTAGTAGCTCATTATCTTTCTTGGGAAAAAGAAGAAAAAATGGCGAAGTTCTTTTTCACTTGGCCGACAAGACATTTTTCAATGTAAATTCTCCATCATACAAACACATGTCTTTAATCTTCATCTACTTTTGCACACTTGTGTTGCTTATTCATATCCATTGTTTATAACATTTTTTTGAAATCTTGGCAGATATTTGCTTTCAAGACAAGATTTATCAAATGTATAAACTTGACAGTCCATCCTCTGTTAAGGTAAAACCTAGGAGGAAAGATAATTCTTACTGGGTCAGAGCAATTCATATTCTCTAATTTGTTAACAAGATGCAGTGACCAATGGCCCATCCTTACTTTGTCTCCAGGCAGAGTTACAAAGTGACATAAGATAGATCCAGTGACCATCATGAAAATTTTTCTACCTTAAGGGAGACTGTTCCTTTTTCATTACACCACCTGATAGAGAGTGTTTAATAATATTTCATAGAGTAAGTAATAAAAGATCTTTGTCAAACAAGTGACGAAAGTGGTTTTTACCTATATTTGGTTTATAAAGAAACTGGGGCCCAGAAATACAAAAAGAGTAAAAGAATTCATCCTTAGAGCTCATTCTTTAAAAACATCAGTTATGGTTTCCAGTGATGTGTTCAATTATTTCTCAGATAAAGTGTGTTTTCTGTCGTAAAGACAGGAAGTGATTGAATAGCTCTATTTAACAATAATCGTCTTAAGTTAACTTTTTGGCAAACTGGAGCTATGAATAATTTGTTAAATTCTTCAGTAGATAACAACATGGTAACTCATTCACAAATAAATAATGACCCACATATCACTCACACATGCACACAGATATCTTCAAGGAAATACTAAGAATAATGTGCTTTTCAAACTCTTTATTTTATAGATTCAACTCATCACAACTGGGAAAACTTGAACTAATGATACCACATCTCACAAGTAACTTTCAAAAATGCAGATGTTCTAGTTTTATATCTAGGGAGAACCTTCCTGTATAGAGTTCTCTTAAAGATATTTCAGTAGCTGACTCCATGTGTTTTCTTGAAAATATGTCAGCTTTATTGCAACACAGTAAAAGTACTTTTAAATGTATTTGCAGATGTGCCAGCAATGAGAGCTTTTCAGAGACTTTCCTTTCACTGCCGAGGAGGAAAGGATGGTCTTGAAATTTCAGAGTTTTAAATGCTAAGGTTTAAAACTAGATCCATTATGAATTTATGTTAAATGAAGCAAGATAAATGAAATAGAAAAATTCCTTGAAGATATTAATTAAATATGGGTAGTGTATCACTTTGTTTCAACTCTACTCTTCTTTCTTTCCAAGAGATTTTGAGGGAATTTCTTTTCTTTTCCATAACTCATTCTAATAACTTACGGATTCTCTGCTAATATTTAAATGGAGTATGCTTATTCTGGATACTGAGCTTAAAAAACGATATTTCAATAAATTGTGCTGAGTCAAATGGATGTCCATATGATAAAAAAGTCTCCACTCTATGCCTTCATTTCCTCTGCACCTTTTCAGCTAACGTGACTCTTTCCCTAAAAATGAAATTTTGTACCAGCTGTTGAGAATATAATATGTTCTTCATGATATTTTCTAGTACTTTAAACTACTTTTCCGTAGTATGCTTCTATTATGTGCATCTTTAAATATGTTTCTGATTATATTCTTGTGAATTTCTAGAATTTGAATTGTTAGGTTAATAGTGTGCAGATACATGGCTAAGTAAGATTCCTTTTCAGAAAAGTCAAATAATTCCATTTGCATTGCCAGTAGCAGAGGTGGAGTGTACCTGTCTGCTCACACTCTGATTAACACTGATTAATATTTATGTAAACATTTTCCACTTGGTATATTAGAAATATTTACTTATTTTAGAATACATGTTTTTAGCTCGCTTATGTTAGTAAATTGCTTTTTTATGGTATTTTCTCATTTTTCTCTTGAACATCTATTTTTTATTGATTTGGAATTTGTATACAAACACACACATGATTCTCAATTGCTTTTTTAGATGGTGTTATATCCTATAGAAGTTTTAAATTGCATATATTATTAAGACTATAGGACATTTTGAGGTCTTGATGATCACCCCCAAATTTACCTTTAGGACCTGAAAAATTGCATGCAAATCAAGCTGCAGGAACTGACAAATCTCTATAGATTCCTCATGAAACATTCAAACTATGTCTATTTATAACTATAAGGTACACAAAAGTGAAGAGAATCCCTACACTGATTTTATTTTATTTTTATTTATTTTTATTTTTTATTTATTTTTTTTTTTTGAGACAGAGTGTCACTTTGTTGCCCGGGCTAGAGTGAGTGCCGTGGCATCAGCCTAGCTCACAGCAACCTCAGACTCCTGGGCTTAAGCGATCCTACTGCCTCAGCCTCCCTAGTAGCTGGGACTACAGGCATGAGCCACCATGCCCGGCTAATTTTTTTGTATATATATTTTTAGTTGGCCAGATAATTTCTTTCTATTTTTAGTAGAGACGGGGTCTCACTCTTGCTCAGGCTGGTCTCGAACTCCTGACCTCGAGCGATCCACCCGCCTCGGCCTCCCAGAGCTAGGATTACAGGCGTGAGCCACCGCGCCCGGCCCCTACACTGATTTTAAGTAAACTTTTATTGAAGAATAATTACATATAGGTATATGCACAGATCATTATGGGTATAAATCCATGATTTTTCCTTAAATAAACTATCATATAGATTAAGAAAAAGCATGTTTCACACTTTTGGAACCTGAGAAGCCCCTTTTGTGCCCCTGCCCATGGCTGACCCCACATGGAGTAACCACCCTGTGACTTACAATGCCAGAGATTTGTCTTCCTGTTTTTGAGCTTTATATAAATGAAACCAAACAGTGTTGTAATCTTTTGTGTCGGGTTTCCTTCATTTTACATTATGTTTATAAGATTCACCTTGTTCATTCATTGTCGTGTAGAGTTGCAGTTCTTGTATTTTTATTGCTATCAAGCATTCCTGTGGGTTCCTAAACATATTTATGTATCCACTATGCAGATTAGAGATAATTGGGAGGTTCCAGTCCTGGCTTTGTGAACAGAACTTTCAGGAGCCTTGTTGTACACGTTTTGTGATGAAAATATGCATGCATCTGAGTTTTATATGTTCTTATGAGTTCAGTTGCTGAGTCATAGCGACCATGTGTCTGTTTGGCACTAGCAGATAGTGCCAGATAGCTTTCCAAAAATGTCGTACCAGTTTACAATCCCCGAAGCGGCGTATGAGAGATCCAGTTTCTTCACATCTTTCAAATCACTTCTTTTGTGTATTCATTTACATTTGTTGCATAACAAATTACTGCAGATTTAGTGGCTGAAAACAACATGTGTTTATTAGTTTACAGTTTCTGTATGTCAGAAGCTGGGTTCTTTGCTTTGGGACTCACAGGTAGAGATGAAGGCTGTGTTTTCATCTGGAGTGCTGACCAGGGATGGATCGTCTTTCAAACTCCTCACATTTCCGACAGAATGAATTTCTTTATAGCTGTAGAGCTCATGAGAGCTTGCTTCTTCAAGGCTGTCCATGGAAAGTTTCTGCTCTTACTGCTAGACCCTTTTGTAAAGGGCTTATCTGATAAGGTCAGATCCACACAGACTAATCTTTTTTGATTAACTTAAAAGAAACTGATTGGAGACCTTAATTACATCTGCACAGTCCATTCACTTTTGCCACATTGTATCAGTCAGAAGCAAGTTGCAGACCCTCCCCATACCCAAGGGCTGGGTGATAAACAAAGATGTGGGTACAGATGCTGGAGATGTGGATACAGATGCTGGAGACGTGGATACAGATGCTGGAGACGTGGATACAGATGCTGGAGATATGGATACAGATGCTGGAGACGTGGATACAGATGCTGGAATTGTGGATCTTAGAATCCTGCCATTCACACTTGGTGTGGCTTGTTTTTAAGTTTAGCCATTTTGGTGTCATTGCATGTTGGTGTTAATTTCCATTTCCTTGATGACACGAAATGGAGCAAATTTTCATTTGTTATTGTCCGGTGGGATATCTATCCTCTTTTGTTAAGTGTCTCTTAAGGTCTTTTGCCCATTCATCTATGGGGTTGATCTCCTCTATTGCTTAGTGGTTTATAGGAGCTCTTCCCTGATTCCATCGCCCCCAAACCACTACCCAGATTAGCTCTGCTTTTTGTTCCAGACCAAGTGCTGGACAACATCAGAGAAAGAAAAGTTCTTACCATGATGTAACTTTGTTTCCATGAAGAAGATTTGTAGTAAGAAGCTGAGAAACAGCGGACGGTGGAGAGAGAAGACTTGACTTGCTTCACGAACGAGAGCAGGAGGCGTCACTGGGGATTTGCTAAGCAAGAAACTGCAAAGCAACGGTGAGTTCAAGAGAACTGGGCGTTAGTGGAAGAAGTTGAGATGAATTTCTGCTGGATCCCCTGTAATGTTCCTAAAGACATGTATGTAGCAGAGTGGATTTCCATCCAGACCTGATTTGGGCTGCTGGAGTTTCCATAGAAATGACTCTGTCCAGGAGCTTTTGCATGAGGGCCTGGCTTTTTATTAGGTTTATGAACATGGCCCTTATTATCATAGACCTGTAGAGGCACTTGGTATGTCTTCAGTGATGACAGATGGGTAAATTTCACTGGGACGATAAGATTATGAAAATGAAGAGTGAACATATGGCTGGAAAAATAGCACGTGTTTGTGTGCGTGTGCGTGTTTGGGGCGGGGGGCTGGCCAGCAGGTGATTGCCTGGAGGGCCACGTTCCTGAGGTTGGCAACAAAACGCAATAAAAAGCCACGGCAGAGCTTTGTTCAGACAGTGAGGTGGCCGTTGTCATGTCTGGAAAACATGCATCTGGTGGTTACATGCACAGGAGGGGAAGGAGAGAGGCTGAGGGTGGGAAAGTTAACTACTCTTCAAGAGGCTGTTGAGATATTCTAGTCTTTTTGATTGCGCATCCCTCTCATTCAAAATTGGGACACACACTACCATATATGTTTGTGTATTGATAAATTATATACATATTAATATCAGATAAACATTATAAAATATTAACAAAAGCAGAAATACCAGTGCCCTAGTGTATTGCCGTGTTATCCTTTTTAGTATAATATATTCAGATCATTTTGAAAACTACGGACAGAGAGAAGGTGACAAGCATCCTTCCTACAATTGAGGAGATGGAAATGGCCAGGGTTGGGGACAATCGTAAACGTTTTAATATTTGACCACCTGGATTTGGGCATAAAGATGAGAGAGCTGGAATAGTGGCTCTCACATTTCAGACTTGTTGAACGGGTCCAATAGTTTAAGTAATAGACACATGTCCTTTGGCTTAAGAAGATTGTTTTGAGGGAAATAGAGTGAAGTTGGTCCCGACAACATTAATTCAGATAGCTTGTGAGTAATAAGATAGAGCCATCTGGCAGAAAATTAGAGTTTCAGCATTGGAAACTAAGAGGGAGATTACAGTTGGAGAATCGAATTGTAAGTCCTTACAATAGATGTAATAAATAAAACTAAAGACTTTAAATGAAGAAAAAAATAACTGAGGGAAGAGGACTGATTTGTGGAGACTGTTTCCACTTGTGGAGGAGGTTGAGGTTTAGGGTAATAGGTAAGGGGGGAAGAAATGATGTAAAGAAATAAGGAGAAAGACATACTTCAAGGGATGAAGTCCCTTTATCTTTAATAAAGGCTGGCGTGTTCAATAATGTCAGTGGTTGTAGGGAAACCAGAGACAGGGAACTAAGAGAAGTCTATTGAATTAGCGATTAAAAGGCAGCTTCTCTGGTGTGATTAATCTTTTGTACATCACGGAGAATAGACAGGTCAAATGTCTGAAGCTGGTACTTATTTCATTTTCTGAAAAGAAAAAATTGTTCTATTAAATGTAGACTTGAAAAAGACACATTTGTAGGAAATATTTTTAGTTAATATTTTAATTTTAAATTAATATTTTTAAATGTCATCTTAAATTAGAAGACACTATTTAAACCTTAAGAAAATTTAAGTAGAAACTTAAGCCATAGGCATGTCATTCTAATATAACTTTTTCTTTTCATTGTTCTCTTATTCATATATACATTTTCGCATTAATTTAGCAATCCAGTTAAAATAATACAAAATGTATGTATGAATTTACTTATTTATTATTCTGCTTGATTTTGTAGGTTTTTGTCAATCCCCCATTATTTTAATGGCTCTATGATAGTTTGTCTAGAGACATACTACAATCCCCTCTGGATCTTGAGGTGATTGTATGCATCAGAATGAAGGACCATCAGTTGAGAGGTATGCCGACATATATTAAGTAAGGTGCCTTTAAACAGATAGACACATAAAACAAAATTATGTATAGGTCAGTTGATAAAAATGTGACCACAGCTTGCAGGAACCTAACCCTGTGTTTCTCATAGGTGCAATGGTTCAGCATTTGCTGTCAGTGTTCGTGGTGACTTTGCCAAACGTAGACACCGTGAATAGCAGGAACCAACTCCATGCGGTAAAGAGTCAGAAGAGAGAGTTTGTTAATTTTTCTCAGCTCTCATTGCACATCCTTAGGTTTATCTTGATTTAACTTCTAGGCTACAGGTTTTTCATCTGATTAAAAAGAATGGTATTAATAATTCCAGAGCCACTGTCTGAAAAGTATTATTTTAAAGATTAAGTAAAGTGATAGGTATAAAATTGCTTTGTAAACTGAAATGCTATAATAAGAGCAGTGAGCATCATTTATTTAAGGGGGAGAAAACATGCTAGGGATTTTATAATTACCATTGCTTACTGTCATTTCATAAGAGCATTCTATTCTTTCTCGATTTAATAAGGTGACAAATCACATGTTCAGCTGTTAAAGCAGTTTGCATCTATTAATAAAATTCAAATTTCATTTTAACTAGGAGCAGCGTTTTTTTTTTTTATCTATGTTTTCCAACTTGTTAAAATGTGTTACATTGTATAGGAGCAAGCCTGAATATTAAAGAATACCGTGGGCCTGTCTTTATTTGTATCTTTTGTTCTCTCTGGGCCAACTCTGCTTAATTTACTAACACATAAATCTCTTCTCCTCTCCGTGCTGCAAAGTCAATTTAGCCGAGGGAGAATGAAGCTGAATTCTGTTCTGCCTTGTGCATCACCAACGAATTGCTGGGCCAGTTAAGTTTTGATTGCAGAATATTTATTTTTGGTGACAGATGTTACTGATGTAAGAACCTAGGCGATCACAGCTTGAATTAGCCCTGGGTGGAAGTTGAAAAAAAAAACAAACAAACCGGAAATGGCAAGTCTTAATGGAAGTAAATCTGCAACATCAAGATGACATTTTAGTATTATATTTTGCATGGTCTTTGTATAGTGAATAGGCACATTTTCACGCAGACGATAACTTTGGGCAGAACGGTGCACACAGCCTTTTATGAAATCACATTCTTAAGGTTGTGGTTAGGTTATGGAACTTAAGAGAATTAAACTTGCTACACTCTAAGTACAAGTTTAGATCAAAGCAGGGTCTACGGTAGAGACTAGGGGCTAGAAATCACGGGGTTTCTGAGGACTGCTTTCCACACCCCTGGGCTTATATCCATCAAAACACTTGTCACACCATATTATTAATATAAGAGTTCTCTTTTCTTTCTCAGCCATCTACTGATGACAGTGAGTAGCTTTGCATGTAAAAGATTTTCATTAAAAACATGATAAACGTTGGATGAAAAAAATCTGCACAGGACATAATCCCCCCAGCTCCACACTGATGCACATAGACTGTCACATGAGAGGAAAAGAGTCACGGGGACTCCGGTCTCCTTGGCAGGATCACGCACGGTTCCAGGCATAGAGATTTCGGTGGCCCCCACACGAGTTACCGATGGGCTTGTGTCAAGGAGGTGTTAGAGAGAGGACCCTGGGGAGACCATGCCAGCGACTCTCCCACTACAACCCCACCTGCCCTCTCTGAAAACAGCCAAACATCGCTGACCCAATGGGTCTTCCATTCTTCCCTGAAGTTCTTGAACATACGAAAAGATCTCCAGAAATCTTGTTTCTTACAAACTGCAATGCTGGAAAAAAAGGGATGATTCCTATGAAGGAAAGTAATGGAGGAAAACAAAATAGTGATTAAGTTAGCCTGATTGTTTTATCTGTCACAACAGTGCATTAGGTTTTTACGTACTAAAAGGAAGATTCAGCGACTGGGGAGAACATTCCAGGTGGACTCCGTGGATGTCCATGACTCTTTCCACCGCAGAGCCCTTCCTCCTAAGGGAGAACGTCCAAGGGGAATTCTTGAAAACTCAGAATTTTTGTTCTTTTAACAAGTCTTTATTTTTACTCTTTAAACACTGAAGGTATATTCATGAATGAAACAAGAATAAGTGTCACAGTTCTAGGAGAGGAAAAATAGACCCAAAAATGTCATGAGTCTGTAAAAAAAATATATACTAAGAGATAGTAAGTTAATTGAAAAAAATCAGGGTATGGGGCATCAGAATTATAATTTTATTTTTATTTATTTATTTATTTATTTTTTTTGAGACAGAGTCTTACTCTGTTGCTCAGGCTAGAGAGTTATGGCGTCAGCCTCGCTCACAGCAACCTCAGACTCCTGGGCTCAAGCCATCCTCCTGCCTCAGCCTCCCGAGTAGCTGGGACTACAGGCATGCGCCACCATGCCCAGCTAATTTCTATATATATTTTTAGTTGTCCACATAATTTCTTTCTATTTTTAGTAGAGACAGGGTCTCCCTCTTGCTCAGGCTGGTCTCGAACTCCTGACCTCGAGCGATCCTCCCGCCTCAGCCTCCCAGAGTGCTGGGATTACAGGCATGAGCCACCGCGCCCGGCCAGAATTATAATTTTAAATAGGGTTCTCATCGTAAGCATCTCTGAACAGTTGACACTTAATTAAAAAAAATTCGGTTATCCCTATACTCAAAAGACTATCTGCTAGTCACATAAAGCTGTGTTCAAACTGTTGCATTTTTTAAAATAAGACCAAATGTTTGGGGGATTCTTTTCTTAGCAAACACTACCTCTGCCTATGTTAGCCTTGCTCAGTGTCAATGGGAGTGACCGGGCATGTGAGCCCTGCTCTGCTCTGAGGTTAATTAACGAGACAAGGTCTGGTCGTCTTTGGGGACCTTTTCCCCACCAGTCACTGGACTCTGAAAATAACTATTGCTTAACTGGGCAAAGCAGAATTTTCGGAGATTGTGTGAATATTAGGCTCCAGTCTTCCTAATTAAATCCATCCTGCTTGGCCTGGCCCCATGGTCTGACTTCTGCTCAGTGCCCCGAGGGGTGAATTTACCCAGTTT
The DNA here is from genome assembly GCF_020740605.2 of Lemur catta. NCBI lineage: Eukaryota > Metazoa > Chordata > Mammalia > Primates > Lemuridae > Lemur > Lemur catta. The sequence continues at coordinate 6,203,141 of NC_059153.1, read as the reverse complement.
GTATCCCGCCACCCATGTTGGGCAAAGGACCACAGTCACTGAGAAGTGTCTGTCACCGCTCAGACCCACGCTCCCTTGGTGTTTGTTGTGATCCCTTTAGGAGTAAACAACTAATTTGTGAATTTAACGGTGCATACAGACTTAGGCAGATTTTTCTCCCGCACTATAACATTGTCAGCTGCGTTTAACAAATTCCCGTGACCTTGGAGAGTACGTTTTCTCCCCCCTTTGGCGCTCATCGGGAATAGAAAGATTCCAAAAAAATGTTGTATGCATAAGGGGCAGTTTGAATGTAACCAGACAAATGTTTCATGAGTATGTTTCTTTAATCAAATACAGGGATTCCTCATTTTATCCTGCTTTGCTTTACTGAGCTTCACAGATATTGTGTTTTTTGCAAATGGAAGGTTTGTGGCCGCCCTGCATCGAGCAAGTCATGGGGGACATTTTTCTAACAGCAGGTGCTCTGTGTCACATGTTGGTAATTCTTGCAATAATTCAAACTTTATTATTATTATTATTGTACCTGTTGTTGTGGTCTGTGATCAGTGATCATTGATGTTACTATTGTAATTATTTTGGGGTGCCATGAATTGCACTTATAAAAGACAGCAAACTCCCTTGATAAATGTGTGTTTTGCCTGCCCATGCCCCACCTCCTCCCTCTCTTTGCCTCCCTGTGTCTTGAGACACAACAATATTGAAATTAGGTCAGTTACTAACCTTACATTGGCCTCTAAGTGCTCAAGAGAAAGTCAGGAGAAACATCTCTCTCTTTAAATCAAAAGCTAGCAATAATTAAGCTTAGGATGAAGGCCTGTTGAAAGCTGAAATAGGCCAAAAAGCTAGGCCTCTTGGGCCAATTAGGCAAGTCGTGAATGCAAAGGAAAATTCTTGAAGGAAATTGAAAGTGCTATTCCAACGAACACAGGAATGATAAGAAAGCAAAACATTTCATGAAATCTTTGTATTAAGGTAACGTCTTGGAAATATAATTTGCGTCTTTTCTGATTTTGTGAATTCTGTCCTCTGATCAAGCAGGGTGTCAGCTATTGTCCTTAAATCAAAGTGAGCTGGCCACTTGTTAGAGCATAAACAAGGGAAAGACCAAGAATTATTGAATCTACTTAAATTTTCTGTGGTGGAAGGAATTTTATTAATGATCTTTCCACTGATGGATGGCTGTCACTAGAGGTCTAATCAGTTCAGCAAGTATTTCCTGAGAAAGGCAGGGACTGCACATGACAATTTTTTTCAAATGAGGAGAAATATCTCACTAGTTCTTGATGACATGATTTTGTAAGCTCTCTTGACATAAAAAGGCATAGAAAATACGATTTTCCCTTTGTAGGGAAAAAACAGTGCTATGATGCCATGCTTCACTATAATATTCACTGTCTTATATTAAAGACTTTTCTGATAATTTTTTTTCAACAAATACCGTTAGGAAAAACTAGCTCTTTTTCAGAACTGGCATGTTGATTTATAAAACTTATCTTGCTGTCTCTTTTTAAAAATTTTTTTTTTTGCCTTAATTATCAGGAAGTTAAGAGTGAAATTAAAGATGAACTGCTGTTTAAGGCAGACGAAGGGTTGCCAATGAAGTCTATGTCTTAATTCTTGAAACCTGTGAATATATTAGGTTGTGGCCAAGGGAAATGAAAGCTGCAGACAGAATTAAGGTTGCAAATCAGCTGACGTTAAGACAGTGAGATTATCCCGGATTATCCAGATAAATGCAATGTAATCACAAGGTTATCTAAAGTAGGGGAAAGAAATGGAAGAGAGAACCAGAAAGAGAGCAGCATGAGAAGAATGTGGCCTGACACTGCTCGCTCGAAGGTGGAGGAAGGGCCAAGAATATTTGTGAGTATTTCCAGAAAGCAAATGGCCTCTAGAAGGTGGAAAAAACAGGAAAATAAATTCTCTCCGAGAGCTTCTAGAAAGTAATGAATTGTCAAAACCTTCTTTTAGCCCAGTGAGACACATGCTAGACTTCCAATCTATAGAACTATATGGTAACAAATTTGTGTTGTTTTGAGTCACTAAGTCTGTGGTAAGTTGCCATGGCAAATATTTTGACAATTTCTCTTACCATATGTACATTTTCCTTTCTCTTTGATCCAGGTTTTCCTTTTTTTTTTTTTTTTTTTTTTTGGTTTGACTAACTTTGCGTATGTCTGTAATTTGAACTGATTTAAATCCTCGCTGAAGAAAAGATATTGTTAGAAAAGATATAATCAGTGGGCAAACCAAACAGTGCAGTGTACCGTTCTCAGATTATGTGTGTAGGATCAAGCTGTGTAAAATGTAAAACATGCACGAAGGAGAACAATTTGAAAATACTACTTAATAAATCAAGAGACTTATTTTTAGATCACTGAGAGAAACTAAAGAAAAATGCCATCATATTGTTGTAAATCAGAGAAATCTCTATGAAAACTTTAGTCAAGCTCATCTCTGAAAAGGTGAAGAAAATGACTTGGTTAAGAGGGTTTTCTTTATATGCCACGTTTTTTTAATCCACTCATGGATTGATGGGCACTAAGGTGGATTCCACATCTTTGCGATTGTGAATTGTGCTGCAGTAAACATTCGAAGGCAGCTGTCTTTTTGATATAATGTTTTTTTTTTCCTTTGGATAGAAACCCAGTCATGGCATTGCTGGATCAAATGGTAGGCCTACCTTTAGTTCTTTGAGGAATCTCCATAATGTTTTCCATAAAGTTTGTATTAATTTGTAGTCCCACCAACAGTAGATAAGTGGTCCTTTCTCTCTGCATCTACATGAGCATCTGTTGTTTTGGGTTTGTTTTTTTTTAATATAATAAGGCCATTCTGACAGGGTGATATCCCATGTGGTTTTAATTTACATTTCCTTGATGATTAGTGATGTTGAGCATTTTTTCATATATTTGTTAGTCATTTGTCTAATCTTCTTTTGAAAAGCTTTTGTTCATGTCTTCTGCTCACTTTTTAATTTTTTTTTTGCTGATTTGTTTGAGTTCTTTGTAGATTCTGGATATTAGCACTTTATCAGATGCATAGTTTGTGAACATTTTCTTCCATGCTGTAGGTTGTCTATTTGCTCTGTTATTTCCTTAGCTGTACAGAAGCTTTTTAATTCAATCAAGCCCCATTTATTTATTTATTTATTTATTTTTGTTGTTGCTGCAATTGCCTTTGGGGTTATAGTCAAAAATTCTTTGCCTAGGCCAATGTCTAAAAGAGTTTTTCATGTATTTTATTCTTCTTAAATGTAAGGTTTCGTGCCCTACGTTTAAGTCTTTTATCCATCTTGAATTAATTTTTGTGAGTGGTGAGAGATAGGGATCCTGTTTCAATCTTCCGCACGTGACTACCCAATTCTTCCAGCACCATTTGTTGAATAGGGCTTCTTTTCCCCAGCGTATACTGCTGTCTGTTTTGTCAAAGATCAGTTGATTAGAGGTAGATGGTTTTATATCTGGATTCTGTGTTCTGTTCCATTGGTCTATGTCTCTATTTCTGTGCCAGTACCATGCTTTTTTGGTGACTATGGCCTTGTGTCTTTATTACAATCTTACTATAACTGGCGATTGACCTAGATGAGGAAACTCGTCTGAGTGAAAGAGAACAATATGTTCTTTTGCCAGAGTGTGCACACAATGAGCGCTGAGGGTGAGAAGTAGGAGTGTTTAAAAGCATAAGCTTTAGAGCCAGGCAATCTGAGTTCACGACCTGCCATCATGAGTCTCCCTTCTGGAGAATGGGGAATAATAATTGCCATTTGACAGTGACATTAAGATGATTACATGGCACAGTGTGTAAGGAGTTTTTACAGTGCCTGACTCTAGGAAAGTACTCAAGGAATACCAGTTTTTCCTTTTTCCCTTTACCAGTACTGACAATATTTATCAAATGTGGTAAAGTCATGAAATAAAAGTTTAAGTAGGGATAGTAAAGTTAATTGGTGGTGGGTTTTTTTGGGGTTAGTAACAGTGTATGTTGATCTGTTATAGAAGTCTAAATTTAAAAATTAATTGCTAGCTGGTGAAGAAACAAAACAAATAAGGCAAGAGATCTTCCCTTAAGAAATATAAGTTCCCTGAGGCTCAGACACGTACTAAGTACTGTGCTAACTTAGGAGCAGACTTAGATAAAATATGGTATGTCTCTCTCAACTAAAATTCACTTGGCATAAATTTTCTGTTACAGATTATTTTAAGTTTTATTGAGGTAGAACCGACAAATCAAAATCGTGTATGTTTAAGGTTTACAACTTGGTTTTCCACATTTTTCTCTTGGAGGGCTTGGCAATGTGAATGTAGCAAAGGAGTAACCACCGTTCAATGCTGTGAGCTCAGTGAGGAGAGTTTGGGTGTCTGGTTGTACACTGCTACGTGTGCAGAGTGTGGAGTCCGGTGCACAGTAGTGGCCTAATAATTAAATGGTTGAACAAATAAAAATGTTCTCAATTTCAATGCTGGAATCTTATAGCTACACCTTTTTATTATTTTAAGTACAGTTGACCCTTGAACAATGCAGGAGTCAGGAAAGTTGGGGTTGCTGACCCCCATGCTACCTGCCCCCATCATGGCATTGAAACTCTGTGCATAAGTTTTGACTTCCCCAAAACTTTTTTTTTTTTTTGAGACAGAGTCTCGCTCTGTTGCCCTGGCTAGAGTGAGTGCCGTGGCATCAGCCTCGCTCACAGCAACCTCAAACTCCTGGGCTCAAGAGATCCTCCTGACTCAGCCTCCCAGACTTCCCCAAAACTTAACTAACAGGCTACTGCTGACTGGAAGCCTTACCAATAGCATAAATAGTTGATTAACATATATTTTGTATGCTATATGTATTATATACTGTATTCTTATGATGAAGTAAGCTAGGGCAAATAAAATGTTATCAAGAAAGCCATAAGGAAGAGAAAGTACATTCATTAAGTGGAAGTGGATCATGGCAAAGGTCTTCATCCTCATCATCTTCACATTGTGTAGGCTGAGGAGGAGGAGGAGGGGGAGGCTGGTCTTGCTGTCTCAGGTGGCAGCGATGGAAGAACATCTGCATGTAAGGGGACTCATGCAGTTCAAACCCGTATTGTTCAAGGGTTAACCATAACGTGATCAACACTCTATTGTTAATATTTGATATAAGGGACATTGAAAGATAGCATGCATTTTACACAAGTTGATTTAAGAAAAAATACTATAAATAGTATTACTAAAAGGCTTTCATTTTAATGGAGAAATCAGTCCATGCATATATTTTTCTCCAAAATATCAGTGAAAACATAATATTGATTACTTGTGAATGTTATTTATAATCACCATGAAAGAGCATTGATTAAGGACTTCAACATATTGCAAAAAGAGATTTCGCTGTTCATTGAAAGATGCAAGACTTCAACCTCAGACCTGATTTTATATTTAAGTCATATCACAGAGATGTTTAGAGATATATGGGAACTAATAAGGAACTAATTAATTTTATAATGTTTTCATCTTTACCATCAAGATTAAGTATAGACCGGTAATGAAATAATAACCTTATATCTCATTTTAAAGACCAGCAAAAAATGATATAATCAAAATCCTTGACTACTTTTTACTGGAACAATTTTTTTCCCTGTCTGATATTACTCTAGGATAATATATTAATATTTTCTGAGGTTTTTGGTTTAATAACAAAATTCTTAACAGTCTCATAAAGGACTTAGAGGAGAGCAATAGGAGATAAAGTCACAGAAGTGCGGAGTAGAGCATTAGAGATTTAAGGGAAACCATCAGAATCTTGGCTTTTATTCTTAAAACAATGGTGAGTCACTGGAGATTTTGCATAGAGGAATGATAGAATTTTATTTGAGTTTAAAAAAATCCTTCTGGCTGCTCTGATGAGAATAGACCGTGGGAGTGCAGGGTGTAAATGGCTTGGGAAGGCATGGAAGTGGTCTTAATTCAGACATGTTTTTAAGGTTAAATTTGCATTTGGGGGGGCAGAGTAGCTGTGAGTTATGGGAGAGAAGTCAAAGATGACCTCAGGGTATTTGGACTAAGCAAGTGAATAGACAGAGTTGTCATTTACTGACAGAAGCAGTTTTTTTGCAGGTTGGGGATGGGTTTCAAGAATTTAAGTTTGAGTTGCCCATAAGACACTCAAGTGGAAAGGGAAGCAGATATATGAGTCTGGAGTTTAGGAGACAGATTAGAACTAAAAGTGTAAGTTTGTGAGTCATCAAGATGTAGATGTATTTAAAGCCATGGTGCTGAATGAAGTCACCAAGAGAGCTGTAAAAGCAAGCATGGAAGTGAGGCAGTTACTAGAGAGGGATTTAGGGCTAAGAGAAGAATTTTATTTTTGATTCGTGTTCTGATTAGTGTGATCCAGAAGGGAGGAAAAACATGTGTGATACAATCGTGGCAATCGCTGGAATAACGTCAGAGAATGGGATGTAGTTCACAAAGAGAAGTCTTGCCATTATATATTTAATAGGATGAAGACATTTTGGCTGTTATATATATTAACACCAACATTTAATATTTTTTGTCTTTTTAAAATTTAGACATTCTGTTGGGTGGAGAGTGGAATCTAATTTTGCATTAAATATGCATTTCTCTAATGTTTAATGAAGTTAGGAACTTTTTCATGGTATATTATTCATAATTGTCCATTTGGAGAAATCTATTCATAAGAGCTTGAGGAAAAATGAATAGGAAAAAAAAAAAATGAACAGAGCACCAGAGGCTAGGGGACAACATCTGAGGATCTAACATACATGTAACTGAAGTCCCAGAAGGAGAGACGAGAGAGAACTGGATCAATTGATCACATTATGGCGGAAAACTTTCCAGGAGTCTTGAGAATTATTAGTCCATAAAGCCAAGAAACTCAGTGAACCTGAAGCTAGAGAAATATAAATTTAACCATACTTAGAGACATCATTGTCAAACTTCTGAAGATGAAAGATAAAGACAAAGAAGAAAAAGGGAAATACTAGATTCGGCTGGAGAAAGAAGACATTACCTTCAGTAGAAACACAATTGGTGTTTACTTCTTATCAGGGACAATGGGATTCTAACATAAATGTGTGTCTATTTGAAGGACTATTTGTTGAGGCTCCAGAGGAAACTTTTATTCATAATCAAATATGAAAATACAGCATTGAGCAATAATTTCTGTAGCAACCGGGTCAGGAAGACAAACCACCATCTTTGTTACAATGGGCCCAGAATAATCAGGACTTCATCAAGGACTGCAGCTTCCCTCTTTTGCCTATTTCTAACTCAGCACAAACCAGAGAACCAAACATGCTCCCTAACCAACCACAGAAGAAGCCTCACCCTGAGTCATCCCACCTCCAGCTTTCCCAGGCCAACAATCTGGAGTGAAAGTACAGGCCATCCCTGATTTACGATGGTTCCATTCACAGGTTTTGACTTTAGCATTGGGAAAAATGTATTTTCAGTTCATGAGATTTCGATCCACACTGGAGTTATTGGTGTGTAACCTCCTTTGCATTCACTATAAAGCTTTCCCACTTCCTTGCCTCTCGTGCCAAACGCAAGTTGTGTTAGTTTCCTATGGCTACTGTAATAAATTGCCACAAATGTAGTGGCTTAAAACAACACACATTTATTATCTTAGAGTTCTGAAGGTCAGAGTGTGAAATGCTTCGCAGGAGGCTGAGATCAAGGTGTGGGCAGAGCAGTGTTTGTCCCAGGGGCCGAGGGGACAGCCCGTTCCTAGTCTGTGCCAGCTCCTGCAGGCTGTGCATGTCCCTGGATTCTCGGGCATCACTGTGACCTCTGCTTCTGCTGTCACATCTCTGTTGACTGCGATTCTCTTGCCTCTTTCTTGTAACAGCCCTTGTGGTTGCACGGGGCTGACCTGTGTTATTGGAGTCATTTCCCCATTTTACAATCCTTAAGGTCCATCCTGTCTGCAACAAAGTCTCTATGTCCATGTAAATAACATGTTCACAGGTTCCAAGGATCCGGACTCAGATGCCTTTCCAGGTAATCATTTGGCCTACAACAAAAATGCTTGTAGCTAACTTCCTTGTTATATCAAGTTCTGAAAACAGCATCTGTTCTCATTCAGTAATCTTTGTTTCCGCAGTGAAAATAGAATGTCTACATCCATGTTGAGTGTCTAGTGCAAAGGGTGTCGAAAAGAGCTATAGCAGCAGCAAAATTATTGCTCTTTATGCATGACCCCTTCCTAAGTTCATCCATTAAGTTTTCTACTCTGGTTGGTGAGAAGAGAATACATTTTTGGCTCTGGACAATGTTCAAAGTAAAGACTGGAGCGGGGCCCCCTGTGGCCCTTGGGGGTTCCCTCCCTGTGCTGTTCTATTTTCTGGTTCTTGGCCCCTTGGCGTCCAGCTGCTTTGCTCTTGATCTTCCATCTCTGTCTTTCCCATTCCTGGGCTCCAAGTTCTCAAACTGAAGATGGAAAACTCTTAGGACAGTTGATTCAGGCAATCCTAGGGCTCACTTCTTTGGTTTCCCTTCTTTTGGGGATCACTGTCCTTATTTGCTTGACTCCATTTTCTTAAAAGCTGAATTCTTTTTTCTCAGCTATTTTGTCTGTCGTTTTTGTTAAATTTATTTCAGGTAGGAAGAAAAATCTGGTTTCAGCTTGGCCAAAAAGGAATGTCTTTATTAATATTTCTAAAGTATACTGCTTCTCCATCATGGAGAGCTATACTTTTACTCTACAAATTAAAGTCTACGTTACTTTGTGCTATGGCTACATTATTTCTATTTTTTAAATAGTAAGTTTTATCGGATTAAATAAAATTTGCCTCATCTTTTTAAGTTTTAAAATTCTGGAATTATTATTATTTTAATTACAGAGACAGAATTCTGCTTTCATAATAATGAATATTAATGTGATTTGAAACAGGCAAGTACTATATTGAGTTTGGAATCTGTAACTCTATATATTTTATATGCTTGTTGTCTTCGTCACATCAATTGGTCCATTTCCCTGGAAGAGTTTTATTATACCCATTTACTCATCTGCTAAATATATGCCAAGCTTGAGGAACAAAGCCATAAATCAGACACAAGGCTTTGTCCTGTAGTAGAGAAAGGCCATGCTATTAACAAGTGAAGGCAATAAAATGCTCATTTTCAAGTAGTTAAACACAACTTCTCTGCCAGTTATTGCATTGTCTTGGTGACCAAGTACAAGATGCAATGACACTGGATGAAACCTACGCCCTATTCAAGTCACATTCTGTGAGGATGCTGCTTATTCATTTTATCTTCACTGAGCCCTGGTGTAGAGGGAAGAATTATCTAAATCTAACATTATTTTGTGTATTTTTCTCCATTCACTTTATATATAGTTCTGTAATCAATGTTAATTTATTTTGGAACAAATCAGGAGATAAATGTAAAATATTCTTTAAATGAATAGAACAATATATAGGTTTTTAAAAATGTAGATCATTAAAAAGGTGAGGTTACAAAAAAAAGCTGAGGATAACTGAATGCAAACTCTGAAATATTAAAGATACCCATTTTATAGCAGATTTGGTACAAATACGTTGAATAAGTAAAATACATATTTCGTAGTGTTCTGATAACAACTTCCAGTTTATATCCAAAAGGAACTTGCATTAATCCTTAACTAGCATGGCTAATGGATTCATCTCTAATCTGATGCGATTTCTGTTTATCCACGTTTTGCTGATTCTCCTTTTATCATTTGTTTTATGAATTAGAATGCCTGTTTTTTGCTTCAGAGTTATCAAAAATCACAGAAAATTCTTAGGCTTTCCTTAACCTCTGTTTTCACATAAATATTTAAGTACCCACTTGTCGTCAGTTGCTTTCCACGGAAGTCTTTCTTTTAGCCTCCTGAGCTCTGCAAACTGACGGCCAGTTGATCCTTTCAGTTGGCAACTTCATGACCATTTTTACGGTTGTCACTTGTCTTTCTAATTCCTTCCTTCCCTTGAGCATTCTACCTAGCCTGTGCTCTGCTGTGAGCAGCTCTCTCTCGTGGGAGTTACCTACTCTTTCCAGCACACGGGGCTCAGGTAGACAATTCCTTGCTCCTTTTGTGGGAGAAAATTACACATTTGGTATAATAAGTGCTGAAAATAGATTTCCCATTTTGTTACACACGACACATCCTGGTTAGTGCCGATTAATCCTGCAGGGATGATTTATTAACACTTTGAGGGTCTTTATCTTGGGCCCTCAGGTGGCAGGGAGGAGAAGGGACAGGACCGTAGGTGGCACCTGACACAGTCAGAGGGAAGTCAGGGTCCTTGATACTGATCATGTTGTGTCCTTTCCTGGGTTATCTTAGAAAATCACGCTTCCTGTTGTTTCCTCGTTTGAAAAGTAGAAGACGTAATATTTTTCGTTAAGGTACATTAGGTTTTGGAGCTGGAGGAAAGATAGACAATATCAAATAGCATGCATATTTAAGGCAAATAATTTCATAAACTTCAGAATTTATAATTGAAATTTCCAAAGATTAAAATCTTAAACACCTAAATTGTGAACTGCATAGAAACAGAGCTTCGTAGCTGTTTCTCTTGTGATCTGTATTTGGGACATGTGCCTTATGGATGAACAGCAATGTCACAAAGAATTTCTTTAAATTATTAAAAACAAAAGGTAAATACTAACGAAAGGCCTAAGTAGATTCTCATGGAATTCTACTCAAGAGCAAGCATAATGATGATGATTTTCCAATATATGCAAGTGACTTAAACAAACAAAATACTGATAGTCACTTCTTTATTCCTGCCTGGTCTTCATCTGAACTTCTGTGACATTTTTTCCTGATGCTTTACTAGGATAATGATCAGGTTTAACTTTTTATGGTGTGTGTGTGTGTGTGTGTGTGTGTGTGTGTGTGTGTGTGTGTGTGCCCTGTTGATTTTCTCCTCTAGTTTTTAATCTCTTTGATGGTCTATTTCAATTTATGAACCCTCAGCAATTAAGACTGTGTATTGTACCTCTAACATGGCCATAAATATGTGTTTCATGAATTAACTGAATCCAGAAGTCAGGGCACTTCTAATGGAAATTTCATGGATGCAAATCTGTCCTTGAGAGTTTCTATCTGGCCATTGTGTGACAGAATGGACAACGTGTATGACAGTCATCTCCACCAAAATGGTCATCTCCGTTTTCTCAAAGACGGAGGTACGGGGGGGGGTATAATCCAATAATCAATTAATTGTTGACCACTCTGCACTCGTTTTCATTTGATAAACATCTAAGCTTTCTTATGTCATTTTTGAGAACCAGATATATTGTTTGAACATGTTATGTAGATTCTGATTACCTTAAGAAAGAAGAGATGTCTTAAGTGGATTGTGTTACTGAACAGCTACCTTCGAATCAAATCGTGATTAGAGAGTCAAGAAGGTTTATTTAGCACTAAATGTTTTGGGAAACAGCATGAACTATTTTATTTCACATATTTGGGAGAATATGACCAAGAGAAAAAAGAATTGCCAGAAAAAATACTATTTGTTTTCCACCTGCAGTTGGTACAAGGCACACACTGGTCTGGATCCACGAAGGCGTTATGCAGAGGAGATTCAGCTAGGCGGCTGCAGGCAGTGGGCTGCTCATGGTGTGTTGTGTTCACTCACTTGTGACTTCCAGCAAGTTATTTGTTCGTTTCTCAGTTTCATCACATGGAAAATGGGGGTAATGAAAATGACAATATCTACCTCACAGGCCTTTTCCTGCTTAGAAAATGCTTTCAAACACCAGATAGTAAGTACTTGCCAGATATCAGCTGTTGCTATTTTCTGAATGAAAAGTTAACACTAGTATTCAGTTGGATTTTCTCTACAAATTGGAGTTGAACACACATTCTTCACTTTTTTGGGATGTGAGCTTTTTAACGCTGGTTTTCAAACTAAGCTGCTCACTGGGTGGAAATATCTGGACGATTTATGAGAATAGTTAAGCCTGGGTCTCACCTCCAGGGGTTCTGAGAATGGCCTAACTCTGTGATTATTCAGAGCTCCTTAGAGGATGCTAATGCACAGAGAGGCTTGAGAACAGTTTTATAAAATGCTTCTCTTCAGTTTTAGGGAGCCAAAAACCAATACAGCGCTTTTAGATTTTTGTTTCTTTGCATCAGGAAAAAACACCATATAAAAAGCCAACTTCAGTCACTCAGCGATCTCATGCTTCTGTGTTCTACCTTATTATGTCACCTCGCCCCAAATTGCCAATTTGAAATACGTCTGCAGAGGATTTAAGTCCTAATGAGATATTGCCTTTACTCCTGAGGACTAGTGCCAGCCTGTGTGGGTTTCCTATTTTTCAGGGTTGTTTCTTAATAGGATCATCATCTCTTCCCCGATTGCATTAGTTTCCGTTCCTGTGTTACAAATTACTGCCAATGCAGGAGCTAGAACAACATCCATTTATTAGATCGCAGTTGTATGAATCAAAAGTCAGGACACAGAGTGTCGGGATTATCCGCTCAGGTTCTCACGTGGCTGAAACCCAGGTGTCTACCGGGCTGAGTTGTTACCTGGAGGACGTGGTCAAGAATTCATTTCTAAGCTCACTCTTGTAGGCAGAATCCGGCTACAGTGGGTCTTGAAGGCCCCATTTCCTTGCTGACTGTTGGAATGGATTTGCTTTCAGCTCCTAGAGGCTGCCCCCAAACCCCACAGGCGGTTCATAACTTGGATGTTTTTTCTTTTCCAGGCCGGCAGGAACTTGCTTTTCTGGCTTGAAATCACAATCTTCTGCAATCAGCAAGAGAAACATTTTGGATTTGAAGGCGTCAGTTCAGCAGCTATTTTGGAAGTCTCCTGGCCAAGCCTTGGCCTCATTACACCCTCAGTCACCTGCGGCTCATGCTGCTCCCCTGAACCCCCATCTCCCACCTTTCAGTTCCTATTCTACGGTTCCAGTGACCTATTTCCCTGCGGCCCTGCTCGTGTGTTCTAAGCCAACATTAGCTCCTTTAATAACAGAATCTCCTTGGCCCAGTAATGGACTGAGAATGAAAGAAAGTCACAAGTCACCCCTGGTAAGGAATAGTTTTCCTTATTTTAAATGTCTACTCACAGCTACTTTGATCATTAGACGTTAGTAGTTCCCCTGGAAAGATACTTTGTTACCAGAGGGAAGACTCTCTTGCTAGAGGAAATATGTCAAAAACCTCATTTTCTAAAAAAAAAAACCAAAAAAAAAAACCATTTTTTTAGAGAATGCTGAAAGTTTTCCGAGTGAAACAGATCATGAACATTCTGCCCTCCCAAGGTAGAAGCTGTAAATAAAGATGAAGATTTCTTATGCTGGAAAATGACACTGATTAACTATAGACCCAAGGGAGCTTATATGAATATTTTGGTCCAGTTATAAGCACTTTTCTTTTCCCAGCATAGGTCCAGCTATTAATTTTCCCTGTAGTCTGACAGCCTTTTTTTGCACGGTGTTAACAATACAAAGCGAAAAATATGCTACTGAGAGAGTTTACTACTGTGAACCCAGCTGTCATGTATTTCAACCTTGATTTCTGATGTGTTTTTGTCCTTCTATATTTTCCACTAAGGAAGATAACATGAAATACTGATTGACTTCTCTGAAAGCTGTAGCTCTTTTGTAGAAATTTGCTGTAATTAATACCATGTCTTACTATAAAAATATTTTTTCTCTGACATAAATTTGTTCTCCATACAGTCAGTAGCCATGAGGCGCCCAATGTGGATGTCTCTTTATGCTACACCTCTAGATACATTCTTAAGAGCCTTTGTGATCATTATATATATATATATATATATATATATTTTTTTTTTTTTTTTTTTGAGACAGAGTCTCACTTTGTTGCCCTGGCTAGAGTGAGTGCCGTGGCATCAGCCTCGCTCACAGCAACCTCAAACTCCTGGGCTTAAGCGATCCTCCTGCCTCAGCCTCCTGAGTAGCTGGGACTACAGGCATGCACCACAATGCCCGGCTAATTTTTTTTTCTATATATATTTTTAGTTGGCCAGATAATTTATTTCTATTTTTAGTAGAGATGGGGTCTCGTTCAGGCTGGTCTCGAACTCCTGACCTCGAGCGATCCACCCACCTCGGCCTTCCAGAAGGCTAGGATTACAGGCGTGAGCCACCATGCCCGGCCTATTTTTTTGAAACAATTTTAGTCAATGTGCCACAAATGCCTTATTTTTTTTTGTTGTTCTTAGAGATTGAAGCAGAATTTCAAACAATACACATATTCCCTGAGTCCTCATAACAATGTTAACATCATGCTTCTGTGTTTGGTTTGACATCGGGTGCGTAATCTTCAGAGCATTTCAGCACAAGATGTAGGTGCTAAAGGAAAAGCTTGCTAGGTGCATTGGCATTTCTACCTCTTCGATTCCTTTTATGGCTTTCAATATTTTTTCCTCTGCACATTTCCAAGAAAGCAATTGCTTTTGATCTGCCCTTAAAGCTTAATAAATATCTTAATTTACAACCTCTTCAGTTTTACTATTGGAATTACTGGATTAACGATTCCTGCTAAAACTTATTCATAGCCAATAAAGTAAGATGAGAAATATTTCATGTCCCCTACATTCATTTAATCTTCATCTATTTGTGTTTCCAATGATTTAATAGCTTCTGCTACAGTGGAAACTCTTGCAACCAGAATCACTTGAGGTGAAAAAATTCTGAGTTTATCTTGTATATTTATTATCTCAAACAATTAGAAATTAAAAAGAGAGAGAAATACATGCTTTAAGGCCATTAGTTTAATACTAGGGTTGTCTGCTTATATCCTTTAAATATTTCCATGAAGATAATACAAAAAGGTAGGAAAGAGCTGGATATGAAGACTCAAGTAGTGGCTCACGCCTGTAACCCTAGCACTCTGTGAGGCTGAGGTGGGTGGATCGTTTGAGCTCAGGAGTTCAAGACCAGCCTGAGCAAGAGCGAGACTCCATCTCTACTAAAAGAATAGAAAGAAATTGGCTGGACAACGAAAAATATATATGCAAACAATTGGCCGGGCATGGTGGCACATGCCTGTAGTCCCAACTACTCAGGAGGCTGAGGCAGGAGGATCGCTTGAGCCCAAGAGTCTGAGGTTGCTGTGAGCGAGGCTGACACCATGGCACTCTGGCCCGCACAACAGAGTGAGACTCTGTCTCAAAAAAAAAAAAAAAGACTCAAGTAAAAAAAACCACGGCTCTGGCAAGTGAGAGGGTTGTATTCAGAGACAGGAAAAAATGGAATTTTGTCAGACTTGTAAAAGGAAATTATATTTATAAGAAACCAATTATGAAACTCTATCACCTTACTTAAACCATCAATTATTTTCATTTAAGACACTACCCAGAAATTTGAAGACCTGAATTAAATTAAATTATCTCAGTTTTATTTTTTTTCTTATTTAAAATATAATAAGAATCATCATTTTGTTGTGTTTCTATGAAGAGCTATCCTAATGCCTCTCCACTTGAGAGGAACTGACCATTTGACCACAGTTGAGATTATTAAAAGTGGAGCTGTGATAGTGGTACTGGGAAGATGTTTGGAGTTTGCAGGAAATGCTTACAAATCTGTAAACCCACGATCTCTTGGGCAAAACTGATGTTCAGAAACTGAAGTGACTCATCTCACAATGCCAAAATCAGAGATCTGGCAGAATCTGGGCAGGGATGGGGCCAGAACCGGAGCTGATTGCAAAGTAGAAAGAGCAAAGGCTTGGAGAAAAAGCACAAACACCAAAACATGTTTCAAAATTGTATTTCTTAGCCAGACAGAGACCTGGAGCCAGACTGCCTGGATGGAAATCCTGGGGACCTCCTGTTTACTATATCTGTGACACTGGTTGGGTTAATTAACCTTTTAAAGTATTTGAATCCTCATGTATAAAATAGGAATATTATAGTAATAATCCTCTAAGGCTGTTGTGAAGATTGAATGAAGTCAGACATATAAAGTGCTTAGAAAAGTGTTTAAGACATTAGCATGAAGCTAAAAGATGATACTTTTATTATTATTGTTATTTTTGTATTTTTTTTTGGAGACAGAGTCTCACTTTATTGCCCAGGCTATAGTGAGTGCCGTGGCGTCAGCCCAGCTCACAGCAACCTCAAACTCCTGGGCTCAAGCGATCCTCCTGCCTCAGCCTCCCGAGTAGCTGGGACTACAGGCATGCGCCACCATGCCTGGCTAATTTTTTCTATATATATTTTTAGCTGTCCATATAATTTCTTTCTATTTTTTTAGCAGAGACGGGGTCTCACTCTTGCTCAGGCTGGTCTCGAACTCCTGACCTCGAGCGATCTGCCCACCTCGGCCTCCCAGAGTGCTAGGATGACAGGCGTGAGCCACCGCGCCCCGCCCATTATTGTAATTTTTATTGAAGTGAATGAAATTAAAGGATTTATGTTCTAGGCACTACGCTTTCTTTAATAGTCCTTGAGATATATTTGTCATCTCTCTCTCTCTTTTTTTTTTAATTTCAGCGTATTATGGGGGTACAACCCCTCTGGCAGGCTGCGGGCTCCTGAACTCCCAGAGAACTTCTCTACCCTCACAAGCCCAAAGCTGCTGCAGCCAGTGAACTGGGAATTGTCAGTCCTCTCTGGGTCACTCCCCATCTCCAGACCTGAGCCCAGGCAGTGGGCACCATATTGCTTTTCCACCCATTGTGTGCCTTTGTCCTCCCCTGGGAGCATCAGCCCTTCAGTTTTCACGTCACTGGTCCCCACACAAGCGTGTCTCAAATCCTGTCCAGACTGTTGTGGTCACAGGGGCCAGTGGGGCCAGGGGGAATCTGTGTGATCCCAGAGCTGGGACATTCCGGGCCCACTGCCTTCCGGGGAAGGGGACAAGGAGGACCACAGTGCCAGCTCTCCTCCATTCAGACTCTTTTCCTCCCCCTCCCCTCCCCCACCCACTGCCACCTGGTGGCACAGGTGTCCCCAGGGATGAACAAGCCAGGGCTCCCAGGGATGGCTGCTTGCCCTCTGCTGGCATGTCCAGTACACTAAGGCTTCCACTGAGAGTAAGGTCCCCATCTCACCTCTTAAAGACCTTCAGGGGACCAAGGGCTGCTCGGATTCTGGGCTCTCTGCCTGCCAGCCCTCCCCAGTGCCACTCGCCTGGCTGCTCCAGCAGAGAGGGCCATACCTCAGAGTGGGGGGACATTAACCTGGTTCGAGCACTCCATGGGCATTCAAAGAATAGACCACCATTTGCAATAGTACCATTTTGCTGGGCACGCTGGGGCCAGAGACAGCATGACTGCATTATTGTCAGAGGAGTTTTTAAAAGTTTTGATTTTCTTGTTCACATAAAGAAAAGGTTTGCAACAAGCTATGTTCTGGCTAGTCTCAGCATGAACGGACAAGTGACATACCCTACAGTAGATTTCATATACCATTATCCGCTAAAAGTTGTAAATGCACTTGGAAATAAATGTTCATTTTCTGGTTGTAAGAATATATTTATATTCTAATGAAAATTTCCTAGTCTTTTTATTTTGCATAGGGAAAGAAGTATTGTCACATTTTCCAAAGACCTGGTATTTATTTTTTGTCTCGGTGATAGCAAAAAAAATGCCTCGGCAATTTAGACTGAATCAAGACAGAAAGAGCAAGGCTTAGGAGTGTGGCTCTGAGATGTTGTGTTGCTGTTTTTAGTGCGGCCAACATGTACCATCTGCTTTCCTTTATAACTCTGCACGTTTCTTACCGATCTGGCTAATACCACCAGGCAACCTTTTCTTTTCCCTTCTATCACGCCTGACATTTCCTGCCTTCTGGGTGAGCCGCTTGCCCAGCTCAGCCATGTATACGCACACGCTTGTGTGGGCCATGGCTTGCTTTAATTTTGAGCCACTAGGCTTTGCAATTTTAAATGCTTTTCTAAATCCTTTGAGTGTATTCCATTGGTTTAATTATATGTCACATTTTAACTTCTTTAAAGCACATTCTTTCTGATGTCATAGTTCATGTAACGAATATCATGCTGTAGTCTGGGCACGTTCCAGGCCTGGATCTCAAAGGGTAACCGTCAAACGGAAAAGGTGAAGCCAGAGAGACAAAACAGCATGCTGGGTCTCTGGGGAGTCTCCTCGGTTTCAAACGTGTGGATGGAACTGTCCAGGTGGAAACTAGAGGTGTCATATCTAGGCCGCCACCCAAGGGGGCTCCAGGAATTCTCTTTCCTGGAACTCTGAATTGCTTCCTGAAGTTGCCTTTTAAAGGGTGTATTTAAAGTCCTTTCTTGAAAGATTCTTTTTGCAAATAAACTATTTTTATTCTTCCAGACTACATGCAAAATTATTTGTAATAATCAGTTATTTATAGATATATTTTCTGTTGTGCTGCTTGTATGTTATACCAAAGCAATTTAACACAGAAGCAATTATTTTGATTCGAACTCTAAAAATAAACATTTTTTGTCTGTATGTTTAATATTATTTTTTTCTCATAATCAAGGCAGTCAGATCAGACAGAAAGACTATTCCTGTGGATTATGAAAAGAATTATTGCTGACCCAAAAGGAGTCTTTGAACTGTGCTTACCTTTAAATAAAAATCAAAACCATAATATTGTAGGTTTTTGGATATCACTTTTCTGGAGGGGCAAAAAAAAATGGGATATATAGATATGAAAGTGTGTATAAGTTGTGTGAAATCTCAAATATTTTATTTGTATCTGGACAGCTGCAAGCTAAAGAGAATTTTTGTATATTTGCTTCTTAAAGTCCAGTAATATATATTCTTTTCATGTGGTGGACAAGTCCTGACACAGTAGATATTTGTCATCAACTTATATTTCAGCAGGTCAGATTGGTCACTAGTATGGCTAAAAATAATAAATGTAAACAGACAAGGAATATAAACAAAGTTAGCAAGAAGAGGTTTTTTTTTTTTTTTTTATTTCTAGGTTCCATATATACTAAATATTTTTCCATTGTTGACCCTGTAATATAATTGAAGTCATGACTATTAAAATATTTTAAAATTGGTAACAAGACTATGATCAGAGAGTTCAAAGAAGAAATGCCCCTACGTGAGAGTTTTCTTTTAAAAATTGTATTTTTTAAATGTCACAGGCCTACTCAAATTATCAATAAAACATTCATTTATATATTATTATAAATTCCACTTTACAAGAGAGAAAACTTTACCCTTGGAGGGCCTAAATAAGTTGTTCAGTTAGTAAATAACTAAGCCTGGAATCAAATCTATGCAGTATGATGAAGGTACTAACATTCATAACTGCCACGCTACATGTATTTTTAAATTGCCAAATGACATAAACACTCTAATTATTTTCATTTTTGAAGAGAGGAAACTGATGTATTATGAAATGTTTTTTATCTACATCATGACAATGAGGGAAGCAATTATAATGGTTATTATCTAAGAAATGAATACAATGATATTTACGTATGTTCATTTCAAAGGTGGGTCACACAATTCTTTATGATTAATGAAATCCTCTCATAAAATTTTTGAGATTTTGATTTCATGAATTGAATGTGATGAGTGTGTTTTTGCCTAAAGTGGGAAATAATGGGTGTGAATGTTTCTAAAACTGTGGTATCTTGACTAGATCAGAAATGACAGATGCCAATAATGGCCATGCACGGCTTTCGGACAATGTTTAGATTCTACTACTACATTATTTTTTTCAACTCACACGAATATTGAATCTTTCTTACACCGATGTATTTTTAATATTTTTCTTTGAGGTAGTTTCTAATTTATATCCCTCGCAAGGACTATGTTGAGCCAAGATGATTCTTGCCCACTTGGTACATATATGGTAGAAAGATTTCTTAGAAAACAAGAGGGTAGAATTGTAAGGTTTGGTGTGTGCTTATTGTGAGAAGTGGGAAACTAACAGATGTTGAGGACATTTTTTGAGGAGTCCAACTGGTCCCTCAGCAAAGCACAACCGTGTCTGATCAGGCCGACAGCTCTGACTATCCATTTGTACGGGAGCCAGGTCTCTAATTGTTTTTCAGATCACTTAGCAATTAATGGTGCCATTGTCCTTGGGTAGCCCATTTGCAGATCGATATGTGCAGGCAGAGTCAAAGCTGGTAAAGACATAATGACGGTAACCAAAGTGACTCTATTAATAGATAAAGCCCACAAGCAATGACTGTGGAAGAAGGCTGTCAGGAGATTGTGTTTCTCCCACAAACAAGCACCACTTACATTTTTTTCCAGAGGATGTTCAAGGAAACCTGACGCTAATTAAAATGAATTATTTAAAAAGTTATTTGTCCTTCAACTATGATTATCAAATGTTTTTTTGCCTTTCTTATACTCTGATCGTTGTGAAAAATTCTACTTTGAGATTACTACTTTTAAAACATTTCACTTTATTCCCTCCCTCCATCAAAGTACTCAAGATTTTTAAAAATTTCACATAAGCACATTAAGGAAAAACTATTTATTTGCCAATCCGTTTAAAGTTATAAAAGTGGACCATTCAGAATCAGGGTAATTCAGTCTACTCCATCCTCCATAACTTCAATCATTCATTAAAAATGTGCTTCAGGCTAGATCTCAGTTTGAAATAATTAATTCAAGTTTTAAAATAAGTAGATTCAATGTCCCAGGCTACGTTTAGTTTTTATCAGTGTAAAACATGATTTAAAGGAAAGATATCTGTGGTTAAGGAGCTATAAGTAAGCTTATGACCAGAAAAAAAAAATTAAAACCAATGATTTTGTTAAAGTATACTGGTTTCAGAAAATTTAAAAACCGAAAGAAAGACGAGTACCATAAATGCTAATATCATGTTGTAATAATAATATTTAAAAATATAATAATCATCAAGGAAAGAAATTTTCAAAAGTTCTGTTTATATTGAATAACTTGTTTGTGCAGTTTTTTAAAAAAGAATTTTGTCCCAAAATATTATAGGAAAGTGAAAAAACAATCCTGTTCTGACTGTACATGTGCAAACAAAATATCTTCTATGTGGGTGGAAATTAAAAGGTATTTCCAGCATATTAGCTAATTGCTCTTTACTGAATAAATTGTCAGTTTTATTCTTCAGATTAGAGTTTTAGTTGACTAGAAGCCCCAAAACCGTCAATCTTGGAGTTAATCAAATGCCTCATGCTTTAAGTAGACTTATATCTTTCTGCATCTATTCTTTTTTTTTAAAAAAAGCCATGTTGTGGCAATTTTTTAGCTAATATGAACATAGTTTTCCTTCATCATGAAGCTTGTAAGCTACAAATGCTATGATGAGCATTCAGTGTAACAAAACAAGACAGTGTTTTGAAGCAATCACCAATGTGACTTGTTTAGAGGAACTCCTGATGAATAAATTAAAATACTTTTTATATAAGTATCTAAATATTAATGGAAAATGTAGTATTATTGAAACACAGGGTTAAGAAAGAGCAGAGAAACAGGATTTAAAAAGTGTCATGGGAGGGGTACGATTTGATAGATTATCCCTTTTTACCTGTCATTACCTGTCATTGTGCTTGCTGATTGCATTCTCTCTTTTCGTGAACAAAAGCATGAAAACATAGTAGGCAGACCCATGTGAACACGATGACAAGCTTTCTTAATAGTTTGCTAGTGGGTTGATTTTCCTACAGAATAACTTCTTATGAGTCTCTGGTGCAGCCCATTGTCTGTCAAAATGATTGATGAGGCTGGTGCTTGGTAATTTTTGCAGGCTTGGGTCTCTGGCTGTTTGGGCAAGTGGGCAATGTAAAGCCTAGTGAATGTGATGGAGAAAAATTCCCAGTAAGTCTACCTAAAAGATCATCATTTTGATAAAATGTATACCAAGTAATATTAGTCAAAAAAGTAGCAGAGCACATACACTTCTGAAATGATATAAAACGTAACTGTTTTGCATTGGTGGAGTCATAGCTGAATCACTTCTGTGTGCTTAGTCCAGATGTGTCTAAAAATCACACAAAGGGCTTAACAATGGTTAACCGCACCCTCTATGTGTATGTTTCTCTTCTCACATAGGAACAACCAGTCACTCTACTTTCGGACAAAGATTACTATCTTTTTCCCTTAACCAAACAAATCATCCAGAGAGGATTCAAATATGCTCAATCTAAAGTGAAAAAGGAGACATTACAACTGATACCACAGAAATACAAAAGATCATCCGAGACTACTATGAAAACCTCTATGCACACTAGCTAGAAGATCTAGAGGAAGTAGATAAAGTTTTAGAAACACACAACTTTCCAAGCTTGAGTCAGGAAGAAATAGAAATCCTAAACAGACAAATAATGAATAGTCACCTTGAAACAGTAATAAAAAATCTCACCGCTCCCCCAACAAAAAGCCCAGGCCCGGGCAGATTCACAGCCAAATTCTACTAAATCTAAAAAGAAGAACTTGTGGCTGCCCTAATGAAGCTGTTTCATAACATCAAGAAGCAGGGAATCCTCCATAGCTCATTCTATGAAGCTAGTACTACTCTGAACCCAAAGCCAAGAAAGGACACAACAAAAAAAGGGAGATATGAACCAATATTTCTCATGAACACAGGGGCAAAAATACTCAAGTAAATACTAGCAAACAGAATCCAACAGCACATCAATAAAATAATTCACCATGATCAAGTGAGTTTCATCACAGGGATGCAAGGATGGTTCAATATACACAAATCAATAAATGTTATTCACTAAGTAGAATTAAAAACAAAAACCATATGAGCATTTCAATAGATGCAGAAAAAGTGTTAGATAAAATCTGGCACTGCTTCATGATTGAAAAAAAAAAAACACCTTAACTGACTAGGCATAGAAGGGACGAACCTCAAATAAATAAGTCACGTATGACAAACCCACAGCCAACAGACTACTTCTGTCACTATGTGGAGAGGCCTGGGCCAGCCTGCTGGAAGATGAAAGACCACGCAGAGAGCAGCAGCCCCAGCCAGTCCAACCAAGTCCCTGGACGTGTCCTGGACATCCAGCCTCAGCTCAGCTGCCTCTGATCAGAAGATTTGCTCGACCAGCTCTAAGCATTATGAGAAATGATAAGTGATGCATTTGGGCAACACGTAACATATCTTGGGGTGGAAGGCTACCAGTGGGAAAACACTAGCTGATACACCATGCCATGCTATACTTTTTCTTAGGAAATGGATGAAGTGTTTTACTGATGTTAACTTACAATGCATTGGAAGACTTAAAAAAAGGAAATCCTCAACTTAATATTGACATTTCATTTCTGTATCTTGAGTGGCTTGATCAGAATAATCAGTGACATAATTATTATATAATGCATGCGTAAGTGAGCACACTATGATATTCAAGAAATGAGGTAATATATGCATTACCTAATTTGATAATGCTAGTAATTTTTCTACTGAATTCATGTTTGTGGACATGTCACCAACAGTGGTGTTCAATTTCATTTGAAATTCAAAACATTGAAGTTAATTTTAAACGTTTTTATTGAGTTGAAGCTAGAGAGTTAAATAAAAATTAAGTTAATTGGGGTTTGATGACATATACATGCAATTGATGAAATTTGTGATAATGCAATTTTAGTGTTTAGGTCACTATTAATCTAGCAAGGCTGGAATTTTGATTGTTGATCTAGTTATTTTGAACCTATAGCTTTGAAAATGCATGAAGCTCATTTTAACATAAAATGTATAGTTTTAAAATTAGATTAATTCTCCCTCATACTGCACTTTCTCCTCCCAACTCTTTCCTCATTATAGGTATTTGTGTATTTATTGACCCTTTGGCAAATTGAGTAGATAGTATATCCAAGTCAGCATATGTATATTCATACACATGTGTAACAATAGACATTTAAATTTCTAAAACATTGTTAGATGTATCGCCATAATGAGACTCAAATTTCCCTCTCTTTATTTATTTATTTATTTTTTACAAATGTGAAAATGTAACTTCAAAGAAATTAAGTTACCTGTTGGTCGCATAATAATTTATTGGGAAATCTAGATTTTCAGCCAGGTCTTGCCGTAAAAGTCACTCTATTTTCACAGGTCTATTTAATCTTAAATGTTATAGAATAAGGGCATTCATTTATAATCTTTTATATTTTAATAAATATTTAAGAAGTACATATATTTCTACTGCATCTAAATAATACATCAAACAAATAAAGTACCTGTTTAAAATGAGAAAATGCACATTCCGGTAAACAAACTAAATATTTTTGCTTCCAGGTATATGGTGGTTTAAGCTACTTATGTTCCAGGGGACACACCCAGGTGACATATTTGCTTGTGTTTCTGTGTGATTTTACTACTCAACTCAAGTAACTTCACTGAAACATTGATTCCTAGAAAGATGAAAAGATGCGGAGAATGACAAGGAGTCATTTCTAGTGTGTTTTTAAGGAAGAGGAAATTAAAAGTAGAAGTGTAAAAAGCAGAACAGGTTGGTGGCACGAAAATGAAACTCCTCTGCAGGAGAGAAGTAATTTAGCTTTATGAGCAGCTGCACCCCAGAAGGTCAGGCATAGGAGCAATTAAAATTAAGCAAGTTGATTTTAATATGCCTTAGCAACTCTGATTGATATCACAGAGCCGCTGTTGACTATACATCAAGAAACAATTTAGGATCGAGTTTAAAACAAAGTTTATAATCCTTGTTTAATGGATTTTGGGACCTCAGGCAATACAGTGCTGTAAAAATGATTAAAATGTGCCCTGTCTCTGTGTAATCAATAAAACCTCTCTCTAAAATTAGTTAGGTTCCAAAGTCTTCTCAGCAGTCTTGGCAGTGCTGTGTCTGTAGAATCCCAAATAAGCCATCCATCATTATTGCCATACACAAGCTTCATTAGACACTTCATTCTTTACCTTATTAGCACCAAAGTCAGCTGAACAATCAAACCAAAAGGTCACCTTTAACAATACCGAGTTAAGCCACAACATACATCAAGGCATTATTAATAACAATGCCCCAACCTGCAGTGGTAAGAATGTCTAGAAGACCAGGGAAAGGTGATTATAAAAGAACTGAAAATATACACGTTTGTAAATTGAAGGAAAAAAGCATTCTCATGCGCCACCTTAAAGAGATAAATCTATTCTATTATTGAAATGGGCACAGAATGCAAGCTCCTTGTGAGTTGCATTATTTAAGTACATTTTTCCTTTATATATTTTGAAATTAAACTTCTAATTTTTACCAAAAGATAGATTAATCAATAACTTTGGAGTTAGTGTTAATGTTTTTAAGATCACGAATCACAGCACATGCTTTCTGCAATGATTTCTTAAAATCACTTTTGGTTACTAACATTTTAGGATAGAGCTTGCACTTTATTCTAAAGCAGTTTATGCTTTCAAGAACATTCTGTGATTTGTAGAGTGACAGAAATGTGAAGTTTAGCTTTCATATACATTAGTGTTTTATTTACCAAGTGGTGACTTTTCTACTTTTAAGTGAAACTAATGAGAAATGCATATATATTCTAGAAATGTGCTAAACTTATCAATCAGTATATCACATGAATAAAATTATACCTAAATTAACCTAATATTTCCATACTTTCATTACTCATAATTTACTCAACTCCGTTTTTTATTTTACTTTATTCTAATTGGATATGCCCTGATAAAATTAGTGGTCAATAGAAATTAATTTTTATCTCCATGGTAAAGGCATACGTCTCATGGTTACCTCAATCTAATGTCCTTTAATTTTCTTATCGGATTGCATAATAAACTCATGAAAGCATATTTCTGTTTCTCTTGGATCAACATGGGGCATTTAGGAAAATGTTTTGCTAATAGTTGGGAGTTAAGAAAAATATCTCTTGTTGAATGACACAACTCCACTGAATTCTTTGTCATTGCTGTGTGTATGACAAATATGAAATATTAATCGATGACCCATGTGTGCTAAATACTGATCCACGAAGTTTCCAGCTTTTGTGATCCTTTCCAAGTCAAGACGGTAGTTTTATTCTGAAAACTGACTTAGAGCATTCTGGAGAATCAGAGCCGGAAAAGCATTATCGATATTAGCAAGCCTGAAATTCTAAATCAGGTAAAAATATAAAAAGACATTTGCTATGGGTCCTTCAGATTTTTGGTTGTTTTTCTTTTTAGGATGTAAGAATGGCTTTAAAGAAGAGACTTTGTAGCTTTAACCAACATTTTTTCATTTTCTGATCCATTGTGTAGCATGGTGACTAATAATATATTGTATACCTGAAAATCATTAAGAAAGTAGATCTTAAGTGTTCTCACCACACAAACAAGACAGATATGTTAATTAATTTGATTTAATTATTTCAGAATGTATAACTAGAATCCACATAGAACTTAGGAAAACCAGCTCCCACTTTTTAAGAAACATAATATCTCAACTTGTGCTGCAGGCAGTTTGATAATGCCCTTCACGCAGAATCAAAACAAGAACCACTGGCTACACGGATGTTAGCATTGATTCGTGACAACCTAGCACATTAATCTTGAATGCCTATGACAAATTTCTCCCAAGGACTGACTGTTTTCAAAAAAGTTGCGTAGGAAATAGTACATGTGCAACTCACGAAGATCGATCATGCTAATATATTTAGAACTTATTATCATATTTCCTATCCTTCTCTTGCCTGGCTTATTACAAACTGTTCTCCCCCAGAACTTTGTAAGATACTTCTGTGAAATACTGACGCAGAGAAAAGAAAATATGCATTTTGATAGATTCACAATATGTTCAGAACTTGTCTTAAACTCTTAGCCAGGCAATATGTTTGAGAAGTTATGGTTAATGTTTGTTAATTCTGATGAGGATTGAGGATTTCAGTCAGAAATTTAAAAATTATTTAAGAGTTTTGAAGGGAAAGTGAGACTAAGGAGGATTGAAGAAAAAGAAGTGAATGGTAAATGTAGGTGCTGGGCATATTCATGATTGAAAAAGAGAAAAGAGTGAACCGAGAGGAAAAGAGAGAACAGAAAGAAAAACATGCACGTGTGTGTGTATTCTTGCAAAATTGATAGTAAGGATTTTTAACACTTGTTTTAAAATTTGCTGCTTTATACAGACATGGCCTCATCCCCATTAGGTATAAATTTGATAGCAAATCAAATCAGTGATTTGTTTAATTATCAACTATAGATCAAGACAGATTTTGTTGCTTTTGTAATTTTTTTCCAAGTTGCTCATTTCTCTGTTGGAATGACTTTCCCTAAAATGTCCTTGGTTTTGTTACCTTGCTTCACTGAGGGCCGTTCCCTTCTTTGGTAAAGTTCCCCGGCCTCTCCCTGATTGACTTTTCCCAGTTGTACTTACAATTGCCTCACATTGTACATTCGCTGTGTATCTATTTACTACCTGTCTTCCGTACTAGCTCGTAAGTTCCACAGCAGAGTCTGACTTCTTTATTTATTGCTGTATCTCAGCACCTAGAACAGTGTCAGGCACATTAGAGAAACTCATGAAATATTAGTTAAATAAATCAGTGAATGAAATGCTTAGAATAATGCCAGATAAGTAGCATTATTTATTCATGTTGGGTAATAATTATTATTATGAGAATATTTAAAACTTTATAAACACTTGAGAATGTTTTATTTTGTTTATAACATTGTTCCTATGGCACATCAGTTTGATTAGATACAAGTTGGACTTCTGCTAATCAGAATTACTATTTCTATGTGCAAATGTTATTTACTTTTGACCTACAGTATATGTGACGTGTGTATTGTATTCTTAATCATTGTAACCCTCACATTTGTGTTAATTGTGAAAATATTGTGACTAAACTGTCTGAATCATGAAACCAATACAATATTTCCTGGTCCTGAATGATGAAGGGTACCTAGAAATAGATTACAAAAAACCCTACTAAATTTATTATTGTGTTATAAAAATTGAACAAACTTTAATCTTGGAATGCTTTAAAATCTACACAGAAGTTGGAAGGATAGTATAGAAATTTCCTGTAATTTCATTTAGCTTCCCCTAATGTCATCATGTTATATAACTGTCAAAACTAAGAAATTAATATGAGTACAATGCTATTAACTAAACTACAGACTTTGTTTGGATTTTGTCAGTTTTTCCGCTAATGTTCTTTTCCTGTTCTAAGATCCAGTCCAGGATAACACACTGCATTTCCCCATGATGTCTCCTCTGTCTCCTCCAATCTATTACTATCACAGTTTTTTAGTTTTCCTTGTTTCTTGTGACTTTGACAGTTTTGAAGAGCATTTGTTAGGAATTTTGCCGAATGTAGTTTGTTTAATGCTTTCTCTTGATTAGTCTGGGCTTTTAGATTTTTTGTGAGTAATGTATTACAGTTAATGCTAATCATGTTGCAGAAGTTATTTAGATAGAAGTTGTCCAATCTGACTCTTATTAGAAAAGCAACTTTATAAAATTCTCGTTTCCTAAGAGTCAATAAATCCTTTCCATGCCAATCAACAGCACATGGGAAGAAATTTTTTTATTTAAGTCTGGATCTGTTTTATGTCTGAAATTGTGCTTGTGTAAAGCTATAAAACCATGGGCAATGTCTTCAGATTCTCACTGATATTTGTTGTATGTGCTTTTGGAAGACAAAATTGTTGTCCTCTTTTCTTCTTCTTCATATTAGTAAATTGCTGTGATTTTCACAGATTCTACACAGTCTTAAGGCTTAGAGAAACTTTTTTTACAACCTCCCACGTACTTTCTATATGTGAACAAAACCATTGCAATGAATAGCATTGATAAAGATAATTCTTGTGGCACTTTATTTGTTCATTCCCATCCTTGGTGTGTTTCTCTAAAGATTCTAACTTTTAACATGTCATGATCTTGAAAATGTATCTTCTTATTCAAGATGGAGATTTAGGGCTTTTCATTTTCCTAAGTTGAGGCAGATAACAATAACTGTTTGAACAATGCACTCTGTTCCAGTGTGTCCGGAATAAAATGAAATATATAAATATTTTATAATTAATATCAATGTGTATTTTTGATATATAAATAGAAATATAAGAAAATATAGTGCAATCTATATTTTTCGTGTCATATGTAAATATCAACAAAAACATTAAACATAAAATATTAGCTTAAAAAATTACAGGACCACATTAACAAAATAAAATCTATAACTGTGAATAGAAAACACTCTCCTGGGTAATGCTTTAAAATAAGGAACCCACCAGAGCCATAATTTATTCCTCTTCATACACAAATGGAAAGTAAGAAAATATAATTTTAAAAATTCATTTACTAAGCAAAAAAGCAGCCCATATTTATGCCTTTATCCATCACAGATTCCAATTTGAAAATTATTATACAAGATAACCAATTAACAAGCCAGGTCATTTGATATTAAAGAGTATGTTCTATAAGCTGCAACAATAAGTATTAAAACCTCAGGGTCTTGGGAAAACCCATTTATTTTGAAAATATATTTGTTATGACTACAGAAAACAGATGAGGATGGTGAGTTTAAGTTTTCTTATTATTCTTGAAAAGCAATATGGATACTCTTAGCTCAGCTTTCAATCTGATATCTCATCAATGCAGATTCTTTGGCCTCAATTTATAACCTCAAGTGGCATTGGCGTCTCTTCTTGCTCTTACAGAAAGCATTTTCTACCTTTGTAATTCTCTAAAGGTTATTTTTTCTAAAAGTTGCTAGTAAAAAGCACTTGCATTTATAAATTCACACACAAAACAATCCATTTGTTCAATACCGGATGTCAATGTTGAGAGCCAAAATTAAACTAAATACTAATCAAAATGGTTAATGAATAGTGATAGATCACACAGGGAGAGTTGTGAATCATAATAAACACATGAAATATCAAATTAACACAAAATATTGTTATTGATAAAGATAACATACATAAACATAATTTGTCACTTCAACAAAGACACTGGGGACAAAGGGGGTGGGTGTTACCAATGCAAGGACTAGTTAATAACAGTCAACACACAAGAACACCTGAAACACCCCAAAATAGTACAGTTCATACATGAAAGAAAGCCGGTCAAGGATTCCCCAGATTTGACAATATTCTAAAAACGTACTTGATATCATCAAGAACAATTTGTTCAATTGAAAGTGACTTTCTAAACCTTCAAAAATTAAAAAAAAAAAAAACAACCCTCAAACCTTAATCAACCATGCCAAGAAACTGGCATTTATTTTCTCAACAGAAAATTTATTGCAAAATTGTTGTCATATAAAGAAACTATCAAAGGATATAGCTGCAAGTTGTAAGAAAAGTATAATAAAGGTGTTTCAGATAATTAATACAAATATTCTTTTTCTGGACATTGTAATGCTTGTGGAACTTTTCAGCTTTCAAAACGTGCATTGTCCATTGTGATTTCTTTTTTTCCTTGCAAGTAAATATTAAATGCCGTGCCTTATTATGTATTAGTGATTTTATATTACTTTTTCCTAAACAGGGCTTACAGAATTGGATCTCAAAACTTGCCATTGTGATTTCTTCAACCTGCCTCCAATCTGCAATGAGATTTGTAAACATTTGGTAGTAGACATGATAACTTTCAAAATCCAAAGAACAGGAGTTCAGATTTTGGAGCACTGTTACCCAGAAACTGAAGGACAAGAGGACTCTGGCTGATGTGTGATTTATGTTTATACACTTGGAACAGCCACACGCACAGTGCTTTCCTGGAGATCAACGGTGCTCATTAGCATGCTAATGCATTTGAGGATGTCCTCGCCAAAAACGTGGACTTAGTGTGTTTATCCCAACACTTCTCAGAGATATTATTTAGCCACAGAAGCCTTAGCCTTGGTATATCTGAGCAACATGCTTGGGAAATATGGAAATAGAATGATTGATTATTGGTAACAAACATTCAAAGTAAAGAACAGATTATTTTAGTAGCCCGAAGGCAGAAGATGTCCAAATACCCCACTCAGGAACATTCCCATTGATTTATGTTTCATTGCACGTGCAGTCAGTGTGAGATTTAATGCTATTTCCTCCAGGGGAAGAGGGTCCAACGCATGCCAAGGCTTTGCCCACAGGCTTTGCCAAAAGAGACAGTTGTGGCCAGTTGGGGGGATTAAAAGTCAGCTTTCACTGTTGCTTTTTCAGATCCAAGAACATCGCTACTGGACCCTAGTATCTTTCATTAGCTATTGTGGAAGTTTATAATTCATTGATAGAAATTAATTTTAGACGTAAAAATAATGGAAAATTTAACGTCAACGTTGGGAGAATTATACTTCTCTTGAGGCCTGCTTACTTTATGTCATAAGTGTTTGATAAACTCATTCTTACTTTTCAAGGAAAAACAGTGGACCTATTTGAATTGGGGATGTTTTGATTGTTCATATGACATCTTAGGGACAGCTTCATCTTCTCAGGCAAGCAGAGCTCCAACTTTGGCCACATTATGTGAAAGAAATGGCTTTTAAAGTTTAAGACATACGTTTTGGAAAACTAAACAGAACAAGAGAACCAAGATTATTTTGTGGACAGTTATTTTGATTTTCAAATTGCAAATGTTATTAAAAACGACTTTAGGAATTTTCCTTTCCTTTCCTTTTCTTGACTGTCTGTGTTTTTTGAGACTATTGGCTCATGTATTTGGCATGAATATAAACAACATAAGGACAACCAAGAGGAAATTAATCCATCACAGTTCTAATTTCAATTTGCCTATTTTTATCATTCACATTTTTTACCATCTGGAAATTTTTCCATCACTAGCTAAAAATATTATACTAATTTTTAAATACTTTGGAGTTTTAAAGACGCAGTGAAATTTTGTTCTCATATTACATGACATTATTTTTTTTTTTTTTTTGAGACAGAGTCTCACTTTGTTGCCCGGGCTAGAGTGAGTGCCGTGGCGTCAGCCTCGCTCACAGCAACCTCAGACTCCTGGGCTTAAGCAATCCTCCTGCCTCAGCCTCCCGAGTAGCTGGGACTACAGGCATGCGCCACCATGCCCGGCTAATTTTTTTTTGTATATATATTTTTAGTTGGCCAGATAATTTCTTTCTATTTTTGGTAGAGACGGGGTCTCACTCTTGCTCAGGCTGGTCTCGAACTCCTGACCTCGAGCGATCCACCCGCCTCGGCCTCCCAGAGCTAGGATTACAGGCGTGAGCCACCGCGCCCGGCCCATGACATTATTTAGTTTGCTTAAAGAAATCTGTTAACTTTATTGGTGTCAACATAAATACATAAAACACACTATACACAAAATACTATATACACAAAACATACGTATGTACACACAACATGTGTGTAAAGGTTAGTATTTTTATTTATGTGAAGTCAAAAAATCAGGAAAGTAAATTATATATAAATATCAAGATATTGGCTTGAATTATATTTATTTTGCATAAATGTACTTGTAAAATGAAATCAATTTCTTAGAATGTTTTTGTTATTATAAGACAAATGAAGGAAACTATAGTTGTGAATATGCATGTAGTTTTAAAAAACTTGACCTAAGGTGATCAAACAACTAGATATTTACAAAATGATTGAAAAAATTTAATAATAAATTTTAACTAACAGGCTATTTGAGCTTAACACCTATTTGAAATAAATGTAAGCTATTATACATATAAGCATTTGAATATTCTCTATGCTTTTGTGAAAAATATATATTGTTTTTAAGTGTATATGTGTGTTTGGTATATATGCATATATCTATAGCATATATTTTATATGTAATTTATTCAGATATTAAGTTGGTATCAACTCTAGTTGTATTAAAGTGTAAAGTCTTGGATTTTTGTTTTTTACCACATTTTCTCTAACACAACTTGGCCAAATTAAATATTTCTTAAGCAATGTGTTGCTTTTAGACTTTAGAAAAGTAAATTGTGTGAGATTTTGCTAGCACATTTGTAGAGATAAGTGCTGCATGCTTTATATTAACAAAGGGAGATGTTATTTTATAAAGTAGTTTTCCTCACTGTCTTCCTTTCTTTTCCTCAATTTTTCTTAAATGTATTATATTTTCTTTACTGATACCTTCCTAAAAATTTTTGATGCCCGTGATCAAATCATTTTTGCATGTGCATGATGTTATTACTAATTCCACAGATGTTTTCCTCATTAATTTCCATTACTATTTTCATCATTTTTATTTCCTTTGTACATTGATTTTTTTCTAAATGTATATTATAACCTTTTAGAAAAAAATTGTTTTGTTTTTAAATTTTTATAATATTGTTCAGGACTTCTAAGCATTGAATTATAATAATAATATAATTCCAATTAAAGTTTAAAAAGTTGCAAACTTTAATAAGCAACAAAGTAGTAAAGATGTTATTTTTAATTAAAATTCAATAAATGTTTATTTTTAAACCGAAAAGTTACATCCTAATTGTATACAAACTTGTGGATAATAAAGGCCAATTGCATGATGATTTTAAATTGTCTTTGAAAAGCAAGATTTTTTTCATATTTGCAGAGTGTAACCCTTACGGAGTGTGTATGTGTGCGTATTGATGGAGTCTATTGATGTGTGTAATCGGGTATGCATACTTGTATAGATATGGGGTATTTTATGTGGCTTTTAATGTGTTAAATTATTTTAACTTTTATTCCCTTCATTAAAGAGTGAAATCAGCTTTTTTAAAGCATACTATTTTTACAAACATTTTATTCTATACTCTTCATCAGTAATCAATATATCCCAAAGTTTAACATATCTCATTAAAAATAAATCTGTAAGTCCCTAAATCTTTCACATTAGCTTTCTAAACATAGATTTATTTTGAAGGACTTTTCTACATCAGAATTCTGTAAACAGAAGCAGGCTTACTACACAGTCTTTACAAGAATTTTTAACACCTTTTGTAACAACCTGGATGGAACCAGAGACCATTCTCCTAAGTGAAATATCGCAAGAAGGGAAAAACAAACACCCCATGTACTCACTGTTAAATTGGAACCAACCAATCAGCACTCATGATGAGCACAGAGTAAAACTCAACGGAAATCAAGCAGGTGGGAAGGGGGAGGAGGGGATGGGTGAAATCACACCTACCAGGTACAATGTTCACTATCTGGGTGATGGACACACTTATACTTTGACTCAAACTGTACTAAAGCAATCCAGGTAACCAAAACATTTGTAGCTCCTGTAATATTCTGAAACTAAAAAAAGAATTTTGTAAAAGTACTACAATATATTATTGTCTGTCTCCATAAAGCTCATGATAGGAATGAAAAGCTGGAGGCAAAACATGTCTTCTTTGTCTTCAGAAAGTGAAACATCAAAGCAAGACAGCATTTGCATATAAATATGTGAAAATGTTCATAAATAAAATCTTCATGTGTTTGAGATAAAATGAAAAGGCATGCTTAAAAATTTCTTTCAGAAGCAGTTTTCTAAAATCACGATATAGGAACTATGGGCATAAAGTAGTTGACAGTGATGTCTTCTGATTTTTATGTCTTTAAAATCCATGAATCTTATTTGGTAAATAGCAGAGAAAGAAGAAACTTCTGCATATAGGACATTTCATACTGTACATTTTAGTTGCGATCAAAGGTAGCTATTTTTTTTTAAATGTTAAAGTAAGATGCATTGGGTTGGTGAACTTATGAAAACAGTGTGATTTCTATAAAATATATATTAAAGAAGAAATAAAAAATTATAGGTGAGATAATATATCCCATGAATGTCACGAGACAATAGCAAATCTAAAAGCTCTGAGTGATGAAATGTCTACCACACCTGTTTTCTTAATCATTTTAATTAAAGAGAGTTTAGTTCTGCTGACAATATCAAATCTGTGAAAATCTGTTAGTTCAGAGACATTATACTATTTAATTGTTTAAAAAATATCTGGGTTTGAACAACTCAGGAATAAGCAGTAGGTGAAAATAATTGTCCAGAATAAGCAAGGTTCTTAGGATTCAGTAAATGACCTGCCAGTGATGAGGAGAACAGGACTTGGGAGTCACCTCTCCTGAATTGCAGGGAAGGTTGTTAGAAGGAATAAATTCAAATCTGAAAAGTGAAGCAGATAAACAAGAGGGAGTAGCACGCATGAATTATGTTTGTATTTCAAATTCCCCTTTGTAAGCTTAATTATGGTTGAAAATATATATGGTCTTCGAGGATTTCCCATAGCTGATGTTTTTCAGGGTTCTGTCAGTGGGTCTGTGGTGTAGCTAGCCTGTTTTCAGAGTGTACACACGTCGCAAGCTGACCTGTGCATGCAACAAACTCAGACTTTCCCACCTTTGTCGGGTGGTCTTAAAGGATCCCGAATCATGAAACCTTAAGTGTGACCTGAGGGACAGTATCTTGCTGTCTCTATCAGGCTCAATGATGGATGCACCTTTTCCAATTTATTTTTTATTTTATTTTATTTTATTTATTTATTTATTTTTGGTGGCTCACACCTGTCATCCCAGTACTCTGGGAGGCTGAGGCGGGAGGATCGCTCGAGGTCAGGAGTTCGAGACCAGCCTGAGCAAGAGCGAGACCCTGTCTCTACTAAAAAAATAGAAAAAAATTAGCTGGACAACTAAAAATATATATAGAAAAAATTAGCCAGGCATGGTGGCACATGCCTGTAGTCCCAGCTACTCGGGAGGCTGAGGCAGGAGGATGGCTTGAGCCCAGGAGTTTGAGGTTGCTGTGAGTGAGGCTGACACCACAGCACTCTAGCCCGGGCAACAAAGTGAGACTCTGTCTCAAAATTAATTAATTAATTAATTAACTAATTAAAATAAAATAAAATAAAAAGGACCTTTTCCAATTTATGATGAGTTGCTTCTCGACATGCCCGACTTTCTGACTGGGTGGATCTGTCAGATCCCAGCTTGTAAGGGACAGTTCTTAGAAGTATCACCTCGTGCCCCATGGCCAAGTGTTCCAGAAAGTCCCAGTAACACCCCAGGAGCTGTTTCTTACGAGGCAACTCATTCTGGCCTGCAGATGACATAGTTTTGCTCCAGAAATCAAGGGCTGAAATTAGGATTCTCCCGCAGGGGGTTGGCATAATTTCCATTTTTCACCATTGACACCTCCAACACCAGAATGTGTTGGCATAACGAGCCACGTGGCTGGGGGACTCTTAGCTGCTGCAGAGCCCGTTCCTGACTCTGGGCCCCACTCAAAGCTGGTAGGATTCCGTGTGACTTCAGTAAGGGCCAAGGCATCACTCCCAAGCGCAGATAATGCTGCCTTCAGACCCCAGAGCAGCAGATCAGACATTAAGCCTCCTTTAGATGGCAAGATGCAACCATTTGTCCTGTATTTCTTAGTGGATGTTTGGCACGTCTCTGACCACTGGAATCCTAAACATTTTACTAACGTTGTAGCAACCTGAATCTTCATAAAATTTGTCTTCCATTCTCTGGAACACCCCTCGTGAGGATTGGAGATGAGAGTATTTGTCTACCCTCCCCTCTGCACGGACGTTTCGCATATTTCAAAATTATTAAATGATACATTCTAATGTCTAACGTGCACATCGATGAAACTCAATTACTTTCCCATAAATTTTATTTCCTAACTCCTAAAATCTATTTTAACAGGTGATTACTGTTTAATATTTATGTTGAAATATAATTTGTGGGCCACATTTCTTTTTTGATCAATTGCTCACAATAGGAGAAATATATAAAACGAGTTTGTTATCTATTTTGATGTCAGCTGCTCTCCATATTAAGAATGTTTTAGTATATAAGAGGAGGAAAATATTGGTATAATTTTATAAACTGAAAGGTGCATGAGTAATTAGGTAGCTACGATACTATAATTTTCAGGAAGCAGAGCAATGCTACATGGTACACAGAAGCATCTTGTCCAATGTCAGGGGAAGGTCATTCACGGTCGTACCTGTCAAGGTCTCAGTGGTAGCGGTGATGTCTTGCCAAATGTTTCAGAAAAAAAAAATCATATTTATTTAAATGACCAACCTGAAGGCCTTAGTGTTACCTTATCTATGCAGGTAAAGTTTATAGCAAATCAAAATTTACCAAATACTGCACAAAGAAAATCAATATTCATTTATATATTTAATCAGAATTAGTCATTTTAGGAACAGGAAATTTTTTTCTGGCATATATATGACAATTACATTACAGCTTGTATGATAAATAGCCTGTTTTAAAGTAATACAGGACCAAAGTAACAAAAATAAAGTTTTATCTTTAAAAAGACTATTTATTTTCTAGGAAATTATAATGAAGCAAAAAGAGATCTTTGGCTGCCGGCTTTTCAGAATTGCTGCTAACATGTTCTAACTGCTCTAAAGACAAGAAGTGATTAGCGCTGGATGGATGAACCCCTCAATTTATTTCTTAAAAGAAGAAAGTTCCCTATCTTAGAACTAGAGCCACATGAATTGCTCAAATCCAGATGATCTGCTAATTCTTTACTGAAATGACAAAGAAAGTAATTGCATTATTAAGATTGTCAACTTCTTTTTTTTTTCTAAATAACTCTTTTGGCAATCTAGACATACTGACACCAGTAACAAAGGGAAAGAACAGTTTTATAAGCAATGTCTAAATGCAGTATCATTGCATTATTATTTTGCTGTGGCTCATGAAGAATGGATCTTTTTTTTTAAAGACTGTTTGGGTCTGTCACCCAGGCTGGAGTGCAGTGGCATGATCATAGCTCACTGCAGCCTCCAGCTCCTACGCTCAAAGGATCCTCCTGCCTCAGCCTCCCAAGTAGCTGGGACCACGTGCACACACTCCCACGCCTGGCTAAGGGAGTGGATTTTGGAGACATATCAGGTAGTGTGTAAACAAATGCAACTCTAGCACACATAGATTTGAAAATAAAGATAGATCTCTCAATTGTTTACAAGGCTTCTCCTCTCATTTTCAACATTCCTTACTTGTACCAAAAAAAAAAAAATAATTAAATTTGGTTAGCTAATTTCATATGTAATTAGCTAGTAAGAAAGGATGAGGTTTATTATTATGGCCTGTTTAGGGATACATGGCGATATGGGATTTTAATCAGAATATAAGTAAGATTATGTGGAAAGAATGATTAACATAAAGCAAGAATAATATTGCTCAAAAGAATGATTATTTCATAAAATCTTTCCTTTCATTCTTTGCACTTTCATTTCAGATATTAAAAAGGAAGTGGCATAATAGGGTAAAGCTTACACATTATTCCTTTTGTTCGAATATATCTGTCAGCCTTTCATGCTTGATATAAATTTTTTTTGGCATGTAAGCCCATAAGCGTATATGCTAACCACATCAAAAAGTACGTTTTCTCTTGTGAAAAACTAAGGTATCAGCACACTTGTTTCACTTCTTTGGTATAAATTCAGATTTCCTGTGAGGGCTATGTCTTCATTCCTATGTATTAATTTGGTACATACAACCAGTACTTAAACTGTAATCATTTGGACTAAACTGTGGACTTCATTTATCCAAACTGTGGAGTATTTCTGAGCTTGGGGTATAGGTACTGTAAATTCACTTGGAAAAGCAAAATCTTTTTTACAGAGGAAAAACAATGTAAAGGTAATACTGTTTTTATGGAATGAAAGAACATAGAAATAAACAGTTTCACACTTAAAACCTGTTTGCAGGAATTTGGGGATTTCAAAAGATTTCTTAGTGAAAAAATAAAATTTTCTTCTATGTAATCTTCACAGTAAAGATCAAAAACTGGATGCAATACTGCCTTTATCTCCTTTTTCCACGTCATACTAAGTTAGGGTACTAAGATTTCCTTCTATGAATATCTACCTTTATGGTAATAATCTTTATTCATATATTCTTCCTTGTTTGGTCAGAAACTATTCTGTATATGATCATATACCCAGAACATTAATCATCAAAATACCTACACTAAGACCTAGGGGATACACAAATACAACTCCAAGAAGAACAAAAACGCTTCCACAGAATTCAAAATTCATGCACAGATACTTGTGCAGTCTACCACATATTCTTTTATTAGATAACTCACATATAAATTTGGGATTCTGGTGAGTGGGACATCACAGTGGGCTGTCAGGGTCTTCCTGGTCTCAAGCCTCCTCTGATATCTATATTTCAGAGGAATGAGTTCTTACTCTTTATCTATATTCTGTCTAACTTGTATTTTATCTCATATGGTTAAAAATACTGGTTTGCTTCATGTATTCACAGAGAAGTCTACTCTTTTAAGTATAACATTAAATTTATTCATAAAGCTAAAAACAAAACAGAACAAAAAAAGAAACTATTCTGTATCATAAATTCCAAAATATCCCCTTTTTCTTAGGACACATTTTGTTAACTTTTTTACAGGTTTTATTTATTTATTTTTAAGTATTATGGGTACACAATAGTTGTATATCTTCACAGGGTACATGTGATGTTTTGATACAGGCATACAATGTGAATAATCAAATCAGGGTAATTGGGGTATATCCATCACCTCAGGCATTTAACATTTCTTTGTGTTAGGAACATTTCAATTTCATTCTCTTAGTTATTTTTTTTATTTCAGAATATTACGGGGCTACAAAGGCTGTGATTACAAAAATTTCCTTTGCACCTCCAGAGTCAGAGCTACAAATGTGCTCATCCCCCAGACAGTGTGCAATGTACCAGTTGGGTGTGAATTTACCCATCCTCTCCTCCCCCCAACCTGCCCAACACCCAATGAATGTTACTTCCATATGTGCACATAAGTTTTGAAAGATTAGTACCAATTTAATAGTAAGTACATGTGGTGTTTGTTTTTCCATTCCTGTGATACTTCACTTAGAAGAATGGGCTCTAGCTCCATCGAGGATAATGCAAGAAGTGCTAGTTCACCATTTTTTTATGGCTCAGTAGTACTCCATGGTATACATATATTACATTTTATTAATCCACTCATGTATTGATGGGCACTTAGGTTGTTTCCACATCTTAGCAATTGTGAATTGTGCTGCTATAAATATTCAAGTACAGATGTCTTTTTTATATAATGTCTCTTTTTCCTTTGGGTAAGTACCCAGTAGTGGGATTGCTAGATCAAATGGTAGTTCTACTTTAGTTCTTTGAGGTATCTCCATACTACTTTCCATAGAGATTGTATTAATACTAGTTTGCAGTCCCACCGGCAGTATATGAGTGTTCCCATCTCTCCGCATCCATACCAACATTTGTTGTTTTGGGACTTTTTGATAAAAGCCAATCTCATTGGAGTTAAGTCATATCTCAGAGATACCAACTGTCAAATTAATACTTGAGGAAATCAGACATTTTATACTTAATAACCTAATATTTCTCTTAAGGTGTGGCCTATTGTGTTTATTTTCTTATGTTTCTGTAATTTGTTCCTTATTTATGAAAAACTGGGTGTATTTTGTTTCTTTTTCCTGAGTTCTCTCAATATACTTATCAGATTTTATTTCATATCATTCTTTTATGTTGTTTTGTCACATCTTAAGTCATTTTTTAAAATGTGTGGAATTTGACCTTAATATTTTCCTGTTTCCTATTTTGATATGAAATTTAATTTTTCTGAACTTTTAGGAGGTGGCATTGTTCTGGCAGATTTTTCTAAACTTCCCTCAAGTCTTTCTTCTCTTGCTTTCACAGAATGTCACAACTCCAGCAGCTTGCTTTGTAAGATTTCCTGGTTTTGTTTTCTTTCCCATTTTTCTCTGAAACTTCACTTTGCTTCATCTGTATTCCAACTGTCCTGTGCAATTTTCATTCCACCTCAGACTGTTTCTCTTCCACCTTGGAAACCTAACAGGGTCAGTCTTGAGAATTCCCAGAGGCCAAACTGCACCATCCTTTTCAGATTATCTTATGTGGACCCCTCAACTCACCTCATATTGGATTTGGCAAAAATGCTGTCAGTCAAGCTGCCATTTTCAAACTGGACTGCTGTAACAGACACCTGGCTGCTTTGTCTGCTTTCTCCTGCACAGGGGCTGCTGTAACCTGGGTCTTGTGGTTGCTGGCGACTGGTCTTCAATTATTTGTATTTTGAAATTTGCAGGGACACCTGGCTCCCTCGATTTGCTGCAAATGCTGCTTACAGGCTTTGGATATACTACCCAGTTGTTTGTGTGGTTTACTGTTCAGCTGCCCGCCATATGTTTATGAGATTCAAAAACTATGTCGCATAATCACCCTTCCGTCTTCTCCTCCCTCCCTCTCCTTTTTGACAGCATCATGCAGTGGCTAAGAGTTCTGACTCTGGAACTGCGATTACCTGAATTCAAATCCCAACTCTCCCACTTATAAGCAGCTTGGCACAATTCTCAACTCTAAAATTGTGATAATAATATAATTTATTTTAAAGGATTGCTGTTAGGACTAAATAAATTAATATTGTTAAAGCACTTGTAATTATGCCTGCTTTATGTTGACAGCCCATATAGGTGTCTGTTAAGTAAATTAGATTTAGTTTTAATATATACTAACCATTTACAAATTCAGTTAATATACCAATCAAAACAGCAAAACACCACACATGCCATTCTTTTATCTTACTCAAAAAAATTGCAAATCATATTCTAATGGATTCTAGACAGATAGTTGTTTCGTATAAGGAAAACACCACTGAGTCAGTAAATGATCAGGTAAACAACCTAAATTGCTGGCCAGGCACAGCGGCTCATGCCTATAATCCTAGGATTTGGGAGGCTGAGACAGGAGAGCCACTTGAGTCCGGGAGTTTGAGGTCGCAGTGAGCTGCGATGACACCACTGCACTCTAGCCTGGGCAACAGAGGGAGACCCTATCTCAAAAATAAATTAATACATAAATAAATTAAAAAAACCCTAAATTGTCAATAATTAAATGTAAGTGTTAGATAGTGTAATTAATTTAAAATAATAAGTTTATCATAATGTTCTAGCAACAAAGACCTGATTAAATTACTGATGCTTTGGAGTTTTAATCAAGAAAACAATTGCTTCCTGAAGTTATTTAGACATTGGCTTGATAAGACAATGAACTTTTATCGTCTGTCCTCATGATTTAAGAGGTCATCTGTCACATTTAAATGGCTTTCTAACCATTTCATCCTTAATATCACTCGACAGAAAAAGCACCCGGCTGTTGCCTATTTCTGACGACCCACAGCGAATGGCTGTGATTTGTAACAGGAGCAATTTAGGTTTGATAAAAGAAAGAACTTCAGGAATGTGACAGAACTTTATGATTGTGAAAGTCACAAAATGAGAATGTAGAATTAATTTTCAATGTTATATTAAAGAATATTCAGGATGGTTATTCTAGGATACACTGAGACAGTTCTTTGATACCATTTACTAAGAAAATAATAATGTTAATAACAATAATATTAGTGGGCTTTTAAGTAAATGATTATAAATAATAATGATTATAATGATACACAAAGATTACATAATTATGAAGAACTAGGAAAAAACATAAGTATTCTGTAAAATCTCGTAGATGACTACCAATGTAGCATTTGGCAAAAAATAGAAAATATTTTTTAAAGGTGCTAGCTTTATAAGCGTGTGAATTTAGAGGAAAGAAAACAAGCCAGTTACATTCACAAGCGCCACAAATGCCTTGTTAGAGAGAAGCATGGTGAATCCATCAGAGTTAGCGTGCTGGCGTCTGATTGGTTTCCCCATTATTGACCTATCAGGGTTAATTTCGTGTGTGTGTCAGCTCATCCCTGGCTTGTCTTCTCATCCACAGCAGAGCTGGAAATGAGCACAGCTTCCCCACGGAGCAAGTGCTATGAGCAATGCAGCAGATCATCTGCTTCAAGAACCCCTTCCTGCTACCAGGTGTGTCGCTCAACGTGAGGCCAAGACTGTGGACTATGTTCACCGGGAAGAGACCACAGGGAAATCTGAAATATTAGCATGTGGCATGAATGTCAGTCAGTCCTCCCTGTGGTCGCCTCCAGCCCTCCTCTGCATGACATGCATTTTTCAAGCTCGGAGGAGATGGGTCATTGTTTTCCCTCCTTTAAATCCCTTTCTTGGATTCTGTTTTTTTCAATTTGAAATCTATGTGCATGGCCAAGGTAAACCTGCTAATTTCTGTGTCTCTGAATTCAAAAACATGGTCCACAGTGTAGATGATGAAAGAATAATTAGAGTATGTGAAACAGAGCAGTGAAAATTAGCAAGTAATTCCAAATCCCAAAATTGCTGCTTTTAAATATATATCCTGAATTTGACAGGATGTTCAAATAAATGGGATACTGTAGCCCTGGCCATATGTATAAACTCTAATTTTATGTTTTCATAGTCTACTTGCTACCACCATATTATGTAATGTGTCCTTCCAACACATAATCTTGATGCAATTGTGGCATGAGCTTTGCTGATAACATCACCTTGTAGACCATAAATATACACAATGCATAAAAGCAAAAAAAGAGACTTTAACAAAAAGAAAATCTTTTTCTCTTTGAAAGCTACCACTAAAAAAATTAAAAAGAAAGCCATAAATTGGGAAAAAAAATATTCACAGCATGTACATTATACAAGTAACTTTTATCTACAGTGTATAGAAAACTTTTACAACTCAATAAGAAGAAGATAATAAACCCAATGAAAATGGGGAAAAAATTGAAGACACTTCATAAAGGAAGAATTATGAATGACCAAGTTGCTCAAATCATTAATGGTCATGGAAAATCGGAA
Source organism: Lemur catta (assembly GCF_020740605.2). Classification (NCBI taxonomy): domain Eukaryota; kingdom Metazoa; phylum Chordata; class Mammalia; order Primates; family Lemuridae; genus Lemur; species Lemur catta. Next base: position 6,159,635 of record NC_059153.1, on the reverse strand, counting down.
TAATCCACAATTAGCTATATACCTATTGGAATGGCAAAAGTTACGAGTGATAAACCCAGAGGTAGCCAGGACGTGGGAACTCCCATACGCTGTTGATGGGAATGGAAATGATGGAACCACTTTGAGAAACAGTTTTGTAGTTTCTAATAAAAGTAAACATATACCTACCATATAACCCACCTACTCTGCTCCAAGGCATTTACCTAAAAGAAATAAGACCACATCTACACAAATATTCATATACAAACGTTCACAGCAGCATTATGCATAATAGTCAAAATGGGGGTCAACTCACGTGCTCATCAGCTGTTAAACAGCTGACACCATTGTGCTATAATCCATGCAATGAAGTGTTGATATTACCCTGCAATAAAATGCAACAAACTATTGATATAAACAGCAAGATGGATGTATGTTAAAATCGTGTAGAGTTGACCACACCAGATAAAAAATGTTGGTATCTATAAACTTGACATAGAATTCTAGAAAAGGAAAATTGCTCCAGAGTGACAAAGTAGTTCCTGGTTTCTGGGAATGGTTGGCATGAGGATGAGGAGCAAAGGTGGGCTATGGAGCCCTGAGGGAAACTTATGGATCTTGGATTTGGTGGTGATTCTAAAGGAATGTATATCTGCCACATTTGTAAGACTTTAATATTTAAATGAGCACAACTTATTGTACATAATTTATGTCTCATTACATTTGCTATAAAGGACATCCATGTGTGTAATAAATTAACAAAGCAATGAGAGGAAGATTGACAAGAATAATGATGAGGAAAAAGATCAAACTGCATAAAAGATAAGAAAACTACTTTGTTCTGATCAGTCATCAAAAAACATTGGGGGAGATGGAAAACATTCTGTTTGCTACATAATATAGATTTTCAGATTTATAGAGGGGTCTTCCACTGTCAATATTTATAGGAATCCTATTTTCCTATGTTAACTTAGATATTAATTTTCTTTTGACAAAATATTAAAACAATTTAAAAAATTGAAATTTCTAACCTCTGTTCAAGGCACCAACATGGTAAGGGGTTATTACAGTTAGTTCGTAATAGATGATTCTACTCTGTTGGTCTAGTGTAATCATTCTGTAGTTCAACTGGAAAGGGTTAAATTTGTAGCATAAATATGCGAATCCATTCATGATAAAAACATGAATCCAGCAGAGAACACAGTGTATCCAGTTCATAAATTTGTGCACACATAAGACAGTGTTACAGTCATAAAATATGTATAGTGGATCCACCTTTTCTTAGATTATGACATATTTACAAAATGTAATTTTCTCTTGAGATGTACCGTGACTAAATCATAGTCTGCTTTTGCACCAGTGCCTCGAGGAAAAGATGCATCTAATCCATCTTGGTTTGGATTGTTCTAGTGAAATATGTTAACTTAGGATTTTTTCCTGTGAATTCCATTCCCTACGAATAGCAAAGCAAATACGGGAAATTGATTTTCACCAGTATAGCATGCATAGTCTGCAAGCTTCGAAAGGGTATGAAGTACGAAACTGAACATTCCAGAAAAATCTTTGCAGTAAAGTCACATTACACATAGGCCAGCAAATAAGGTTTAGGAAAAAAAAAATTGTGTAAATACAACAACATACTGTTGCAGTATTAAAATTACTACAAAGGGAAATCACCAATATATAATTATAACTATGACTTCTTAAGTACTGAGGCCTATGGTAGCGTGTGCATTTAGCCACTCCGTTGGACACAGACTAAACACATATGGAATGTGAGTTCATGGCAAAAGGACATGTATGGTTTAGGAAAAGACATCTGTATGGCTCCCTACAAAGTGGTGACTCTCAGGGTCTTACAAAGGAAATGAGGAGGCTGCTTATTCAAATCCCCCCCCTACTTTTCCTACTCCCCGCCCTTGTAGAAGGTATTCTACAACATGACAAATATATTAATTCATCATCCGGATGAACAGCCCATGTTGGAGAGAGAATGCAGCTAACATCTATTATCTTCCACGTGCCAGACAATAACAGATCTTTACATTCATTAACACTGATAGAGCTCTAACAGCAAAATGCTTTACAACATTGCAACTCATTTACTCCTCAAAAAGCCCTGTAGACTGGGGGTAGTAACATCGTTTCACAAATGAGGGAACAGCTAGTAATGGGGAGGGCAGGGATTTGAGGTGAGGCCATCTTGCCCACTCCGCCATACTGCCTCATAATGGGCCAGGCGCTGTATCCATGTGTCTTTATTGACAAGTGAAAATTGTGTATATTTATGGTATATACAAGGTGATGTTTTGATCTATGTACACATTATGGAATGATTAAATCAAGCTAATGAACATATCTATCATCTCACATATTTAACATTTTTTTGGTCTGTTAGGAACATTTAAAGTCTACTTTCTGAGCAATGTTCAAGTCTACAATATATTAACTGTAGTCACCTTGCTGTGTAATAAATCCCAAGACTCAGTCCTCCCGTGCAAGTGACACTTTGTGCCCTTTGACTAATATCTCCCCATCTCCAACCCTCTCACCAGCCCCTGACAACCACTATTTTCCTCTCTGCATTCTGTTTTGGGTATCTTATATCATTTCATTCTGACGGTAATATTATACTCACCAGAGACTGCTGTGATCTAATGCATAGAACACAGGACTTATAATAACAATATCAGTATTTGAGACAGGAGTCTCCTTGCTGTGTGATTTTGTGCAAATTACTTAATCTCTCTTAGCTCGTTTTCCTTTCCTATAATGTGGGGAAAATCACTGTTTTGTCTTTTCTGGGGAAGTCATAGAGATTAAAGGAAATATTTGAGGCTGAAGTGCATTGGGACTGTAAGGGCAATACTAATTTAATATAGTTATTTTTTCCTTATAGCCCGTGAAAATAACTCTAATTGTTCCAATGTTTTTCTAAACAGAAGCATCCCCCTGAATGCCATGTTAAAACTTCATTACTTCCTTTTAAGGATGAAGAGCTCTGGGGCTCTCGCAGTTTTGCTTCTTTGTACTCCCTGGTTCCAGAAAGGAGATACCAAGGACTAAATACAACACTCCAGATACGGGATGAGCAATACAGTATATACTGATTCGTTCAATTATCATATCACATCATATCTCATTCATAGCACACCAGTTGTGCCGGATGCATATTTATGTTTATAAAGCCCAAGCCCTTAACATTTTGGGAAGTCTCATCTCGGGGATGGTGGATTTTGAACTTGTCGCCAACCAAAAAATCAAGTTTTCTTTCCTATGAACTGCTGATGTTACAGTTTTACATCACTCGCAGGTAATTGTTTGGATGGTAGGTCAGTATAATTTGGGGGAAGGACCTGTGTCAATTCTAAATTTTATTCTAAAGTTAATGAATTATGAATTAATTAATTTGCCATAGGCCTAATTTTGGTGGCAGCAACAGGAATTGTAAAAATCTAAGTAATCCCAAATAATATTTGCATCAACAATAAGTAGAATGACTGCTGCTTGTGTAGTCTGTCTCCTCCCTGTAGAAACAACGATAACTGCCTTTCAACCGGTGAACCATGAAGAGCAGTAAAACATCTTAATTTTACAGCTCTGTCCTTTGTGTATTCTGCCATGTGTAATGCTTGAACTAGAGTCGAGGGAGTCAGAGAGGAGGTGCACGCCATTTCTTACAAGGATAGCAATAAAACTCTCACTACATTTTAAATGGCTTGGCCGCAAACACCGTGCTTGGCAATAAACCATTTCACTTTTTTACCCTCCTTCTGAAATAATAAGCTACGCTCTCTTGTATATTTTATTCTTTGCAGCTCTGGTGAAAAAAAAATGTGCATTATGTCATCATATATCTGAAGTAGGAAAAACATCTCCAACAAATCTTACATTTAATTTGTTGGTCAGGTTTATAAAAATCACCACCCAATGCATAGAACTACTCTCTAAGCCAATTTGAATTGTCTGTGAGGTTTTAATAATTAACAGTAACACTTGATTTCTTTTTACACAGCTTGGAAGACGTGGCTCACATGGTAAGAGGAAGGTGTCTGAAGTGGAGGCCAAGTTGTGATTTGGCTGCAAATGATGAGGAAAAGTCTCAGTGAATTATTAACATGAAGGCATCTTCCCTTGAGAAAGGTAATAATTTACCAAAATTCACACACTATTATAAAAACAACAGAAATCATACACACAGTGAAGTATATTTTAAAAGTTATATATCCATTCAAAATAGCCATTATAATAGCTCTGCCATCAGTTGGATGATACTATTCACATTATCATATTAACAGAAAGGATCAGAAGGATATAGACCTATTTGTGAAAAAAATACAGTCAGTCAAGATAGGGAAAATAGTAACTTGAAATATGGCAAGATGTTGAATTAAAAGAGCTAAGCCTTCTAAAAAACTGTGATGTTCTGGTCAAAAATTAAAATAAAATCCACTTTTATGTGTGTGGCAGGTAAAATAACAGCCCCTCCCACCCCAGCTCCAAGATGTCCATGTCCTTATGCCCAGATTTTGGGAGTGTGTTACCTTGCGTGGCAAAAAACAAACACACACCAAAAAAAACCAAAACCAAAACCAAAAACAAAAACGATGACATTTTGCAGATGGGAATAAGTTAAGCATTTTGAGACGGGGAGGTTGGATCCTGGATTATCCTGATAGTTCCAAAGTTATCACGAGGGTCCTTGCAAGGGAAAGAGGGAGGAGGTGACAGGAAGAGTGGAAGCAGAGGTCAGGGGACACAGCTGCTGGCTGTGACGATGAAAGCGCATAGCAGCTAAGGAAGCTGGAAAAGTCAAGGGACAGACTCTCCCCTGGAGCCTGCGGAAGGAGCCAGCCTGGCTGACACCTTGATTGTCATCCTATAAGACTCACTTTGGATTCTGACCTCCAGAACTTTAAGAGACTAAATCTGTGTTGTTTTAAGCCACTAAATGTGTGGTAATTTGGCTATAGCAACAATAGGAAACTAGTATAATGCAAGGTGAGAGTGTTGTTTTAGCTCTAGAGTAAAAGCTTATTGAATACTAAAATGATGTCAGTATCAATTCTTCTATGAATCACGAATATAATAACTTTAAACGCTTAATAAAAGCCAATGCTTTTGTAATAAGTTTAGATCTCTTGGAGTTTTAGGGATTGTTCCGTTAAAATTCTTATTACTGAATTAGGTGTTAGCTTTCTATATGACAGCCTCTAACTCAACTTCTACAATAACAATGATCTAAATTAGCTGATGACCTAAACAGCTGTACTACTACCTCCATGGGAAGGAATTTGTAGTCATAATAAAATGCCAAGAATTCCCTATATGAAAATTACTTCTCCTTAAAAAATATTTTTTCTATTAAACTATGATCAGAAGCCAGAAGAAGCCAGGCATTATAGTAATGAGTTTAAACTGTTGGAAATTTTAAATCAGAAGTGTATAACCATATAACTCTGTGAGATTTCACCATAATTGCACATATTTTAACATCATGTTACATAGACTCGTAGCTTTTAAATATTTTTAAGCTATTATTATATTTTAGCACTGCCACGAAGCTTATGAGATATTTAATAAACATCTTGAAGCCCATTTACACTAGCATATTTCAATGAAACTATTTCCAGTAGAATAGAATGTGATAGAATTGATTGCGTTGCTAAATGTAAACAGCACTTTAGGCAGCAGTTAAATCTCCCATGAAAGATTAAAAACAAGCACCTTGTCAAACTTTGCTATTAGGGATCATATTTAAAAATGTAGCGTGCATGATTTATTTTACAGGAAAGTGAGTGTTAGCATATTTTAGAACTATAAATGATACTTGTTGGTGTGCACGGTTTTTAAAAAATCCACGTCTATAAAGCCTCCTGGCTTATTGGATATGCATCTGAAACATTTTCTTGTCAATAAATTTTGACGTGTCAGATGTTGGTATTAGCTTGACATCTTGTTCATTGACTCATTTTTTTTAAACTTTTATAGGAAAAGAAACGTGTAATGCCAAACTTCACAATCTTTTGGTGCTATCGTCTGAATGTTTGTCTCTTCCTCCCCCAAATTCGTATGTTGAAACTTAATCTTCAATGTGATGGTATTGAGCAGGGCCTTCTGGAAATGAGGATTCCTCCCTCAGGAGGGAGTGGGACAAATGTCTTCTTGAAGAGGCCCCCGAGAGCTGTCTTGCCCCTTCCGCCTTGTGAGGACACAGCAAGGACACGCCATATGTGAAGCGGAGATTGGTAAATATATGTTTACTGGTACTCCACCTTATAGCAAGCAGTGAGCATGCTGTGTAGTTATACCGATTTCCAGGGGCATACATGTGCACAGGTGTCATTGTCCCTCCAGGACGGATGCTTAATTGCACCTTTAGTTGATTTTAGTTGACATCTGATTTCTAATCATTTAATGCAAATTTTGCTTTCTGTCTTGATTGCCATTAACATGATAACCATCTTTGTCGTGTGTGTGTGTGTGTGTGTGTGTGTGTGTGTGTGTGTGTTATGGCATGCAGAACGTTGGGGTCTCAGCACTGACACAGAAAGGTCTGTCTGTCTTTCCATCTCGGCCCCACGTCCCCCACCCTGGCACATACTGCCTACAGCCAGCGGCAGAGAATCAGGGCTCAGATGGACGGAGCTCTGAGACTGGATTTCTTCTAGATCCTTCTACCACACCAGAGCAGGCGGCCAATAACATCCCTACTTGTTCTTCTTACGCCTCAAGAGCTCCTCTGCCCACGGCAGGCGCGATTTCTCACTGGTACTTAGAAAATATCCCATGGAGGTGAATAGCTGCCAATTTCTGCTAATTTACAGTGCACCAATTAGTTTAGACTATTTTGCATAAAAGCTCTTAGGTGCCTTGCAAATTTTTTTTTAACATATATGTTCCTAATTTTTGTTTTTTTTGGCCTTTTTTTCTTTTTTTTTGAGACAGAGTCTCACTCTGTTGCCCGGGCTAGAGTGCTGTGGCATCAGCCTAGCTCACAGCAACCTCAAACTCCTGGGCTCAAGCAATCCTCCTGCCTCAGCCTCCCGAGTAGCTGGGACTACAGGCATGCACCACCACGCCCGGCTAATTTTTTCTATTATATTTTTAGTTGGCCAGATCATTTCTTTCTATTTTTAGTAGAGATGGGGTCTTGCTCTTGCTCAGGCTGATCTCAAACTCCTGACCTCAAGTGATCCTCCCACCTTAGCCTCCCGAGTAGCTGGGACTAGGACATGTGCCACCATGCCTGGCTGTATTTTCCTAATTTATACAGAAAAAGAAATGGCCTGCCATGCTTTATATATCCAAGCCAGAACATGAAGTCCATGTACGTATTTTTAAATTATTGCCCAAATTATTTAAATGTTTTCAACATCTTTCTCACATTTCATGTATACATTCTATCGCCCCCTCATTTGGAAAAATGATTAGTCCTGTTCCTTATCATAATTATGAATATAACAAAACTGAGTTAGGATAAAATATGATTAACGTAGTTTTGATTTTGAGGGAATCATTGAAGAGAAGAGGAAAAAAATCAATAACCATAAAATTGCAAATGAGAGTAAGTTAAATTTTAAGTCTGTTTGAGTTCAATTTAACGATATTCCTTCCAGATCTACCGTTTTATCTCCTAGCACCACTAATAGTAGCAAAGAACATAGAAAAAATATAAAGTCTGCTTCATTTCTGTTGAAGAAATTATATTTGTTCCAAAGGAAAGAAGAAGAAGGAAAGTTAGGCCACAGCTCCTTGACTTTGGCTGACACACAGAACTGAATCAATTGAATGTTTCTGCCAAACAAGGCCACCCATAGGGCATGGCTTGCATTCCTAAATGAACTCCTGGGCTTCGGGAAGATCAAAATCTTTAGGACCAAGCTGATTTTTGCTGTGATCTTATAGGTCTGGCTAACACTAAGAAGGGGTATTTAGCTTCAGGGCAGATTTCTAGATTATTAATCACTGCTTGTTGTTTTTCTCTGCAGAACTGTCATATGTATCATTTGGAAAAATCTCTTGCACTGATGAGTCTGTTTTGCTGGGGAAAATGAATTGATGTAGAAAAATGCTAACCAGCAGGTTACGGGCTAAAAATAGATTTTGTCTATTTAAAAAAGTCATTGAACTCCGACTTCCTGCGGCACAGTATGGTACTACGGGGCAGATAAAACATCATTTTAAAATTTGGTCTTTTTTTCTTTATGACCATATTAACGTGGATTCTTGGAAAACTTTACACAAAGTCCTAAAGCAACAAATCAAGAATTTGCAGTAATTTCTTACCAAGTAAAAATATGAGAATAAAATTATTATCTGTGTATTTAAGAAACCAGAAGTTGATTCTTAAGCTAGGTGCTGAAGGAAGTATTTGAGGGTAAGTAAAAGTGAGGTAGACTTAGAGCTGACCAGAACACCAAAATATAAATGACACAATAATAGTTTCACATAGATTAGTTCCTTCTCATATATTAAAGTATTATTGTAAAAGTAGATGGTGGCTGGGCGCAGTGGCTCAAACCTGTAATCCTAGCACTCTGGGAGGCCGAGGTAGGAGGATCGCTCAAGGTCAGGAATTCGAGACCAGCCTGAGCAAGAGCGAGACCCCGTCTCTACTAAAAATAGAAACAAATTATATGGACAACTAAAAATATATATAGAAAAGTTAGCCGGGCATGGTGGCACATGCCTGTAGTCCCAGCTACTCGGGAAGCTGAGGCAGGAGGATCACTTGAGCCCACGAGTCTGAGGTTGCTGTGAGCTAGGCTGACGCCATGGCACTCTAGCCTGGGCAACAGAGTGAGACTCTGTCTCAAAAAAAAAAAAAAAAAAGTAGATGGTAAACAGATAAAGACCAGTCATATAACTTCTTAAACCTATTACAATGATAAAATACCAATAACCAATTTATAATCCATTTATTTTTTCCCCTAAATCATCCAGAACTTTTATAGAAAGAATTTAAATGCTGGGTAATAACTATAGCCTATACACTTAATTTCATAACTAACAGAGAGGATTTTAAATTAAAAGATAGGCACATATTTTTTTTTAAATATTTGGACTTTCAAAGAAGAAATGCTCAATGGAAAATATGTTAGGAAATAATAAAGAAATTAGGAAAAATCCACCCCATGTCCTGAAGAAATTCTGCAGAAACACACTTTACGATGTCCTGTTATAAACTCATTGCAATATTACGCTTAACTATTCGATGTCAAGAATTCAACCCATTTCACTTAGTAATACTACTGAGACTCACTTCACCAGACACCAGCATGCCGAGGTTAGCATCTCTGGCAGGACAGGACATAAAACTCTTTCCCTGACTTATCCGATCACACATTTTCATAAATTAAAAAAAAAAACAGAAACTGACAAAGACTGAACAGAAATCCTTTTTAGGGAGTGCGGGTTAATGGATCAAGCCTTAAAACGACACCTACCCCTACTAATACCATTAGCTACCATTGCTACCTGGGACATCATTTGTCTGTGTTGGGGAGTGAATTATGGGCCCGGACTTCCTGAGTGTGTATTTCTATCAGTTACACTCTTGTCACTGTGTATTTACATTACAGAGAGTGTCCCTTTCATTCCTGTGTAATAACAAAGGATAAAACTAAGATAATGTCCCCAATAATACAAAATCTGGGGCAGGAAATATAGGTCTTTAATGCACAGTGACACTACGCTTATGAAGGAGTCTTGATTAATGCAAGTATTTTTTTTTTTTTTTTTTACTTTTTTTCTATACTACATATCAAATGAAGTCCTTACAAACACCATCTTCCTTTGTAAAGGGTTATTTATTGCTGTTACATCTTGTCTCCTCTCTCTGTAGAGACAGGGCATAATGTCTTCCCAGCCCCTTTGTCCTCTCTCACACCCCTCGGGCCCCTGGGCTGCTGAGTCCCCTAGTTACTGTGGGGGACACCCCAGGGGAGAGGACCATGTGGCAAGCTCAGAGCAGAGCCTGGAAGCCTGGAGTGCAAAAGGGACATTTTAACGAGTGTGTTCACTCTAAGCCGAGCTCCTAGATTCGACTGCAATGATTTCCGACAGTTTTGACAATGACAGAACAGCGTGCCATTTCCTTCTTGGGCACTGACGTGCCATCCATCATCCCAGTTACCTGGTGATTCTAAGAGGAGTGAGGCAGCGGCTGCAGCGCCATGTCCGGGGACTCACTAGAGACCGAGCAGTGTCAAACAGAAATGGAATTCTCTTGCCCAAGTTTAGGAAAAAAATAAGCAAAGTGAGGCTGAATAGGACTGTATGAGGATGAACTTTGTAGGAACAAATAACGTTGGAATTTATTAAAGGACTGAAATAAATGATTCAAGGGCTGTCAGCATCTGATGGGAATTCCAAAAAATGATCTGTAATAAATGAATTCACATAACTTTGGAATGAAATTTTAAACCTAAAGGGTGGAATGCCAGCTTATTTGATTATTTGCTTTTTAAAGCATTTGTGTCCAAAAAGGATCTTATTTCTACCATATACTGGTTATGGTGAATTGGAAAAATTGTTTTGACCCTTCTGAATCCTGATTGTAGTAGTATTTGTAGATTACCGGCTGCATTTCTTGGTTTGGGCTGCTGTCACAAAGCACCATGGACTGGGTTGGTTATAAACAGCACAGATTTATTTTTCGGGGTTCTGGAAGTTAGAATTCTGAGATCAGGGGGCCAGCATGGTTGAGTGCTGGTGAGGGCTCTTTTCTGAGCTTGAGGCTGCTAATTTCTCACTGCATACCCCATGAGGGAAAGAAGGTGGTAGCATTCTCTGGGCCTCTCTTTTACAAGGGCACTAATCTCATTCCTTAGGGCTCCACCCTCGTGACCTAATTATCTCCCAAAGTCCCCACCTCCTAACACCAGCACATTGGGAGCTATGATTTCAATGAGTTTTGAAGGGACACACATATTTGTTATTCAGTCCATAATATCCTCCTCCCACCCCGCCCAAATCTTGTCCTTCTTTCAGCAAAAAATGCATTCATTCCATCTCAACAAACCCCAACCAAAGTCTTAATTTCTCCAGCATCAATTCTAAAGCCCAAAGACTCATCTAAATAGCACTGAAAGCAGATACGGCTGAAACTCAAGGTACAATTTATTCCGAGACAAACTTCCTCTCGAGCTGTGAACCTGCATAACCAAGCAGTCCTGTACTTCCACAGTACAATGGTGGGACAGGCATAAGGCAGATGTTTCCGTTCCAAAAGGGAGAAATAGGAAAATAAGAAAGGGATGATGAATCCCAGCTAAGTCAAAGACCTAAGGAGAAAACGCCATTAAAGTGTAAGGCTTAAGACTAATGCTCTTGGATGCCACCCTCTGTGGCCTGGAGCCGTGGTCCCTCCTCTGCTGCTGTCCCCAACTGGGGCTGTCGCCCTGTGTCTCTGGGCAGCTCTGTGCCCACACCTGTGCTGAGCTCAGCCCATGTCACAGGTCTCTGCAGGGACCCACCCCTGCAGCATGGACCCCGGGCATCCTGGCCCACCCAAACCAGAGAGGAGCCAGTTCTGCACTGTCCAGCCCCTGCCTTCGCTCCCTGGGTCTGTGCTGTGAGTGGTAGCCCCGACGATCTCTGAACCACCTTGGGTGCAGCGTCGCTCTCCGCTGTCTTGCAGAAGACGCTCTGGCTTCTGCTGAGATGGCCGATGACGTCATGCTGCTCTCCTTAACGGTCCCTTGGCCAGACTCTTAGTGTCCTCTCCTGAAGACACTTTCTCATTTTTTGCAACACGCTTTGGCTGAGAATTTTTCAACTCTTTATTTATTTATTTTTTTTAGCTTAATAATTCTGACTTCAAATCATTTCTCTCTTCTTGCATTTTGCTGTAAGCAGTCAGGACGAACCAAACCAGTCCTCCAACACTTTGCTTAAAAATTATCAGCTATTGTAATTATACAGTTTCATCATTTGCAAGTTCTGCCTTCCACAAAACACTAGAATATAAACACAATTAGCCAAGTTCTTTGTCAGTTTATAAGAAGGCTCACTTTTCCCCCTAGTTTCTAATAACGTTTCTGATTTGCGTCTGAGATCTCATCAGAACAGCCTTTCCTGTCCAGATTTCTGCCAACATTGTGTTCATGATTACTTAGGTACTCATTAAGAAAATAGAAGCTTTTTTTTTTTTTTTTTTTTTTTTGAGACAGAGTGTCGCTCTGTTGCCCGGGCTAGAGTGAGTGCCGTGGCGTCAGCCTCGCTCACAGCAACCTCAAACTCCTGGGCTCAAGCGATCCTCCTGCCTCAGCCTCCCGAGTAGCTGGGGCTACAGACATGTGCCACCATGCCCGGCTAATTTTTTCTATATATATTTTAGTTGGCCAGATAATTTGTTTCTATTTTTAGTAGAGATGGGGTCTCACTCTTGCTCAGGCTGGTCTCGAACTCCTGACCTCGAGCGATCCTCCCGCCTCGGCCTCCCAGAGTGCTAGGATTACAGGCTTGAGCCACTGCGCCCGGCCTGCTTCTACATGCTTAGTGCCAATTTCTGTCTGTGGCAACTCAGGCTGCTATAAAAAAATACTGTCAACTGGGTGGCTTATAAACAACAGAGATTTATTTCTCCCAGTTCTGGAGGCTGGATGTCTGGAATCAGGGTGCTGGTTAGCATGGACAAGTTCTGGCGATGGTCTCTTCCAGGTTGCAGATGGGCAACGTCTTACTGTACCCCCTGACCTGCCATGGAAGGAGGGCAAGAGAGCTCTCTGGGGTCTCCTATATAAACACACCAGCCCATGTATGAGGTCTCCACCCTCACGACCTAATTATCTCTCAACTGCCCTCAATACCATCACCTTAGTGGTTAGGATTTCAATATATGAATTTTGGGGGGACATAAACATTCAGTCCAGCTAACAGGTGTAATTATGATACTGGCCAAAAATTGCTTTCACAGAATAAATGATATTATTTATGTAAAGGGCTTAGAAAATATCTGCTGGATAAGAGTCCTGTACTCTTAGCTACTAGTTTTGTTATAACTTCAAACATATTTTGCATACTAAGCATGGTTTAAATAATTTATAAATATTCCATATTTGCAAATCAGTGTTTGGCAGAAGCTCATATAGTGTGTTTATTTGTTTGGATTTTGAGCATTATGACTATTTGAACAGATTTTTGGACCTCAGCTTCCTATAAGTACATAGATGTTAAGAGTCTTAGATGAAGTAAAATTTATGAAATGTGGGCTAGCAAAAATTCCTCCAACCCCTGTATGTCCTTTGACATATCTTGTGTTCTAGTTTAGTTTTCAGCACGTGATGCATTTTCAAAAATTCAAGAGGTATTGAAAGGAGACAGAACGTATGCCGAGATTCAGGTATCCCATTTTGTTTAATTATTTCAACGATGAGGGAACAAGAGATGGAAATAGAAAGTCACAACTAGCTCTCAATCATGACTTTAATCCTCTTTAAACAGGTACAAAACAAATTAAAGTTTTCAAAAAATAGAACAGAAATGCCGGGAGGAGCTCTGTTTGCTAAGAGACCACGTCCTTCCCCTGCATGGTTATTAACAAGGAAGGCATCTGTCAGTTCTCCAGGGATGGAGGCTAAACCTACCAGACTCACATGGGCTCATAAAATAAAACATTCTACATAAAACACCTCTCATTTCTGTGAACACAAACCATTCCCAAATGGAAGATTCATGAAAGAAGCACAGACCTAAATGTTGAGGGTACAGAAGACCCACTGGGCTACATTTGGCTTTTTCTGAATTTGCTTTCAGGCAGGTGCCAGATAGATTGTGTATCAGAAAAGATTTTGTCTGGAACATTCCTTGATGTCAGGTGCAGATACAATGAGACAACCTGTTTCCTTATGAGTCTTTACTGCAGCAATCCAGAGATGGAATTCCTGATGAGAATAAAGAGTTTGTTTTTTTTTTTATCATTTCTGTATTGATGCTGGCAGCCCTTCCTTTTTCAAAAATATTAGCTTTGTCGGCCAGGCGCGGTGGCTCATGGCTGTAATCCTAGCACTCTGGGAGGCCGAGGTGGGAGGATTGCTTGAGGTCAGGAGTTTGAGACCAGCCTGAGCAAGAGCGAGACCCCGTCTCTACTAAAAATAGAAAGAAATTATCTGGGCAACTAAAAATATATATAGAAAAAATTAGCCGGGCATGGAGGCACATGCCTGTAGTCCCAGCTACTCGGGAGGCTGAGGCAGGAGGATCGCTTAAGCCCAGGAGTTTGAGGTTGCTGTGAGCGAGGCTGACGCCACAGCACTCTAGCCAGGGTGATAGAGCAAGACTCTGTCTCAAAAAAAAAAAAATTAGCTTTGTCAATTACTATATTTTGGGAGTAGATTATAGTCGGTTTAATAAATTGGCTTTGTGCTCAGAATTTAAAAATTAGAAACTGAAATAATAGCAGCAGCCTGGAAAGTGATGGAGTCAAATGGCATTGATTTCTGGCACGATGTCCTGTGACCTCATCCCGGTGCAGGAATCAATATGACCTTTTTCTGGGGAAGCCCAGGGCGTTCTCTGCATGAGACGCAGGGCTTGTAGATCGCTAATGTGATTAAAAAGTAATCAACGTCTTTTCAGAAGCTTTATTTTCCAATATACTCTCAAAAGTTTTCTCTTTATAAAGAACTCTTTCTGATCAAATTTCGTTATTCCGTTTTCTCTTTTACTCTTTGCGATTCAATTATGGATGGTTGTATTGATTATATCATAGGAGGCTCTCAGCTGAGTTCAAGTAAAAATGCATTTGCAGACTGGTTTAAAACCTACCACTCGTACAATATGACTCTTCCTAAAACATCAACAAATATTTATGGTAGAGTATTTCACGGTTGTTAGCAAAATGTGTTTTGACCTTGGATTTGGCCAGCAAGGACGTTTGTATTGCTTTAAAGAAAATAGCCTAAAACCCTATGGACTTTTACATTGTTCCGAACGCATGTACGTTTGCTGATTTTTTTTCTTGCACCGAAGACAAAACTGTTAACTTTACTAACACACTAGAAAAGTTGTAAATATGTTATTGTGCTAAAATAATTTTATGTTTGCTAATGCAAAAGCCTGAGGATCTGAAATGTGGCTTGTACCCTGGCAGTGAAAACAAAGCAAAACAGACATTTTTTTCACATAAATCTAAAGAGAACTGTGCTGTCCTGGATTCGAAGAAAAATTGAAGTCTGGTTAAAAGTGGGTGAAAGTGGTGCTCACCATCTTGACCCATGGGTGCCGCTGTCCTGACATACAGGGGTTTCAGGTGGACAGGACAAAGATTAGTGATATATGTCACAGCATGGTGACCATCAATAATAATGTATTGAAAAATTCAAAATTGCTGAAAGAGTATATTTTAAAGTTCTCATCACAAAAAACGATAAGGTGATGAATATGTTCATTAGATTGATTTAATCTTTCCACGATGCAAGTAGAAACTAAGAACTATATTTTAAGCAAGTATTTTTAAATATTTCATTACATGCGTGACACTTCCATTGACTGAAATATCACTCTACATAACATAACGTACAGGCAACAATCTTAGAAACATTTTTAAACATATGTCTACAAAACACTGCACTACAGGCTAACATCCATTCAATAAAATGACAGAAAGGAAAAAAAACTGCTGTAAGATAAAGGAGCATTGCAAAAAACATGTCCTTAGTTCTTCCATTAGGACAAACAAACCCACCTAAGCTTTTCTTACCTTCATCATTCTTTCCTTCCCTCCTTTCCTTCTGTCTTTCTTTTACTTTGTTGAAAAGAAATTAATCTTTTAAAAATAATTAAGTATGTTGGATTTATATAACATTTTCCGCAAGGTTTTTGTAAAATGCCTCATAGACTAATTTTCACCCGGTTTTATCTATTACAGTTGAGTTGCACAAGAATGTGAAGAGGTAGCGCTTTTGTTGTGGCTTTGAGCAAGCAATGTAAATGAACATCATGAGAACAATGTCATTATATGATTACTTTCTTTTTTAAAAAATTTGTTTTGCTAGAAAAGGAGGGTTTGGAGGTTAGTGTTAGTTTGTCAGTAGAGAATATTTTCCCTCCCTGGAAAACACTCCATTGCTCAATTTAAGAAATAGAATTGGCTTTTAGAAAAATGAATTGAATGAGGAGAATAATTCACTGATTTTTACAAGAGCACTACAAAACGAGGCGTCTATGGCTGGAGAGGCAGGCTGACGACCACTGTGATTATTTCAGGAAAAGCCCTGTTATCTCCTGTTAAAGCTTTGGTACTGAGTAGCAATGTTCTTTTTGAGACAATGCTGAAGTCAAAAGAAACCACCAGCCACATGAGCCTCATAAATGGACCTTTCGCGTTGGATGTATCCAGTGAGATGCTTTGGGGTCTAAAGAATAAAATACATGACACAAATTGGCTTAAACAATAAGCGAGTTTTAAAAGTTCAGAAGTTGTGGGGCTTCAAGTTTGTTAGAATAGGTAGCTCTAATGTATCATTCATACTCAGATTCCTCCATCTCTCCAGCTGCATTATACACTATTAATGGCCTTGTGAGTCCATTTTGTGTCACTATAAAGGAATAGCACAGGTTGGGAAATTTATAAACAATAGGAACTGATTTGGTTCCTGGTCCTGGAAGCTGGGGAGCCTGAGATCGAGGGATGAGGGCTTTATAGCCACGTGGCAGGAGACATCACATGGCGAGAGAGCAAGGGAGGGCTAAACTCACTTTCATAACAAACTCACTCAAGACAATGAACTCACTCTTGCTACAACAATATTAATCCATCTATGAGGGCACAGCCCTCATTCCCTAAAGGCCCCACCTGTCAACACTGTAGCTGGGGATTAAGTTTCCTATACAAGATCTCTGGGGGACACATTCAAACTAGAGTACCATACAGATTTTTGATACTAAATTTATTCACAAGTCTCTCTAACCAAAAATCTTCCTCAGCATTTGAAAATTCAAAGTGCACCCTAAACATGAATTTTCAATTGCTACAGAATAGTAGTATTATCATCCACTTTAATCTGCATTGGAGCATTTATAGATGATGGTACAGTTAGAGGAAATGGTACTAGATTTATTCAAGTGATGATCTTTTTGAAGGCTTACTCTGAAAAGCTTTGGAACGCTTTCAGAAGCTTTGGAAATTCAGCCAGTGATAGAAATTGCCTTGATATCTTTTATGTTTCTTCTGAATTAACAGTAGGAGTTCCCTGTCAGATGCATCTCATGCAAATGGTATCGTATTTCATCTCAATCATTTATTCAAAAAGCATTTATGGCTTACTTACTTTGTGCCAAGCAACAAGTGCCGTTAGCTCTGAAGTTGCTTAGAAACTCGTGAGAAGATACAGAAAATCACCTAATAAGCCACAAATTAAACAAAATGATGGTGGCGACGTAAAGAAAATAGAGTTACTGGATTGAGTTTCTAACAAAAGGGGGATTCTTTAGACACAAGGGCCAAGGATGTGTGAGCTGAGATCTGAGTGACAAGAAGGAGGTGACATATTTAGGTCACAGGAACCAGTATTTAGGCAGAAGAGAAAACTGTCCCACAGGTTCTGAGCTTCCAGCCAATTGGATCCTTTTTCTTCAGGGAGAGAAAGAAGGGCAGTGAGGCCAGAACGGAGCAGTCGTGGAGAATCATTTTGCCATATGGCAGAGCAGAGACAGACTAGGAGGACCAACAGTGGTTCAGGTTTGTTGGCTGAGTTAAGGTGCTTGGATTTTATTCTAAGGGTTTTGGAAAGCACTGGAAGGTTTTAAATAAAAAAAAGCTAGGCTTTGGTTGACAAGGACTAGTAAGCTTGAGGAATCCTCGAATTAGACATAACGATTGTTTAAGTCAGGATAGATGAGATTATGGTACTGTAAACAAAACTATCCACTCATCTTTGGGGTCAAATGAAACTCTGCTCCACAATATCTTTGCGTGGATGCGGGCAGATGACCCCACCTGTGCCCAGACCGTGCTGTGTTTGTGCACAATAGAAACAGGAAGTGGGGAGTCCTCTGCCGGCTCCTTAGGTTCCACTCAGAGGCGCCATGTTTTTTTTTTCCAATGGAAGCAAGTCATGTGACCAACCATGAGGTTTGTGCAAGGAAGTAATAACCCTTTACCAAGTCAGGGCAAAAGTATTTTTGAACAATACAATCTATCAAATAGTGCCTCGTGTCACTAGAATGCTTCAATAATTAATTATATTGTAATGCTTAAGCTAATACTCTTTATGTTACCATATATTGAAAGGCAACTTATTTTTAGTCCTTTGCCAGAGGTAAATTCCAACAAGTAACACACACACACACACACACACACACACACACACAAACAGGAACATTATAGGCAATATGATAATTCTAAAAATCTGCCACACAAAAATACTAATACTAAAGAATTTCATGAAATGCCAAGGAGTTCCATATTTTATGATAATTCTAAAAATCTGCCACACAAAAATACCAATACTAAAGAATTTCATGAAATGCCAAGGAGTTCCATATTTTATCATCTCCATGGAAATCCGAGTTTAGATAATTAAAGGTCAAATTGGAGTAAGGGGAAATAAAAATAATGTTAACCTAGAAGGAAAATGAGAAAGAAAATATGTCAGAGAAATATAAATGTCTTGAATATCTATTATTCCTTTTCCAGGGTGATATATTAAATACTTGGGACCAGCATGTACCTACCCAGAATCGTGACCCTATGTCTCAGACTTCTTTGCAGTTGAGTGTGGGCATATGACAAAACTTTGGCCAATGAAATGTAAGTAGAAGGGCCTCATGGCAGGTTCTAGAAGCTCTTCTTTAAAAACAAAAATCTCCTCCCTTTATTCTTTTTTATTCATGGATCCTACTACCTTCCATAGAGGTGTTTCCCTCTTAACCATGAGGATGAGAAACTCACACCAGGCGTTGGGGTGGGCAGTGAGCTAGAAATATCCTGGTCCTGCGTAAGCCTGAGAGCAGGGTCCCCAACCTATGGTGAGTTGTATAATTATTTCATCATATATTACAATGCAATAACAACAAAGTCCTTTGAATCATCCTGAAACCATCCCTCCGCCACACCCGCCAGTCTATGGAAAAACTGTCTTCTATGAAAACTGTCCCTGGGGCCAAAAAGCTTGGGGACTACTGCCCTACAGGACTTCTCTGAACCCATGCTTCTGTGAGAGCAAAATAAACAACTATCTTTTATTTCAGAACATCTGGAAGAGAGCAAAGAGACAGCCTGATTTCAGAAATATACATTCCTGTTTTACAGGAAAAAAATAATGTTAAAATATCGTGTATCCATTGGTCTCAATCCAGCTGTTTCCCTTACTCACCGGTGGGAGGAACAGACTAGGAGGTCAAAGGTCCTTTCAGTTTTAACTGCTGAGATGAAAACTCAATTTAAGCCGGTTTTATCTTGACAGAGAATTCAAATGCAATACTTAAATTGTCATTTACAATAGCCATAGTCATCACTGGCTTTCTTCATGTAGTTTATACACTTGGAAGCTGAATGACAAAGATTAGGAAAAGCCTCAATTTACTGCATGAAGACAGACAGTTCTATGATTCACAGTCGTGAACCACCAGCTCTGATTTCATTATCTTACTGAATTCATCAGGGCCAGAGAATGAAAGGGGGGAAAAAACCCTACAAATTCCTTGGAATAATAGCCTATCTGGCTGATTATATATAGAAATATATTAAAAGGTAGCATTATTCTCATTTCGGTCCCAGCTAGTATGTTTTTGTTTGCACTAGAAGAATTAAATAGTAGGGCTTGTGTGATGCAGTGTATTCTGCTGACACGAAGATATGACATTTTGTCAGAATAAAAGGAGACCTAAAAAGAAATCCAAACATTCCATAGAGAATGACTCCATGTAGTTGCTTATTTATCCTGGTTTCCTTAACATTTCCATGAGAGTGGGTATAGCTAAATCAACATTTCTCAGTTTAGTTCTCTGGTCATGTTTGTTGTAGTGAGTAGAGGTTAGTTTGTTCCAACTTTAACCAACTAATTATCTCTGATGTAGGAACCAAATGGTAAATCCCTTTTAAATGTATCACTAGTGCCTTGGTGAATAGCGGTAAACGATTCTATGAGCTTTAGACCAGCTCATTAATAGCAAAAGACAATTTCAAAATTCAAGATTCATGCACAACCATTTAGCAACTGTCCAGAGTTTTTGTAGAATCCAAAGACAATTTCTTGTCCGGGTGCGGTGGCTCACGCCTGTAATCCTAGCACTCTGGGAGGCCGAGGCGGGTGGATCGCTCGAGGTCAGGAGTTCAAGACCAGCCTGAGCAAGAGTGAGACCCCGTCTCTACTAAAAATAGAACGAAATTAGCTGGACAACTAAAAATATACATAGAAAATTAGCTGAGCATGGTGGCACATGCCTGTAGTCCCAGTTACTTGGGAGGCTGAGGCAGGAGGATCGCTTGAGCCCAGGAGTTTGAGGTTGCTGTGAACGAGGCTGATGCCACGGCACTCACTCTAGCCCGGGCAACAGAGCCAGACTCTGTCTCAAAAAAAAAAAAAAAAAAAAATTCAAGATTTAATTGCCGTATTTTGGTATTACACACACACACTCCTCCCATATTTTTAGTTTCTGCAAGTGTATGTACTTTAATTGTACACTAAGATTTGATCCAAGGGAATCGAGTTTAAGAAGAAGAAGCGACTTTTCCATTGTCTTTGGGGGAAATTTAGTCCCTGGAAAGAAAAGGGAGACTGTAGCTGAAATTCCCTTCCCTTTGGGGTACCAGTGGATAATGATGTTCTTGCCTTTGTTTCCTCTCATCATTCTCTCGTCTCTGTCTCTTTTCCTCCCTTCTCTCTATTTCTGCCTCCTTATCCTCTCCACTTGTGCTTTCTCTTCATTTTGCTCTTTCCTCTTCCTCCTCTTCATGCTTCTTTTCCTTCCTCTGCCCTTTGTGCTGTCCCCTGTCCCCCCGCCTGCCACATCTGTCCCCTCCCCAGCTTTCCCTAATCTCTCCTTCTTTACTTTTAAGCAAAAGAAAAACATCCTAAGGTTAGGACCATCTGACCAGTGACAAACTGGCTCTGATATTTTCTGCCAGTCGAGAGTGCATGATTCTGACAGGTGGCTTTGTTCATATTTTTCCTTTTCATTTTTTTCTTCCCTTGTAAATAAACTTTTGTATGATTATTACCATAAAGTGTTTCACAGAGCACTGAGAGATAGAGATTGTAGAAAACACAAAGAAATTAGGGATATAGACTATACCAACCTCCAAAGCATTTCCTACAGTGTTTTTATTCTTGTGCTCCTAAATATGGATTTTGGTGCAAAATCTTTGCATTTGAAGTTAGTTATTTCTCAAAACTTGTCCCTTGCGTTTAGATGTCTTTTTTCCTCCCTTACCTCCAGGCAACTACTTCGTTTTATGAAGCATAATAAACTTTCTCTCTCCTATTTTGTCTTTGCAGCTTTTTTGTAAGTTTATAGTCTAATGTTGATTCTACTCTTACTGAATTTTAATAAATTTAACATTTTCTTAGTAATACACACACAGACTCTCTAAATCTTCTTCCATGGGCTCAAACAAATCTGTTGTAAAGAAGAGAAAACCTCTAACTCCCAGAACTCTTCTCTTCAGCAGATGTTCTAAAATGACAGAATATGTTGAAACACATGTTACAAACTTTAAAAGTTGCCTTATCTAAGTTATTAATATTACATACGAGAAAAGCAATGGATCAGAGGGAGGAAGGGACAAATTATTAGGGTGCAGGGGTGCCAAGACTTGAACACAGATTTTGTGACTCATCGGCGGTGCTGAGTGTCATCCAATTTTCAGCACTTTTATTCAATGACAGGTCGTGTCCTCGGCTGAACTCTAGGACGCTGATGATCGGGGTGGGCTCAGCAGACTGGCTTTGCTCCAAACGTGGTACAATGTCCTCCTGGTGCATCTTCCTTTACCGCAGAGACTGGGAAGTGAAACCCGCATGATCAAGGCTTAAAGCAAAGATTCCAGTTACGGTTTTGGTTCCACCAATCAGATTTACCCACATACACTTAGTTTTGAAGATGAATTCAGTGGGGCAACAGGCAGTAGTTCATGAAGTCCGTTTTGCTAGTTCACATCATGCAGCAAACTAAAGCTGACAGTTTTGATGGTGACTTTCTGATCTTGTCCACACAGCTTCTCTGTTCCTGGATCTCAAGCCTTTGAGAGTGTCTGGATGCTACTCTGGCTTTCGGACTTTCATGAAAAAAAAAAAAATCAGTTTCCTTGTAAGCAAATTTCAAGTGATGTTATTCTATTCTTGGAGTTATTCTAGAGGCAGATGCTTGGACATGCTCTTCCAGTTCTCTCAAAAACTTTGTAGGCAGCTCTTTCTCCTTAAAATAACTAGAGATATTTTTGACTCTGCAACTGAGATCTGCTTCACAATTTTGGGTATTAGAACTGATTGTCAGCCATGGGCCTTTAAGGTTTGGCATCTGGGAAATCAGGACTTATAATCTTAGTTGTGTTCCAGTGAGGTAAGAATCTAGGCACCTCTGGAAGGTGAGACACAGTAGTCTGTAGTGTTCTGTGCCAAAAGTTACTGAAATGAATTGAGAGGGTAGATACCATGTGGTTTACCATAATAAAAACATAATAATTTAAAAAAATTAAAAATAAAAATAGTAAGTTTCAAAAAAGAAAAGCTACTGTGAAGTCAGTCATCACATAGGATTAGTTGCTTAACAGGAGTTTAAATAGAAGAAAATATGAATGTCCTTAATTAGGATGGCTGTCAGTTTGATCAAGCAGCTTATTAAACATAATACATTTATGCTCACTTTGTCAAGAACAATTGATCTACATTAAGATGAACAACATGTTTATTATATTCCTTTGAAGTTTAGATCAGAAAATAAGAATATGCCCTAAGAAATGATTCTTTGAAATACATCTGCATTCTATTTGTTTCTGGAAACTTGCGTTAGTGACCTAAATAAGCCCTTTGGTTTTCTACAGAGCTTCTGACTTGCACACTGTTTTGTCACTCATCATATACTTTATTGTAGAAGCAATTTTCTTTAGAATTGTATGACATTTCTCCATTGTATTTTAAGTAGATGAGAAAGAGTGTGATTACGAATGCCACAAATGTACAATTTATTTTGTATAAAGTCAGTGTTAGTAAGCATTAAAGGTTGCTATAAGGACCTCCTTTCCTTCTCTTTATAACTTTTTTTTTTTTTTTTTGAGACAGAGTCTCGCTTTTTTGCCCAGGTTAGAGTGAGTGCCATGGTGTCAGCCTAGCTCACAGCAACCTCAAACTCCTGGGCTCAAGTGATCCTCCTGCCTCAGCCTCCCGAGTAGCTGGGACTACAGGCATGTGCCACCATGCCCGTCTAATTTTTTCTCTCTATATATATTTTAGTTGGCCAGATAATTTCTTTCTATTTTTAGTAGAGACGGGCTCTCACTCTTGCTCAGGCTGGTCTCAAACTCGTGACCTCAAGCAATCCTCCCACCTCGGCCTCCCAGAGTGCTAGGACTACAGGCGTGAGCCACCGCACCCGGCCTCTTTTATAACTTTTTCCAAAATTCTTCCTTCCATTGTGCTGAAGTTCATATGTGTAGAAATATCAATTCCTGAAACAATATTTAACATGGAAAATTATAAATTAATTTATTATAATTGAGTCATTCCTCAGCCTTCCAAATTGATAACTGATGATACCAATGGTTTAGTAACCAACATCGAATCTCTAAAATATTTTCAGCTTATCATTATACCCTTTGTCACCTCATTGACTGCGAGTTCCAGATTAGACCTGCATCGCCTGCTATGTAAGAATGCAGCTGGGCCCTGTAGGTAGTTTGATGAGGAATTTGGACACGTTGTCTTGCCCCTCCTCAATCTGTCAAATGACATTACTCCACCAACCACCTACATACGTGAAATGCCAGGGGACAGTCCACAACTTTACTCTGAAACATAGTTTTGAAAAAGGAAACTCATAATATGACTTCTTCATTTCTTTCAGTGATAATTTCAGTGGGGAAAAAATCTTCATCTTTCATATCAAGTCAGTTCTTGCATGTTAATCTCAACACACTTTAAAGATTTCTTTCCATTATTTTCTGGACATTATGTAAGTCGGCCATTGTTGTTCGCTTGTTTTGTTTTATTGTGCTGTATTTAATTGCAACTTCTTTTTGTTTTTAAAAGTTTACTTTTTTGGCAATTTAACTGTAATATATTTTAGTTTTTTTGTTTTTTTTTTTTTGTAATTATGCTTTTGGTTGGTTGAGCTTCGTGAATGGTGGCATGATATTTATTCTTATAAAAATTATAAAAATTTGGCCTTTACTTATTCTAATATATTTTCTGATGCTTTTCTTTTCTTCTTCTGCAACTCCAATTACATGTAAATTCGGCCCCTTGGTGATATCCCTCAAATTGTTAACACTCTGTTTGCTTGTTATTTTGTTTGTTTGTAAACTTTTTCTCTGCTTTAATTTGAAAATATATAATGAATTATCTTTAACTTTACTAATCTTTATTCTCCAATGTCTAATTTAAAGGCCATCCAATTCATCCAATTTATATATACATCTTATAATTTTTTTTAAATTCTAGACTGTCCATTCACTTCAATTTAGAGTTTCTGTGTCTCTTCTGAAATACATCAAATATTCATCCATTAACTATTAGGTGTATTTTTTCCTATAATTAAAAAATATGTTTGTAATAATTGTGGCCAAGTCCTTGTTTGTTAATTTCTATAACTGGGTGATCTGTGCTCATGCGTTTAAATGCTGTCTTTTCTCTTTATTACATGTTGCATTCTCCTGTTTTATTAAAAACATTTTTGGAGTTGGGTGGTTTCTCACCAATTTTACTTATATTCACAACATTGTATATAAAATAACAATATATATTGAAATGTAATATTGTTCTGTTTCATTAATTTATCAGAGGGTACAACCTCCTTTCTCTATGGCTGTTTGGGTGAGCAAGTGGACCATTAGATCCTTCTAAAGTTCAGTTAGATATTGACCATGAATTTGATCAAAATCTCTGCCACTTCCACAGTTTTGGAAAAACATATGTGAGGCCTTTTATTGGGAGGGATCTAAAAAAAAAAAGTATGATTTAAATAAGGCTCAACATACAAGTGAAATAATCATGGGAAGGTTTTTTTTGAAAAAAAAAAAAAAAAACAGATTTATTCTGGTAGAGGAATGATTAACAGAAGCAAGAGTGGAGCAATAGAGTACAGAAAGGGGAGAGACAAACTGTCTTCTGGAGTATTGGTCAGAGTTCTCCATGGTGAACAGAATCTAGGAGATGTCCACACACATACACACACACACACATATATGAATCGTATTACACACATGTAATACATCACTATTAGTAGTTTGAGCATGAGTGCATCATATAAGCTTTCTGTGTCTCCAGCAATGTCATGTGTAACATGAGAATAGTAACAATTCCTGCCTCCTGGGACTGCATTAGAAATACCTGAGATGGTCCAGGTGAAGTCCTAGCATCTTGCCTATATAATAATTTAGATAAGCTACCCTTATTATAACAATATAACATGTAACATTACTATTAGAACTATAGCAATTGTCCAAAAATAATAACAATATTACATTGATATAAAATAACATTCACTCAGTAGTGGGGTTCAAGGATTAGATAGAGCTAATCCCTTCTGATAATTATTTCTTTAAGTATTTCCTTTTCTACTCTAAAGATTTATAATTCATTCAATTATTATTCATAAGACAGTTTCCAAATTTCTATGATTCTGGTCACTTCTTCAGGACACCCTACATTTGCCATGTCCTTCTTGAAATGTGTTGACTAGAAATTAAAGTTTTCCAGAGATGCTGATCAGAGTACAGAATTCAGAGGAACTCTCCTTGAGAAAATGCTTTCTTTCCATTCCTGCATCCCAAAGTTGCTTCAGGAATTTTTGTACATTAAATTGATGGCCCCACGGAATTTATCATCAACTAAAACTTGGAGGTCTTTTCCGCTTTGTCAGTAGTTGCTGTGCGCTTGATGTGTTTGAACCAAAAAACAGTTTTTTCTTTATCCATACAGAGTTTTACCATATTTATCATTTATTATAGACCATGGTTGCTGAATGTTCATGTCTTTACTGATTTTGATTCTATTAACTTATTAAAGTTTACTCCACTTGGTGGCAGTCACAGTTTGATAAATAAAACTTCTGCATCTTAATCTAAGGCATTTTTGAACCAATCTATGAGTATAGGATCAAGTTTAAGTCTTTAAGAACACCATTATAGACACGTCTTCCAGACTGGTACTGATATATATATACACACACACGGAGACTCAGTCTGGGTAAGGTTGTTAGAATAGGTATTAATTTATCTAAATCCACTGCAATCTGCTTCTTATTTATCTTTCTTGAACAACAGAATCTCTTAAAACACTTTTCCAAAGCCTTTGTCAAATGAAATTTCTAATTAAGAAAATCCAAAAGAAAGAAATTGTTATTGTGCTTCCCAAAGATATCCACTACCTTCAGTGATCTCACAATCATTTGGTTAAATATGGACTAAGCTCACAGAGTATGAGGCGGTAAGTATTGCAACCCAGGAAATCAAACATTAATGGCTAATCAGAAGAGGTTGCTAGCAACTCAGGAAAACAGTGACTTGCCATTTTTTCTGAGCTGCAACTAGCTTTATTTCTCAGCCTCCATTGAAGATAGATAGAGCTAAATGATTGAGTTCTAAATGATGGAATTTGAATGGATGGGATGTCTTGTTTTCAAAGACCAAGACTTTTGAGAAGCAGATGTGTCTCCAAGTTCTTTCACTCTTTGTTTATTATTTCAGAATAGTACGCGAGTGCAAACATTTTGGTTACATAAATTGCTTTTGTACTATTTCAGTCAGTTATAGGTGTGCCCATCCCCCAAATAGTGTGCATTATACTTGTTAGGTATGAATTTACCCATTCCCTCCTCCCCTCACCCCCCCCGCTTGATTTCTGATGAATGTTATTTTCATATGTGCACATTAAATGTTTGATTAGTTCCAATTTAATGGTGAGTACATGTGGTGATTGTTTTTCTATTCTTGTGATACTTCAAAGAATGGGTTTTAGCTCCACCCAGGTTAATACAGGTTGACCATTTTTTAAGGCTGAGTAGTATTCCATAGTATACATATACCACACATTTTATTAATCCACTCATGTATTGATGATCACATCTTTGCAATTGTTAATTGTGCTGCTATAAACATTCAAGTGTAGGTGTCTTTTTTTTAGAATGTCTTTTTTTCCTTTGGGTAGATGCCTAGTAGCGGGATTGCTGGATGAAATGGTAGTTGTACTTTTAATTCTTTAATGTATCTCCATATAACTTCCCACAGAGGTTGTACTAGTTTGCAGTTCTACCAGCAGTGTATGAGTGTTCCTATCTCTCTGCATCCATGCCAACATTTGTTGCTTCGGAACTTTTTGATAAAAGCCATTCTCACTGGAGTTAAGTGATATCTCATTGTGGTTTTGATTTGCATTTCCCTGATGAGAGATGTCGAGCATTTATTCATATATTTATTGGGCATTAGTCTATCTTCTCACTCTCTATCTATTCTGGATGTAGAGAATTATAAGGTTTCAGGAAATGAAAGAGATTTAAGATGAATGGATACTATTTTCTGAGTCAGGATGGGCTAAAAGCAGCTGGCTCTTTAGGAAAGTTATTTTAAATGGCTATGTGAGGGAAAGATAAACTTATTCTGTATTTGCTCCTTTATATATTTTTGGATTTATTTGATACAGTAGTTAACAAAACTAATACAGCTTGAATTCCTTCTACAATCTACATACAAAAAGACTTTAAGCCTGTGGTTAAAGAGCTTTAGTAATGAAAAAAAATACACTCAATTAAATAACTAATTTAGTCAATACAGAACTACAGAACTCTAATTGTAAAAAAAAAAAAGGAAGAAAGAAAAAAAAAAACCTATGCTTGTTTAGCTGAAATGTTTTCCTGAAGAGGCTTTATTAAATTCTGTCTTTTACAGAACCACTCTTTAAATCTTGGCATAATGAGTAAGACTAGTATCTGTTTCTTGAATGGTGTGTCAGCACCTCACCTATAACTGCCAAATTAAGGCAGCTGCATCTTCTAGAACAAGCAGCCTAGGAAGTGTTATTACATTACACAATTACCAAGTTTCAGATATGGCTATAATGACTTTGCATCACAATGAAGCCATAGTCTGCTTAAAATAACCTGCAGCATACTCTCTGAAATACCACGAAGCAGTAAAGATCACGTGCCAGCTATCTTTGGGCTTCGACACAGCCAACTGCGAAAGAACATCTGAAGTATGAATATCTCAGTGGTAGACACTATCTGGCTCCCTTCCACCCACCTGACCCTCACCCACACTGATGAACCACACCCACCCTGTTCTTTTTTGTAGATATATTCAAAGCCATTCAAGCCATTATCCCCTACTTTCTACTGTGAAGAGCGCAGAAGCTCCACCACTGTTAATCAAGAGGACCCCTAACAAAATTACCCTGACGGAGAAAAGTCTCTGAGGAAGGGAGTGCTTCGTATTGGTTTGCCTAGCCTTTGAATTGAATGACCAACTCTAAACATACCTTCATTGACTCATTAAAGGAAGACCAAATCACTGTTAGTTTTTCTTAAAATTTTCTCTTTATGCCCTAATGTTATTCCTAATACCATTCTCATGTTTTTCTGAAGTTTTGGTCCTGGATTACTGATTATTATTTCCTTGATACATGAGAGGTTCAGAGTTGTCAAGATGTCACTTCTGAATCCAACTGCAAGTTTGGGTTAACTCCAAGACTATCCGCAGGTTTTTAAATCATTAGAAAGATTTTCAGAATTCTCAGAAAGGTGTTTTACTCATGGTTATAGTTTATTACAGTGAGACAATTCAGATTAAAATAAGCCAAGGCAAAATCTACACAAAGTCATGGAAATTAAACAACCTGCTGCTGAATGATCCTTGCATCAATGATGAAATTAAGATGGAAATCAAAAGATTACTTGAAATGAATGACAAAAGAGACACAGGCTTCCAAAATCTATGAGGTTTAGGGAAAACAGTTCTAATGGGAAAACTCATAGCCTTAAATGCCTACATCAAAAAGACAGAAAGATCACAAATTAGCAACCTAATGTCTCATCTCAAGGAAACAGAAAAGAGCAATCCAAACCCAAAGCCAGCACAAGAAAAGAAATAACAAAGCTCAGAGCAAGACTAAATAAAATAGAATGCCCCAAAACAATATGAATGATCAGGTAAACAAAAAGTTGCTTCTTTGAAGATACACAAAATAAACAGAACTCTTGCTAGATTAACCAGAAATGAAAAAGGACCCAAATAAGCTCAATCAGAAACAAAAAAGGAGACATATGACTGATACCACAGAAATACAAAATATCATCCATGAATACTACAAAAATCTCTAAGCACATAAACTAGAAAATGTAGAGGAAATGAACAAATTCCTGGAAACACACACCCTCCCAAGACTCAATCAGGAAGAAATAGAAAACCTGAACAGACCAACAAAAAGCAGTGAAATTGAAGCTGTAATAAAAAACCTCCCAATAGAAAAAGCCTTGGACTCCATTTTATCCTCAAGGCTTAGACTAGAACTTGTTGGACAGCAAGTGTTCAACAGATATTTGTTTAATGAACAAATACATGAATGAATAAACCTGTATGTATCTTCACATAAAATGTGCGGCCATTAAACAATATCTTTCTTCTTTTTGTTCAGTCAGATACTTTAAATATGTGTCCTAAAATGCCTGTCTTTTCATTTAACCAATTTAGCTACATCTTGGAAAGTCTAAGTTAGTTTTCTGGACTACACTTGAGGCAGAACAATCTAGTTCAGACTTCGACGTCAGCAAGACATAGATTGGAAATTCAATTTTTTCACTAATAGCTGAAGGACCCAGTACAGTTTAATAATGTCCTATAAGACTCAATTTTATCAACATCAAATATATATTACATCTACTCCACAGAGTTGTTCTGAGAGTTAAATGCCACATGGTATTTTCTTACTAAATTTGTTCCCATTTTGTTCCTTTTCACTGGTATATTTTTAGACATTGATTCCATTATTTACTTGTTTCTACAACTCCCAGCTATGTTTGCTCAACAAACCTAGGATCTTGTTTTCAATCTCTCTCTCCAGATCACTGCTACAAATTCTCAACTTGACAAGGTTGAGAATATTGAATAGAAATATTATGTATGCGTTCCTCATAAATCCATTTGGCTAGTTCTTCAAAATATTAGTCTTCTATGTCCTATCACGAGTCTTTTTCCCTTTCAGAAAAAAAATGTAACCATATTTTCCCATTTTCAGTATTTTGATATCTTTCTGTTTCCTCATCACTACTCAGAAATTTCTCATCATATTCAAGCAATCCGATTTGCAGTTACTTTTAGTCTCCTGGGATGATATTTTTTCCCAGCCAAGAGACTTAACCTCATATACAGTGAGGTACACCCTCACGCCTTTTCTAGTCTTAGTTTTCTTTTTCTCCTTACAAAGGTTTGTTGCAAATATTTTAGTTTGAAAATTCTCTTTCTTTACAGAAACAACAGGGCGGCACGTATTTTTGCAGTGTTATTTGTTAACCTCACACTGCCAAGTTCAGGCAGTGAGCCTACTCATTCATCATCAACTTTGTCCTCGTGTATTTAAGGAAAGCAATCTTTGAACTTTTAATTATTATTATAAGCCTCAGCTAATATTATTCTTAAAATTCTGTGATACTCTCTAATCTTCCCATTAGTGTTTGTCTTATTTCCATTGTATTAAATATTCTTATTTCCATATTAATGTAAATAGTCTCTCAGAATTTCATTTCCACAAAGATCAGGGGCACCTGAAATAACTTTTAAGATTCATCTTATTTTTCTTCCTCCCAAATAATTATACAGCCAGAAATACTTTCCCCAAGAGCATTTCAGGCTGCTTGAATCGTTGTCCACTTCCAGACATGAATTAGTACATTCCTTCTCCCTGAACTTTTAAATCTGTCTTCCTAAAGTCTAGAATACATTAATCATTACGCCTAGTCTTCAATTTTCTGGCTTTCAAAATTCTATGGTGAAAAAATTGCCTTCTCCCTCAGTTGTCATCAAATCTTCCTCACCAACTAATTCCTTCTTGTTCATCACTGTGAACTCATCAGAAATGAATCAATGAATAATTCTTCCTTTTTACCAAAAAAGGCCCTTTCTCATTGTTTCCTCATTGGAATGCACTGTTTTTAATACTACTTCCAAACTGGAATAGTAGGTTATGTATCCTTATTCTTAAATATTCAATTACTTTCGTGCATTTCAAAATGTTAAAAGTAAACAAGGAACCTCCATAACCACTTATAGATGTCCCTGGTGGCAATGTCTGGATTTATTTCCTAAGCTAGAAAAATAAAACTTTCAACAAAATGGGAAGTTTCAGCAGATGTCTGAAGAGATGGAACCTCACAATAACTATGATAGCTTGCCTCTGAAACAGTTTTGTAATCTATGTTAGGAAAGTATTACTGGTACATTCCTCATAGATGAATTTTCAAATGTATATTTCTACAATAATAGCACTCTTTCTCTCTTCAGATCTTTCTTAAACACTGAATTCACTATGCCAAAGAATGCTGTGACAGATGACATCATTAAGATTGCCCCGACTTCGAACCAAAACATTCTTCCTCAGATTTCACTCTCAGGTTCCAAGATTTCGTTCCAACTGTATACATTCCTGCTGTTTTCTTCTCCACTTCATTTTCCACTGGATCTTTTTATTTCAAATAAACGGCACTAGAAATGCATTTCTATCAACTGTTATATTCATGATGGTCTAAAATAAGCATGGCTGAGAATCATGTTCAATGTTATTTTTACTAAGACAGATGTTTGGAGGCCAATGGTTTAGCAGTTGCTGTAGTGATCCTATTTCTCACAGAGCATACAAAGAAAAGTGTTCCCAGTCAAAATTAATCACCCAGCCCTCTCTCTTCCGCCTCCTCTTTGCAACACAATCACAACAGCTTTGCTGACCTGCCTTGTGAAGTTAATAAAGCACATGCCTTGTTCTGTCCTGGGTTGAGGTTTCAGAAAAATTTAAACCAAGGGAACGCTCTTTTCTTGAAAATATTTCTCCCTTAGCTTTTGTCTCATCACAGTCTCCTGATTCCCATTCTGCTTTCATAGCCCTTCTTTTTGCACATCCCTTGTGTTCTATTTTCTCCCGGATTTGCCTTTTCCCCGCTGCCCTCCTCATATGTTCTCTGAGTGGTTTCATAAGCACCATTGAGGTTTCAAATAGCTTGTAAATGCCATTGACCCTCAAATCATCTTTGAAATAAAATTTTCTTTTCCTCTTTCTCTCTCTGACTTCTGAGAGCTACTGGTCACCTTCCCATTCTCAATGAATTCCATGTTCAATTAGCCATAAATGGTTATAGATTCTACACTCAGAATACCTCCTGCATTCATTTTCTTCTCTGATTTCCAGCTGCCTTTACACTGATTCAAAATTTGTTCACTTTTATCTGGATCACTGGAGTAACCTTTTAATGGATTTCATCACCACTCTGTCACCTGGAACAGATTTATAGCTTCCAATTCCAGCGGGGTCCTCGAAATTATTTGGCTATTCTTTTATGTGCCAGTCAAATGAATCTCAGTTTTATGGCACTGACCTATGTACCGGTAGGAACATAGGTCTCCCTCTCACCCTGCCAGGTGGTGATTTTGGGGAGTCTAAAGGTGACATTTTGCAAGGAATCCTATGGGAATTTATAAGCTTCTGTTTCCGTGTCAATTGTCCCCAATCCTGCTGTCTTCTGCTCCCGTTGGCTCAACTCTGCTTCTGCACAGCTGCCGGTAAGAAGCCTTCTCACTGCTCCATGTTAAATCCCGATGCCTCCACTAAGGAGGTTCTTTCTAGATGTTCTGAGAACTTCTCATCTTGGAGATATTGGAATGATTCTGCCCTTGCTCCTGAGGCAGGGAGAAGAGCTTTTCCCTGCACTTCATCTCCTGAGCATCAACACGTAACATCCCACATCCCTCTAATAGAACTTTTTAAAAATTTTTTTTAATTTCAACATATTACGGGGGTACAAATGTTTAGGTTGTGTATATTGCCTTTGCCCCACCCGAGTCAGAGCTTCAAGCTTGTCCATCTCCCAGATGGTGCACACCGCAGCCATTAGGTGTGTATATAACCATCCCCTCCTCCCCCTCCCACCTGCCCGACACCCCATGAATGTTATTTACTATATATGCACTTAAGTGTTGATCACTTAATACCAATTTGATGGTGAGTACATGTGGTGCTAGTTTTTCCATTCTTGGGATACTTCACTTAGTAGAATGGGATCCAGCTCCATCCAGGATAATACAAGAGGTGCCAGATCACCATTGTTTTTTGTAGCTGAGTAGAACTCCATGGTATACATATACCACATTTTATTAATCCACTCATGTATGGATGGACACCTGGGTTGTTTCCTCTAACAGAACTGTGGAAGTTTCTGGGCCTCACTCCTTGATCAGAGGTGCTTGCGTTGAGTCACGCTGCCACAAGTGATGCAGATCTCTATCAAATTCCCTGCATTACCCGTTACCGTTTTCTCTAGTCTTTTGCCTTTAGCCAACATTTCTTCTCTCCCTAACAGGTATAAAATAGAAAAGGGCCTTCATTTTAATGGATCAGTGATCCTGGGACGTGCAGAGAGGGTGCAGGGAGGAAGCTTACTGTCTCCTCTAGAGCAGAAGTAGGGAGCAAGAGTAATTTGTATCACCATTGTCTGAATCCTTCTTCTTTGTGGGCTTCCTTCAACTTACGTTCTGCATGTAGAACACTCTATTCTAAGCCTCCTTATCCTTTGATTTCCCTTCATCATTCTCCTTGCTATAATTTGATGCTATCGGTTGCAACTTAGCAGAGAAAAAGCTAGTTTCTCAATTCAATTATGTATTCATTCAACAAGCAGCCACTGGAAAAGAGAAATACCTTTTCCTGTAAGAAGCTCACAGTGCAATAGAGGAAAGAGTAGGAAAATAAGGACAAAGTTAAGTGTTAACATTCCCGCGGTCAACATCCACGTGGAACACAGGGGGCTCACAGTGAAGGGAGAGGGAAATTCGGTTAGGGACAGGAATCAAAGTCTTCAGAAAGGAACTGAAATTGCAGAAGTCTGCATTTAATTATGTAAACACTGGATATTTCTACCACCAATATTGTAGAATTGTTTGGAGAATTAAAGGTTATGAATCATATGGACCCAGCTTGTAAACTTTAAACCTTAAATGTATGGTTTTAGGGGCCTGTGCCTGTGCGTGAGAGAGAGAGAGAAATTGAAATCATTATAAGAAACTCATTATTGTTTAAAGGAAGAAATAGTTTTTGTGTTTCTGCTATTACACTTGCCATGCTGTGGATGGATCCTATCAATTATGTAAATATATAATCTGGCTGAAATTTGACTAGTCTTTTCATTGACTGGTCCAAGCTTTCTAAAATTGTAGCATCATTGTTATTGTAAAACTCCCTGTTAAATCCTGTCTTAGTCTAGCAGTGAACTGTAGTTAGTCCTCCTTCTCTGCTTTGGCAGAATATTGTAGTAAAGTCTAAGTTCAAGGCCTTCAAACCCATTATCATCGTGTGGTCATAGAAGAGGATCTTGCCCAAGATTCTTTATTCATACTAGCAGGTACATGACTGCTAGAAGCTTAGAGAAATATCACGTCAGGCATTTATATGCAATAGAAAAGAGAGTATTTCCCTCAAAGCCTATCAAAGTCTTTTACTGAAGTCATTAACCTCTAAAGCGAGGGACAATTTTAGATGTTTGGTTGGGAATGCCATTCTGGGCAACGTGGTGCCTGGCTTCTCTGCAATGGGGAGGGGTCCTCAGGAGGGGTGTGAGTCGTGCAAAGTGGACAACTAAGGATCCAACGTGTGAACACTGCATTGCAAGCCGGGCCCGATATCTGTTACTGGATGTTTGCTATTCAACAATAAAGACAGTGACATTAATTGTGTGGTAAAAAAGTGAAAATTTTAACTATACTTTAAATTTGGCGTAGTTCTGTCAGGGTGGCAGTCTGCCCTCTGTTCTTGGTGTCGTTCCTGGTGTGCTCTTGGCTGAGGAATGACCATACACCACAAAGTGTCAAGTCCAGACTGTTATCCTGGTCCTCTGACTCCTTGCTTGGAAAGAAGTTATGAGCAGGGCCAATGCAATGGAGTAACTTCAGGCAGGAAGCAGTTTCACATGAGCAGCTCTTTCTTGTCGAACAAAACAGGCTTGTCTCTGCGAGTGGCGAGAGAGAGAGAGAGAGAGAGAGAGAGACCGACTAACTCACCGACTCACTGACTGACTGAATAACTCACTCTCTCGGATTGTTTCCTTTTATTAGCTGAGTCTGGGGATGGGGGCTCTCAGGAGGTGTGGGATGTTACCAAATGATCAACAGGGGTCCTCAAAATTCTATCTGTGTATATGAGCTCCCTCTCTGAAAGTCCACCTTGTGGGGTGACCCACAATGTAGATTTAAGTTGATGACATGATAATTACCCTTAGGTCATTGTGGGTCACTTTCCAAATCCTATCATGCCTGGGCTGGGGGATTCCCAGATTGATAGAACATTCCCTCCTTCCCCACGTGTAGCAGTTGCTCGGGATAGGATTAAGGGTGGGGCAGCGCCAAGACAGAGTGCCCACCCTTACCTTCCCCAGGTGGAGCAATTGCTCAAGACAGCACCAAAGCAGGGAACCCTTGTCCCTAGAAGAGCCAGAGATCCTAAGAATGATTAATAAAGAAGAATATTAAGTTTTCATCCTGCAAAATATCAAGCACAGATGAACCTGTATACTGAATAGCATACTGAAAAATATTACTTATCTAAAAAAAGTTTCTTTTATCATCTTGATGCATTTAAATGTATCAACTTTTAATTTGGTTGGGTTGATGATATGCTAAAACTATATTGATTCTGCTTATTACTAATATATTATGGTAAGAATGCATGTATGTGCATGTTCTATAAAATCTCATTAAAGTATCATTTGTTTCTAAAAACCTTTTGATGAGCGTGTGTGTGTGTATGTATGTGTATGTGTGTCTACATGTAGTGGCACATACATATATGCATATAGAACCATGTGTGTGCATGTATGCATAACTATATTTTTATATATGAAGCTGGTGATACTTCTGTACAAATTGCTAGATAATTATAGCAATGGAATTTTTCATTTATAGCAGTTTAACTTCTTTAACAAACGTGTTATTGTCTCTATTCCTGAGGCAACTCCAATACCCTAAAGTAGTCCCAATGCATTATTTTTAATATTTTCAGCATTCCCAGTGGTAGAGTAGTGATACCTTTCGTATATAAATTCTGCCTTTTGGGTATCAAGGTTTTTCAGCTTTAAATAAGACACGATTGATTTTGTTGCAGCTGCCTAGGTTTTTTTGTATAGACCTGTGTTGAGATATTTTAAATTAACTGTCAAATCCAGCTTGGCACTGGAAACACGGTGCGTGCTTGATGTGTGAGGCAGAGCTGTCAGCTCTCCTGTCACTGTCACACTGCCCGCTGCCTGGCAGTGATTACTTTGGGCTAAGAGATCACAAATGGCCCAATACCGTGCGACTTGGGGGAAATGTGACACAACCTATTTGTCTTTGGGAGATTGAATTTTATACTTTTAATTATGTAGGCTTATTTTAGATACTTTTCTAGTAGATGTAATAATAAATCAGAAACCCCATTCAGAGTAGGTGTGAAAAGGAAACTGGAAATCTAGTGATTTCTATGAATCTTAGTATCTGGTGCTATAGTCGGAGTAGAAGATTTATTTTCTATTTGCCATGGCAATATTTTATAGTAACACCTCGACATCTTGAAAAATCCAGGCTGGAAAGTACTTGGTAGTCTAGACTCTTGGACGCTGTACCTGCTGTTTAGAACAACTTACTCGTGGTGGTGATTTTTTGTTTTTGCAAGATAGTGTGATCCTGCAATAAATTAGAAACCAAGAGGCAATTATCCGGCTAATAAAAGCCTCCCACTTTCTTCAAAATAAATAAACCGAAAGAAAACGAGAGGAAACATTATTGGCAATTTCTCTACTCAGGGACTCAAATGAGAGCAACTCGGGGATCCACCGCTGCCACTGTTGGGACAGCCAGGGGACAGGGCAGGGTCTGAAACTGAAACCAGCGACACAAAGATGAACATGGAGCTAGTCCACGGAGCAGCGTCCAGGCCAGTCGTGGGCTACCATTTTTGTCTTAAGGTCTAATTTGTTTTTCCTGATATTAACATAGGTACACAGCAGGTTTCTTTCGGTTAGAATTTGCTTAGTTTGTCTTTTCCATCCTTGTGTCATGTTTTATTTTTACTGGAGCATTTAGTCCATTTACATGTAATGCAATGACTAAAAATTTGTATTTTTACTTATTAGCTAATAGTGAGCTTTGTATTTGTTCTGCTTAGTCCATAGTCCACAGGATTTCTTTTCCTTTCTTCTCTTGCCCTTAGCAGGTCACGCACTCCGCAGCTTCCCAGAGTCCTGGCAATTCTCTTTTGTGAGAAATCAGCTGCTCTCCACATTTAGAAAGACTGCTTGACCCCAAAAGTCATTTAAGTTTGAAGCTTTGGTTTCATAAGGATGGAGTAGTAGAAGAGGAAATTATGCACTAGAAATCAAAATGATTTTTCATGTACTTACATCTGAAAACCAATTTTATGTAGCACTAAATGAAATATCAGACCAATTGTATCTCTTAAATAAAGTGACAGTTATTTTTGGAATTAAGTGGGAAGAAATTCTATACTTCAAGCTTGCTTAGAGGAATTTTTGTCTCTACTATATAGCCATATTGGTTAACTTTTCTTTTTCTGTTTGCTTTCCTGTTATCAAAGTAACCCATACTCATTTAACAAATTTTGAAAGTATAGAAAAGAATGAAAGTGTAGAGAAACTCACTCTTAATATCATATAGAGGTAACCAACATTGAAATTATGGTGAATTGCTTTTTCATATTTTATACATCTTTTAAAATTGAGCTTATAAAATACTATGTATATATGTATATATTTATCTTTTCATTGAAAATTGATTGAAACAAATGGGAACAGATATCTTATTTTAAATATTTTTTATAAACACAAAAGGACTATTGTGAATAATTGTACATGATTACATTATTGGATATATAAAACAACTGTTTATTCAATATAAACTATCTTAACTTATAATTCAAAGTAATTTAAGAGATTAGTATCATTTATATTTAGATATACAAATACATTACATATACCTAAATATAAATAGTATAAATGACATATATATAGATATATGTATAAATATGTCATATAAATTATATATACCTATACATAAATATCAATTGTATAAATTATATATAGAAAACATGTAATTATATAAACAGTATTCATTTTGGAATTGCTACCTCTAGAGTAATTACCTAGGGTAGAAGCACTTCAGTAGGTCACTCAAATGTTTACATTACAAAATTATTTCTTTTTTATTTATCCTTCCTTTTCGATTATGTAATCATGAGGACAAATTAGAAATTAACTACTTACATTCGAGAATTTAACATCTTATATCATCACCCTATCACATGCTGGCTCAAAGATCTCAGTTCAAAGAACTAAGAGCAGACCTGGAACTAGATGTTAGTTCATTTCTGAACTGTATTTTTTACTCATAAAACTTTATTCACTTTATATTACATATTTAAAAATGGATTCCTTTTTACTAGAAAAAGTTTGGCCTTGAAATCCTGAATGTTTTAGACATCAGCAATGAGTGCAGGTTTGCAGAACCTAGCGGTGCACAGCATCTTGTTGGCAGCCACCCGCTTTGCAGAGCTCCTATGAAGACAGATCTCGGCAAGAGAACTGAAACCTATTAATAATGATAAAACTGTAAATAGGCCTGGTGCGGTGGCTCACGCCTGTCATTCTAGCACTCTGGGAGGCCGAGGCGGGAGGATCGCTTGAGGTTAGGAGTTCGAGACCAGCCTGAGCAAGAGTGAGACCCCGTTTCTACTAAAAATAGAAAGAAATGATTTGGACAGCTAAAAATATATATAGAAAAAATTAGCCGGGCATGGTGGTGCATGCCTGTAGTCCCAGCGACTCGGGAGGCTGAGGCAGGAGGATCGCTTGAGCCCAGGAGTTTGAGGTTGCTGTGCGCAAGGCTGATGCCACGGCACTCTAGCCCGGGCAACAGAGTGAGACTGTGTCTCAAAAAACAAACAAACAAACAAACAAACAAACAAAAAAAAACAACAACTGTAAATAACTGCTTGCTCTGGAACAGGGGTTTCTAAGGTGAAGTATTTCCTCACTGGGACACTAAGAGAGACAGACAGCAGAACTGTTACTTCTATTTAATTTCCCAATAAGAATAAGGGAGGAATTGGGTTTAGCTGACATTGAACTCACAGATAGAAATGCACCCTGACCTAGCTCATTGTCACATGGTCACATCCCTGCAGTGGTCTTGGCTTCGGGTACCCAGCAGTGGACAGGGCACTGCTATTATTGTTCAGGGCTTAATTTTCTCATTTGTTTTCAGAGGATTTTGACATATTGCAGTTCATTTATGCCAATCAGTGGATTTATCAATTATTTTATCTTTGTTACTTGTCTTTTACAAAATGGACAAGTAGGTTAAATATTTCTGAAAATAGACTGTGAATTGAAAAATAATAAATAATAATGCAACTCTACGTGACCAAGCATAACGATGGACAATAGTTCATTTGTGTTTCCTATCGACAGTAAGGTCTATAACTCCCTTTCTTCTGTTCTGAATCTCCAGTGCCTCAAACAGTGTCTGGAACGTAATAACAACTCAGTAAATATTGATTAAGGACATGAAGGAGTGTTAGACATCGAAACAAAAATTATGACTATTTTGGTCGGGCACGGTGGCTCACGCCTGTAATCCCAGCACTCTGGGAGGCCGAGGCGGGCGGATCGTTTGAGCCCAGAAGTTCAAGACCAGCCTGAGCAAGAACGAGACCCCGTCTCTACTAAAAATAGAAAGAAATTATCTGGCCAACTAAAATATACAGAAAAAATTAGCCGGGCATGGTGGCGCATGCCTGTAGTCCCAGCTACTCGGGAGGCTGAGGCAGGAGGATCGCTTGAGCCCAGGAGTTGGAGGTTGCTGTGAGCGAGGCTGACGCCAGGGCACTCTAGCCTGGGCAGAGAGAAGACTCTGTCTCAAAAAAAAAAAAAAAAAATTATGACTATTCTGCACAACAATATAAATCCCAGAGAGAGAAATGAGCATCTATACACATAAAATCATTCCCGCACTGTCAGAGTGAGATGCATATTCTACTCCTGTTATGTAAAACTGACAAAATTAGCTTCACAGCTTGGAGAATTATATCTAGACATCATGAACCAGATATGTCATTCGAGTTTATCCCACCTAACTATACTTGCATTTGTCCCCTGGTAGAATCCTTCTAGACTAGGAGACTTAACTATTGTCAAGCCGGACCCCGGGAGGAGCTGGAACGCGGGCACGCAGCCCTGGGAGTTAGGATGGCACCTAGTGGGTGAGGAGAGGAACTATGACAGGTTCTTCTCGAGGGAGATGGAATGAGAGGCTTTGGCCACAGTATGGGGAAATGCTGAAAAAAAACTAGAGCACATTGGATTTGACCCACTGAGAAGACAGGGGGACTTAAGATGCCTACTTTGGCCACAGAATGTTCTAGATGCTCACTTAGTACACTCACCATGGGAGAGCTGCACTTTCCCTAACCAATAAAAGCCAGACAAAAATGCTGTCCCTGAGCCCTGTGTTATTTAATTTAAATTCCTTTCACATTCCTCTAATTTTCCAAAAACATATTTTCCATCTCTTCTTTTCATTTTTGCTAGTTCCCATGTTTCCTCTAACAGAAAGCTTGTTGGTTATCATGCACTGGTCTCTTCCCGTCTAATTTCTTTTAAATTGAATATCTTTGTAAAGATATTTTTCAAAAGCAGTAAAATATATCCTTTCCCTTTGTTTCTGTTATATAATAAAAAGGCTTTGCTATTAATCTTATAGCTTATAATCATTGGTAACATATAAAATGACAGCCTGTTTCATTTACTAATAATTCTACTTGCAGCTTCACATTTAGAAGTCAAACTCAATTTTTACTTATAAAAGCACTCGAGTTTCAAAGAGCTTTGCAAATCAAGAATAACATCAGGATACCACACACTGCATTCCTAAAGAAATAGCTAATGCCTAGAACTGTGTTTTACCTCCCCTTGAGAAATACTGATTAAAGTTGACAATTTTTTTTTATTTCTAGAGAATGAAGTTCCATGTTGTATGTTATGTATCAACCAATTAAAAGTGAACTAAGTTCATTTATTCATCCACAATAAATATTCATTGTTCTAGAGGCGGATGCCATGTTGGTGAACACAAGCAAGGTTCCTAGATTCCACCTGGCAGATGATAAACAAGCAAGTGCAGCAGATCAGGCCGGGCGCGGTGGCTCACGCCTGTAATCCTAGCACTCTGGGAGGCCGAGGCGGGTGGATTGCTCAAGGTCAGGAGTTCGAGACCAGCCTGAGCAAGAGTGAGACCCCGTCTCTACTAAAAATAGAAAGAAATTATCTGGCCAACTAAAAATATATATACAAAAAAATTAGCCGGGCATGGTGGCTCATGCCTGTAGTCCCAGCTACTCGGGAGGCTGAGGCAGGAGGATCGCTTGAGCCCAGGAGTCTGAGGTTGCTGTGAGCGAGGCTGACACCACGGCACTCACTCTAGCCCGGGCAACAAAGTGAGACTCTGTCTCAAAAAAAAAAAACAAGCAAGTGCAGCAGATTATTATCCACAAATGAGATACGAAGACTTTCCTAAGCGGAAGGTCTGTTAGGAACTGAGTTTACATCAATTCACTTTGACAGATGTGAGTGCTTCGATATGCAGGAGGCCCCAGGAAAGACATGGATACATAAAGAAGAAAATGGACAAGCACTGACCACAAGGAGGTGGCTGAATAGTGTCCGCATCTATTTATAACAGTGATTTGAACTCTGTGGTTTGCCAAAATACGTGTTACATTCGCCTTGGACTTACCATGCATGGTAGAACTCTCTTATGTTGCTGATGGGTATAGAAAATGGTATAACCACTTGGAAAATAGTTTAGTTTTATCGACTAAGTCTGCACATGCACATACCCTCTGAACCAGAAATGTTACACCAAGATATAAACTCAAGAGAAATGAACTCGAATATGCAACGAGGCACCTATTGGCACTGTTATAGTGATGCTAGGGAAGGACATGAGCTGGATGGTTCCAGTCTGGCTTCAGCTTCTTTGAGCATCTATTTTTAGATGCTTCCTGAGAGTACCAGTAGAGATCACTCAAACACGTAGGCTCAGTGTGGCTGGAGCTTTTAACGTTTCTCTAAGGAAAGAAAGTTTGCAAATGTTGGAAATCATAAATCATAAAAAAGATCTTTAAGATTCAAGCAATAGCAACGCATGATCTAATATGTTTTTCCAAAGTTATGTGATTAATTATCTATCTGAGCTTACATAGGGATTAAGTAATATTTGATGAGGAGAAATGCCTGAGAGAGTCAGTAATGAAATGTTTTGTTTTCATAAAATTACTTACGAAAACTAAGTTTCTGTAGTCCACTTTGGAGGCCAACCTCACATCAAGTTTTATCATACAAAGTCTTCCTTTTTTTTTTTTTTTTTTTTGAGAAAGTAAGTTTTTGTAAAAGGTCTTAATACTATGGAGAACAAACTAAATTTCATTGTAATGTTGCTTTGATAATTTATCCAATATATGTCTTGTTTTACTTTCCTATTTACAGAGCTGTAAAGAAAAGCTGAAATGTATTCAACATCCTTCCCCTCTCTTCCCTCCCAAAAGTCCAGGTATATGTTGCAGATATATTAGTCACAAGATAGATGACACTGTTCCTTGACCCACAAGTGAAGTACACACTTGAAGGACTTCATTTATTTAAGTGAAGTACCTAAAAAAAATCAGCATAATATACACCTGGTTCTAACGAGTCCAGTGTGAGTAATATTTCAGGACTTTAGATGGGAATTCTAAGATACAGGTCTTTTTCTCTGGACAGTGTCTTGTGCACCTTTAAAGCCTAGAAATACTCTACTTATTCTGCTAGCACGATCTGAGGTTGAGTACGACTGGTGAGGAGGACAGAGCCATGACAGTTGTACACACGCGTGTACACACACCCAGATACAGGGTCCTTACAAACTGAATCTATTGACATTTTCCGATCGTGTGGGGTAATAACTTCCTTGCATTTTGTGCTAATTTGAGTTGGCTTTTAAAAATGATTTTTCAATCAAAAAGTACATCACTGACACAACAGTGCCAATAATGGGGTTTCACAAGTAATTAGCCCCAAAATATTGAATTGCCTGAATTCTGTTAGAATTTACTAGGTGAGAAATTGAGAATATTTGTTGTTTAATTACTAACAGGTGGCTAAATGATTGCTGTCTGTACTGTGGACATCAGGCCATGTGCCCACCAAGGCTCCAACACTAGGGCAGTGAGTCAAAAAGAGTTAGAATGCCGGAAGCTCTACCAAGAGACAGGCCTTGATTTGCAACTGTCCTTTGAAAGAAGGAAGGAAAAGGTCTTAGTCTGTTTGTGCTGCTATAAGAAATATATCGTAGACTGGGTAATTTATAAACAATAGGAACTTATTTTCTTATGGTTCTCGAGGCTGTGAAGTCTAAGATCATGGTGCCGGCCGGTTCGATATTGGATAAGGGCCCTGTTTTCTGTTTTCCCAAATCACACCTTGTTGCTGCATCCTTCAAAGGGGGAACACCGTGTCCTCACGTGGCAGAGGTGGAAGGGCCTCATGCCATATGAAGCCCCTTTTATAAGGGCCTTAATCCCATTCACTTACTAAAGGCTCCACCTGTTCATAGTGTTGCAATTTTGCAACATGCATTTTGGGCGGGAAACAAACATGCAAACCGTATCAGGAAGCAAAGAAAAGCACTGATAAGTCGTCGTCTTCTGCTTTTAGTGTACAATCCACATTTACTGAGCGTCTGGTAATTCAGGTACTTGAATGGCCAGACACGCCTAATTCCCTCCAGCGAGCTGACGATAGGGTTAGCAGGGACGTGGTAGACTTAATAGGACAAAGTATAGGGGACCAAGAAGTAGAGGATTCCACTGGTTTCACCCAAACAAATATTATCCTAAAATAACGTAGCTTGATGAAGTAGCTAACTGCTTACATTTTGGAAGGGCAACCAGAACATAGACTTAGGACAAGGATATGAGGATGGTTTTTTTGTTTGTTTGTTTGTTTGTTTTGTTTTTACCAACCCAAGCATGACTTCAAACTGCTCCAGGAAGCAGATCACTTTGAAATGACCCAGGGGAATGACC
The DNA here is from genome assembly GCF_020740605.2 of Lemur catta. Taxonomy (NCBI): domain Eukaryota; kingdom Metazoa; phylum Chordata; class Mammalia; order Primates; family Lemuridae; genus Lemur; species Lemur catta. The sequence continues at coordinate 6,115,131 of NC_059153.1, read as the reverse complement.
AGTGCACAGAAGATCAATGTTGTTTACTAGGAGAGAGAAGCCTCTAATTCTGGTTCTAGGATTAAAGACTACGATTAAGTATGATCTCTGCTTTTAATTACTACGAGACAGAATTGATCAAATATAAGAGGCATAGAGCAAGCTACAATGTTAAGGGAGATATATTTATTTAAAAAGTTCAAGCTTGTTGACTAACAACCTAGGATTGCTCGATGGAACACTTCCTAAGCCCCCTGAATTTTCACTAACAGAAAGGAAGATGGATCCAAAAATACAGCCCAGGTAGGATGGCCTCTCCAATGCTGACTGCAGGTGTCCCAGGGAATAATATTGACAAAGGTTGTTCTCAATGGTGAGAAACCAGGATCCATGGAGAAAGGAGGCCCTCACCAAAATTAGAACCCATGTTGCCAAACTGGCCCTTCGAGGATTCTATTCAACTGTCCCAAGCAGGAATTGCTTGAGGTGTCTGTCCTGGAAGAGGTGATATGTGATACACATTAGTGATAACCATGTGTTGTTTCCCATTTTTCTCATGATCAAATGAAAAATTTTACTGGACAGTATTAGAGTGTGTAGAATTGAATAACTTATTTATCCCTAGTTTGCTAGAATGTTAAGAGTGCAATGCAGAACAGATGAGACTGCCATCATCCACAGATCTTGAACTCAGATCTTGTCCCTGTAAATCAATGTCATGGACGTTGCCAGTATGTTTCAAGGGGGAGCCTATTATGCATGTGTTGGAAGCAGGCCATGGACAGAAGTTAGGCAGTCGAAGAGCATGTACATCTGATCCCTTTGCTTGCTGTCCTCAGATCATTCATTCTTCTCATCCTAACAGCTCCTATTTTTGTTGAAGATCTATTCGCTTTGAGGGACTCTGGCTTCAGTTTTCGTTCCAGGGTTGGGAAAAAATCATTTGTTTTATTATTGTAGGTGTTGCTGAAAGTTTCATAGACCTAGAAGAGCCTTTTTGAAAGCTTCTCATCTTGTTCATAGAACTCTTTGTGTTTGGGCCCTTTCATTTCTTGTAAATGCTTTTGAATATGACCGAATAGGATCCAGCTACTCATGGCAGTGTTACTATATAGCGCTCTAGGAAAACCATTTGGTAAGAGAGATGGGATTTATTGTTAAACTAAGGTATTATTAAATATACATACTACATCTTTACTGCATGACCACATATAATGAAAAAGTAACTATAGATGGCATTACTCTATTTTAATTATTTCCAAACATCTTTCCTTAATGAGACCTCCAAAGCTAAATTCCAGGCAGAAACAAATATTTAGACACATTCATTCTTTAAAAATTCCAAGAATGCATCTTGTGAAAAACAATCCTCAAAGATACTGTTGTATAAACTCTTTCTTGTCACATTCCTTTAAGTACTGTCCTAGGATTTTTTAAAGACAGCAATATAATATAGGATTTATATGCTCCATAAAAAACGAAAGAGAAATATTTTTGTAATGTCCTCCCAGAGAGAGAATGTTTTATTGTTATTTATCGAGCTGCCAGGGAGTGAACTCGGTTTACTACAAAACATGGGGGTGGACATGGTCTCTGAACCTTGCAATGTATTTGAGTTTGAGAGGTGTTTTAAATTTTTATTGAGTGATAAAGTGTTACCGTTTCTGATCTCCTATGAATCAAATGTAACCTATGATTTCTTGATGCATCTTGGCCAGCCTTCTGTTTAATTGTTTAGCTTTGCTTTAGGGATATGTATCCAGTGGTTTCTCTTGTGAATCATAATAGCACCAGTTAAAAGCGTCCATAGGGCCCATTCTTATCCCATTTCAGACCTCCCATGGTACTGATTAGAGCCTCGAGCCCACAGTGGCTTCAAAAGTCACCATGTGCTTGGATCCTCTCAGTGGGGAACTGAAGACACACTGAGCATTTGGACCTTCAGTTCCTATTACAATTCCTCTGAATTTCAGCTGGCAGAAGATGAAACACTAAATGTTTACCTAGATTATATTTAAGCAGGAACTCTGTGAAGTACTTGAAAGAAAACTGCCAAAATGGAAACTTCTGGGGAAAGACTTTATTCTACTATTCACGTACATGAGATCTGGGTATGTATCATGGAGACTGTTAGCACAGGGAGCCGGATTTTCTTTCTCTTTCACAGAAAGGAGAGCAGATTAGCATAAAAACATGCCCAGTGAGAAGCATGTTCATGAACTCATATAGAGCGTGAAAGCAAGTGATTTTGCAAAGGAACAATGTCCACCATTGGGCGCAACTTCAAGCCCAGTGGGCAGGAGTGATGGGGCTGTATCCACATCTTTCCCTTTTGTTCCCTGGTCCTCTCCCAACTGCGTGGCCACAGATAGAGACTAGAACACAATGAAACCTAGGGGACTGATGGCTGTAGAGTGCCTTCTCCTTTTCCGATCTTCTTGTGGACTCGTGACTATGTTTAGGAGAGAGGTTAAGGAACCTGTCCAAGGTCACAAGGGTAGTAAGTAGAAGACCGTGATTTGAATCTTGACAGTCTAGCCTCATAATGTGTTAACTATTATGCTACATATATATTAAAAAAATCCTATCATGCCTCTCTCTCATTGAAAGTCCATCATTGGCCGGGCATGGTGGCTCATGCCTGTAATCCTAGCACTCTGGGAGGCCGAGGCGGGTGGACCGCTTGAGGTCAGGAGTTCGAGACCAGCCTGAGCAAGAGCGAGATCCCGTCTCTACTAAAAACAGAAAGAAATGATTTGGACAGCTAAAAATATATACAGAAAAAATTAGCCGGGTATGGTGGCAGCCTGTAGTCCCAGCTACTTGGGAGGCTGAGGCAGGAGGATCGCTTGAGCCCAGGAGTTTGAGGTTGCTGTGAGCGAGGCTGATGCCACGGCACTCTAGCCTGGGCAACAGAGCGAGACTCTGTCTCAAAAAAAAAAAAAAAAAAAAACAAAAAAACAAAGAAAGTCCATCATATATGAAAATCTTTTACTAAAGCAATAACAAAGTTTACATGAGAATAATTCCCCTGTCAATGAGTCCCTTAATGAGATATTATTGTCCCCTTAGTGTTTAGATTTTGCTACATTGGATGGATGTTACAAGTGTAGGAGAGAATTAATTATTAGCTTATAGAAAGAACATTAACATTCATAGTTTTGCTGTATGGACTCAAATTGATTTTTTTTCCTTTACTTCTGTCCATAAAAATCTCCTGTTTCCTATTTCAATGATCTGGTTTTTGAATGTCATCTTTCTAAAACTCAAAACTTCAAAAGTTAGTTACTTTTGAATATAGGGATGGCTTTCTAAATTCAAAGTCTAACATTTGTTATCAAGTATCTCTTTGAACTGGAGGCATTTACTTGGCGTTTTGTGTGTGTGTCTCTTAAAATCACAACAATTAACGATCAAGTCACGGTTTGAAGTCTGCAGTGTGAAATTCAGAAATTGCAAACGATTCCAAGGATGAAGCATGTATAAAATTTGGAATGCCTAATTGTTTTATCATTGAGTCACGGCAGACAATGAGCTGCAACAACACTTAAAGACGTACTGTGATCACCAGACAGTGCTGTCTGCCTTTTCCAGAGCAGACAAACAATTACATGTGCAATTCGGTCACGGAAAGCTCTCTTGATTTAAAGAACGTCACACAACGTCGTTTCATAGCATGCATTTCCTGCCTCAAATTGCTCGCATGTGTCATCCGGTTGCTTTGGAGGCTCCACTAACCAACCGCCTTTTCTTTTGTTTCTCTAGCTGTTAACTCAGTGCTTGGCTCTGTCACCTGAACTGTGCATGTTATCTGAGGTTAATTAAAATCCATGATGAATTATAAATCGAGGTGCAAAATGCGGGCTGCGATAAATGAGAAAAACTTCAAGCTTGTTGAAAGCGTCTACAGGACACCTACAAGACTGGACAATGACAAAGACCAGAGCTCATACAGCAAAGCTGACTTCTGCTTTTTGGTTCTGATTATATTCTCACGTAGAAAACGCAGAAATCATTTTTACAAGCAGGCCAGATGGTCGTCGGTTACTGAAATCATTTAAGAGGGTGCATAAAGCAAAAGCAAATAATAATAGTGTAACTCTGCACTTGACAAGGATGTTTATCTTGGGTTTCAATAGTAGTTTAACTGGACAGGCTTGGGGAAAAGCACATAGAAACTGTATTATGAAGTGTCTTGAATTTTTGCTAAGGGATTTGAGCATTATTTTCTAGGAGATTGAGCATCATTGAAAATTTTTACTCGGGTTAAGTGACACAGCTCGGTTTGTGCTTGGGAAAGGCAGCACTGATGAGAAGATAATAAAGAGTGGCTCGAATTACGACTGGGGGCTGGCAGAGGGGTAAGTAAAGTAAAAGGCAGGGGTCTACAGAGGGCATAATGAGCCAGAAACGGTGCGAATGAGAATGGAAGATTAGTCATAGAAGATGCAATTTTTTGAATTTTAAATTGTTATTTAAATTTGCACCTGGAAGACCACATCCATAAGAAGAAAACGCATGTTGTTTTAAACATGTCCTCCTCTAACAAGTTAAATTTAAAATCCCCATTTAAAAATATTTACAGTGGGCAGGCAATTGACATTAAAAGTCCATTAAGGGGTACATGAATTCACTGAGGTTTTAATGTGCTATGTTAACAACAATACATATTGCCTAGATACCACAAATTCACATGCAATAAATAATAATATAGCTATACTTTACATTACAATATCTCTGATGTATTGATGACATTTTACATAATAAAAACAGAGCTTAGAATCATGTGAACACTTCGGCTATTCATGGTTGACTTTGCTACCTTAATGAGATATTATTGTCCCCTTAGTGTTTAGATTTTGCTACATTGGATGGATGTTACAAGTGTAGGAGAGAATTAATTATTAGCTTATAGAAAGAACATTAACATTCATAGTTTTGCTGTATGGACTCAAATTGATTTTTTTTCCTTTACTTCTGTCCATAAAAATCAGCAGAATCCTACTTAACACATTTGCATTTTTTGTCGTCAGACTTGGAAAATTATTTTGCAAGTGAAATACTTTATGTTTGAAACTCAAGATGAAACACAAATATTGTATGTAAATTGCCACATTGTCCCTTTAATTCAGATACCGTTTCATTTTCCCTTCAGAGGCTAATGTTCTTGTGTTTTGCATATGCTGCGAGGTCTAAGCCCACAGCCAAGCTGAATGCTAAAACCATCTGTCAGGACCCAGGTGATTTTGCTATTATTCACTGCTTCCTCGCGGTGTAGGGTCAATACTGCAACAAGGTATATTTCAATAAATATGCAGTGAGGAGACAAATTGTCTCAAAGTAGGAACTACCAGCTGTCAATACAATTAATGACAAAAGACCAGGGAAGTGGCCTTGAGAGAATACAGACCCGTTTGGGAATTGATTTACTCGGGGTCCTGTGCTTTGTTCTGCAGCATGTTTTTGTAACAGAAAAGAAGCATGTGTTCAAAGTGGTATCTTTTAAAATATTGTCATTCTGCACAGAGTCTCTCAAACACTATCATTACAGCATCTACGTATGTCTTATTGTTTACCGATACAATTACAGGATATGATACATATTTTTTTTCTGCAAAGAGAAAAATGACTTATTGTGTTTAGAAGGAAGAAAGAAAAGAGATTTGTCTTCAGCCATCTGTGGTGCTTGCTGTAGGTATAGGGTATTGTCACTGCAGTACTGACTGCTGAGATGACCAATTCTGAATGGACTAAGTTAAGGTATTAATGGCTTTCAAGAATAGTGAGGCGGAGTGAAATACATGTCACAACCCACATTAAATGTGCATATACTGGTTTTGTCCAGAAAGGCAATAATCTACTGCATTATTTTGAGGTCAGTTCATATTTCTAAGAAGGAAGTACGAAAATATCCAAGGATAAACAATTATATACTGTACCAATCTTAAGTATTAAAAATCTAATATCTTTTTCCTTTCTTTACCTTTCCCTGACTATAATTAGCATTTTTTGTGTAATCTCATATAGTTTCCGCTTTACAGGAAAAACTATTATATAAGCAAATATTTTGTCTATCCTTGTCTACACATAATAAGTCATTTTGTCTTCAGTAACAATTACTGTAAAAAGAATAAACATCAAACCAGGCACAATGGGCTTTAAAAAAATCAATCAATCAATCAAAAGAGTGAACAACGTACTGCAGCAAGATATTTAGAAGCAGCAAGGTACATTGCGCACAAATATAATTTTTTTTTATTAACAGGAATAATTGTAGGGTCTCCTGAAACTTCAGTTTGCCTGGGCTACTATTCCCTAGCTGCTGATTTCATAATGACAAATAAGAATTAAAAATAAAAATCTAGATTTTTCCCTGGTGAAAATAAGATACTCCCTTGCCCTTCTTTTTCTTAGAGCGTTGACTGTAGATAGCTTGTCATTGCTGGCTTCCTTCTCTCCTTGAAAGCAGGTAGGTCACATTTTAAGTCAGCTTTGTGAACCAGGAATGTCTTTCTCAAAGACCTTGGAACCATCTCTTTGAGACTTAAACTTTAGGAAAGATAAAGTCCCTGTCTTCTAGTTTCTGTAGGAGGCTAGACGCCTAACTGGGCACTTTGCTCCAAGTTGCAGAGCCACCTCCTTTCATAAAGACCTGAGAAGTTTGTTTTTCCTTGGAATAAAGCCAATGGGCTAACACACATGGTCGTTCCAATCACCGGATAAAGTTATCATGAGCCGTGCGTGACAAGAAGTGACATCAAGCACTCTTGCCTGAAGACCGTTATTATTGATCTTGAAACTACGTAAGCAATGGGAAAAAATATGAGATTTTTGTCTGTCTTTCCAATCTCCTAGCAGGTGGCATCACATTCTGGTTGTGCTTATTCAATAATACGACTGTTTTCTGTCTCTACTACCTTTCTGAGAGTTTTCTGAGGCTGGGAGATTTTTTAAAAAATTATATTTACCCAATAGTTTCTCTTCCTTTCACAGGTGGAAGGCATTAAGGATAAGAGTTGTTTACACCATGGCACGTCTTTATTTACAACTCACTAAATATGCTACGAAAATCTGCACTGTATTTTTTGTCAGCCCATTCCTGCCAGTACATCTGTTTTGAATAGTCAAGTCAGATGAACAATTGCAGTTGCTTAAAAAGAACTTACATACATAGTTCACGGTAAAGAACATGAGGCCAAGCCAGGTGTGAATGTTTAAAACAAGTAAGATAGACAAGCTTTTAATGTCTTTAAGGGAAACACTAAAAAAAAAAAAAAAAAAAAAAAAAACTCCAAAAGATGCATGAGTATAGGGAATGAATAACAATTGAGAAACATATTTGTAAAACTACTGGAATCAGGGTATAGGCTGAGTATTTGCTTTTTTTTTTTTTTTTTTTTGAGACAGAGTCTCACTCTGTCACCTGGGCTAGAGTGCAGTGGCATCAGCCTCGCTCACAGCAACCTCAAACTCCTGGGCTCAAGCGATCCTCCTGCCTCAGCCTCCCGAGTAGCTGGGACTACAGGCATGTGCCACCATGCCTGGCTAATTTTTTCTGTGTATATTTTTAGCTGTCAAGATAATTTCTTTCTATTTTTAGCAGAGACGGGGTCTCGCTCTTGCTCAGGCTGGTCGCAAACTCTCCTGACCTCAAGCAATCCTCCCGCCTCGGCCTCCCAGAGTGCTGGGATTACAGGCGTGAGCCACCGCGCCTGGCTTGATTATTTGCTTTTGACATTGTTCTTAGAAGACAAATTAGCAACATTTTTCAGAGCCTGTGTTTCTGTTCCCATCTGCAGTGGGTTGACTGTTGCTCTCCCCTCTCCGCCCCTGTCCACCCTGATGAATCGGTAACTGTGACCTTATTTGGAAAAACATCTTTGCAGATATAATTAGGGTTAAGAATCTTAAAAGTGAGATTATCTTGGATTAGACTGGGCCCCCAATCCAATGAGAAGTGACGGAAAACGAATGGGAAAGGGATGTGAAGATCAAGGAAGAGATGGAATTTGTGCAAAACACAAGCCCAGGACAGCCTGAAGCCACCAGAAGCTGGAAGAGACGAGGACAGACTCTCCATCAGAGATCTCAGAGGGAGCAGGGCCCTGCTGATGCCTCGATGTCAGACTTCTGGCCTCCAGAACTAAGAGACAATACACTTCTATGGTTTTCAGCCACCCGATTTGTGGTTATTTATGAGAACCTTCGAGAGCCCTCACGGGACGGTGTGGAGTGAGTTAGTGGGAAGAAGATCCGGATAGTATCAGCATTTACAATCGAGCAAACAAAACTGAGGCTTGCTGGTGAGAAAACAGAGTTTGACTAGAATAACAAAAGCAGTTTTTGCAAAGGTTGTACCCTTATGAAGCTTAATTGAATCATGAAGCATGTTTTGTGGCTCTGTAGCCTTTTATTTATATGATGTATGTATACATGTATGAATTTATTTATTTCTGCCTTCCTACACCCACAGCTGTGAAGGCTCTAGAACCTTCTGAAGTGTCATGGTGCTCTGGAGTTTGGCCGTTACACCAAATGTTAAACAAAACCTCCCAGACAAAAAGAGATTCAAACAAGTAAATAAGATAAAGTTAATAAGATCTTCGTTATTCAGTATCAGGAGAGAGAATCATCCTCAAAGATCAACCAAAAGTATATCAGATAGAAGCATGAGACTCTAAAACCACGTCGATAATTTAGAAATTATGAGCCAACTGTAACACATTTAATATGTATTAATAAAGTCTGATACTAATGTTTAAAAAATAGCTATAAACTCCAAGAGGGGATGCTGGCTCAGTAGCATTACATGTGATTTAGGTATTTAAATTTCTAATACGCCCAGCGTGAGTCAACAGTAGCAGATGGTTTCCAAACACTCTAATAAAATTTCAAAGTACTTTAATAGACGTGTAACCTCTAGAATGAAAGCGATAATGTGTTTACTTTTGAACATTTTAGACAGGCAAACAAAAGGCATAATGACAACCTGAAAAACACGTAGAGGACAATTACAGAAATGATGAGAGTCTGCGAAACTGGGGGGACTTTATCTTGGAAAAGACAAAACTCAAAGTTCTCTTTTACTATGGGAAAAATTATCCCGAAAAATGAGATTAGATTTGCTCTGGACGGCCCAGCTTCCATTCAGATAAATTTGCTAAGGAAGGAAACCCGGGGTAGGTGGCGTTTTATCAGAAACGTGAAGGAGGTGACGGATTGAGCAGAATAAGGATTTTGCAGAAATAAGGACGGATGGAGAGAACAGCAGCGGCACAGCTCTGAGGTGGGGACGAGAAAAGAGTTGAGAAAAAGAGTTAAGATCACATGCACACATGTGTGTGTCACATGCAATGTGTGTGCATGTATATACACACGCATATATTCAACTATGTATGTGCTTTTAAAAAAACCTTTCGCCTAAGAGCAGCCTAAGCATCTTGGACAGGTTGGGGAGACATCCTCAAAATTGAAGAAAGATGACATGAAACATTGTAGCAATGAAGTCCCTTCGAACTGATCACTGGCTGCTTTCCTAAAGACTAGTTCAGTGAAGACCGTTAGTCCTTTAGATTGTTTTTCTAGATGATATCATTGGAAATGAACAATGCTATGAAATACTTCATGGAGCTGAAAGTTACAGTTGCAATGACTGAAAATCCTTCCATAGTCATTTAGGCAAAACAGTGACGATTAAAGTTCATTTTCGATGTGAAATAGGAGGACAAAAAGACCAATGCGGTAAGGGGTTGACTATTTAAAGGCAGATTATTGTAGTTTATCTGCAAATGTTCTCTCCAGTTTTTGTCTGATGTGCTTATCACTGACTTTGATGAATTAACGCCTTTGTTCATACTGCCTTGCTTTCTCTGCTCCCGGAAGAGTATTTCGGGATAATTTCTTTGTGAGAGTTTCAATTATACTTCTGTCCTCCAAAATCACCCTTTTCTTGCTTGTCATTTCCTGAGGAGAGTCTTAAAGATTATATCAGATCCCATCTCAGTGTGTGAGTACTGCACTTCATCTGATCAAATAAAAGAAAAAACTAATTTAAAATTTATTAGATGAGATAGTGTAGAGAAAGGCAGAGCAAAAAAATCAAGTGTATGGTTAAAAAAAAAAAAAAAAAGACTTTTTCTCCCTAAAATACAAGTCCTGTTTTATATTGTCTAGGGCGGGCCCTCCTCGTGGTTCAAATGTCACCATAGAACAACCTTGATGGTGAGTTGGGAGTTAGTTCTACAACCTGAGTCTTGCTGTGTGGGCAGCTGTCCCACAGGCCTCTCTGAAAAGCACATTTGGGGTGGCAGGTGGGGGTGAACCACATGTAGATTTAAGCTAATGACACGATAATTAGCCTGAGGTTGTTCTAGCTCGCCTCCCAGACTCTACTGTGAAGCCTCTGGATTCTTTTGCAGTTGGCAGCTAAGTTCTGATTGGCAGATTGGTGGGGTGTTCCCACCTCTCCCAGGTGTGGCCATTGTTCGGGGTACCCGCCTTTGTCCCCTACCTAACAGGAGGAGAAGAGAGGGACTAAAGAACAGGAGACCCTTTTACTAAGTGGTTAGGACCAAAGAGCATCAAGATACAAGTTCTATGGGAACAGGGAACTGTTTAATTCACTGCTCTAACCCTGGCTCCTATAACCATGCCAGCACATAGTAGTTGCTTAATAAATATTTATATCAGTGATAAATAAATAAAAGGCTGGAAATCAGGGCTCTCACTAAGAGTGTGTATGATGGATATTCTAGGAGACTTTTCCATTAAATTTCATTTTCTTCAAAATAATCACTTTTCAAAATGACTAGTTGGGAATGAACTTGTCCGGTGTGTAATTCTTCCTTTCTCTAACTGAACATGACACTCAAATTTTGTGGCCATATCAAAAATGAAATTGTATCCGGCAAGGGTAAATTTGCAAAAGAGAGTTGAATGATAAATAATGGGTGCTTTGACTTCTTGACCGGATCAGATTAATATTAATTTTCTTTGGGTTTAAAGCAAAATGTTTTATGCCTATGTGGGTTTTATTCTTTCCAGTTCATTTATTGTTGATGGTGAAAGAGCTCAGGAAATTTTGCCCCAGAATATGAGTCCTTGGTAGAAACAGTGTTTTGAATTAAAGTCCTTTGGAGACCCAACAGGGGTTGGAAGGCGCTTTTCTCTCTGTCTTCATAAAACCAGACCCACCAAAAACAACAAGTAACTCCCCTTCCTCTCCCTGTTTTCTTAGAGTATTGCAGGAAAGATGATCAGGAATGCAACCAGACCTGGCCCAAACCCTTTTAAGATAATAACTGTCTCTAAGATATTTAGTTTCCAAAGAGAATAGTTTACAAGTGAATCTGTTCCCCTCTTCCCCAATCCATTCATTCTGTCAACTGTCTAGTTATCTTCTCTAGTGACCAATTATTGCCACCCAACAGAATTAACTGTATTACTCATCCTCCCCTCCCCTCTAAAATGAGGGTATATAAACTTATGGACCCTGTTGAGAAATCTTTCTCTTATTAATCCACCTTCTTGCGGGTTGATCTTTCAGCGAAACTTCCAGGCTGAAGGGGAAGATTCCCCTCAGTCCTACGATGGAATATACTTAATACCAACCATATTTTATCAGAGAATGAACTTCTTAGCGATGGCAACTCTGAGATCATCAGAATAAAAATGAAATGTATAAAAGGAGTACCTAAGTTATGCTTAAGAAATATATTCAGGTGCAGTTTTTAGAAAGCTCGCTTTGACAATTAAATGTTTTCATTTTTCATGTTGTATTTATTACGCATTAAAATTATGTCCTTGGCTTTTTTGAGACAAAAGGCTTGCTTTACTGTAGTGTTATTTTTGGCTGATTTTGAGCATATGTGTGTTCTTTAATTAGGAAAAGATGGGAGTCTAATAATTCCATTTGGTTTTACCCAAAGGCTAAAAGATATCTTCCTCAAAGAAAATTGAGTGCTAATAGAAAGAGGAAGAAAATATTTTTTGGCTTGATTGTTTTGTTAAATAACCACCTCAACTCTATATTTTATGTGCTGCTAGGGTTTCAGTTTGAGGGAACTAAAGAACAAGAATTCAAGTAAAAGGAATGGAAATATTTAGCCAACAAAGACTGAGAATAGTTGGAATTCATTCATGTCAGTGATATCTCTTGATGATACAAAGAAACCACAATATTTATGCTGCAAGACTACAATTTTGTGTTTCTATAACACTAACAGAGTATAACTGAAATTTTGCAATATTAACTATATAATAAATAAAAAAAACTCTACAATATTTAAAAATGTATCATATTAAAGCACACGTTCATATATTTCATTTATCATTTGATAAAAAAAATCCACACTGTTTATTTTTGTCCTCTAGCTTTTCTGAAAACAGCCATATTATATTTCACAAAAGAGCGAGGAAGAGCAAACCATTTGGGTTATTTCAAACATGTCATTCTTACTTTTAACACTCTACAAAGTTTCTCCATCTCCATTAAAGATCAAAATCCTGACAATCACCTGCTCCCCTATTGAGCTGCGTGACCCTACGTGATCTTGCTCCTGCCATCCTCCTAATTAACGTTTAGACCTCACCTCTGGTCACCAGGCCACAGATACGTATGACATGACAGGCACATTTCCTTCTTTGTCCTTGCGGTTTCCTCTGTGTAGAATGTTCTTCTCCCAATTAGCCGGGTGGCATAACCCCTCCAGCTTGCTGCTCTAATGCTGTCTCACTGGAGGGATGTGCTAGACACGAGAATGTTCTCTCAGATGCCTTCCCTGGGAAGCACAATGGACAGATGGTCCCAGCTGGTTCTGCCACCACGTTGGAGTCAAAGGGATGCTTCCCGTGGACCGCTGTGACCCGGTGACTGACCACGGAACTAATGCCGGGCCGTCCCTGCAGAACAGCAAACTCCTTAAACAGATGATTTGGGCTCAAGGACTCCCTGGCTGCCTGCTCAAAAATTTTAAAAAATTGCACTGCAGTTTGGGATTCTTTCTACCTACTCAATTTTTGTTTTCAACCTTCTCCTTCGTAGGTGATCTGAAAGCTCTCTCCACTTTCTCTGACTCTGCCTTTTTATTTTTCACAGGCATTTTCCCCCATAAATTTCTTGCACATCTAATCCCACCCTGGTGCCTGCTTCTCGGAGGGAAGGGGGGACATTCTTGGTCATTTTCAGTAAAATATGACTCCAGCCTCCTCTAGTTTCTTTAGCTCAGCCTCATTTTTCTCCCTCTACACACAGATGTGAATTTCCTATTTATATTCTTTTTCCCTGCCAGTGGAATGTAAGATCCTTGAAGGCAGAAAATTCATCTATTTCTTTCGTTTCTGTAACACAGCATCGTACTAGTGCCATTCATACAGTTGGCTGTAAATATTTGCTGAATGAACAAGTGCATAAAAAAGAGACCTCAAACAGTGGTGGATTCTGCCTATGTTGTCATGTGGAAATGGCAACATCAGGTTCTGTGTTTCTAAACAGCCCTGTCTCTAAAGGATAGAAAAACGATTTTGAGCATGTCATAAAAACCTTTTGGTTATCTAATAGTCGTGGAGGTACTACCTTAAAACTTTGAGGTTCTTAAACTCAAAGTTTATTAAATTCTCTAGCACTGTCAGAAAAGCCAGCCCAAGAAAGCGCTCTGCTATTTTTGATACCCATTGAAATGGTGTCAACAGTCACCGTCAAATCCCTCAAAGCTCACTTTAACTCCTCTTTCATTCCAAGTGACAACAGTGATGTTTTCAAAGATTCTTACTATGTGCCATGGAATGTCAGCTCTTATGCTAATCAATTCTTTGCTGACTTCAAACCCAAGGAGATGAGATGACCAATTTTAAATTCTCCCTTTTTTTTTTTTTTTGAGTGCCAGATGCCTGAAACCACTGCTGGAGTGAACTACTCTATTTGTTGTTCTTCCCGTTGTAAGTTGACATTCTCCATTCTTACAAGTTTAAGCAAGAAGGATTTATTAAGATATTCATAAGCTTCCAAACAACTCTCAGACCACGTCCCGGCACTCGCTGGGTCAGCACCTAAGCCGCTCACCTCACTGCTGCCGTTGTAACTAGGACAGGACCATTGTCACTGCCACCCTCATAAATTCACTTCTTGGCCCCTGGCTGCCTTTGGGTGCCTTTTCCCACTGGTTTCCTGGCATGGCCCACTTACACATCAGGGTCTCATGCGGGTGCATGAAATCGGCAGAACCTAAGTCATAAGCTATTGGAAAGGTAGTTGGGAACAGAGTGTTTTCGATTTGGGAAAGTGGGGTTCGCAGCACAGGGAGCTGTATACCAAAGGTGCTCGGTAACTTTTGTACACATGCTCATGACAGATTTATACTAACATTATTATCTCGGCCGGGCGCGGTGGCTCACGCCTGTAATCCCAGCACTCTGGGAGGCTGAGGCGGGAGGATCGCTCAAGCTCAGGAGTTCGAGACCAGCCTGAGCAAGAGCGAGACCCCATCTCTACTAAAAATAGAAAGAAATTATATGGACATCTAAAAATATGTATAGAAAAAATTAGCCCGGCACGGTGGCACATGCCTGTAGTCCCAGCTACTCGGGAGGCCGAGGCAGGAGGATCGCTTCAGCCCAGGAGTTTGAGGTTGCTGTGAGCGAGGCTGATGCCATGGCACTCTAGCCCGGTCAACAGAGCAAGACTCTGTCTCAAAAAAAAAATTAATATCTCATATCTAACGATATAAGAACAAGCACCTATAAAGAATGTACTATGTGCCAGTTTGTTTTATACACTGTACATCGATCCATTCCTTTTATCATTACCTGTCCCTGTATGGTTGGTACCATTATTTATCCCATTTTACAGATGAGGAAATGACAGCATCGAGATATTAAATAATTTGTCCAAGGTCACAGCGATTGCATGTGGCAGAGATTAGATTCAGACGCAGGGAGTAGCTCTGGAGTCCAAGTTCTCACTCTTAACCAATATGTGCATATTCTTTCACATGAACCACATCAGCAAATCAATATGGAACAGGAAAAAGAAAATTAAGAAAACAAGAAAATGCTTAGAATATATAAATCAGAAGATCACAGAAAAGGAAATCATGACGGTTGATAAAAATGGAATATTGTCATTGAAAGAACTATGGTGTAATTGCTTCATATTTCTTTGGTCCTAGTACCCACACACATTATCTGGATTTTCAGGATAAATCATATTGATTTTGAAGAAATTGCCTTAGACGTCAATTTCTGAAAAGTTCATTCACTGAGTCTTCAAATACGTATTTCAAATCCACTTCAAGCCGCTCCATCAGAATAGTTACAGTACTTAACTGTCATTGTTTATTTTTCACGTGTTAGCATTGGAGGACATGTGCCTGTTTGATAAACCAAACCCTCCGTGGTCCACTTAGCATTCATCACACAATGCAAACTGTCAAATTAAATATTTGTTAAATGTAATCAAAATATATGCTATTGAACCTTCAAGAATTATTTAAAGATTCTAGGTACCTGCTCCCCTTAGAACTTTCTCATTTATCAATAAAAAAAGTAAAATAACTTGCCTTCTCCTTTATAACAGAACACGCTCTAATCTCCTTACTTATAGTTTTCCTCCTGTAACATATATTACATCGACCGAGTGAAGTCCTTTCAAAGGAGGTAAAAAAAAAAAAAGGCTAAAAATTATAGTGATCCCTAATCAAAGCAGAAGATAATGAAATTTTGCTAGACAGAAATTCATTCACCTAGTGGATTAAAATAACAAGATAAAAAGGGGAAAAAAAGAAAAAGAAAAATATTCAAAAGGCTCTGAATTTCAGATAGGAAAAAAGCTGTCCTTAGAAGATTAAACCTGCCTTAGAGATAAAAGTGATTCAAAATCAGTCTCAATTAGGTTAAATTGCACTTGATATGATTCCCTTTCTCTAAAACTTCTTATATCAGCTTCTTTATTTGAATTGACTGTGGCATGCTTTGCATATGAATATATTCATGTGTTAAGCTGTCTGGATTAATTTAAATTTGATTTAACTCGGTTAACACTAATAGTCTGTTTTGACAGATTGGAAAAAAAAACTTAAAAAAATTGAAACTAGTAAAAGTACATGAAAATTTTACATCCATGAGAAATATATTTTATTGACTGTATGACAGTGTTAAAATTGCACAGGTAAAATAATTCCTGCAGAAATTTTGTAATCTAAGTGAGAAATAAACAAGGATGAAAATTTCAGACCCAAGATCCATCACAACAGTATTGTGGATTAAAAAAAGGAACTGAAGGTTTTAGAACAATACTTGCCTCCTTTTGAGTGCAACTTCTAGGTATTTGGTTCTTTGGGGGAACACAGTCAAGTTTTTTCCTGAACTAATAAACAAGACCAAGAGGTCTTGCAAAAACGACTGGAAATGAAGATCTTGCAGTATGTTGGAAGCCCAGAATGAAGTGAGTTATATGCCAGCCACTGCTAACCTGCTCAGGGCTCCCTCTCCAAGAGCCTCTCAGCTTCTCCCAAGAAAAGAAGAGAAGATGGAGATTTACTTGTCCCAGAAGTTTCTGTTCTAGATGTTCTGATTGTGTAAGCCTCTCCACCTCCAATGTGTGCGAGGGGCACGTTAGGATATATCAGTATCCAGAGTAGACATTTTCAGGAGGCTGAAAAATTTTTATTCTCCAACAGTGCACATCTGGCGTGTCCTGGAGCTGTTGGCAAAGTGAACTGACTGGTCCAGTAGTGTGTATTTTGCTTGGCAAAAACCAGATTCTACCAAATTCCCATACTGGACAGGAGACTGATACCCCAACACAAGAAAACTGGGAGTAGAATGAAGAGATTGCCATGCTGAGGGAGACTGAGTGAGCGCCATGGGAAGAAAAGAATATGGCAGATGTCGCCTATTCCTAGGGCTTTTTCTATGTTTCAAAATAACCAGAAGAGAAGAATTGGAATGTTCCCAATGCAAAGAAAAGACAAATGTTTGAGGTGATGGGTAGATATCCCAATTACTCTGATTTGATCACTATACATTGTATACATCTATCAAAATATCTCATGTACTCCCAAAATACGTACAACCATTATATATTAATTAAAAAATAACTTATTTGGGTTTTTAAAAATTTTCCTTCTTGATCCTTGTCTGTTCTTATCCTCTGCCCACTTTTCTCTCAGGATTTTGGTATTTTTCTTATTATTTATAATTTTAGGAGGTATTTATGTATAAGACACTTAAGCCTTTGCTGTAATCTGAGTTGCAAGTAGATTTTTTTCCCACATGACAATTTCTCTTTTGATCTCATTTATGGTTATTTTAGACACATAGAATTTAAAAAAAAGTTTTAAGAAAAAAAGACTAAAGTACAGCTATTTTATGGCTAGTATACATTGTGTGCGTGTGTGTGTGTGTGTGTGTGTGTGTGCGCGTGTGTGAGATTATCCTTTCTTTCAGAAATATTAACTCAACTTGAAGGCATTTTAAATAATTGAGCTTAGTTAATTTTCTTCACAGTTACTCATATCAGGGGTTGATTTTGATTTAGATTTTTTTTAACAGTAAATGGTATATACTTCGTATTTTATAATGTCTACTTTGCTTTGTGTTGTTTGTGTTTGCAAGAGCTTTTGGAATGGTGTATGTTTGGGAGTTTAATTGGAACTTTTTGGATTGGCGTATGCAAAGGAAAGCTTAAAAATTGGCTCAATGTATTTTTATGGATAATTTATTCTGCCTGGTGCATTTTATAACCTTAACAAAATAAGCAATTTAAGATATGCAACAATGATTAGATATGATACTATTCCTGTATGCCAATTTTTACTTTACTTATATTTTACATCTACCATTTCAATTCTCAGACAAAATGATAACAGGATTTGGAGCTTGATGGATTGCTATGCTGCTATTTTAATCTTAAAGAGGTAGATAGTGAATTCTATGTCTACTTTTTAAATGAGTCAGTCTCAGTGTGTCTCATCAGTATCACTTTCTGTATATAATAGGCATTGCTTACTTGTGTGAAGCTTAAGTAAGAGCCTTGTTATGTACTGCTCTTTGAAGTTCAAGGTAATCAATTTTCAAATGATCATATACACTGAAAAATAGCTTAAATTACTACAATCTGACAAGATATTTTAGAAGCTTATAATTTTATTAACATGGTGATCTCAACCAAAAACCACAGCTGTTTAATTTAGACTGCTGGCCAACTTCTGGGCCATTAAACATTATCAGCAAACCATAACACTTCAAAAATTAAATCTAAATAATGCTATAGTCTAGGATTGATGATACCTTTGTGCAATTCAGCCTAGTATAACTGCAATTGAATTGACAATAACTTCAGCTGCTTGCATTTCATCCTTTGCACCATATTGAAATACCACAAGGTAGAAGATGGATTTTAGCTTGGGTAATTGGCATCAATGGGGAAGTGAAAATTGCTTTCTGTGGTCCAGGAACCAATCACCTACTGGAAATCCTAATTAAATATGAGAAATATTCATTAATCTACTATTGGTGAATAATAAAAAATGTACACACCTTACCCAGATTCTATTTTAATGTTATTTAATCCTTTGGGGAACTAATTAAAATAAAGAAAATAAGTAAATAAAATGTCATCCAATAGGCCATTGAGCCTTAAACCTTATTATTTAGACTATTTGATATCTATGTATTAATACGAATCTGGATTTTGAATCTTTAAAAAATAATTTTGACTGTTGAATGCCTGATGCCAGGCTTTTAATGGGCATGTTTCTGTCCATTCAACAGGGAGTCCTAAGACTGAAACAAATAGACTGTTTTCACAGCCCATTCAGAAACGAGAGCAACCTTCCCACTACACTCTGCAAGCCCAGTCTCTTTCCATTCTCCACACAGTAGCTGAATGGATCCTTTTCAACTTCAAACCTTTACAAAATCAGTTCCCTGTCTAAAACATTGCATACGTTCAATATATAAAATAGTGTTTGTAACTATTTTAAGGCCATAAAACAATTGTCAAAGATGCTTCTAACAACATGAATACCACGATGAAATGTAGATTGTTAGGAACAAGAGAAGGAGAATGGAGACCTCTCCTAAAACTTGCCTCAGACATCATTAAAGAAGTGTAACTATTGCTAATTCTGTCCCAAGTGCCTAAGGTCGGCTAGTATCCATCTTCACTAATTTGTTTTAGCTTTAAAAACATTTGGAAAATGTGATGATTTGAAGAAGAAAGAGCAAAAACTTAGAAAGTATTATCAAACAGATAAATAAGTTTCATTTCTGCTTTCAGCAGGATAAAACTAGTGGTGTTTTCTTCCAAATTTGTATTCATCAAAAAAAAAAAAAGTTTAATTTCTGCTTTCAGCAGGATAAAACTAGGGGTGTTTTCTTCCAAATTTGTATTCATCACGGAATCCAGGCCACCTAACAGCTTTTTGTCAAAGACAGACCACATATACAACAGTGGTCCTACAAGCTTGAACTTGAAATGAAGCTGCCCTATACAGCTATACCAGTTTGAATCTTTTATACCATATTTTTACTATACCTTTTCTATATTTAAATACACAAATACTTGGCCAGGCGTGGTGGCTCACGCCTGTAATCCTAGCACTCTGGGAGGCCGAGGCGGGAGGATCGTTTGAGGTCAGGAGTTCGAGACCAGCCTGAGCAAGAGCGAGACCCTGTCTCTACTAAAATTAGAAAGAAATTATCTGGACAGCTAAAAATATATAGAAAAAATTAGCCAGGCATGGTGGCACATGCCTGTAGTCCCAGCTACTCGGGAGGCTGAGGCAGGAGGATCGCTTGCGCCCAGGAGTTTGAGGTTGCTGTGAGCGAGGCTGATGCCACGGCACTCTAGCCCGGGCAACAGAGTGAGACTCTGTCTCAAAAAACAAAAAACCCACAAATACTTACAATTGCCTGTAGCATTCAGTACAGTGACATGCTGTACAGGTTTGTAGCCCGGGAGCAATAGGCTGTATGATACAGCCTAGGTGTGCAGTGGGCTACACCATCTCGGTTTGTGTGAGTGCACCCTGGGATGTTCACACAATGATGAAATCACCCAAGGATGCATTTCTGAGAATGTGTCCCCATCGGAAAGCAACATGTGACGGTCTATACATTTTCCTATAGATATACTTTTCTGCTCCTATAAATTTTTGTTCTGCATAGACAGCTCGTAAGTATCACCACACTTCTGTGAAGGTAGAAATAGAATTTCTTCTGTGTTTTTTTTTTTTTTTTTTGGTTACATTAAAATTATTTTTTTGACACTTGTTTTTCTTGGTAGTGCCAAAAATATTAATAATTGGATGATTTCCCAAACTCATCTGGTTTAGTGTGCATCGTACACCTTTCAACCCCAGCATTGAAATACATCCTAATTCTTACTGAGGCAGGCAAGCAGGAAAACACAGGTGTTGTGCACTGTTCCCAATTCCATACCCACCGCTGGAAGAAATAACACTATAAACTGAAAAAGAAAGAAGACAGGGTAGGGGTGAGGGTGCATCTGGCATCTGGCATTTGGAAAATTCTTTTCCACAATTGAGAACAATATTCATCACCCATAAATTCTAACTATTTCATTATCACCTTAGACTTGCTTGCAAACTGCCATAGGTCTTTTAAAAGTGGATCATTACATCGCTATGAACGATCGTTGTCCAGTGTGTGTCTCAAGGAGGAATTTTGGGAGGGGAAAATGGAAATGTCAATAAAATAAATATTTAGTGAGGCGTTTTGTTTTCATGGGTTTGAAGGGCTTTTTATCTTCCTTTAATGTCATTCAGGTTTTAAACCTTGTTTAAAAATTCACATAATGGCTTTAAATGCAGATAATCAATGTCAGTAATCTGCACTGTTTGGTTTTGTTTTGTACTTTGCATATTCAGAGAAAGGGTTCAACTTGTCCTTTACTCAGAAGACAATCATTGACCTCTTGTGAAGATACTGAAAACTATAAAAAAAAAAACAACCCCAATATTTATAGTAGAAAAAGGGAAATGAAGTACTATCATCTGCTTATTTAGAACACATAAAACTTTATCATATGTGCACACATTGTACTTTTTAGCATATACCTATTAGTATACACTAGAAAGCTAATTTTAGGCATTAATATACTATAAAGTGTTTTGCAATATATATGAAATTTCACAATTCTTTAAAGACTGAAAATAGAGGGAAAAGACAGACAGAAGCTTATTTTCCCTTTTGGAATGAAAAGTGCTTAATGAATTTGTGAAGAGAGTTGTTTATAGAAGGGAAAATATGCAGCGACAGAATTTGGAGGAAATTGTCAGAAATAGAAGATTTCCTTTCATCATAAAAATGTACGGAGTTGTACATAGGATCAACTTATCTTCACACGAAACAAAAATAATGTCTTATTAATATAAATAATAGTTAACACTTACACAGTGCATACCCCATACAGGTGCTTTTCAAAGACTTTTGCCTGAGGCTCTGTTAAGCCTCACCACAGCCTCATATCATAGATATTATTATCTGTTCCATCGTAAGATACAGATACCCTGACATACAGAGATTAAATAACTTGACCAAAGTCACCTGTTGTTAATGACAGAGTCAGGATTTGCGCCTACAAGTCTGGCTTTTAAATCTATCTACATCCCAATAAACTACTTTGCCTCCTGTCTTAGTTCATGTGTATAGGTATAATAAGATACCTGAGGCTGGATGATTTATACTTTTTTTTTTTTCTTGAGACAGAGTCTCGCTCTGTTGCCCGGGCTAGAGTGCCATGGTGTCAGCCTAGCTCACAGCAACCTCAAACTCCTGGGCTCAAGCGATCCTCCTGCCTCAGCCTCCCGAGTAGCTGGGACTACAGGCATGCACCACCATGCCCGGCTCATTTTGCTATATATATTTCTAGCCGTCCAGATCATTTCTTTCTATTTTTAGTGGAAACGGGGTCTCGCTCTTGCTCAGGCTGGTCTCGAACTCCCGACCTTGAGTGATCCTCCCACTTCGGCCTCCCAGAGTGCTGGGATTACAGGCGTGAGCCACCGCGCCCGGCCTTGGATGATTTATAAAGAACAAAAGTTTATTTCCTTATGGCTCTGGAGGCTGGGAAGTCCAAGAGCAAAGCACTGGCAGGACTGGTGTCTGGTGAGGGCTGCTGGCTTCTTCCCAGATGGTGCCTTGTTGCTGCCCGTCCTGGGGAGGAGAAACGCTGTGTCCTCTCTGGGCTGGAAGCCCTTTTAGAAGAGCCCTAATCCCATCCACAGTGGCTCTGCCCTTGTGACCTAATCACCTCCTGAAGACCCCACCTCTCAACACTATCACACTGATGATTAAGTTTGAACATATTAATTTTGAGGGACACATTCAGACCATAGCACCTCCCCAGCTGTGAATTAGATACAATCCCAAAACGTAATATCAAGAATAGATGGGAGAGCACACAGGCTTCATTTTTAATTATCTTAGTATAAAGGCAGATTAAAAAGCAGATTGTTTTGCATTATGGAAAGAGAGCATTCTGTATGTGGCCAACAGGAGGTGGGAGGTAAGGGGTCTATATAATTGTACTTGTTTATATTAGATCTGAGTGTCATTATTTCAGGACAAAGCTCAATGTATTTACTTGTTAGCTTTACTGAAATTCACAAACCACACATTAGTATTTAGAAACAGCAAACGTTCACCCGACAGAAAAAGGCACATTTAGCAAACATATTTTAATAGACTGTTAAAGACAGAACAAGAAAAAATACATAAAAGAAGGAAAGAGAGTCTTTCTGGTGGTTTCAGGGAAAGTACACGGGAGCAATGACAGGTTGGGCCAAGATATTGCAAAGCAGACAGCGGCCAGCAGAAAGGCCCTGTCTCTAATCCCAGTGGTTGTTAGTTGCTGGTCAATTTCACAGTTGCTCTCAAACCAATTTCTTGCCCTTCCTCTGCTCTGCCGTGAATGTCAAGGGGCGGATCTCTGCACACGTCTCAGGCTCCCTTGCTCACTAGCTCTGGCCAGTGGGGGGCTACGGAGAGATTGGAGGATGGAGAGAAGAGAAAAAGCCAGCGTGTATCTTCCCCTACTTCCTTCTGTCAGCATGTGAGCTTGGTAGCATGTCCTACAGTTCCCAGGACAGCCCTCCCTCTGTTTTAAAAGTTCTCTTCTGGTAGCTCAGACTCCTGGGCTGTCCTCTCTTGCCAAACTCTGGACATGCCACCATGTCTGATTGTTTGCTCTCTCAGCTCTTCTAACACTTGTGTTATAATTTTTCACAGTAAATTTCCTATATTGAAATGTATGGTCTGGTCTTTGTTTTCCTGATTGGACCCTATTGATACAGTTTGTCTGGGTGGATAAGCGACATGGGAGTTACAAGAGAATACCTTGTGGTTTTCAGGGGTCTATGGAAATTCCAGCTAGTATAATCCCTAGATAGGTCTGGAAATCAAGAGCGAGGCCAGCACAGGAGTTAAGAGAGAGAGAGACATTGCCACGTTGTGAAGGGCATTTAGAGAATTCTAGTGGAGATAAAGGCTGGAAATTTTCAACCAGACTCTGAATTTAGAAGATAATTGGTATTGTTGCTAGAGACGGACACTGGAGGAAGGAGATCTGGAGAGATATATTCAACTAGGAAACCTACTGATTTCAGAAGTGGGAGCTGCTAAAATACATTTTTAAATGAAAAATGCTAAGGTCTGAAAAACCATGATATATTTTTATCCCACTCAGAATTTCTCAGTTTTTGGGGGGTGTAATATTAATAAGGTCAATTGTAGCAATAATCTGAGTTGATTTTACTCCTAGAAGCACAAAAGTGAAGGCTCTCGAGGGTTCTGCTGATACCACATCAAAAAGCCAGGCATGGCTCCAGGTCAGGAAGAATGGAAGGTCACAGAGGAGCTGGTTACAAAGAATAAATTGTTGGTCCAATGGTCATAATGTTATTAGGGTGTAGAAGAAGAGTGTTCTGTCATCTAAAAGGAAGATGCCAGAACTATCCTTCACTGACATGGATGACAGAAGCAGCTGCCACCATTGAAGATGGCAAAAGGAAAAATACTGTCTTTTAGGGACAAGGAGATGTACAGGACAAGGGGATATAAAAAGCCATCTGTGTGGAGTTTGAGGATGAAGGAAGGTTTATTTATGATGGAACGGTAGTATGGGTTGTGAGAAATGTCAACAATGAAATGATGAATTCTCGTGCAAAATGTGTAGAGTTACATAGAAAGAAGAGAGTATGACTCAAAGATTATATTCCTGATTGCATTTTAGCTCCTGTCTTCTCATTCTGAGCTGCCTCAAGCTACCCACAATGTTCATGGGCTGTCTTTGTGGCCTCTGATTAATATCAAGGCTTGGGGAATTATATGCTCTAAAAGTTTTCATATTCATTTCTTTATCCCGTCGCTATTTCTTAAATTTCTATGACTAAGACCCCAAAGGCAAATACAGCTAAAACAAAACTAAATAAAAGGGACTGGATTAAATTGAAGGGCTTCTGCACAGCCAAGGAAATAATCAACAGAGCAAACAGACAACCACAGAATGGGAGAAAATATTTGCAAACTAGACATCCCATAAAAGGGCTAATATTCAGAAACTACAAAGAACTCAAACAACTCAGCAAGGAAAAAAACAACCCCATGAAAAAGTGGGCAAAATATATGGACAGAAGTTTTTCAAAAGAAGATAGGCAAATGGCCAAGAAACATGTGAAGAAATGCTCAACATCACGAATCATCAGGGAAATGCAAATTAAAACCACAATGAGTTATCACCTTACCCCTATCAGAATGACCATTATTAAAAAGTTAGAAAACAATAGATGCTGGCATGGATGCAGAGAGAAAGGAATGCTTACACACTGTTGGTGAGACTGAAAATTAGTACAACCTCTATGTAAAACAGTATGGAGATTCCTCAAAAAAGTAAATTTCTATATTCTTGAGTGCGTGTACATGTATATGTGTGTATGTGTACTTATGTCCTCCTGTCTCAGCCACTCTAAAGGGCTGGAAACAGCATTTAATGCTCCTTCTAGAATTAGGTACTGAGACAAAGTCAAGAGTAAAATTTCGGAAGGTATCAACAAAGGCTTTTTTCTGTCAACTTTGTATTCAGTGTGGTTGATCAAAGAATGGTTGCACAAACAAACATGAAATAGAGGAAGCATATTAATTATTAATTATATTACTATATTAATTATAATCTCCATTTAATGTTGTGACTTAAGAAAACAAAAGAAACTAATTATAATTTGTGATTATCTAACTGGACATTTTGGTAGTTTCTGATGCCAACTTAGTGATCCTCTTACACATCTTTTAAACATACTTCTTTTTGCCAGAATCTGTTGTCTATAGAGAAGGCAAACTCATCAAACCAAAATGTGTTTAATCAAAAAAAAATGCAGATAAAAACATCGTTAACCCTTCCAAAAATAATTTGAAAGAGCTTTGACTTATAGACTCGGATTATCTCACACTAACATTTCCTTTCACTGACAAACAGAAGTGACATTTGGCAGAATTTCAGAGGACCACCAAAGCTTAAATTAAACATTTGGAGAATATTGTCTCTATTCATGCATGGGATTCGTAAACACTGAGCAATAATTAATCTGCATTGCTTCCAAGAAAACATCCCAAGCAATGTTTGAAAGAAAATAAAATCCTAATCGTCTGCTGTTCTACTGCAGTGAGTTCCAGGAAGGAATCAAGTCTGAAGTTCAGTTGTTTTCCTACAGGTACCAATTACTGAAGCAAGTATTATGTATGCCATTGGCTACAGACACCTGGGCACAAAACCACAGGTGACATCAGGTTTAAATCACTCTCTGTGTACTCTTTTCCAGGAATTCTTTTTATTTTCCAGGCATGAGGGCGAATGAACTGGAAGATTAGATCAGGTTCATTCTGGAAAAAAAAAAAAAAAAGCAAACACCCTGGGAACTATGCATAAGTTTCTTCAGATAAAAGGGAGGCAAACCATTCTGCCAAGTTCTTTTACATCTTGTGTTAGGGAAAGAAAATAGTAAAGCTAAAAATATGAAATAAGAAACATAGACCCTTAGATCCTAAGAGTGATCTTAGCAGCTCTTGCTTTTATTTTTGTATATCTTAAGAGGGATACATTTTAGCAGTTCTTACTTTTATTATTTTTTTGGAGGGGTGTACTGTTTTGCTCTGTATTATATAAATTAATTTGGGATATAGAGAAGGTTCACTATGCTTGCTTGCAATGTGGAAAAATAACAGAACAAAAAGGGATGAAAAAAGAAAAAAAGAAAAGGTACTAATACTACGTGGACTAGGTAATCTGTTAGACACTTTTGTAAATATTTTAGTCTGTAATTTTCTGAAATTTTACTAATTCCAACATAATTTCCCCAGGAAAAATGTTCTTACTGAATTTATTTCAAATGCTAAACATCTGAAACAGAGTAATGATACTAAAATTTCCCTTTGAGAGGCTGTGGAGAATAGAATCAATGCTTCTAGATTGCTGAATAAATTTTTTTAAACGTTGAAAAAAGTGGTAGAAGTTTTGGAAGAGGAATATAAATATTATATACATATCATACAGTATAATTCTCCTTTACATTTTTGAATTCCTTCTTTATTCTAGATTAATGCGCCTCTACTGTGTGTTTCCCATGCTAATATAACAAATTACCACAAACTTGGTGGCTTAAAGCAACAAAACTTCATTTTCTAACAGTTCTGGTGGCCACATACCCAAATTCCAGATGTTTCTACAGAGGCTATAGATAGAGGTGGACTCTTTCAATGCCTCTTCTAGCTTCTGGTGGTTGCCGGCTTCCTTCCTCTGTGGTTACACCACTCCGATTTCTGCCCCTGTCTTCATGTTATCTCCTCTTCTGTGCCTGCCTTCTCCCTTGCGTTGTCTTCTATAAGGATTTTTGTCACTCTCCTAGATAATCCAGGGTGATCTCCTCATCTCAAGACCCTTAATTACATTTGCAACCATCCACAGTAGCTCAGCTTCCAAGATGGCGGCCCAGGCTGGGCACCAGCTCTACGTCACTGAGCTGAAACCTTCTTTTCTGTAGTTTTGTCATGTTTCCAGTTCCGCCACTTGAGACCTGCCTTAGCCCATTTTCTGTTGCTATAACTGATGACAACAATCTGTGTAATTTACAAAGAATAGAGATTTATTTGGCTCATAGTTCTGGAGGCTGGGAAGTCAAGAGCAAGGCACTGACGTCTGGCCTTTTGCTCTGAGGTTGTAACATGGTGGAAAGTGTTCACACGGCATGAGAGCAAGAGCATGTGTGTCAGCTCAGCTCTCTCTTCCTCTCAATTATAAAGCAACCAGTTCCATTAAGGAGGCCCCACTCTGAGGACCTTCTCGAATCCTAATTAACTCCCAAAGGCCCCATCTCCAATCAACGTGAATTTGGGGATTAAGTTTCCAACACATGAAATTTAGATGATGCATTCAAACCATAGTAGGACCTCATAAAGTGCGAGTGTACTATCTTTCTACAATACAGTCTTCCAAATATTTGAAAATTGCTGTAATTTCTCTAGAAAATGATTTAGGTTCAAATTTTAACATTCCTGAATTCCAATTTTCTGTGACTTCATTTCTGGGTATTTTTTGTTTGTTTGTTTGTTTCATCTTATTCCTAACGACTCACTCTGCCACCTTCAAGATAGAACTGAGGCCTCTGAATAGGTGCAATGGAATGTTTTATTATCATATTAATCACAAAATGCCACAGTGCAAAACAGAATAATACATGACCTCTTGCAGTGCACTATTCTGTTTCTATAGTAATAGAAGCACCGGGGATAGATTAGATGCAGTTTCCCACAGGCAGATTAAATTGAAAGGATTTTTCTTTAATTTACTGCTATTTCTTCTATTTGTATTAAATTCCTTGAGTAATTTATGGCAGGTGTCATTCCTACTCTCTCAAGAGTTAGTGAAACCCAACAGGGCTATTCATTTCATTCTCTAGAAATCGCATTGAGTGATCTGAGAGGCAGGAGAGAGCTACAGCTGAAGTATCATCAGACACATTCTGTGGGCTTAGAGAACACTGTGGAAGAAGATACAGGCACACACAGGACAGTGTATTTCTAACGGAATGACAAATGATGGAGTGTGTTTATATAAATTTAAGGGAAATAAGTTATAAGTAAATGATAAAATTATTTGTTGAAATATGCTATGATGTTATCTATATTGTTCCATTTGGAATCGTTCCTTTTTATAGCTGTTTTATTTCAAGCTATACTAAGTGCACACTATAACTTTGGTTTTAAAAAATCAGATCTGTCAAATTATTATCACCTTAAAATATATTAAAGAGAATTCTAGATTTAATTCAAATTATCTGAGAACTGTATCATGAACATGTTGCCAAGAACACAGTTTCACAAATATCTTATTATTTAATGCTGAAATCCGGGCAACCAACCATCTTAAATATATCAAAATGGCCTTTCCCTTAGTTTTAGCAGAAAGAATCGTAAAGTACACAATGCCATGAAAATAACCACATACACAACATCACTGGTTTTATTTCCCAATCTTCTTCCCGCAACATACATTTTGCAGTAATATCAAGGACGTTGTCCATTTGAGGAGATAATGCATTATCGAATGCAACAAATGCATGACCTTGGTATTGACTACTAAGGAGTTTGATTTGACAGACTGTACGGTTAATGGAAATGGAAATATTGAAGTACACAGACAAGCAGATAATTAGTCAAACTATAATTTTGTTATGCATGGAAAGTCCCAAGCAGTGCTCCCGAAGAGCAGAAAGCGTCACTCCAGGTGGGGATCAAGATCCTTTCCACCTCCAGCCTCCGGGTCCCCACGCTCTTGGGGGTGGGGCCAAGGGGGGATTGGGCAGGAGTTGGAGTGGCGGTTCCTATGCGCTCGCCTGGAAGTGGGACTTGACCAATATCCCATGGACCAGCATCCAGTCACACGTCACTCTGGTGACCAAGGAGCCTGGGGAATGTGTGCCCAAAGAACACAGAGAAGCGACACTGGATTCAGAGAGCACCTACCAAGTCTCCGCCACACCACGCAAGATGCTCCATTGGAAAATCCGTTTAAACTAATTTCTTGGTTTTACAGAATATTATTACCCAGATAATAAAACTTTATTCTATTTAGGAATCAGGGCCAGCTACATAGTTTCTCGGGCTCCCAGTACAAAATAAATATGTGAAGTCCCTTGTTCAAAAAGCAGAAAAAAGTGCCACTAGATGTACTAAAACATAAAGCTTTTTACTTTAAAAAATGTTATATTACTTAGAAGCATAGTAGAGAGTAATAGTGATACATAGTTTTAATATCATATCCTGCATCCCGCAATCCTCTTGCTTGGAAACCATAATGACTGACAAATGCATAACTCTTTAAAAGGCATTAAAGCGACAACCCAAACAGGCAGGTTTTTAGGGACCATGATCCCTGAAAGAAAGGAAGCCAGTAAGATTAACTCAAATTGACCTCAGATTTTTCCTAGAGGGCATTATCAAAACTGCAGTTCAGGAAAATAGTGCCCAATGGGAAAACTGCAGCGCCCATAGGGACAAAATGCAAAATGCTCAGGGGCTGCCCAAGAAGGCAGGACAAACGGGCAAAAATCCAGAGATAAGGAATTTTCAGAGCATGCACATGACACGTGTTCCAAGAAACGAAGCAGAAAACAGCAGGTGGCAGGCTGGAAAGATGAGCAGAGATTTCAACAGCTGTATAACCCTGCAGAGAGAGAGAGAGAGAGGGAGGGAGAGAGGGTGGCATGCTTCACCATGGAGGAGGCATTTCAGGAAACACCCTAGACTTCAGTTGAGACAACGGAGGGGCCACAGCCTGGGTGAGGGTGACCCTGCGGGACTAAAGGTCATGCTCTATTCTGGGGTGTTCCAGAGCATGGTATTTATAAGACGTGTGCTCCACCCAATGGAGAGGCCACGTGACCTCCAGGCAACAGCCTGTGAGGAACTGTGGGCCTTGCCCAGGAGCCCCCAGGAAATGAATTCTACCAGCACACACGTGAGTGGGCAGGAAGGGGTCCCTCCCCAGCCAGGCCTTGAGAGGACGCCCCCTGCCCGCCCCGACAACGTCAGCACGTGGCAGACACTGAAGCAGAAGGTCCAGCTAAACTGGATTTCTGGCATAAGAGAACTGTGAGATAGTAAATAAATGGCATCTAAAACTAGTAAGTTTGGGGGTAATTTGATACATGCACTAGATACCTACCTTTGCACAATATATATGCAAAACTGGAGTGAACTAGCCTTAGCCAATCTGTCTGAGCAGAATGACAGTGATCTCGCCCATTCTATCTGCCAAAGATAACATTAACCAGAGCCTC
The DNA here is from genome assembly GCF_020740605.2 of Lemur catta. Lineage (NCBI taxonomy): Eukaryota > Metazoa > Chordata > Mammalia > Primates > Lemuridae > Lemur > Lemur catta. The sequence goes on along the minus strand of NC_059153.1, from coordinate 6,084,802 downwards.
TGCAATTTTTAATATGCATTCTGGCATCTGTTCAAAATTTATGAGACATAATAAAAACAGGGACAAATGAATGAAAAATGAGGGATAAAAAAGCAGAGTGGATAACAGAAAGAGACCAAATGTTGACTCAGAATTCAGAGCAATAGAACAATGACTTTAAAATAATCAAACATGGACCAAGTGAAGCATGCAGCGTGTCTGCAAAGTATGCAATGGAATGTTAAAATACAACTTCAGGTTGTTTATAAATGCACATTTTAGAGGCCAGGACAAGTTGTAAAACACAGATTTAAAGCTTTCAGTTCAAGAAGCTGGTTGGATAAAGCAATAAATTAAGCTCAAAGAAAAAGTAAAGGTAAGAGGAAAAGCAATGAAATAGAAAATATAAAGTAGATCCAGAATTTTGTTCTTTAAAAATTTTAATTAAATTTAAAATCCCCTAAAGTCTTACCATAAAATAAAATAAACAGACACAGCACAAGTTATCATTGTCATAATAAACAGAAGGGCATCCATCTAGATCCCATAAATAAAAGGATATTATGACTAATTTATACATGTAAAGTTCACATTTTCAAAATAATGGACAAATTCTTACAATTTATAATTCAGCAAATTTAGCATTAGAATAAATAGATAATCTGAATGGTCTCATTAAGGAAATTCGATCTATAGTTAAAAACCTATACACAAATACACACCTACATACACTTTTTTTTTTTTTTTTTTTTTTTTGAGACAGAGTCTCACTTTGTTGCCCTGGCTAGAGTGCCGTGGCGTCAGCCTACTCACAGCAACCTCAAACTCCTGGGCTCAAGCGATCCTCCTGCCTCAGCCTCCCAAGTAGCTGGGACTACAGGCATGTGCCACCATGCCCGGCTTATTTTTTCTATATATATATTTTAGTTGGCCAGGTAATTTCTTTCTATTTTTAGTAGAGACGGGGTCTTGCTCTTGCTCAGGCTGGTCTCGAACTCCTGACCTTGAGTGATCCTCCCACCTCGGCCTCCCAGAGTGCTAGGATTACAGGCGTGAGCCACAGCGCCCAGCCTACATACACTTTTAAGCTCAGATAGTTCAGAGGAAATTTTTCCAAACACCTAAGAAAGGAATTGTGCCAGCAGTACACAAATTCTTCCAAAGAATAAAACTGAAGGGACTCCTCACATCATTTTCTAATTCTACCACAACCTTGATACTAAAACTTGATGAGAATGGAAATTAAAAGCCAATATGTTTCATAAACATATACACAAAAACCTAAACAAAGTATTCCCAAATCAAATTCCCAATTCCAAGTGATATATAACAACATTAGCAGATAATTACCAAGTAAGTTTTATTTCATAAATGTGAGGTTAATTTGAAAAATCAATTGACTCATCACATTAACAGATTAAAAAAGAACAGTCATATGATCATCTCGAGGCATAAACAAAAGGTACCTGAATAAAATTCAACACCTGTTCCTGATAAAAATTCTCAAACTCTATAAATAAAAAAGAAAATTATCTGATAGAATCAACAACAACAAAAAACCCTTATAGCTAATATCATATTTAATGGTGAAATATTCAATAGTCTCCCTTTAAGGTTGGGAGCAAGACAAAGACTTTCATCATCATCATTGAGGATCAACTCTAAATGTCCTTGCCACTAAAACAGGGTATGAGAAAAAGAATAAAACATACGAATATTGAAGAGGAAGAATTAAATATTTAGAAAATTCAACAGTATTTCAAATAAACTATTATAATTAATAAGCAAATTGAGCAATACCATAGCAGACAGGTTATCAAACCTATTTCTTCCCTAGCAACAAACAATTAGAGATTGGAAAACAAAATAAAAACTCATTTGCAATATTACCCAAAATATGCATTTCTTAGGGATAACTAACAAAAGATGTGCTAGCCATCTATAAACTATAAAATATTAGTAGAGCCATTAAATGAGACAAATAAATGAATGTGTATACTATAGCTATTGATTGGAAAATTAAATATTTTTAGAATACCAACACCCTTAATTCCTCTAAAGATTTAATGTAATTATTATCAAGAACACTCTAGGTAGTTTTATGAAAATTTAAGAGATTATTTTAATATGTATATAAAAATGCCAATGACCAAGGATAGACTAATTAATCTTGAGGAGGAAAAACAAAAGTGCCAGAGCACATATTACCTCTATCAAGGGCTTAGAAATTATGACAATGTGTTGTTGATTCAAGGACAGACACACTGATCTATGGAACAAAACTCAGAATCAGACCAGCACATACACGGGGGTCTTATTAATAAACAGCCTTTACTGTAATTTAACAAGGAAAAGGATAATCTTCCCCCCCAAATTATGCTGGGTTTATGGAATATCTATTTGGAAGAAAATGAAGTTTCACTTATTTACTGGGGAAACTGAGGTTTCAGCTGCTCTAATTTAATCAGAATGACACAAAACAGGACAAATGGAAGTGGAAAAATGTATTATAGTCCTTCTAAGAGGAGAAGGACAAGATAAAGAGTTTGCTAATTACAAAGATCGACAGAGGAAGATCAGTCAGGCTGAAGGGACGACGTTAGCATTTACTCAGAGATTCTAAAACCTCAAGGTGCATATTAGTCACCTGGAAAGCTTTTTCAAAATACACATTCTTAGTCCCTAAATAGGAAAGCCTTGATTCAGTAGCCCTAGTATAAGAGTTGGGCATCTAGGTTTTTAATAAGCTCCGAGGAGGCTCTAGTATACACCAAGCTTGCCCATCTCTGGCGTGAAAGTTCTAGATAAAAATCATAGTACAAGGCAAGGAGTGTCCAGCCATTCAATGGGATTTCATATTCTACCATCCTAACTGGGTGAGTCATCAAGCAGAAATTGAAAACTGGATTCACAAGAGAACTGCCTCAAAAAAGCAGAGCAGACACCAATATCGCGAGAAATTAGTATATATCTTCTGAAGTGTCATAAACCCTAATATGTCCAAATTCATAACCTGTGACTTAATAATTTATTAAATTGCACTACTTACCCCTGGTTAACTGATTATGACATGTATATAATGATGATCCACGCACTCATGGCAGTTTTATAAGTCCATGCTGCAGTCTCTGCTGAATCCACATGAACTATTACTATGTACTATATGGCCTTTGCCTCTATCTCCTTCCTTTGACAAGTTACACAATGTCATATAATAAAAAAATCATACATATCATTAAAAAGTGTCTCTCTCTTTATATATATACATACATATGTAACCAAATAATTCCAAATGCAGCTGAGTTTCATCCTTTTATTCCACAGTTATTAAAGAGGAGGCTGGCATAGCACGCACGTTAAGACAAATGCTTGCTAAGTTGGTGTTTCCTCCCTGCCAGGGTGTCCCTGTTGGGTTTCTGACAAATCATGGCTATCATATGTTTAATGAATTTTCTTCTGACAATATAACACCTCTTTCACTCACTGCTTTCATTTGGAACTGGTTGTTGATCATAGCTTTAGTGCAGCAAAATAATTGAGTCCTATCCCTAGTTCCCTTCCTACTATTTTGAAATGGATTATTAGGTCCGTCACTTAGACAATTAGATAAATAATAGCTGTTGAGTTTCTTGTTTTTAGAAGTCATTTCTTGCACCATATGAGCAAGCAGTGTCTATTAAAAGGCTAATCAACGTCTGTTGGAGAGAAAACAGAAATTCTTTATGGGAAAATAATTGAACCTGAGAAGGAGCAACACAAATAGAAAATACATTGCCTTTAATTCCTTTTCCAAAGTTCACAATCTGCTGGGAGATATTTGTTCGGATGATGTATGTGTTTAATTTCATCCAAATAAGCAAGACAAGGAGCTTGAAATGTTAAGCATGCTTTGTGCATTACAACCTCAGAAATTAGTTGTGATCTACAGTTTCACTTCTTTTCCTAAGAAACAAAAGTTTGTCATTTTTATTCCTTGATTTACATTGTGGATCTAGGGCCATCTTAATTCTCATGCAACTGCGTGTATCTTCTCTACTCCACAGAAAGCTCTAGGGACCCCGCTCCTGCCAGGCGCTGGCAGTTTTGTCAGTGCCTTGTGAAGTGCATCTTGAGTCAGGCAGCAACCGGAGATCAGTGTAGAAAATAAGAAGGACCTCACAGCACTGTAAAACCTCTTTCTTCTTGAGTGCCATTGCCACTGTGCTCCATGACAAAGAATTTATGAATACTCTTGTTATACTTTTATGGCTCCATAAGCTAGCCTAACCCTGTGCTTTAAGGCTTGGACAAAATAATTTACTCTGCTTGTATTTTGCTAAATTCCTGGCCTTGCCACAATTTTTGTCTCTTTGCTTATTCCTTGTAGCTAACTAAGCAAGCACACCACCACTTATAAACAGCTTTAAGAGACTTTCTTTGGCTGGGCGCGGTGGCTCATGCCTGTAATCCTAGCATTCTGGGAGGCTGAGGCGGGTGGATAGCTCGAGGTCGGGAGTTCGAGACCAGCCTGAGCGAGACCCCATCTCTACTAAAAATAGAAAGAAATTATCTGGCAAACTAAAAATATATATAGAAAAAAAATTAGCTGGGCATAGTGGCGCATGCCTGTAGTCCCAGCTACTCGGGAGGCTGAGGCAGGAGGATCGCTTGAGCCCAGGAGTTTGAGGTTGCTGTGAGCTAGGCTGATGCCACGGCACTCACTCTAGCCTGGGCAACAGAGCGAGACTCTGTCTCAAAAAAAAAAAAAAAAAAAAGAGACTTTCTTTGACAGGTTACTCATTTGCTTAAAGAATTGACAAAATTTCCATGTGGAATTTTCTAGAATACTGGCATTCTGAGGCAGGAACAGCGACCCAGGTGATAAGAAATCATGGTCCCTTTCCACAGTCTAGAGTTATTGTCCAAAAGTGGCAGCCCGACCACAATCAACACTTCCTAACAACAAAAAGTGAACATAAGAAATGCTTATAGTTTTCAGCCAAGGTGACTAAGATGTAAATGTGACTATGACTTTGCCTTCTCTCTTCCTTGTCTCGCAGGCTGGATGGCTGTGGACAAGCTTAACACAACAGGCCCAGAATATACAGGCTTGTCCAGTGTATACACTGTAGTACATTGTAACACATAGAGTGTGTACACTGGACAGTGTACAATGTGTTACAATGTACTACAGTTGTATACACTGGACAGTGTACAATGTGTCACAACATATTACAGTGTATACACTGGACAGTGTACAATGTGTTACAATGTACTACAGTGTATACACTGGATGGTGTACAATGTGTTACAATGTATCACAGTGAGAGGGTCCAGATTACAATCAGCAGAGGTAAAAGGCGCAAGGGACAGATCCAATAGAGACCAGGCACGAGCTTCCAGTCGTCATCTCCCATTGGACTTGCACAGACGGCACTTAATTTTCCAAGTTATGACATGTGACATATGGAGTATTGCCAATTAGCAAAGCTCCCCCAAACCTTAGTGTCCAGGGTGTTTATTGGGGGTCTGTCACACAGGCCTGGAGCTCTTGTGTGGCTCAACTTACTTAGTTTTCTTTTCCTCGAGAGGTCAAACTAGGATGGTGTGGCTGAAGACTTTCTTTATCAATCACCTTGTTAGCATAAACTGTCTGGTATGGATCAAGGCCCCAGGTATACAAACACACTCTTTATCAGGCTGGGTATTTCAAAGGCTTAGAGATTATCTCCCAGGAACCTATAAAGGGCCAGTGTTTTCTTTAAATGTGCAGGCTTTGAACATCCCGAACCTGCTGAGTTAACTCCTTACCGTGCACCCATGTACACATTTTCCTGACGTCTGCTAACGATGAAACTAAGAACAGTTCTGTACATACCTAACGCCAAAGTATGCTGAGGCTGAAGGTATTTCTGGATTTCATTCCTCTCATCACTGCCAACACTGTGATTTCTTTGAAAATGAAGAATCAAGTGTGATGTTTTCTTGCTTAAATTACTTGCATACTGCTCATTTCCTTAAAATAGTTTATATTTAACATCCTTCCCTTAAATATGCTTCACTAATATCTCTCCTAGAGTCAAAGTCTACCTTTTGCTTCTTCTAAAGAGACTTACTCATCTTTTTTTATATTACAATGCTTCTAAAGTTTTCAAAATTTTCCTCATATGTCATTTTCCCTTCTGCCTGAAAGCAATTTTCCCCCAGTCTATGGTTTCGCAGACGCTAAATATATTTAGGACTAAGCTGAAGCATCAGTCATAATTTAAAGCATTTCTAACTCCAGCATACTTGTCTAGATGCCTTTTCTCTGTCTTCCAATAATATTCTTTGTTTACTTCTATTCTAGCACTTCAGTGAAATTTTTTAATTAAAAAAAAAAAACCTCTCCATGGGACTTTGAACTCTTTAAGTTTATGGTATGGTTTTAAATTTCCATATCTAGTGTCCCAGTAAAATATCTTAGATTTAGTGCATGCTTGATAACACATAATTAAATGTGTTATGTCACATTCAATTATGTTTTGTCACATTAAGAAGAGCTATATTTGTTCATTATGGTAAACATCACATAGTGTTTGTATAATTGTATCTCTGGAACTCCAAGCAAGAGTACAGATCTATGGTATTTGGTTAGGGTTAAATATCAACTAAAAAAAAACCTCATACACACATATATACATGTAAACAAGTTTATTTTTGTGTTGGTGCTATGATATATTGACTTAGCTAAGCTGACACATTCCCCACCATTCTTTTGCTCATGCATTTCCAGATAGAGCGTGTTGTTGGAGAGCCATTTTGTAGCACACACACACTTTTTTCCAGTTATTCAATCGCACTAGCATAGGTGCCGCTGTGAGGGAATTTTGTTGATGTCATTAAAGTTCCAAAGAGGTTAATTCTGGATTAATTAAAATGGTGGTTCTCTTGAGTGGACCTAACTTAACCAGGCAGATATTCTTTAAAGAGGAACTAGACTCTCCCTAAACATCAGAGACTTCCAGCAAGCCCTGGCCCTGGAATACTCTCCCTTTCCCATGGACCTTCCCTTTCTACTTGACGGTAGACTTTGGGGTAGCTTAGCCAGCCCTCACAAACTGTGAAAGCAAATTACTTGTAGTAAGCCGTGTGTGTGTGTGTGTGTGTGTGTGTGTGTGTGTGTGTGTGTGTGTGTGTGTGTGTGTGTGTGTGTGTGTGTGTGTGTGAAAGAGAGGGAGAGAGAGAAAGAGAGAGCTCTCATTTTCCCAAGGAATACTGAAAATGACAAATAATGAAGATTTTTTATTGATTATTGAACCAAGCCCTGTTCTTTGATTGTACCCAGAAACAAAGTGTGGTCTAAATGATCTGGAATATTGCTCACTCCTATTCTGGGCAAATTTGTAGCCACTTTTTCATCCCTTCCACAAAGAAGAAATATATAAAATATTGAGGCCTGTCAACACTGAATATTCACAGTAAATTCAAAGTAATTCAGTACATCAATTCTTGAATCGGTATTTTTAGGAGTGTTAAGCATTCTGAAGAATTGGTCACTAAATCTTGCCTTTGAGATGCTGGTTAGTTTAATCATGACTTTCCAACTCTCAAATCATGTATAACATATTAACCTGGAAAAAGTTCATAATTATTTGTTTCTTAAAATATGCAAGGTAACATTATCTTTTCTTTTGCAAATGCACTGTATTTTAAAATTCAAACATTTCTAATATTAGTTATAAGTACTAGATAATCCTAGCATAATTTTTGAAAATAAATTTCAAAGTTATAAGCAAGGAAATTATCAGGGACAATTGTATGCTGACTCCATTTTGTATCCTATTTTTAATTCATGTCTATATTCAAATATATACAAATTAGATCCTCCCAGCCTACCACACGCAGCTTGTATGAACACAACCGATTGCTATTTACAATAAAAAGTACCAAGATTATTAAGTAAAAAAAGGTAAAAATTGCATTTTTAGATGAATCAAATGAGCCTGTTAGTTTTATTTCAATTTAGAAAACATGACCTCAGAAGTACAGTGAATTATTCATTCTTTCAAGTTCATGGCCTACTATCTTGGTTTGTCCATTTGTGGCCCGTTTCTGGTTTTATATAGTTTATTTTTTTTGCTTTTACATATAAACTTCCCCCCATTCCCTTCCTATTAAGAGTACACAGCTTGTTTCAATATCTCTCTCCAATGAACTTTTTTCATATATTTATTTAAATAGCCACACCAGTGTCAAATCATATTTAGTTTTAAATTGACCCAAAGAGTATGCACAATAAATCTCATGGTTTTATCTTTTTATTTTTCTTTAACACTCTGCTTCAGAGCTAACCATGTTGTTGCTCTGCTCGATCAAGTTCACCAGAGGACAGAGCTTACCTCCAGCTAAGCCATTTGTTGGTACAAACAATGCTAACGTAAATCACCTTGTAAAGCTCTTCTTACAAACAGGTGTGAGAGTTAGGGCTCTGAGGGTGATTTACTGGGTCTAGTGTGCCTAAAAATGTATTCTTGTTAATAAATGCCTTTTTCCATTCCAAAATTGCTGATATCTGTGTGTGACTATTTCTGTTTCTTGCTCTCTTGCTAGCATTTAAAGTCATGCAATTTTGAAAATAGAAACTAATGCTTGTTTTCTGTCATGTTCCCCCCTATTTTGCATAAGAACCTATGACAGAAGAGATTAAAAATATTTAACAGGCTGAGCAGATGTTGGTGCCGACCTGCCTGCACCCAAGCTGAACACTCTAGTCTGTAATAGGGAAGAACTGAATAGGCTGAGAGGGAACTTACCAGACTTCAGGCCGGTCTTCAATCTCAGGTGGAGTAGCAGTGAATTCAGGAGTTGGGAAAGTGCATTCACCCAGGCACCTGTCCTTGGCTACACCCTTTTCAGTAACAATCTGCTTTTTTTTTTTTTTTTTTTTAACTCTCTTTAGTATATCTATAGATATAAAGACAGGCATGACTTCCATGGATGCTCAGGAGGAATACTGCTCACATGCACAGGACTTCCTGGGCCAGCATCCATCCCATCAAACCCAATGGGCATCCACCACATGAACCCAATGAGCAACCATCACATCAACCCAATGAGCAACCATCACATCAACCCAATGAGCAACCATCGCATCAACCCAATGAGCAACCATCGCATGAACCCAATGAGGAACCATTGCATGAAACCAATGAGCAACCATTGCATCAACTCCATGAGCATCCATTAAATGAACCCAATGAGTAACCATTGCATCAACCCAATGAGCAACCATCACATGAAACCAATGAGCAACCATCACATGAAACCAATGAGCAACCATCACATCAACCCAATGAGCAACCAGTGCATGAAACCAATGAGCAACCATCAACTCAATGAGTATCCATCACATGAAACCAATGAGCAACCATCATATCAACCCAATGAGCATCCATCACATGAAACCAATGAGCAACCATCATATCAACCCAATGGGTAACCATCACATGAAACCAATGAGCAATCATCATATCAACCCAATGAGCATCCATCACATGAAACCAATGAGCAACCATTGCATTAACCCAATGAGCAACCATCACATGCAATCAATGAGAAACCATCATATCAACCCAATGAGCATCCATCACATCAACACAATGAGTGGCCCCCTTGTGGTTGCAGGGATGGCAGTGTCACACAGGGCGTCACACAGGGCCATGGGGGTCAGGCTAACATCACATACCTCAGCGGAACGTCATTGCGGGAGTCAGCACACACCCAACATCAGGTTTCCAGAAAGCTGCTGAGATTTGTGCAGTCGACACTCTAGCAATGAAGTGTGAAGCAACATGGGGCTCCAAATGCAATGAGTTTCAGTCCAGCAGCCTGGCTTGGGCTCCTGGACAACATGGCTCTGATGTCGGCTGGTTTTCAATGACAGGAGTCACCAGCAGAACATATTTGGTCTAGTTCATATTTATGATGCAGATGCCATTAATTTTCTTTCTAAAGTTACACTATTCCCTTTGAAATTCAGTTGTAGTGACACTTATGTGTGCTCCTGAAGCAAGGAATTCCTGAAATTCCTCCTCCCCCTCCTTCTACAGGATATTGTGAAAATTTTCCTTGAAATGGTCACAGAAACCAGTAACAATGCTATATGGACCCCTTTCTGAGACATGGAGAAAATAGTATATAAATTTTTACTTTTTTATCAATCTAATAAGTAGAAAGTAGAATCTTATTGTTTTAATTTGTGTAACTGAGATACACGTTTATCTGAGCACCTATTCATTTTCCTATTTGACATTCTGTTTTCTCATTTGGGGAATTGCCTATCCATATAATTGCCCATTTTCTAATTCGATTTCCTGATTTTTATATGCTTTGCAAGGGTTCTTGTCATATTTAAGATATTCAAATGTACTCGTTATAGATATTGTAAATAATTTCTTCGAGTGTGGCAACTTTCCTTTTACTTTTGGGTCCTTTACTGGATACAAACCCTTAATTTTGGTGTAGTCAAATACTGTCCTTTGGTTCTCCCCCGACCTTGTCCCCCTGGGTCTTGTACATTAATTCTCCCTGTACTGACTGTTGTCCATCTAGCAGGAACACAGAAATGCTGAGAGGGTTGGTGCAGTAACCCAGAGGTGGCCACCCTGGAAACTTTGCCACCACTAGGCTAAAAAAATAAAAGACGGAGGTATCGTTACCTGAAGACGCAGAGAAGAAGCAGGTCTGCCAAGTGGGATTCTGGGGACTGTGTCACAGACAGGATTCCCAGCTGCATTTGAATCTCACGAGTCTCAGAAGTACATTGGCTTCTCCCATTCTCCTGCCCTTCCGTCTCCTGCCAGAGACTTTCTTTGACTAAACTTAACCGGAAGGCTAATGACAAAGGATCCCGGAAAAAATCAGCTGATACAGTCAAGCAATTTGGCTGTAGAACTAATGAAGAATCATTTCCACCTGATTTTTCAATCATTGCCATCATCTGTGACTAGTCTACAAAGTGGCCTAGTTAATGGGGTAATCTTTGGCATTCATATTGGTCATCATACAGAACAGCTGTCTTAAGTCCACTGCTGCTGCTGTAACAAAATACCTTACACGGGGCAATGTGTAAGCGATAGAAATTTATTTCTCACAGTTGCGGGGCTGACAAGTCCAGGACCAGGCTGTTGGTGACAGCTCTTTCTCATGGACACCTTACCGGGCAGAAAGGGGAGGAGGAACAGTCAGGCTCCAAGTCCTTTTAAAAGAGCAATAATCCCATTCCTGAGAATGGAGCCCGTATGACCTAACTACCTCCTAACGGCCCCACTTCTTAATATCATAACCTTGGGGGCTAAGTTCCAACATATGAAATTTTGGCAGGACACCAACATTCAGACCATAGATATAGCCAAATTATTGAATATTGGAGTCTGTGGTAGGCTGCCTAAGACCCACAAAGACCTGTGAATTTACCTATATGCAGTAATGGGATCGTCATGTGTTTTTCATTCTATATCCTGAAGCTGCTGCTAATTTCAACTAATCACAACCTTTCACAATCAAGAAAAGATATAATTTTAATGAAGACAAAATATTAGGAGTTACTGGCCATTTAAATACTTTCCAGGTAATTCATCACTCACGAAATGGGTCCTATTTAGGATTAAAGCCTGTTGCATGGCACTCAACCCACTTCACTCCAGAACACATTGAAAATAAACACCAAACTATTTTCCATATAGATTCTAAAGGCTTTGGTCTTCAATTTCTAATATTTATATTTTTCAAACAAATTAAAGTTTCTGCTCTTTACCAGAGAATACTTTTGATAGTTGGAAATGAATTAGAAAAATATGTAACCCCTGACTTCACATGTGTATGTATTATGCAAACAAATAACTTGTGACAACAGATTGTCAATTCAATTTGTAAAATATTTGCATCAAATATTGCCTCATTGTCTCTGTGACTTAATCAAAATATCTGACAGATTTGCCTGTGCAACTAGACAGAAATATTAAGTGATATACCAAGGTAAACAATTATTACTTCTGGATTGCATGGGTCCATTAAGCATGTGTCTTAGTCCCATTTTCTGTTGCTTGTAACAGAATATCTGAAACTGGGTAATTTATAAAGAAAAGAAATTTGTTTCTTGAAGTTCTGGAGGCTGAGAAGCTCAAGCTCCAGGGGCTGTATCTGGTGAGAGCCTTCTTGCTGGTGGGGACTCTCTGAAGAATCCTGAGGTGGCACAGGGTGTCACATGGTGACGGGGCTGAGTGTGCTACTCAGGTCTCTCTTCTTTTTTTAAAGCCACCAATTCCACTCCTATGATAGCTCATTAATCCATCAACCCAATAATCCATTAATCCAAGAATGGGTTAATCCATTCCTGAGGGTAGAGACCTTATGATCCAATCACCTCTTAGAGGTTCTACCTCTAAATATTGCTACATTGTTATTGTTGAATTAATTTTCAACATGAAACTTGGAGTGGATGTTCAAACCATAGCAGCAACCTATCATTGTACCCTTAGGCAAAGTCTTCTTCAGGTACAGTCACTTCTATCACTATGTTTCATTAGAGAGCTTGTGACATCATTTTTATATCAGTCAACTATATTTGAATTCACACACACACTCGTTCTCTCTCTCCCCTCCCTCTCACTTTCATCCACCAAAACAACCTGGAAAGAAAAATATATGATTTAATTCATTTTAGAGGTCATGAGTACCGAAGATTTGCTTTTACTTTTTCTAAGGCTAGCAGCATTAAAGTTTACCTAATAGATTTTTTTTTTTTTAGTTCTCTTGAATAATAAGTGGGTAGTTTGTAGAAGAAATTTGCACTATAAATATACCAAAAAAGTGTAATACTAAACACTGGAAGAAAAAGTCACGGTTGTTACTTTCTAAAGTTGGTTTTTAGAATACTTGAAAATTTTACCTTGAAAAAATAACAAACAAGATAATTTGATGTGCAAAATTGCTTTTATCATTCAATACAATCATGGTGTCTAATGATAAAGTATAACTTGATTGTATTACATATGTTATAGAAAAACATGAAATTTTCTTTGACATTGATTTCAAACTATGCCCAATAGTTATTGGTTTTTAAAAATAAGACTCATGCTTTATTCATGTATGTATAAAAAGTCCCCAAGTGTGAATATTGTATCTCCCCTTTTAATTTCTTTTAGTTGTCATTTTAACTTACTGTTTAATATCTTTAAGGCACATTCTTCCCAGGTGAGGACATTTTTAATGTATATATTGCTTTGATTAAAGATTAGCAAATTCTAATACCGATCTTATCTCATATATTTCAATTTGAGACACTGAAGCTGAAAACAAGCTCTTTTATGGAAAAATACTCTTTATACTCCTTTCCATGTTGTATGGTAATGAGTATATACACAACAACAAATAAATACTACACTTGATCTGCTCAGGATTAAATAATATGGATAGATGGTGCTTCAATTAATTAAACACGTTTTGCTTTTTGGTAATGGAACACATAGAGTAATTTTATATTATTTTTGAAAGTGGCAAATATTGCTCATTTTGAAAATCCAGAGTTTAAACGATATTTCTGTGATCACTTCAGTACATCAAAGGAAATATGTTATCTCTGAAAAGTCAAGAAATAAACATATGGTGCAGGTGTTTTGTGTTCCTGCTTGAGAATCTATTTCTTCTATATTTTTTTTCCTCCAAAATAATAAAGAGAAAAGGCTTCTTTCAGTTCCCTATGGCTTTACACCTCTCGCAGAGTTAATATACTATAGTTTGTGTCCTCAAACTCTCACAAACTATTATAGATTGGAAGAACATTTTGCTCTCTGAGCAGTACTTTAAGACAAATATTGCAGTATTGCAGACCATTCCTGTGCTTAATTTCAAGCAACTGAATTGATGGTATAGCTATCTTTTAGAGATTGAAGTGCTACTAAACTGAAAAGGAGAACCAATTTTGTGACAAGTCTGTTGTATTATCCCAAAAAACACGGTTGAAGAAAAGTAACCAATATTTATTTTCTCAGTAAGTTTCTACACTAATTTGCTTTTATTTTATATATAGGATTTCTCAAATCATACAAGGTAAAAACATTAAATATACAAAATTTGTTGTATATGTGCTGAGATAAAAAAAAATTGGTGTTCAAAAAATTACCAGATTTAGGTGCAAAATACATAAAGGTATTAATAAAAGAGAGGTGGGAAAGTTCAAACTCTTAAAGAAATAAAAACAGATTAAAATGATATAAATGATTCAAAATACCTCCTACTTTATCAAAAAATACACAAGATAATAAATGTTGAACTCACTGCTGTTTAGACTTTACAGAAATAAAAATAAATTTTTAAGTGAATATGAGCAAATAGTTTTTAAGTGTTTAGGTAGATAGTGGTTTTGATAGGATACGCTAAGATATAGATAAGAAACAAAGTTCATGAATAGGAACCAGCAATAAAAATAAAATGAAAGGAATTAGAATGGTTAGATATTAAATGGATTTTATATTAATACTCAAATCATATTATTAAATGTTTCATTCATAAGGGAACAAAGAAAATCTAATCTGAAGTAGAAAATAGAAAGGCAAAACCCAATTATATTGTTTTCCTTTAAGGAATTAAAGATAATGCTATTTATGCATAGAACGGGTTTTTAAACACATTTGCAAAGAAATATCATTTGTGCCCTTGACATCTATCAAAAGGCACAAAGCAAAGAAAAGACAAGGAAACATTTATTTTTTAAAAAAGTACATAAGAAAACAAAAGGCTGAACAATCATGTTACTTCTAGCTGGGAATGTAAATAGATTACAGTTTTCTTATTCAAGAACATCATCTCTAAGATTTTATCAAAGATTTTAGCAACCCAAGATTTTCAGGACAGATACTAGGAACAAAATTATTTACAAGAGTTAAAAGTAAATTTATGTGTAAAAACATATGTGGCATATTATATTAATTGCTTTCACATATTTTGCTTCCTTTTCTTTTATTGATCCTCCTTAGGGGAGAATTACATATCCTCATCCAGTTGAATTTAGGCTTGGCTATGTGTCTTATTTTGGCTAATGAAATGCCTGGTGAAATTGGAGTTGTCATATCTGAGTATATATTTAAAGACCCTGAAATACCCCTGCCATGACAACTACTGATGTTCCAAATTTCCCAAGAAATTACAAAATGAAGCAGAAAACAAATAGGTAAGAACTATTTAAATCTGAATCTGAGAGAAGAGCTAAATCTAACACACTAAATTTAATGAGCTCCTTCTTTGTGCCAGGCAATATACTATCATTTTACACAGACCATTTACTTTAATTCTCATAAAAAGTACTTGAAATAATTATTAATTCCATTTTATTGTTGAGGGAACTAAGGCTTAGATATATTAACATGCTAGAGGTGACATAGCTAAGAAGATATTTGAAACCATCTGTCTGTGGAGACAATAATCAGTGTGTTCCTATGCATTTAGATTAAATTTTTTTTTTTTTTTGAGACAGAGTCTCACTCTGTTGCCCAGGCTAGAGTGAGTGCGATGGCATCAGCCTAGCTCACAGCAACCTCAAACAATCCTCCTGTCTCAGCCTCCCGAGTAGCTGGGACTACAGGAATGTGCCACCATGCCCAGCTGATTTTATATATATATATATTTTTTAGTTGTCCATATAATTTCTTTCTATTTTTTTTAGTAGAGATGGGGTCTTGCTCTTGCTCAGGCTGGTCTCGAACTCCTGAGCTCAAACGATCCACCCACCTCGGCCTCCCAGAGTGCTAGGATTACAGGCGTGAGCCATTGCGATAGATTAAATTTTTGAATCATTAAAATAGTAAACTATAACTTCAGATCAATTGATTAATAAATGATAAATCTATAAATGACATGATGAACACACGAATCAGTGGGCTTGATGTTTGACTTACGATTGGGACTTTTGACTATTTGGACAGAGTAAGTCTGAGGTATATTCTGGTTTAATAAAACGTATTTTTCACTAGATCAAAGTAAAACAAGAATGACATAACAGTTCACGAAAATTCCTTAAGTTAGAATCACTTACACATATCAAAAGAGGAAAATAATTTATAAATATTCCCAAATTTTTCTCGATATTACAGGGAATGATATAAATATGTATTTTACATGCAAAATGCAAACTCATACAGTCCACCCATTTATTTACATATTATTCATTGAAAGTCAGTCAATTCGTGGGCAGTTTTACTGAAATAATGGGAAAAGTGCATGGCACTGCAGTCAGAAATGTGGAGAACGTCACTCAAAAGCATGTCACAAAGTACAGTTGAGCAAACACCCACATTTTAGATCAGAGCCAGGTGAACCTTCCTTTTTGTTGTTGTCAATCTTTTGACAGGAAAGGCTTGTCATTTCTGTCTAAGAAAGCAAAAGTGCTTTCAAATGAATGCTTGTGCGACAAAGTGGATTGTTAAATTGCCTTCTGATTTTTGCTGTTTGACCATTAATCACATGAATATGGAAGGAGAACACTGGAGAGTCGTGTTTCTAGTTGTAAAAAATGCTGGCTCATCAGCAAGAAATAGGAAAGTAACACAGAATTCTCTTGGCTTGAGGGAAGGGATTGCTAAGACTGTTCACTAGAAAATCCACTTTAAAATTTTTTTCTGTTGAGAAATCTGCTAGTTTATCTTTTATTTGTAGTGTCCCACTCCTCCCTACCACGTGTCCATGGAAGACTCTGGAAACACAGGCCAAAGATCTCTTAGGAAGCTGAATCTCACTCATCCCTCATTCTTCTGTGTACTCACTTTTAGTACCTATAAAATGCAAAAATATTCTTATTTTAGCAAAACAAACAAGGAATCTTCCAATGAAGTCATAAACCATATGTTTTAGAAGATTTCAAAGTACTGTACCTGAAAAAAAAAAAAGACACAAGACCACAAATTAACTCAGATTTTATGTTAAAGATCCAGATTAAGTAATCCAATTGCCAAACCTTAAATCTATTAAAGATAGACGTGTTGCAGAATGTGCGTCTTCTTTGCCTGTTTTTCAGATTGCTATATCTCATTAGTCAAACAATAACTGTTTTACTAGCTCAAGGGAACTAGTCCATTTATAATCATATTTTTAAACATGCAGAAGTTTTGCTCAAAGTTCATTGACCTAGCCAGTTTCGTTGTATTTCATTGTGTTCCACTAGATCCTGGGCTATGACTTAATTGTCCTGGAGAGCAGCGGTCCCTAGCCTTTTTGACACCAGTTTTTCCATTCCCAGGGGTAGGGTGGGGGTGGGGCGTCAGCCGCCTGGGGCTGCACCTGAGGTCAGCAGGTGTTGGATCCTCCCAGGTGTGGTTTACACTGGGGTTCTCAGGTCTCGCTCCTACGAGGGTCTGATGGCGATGGGGACATCAGGGAGTAGGGTGCACATGGGGCTCCTCTGACAGGGCCCCCCTCCCGCTGGGGTGTTGGGACAGCAGCTGCAGAGAGTTTAGGCAAACATCCAGGTCACTAAGTGCCACCCACTGCCTTCCTGACCCCCTGCTGGTTTCCATTGCCTTCCTTTCAGCATTTTGAATAAACAAATATAAGGTCTGAATTATTCGACCAATGTGCCCTGTCCACACTAGGCCATTAAATATGAAATGTCTGATTCTGAATCAAAGATGTAGCTTATTATGTCTCAAACAAGAAGGTTGAAGCTTGTTTTATGACCTGTAATGTGATTTATTGTGGAGACCCTTCCACGTGCACTTGAAACCAATGTATATTCTGAAGTTGCTCGTTGTAGAGTTCTAGAAATATCATTTAGGTCAAGTTGATTGATAGCGTGCTTCATGTCTTATATATCATCTCTTGAGTCCGGAATGTTGAAATCACTAACAGTAATTGATATTATTTTTCTGTTTTTCCTTTTAGGTCTGTCAGTTTTGCTTTCATGGAATTTTAAGCTCTCTTAGGGCCACATACAACTAGGATTGATATTACATAATGTCTTGTTATATGAAATGTTTGTCTCGTTTTATCACAGGAAATGTCTATCAGTACCTCTGATGATGTTCCTTTGCCTGAAGTCTATTGTTTGGTTTTACTATAGCCACCCCAAATCGTTTGTAATTAGTGCTTGCATAGTATATTTTTTCCCATTGTTCTATTTTACCACTTTAATTTTATATTTGAAGTATATAGGTTCATTATTCATAATTGCAGTTTCCTTATTAACTGTCTCTGTATTTTAAGCAGTTTGCTTAGTCCATGTACATTTAATGTCATTATAAATACGGCTGGATTTAAATCTAATATCTTTTCTTTTTCCTTATTAATCCCAGCTCTTCTTTGTTTTTTTTTCCTCTTTCTGACTTTTTTTAAACCAGTTAGTTATTATTTACTATTTCATTTTATGTCCTACTTGCTTATTAAAAATACTCTCTGTATTTTATCTTTATTAGTTGCTCTCTGTTTTATAATATGTACCTTTGACTTACCCAATCTGCCTTCAAATGATATTATAAATTTTCTATTTGTGATACAAGAATCATAGAAATGTACACTCACATTTTCCCTCCTCCCATTCTTTGTGCTATTAATGGCATACAATTTATAGCAACATACATAAAACCTGGATAATACATTCTTATTTTTACTTTTAACAATCAATTCACTTTTTATAAACTGATCAAAGTAAGAACTTATGTAATATTAATCCACATATTCACTACTTCCAGGATACTTCATTCTTTGAGTAGATTTACATTTTCACCTAATAATAATTTCTTTCATCCTGAACATAAAAATTTAAAATTAGGCCGGGAGCGGTGGCTCATGCTTGTAATCCTAGCACTCTGGGAGGCCGAGGTGGGCGTATTGTTTGAGCTCAGGAGTTCGAGACCAGCCTGAGCAAGAGCGAGACCCGGTCTCTACTAAAAATAGAAAGAAATTATATGGACAGCTAAAAATATATATAGAAAAAATTAGCCGGGCATGGTGGTGCATGCCTGTAGTGCCAGCTACTCGGGAGGCTGAGGCAGGAGGATTGCTTGAGTCCAGGAGTTTGAGGTTGCTGTGAGCTAGGCTGACGCCATGGCACTCACTCTAGCATGGACAACAAAGTGAGACTCTGTCTCAAAAAAAAAAAAAAAAATTTAAAATTAAAATTTCTTGAAGGGCACATCTGCAAGTAGAAAATTCTCATAGTGGCCAGGCATAGGGGCTCAGGCCTGTCATCCTAGCACTTTGGCGGGAGGATCACTTGAGGCCAGGAGTTTAAGATCAGCCTCAGCCAAATAGTGAGACCCTGTCTCAACTAAAGATAGAAAAGTTAGCCAGGCATGGTGGCGCATGCCTGTAGTCCCAGCTACTCAGGAGGCTGAGGCAGGAGGATCGCTTGAGCTCAGGAGTTTGAGGTTGTAGTAGCCTGTGATTATGCCACTGCACTCTAGCCTGGGCAACAGAGCTAGATTTGCGTATCAAAACAAAGGAAAGAAAGAAAAAATAAATTAAAAAAGAAAAAATTTCATAGATTTCATTTGTCTGGAAACCTATTTATTTCGCCTCAATTTTTGGAAGATATTTTCACTGTGTTTAAAAATATATGTTGATTTTTTCCCAGAAATTTAATGATGTTATTCCATCCTCTTCTGGCTTCATTTCTTTTTTTCTTATGAGAAGTCAGCTGTCGCTCTTACATTTGTTGCTTTGCATGGGTGGAACACGACTGTTTGGATGAAAAAAATCAAGCAGAAATGATGCTCTGCCAATTCCAAGGTAAGAGTTACTTCTGCCTAAAATAATCTTTTCCGAATGCCTGCATCTTTCTTCTCTCTTGGAAGCAGCTGCCATATAGAAAGTACGATTACTCAAAGACCAGCGTTCTTTGAGAAGAAAGCCTGAGTTTTGTAGACAAATCTTATAGACTGAGGCTGGTAGGGTGGGGAGCGAGAGAAACAGAGACAGAGAGAGAGAAACTAAGGAGAACCAAGTCTCTTTACATGATAGTGAAAAGGGAAATTTGCTTGGAAATGGATCCTCCAACTCCACCTGGCCCATCCGACACATGTGCGTCAGACACAAATCACAAAATCCGCTGTTGCTTTTCTCTCAGTGTGAATCGAAGCTACTGTAGCATTTGAGCAAAAAAAATGTAACAATGTTACATATATTTGTTAAATGGTGAAGGCCAAAGTAGATGGTCTCCTACACCAATAGGAGACTATGGCGGAGAACGCAAAGGAGAGATGTAATAGCTTGTACTATGTTGACGGTGGTTAATATAGTGAAAAATGGTTAGATTCTGGGTATATTTTAAAGGCAGACTGATGATACTCTTTTCATTTTTAAACTATTCTACTTAATTTGCTTTCAATTAAAAGCAATTCCACTTTACTTGATTTCAATTATATTAAACAGAAGCTTATATTTCATTGTTGAACAGCACACGAAAGTGAAATGTTCTGTGAGAATTTAGTAGGGAGATATAACATGGTTTTGGGGTCAATCAAATCTCCACACTCTTTGATATTTATGGAAGTCATCCTTTATTTTAAAATAAGAATATTTAAAACTCTCATTTCTTTCTTTGAGCTGTTTTCCAGCATTTTATTATAAAAAATTTCAAATACATAGAAAAATTGAGAAAATATTACAGTACACAGCCACCTAGCTTTCACCATTAACATTTTTTTTTTTTTTTTGGAGACAGAGTCTCACTCTGTTGCCCGGGCTAGAGTGCTGTGGCATCAGCCTCGCTCACAGCAACCTCAAACTCCTGGGCTCAAGCGATCCTCCTGCCTCAGCCTCCCAAGTAGCTGGGACTACAGGCATGTGCCACCATGCCTGGCTAACTTTTGTTTTTTTTGTAGAAATGGGGTCTTGCTATGTTGCTCAGGCTGGTCTAATTATATATATATATATGTATAAATTTATATATAGTTTTCCAGTTAATTTGTTTCTATTTTTAGTAGAGACAGGGTCTCGCTCTTGCTGAGTCTGGTCTCGAACTCCTGACCTCCAGCGATCCTCCCACCTCGGCCTCCCAGAGTACTAGGATTACAGGCGTGAGCCATCATGCCCGGCCTTAATATCTTTTAAATATCTGTAGAATCTCTAGTGATAACCTCCCTCACCTAATCCTGATATTGTCAATTTGTAGTCTTTCTTTTTTTAATCAAGCTAGATGAGTTTATTAATTAAATCTATCTTCAAAAACCGAAGTTTAGCTTTGCTAATATTTTCTTTAAATTTCATTGTTAATAAAAGGAGCAGTGTGGAGACTGACCCGTTCCACTCTCTCTGGAACGTATTTTTACTTTGTGTAGCTTCCTTGTTGACTCTCATTCCTTTATGTGATGCATTTTGACATGTGGGTATACCCATGAAGCTCTAACTGCAGTCAAGACAGTGAACAGACCTAGCTCCCCAACACCCTTTGTATTTTGTCTCTTCCTCCCAGATGGCCCCTCCCAGGCAACCACTGATGTGTTTTCAATCACTATAGATTAGTTTGCATTTCCAGAGTTTTATGTAAATGAATTTATGCAGTGTGCACTCTTTATAGTCTGGTGTCTGGCATCCAGTATAATTATTTTGAGATTCATTCAAATTGTAGTGTGCAACAATAGTCTATATCTTTATATTGCTATGTAATATTTGTTTAATTATCTTCTGTTTTTGCTTTTCCTTCTTGAATTGCATGAGTTTCTCAGAACATATCTATAATACCTATAATAATGTTCTGAGAAGATGTGTTTTCTTCAATGTGATATACTTTGTTTAAAAAAGACATTTCCATGATTTAGCCAAATGAGCACATTCTTTGAAGTAAGCTACTGTTAGAATTGCATTTGATAGCATAAGTAGAACATTTGGGGTTTTTTGCTTGTATATAGCAACTACTGTGCATTTAAAGAAATGCACAGTAAAAATGAAGTTTACAACTATGGTTCTACTGAGATTCCAGGCAATAATAATTTTTTAAAAATCTGTTATAAATAAAGTAAAATGAGAAAAGTAATTTTATTTATTGACAAATATATCTAGGCATTGCTATTTTCATGCAATACAATTGAGATATCTTTTAATTTCCAATTTAGACATTGAAGATGTGTTTAATAAATAAAGTTCATTTTCCAGGAAGATCAATGTTCTAACAAAATTGTTCAAATGGAATTTCAAATAGTAATATGACTTGTCCCATGTAAAGTAAGAAAAAAAAAAGTAAGTGAGATTATTTGAATTGATATTTATAGAGGGGAACCAAAGCCATTTAAAATTTTTTTCCACTAGGCAGTGATTTTGTGCCTGTGAGGCATGGGAAATAGAACACCATCTGGCTTTTAATAATATTATGCCTCTCAATGACTCCATGAACAAACCACACTGCAAATAGTTCATATTCATTGTAAAACCCAAAGAGTCAGAAGTAACGCTTCTGCTTTTCTATACGACAGGCACAATCTAGAATGAGGTAAAATACAGCTGTGCCAATTTAAAGGTAGCCAAATTCATGGTTAAGGTAGAAGATTTAAAAGAGAAATGAAGGTGAGTTCTTTAGATAAGAGCAGCTTGCAAATGGAATGTTTAGACTTTGGGAGTTTCATCTATTTCCCAAAAATAAAATTGAGCTACAAATTATGAATTAAGATATACTATTTAATAATAAAGTTGTTCATATCTGCTACACACGCTTTGCTTCATATTTTTTTGAAATAAGACAATCAAGTATTAGAAGAGGTGTGTGATGAATACATCACTAAGTAGCATGTGAGATTTTTATTTTACTGGTTGGCCAACCTATATTCATTCACTCAACAATATATTAAATTCCTATTATGAATAATATAAAGTTATGTGTTGATTTTACATTTGCAAACAAAAGTGGCAATTAAGGATATAAACTTTTACCCATATAAAAAGTCATATAATTACAAAAAGTGACGACTGTGATGAACCAAGGAAATAACAGGGGAGATTACACTGGGCTGTTGAAAGCCTATCTGAAGGGTTTAATTTATTTTTATTTCTTATTTTTTTGAGATGAAGTGTCCTTGTATTTCCTGGGCTAGAGTGCAGTGTCATCATAACTCACAGCAACCTCAAACTCCTGGGCTCAAACGATCCTCCTGCCTCAGCCTCCCGAGTAGCTGGGACTACAGATGCCATCACCATGCCCGGCTAATTTTCCTGTCTTTTTGTAGAGACAGGGTCTTGCTGTGTTGTTCAGGCTGGTCCAAACTTCTGCCCTCAACCAATCCTTCAGTCTCAGCCTCCCGAAGTGCTGAGATTACAGGCCTGAGCCACCACACCCGGCCTCGAGGGGTTCAATTTTAGCTGAGCTTTGAAAGAAAAGAGAGACAACTGAGAAGATGGGGAAGAAGAGGAACAGGTTTCTGGGGGAGAAAACAGCTTACAAGAATAAAATAAAGCTATAAAATAAAGTATAGGAAGAACTGTTCTTTTTAAGACAATTTTCAGATGATTTTCTTGTTTACTTCACATATTCAATAATATGCTATAACTGTATTAATTTACTAAATATTAAATATGTAATTACAGGTCCTTCATTGGAGTCAAAGTTAACAGGACATTTAAGCATGCAGGAAAATTGATCTACTTTAAAGTTTAAAATATGAAACACTACATTTTACCCTGAGTCAAAGTAATTGGCCAGAAGGAGGCTAGAGAACAGAAAGATTCAATCCTTTCAATAAGGATGAGTGAATCGAATTATTGAGAGAAGACGTTGCAGTGTTCAATCGTACGCATCTGAATATCACTTGACATTTTCACTAAGGGTCTATTTGAAATTCAGGATCAGAGTCACCTCTCAATACTTCAAACCAGAATTAAATCCAGCTACTCACAAAACACGTGTTCTTTTTATCCTGGCTCACTCTCTTAATGATGACGCCTTCCCTACAGGTTCGGAACACCAAGGTCTGCAGCAGTAGCTTGTTCATTCGTCTCCACCAGCCACTTGAGCCCCTTAAAGACGCCACTCACAATCGTCCTAAATATCATGTCACTCTCCGGCTAGAAAGCCAGATGGATTAAATACTATTTCCCGAAAATAGCTTCTACTGTTCTGTTGTCTTGTCCAACACACTGTCTATTATCCTCACTCACATCAACATTATCCGTCCTTACAATTTTAATTCTTCCTCATCTGGATGGCTTTATTATTTTTTAATAGAATAAATCTTCCCATTTTTTTAAACACCAAAGGTTTGGCATTTTAACTACCAAAAGCTTTAGATTCTTACAAAATTTAAGGCATTTATCTCTTGAATTATACTTATTAACATTCATGCCATTTTTTCTCGATAGGTTGCAAGTTGTTGGAGAGAATGAACTGGAATATTATCTTGTGTGAAGTAGAAATCAGTAGTTTTTGGCAGAGTTGAATACCAGGAATTAAGTAAATTTCCAAAGCATTTCATTGATACGAACGTGTACTGTAATTAGCTTGAAGTAGTATATGTTTTGGTGAACAGAGAATTGATTAAATGACATTTACCAAGAATGGGCTTGTTAATTGATTTTTCTTTAATTTATTCAACATTTATTTACAGATACCCCACTAGGTGCAAGGTACTATTCTAGAAGCAGATGGTCCTGGATCCTGCAATGAGAAGGAAAACAAAGCTACTATCCTAAAGTAACTTATGAAATTGCAATAACGTAACATTTTTCAATCTTTCTCATATCCTCCCCATCAACTCAACTGGGGTATATTTCAAGCACTTCATCATAATCCTCCAATATAGATATTTTTTAAATGTTTACTGAAATTTTTAATAGAATTTAAGAACATGAGTCTCTCATGCTTTATATTTCTTTATATTTAGTGTTTTCATTACTTTCAGAATCTATATATATATTTTTTTGTGTGTACATATATATATACATATACAGCATATTTATTCAGTAAAGTCAGGATGGTTTGTAACAACTCATTAATATTATATATTTTCATTTCGACTCTAACAACACCATGTGTTCATTTATAGATGACCTGTAATTACCAATATCTTATAATATTCACAGAAAGACAAATGAGTATCAGACCTCTCACACTGTCCTAATGAAATCATTCATCCTTAAATTCCTATCAAAAGTTTCTACCAGCACTTGATTCTGAACAGGACAACTCTTAGATGAGTTTCTGATTTTACTTATTGTAGTCAGTTAAACTTGCAAGATTAAAGAAAGTTAAGGATTTAATAATGTAAGGTTAAACTACTCACGCGCACAGCGGTGCAGCTGCTATAGAGCCCAGGGCTGGGAAGTCACGCAGGTGTTATGCAGTATGGCGGATGTTGAAGTGTCACCTTAGGAAGAGTGGAGGGACCTCAAACATTCAGTAGAAGCTTCAGGAAGAAATGATACCCTGAAAAAAGGCCAATACCAGCATTAAGGGGCAAAACAGAGATAGACCATTTGGCCTCATGTCATTAAATACCATCTCTTTTCTGGAGATTTCCAGCCGTACCTACAGCTCAGCTCTCCCCATGCAATCCCTACCCACATGTTCGTTTTCCTGTTTGACTCTACTGAAGTGATGAACAGCTAATACCGAACTCTGCCCGGGCACCACCCCCAAAACTATGACACTGAAACCAAAGAAAACATGCTGCTTCTCTGTTGCTCCAATTGCTGCAACTTCTAGTTGCTCAGGTGAAAAACCTTCATGTCACCTGGACTCTTCCATTGCTAACACCTCCCACACCCAATTCATTAGCAGATGCCACCACGTTTCAGTGGCTTCCTGGCTCCTGCCTGCCACGCCACCGTCGTCTTCTCTAGTTCCTCTTTTCTTTAGTAGCCTCCTCATATGCTCCCTGTTTTCATCTTTGTCCCCGAACCAAGACAGTCCACTGCCCAAATTCAGGGGACCTCACTTCTCTATGCCACAAAAACATGTTCCCACCTGAACCCTTGCTTTGCCTTCAGCCTAGAATGCCGAACCTCAGTAACTGTCACGAGTCCCCTTTGCCACCCTGTAAGAGACACTGTATCGCGTGTCACTTTGTGTCCCCTCACGCTCTTTATTCTTATTTTTAGCACTTTTCATGCAGCTGATGTGTTTTTATCTTTGTATCAATTTTTATCTTTCCCTGTATGAATATATGTGCATTATGAAAAGGAAAACTTGGCTTTGTTCTCTTTGGTGGCCCCAGCATCTAAAACACAGCGTGACACTCTAGCAAGGGCTTCACAGCTAAATGGAAAGCTTGCCCCGTGGGACCACGCTGCAGAGAGGACAAGACTGGCAGGTGACGAGGTGGAAAGGTTAAGCAGTGGGAGTCCAGGCTACGACTGGAAGCGGAGAAGTGACATGATTGTTTTAGAGTTCGAAATGATTATTTCAAAGAGGAAAGAATAGATTTTCTGGGGAGCAAGGATGGAGAAAGGGTGAAAGCCTCTTTGACTAACTTAGTTAAGAAATGATATTGACTCAGGTGAATATATCAGCTGTAGTTTCTGGAGTTTGCAATTGGGTTTTGGATGCACTGAAAACAGGAACTCTTGGGCATGGTAAATATATCCATATAGCTTCTATGAATCTGTAAGATAATAATAATAATGGGAAGGAATGTGGCTATACATTTATGCCAATTGACCTATAAAATAAATGCCAAATTATCAAAACAGGAAATATTCCCAACATTGTATCTATATTATACCATTTGTGTAATAAAAAGAAGGAAAGGAAATAAGTGGGTTTGCTTGAACGTGTATATTTTCAGAATTCTATTTTTCAAAAACCAAGTAATACTGTATGCCTCTAGGTACAATGAAATATCTGTAAAACAGAAGTGGGAACAGGATACACCATAATATACCATTGTGGAACTTTTGAATTTTGAACCCTGGAAAGTATCACCGATATAAAAAAATTGGTACATAAAATTACAATGTAAAAATTATAAACCCAAGAAAAACATTGAACATGCTTGGCACTTATTTACCATTTAGTTGCAGTTTATTTTAAAGAGGGAATTTTAACTGTGGAGACAAGATATGGCAATATATTTTAGTTTAGGGTGGAGGGGAAAAACGTATCTCTCCCGTATATTTTGCAAAGTGTATCTACTTCCACTGCTCTACCATATTTATAGCATCTTCTACTGAATCTCTTGTCACAGTTTTCGATGCAAAAATGTTATGCTCTTAGATTAAGAACAAATGCAGCAGATAATCTCATACATCTGTATAGATAAAATATGAATTCATTTCTAAAAGGAAGTCAGCTTAAGTACATAAGCAAAACAAACAATGGCTATAGAAAAAAATGTAAAGGTTTCACATAGCATCATTTAAACCATTGCTTCTGAATTCTGAAACCCTTGTTTTGAGTTTAGACCATATCATTCACTAAATGAGTATTTCTCTTTTGCCACATGGCAAAAAAAAAAAAAAAGATTGATCTATTTTCTTTCTAGAGTGGTTATGAGACTCACTTTGATTACATGTATAATAAATTTTAAAATAATGAAATATCATTTATATTTACATCTTATACATTATTTATATCATTATTAAATAAAGCATGGTGCAGTTATAACCAAGATTTTCTTATACACAACATAGATGTATTTGTTCTATAAAATATTTAAGTATAAGAAAAATTTCATATTTTATTACCATTGATTTAATTTTCAATTTTGGTAGTTAAATATGGATGGTTTTAATATAGCT
Source organism: Lemur catta (assembly GCF_020740605.2). Lineage (NCBI taxonomy): Eukaryota > Metazoa > Chordata > Mammalia > Primates > Lemuridae > Lemur > Lemur catta. The sequence goes on along the minus strand of NC_059153.1, from coordinate 6,057,154 downwards.
TGAAGAAAAAAAGGGTGATATATTTAAAATGTTAAAACATTTTCAGAAAATATAAAAATTCCACTAATAGAAAGGCCAAGGGAGAGTTCTTTTTTTGTGAACAATTGGCTATTGGTAGGTCAGAATATAAGTTGGCATTCAGATGTGCTGGGTAATTAAAACAACTTCATAAGCAGGTTGTACATAATTCTGTGGCATGGATAGATTGTTTTTTTATTTCTAGTAGAATGTGGTTTTGATTGATTTAGTCCTCACAGTGTCGTGGGTGTCTGAGTCTAGTTGGAAATAGTCTTTGGCCAGCTCAGGGAGCGGCAGATGCACTATTTGCATAAGTAGGATGTTATATGTGGGCTTATATTTTCGGCTGCCTCAAGATTTATCACACCAATTCTTTTTTTTTTTTTCTTTTTTTTTTTTTGCACAGATGGAAGAAAGCCTAGCAATATGAAAAGAGGAGTTAATCAATTTCCTTTTAAAAAAATTGTTACCATTACTCTGATTTAAATCTGCATATATGTGAATCTGATTACTTCATTCATAGACATATATGAAGCAGTGGATTTTCAGTTACATTATGAATCACATTCAATCTCATTGTAACGGGAGCCACTGAACTTGAGACTGATGCAAGCAAATCGGAGGAAGTACTAGTTGTATTAACAAATAAATTCATTTATTCTAATGTTGGAGATGAAGTCATTTACAAATTAAATGGCTTATTTTTCCAGAAAAAAAAAAATACTTTCCTTACAAAGAATATTAAATTGCTAAATAAATGACCAATTTTTCCATAAAAATGTAATAACTATACTATACTATAAAATATATGATTATATTCTTTATAAATCTGTAATTTTAACATTTTCCTCACCTTGCATAAAATATTTAAAATCCTTAGCAGTAGCATAATGGTTTTCCTGTGGTTTTAGATACTACCTGACATGAAATAGATAATCATTTTCAGAATTTAATTTGAAGTCTGTTTCTTCTTAAATGGTATGAATTTTTTATTATAAAAGATACTTTAAATAGAAAATTTTATTTTGAAAAAAACTTAGGAGTTTTAAATAGACTATACAATTGCTCTTATTAATACTTCCCTCCTTTTATTTTGGTTCATTGTCTGGAGAATGCCCCACGGGAAGATGATCGCTTTGACTCAGTCATTCATGTGTCCAAATCTTGCCCTTAATCGTTAGTATCTGGGTGACCAGATATGTTATTAAGAGTAGAATTTTTTTTTCAATTTTACTATCTAGCTACATACACACACATGTGTGTCATAAATATGTACATTAGGATGAACTTTCTCTTCTTTGAGGAGTTTATAACTTAGTGACAGATGTATGATTTGTGCATGTGACAGTGGAGGAACAACAGAAGGATTTGGCTACATTTCCTAGAAACAGAAATAAGGGAATGTGGTCAATCATATGGGCACAAAAGAGAAAATGCAGTAAATAAAGGAAAATTTAAAAGCAGATATGTTGTTGTTAATAAAGCATGGAGGGAAACAGCTAAGACAGTGTGTAGTCAGGTGCCAGTTTTTATGTGTCAAGGAAGAGACTTTGGGCTTTATTTTGTAGGTCTATAGTTTTTTAGGGGAGGGACTAAATAAGAAGACTTGTGCTACTTAAGAAAGATCATTCTACATTAGACTAAGTGAAATAAACCAGACATATAAAGAAAAATATTGCATAATCTCACCTATATGTGTGATTTTTTAAAAAGAGTTCAGATACAGAGATCTAATGCACAGCATGAGAACTAAAGTGAATAAAATCATATTGTAGTAGGGATTTTTTTAAAATAAGTAGATTACAGCTGCACTTGGGACAAAAAAAGTAACTATGAGATCATAGATACGTTAATCTGCTTGGATATAATGATTTTACTATCTTTATGTATCCCATTACATCATGTCATATGCTTCAAATTTACACAATACAATTTATTTATAAAAATAAAACATAAATAAAAAATAAAAAAACAAAGATCACTTTGATAGCTACACGGGTAATGAACTTGATGAATTAAGGCTAGAAGCAGGAATCACAGAAAGAGACTGCTGGTATTCATTAGGAGAAATGTTACGAAGTTTTGAAGTAAAAAATAAATGAAAATAATGGAAGAAATAGTTACGAAAGCACATTAAATTTTTTATAATTCATCTCTTTCAAAAATTTAAAAGGTCACTCTAATTTTACTTGACATTTCAAAATATATATCAGCAAAACAAATAAATGTAAGAGTAATTTTGAAGAAGAGATAAAGAGATACTTCTATTAGAAACTGATAGAGGCCGGGCGAGGTGGCTCACGCCTGTAATCCCAGCACTCTGGGAGGCCGAGGCGGGTGGATCGCTCGAGGTCAGGAGTTCGAGACCAGCCTGAGCAAAAGCGAGACCCCGTCTCTACTAAAAATAGAAAGAAATTATATGGACATCTAAAAATATATATAGAAAAAAATTAGCCGGGCATGGCGGCACATGCCTGTAGTCCCAGCTACTTTTGGAGGCTGAGGCAGGAGGATCGCTTGAGCCCAGGAGTCTGAGGTTGCTGTGGGCTAGGCTGGCGCCACGGCACTCTAGCCCGGGTGACAGAGTGAGACTTTGTCTCAAAAAAAAAAAAAAAAAAGAAACTGATACAGATTGATAGATATTGATATTATTCATAGAGCACTGAAAATTAATGTTAATACAAATGGAGACATTGCAATGTAAATTTGGCCATCTTTGGGATTAAGGAGAAGAATATTTAATTCATATTTATTTATTGCTGAAGCCTAAATCTAGTTTCGTTTTTTAAAATTTGTCTTCGATTTTATAACGTCTAAAGTACTTTTAAATTAATTCTAAATTGTAAGTAGCCACCTAAGGGAGAATGACTGAGCTGTGCCATGCAATGAATATAAACAAGGATCTTCCTTAAGTTAAATTGTTCCATTGACAATTTTTTATAGGTAATTCTTTTGCACATTTTTAACTGTGTATAGACATTTATATATTAAAAGAATATGTCTCAAGTGGCCATGTAAACAGTAAAACAAGGGTAGCACGGGGATAGTAAAATTCCGCAAATTGCATTTATTATTAATCACTTCAGATGTTTCTAACAGACCATGAATTCCCAGAATTTTTCATTACAACTAAACTTCTGTTTCTCCTAGGAAGGTAAAATTCTGAGTGAGATTTCCAGTTTGTGATATGGCACAGCTTAGTCAGTCTTCTCCAAGCTTAGGCAGCTACATACAATTTAGAATTAATTTAAAAGTTACATTTTAACCATTCTAATTGGTTATAGTGGTATTTTATTTTTATCTTAATTTGCATTCTTCATCTCTAGACAAGATGGGCCGATTGGAATACAAGTATCATCCGTTATGTTAAGGATCATATGACTACTTTCATAATTAAGTAATTATGAACAGAACAATAACCTCCTTATTATATAAGAATTTGGGCAAGGTATGAGAGGTAAGAAGCCAAGAAAAAAAATGCCGTTTTGACAGCAGAATTTTTTAAGGGACTTGTTTTGCTTTCCTTGACTCTTCATAGGAAATGATTTTGCATTTCTCAGAAACAAAATGGGTGTGCTTTTCCTGAACACTTTTAGCTATTCTTTCTTCTGTTCTCATCAAACTGGTATGGGAAAAGAAATTGTATTTTTTTTTTTTTTTTCTTTTGAGACAGAGTCTCACTCTGTTGCCCAGGCTAGAGTGAGTGCTGTGGTGTCAGCCTCGCTCACAGCAACCTCCAACTCCTGGGCTCAAGCGATCCTCCTGCCTCAGCCTCCCAAGTAGCTGGGACTACAGGCATGTGTCACCATGCCTGGCTAATTTTTTCTATATATATTTTAGTTGGCCAGATAATTTCTTTCTGTTTTTAGTAGAGACGGGGTCTCGCTCTTGCTCAGGCTGGTCTCGAACTCCTGACCTCGAGCAATCCTCCTGCCTCGGCCTCCCAGAGTGCTAGGATTACAGGCGTGAGCCACCGCACCCGGACAAGAAATTGTCTTTGGATTCTACAAAAACTCTGGACAGTTGCTAAATGGTTGTGCATGGTTTTCTGCAAGGAAGACAGGATGTTGCACCCAGGAGCACACTGTCAGCTGTGTCCACAGGCAGGAAATGAATAATGTGAGTAAAAAATACCACTGTGACAGCAATTATAAGGGCCTAAAATAATCAAAGATTTTATTTGAAACTGAAGTATTCCTAACGATCTAAAAGCTTTTGCTCTGAGAGAATATTGATTTTAATTAATTTACATAACACACTTGAGGAAGCCTTTTTAAAAATCATGTATCAACCTGTTCTGAACAGCCTCTTTTATTCAGCAAACATTTCCATTTCTCAGCAGGAATTCAGGAAGACAAAAGGGCCATAAAAATATATATATAAAAATACCACAAATGAGCAAGGAAAGGGATGTTATTAAAAGTTATGGAAGTCTTGTGAGGATATAAAGAATCTTTTCATCTAAAATGTATTTTACGAGTGCAATGGATATGAATCATTTCTCCAATTTCTTTTCATTCTCCATTTTTCTCTTCAGAATAATAGATTTAAAAGCAAATGTTTAGTAACATGTCAGAGTAGCAAATGAATTAAGTAGAAAATGATAATTAAATTAGTTAATTTACATCGAGCATCCAAAATAAATTTTAAATTAATATTTGGCATATGTAATTAAATTCACAAAACACCTACTTCTGCTACAGATTTTACATTTAAGAAAGTTTGTAATACTAGATATTAAAGATTATAAAAAGTGTTCAAAGTCTTCTCATGTAAAATTTTACTTCTTCTACCTGATTGTACACAACTTCCCTGAAAATACATACTAAAGAAACATTGGCCTAACCTTGCTTTTATTATACATGAAGAAAATATTATAAATTAAAAAAAGTTTCAGAATATACATTATCTAAATCAATAATGTAAAATATTTTAGTTTACCTTTTCTTTTTGAAGATAACAACTTGATAACGTAAGCATATAACAACGGGAAGCAGTGTAAGTGCTCTGTGAATAGATATTAAATGAATAACTACCAGATATGGTGACTATATAGTTCCCTATTTGACATTAAATAACACATGCAAACTTTTTGACCCGACCCATACCTCGCTTGGCTGAGTACTATTAAGAGTAATTCAGATGGCTGCCAGCAATTTCCCTTGTCTATTTGCACATTTCCATGGAGACACCTTGTGACAGGCATGGACATTTTTACCTTTGCATTTTTTTTTTCTCTTTCTGGAATATTGTTTCTGTTATGTAATGTAAACACTTTCTATAAAAAGGGATTTATTTTCTTTTCCCTGAGCCAGATTTTCCTACCTTAAAAAGAAAATTTTCTCAATGCTACAGGCTGAGCGTTTTCACATATCGTCTGGTATTAGTGTACTGGTGTACATGCATTTTTAAACGACTTAATGAATCAACCAATTGTGAAATACTATCTATTAAAATTTCATATACTTTCAAATGGAGCATTAAATTTATCATATGCAGACTAAATTACGATAGGGGAACCATGGCTGGATATAATGTATTAGCGAAAATGTGAAAGAAATCACTGATTCAGCATTTTTAATTAATAGTGTATTCAATCTCTGCAAAACTGCTGGACTTTGATAAGAGAACATCCGTGGTTCTTAATGTTACTGAGGTAATCAGGCTCTCCACAAATGCCTATACACACATGCTAACTGAAATTCCTAGCAAGATTCAATATCTTAAAAGCTATTCATCAACTGTGTAAAAGTACTATGACAGGCTGAAAATTCAAAATATTACTTTACTTTCCCCTCTCTTTTATACATTAATCCTCAAGTCTGGGTCTGCTCAGATACAAGTAAAAATTTTTTCCCTTTCCTTTAATACTTATAAATTACATTCTCCTGGTAATCACGTTTATAAAATTTTTATAATATTGGAATGAAATCTGTCCATCAAATATTTCTTACTTTGATAAAGATTGAATAAATGGTAAATTGTACACGTGATTTCTTCATGATGACAATATAATGGTAGTGATTATTTCCCTGTTCTACAAGTTGAAAACAAGTTATGATTCATTTCAAAATGACTGAACGCCAAAAAGTTGGGGAATATAAATTGGTGCAGCCATTATGGGAAAAAGTATGGACGTTCCTAAAAAAATTAAAAATAGAATTACAATATGACCAAGCAATCCCACTTCTGGGATACCCAAAGGAGGGGAAATCACCACCTCATAAATATACCTGCAATTCTATGTTCAATGAAGCATTATTCACAATAGCCAAGATATGGAAACGAACTGAGTGTCCACCAATGAACAAATGCGTAAAGAACCTGTAGTACCCATGCAATGGGATATTGTTCAGCCTTTAAAAGGGGAGGGGGATTCTGCCATTTATCACAACATGGATGGACCCAAAGGACATTATGCTAAGTGACATAAGCCATATACAAAAAGACATACATGGCATGATCTCACTTATATGTGGAAACTAAAATAAAAAAACGGTCAACCATACAGAGATAGAGAATAAAACAGTGGTTATGGGGTGGGGAGAGGGAAGAAAATCTATAGGTAAAAAAGTTACTAAGTAGCAGAGATGCAGGTTGAACAAATCTAAAGATCTAATGAACAACATGAGCTCTATGGTCAATAATAATAGATCGTATTCAGGATTTTTGCTAAATGAGTAGATTACAGCTCCTTTTGCCACAGTGGGGGCAAAATGAATACCTATGTGAGATTATGGATACATTAATTTGTCACATTATAGTAACTATTTATATATATATATATATATATATCATTACACCATGTTATATAGCTTAAATGTACACTATAAAATTTATTTTTAAAAAAGTTGGTATGGACATAGAGAACAATGAATTAAACTGATATATTTCTCTCCAAAATTAGTAAGAGAAATAAATAGGAACATGTATTTGCTACCTTTTCCATGTAACAAATCATGACAAGTTTGGGGACTTTACATGGCATCTACTTACCATCTCATAGTTACTGAGGGTCAGGAATCTGGGCACCGCTGAGCTTAGTCCTTGACTTCAGAGTCCCTGAACAGGCTACAAAAAAGGTGTCAGCTGGGCCTTGGGTCCCAGTTGAAGGCCCAGTAAGAGAAGGATTCAATTCCAAGTCACTTATGTAGTTGCTGCCAGGATGCACTTGCTTTTGGACTATTGACTGCAAGTCTCATTTCCTAACTAGCTGTGGCCAGTGGTCACCCTTAGCTCCTTGCTGCATGGGCCTTACCCATATTGCAATTTGCTTCACCAAAGCCCCCAAGGGCAAGAGTGAGTACATTCGACTAGAAGAAAGTGACAAAGCTCTTGTAACCTAATCACAGCAGTGGTGCTTTTGCCATGTTCTATTATTTAAAAGCAAGTCACAAGACCAGCCCACACTCAGAGGAGGGCATTTCTCAGGGACGTGAGTACCAGGAGGCAGAGATCACTGGAGTCCATCTGAAACTCTGCCCACAACAGAATATTAGTGACAAGAGACTCTTACTGTATTAATAGTAAATAAAAAGGCAACATATTATTTATAGTGCAATATACATATATAAATGTGTGTGTCTGTCTCCAGATGATTGTGTTCCAATTTGATTTAATATTTGCAAGATGTAAAGAACACCATGTTTCACGATTTTTTTTCTTATTAAGCAGTTTATGATGTTTTAAAATTTGATTACCCAAAGTCTGTTCCTCATATATGATGTTGTTCTGTGTTATAATGAAAAGAGGTGATTTTGAAAATACAATTGAAGAAATAATAACAGTGAGATCAGCTGTATATCTTCTAAAAAGGTGGATGTGTCTCCATACTGCCACTGGGCCACCAAGTAACAACAACAGATACCCATACTGTGACACCAAGCAGAATTCTCATTCATTATTGAACTACGCTATATCAAATTGTATGTGACTTATGACCTATAAATAGAGTCATAAGTCAAATATAATACAGCCAAATTGTGAAAGTCTTCAAAACGGACCAAAGACATCATGGGCTGTCATCACTGGATAGCAGGCATTATCTAGCACACAACACCATTATCTGATCTGTTGGGTTTCTAAGGCTTGTCATGTCTTTAAAATACTTAACAACTACCAAAGTTATACAGATTGTATCATGTGCACTTCTTTGTGTCATAAATGTTAAAAAGACGTTGACTTTGAGTACAGCAGTCCCCCTTATTCATGGTGGATGTGTTCCGAGACCCACAGCGAATGCCTGAAAACATGGATAGTTGTGAACCCAACATACACTATGTCTTTTCCTATATATACATGCCTATGATAAAGTTTAATGTATAAATTAGGCACAGTAACAGATTGACAATAATAATAAAATAGAAAAAATTATAACAATATACTGTGATAAAAGTTATGTAAATGTGGTGTCTCCCTCTCTCTCTCAAAAAGTTCTCATTGTGCTATAATATGACTCTCCCTTCCTCTTGTGATGAAGTCGGGATGGAGTGGGATGGAGGGCAACAGCACAAGACTTCATCACATACTCAGAACATCATGCAATTTAAAGCTGATGAGTTTTTATTTCTGAAGTTTTCCATTTAATATTTGCAGGTAACTGGAACCCCAAAAAGCAAAACCACCAATGAGGAAGAACCATTGTTCCAATACGTATGACACCTAGAACAGTCAGGTATGGGTGAACTGATTAATCATTTCATAATTTGTACATAGCCCAAGTTTTTAAAGTAAATAATATAGACATAAGTCATTGAGAAATGTTATTAAAACTTATAGCCAGCTATTGAAAATTGCAATGGAAAAATCACTACGTTAAATTGTAGTACTAAAGAATGAAGGACATCGTTTAAAAATGGAAGGAGTTGCAGATTTAATTAAATTGTTAAATTATTGTTGAAACAAAGGTCATAATCATAAAGTGTAATTGAAAGGAGTTCATTACCTCATACCCTCGTGGGCCTTTTTCATTTCAAAATGTGTATTGCGTATTTGCTATTTAAATAATAAATGGGTATCATTTTATTTGAGTGGATGAACTAAGATGATAAGAATTGTTATAAACCATACACTTTAGGGAATTAAATTTTCAAATATCCATTTTCTCTCTGCATATGTACAATTTACTATCTTTAAATCTCTAGTCTAGTATTGTAATATTTGGGGGTAACAGAGGTTAATATAGTGATGGATTTCAATATCCTAAAACTTTATTTATATCAAACATCATTTAAAACATTAAATGTAAGGTATTGTGATAATCATATTAATATTATTAAATTTCTCATTATGTATAATATATATGTATATTACAGATGGTCTTCTATATTATATAATACATTACTAAATTACCAAAAATGACATTGCAGATGAAATATACCTCTAAGCACTTGTTTTTGGAATGACTGTAGTTGCCAGTATTTTAACTCTGGGGTGGGAGAGGAAGTAACATGCTTTGTTAAATGGAAAAAGCATTTCTCTGAAAATAGCAAGCATTTCTTTAGCTGTGTGATTTTTGCAAATAAACCACCAAATTTCCCTAGGCTCTGTTCTCTACATCCACGAAGGAAAAAGTGGGATAAATGACCGTTCTGACCCATTCTGTATATGAATCTTTTGTTCTGGAAATTTTCAAAGAGGTACAAGAAACCATAGGAATTGTGCATAACTTTTATTTACTGCTTTGTGTTCTAGAATTAGGTTAAAAATTCTAATTTTCTGTCCTTTATATATATAATTCATGTGAGAGAATGAATTTGAGCCCAGTTGCACACAATGAGTAATCTAGAGACCACTTAGGAACAGATTCGAGGATACAAAATACTTTATAAAACTAAGGATGTAGATTAGAAAGATTTTGTCATAATAGACACAATAATGATAATAACATAAACAACTAAAGGGGCTACAAAATTGTAGATAAATGTTTGCCATTGCATCAATTTTCACGTACTGCATAAAAATGCTCCAATAAATTAAAATCTTCATAATTATTTAAATGACAAATAAACTGTAAGCCTTCCTATAATTTGCATCATGTAATTCTTGAATTGCCATTTCCTTCCTCAGAGCAACTCTATCTGTATACCTAAATATCAATAAAACACAAAAATATTCTGAGGAAAATTTTTGTGTTCCTGTTACTTTAGAAGAGAAATACTGAGTAACCTCATTCTTATTAAGATAAGCAAAAAAAGAGGGAAATCTTTGGCCCCAAAATTATTTTGCCTCAGTTTAGTTGCTAAAACTACAAGGAAATGAACACGTTTATCTGTAACTCATAGTCATATACACTAAAGTTTTTACTCTTTAATACAGTGGTCCCCAACCTTTTAGATACCAGGGACAGGTTTCGGGGAATCTATGAAATCAAAACCACAGGTAAGTGTATTTGAGGCTTTTAATAATAAAGTTGATTTTCTGATTGAAATATCCTTTAGGGTGAGAAATATGGCATTTTATGTATAAAATATAGTCATTTTCATGATAATTGTTTTAAAAAGTTTTTTTTAAGGAACTCAACTTTCTGGGTTAAATGTCGCTGTAATAGAAAGGAAATCTTTAAAATATAGGCTGTCAGGAATCTCCATGTTTTCAATAATGGCTGCACCAACCTATATTCCCACAAACAGTGCACAAGGGTTCCCTTTTTTCCATATCCTTGCCAGCACTAATCTCTTGCCTTTTTGATAATAGCTAGCCTTCCTAATGGAGTGAGGTGTTATAGTGATTTTGATTTGCACCTCCTCAATGATTAGTGAGGTTGAGAACCTTTCAATATACCTTTGGCCATTCTGATGCCTTCTTTGGAGAAATGTCTATTTAGGTCTTATGCCCATTGTTTAACCCAGTTATTTGTTTTTCTGTTATTGAGTTGTAAGAGTGCTTTATAAATTTTTGATATTAGCCCCTTGTCAGATATATGGTTTGTAAATACTTTTTTCCAGTCTGTAGGGTGCTTTTTCATTTGGTGGTTTCTTTTGCTGTGCAGCAGCTTTTTAGTTTGATGTAGTCCCATTTCTTTATTTTTGCATTTGTTGTCCAAGCTTTTGGTGTAATAGTAAAAAAAAAAATCATTGCCAAGGCTAATATCAAGGAGTTTTCCCGTATGTTTTCTTCTGGGAGGTTTTTTTTTTTTTTTTGGATTTTTTGTGTTTTTTTTTATTTTTTTTATTTCAGCTCTTCATGGGGGTACAAAGCTCAGGTTATATACATTGTCCGTGTCCTGCCCATCCCCCTGAGTCAGAGCCTCAGGCGTGTCCATTCTCCAGACAGTGCGCCTGGCATTCACCATGTAGTCATACCTCTGTCCCCTCCCCTCCCCACTTCCCCAAGTCAGCACCTTCAAGCATGACCATTCTCCAGACAGTGCGCAACACACTCATCATGCAGGCATACACTCATCCCCTCCCCCCATCCCCTGTCTCAATCTGATATCCAATTGGTATCCTTCCCCGATGTGCATTTAGGTGATGATCAGGGAAACCAATTTTCTGGTGAGTACATGTGATGCTTGTTTTTCCATTCTTTGGATACTTCACTTACTATAATGGGTTCCAACTCTCTCCAGGAGAACCAAAGAGATGTCGTATCATCGTTATTTCTTATAGCTGAGTAATACTCCATGGTATACATATACCACAGTTTACTAATCCATTCGTAGATTGATGGGCACTTGGGTTGTTTACACATCTTTGCGATTGTGAATTGTGCTGCTATAAACATTCAGGTACAGGTGTCTTTGTTATAGAATGACTTTTGTTCTTCTGGGAGTTTTATAGTTTCAAGTCTTACATTTAGGTGTTTTATCCACTTTGAGTTGGTTTTTGAATATAGTATAAGTTAAGGGTCCACTTTCATTCTTCTGCATGTGGAAATCCAGTTTTCCCAGCACTATCTCTTGAAGAGATTTTCAATGACTCATTGTGTCCACTTGGTACCTTTGTCAAAAATTAGTTGATTGCATATGTTTGGGTTTATTTCTGAACTCCCTATTTTGTTCCACTGGTCTGTGTGTCTGTTTTAAAGCTAGTATCATACTGTTTTGATTACTATAGTTTTGTAATATATTTTAAATCAGAAAGTGTGATACCTCCAATTTTGTTTTTCTTTCTGAGAATTTCTTTGGGTATTCAGGGTTGTTTGTGGTTTCACACAGATTTTATAACTGTTTTTTTTTTCTATTTCTATGAAGAATGGCATTGGGATTATGGTAGGGATTATGTTGAATCCGTATACTGCTTTGGGTAGTATGGACATTTTGACAATATTAATTCTGTTGATTCATGAGCTCAGTATATCTTTCTGTTTAGAGAATCTAGCAATCTCTCCAAAGAAAGTGAAATTGTCACACCAAAAAGATACCTGTATTCCCATGTTCACTGCAATAATACTACTCATAATACCCAAGTTATAGAAATAACCTAAGTGTCTGTTGACAGATGAATGGATAAAGAAATTGTAGTATATAAATGTACAATGAAATATTAGCTTCAAAAAAGGAAATCTTACCATTTGTCACAGCATGGATGAACTTGAAGGACATTATGCTGAGAAACAAGCCAAATACATAAAGAAAAATATTGCATGATCTCACTTATATGTGGAATCTAAAAATATAAAAGGTCAAATATATAGAGTTAGAAAATAAAACAATGGTTACTGGGGCAGGAGAGATAGTGGGAGGGAATGAGATGTAGGTCAAAGGATACAAAGTAGCTGATGTGCAGGACGAACAAGTCTAGAAATCCAACATACAGCATGAGAACTATATTTAACAATATTGTATTTGGGATTTTTACTAATTGAGTAAACTTTAGTTGATATTGCCACAAAAAAGTATATGTGAAATGATATACATGTTAATTTGCTTCACTATAGTAACTTTTTTACTCTCTCTATATCTTATACCATCATGCTGTATACCTTACACATATACAATAAAATTTATGAGAAAAAATACAAAATTTGGTAAAAATATCTGTGATACAGTGTAGAACTGTACAACACAAGGAGTAAATCCTAACCTAAAGTATGGATTTAATTAATCATGATGCATTAATATTAGCTTATCAGTTTTAACAAATGTTCCACATTAATGCAATATGTAATGAGGAGGTATATAGGAACTCTATACTGGCTGCTCAATTTTCTATAAACTTAAAACTGTTGGAAAAAATAAATTCCATTAGTTTAAAAAAATATATAAAAATTGTCAATCTAACAGCTTTAAAAGTGAAGTTGTGTTTAATATACTTTATTTTCTAGTAAATCATTTTAAAGAAACTCATAAAATGTGCTTCATGTATCCCAGAAACTTAAAATTGATGAAAATGCATGTGATACTGATAATATATTCCTTTTTCATCACTAGATTGATTTTTCCCTTAGTATTTTCTTATAGTGAGGAGTCCCATGGCTATATGTTTAGAAGAGTAGCTGGATCATTCTTATGAAAAAATTGCAACATAGGTCCAATTGTTCTTTGAAATATTGAGTTACTCACTGAGTGGTTTTTATCTCTTCCACATTTTGCACTGTGTTATGGTGTGTTTAAATTAGTTGATTCCTTTCACTTTTGTGGTATTCAAAACTGAAAGAGAAGCAAACATGCATTGATTCTGCAAGAGCAAACTGAATATTTAATTAAAGCTACTCAATCTTTGGAAAGCTAATTTTACATAATATTAATACTACCATTAGTATTAAATTCTACAAACATCTTATTAAGTGTTGGTTCCAATTGACTCCAAAAAATGTAATGAAGTTATATTGTAAAATTACACAGCTGAAACAGAAATAATAAATGCCTAAATATTAAGTATAAGCAACTAATACAGACTTTCTTAAGCTAGGGAGACTTCAAAAAACTATTCCGTTGGAGAAATAGCTTTATCATTTTGCTGGTACCTTCATTAATCAGTTAAATTAATTTTTGAAATAAATTAGTCTTCCGTTTGTATGAGAACCAGGATTTTAACTTTGTGCATGCGTGTGTGTGTGTGTTTGTGTGTGTGTGTGTGTGTGTGTGTGTGTGTGTGTGTGTGTGTGTATAATTATCTTTTGGTGTTTACAGCTGGGCTCAAGTGATCCTCCTGCCTCAGCCTCCCAAGTAGCTGGTATTACAGGCCACCTTGCCTGAGAATAATTCTTTAAATACACATTTTAAGAGAATTTTTCTGGCTTTCTATTGCATCTGATATGAGAATAAATTTAAAAATAAATTTAAAATATAACAAATATAATTAAAAATAAAACAATAAGTATTTATAGCCTAATTCCACATCATGTCCCCAAAGCCTTCTCTTGTCTTCTGTGTGTGTGTAACAGAGAGAGAGAGAGAGAGAGAGAGAGAGAGAGAGAATTAAGCAAAGATACCAAGTAGGAAGGTAGTATATAAGTGAGTCTTACATGAAGAGTTAGACTCGAGTTGTATACAGTCCTCGGCACATGGTTAATAGTTCAACTTCTGAGCCTGAGTTTGAAGAAGCCATAAAAAGATACTTTGAAGGGGGAACCAAAGAGATAAAAGATTAAAAAAAAAAGACGAAGAAGAAGAAAAAAAAGAAAGCCACTTCGAATAAGCCAAGTTTAAAAATAACTCAAGAAGGATGGAGTAATAAATTGCCTTTTTGACCCTTGTTTGATACGGGCACCAAGACTTTTTGTTTAAATATAGGTTTAGTAATGCAAGTTCTAGCTAAGCCTCATCAATCATTTGCCAGCTATGATTTTCAGTTTTGGTTTATTTCAACTTGTTCAAGAGGTTAAATCAATCTATTAATCGATCCAAGTATACAATATTTCATGAATTCTTGAATATTTTTCTAGCCTTTTATCATGAACTTGTTCACATATAATGCTAAAATTATTTCCAAAATATTTGCCTTATTATCAGTTTGGTTTACAAAAGGAATATGAAATGAGTCAATGAAATGAGTAGGATAACCACAAGATAAAAGGAGATTCCAATGCCTACCAAAATGTGAATGTCAAATCAATGTGTCAGACATTACTGGGTGCTTTAAAGACATTATAATGACATTATATCATTAATATTCACCAAAAACCCCTGAGGTCACCAGGACTCAGATATAAAAAAAAAAATAAAGAAAAATATCAAAACCACACACACACAAAAAACCCTTTATACAGAAAGATTAAGCAAATACCTAAAGTTAAGCAGCTACTGAAGGATACTCAATATTCAAACTTTTAACTGGCTATTCCTTCCCTACGGTACATTGCCTCTCCATAAATCATAAACTTTTATTTTACCATAAAATAGTTTTTAATTTTAACAAAAGTATTAGGGTTCAATACCTGTTTTCTATTTTAAGGGAAAAAATTATAAGTTCTTATATTTTATCAACTGTAGACTCAATTTCACACAAAAAAGTATTTTTTCAACACTTACATGTTATTTTTTTAATGGATCATATACATATAAGCAGTTTAATGTTCCATAAAGACAGAAAAATCGGATATTTGTCATATACGATGACCTCTTTTCTAATTTTCCTATTTCCATTGAAGTATTTTTGGATAGAAGTAATATGATACTTTAAAGTAATGCAATCCAAGGAAATTTTAGTACATACATATTATTAATTTGCCATATCACAGTCATTTGATAATGTTTTAACTGCAGACTAAAACTAAATGATAGCAGTTAGCAGGAAGAAAACCAGTGAAGTAGAAAAAATAGGAGGAATTTTAATCACGGCAAACACATTTTCATTAAAGAAAGGTACAATACTTCATTATAAGAACTCTTCAATTATTCCTTCTGCAAGTTTTTTAAAGAACACCTAAGGTCATACAAAATTTTAGGATAAATTATGATATTACTTTCCTAATATAAATTATTTTAACTTTGCTACAAACATATATTTTTTAATGCATGATTTTCTTACATTTTTTCCTTTCCATCTTTCCCTTTTCTCATTTCTTTTCTTATATGTCCAGCTAACATGTCTGTACTAATTCTCATCTGTTAAGTATAGTGATGTCACGCTGCAGGAGTGATGTCAGTTCAGGGAATTGATGCTATTAGTTCCTCTAAGGATTTGTTTTGAATCCACTATTTATAATGTTTTATTCCTTTATGTTTTTCGATTTGTGTTTGGGTTTAGTTGACTTGAAATTTCCAAAGTTAGAAAAAAATCTGAGAAGGTTTCTATTAATAACCACTAAATAAGTAAGTAAGTAAGTAAATAAACCACCCTGCACTAATCCCCATGAATTACACAGATGGTGCATATATGTAAGTGGCAACCCTGGCGAGTAAGTAAATGAACATTTTTAATACATATATTTAAATATGTCAGATAACAGTACAAAGGAAAAGATGTAAAATAATTATACTTTAAAAGCAGTTTATGCCCGAAAGAACTGAAAGCAGGCACTTGAACCGATATTTGCCCAACTATGTTCATAGCAGCATTATTCCTAGTAGCCAAAATGTGGAAGCACCAAATGTCTATCGACTGAGGAATGCTACACAAAATATGGTCTACACATACGTGACATATTAATCGTGTTTTAAAAGGAATCATGTTTTAAATTCTCACACATGTTACAACATGTAGGAACCTTGAAGACATTATATCAACTGAAGCGAACCAGTCACAGAAGGAAAAATATTGTATGATTCCACTTGTGTGATGCAGCTGGAGGGGTTAAAGACAGAAAGCAGAATGACGGTTGAAGAAATATGTGGACTTACCTTACAGAAATTTCTACATCAGTACACTTGGATCCTTCGGAACCTTCATAGAATTAGGCTTCTGATGCCAGCAATGCCCCTGAACAATGAATGGTTATAGTCAACTGCTGTAGCTTTATATGATTCTACAACATCATCTTGTATTTGCATAATGGAAATGTCAGTAATACCAAGGCACAGGTTGAAGATTTTTCATGGGTATCGAAAAGAAAGTAAGATACTCTGATGAAATCATAAAAGCCGAGACCTACTTGAAAATGATAAAAACTCTAAGCTGCCAGGGCTACCTCAACCTTAGAATGAACATCTATATTCCTTCCACCCCGGACCAGAGAAAACCTTATCTTATACTGATAAAGGTAGCAACAGCTACTGTAGGAACAAGTGAAAAATATTTTGCTCAAGTGGGACTTTTTGGTTAATCTGAGTGATACTGGATGGGACAACAACATTTACTCTGGAAATAGATGTTTTCTTTACCACATAATTAGCTTATTTAAATGAACTAAATACTTACTGGCTATCTTGAGAAGGTAGTCTTAGCACTTCTAAGGCTAAAATACATTATCTTGAGTCAACATGACTAAACTGTGTTCACTGATTTACCTTCAAATTAACTCATAGCCTGTAAGTTGACTACATTTCTATTGCATTTAAATTCTTCACCATTAATCTTGCATCTCAATCCACAGATTATATTATGTTGGCTTATAATTCTTTTTTATCCTGGGAATGTACTTACTAGGAAAAAAAGTGTTAAGTTCTAAATAATGTAACAAATACATCCATGTCTTTCCATTGCCATGCTGCCGGTGCAAATCAAACCCTCCCCATTCCTAAGGTGGAAAAATTCCTACTTCCAGTCTAAGACTTCTATCAGTCCTCCCTAATAATGCCAGGGTGGTCTTTATAAAACACATATTCTTTTTCTCCTGATCAAAATAATTTAAGAACATCACATAGTTGAAGAAAAAAGTCTTCAGTAGATAACCTTCCCCCACCTGCCTCTCTGCCTTGATTTCCTGTGTCTCTGCACTTCCGGTTTTAACCCTACTAAGCACAGTTCCTAAATGCGACAGATAGACATGGCTTTCAGCTAATCGGTTTTTACATTTGTTGTTTGTTTGCTTTGGTGCTTCTACAGGAAGCCCCTCCAGCCAGTCCTCCATCTACCCACGCAAAGCAATGAGAAGAGAGCAGCTTACAAGGCTATGGGGACTGGAATCCCAATGTTCATTCTGTCCTTTCAAAGCTAAACCCTGTTGACAATCACTAGTCCTCATAGCCATTTCCTCATCTAAAATATCTTAAATAATCTCTCTCCAAAGTTTGTCATGAAGACAAAATGAAATGACATGGATTGTAGGTTCTGATAATTTCCCATTTAAATCTTTAACCTCACTGCTTGCTGTCTATCTCCACATAGATATGGAATGGGCATCTCCATCCCAGAGAGCAGAGATGAACTTCACAGTTCATCTGTCCTCACATCCAGTCTCCTAAGACAAAGCGTATATCCTACCTCACACCACTTCTCCATCCAACACCTGGTTCTTTCAGTCCTATCTCAAAGGCATCCTGCAAATACATCTACATCTTTTATCCGCACTCTCATTACTCCAGTCCACACTGTAGTGAGTCCCACCCAATGAGTCACCTGCCATGCTTGTACTCCCCCAACATTCTCCACCCAGATACCAGAACTTTTAAGGGAAGATTAGATCATCTCGTTCCCCACTCCTTGACTTCCTGTTATGCTGAATAAAAATTCCCGGGTTTTTGCCTTGCCCTAAAAAGGCTGTGTGTCCTCTGTGTGTTCCTGGACATACATGGCTATTTCCTCTCCCCTCATCCCGCATCAGCCAGCCCTGTTCCCCTGTCTGAAGTTTACTAAGCTCCTTTCCTCACATGGTGGCATTGTCATGTATAAATTAGCTAAAGTGATAAACTCTTTTGTGAAATAATCTTTTACATTTTAAGGAGATGTCCTTGTTGGTTTACTCATTAATTTAAGTCCCACTGGACTGAAAACCCAGTGACGTTGGCAAACTTGCCCACATAGCTCACTTCCAAAATCCCAGAGCACGAGAGTATCTGGCAAATTCCACATCCTCAAGTTGTATTATTTGTGCTTTAGGGCTATTCATTCTTTAAGGTCATCTCACATCCTGACTCTTCCAGAACCATCCTTAGCATCTCTCCATTCTCCCGTGCTGATCTCTGCATCCTCAATAGAGTGTTTAACACATTACTGTCACTCTTTGATTTATTTGTCTCGTTTCCAAATATCACTTGAAAGCACAATTTATGACTTTAATTTCATATTACTGGGGACTACTAAGTAGTCAACAAGTAATTAAGCCAGCAGATGATGAATTATCTTTTAACACTAAAAACATTGTCAAATTAATAATTGATATTTACTCAATTATTTATATCACTACAATAACCTAATAGCTTAAAGGAGTCTTTGCTTTACTTATTTCCATACAGTAACATGTAAACAGAGGAAATAGGGAATATTATTAATGTATTAGTTCACCAATTATATACCTTGGGCTAGGAGTCAATGTGTTGTGGGAAAGTGCCCTGAAAAATTTTAGAATACCCAATGTCTAGTCATGATACTGTAGAAAGCATACTCTTAATCGTCTACTTATGATACCCTCTTACATAAAGACACTGTTGGCCAAGCACACAGCCTCTAAGATTCTTGTTTTCTAGAGAGAATCTGAATGAGAAGTCTTATTTTAGAAGGAAGAAAGCCCTGAAAACTGAAAATGTTCTTTTCTTTTCTTCTTTTTTCCTTTTCTTTTCTTTTCCTTTTCTTTTTTTTTTCTTTTTTAAAGATTTTTCTTGTTTCTTTATCATATTCAACCAAAAGAAGCTAGTTGACACTTTCAGTCTTCTGCCTGGAGTTTCCTTAGCCAGATCCACAAATCCACCAGTTTTCCTTCCGACGTTTCCTGTTACTGTGGGTTACGGTTTTGTTAATTTTTCTTCTAATACGTGATTTGGATCCTCTTTCCTCCACCCTCCAATAATTGTCGCTCATTGCTCTTCAAGCCTTCAGCGTCTCTTTGAGGCCCACCAGCCATTCCCAAAGCCAGTGTTGCCCAGTTCAGGTATTTGTCATGGCAGCATGTTGCTTCTAGGTGCCCAACCCTGCTCCAGTTACCTGTTGCTATTACATCTCACAGTTCTGTGGGTTGGCTGGGTCTCGGCGGGGAAGTTCCTTTACTGGTCACTCTTGGAGTCTCTCACACAGAGCAAGATGGCACCTGGGCCTGCTGCTTCTCTTTCTGGGCTCTGTGTGCGGTCTCACTCTCCACGGCTTCTGCACCCAGCTCTTGCCCTCCCACAGGAAGCCTGAGCTTCATACACGGTGGCTCAGGGCTATGAGAGAGAGTGTTCTAGAGTGAGTGTGCCAAAAAAAAAGATGCAGAAGTTTCCAAAGCAGTTAGGGCTGGACCCAAAACTGGCACAATATCACCTCTACTGTATTTTACTGCAGCAACACATACAGTCAACTGGAATTGAGACAGTAGGGGATTATGTAATGGGAAATTCATTCTGGTAACATAAGTAGCAGCCTAGTACACTTGCTGTTATTATTATTGATTTTTTTTCTTAACCAAGATTGGCTAGAGTTTGAAGATAATTTTACAACATGAATACCTGGAGCTGTATTTTTGAGGCAGCATTTTTGAAAAGGGAAAAAAAGTTTAAAAAGAAAGAGAAATATGGAAAAGAGGCAAACAATATCAGGAAAGTGAAAGTTTAAAAGTAGTCCTTTCTGGATGTTGCTGCTGGCAATTAACACAGAAAGTGCAAAGCTCCCTCAAGATATATTAGCAGCTAGGAAAAATTTCATCAACAAATGTTTAATGCCAAAACTTGTGAGACGAGGCAATTATTGAGTGAGAACAGGGCGCTCAATGAAATCAGTAGGGGACAGAAAAGGCAGCATTATCAGCACCTTGTGCAAAGCCACGAAGAATTGTGTTCAGAATGTAAATGCCTTAGCAAAGTGAAATAACACATCATTATCACAAAATGTGAGGACAAATTATAGTACTGTGACTTTTTTAATAACCGTAACTAGAAATGACATATGTGACAATAATAAGGGATTCCTGCCTGGGTAATAAGTGACCTATTGAATAGTAGTTCTAACTACTTGTAATATTTGAATTTATTTATTTGTCTGCAGTGGCATTCAGATTTCAAGTATCCGTAATTACTGAAAAAAAGTCAAAACGTGTTGGAATATTTTCAATCTAAAAATAATTCTACTGACAGAGGTTAAAAAGCTACAGGAAGTCTTACGGTTCCATAAAGAGAATATGATATTTTTTATAATTCTGCACTTAGAATACTTTTGACAATTCTATTGATTTCTGAATCTCACAGAGCAATTGCTGTCATGCTATGCTTGAAGGAGCTTATGTGTTCTAGCATTTTAGTTGAAAGACAGTTGAAGCTAAGGGCAATATTTTCCCCACAATCCTTACCCTGCTTGATGGGTTATTTGAAGTAAATTTTTAAATGACTCATTTATAAGCTAATGCTACTGAATCTACTGACTACAATAGTCTTTTGTAATTTCAGTTTTACTGAGAAATTTTATTGCTATTTATAAAGTATTTAATGTGTTTTGGACTGAAAAATAGTATTGAAAAACATTTTTAAAACTGTTTTCATTTTTCTTGTAAAAATATAATTTCCAAAAAATATATTGAATTGTAAAATAAAAAATTAAATTTTATATATAGATATATAGTGTAAATACTTTAATTTATTAGTGGTTAATTTACATATACATGTTTTTCATTTTCATTGATTAAAATGAGATTATTTTATGCAAAATAATGTATAGCAGGAGACAACATGTAGGAAAAATAAATATGGTCAAGTAGTTAGGTGAATGAGAACGTTGGGTAACTTATTCTGGAATAGTTTGAATTTTGTTGAAAAACAGAAAGTTTTGGAAGTTGTAATTTTCAAAATTGTTATCAAAATGCAACTTGTGAAATTCCATCTATAATGCCAAATACCTGAGTGTTGAGGGACAGTTCTTGGCCTATGCAAGTCTAAAAATTTTAACTATAATTTCAATATTAGTAATTTAAGATTTTATAAATTCTTAAGGACTCGACACATGTTGAAGCATGATCGGTATTCTACATTGACACTTCTTAATTGAGTAGAAATTTCTATAGATAATTAAAAAAAATCTTTAATCTTGGTATGTGAAGCATGGTAGATTGCAGCTGACTGAAATTATCCAATGATTTGAATGTTAATTCCTTTATTTAGAAACATTTTGTGAGACTGCAATTCATCTTCCTGGCAAGTCCAGAGTATATGATCTACCTCATGAATTTTCTATTTTACTAATAATATTTTCTTAACTGTGTGGCTTTGCCAAGAATATATTTTGAAGCCTTTAATCAAATCATCAATTTAATGGTCAGCATATTTTGCAAAACAATTCACCAAAAGTAAAATTTCATATTTTCCTGATATTTATTCTAGATATGGAAGAATAAATCTGAGGAAAATCTGTATTCCTTAAAAAATAAAGAATCATGACTTACAACATTCCTATATATTGGGCATTTTATTTATTTTCGTAACTCGTGTAAATTAACTAAAGCAGGTATTATAGTTTCACATTTAAAAATCAGGAGCTAAATCACTGAGGTATTGATTGGCATATTCAAACTACAGCAATAAATAATATTAATAAAACATTTTTCACAACTATCCATAGATATAGATGTCTAGAAGTATTTTCATATTGGGAAACATCAGGAATTTTAAAATAAAACTCAATTAGAAATAAAGGACTTAGAAATTGCTCTAAAAAATGACTGAGTCAACAAAATAAAAACAAGCTTTCTTAAAAGCATCATTTTAAAGTTTTTAGAAATAAAAATCTTATTTTGGCTCTACAAATCCTTATTACCCAAGTAAATCTAGACTGAATCTTAGCTGAATTGTTTTTAGCCATAGAACAAAATACATTTGATAATAGATAGTGGGAAAAAGTCATTTTGGAGTTTTAGAAATAAAAAGGCTGAAAAATATCTTAATAACTGTTATAATGAAGTCAATGAAATATCAGCTAGATAGATTTTCACGATTTTTTGGCTTTTAGTTCTTTATTTCTGCTTTGAAATTGTGATGCTGTCTTTGGGTATAAATCTTTAATAAGATGATAATAATAATAATAATAATAATAATAATCACCCTTTGATTTCTGTCTTTGTCTTTGTTTAAAGGCAGATTGACCAGGACATGGGTGTCACCAAATAAAATTACAGGACGGTATGTAGCTAGGTTTACATTTACATCATTATAATAGCTTGAGAAAACTTTGAAAATAGAGATAAAAAAATTTGCTTCTATAGAAATGAGTAAGATATAAAACGTCAGAAATAATTGTAGGTTGCAAACAAAGCATGCTAACCTATATAGGTGCCTGTCACCAAGAGAGCCTTGAGGTTCCCTCAGTCTGGCTAAGTCTTGGCCTTCCTGCCTCTGGGCCCTTGATTTCTTCCTTATCTGGCTTTTACAGAAGGGGATGACCTAACCACACTGGACACTGGTAAGAGATAAACATTTTCTTATATTAAGCAACTGGAATAGTGGGGCTGTTTATTTTTTACAGTTCACAGTGAGTGTTACCCTATTTAACAAAAGCATACATATTTTACATTTCTCAAAAACTCCAACCCTATTTTTTTTATATTACTAGCTATTTTATAACAAAAACTACTTTCTTAAAAAAAAAAAACAATCCTGGGTTTTATCACATTAATAATATGCTACATGGAAATGGCTATGTTTATTTTTATTTGTGCTTTATTTTTATTTTTTTCTTTTATTACATCTTCCAATTTGCAGGAAATGCGATCTGCACTGTCACAGCTGGAAGCTTCCCATCTTGCTTCGCTGGGTTCCTATTGGTGTTGTGCATGGTTGTCCTGAGTACATGAAATAAACCTGCAGTAGTTACACTGCAAACTGAGTCTGTATGTACTACAAAAATAGTACTGATTTATAATTGGCACTTTTTTTTCTCGCCTTGGAAATGATTCCGAATAGGTAAGGTAGGGGTTTTGTAGAGGTTTTCACTGAAACTTCCAAACCCATCAGCCATGCTGAAGAAAATACAAAGCGAGCTAGATGCTAACACCCAGGTTTAAAGGCTTTTGTAAGCAGCTTATGTCTGAGCAGAAAATCTCCCTTAAGTATTGAAATATTAGCATGTTTGTGCTAAATAAAAAATTGACTGTAAAAGCCAAAAAACAAAATAAGAAAAGGTGGAAGAAATTGGTGAAACCAAAGCATGACGCCCAGAGACGGCTCTTTGCCAACAGCGAACTCTGCTGTGGCAGCGAAGGTTTACATTTCCCAAGAAAAGTAAGAAGGAAGGATTTCCCACCACACTGAAAAGTAATTCCTGCGAGCTTCAACTGGATTTCTTAAAGTCAAGGTTGCAAAGTGCCAAATAAAGATAGAAAAATCTGGTGTTCCGATGATTTGGAAATGTATTTAGGTGTTGAATGATCATAACTACGGTATCATGGCTGCATCTATGTACCTACACCTTTCCTTTGAAGTTTAGTATATTCATACCAGTTTTTACAGTATACAGAAGCAGATTAAATATGAGTCATTAAAAACTTTATTGGAGAAAATAAAAGTCTTTTACAACTCATAATTTTTTTTTCTTATGTAGATCGATATTAATCATTATTGGGTCCTCATATGTCCTCCAGGTCAAAACCCTTTTTCTGAAATGAGTTTTCTCCTAAACAGATACAGATGCTTCTGCCAGATGCCCTTTCATCTGCCCTACCATTTTCAGTGTCAGAACTCTTGGCCTTTCAATGATCTTCAAGTGATTTATAGATTTGCTTATGGCAACACGATACTCTTTCACCAACACATAACTTCTCTGGAAAGGACATTGATCTGCGAAATTTTGCTGTTTTCCATCAGATCAGGCTCCCAGCTACTTGACAGAGGGATTGATGTGATATTTATTAGGATAGGTTATTTATGATTTGAATCTATTCAAAACGTTAGTGCACATAGATGCACAAACCAGAGCTTGGTGAAAATACACAGAAGGACTGCCAGCCATGGTATCTTCCAATGCAAAGCAATCAAGGTGACATTTTAGATAAAATGCCTCAAAATACATTATATAGAACATTTAATACGTACACAGAGGCACACACAAACACTTCTTTACAAAATAAAAGAGTAATAGAGGACCTTAGAAATGAATGGGAAAGTTATAATTTCTCTAGAATAAGAATCATATTACCTGTATTCATATTTTGATAGACTATTTTGCTAACTCTAACTAGATGGTTTTGTGATAGCAGAAGAAATATTCAGGAAGAGGACCGGAGTTTATGGAAATACATCTGTTTTCTTGCCATATGCTGGGCATTTATCAGTGATACTACACTACAGCAAACAACCCTTTTTTCTTTGCTACTTTTAGTTATTTCCATCTGTCAAACTAGGACTCTGGAGTCGGCTGGAGAAAATTACTTCAAAGAGAATGTTGCTTACAAACTTCAAGTTGTATGTTATATTCTCTGAAAGGAAGCTCCTTAATCATGGCATAATTATGTTTTATTTATTCAAAGCTGTGAAAGCATTCTGTCTTTATTATAACACACATCTTAATTTAAATATTACTTTATTGAAGAATAGCCAATTAGTTTAGTCATTTAAAAAATCTACTTTAGCATAAAGCTATCTTAGTCAAAATAACATATACAATTATCTTTAATTCATTGTGTGCTTGCCCCCGAAATCGACTTCTACTTGAGAATATAGACATAGTGAAGAATTTGTTGGCATTTTTGACTATCAAAATAACACTTTAAAACTTGTTATGGTCTGACATTATCAGCCTGCCTAATTTGGAGAACAAAGTTTAGTTAATGAAAATTCTCTCATTAACCTTGAAGAGATGTGTGAACATGTTAATAAAAAACAACTGTCAGCTGTTGTCATAGGAATAACGTGTCTTATATGAATACATTCTAGGAAAAATTTGAGGAGAGTTTGTAACATTTTATCTCAATTTTTAGTTTAACAAGCTTGTCAGAATTGTCCTGCCACTTGCTAGTTCACTCCTCATCGAAGGACTAATACAATAATTTATAACAGCTTTGGAGAAATTAGCATTTGCCCTTTTGTAGCCAAATTAAACTCGGTTTGAAGTGAAAGTTATTTAGGTATGCATGAATTTATTCGTATGTTTGTTTATATTT
This sequence comes from Lemur catta, assembly GCF_020740605.2. Taxonomy (NCBI): domain Eukaryota; kingdom Metazoa; phylum Chordata; class Mammalia; order Primates; family Lemuridae; genus Lemur; species Lemur catta. Next base: position 6,031,102 of record NC_059153.1, on the reverse strand, counting down.
CTTATTTCTTTATACTAGTATATTATATCGTTTGTAGCTCAGATACTGAGAAATTATTTTGAACACTCTAACATATGGAATGGGACCCGAAAGTCATAAAGTATTCATGTGTCCAGCCTGCATCAAGATTATGTAAAAAATAGTCAATGATGGTGTGTTGGTAATAGGTTCACTACGAAAGATAATTTGGCACTGCTAGCTGTCTCTTAAAAGTTATAAATCTAGTTATCACTCTTAAATTCCATCTCTGCATTGTGAAAGCTAGTGTCTTTCTATTCCTGTACAATGTATTTTTATAATTGTTGATTTTTTTTCTTTTAGTTGTTTCATTTCACATTTATAGCTTTAACCTGTGAAGAGGAAGCCCATTCTCACGAGTTGTATCCAGCCTTTCTGGGGTGATCCCAGTGGCTACGGTTACACTGTGACTATCAACTGACTTCAATGAATTTATCCAATACGGTCCAGTCAGTCTCCCAGTATTTTGGAATGTGGACTAAAAGATTCTATTTATGTCAGCTTGAATGATGGGAAAAGATTCCATTTGAGGTTGGCCACACGGCAACAAAGCTGACCGAGAGGGCCAGTCTATCAAGGGAGGTAAGCAAAATTCAAGTCCAGAAAGAAAAAGAAACATGACAGAAAGCACATTGTCTGAGTTCCAGGTACTGTCCTTATTCTAGCTCTGTTTTCCCCCATCCCTGCTGCATTCCTGCCCTCAGCTTCCATGGGGCACTTTTTATATATCCTTACCAAAATGTCCCATTTTCCATTAGCCATCCCAAGTGGTTTTCTCTTACACTTAAATTCTCAACTAACACAAGTCTTGTAACGATATGAGTTCTTAGAATGTATAATTGATAAGCCTCGCGGGCTAACTTTGGGCTCATGTTCTATGTCTGTTATGTCCCTTGCCTTATAAATGAGCATCCTTAGGACGAAGCCACCATCACTTTTCTTGTGTCATCTCTTACCCTCCATTTCTTGGGCCTCAGCACCTACGATTACAGTGAATGAATATTGGCAATATCAGACTATATCAAACACTATAGGCTTTCATACAACTGCAGGTTGTGTTTCTTGTCTTTTGGTAAAAAAATATTTGACTAAAAAGGCTTTTAATGAAAATTAACAGTAACTTGAAATCACCCTTCATTCTAAGTCCTCTCTAAGAAGCAACACATTTTCACTCCTGGAGTGGCTTCTTCTGGTATTTAACTTGACATCTTTAAATATTAGACTTGTCCTACACTTGTTTGTTTAGGTATACATTTATTTGTTTGTTGGTTTCAGATTGTAGGTACTAGTATTTGCTTGATGAATAAGATTTATCCTAAAAACCAAACACACTCGCCTCCTCACCCATGCTTCCCAACCCTACCAACATAGATGGCTAACTCTGTCTTTCTTCCTCCATAAAACTTTTGAAATTTTAGTAAATGCAGGCACATTTTATGAGTTTATAATCTACAGAATCTTTTGACTCCTTTTTTATAAGATGATGAAATTAGCATCCAAATCTACAAATTTCTTCCCTCACACCGCAATCCTCTGTACTTTTAATTTTATATTTCCATTGTTAGAGATGCTAAAATGCATTTGTTTGTCAACAATCATATTGAAACTACTGTATTTTGTCTTCAGAATGATCCCAAACTTTAAAATTAAACCAGAAGTGTTTATTTTGAGTATATAAGTAATGTTAACTCTAGGGTTACTTTGTAAAAAAGATGACATTTCCTTTCCTAGGACTAATTTTTAATTTTTTTCTTTTTCTTTTTTTTACTTTTCTTTCTTTTTAAATTTTTTCTTTGTATGCATATATTTTTATTTTTATAGAGATGGGGTCTCACTCTTGCTCAGGCTGGTCTTGAACTCCTGAGCTCAAGCAGTCCTCCCACCTCAGCCTCCCAGAGTGCTAGGATTATAGGCATGAACCACCGCACCTGGCCAATTTTTAATTTTTGATATTACATCTTTTATATTACATTTTTGTAGAGATGTAATTAATATTATTATACAATTCACTCACTGATTTAAAGTGCAATTCAGTAGTTTTCACATATTCACAAATTGTGTATCCTTACCGCAATCAACTTAAGAACAGATGTGTCACTCCACAAAGAAATCTCATACCCATTAGAGTCACTCTCCATTTCCTCCTACTCTCCCCAGCCCTAGGCAACCGCTAATTGCTTTCTGTGTCTATATGTTTGCATATTCTGGACATTGCAAATAATGGAATTTTATACTATATGGTGGTTTGTGACTAGTTTCTTTTATTTAGCATTATATTTTCATGTAATGACATGTATAAGTATTTCATATTTTTATTGCTGAATAATTTACAAATCTATCATTATGTTGCTGTTCACATGCTGTAACTTGCTCCATCCTTTTATTTTCAATCTATTTGTGTTTTCGAATCTAAAGTGATTCCCATATATACAACATTTAATTGGATCTTTTGTTTGTTGTCTACCTTCCTGATATCTTTGTGAGACTTTAACATTTATTATTCTAAACAATTCCTAAGAGCCAACAGAGAAGAAATAAAAGAAAGAATAAGAACAGTAACAATAACAAAAAACCTTTTTCACTTACTATAAAAAAGTTATAGACAAAGAAGAAATATACCTAAATTTAATAATTTCTACACAGAACTTTTAAACTTAATTCTGAATATCCAATGGGAATAATTTCAAAATTTTAATTTATGACTTGATTTCTTTCCTTTTATAAAGAAGAGTAAAGAAAAGGATTACAATATATCCCTAAATTAAAGACTTGCCCTTTATTAAAACTGAAGAGTCATTACTCACAAAACATTTGGACAGATAAAATGATCCCTTCCCCCCCGAAAAAAATACTCACTGGATTAATAAAAAAGAATTATATTACAATTTCTTTAATCTAAATTTGAGCCAATTCAGAAATGCTAAACTCATGAGAGATTCAAAATTTGATTATAGAACAGCAACTTTTTAAATTTATGTTCAGAGATACAGATGAGCACATTTTATTAAATATATGGTAAGTTTTATTTTACCACTTAGTTTAAAAATCTGAATATTTTAACTTCAGAAAAAGAAATATTAATAAAACATATATCTGAAGCTACTTTCGAAGGAAGAAAAAGCTGATGACTTCGTGTGTAGTGTTGTGGTTTTAAGTCAAGTTTGTGGTAGTTTTATATTCATTGATAGAAAACTAATATGAATGCAAAGAGAATAAAATGTGAATAGGATTCATCTTCTGACTTTCACACACAGCTTTTGGTCCTATTTCTCTGTCTCTCAATATATGTTTCTTGAAAGAATAGTAACACTTCAACAAAGCATTTATGAAATAAGTAATCTCAGTCTATTTGCTCATTTTACAATATTTAGATGCACACATTTAATTAATAGTTTGGGAAAGAACTATTATGCGGTTGAGGCTTGCCCAGAAAAGCTCAGCTGGATGGCTGCCAAAAAGGCCACCAATCATCGTCAAACTGGTATTTCGTAATTATATCCTCAAACGATCAGACATTTCTTGCTGAACTGATAGGCATATTGTATGGCAACATATGAGACTTATATATTAACCAAAATTAAATCCTCACTTATAAAGCATTTACTGCTTCTTCCAATAACAAGAATGCTTGAGTTCCTTACCTGGGTCATGTCTGTCCCATGTCCCCATACCCGGGCATCTGACCAGCAGAATTGTCAACTGCCTGTGTGGCAAACGTGAGATCAGAGAGAAAAGGTGAAGAGAGGCCTGAGCAGAGGGAGAGGGATTCCTGCTGTTGTCTGTGTGTGTTTATTGAGCACAGAAATTCCCCTGTTGAGTCGATGTCTTTCAAACAACAGTTGCAACATTTATTCTATAATTTTATTTTCTGAACGCTAATAATGTCTATGTTCTATTTTGACAATTCCTTGATCTGATCTTCTATTTAGATATATTAATACTGTGTTAAATAGATCACTAGTCAGAGTAAACCAGTCAGTTCTATAGAATTAAAGACATTCTCTATGTCTTTATTTTGTGGTGACGAAATTATAATAGTTTAACCCTGAAAGATCAGCCACATTTCTCACCTCGGAAAATGACAAGTCAGTCCAAGTATTTTAGTTAAGAAGAGATTCAATGCAGGGGATACAACGTAATTGGAAGGACGGAAGAAGCAGGACACATGCGTGTGGCAAGCTGAACTTACAAGAATGTGTACCGCATCAGTCCACATCCTGTTAATTCTGGAACAAGAGCTATTATAATTTTGTATTGCATTGCTTTGTAACAGTTCATTATAAGTAATTGAAATATGACACAGTGAAAAAATCTCATTTTGACTTCCAGCAATAATTGAATTAGACACTTAATGCATATTTCAATTAGAATTTAATACTAATTCTTTCTAAAATGGAAGAGATAGCTTTACAGAGTTATTAAAAATAATAACCTAAAAGGATTTCAATTTGATGATACATTTATCATCAAAAAGGAATTTGAGAATTGATGACTTAAAATGTATTTTGGTTAGGAGTGATTTCTTATTTTACCTAACTAGCAAATGAACATTGACTTCATTAATATTTGATAAAGCATTTTCACATGCACAGACATGTTCTGCATTATTCTTCATCACATATGGAAACAGATTAAATATAGAATTACACTTGAGGCTACACAATTTTTCCATTAATACCAAATAAGGATAAATGGCATCATCCATATTATGTAAGATAAAATTAAAATTTAACTGGTTATGTAGTTTTGTGTTTATATGTATGTGCATATGTATGTATCCTTTTTCCTATAGTTGGTTAAGAGCTAAAAGAATGAGGATTTACACACAGTTATGTTTATAATATATCTATGTATGGTAATGATTTGATAAATATTATCAACTTTGGATCTTGAAAAAAAAATCTTTTGTTTTGAAAACTACTAGTTGCCTTCTACCTCGCTCCCCAAAATTAATTATTTTCTTCTGTCACAAGAAAGCTGTCCAATGATTGCCATCATTTACTGGGTTCCTTTGAGGTCAAGTACCGTGTGTGCTTTGCAGCCGAATGACTAATTCAGGACAATGTAATGTGAGTGAAGGGATGTGGAGGCTGAAGTCACGCCATCTTGTGCAACCTTTCTTCTGCTTATAGAATATTTTTAGAAAATTATTAGTTATATAATAAGTAAGTAATAATAATCTAGTTCTTCCCTTCTATGAATTATAGTCACATAAGAATATCCAGAAATATTTCAAATGATGGTTATGATGGTAGTTATTTCTGAATGTTAGTTATCTTATTTCTGAATTTTATAGTATCTTATTTCTTAATTTTATGGTATTAATTTATTGCTTTACCATTAATTTCTTGTTAGCTTGCTTTGAGATTAAAGGTGTGCCATTGTTTTCCTTGTTCATCAAAAGTATAGAGTAGGAATAAAGGTTTGACTTTTATAAAATATTATATATTATAATTATATAATTATAATTATTTTGATATGTAATATGTAATTATATCATTACATATATAATTATAGCATTATTATATGTAGCATTATAATATATTATATATTTCTATATTATATGTAGTAATGTGCTTGATATTGAATATGTATTATTAATATATATAATTAATTATTCTAATTTGGAATAAATATATTGAAATGTTGAGCCTAAGAATACTGAGTCATAGAAATTCCCCCTTTATTTCTGGAGAGGAGATTTGATTTCAGAAGTCAAATAAGGCTTTGTCTTAAAGAAAAAAGAAATGTGTTAGTTCAAAAGCTGCCTTGTCTCAGGAGGGCGTGTCCTTGGTCAGCAAAAGCTGCACTTCAAAGAGACAGCTGTAAACTGGGCCTATGGTTCTCACCTGTTTTGAAAGACAAGACAGGCCTCTTCCTAGAGCCATGGGTTGCCTGAGCTGGCAAGGACCCCCGGAGATGAGAGCTGATCAGAGAGATATGCTAATGCCCAAGCCGGGCCCAGAAGGAGCCATGCGGTTAAAGTAATTAACACAAAGCACAGCTCATGTTGACTTCTGAAATCATCTCTGTCTCCAAGAACACAATCACCGGAGCCAAGATGTCTCTGTTTTTTGCTAAAGTAATAGCCTTATCAGAAAACTTAGAAGTTTGCCCCAAGAAGATTTTACAACTCATTGTTCCCCTAGTTAGAGTTAGTTAAAGGATCTGTAGTTGCCTTTTAGAAGACTTTGACCCTAAAGCAAACTGCAAGCTTGTATCTACCCTATATAACACCTGTGTGGATTTTCAGTTTGGGAGATATTTCTGGTGGGAGGAAATATCCCCATCCGGATATCCTTCTTTTATCTATTTTCATAAACCTTTACTTTATAAACTATATCTTTGGCTCTGTGTATTATTATTATTTCTGTTTCCTACTATTTTTTCATCCTTTGCGATGACCCCTGCCTAAGAGACCTATTCGGAAGAGAAAACCTCTTTGCTGGGAGCGTAGTTAACTCCCTGCAAACTGGCGTGGTCAACCTAGAGACCTGATCCAAAGAAAGAGATAAAACCCCTTTGCGGGGAGCTTAGCTAACTCCCCGCATTGAAAGCCATTTCATAGAAGTCATCCTCTATTGCCACTTTATAGTTTTGATTATATATATAATCTCCATGACTAGAATGTAAATTCAATAAAACTCCATATGGAAAAAGACTACCATTGATGATGGTTTTTACTCCAGCATTCAGAACAGGATCTCTTATATTTAAGACTCAAAAATATATGTATTAAATAATTTATTATTTTTCTATGATACCAAATTGGAATTCCTGCTATTATTTTAGTTCTTCTTTTAATCTGTATTTTTAAATAGTTGGGATTTCTTCTCACTGCCTTTGTCAAGTTATTTATCTTAGCTAGTTAATTTAATTAATTAAGATAGATTTTCATATCTTCTCATTAGATTACATAGATTGAGAATATAGCATTTTTGGAAAGCATAAAGACATTACTTATAAAACCATTTGGATTTGAGCCCCTTTCAACTTTTCAATACTATCTTTTTTTTTTTTTTTTTAAAAAAGAAAGATTTATTGAGGTTTACTTGACATACGATAAATGGCAAATATTTAAGTGTGCTTGAATAAACATTTCTTCAAAGAAGATATATTAATACAAATAATCAATAAGCAATAAGTACATGACAAGGTAAGATGCCACTTCACAGGCCTTAGGATGGTTATTATGAAAAAAAGAAAGAAAAAAAGAAAAAGAAAGAAAGAGAGAGAGAGAAAGAAAGAGAGACAGAGAGAGGAAGGAAGGAAGGAAGGAAGGAAGGAAGGACGGACGAACATAAGCAATGTAGAAGATGTGGAGAACTGGAATCCTTAGGCACTGTTGTTGGAAATGTAAAATGATGTAGCTACTATTGAAGATCCTCAAATAAATTAAAAGTAGAATTATCAAATGATCCAGCAGCTTCACTTTTGTGTCTGTACCAACTGAATTGAAAGTAAGGACGCAGACAGATATTTGCACACTATGGTCACAGCAGCATTATTTGCAATAGCTAAAAGGTGAAAGCAAACCAAGTGTCCACTGATGGATAAACAGATAAACAAAATGTGCTATATACACACAGGAAATATTAGCCAGCCTTTAAAGGGAATAAAATTCTGCCACATGCTACAACATGGATGGAATTTGAAGACATTATGCTAAGTAAAATAAGTCACTCACAAAAAGATAAATACTATATGATTCTACTTACAAGTAGTGCCTAAATAAACAATTTTTAGAAACAGAAAATAAGAGTTATTTGATGAGTAGATCTACAAGACAGAAAAAGTTGCACTGATGGATGTTGGCGGCGATTACATAATGCGAATGTACTTAATGCCACTGCAGTGTACACCTAAAATGGCTAAAATGCTAATTTTTCTGTCATATATACTTTACTGCAATCTATAAATTTAAAAATTGTAAAGAAATCTTTTAATTTAACTATTATGATAGCAAAAATATGTGTGTTCCACCTTATTCAATTTTAGCTGTATAAAAAGCTATCACAACTAAATTTGCTATAGTGTTTGTACCTTCTTTCAACCATAGTTTTATTTTGTTCATCAAGGGCTCCATCCTGCATTTAGACTTTTTCAACTTCATGACATTTGTCACACAAATAGTATATCCTGTTTCATATTTCTAAGTAATTACATCATTGGGCACTCTCTTGTCTGGTTCTGCCTCACCAATAGTATTATATGCTTCCTGCTAAGAATGCTTATTTTTCATTCTTCTAGATAAGCAGATAGAAGTATATTGATGTGCATGATTCAGACAAGGAAAATAAATATGTATGTATTCGTTCTAATTGACTTTATCACAAACCCATTAGGACTGTCAAATTACAAGCTAAGTACAACATTAAATGGCAAATCTGAAAGACAGAAAGATTCAAACTGCTATTTAGTGAATAAATAATGACAAATTGCTGATAGCATTTATTAAAAGTCATCTGAATTTGCACTTCTTGGCAAAATAATGAGAAGAGGGCAAGAAATTCTTTTATGTCCTACGTGTAGTTTACCTCATCTTTCATTGGTTTGTTTTTGCCATACTTTCTCTTGAGATTATGGATTAGAAATGCTTCATCCTGAATTATTACTGTCAACTACTGTTTTCAATAGCAATTGAGGTCTATAGCGGTAGGAAGGAAAATTTCATGGGTCTTTTGGTGGCTTGTGTTTTAATAAGTGTGCTTAATTGTATATATCCTAAGGGACAAATACAAAGACAAATAATTAACTCAAGATCATAAAACATAGCCAACAACCTTCAAGTAGAAGGTATATGGGCCACATTGATTGTACATATTTATAATCCTTATCTAATTTAATCCTCACATGGAATAGAAATGATTATCCCCATTCCATGAATGAAGAAACAGAGATCCAGGTTTAAATGAATTCTTTGAGCACATGCAATACTTGCACCTCAGATGTGAAGAGGTTTTCAAAAAAAAAATTGTTGTTGCTTGTTTGTTTTTATTTTTCTCTCCCTTACTTTAACGGACATTGTTGTTTGCTTTTGTTAATGTAAACTATTTGATCTTTGCACCACATTCACTGCTTCTCACAGTGTGTTTGTGTGTGTGTGTGTGTGTGTGTGTGTGTGTGTGTGCACATTGATGACAGTTCCTAGGAAGATAATGCTTGGCAATATTCTTAAGTATTTCCTAGAAATTCTATACCAATAGATAATTAACACAGGCAACATTTATATTTTTTTTCTTGAATGATTTATCTTACTTACAGTGTACTAGTCCCTAGTATCATGCCTTAACTTGGAGAAAGTGATTCTTTTTGTTTTGTTTTGTTTTTAAGATAGGGTCTCACTCTGTTGACAGGGCTAGAGAGCAGTGACATCATCATAGCTCACTGCAACCTCAAAACCTCAAACTCCTGGGCTCAAGTGATCCTCCTGCCTCTGCCTCTCAAATAGCTGGGACTACAAGTGCATGCCACCATGCCCAGCTAAATTTTAAAATATTGTTGTGGAGACGGGGTCTCATTATAATGCTCAGGCTGTTCTTAAACTCCTGGCCTCAAGCGATCCTCCTGCCTTGGTCTCCCGAAGTGCTAGGATTACAGGCGTAAGTCACCACTCCCAGCCAAGAAAGTGATTCTTTTAAGAAAAATATACTTTTAGTATCAACAAGCAACATGCGACATGCTTAGTATTCACTTCGTGCAACTTTTTATTTAGAAGTGAAAACTTATGTTCCCAAAGGAAATGGCTCATTTTCTGCACAAAGTATTACATTTTTGTGATTTACTGAGATATTAACATGGAAATGGTGATGTTAAACAATATTTCCAATAGCTCTAAAAGTGTAGTGGGAATCATGATTTCATAAGAAGAAAATTAGTTATGTAGGTAACATTATTGTATAATTTCCCACAGGATCTCTACATCGGGATACATTTTATTATATCCTAAAACACGTTGCCTACACTCACTTTAGATAGAAAGTAATGCTGAATACAACAATATCAGAAGGCAGCTCACAGTGCGAGCAAAGACATCTGTTAATGATACCATGAATAGTTATGAACTGAGGTGCTCAAATGGCTTTGCCAGCAAAGCATTGCCTCCTAATTTATTTTTATAGCAAATGGAAGCCTCATTTTTCCTGGTTGGGTAGTTTGCATTCAAATGTACCAATAACTTCAAATGCAATCACTTCTACACAGCATGTTTTATTGTCGAGCATAAGATAGAATTGCTAATGGTTTGTTGATGGGTAGACATCTCCTCCATCAGCAGTTTTGTCTCAATCCTTATTTTTCTGTTTTTAAAATGATTTTAAATATGCATTTATTTATAGCAGTATTTTAAAATGATAATTTTATATAAGAAGTTAATATAACCAAATTGTGTATATAGGAAATAAAATGTGAATGCTTTTCTCTTTGAACCCTGGTTCTGTTTCAGACATATTCCATTATACTATTACTGAAACTTAGCTGAAAGTATTTTTACACAGGAAGAAGTATTTATCTGCTATGAGCTGAATTGTGCCCTCACCCACAATGCATACATCGAACCACCAATGGGACTATATTTGGAGGTAGGACCTACATGGAGGTGATTAAGGCTAAAGGAGGTCAAAGGATGGAATCCTAATGTGCTAAGATTGGTGTGCTTTATGCCGTCTTTGCTATTGGCTCTGTATCAAGGCATTCCTTCCACACTTAGCCAGGCCATTTTAGCCAGAGGTGAAAACTTAAGAGTATTTTCAGTCTCTTTTGTTTCCTAGAGTTCTGAAAAAGTGGATTCTGACACTTTTTGCAAGATTTTTCGATATTTCTTTGGATTGGTGGGTCATGGGTGCTGCCTACTTCGTCACATTTGCTGATGTCACTCTGGTGGCCGATAGATTTCAAATAAGTATTTTAATCAGGTAACACTGATCCCTTCAAAATGACTGAATTGACTCATTGTACTAATAGCTATGTATTGCATCTAGATCTGCTTTATCCAGGTTTAAATGATCACAATCTATCATGACTAAGTGGGCTTTATCCCAGAAATGCAGGGATGGTTCAATGTACACAAATCTATAAATGTAATTCATCACATAAGCATAAGTAGAAACAAAGAGCATATGATTCTCTGGATTCAGACACAGAAAAAGCATTAGACAAAATTCAGCACCCTTTTATGATGAGAACGCTTAACAAAATAGGTGTAGATGGGACTTACATAAAACTCATAAAAACCATATAAGACAAACCCATAGCCAACATCATACTGAACAGGGAAAAACTGAAAGCATTCCCGCTTACAACAGGAACCAGACAAGGTTGCCCTCTATCACTGCTTCCATTCAACATAGTTCTTCTAGAACTTCTAGAAGTCCTAGCCAGAGCAATCAGACAAGAGAAGGAAATCGAGGGCATCCAAATGGGGGCAAAAGAGCTCAAACTATCTCTTTTTGCTGACGATATAATCTTACGTCTAGAAAACCCCAAAGATTCTGCCAAGAGACTACTGGAATTAATAAATATGTTCAGCAAAGTCTTAGGTTACAACATCAATGTAAGCAAATCAGTAGCATTCCTATACACCAACAACAGTCAAACTTAGAACCAAATCAAAGACTCAATACCCTTAACAACAGCAACAAAGAAGATACTTTGTTGCTGTTGTTAAGGGTATTGAGGAATAAATATATTGAGGAATAAATATATTCCTAGGAGGTGAAAGACCTCTAGGGAGAACTATCAAACACTAAGGAAGGAAACAGTAGAAGATGTAAACAGATGGAAAAACATGTCATGCTCATAGGTCAGCAGATACATTTTTAAACAGATTATTCTACCAAAATCTGGCCATTAATATAATTTTTGACTCTACATAAATATTTATTGAAATTTGTCCTATTATAACATTTTACAGAGGCCATTCACATTGTTCTTTATGGAGGTTTATCTAATGCCAATTATAATTTTTAAGATATTATTTTTACTATACAATATTACAAACTTCCCTGTTTGCATTTGATACTCACAGGTAAAGAATAAGTTCATTAAAGTTTAGCATATAGATTAAATGTACATTTTAAGATATAATACTCTAACTCTAAACTTCCTATATAATTTAGTAGCATGTCTTCTTGTTCATCACTTCTCCTGAAAGGAAATGAGATCATTGTGAGTATTATTATTTATATTAAAGATGGGAGATGAAGGCAGTGGGACATAAATATCTTCCATGTGGTAAAGTGAATTGATATTGCATGCATTTTTGTAGAAAAATATCTTTAATAAATGGAGTCAGCTGGATTTGTTTGGGTGCAAAATAGATCGGTAAAATTTAGATAAACAGACAGGAAGACGGAAACCACTGGAGAAATAAATAGGCATACTAGCAAATAAATAGGCATGGAGAGAGCAGGAGAAAAAGTTTATAAGCTTAGCAGCTGAGGACAGAAGACATGAGCATTTAATTGAGACTTTAAAAGATAAACATAGGAGACTCAACTTGATGCATTGAGTTCTTGAGTAATTTAAGGGCAGATGAGTAATGAATGTATTGAAAATAGTATGTTAGGGAAAAACAAATCCTTGCAATGATTTAGAGGAAATGAAGAAAAGAAAATTCTAGAACACAAGATATTACCATTAAGATGTATTTGAATGCAGTAAGAAAGAATTCAACAAACTCAAAATGGCTTAAAATAATGGCACATTGCCTTATAATAAAAAGTCTCAAGATAATGCAGTCCTACCGTTGAATTATTTCAAGGGCTCTACAATACCCTTGAAAGCCTGGGTTCTTTTATATTTACCTGCACTACCGTCCTAAGAATTGTCCAGGTACAGCTGCCTTCTCTCATGGTTCCAAGGTGGCTGTCACAGCACCGGGCATCACATACAGGCAGTAAGTAACACTGTAGACAGACACGGAACATCCATCCTTATCTCACTCCTTGCTTAAGAGCAAGAAAGACTTTCTGAGAAAACCATCAGCAAACTTCCTCATATAGTTTATTGCACAAATTTGCATCACATGCCCATATTAAAGTCTACAATTTATCAAGGGGATTAAGGACATGGGGAACAATTTCGAGCTCCCACAATTCACAACCTATGGCTCTGAAAAGGCCCAGCCTCCCTTGGATACTCACAGAAGAGTGAACAAAGTTGGGGTCCTCTTGACGAGGAAGTTGAAGACGAATGGGTATTGTAAAGCCAGTCAATAGTGTTTTCCATAAAGCAAAAATAGCTACAGAGCCATTGTTTGTAAACAATGTCTAGTTCATTCACCATTTCAAATAATGAAAACATTAATCCTTTTAGAGAAAAAGCAATTTTAATCAGAATTTTTGAAGGGAAAAGTAGTAACATTAGGGAAAAAAATGATCAACCTTAATATTGTGTCCACTATTTCATACCTATCACTTGTATCATACCAACCACTTAATATCTACCATTATGAATGCAGATTTAATTTTATATCATCAGAATATGAAGGGATAATAGTCATTTAAGGAAAGATACTATTTTCTTAAAATTTAAAATGTATTAATATTTATTTGCTTATGTAATAAACTTTTGAAAAATTAAGCAATGTAATAATCATGGACAACAAATTCTGTACCTTCTAATTTAAAACTGGAATATTCTGCTGCTGTTTTAAACTGAAAAAGTAAACTTTGAGATATTAACATGTTATTATATGTAATTAATTTGTACAAACAACTATTTCTCTATAGTTTTTTCTTTCATGAACTTCTTTCCTGTCAGCTTTACTGGCATTTAATGTACATTTATTAAAAGACCTTGATATCTTGGCAAGTTTTTTTTAATGAAAGAGGGACAGAAGTAGCTTTTTGTCTCTTTTCAAAGCCAAAATTTTTCCTTTGCAAAAGACTGTGACCAATGCAGATATACCTAGCCAAATGTGAGAACCTTAAACAATTTATAGAAAATACAATATACTTTATTATTTCACAATGGAAATACTTAATTACTTCCACATTTCAGAGAAAAGGCTGATTGTTATAACACGTGCATGCTGATACCAAACATGATTTCTAGAAGAAAAAATGCTGCTATTAAGAGTGGACAATGTCTGTAACATTTTGTAACATTTTTCTTCAGTCAGATTCAGTAGAAAACAATGGAAGATAACAAAAAAAAAAATTCAAGCATATTAATAGTATTTGAATGTAATAACTAGTCAGAATCTTCTTGATATAGAGGTATAAATGTTAGTCAATTTTGCAGTTGTTAATAAGAGCAAAATTATATATTTGCTGCTATCCTCACAATGAAAATGCATTATTATTGACAAGTCATGCCCTATGAACACCTGTTGGTTGTCACTTAAATGTATCCTTCAAGATACTAATGTTTTTGAGAAAACCTCAGCACTTAATATATCTCATTACATAGAATTATGTATTAAGAATAGTAGGAAAATATGCAACCAGTTATTATCCATCCTTTATTTCACTGTTACAATACTTGATTGAAACCTTAAACTAACAAACCTTATCTAGATTTCTATGGTTTTCTTATTTTCCTTCTGAATGAGGCCCACATTGAAGCTTTTGGTGTCACTGTGATTTGTGAGAACCTGGGAAAATCCACTTAGTAAGCAGACTTTTTTTTTTTTTTTTTTTTTGCAATTGCTCCAAGATTTCTAGGCTTCTAATCATAACTAAAGTTAATGAAGAAAAAAATTAATTGCTCTATTTAAAAGTGCTATTTAGGGGCTTACAAAAGTGGAACAAGTGGAAATATGAGATACTCAATCTCTTAACAAGCTAGAATGATTAATTTGATATGCAATTGCTCTAAATCTACATTTTTCTTTCTCAGCATGCCAGATGCATTCTCAAAACCCCATAGTGTTGGCAGCTCACCTGTGCTGCTCACTCTTTTCATCCTTTTGATTTGCAGAGATGTATTCTATTGCCATGTCGAGATGTTCTCTGTCCACTGTTGAGTACACATCTGCCTTAGAGGCAACATACTTATTTTTTTGTAAATAGGGGAATTCTGTGTGTTGTTCTATTAAGTAAATGAATATTGGAAAGATCAACAGGAAAAATTGAATAGCTCAACATTTCAAGTAAATTGCAAAACAAAATGAACCCATTTATGTTTCAAAAAAAAGCAATACAAATGGAGATGATGTCAATACATGCATATACATTTTTTCATATATACATAATTTTTAATGCTAAAAAATTGATCAGGAAGGTTATATACAAAACTGTTAACTGTCTTTGGAAAAGACTGTGGTATTGTATGTGTGGGAAGAATGAGTTAAAAAAGTTAAAGAACACTTTTACATTTTAGGCTTTTCATGCGCTGCATATACTTGATTAAATAAATGTGTGCATGTATGCATATATAAACAAGACTATGTTTGAGTTTATATTGACTTATACACTCACAAGATTTAAAAATATTTTAGCCAAGGAAGATAAAATGATATCGAAAAAGTAGGAAAATAAAGAATAGGAGGCAATTCTGTTACAGGATTAAAAATCAATTAAGCCAAGGGGCTGCTGTCATCTCAGTAACAATGTAACAATCCTGGGAAGCTTAACTTGCAGGTCTGTTGTGCTGGTTTGTTCATTCTCTTCCCACTTCAGGGGATGGCTCAGTGGTCACAAGAAAAATGATAGAGAAAGCGCAAGATTAAATCAGATAAGGAATAATCGAGCCACCGGGGGCCAGTGGGAACAGTGTGCCACACAGGTTACGGAAACCCTGAGTTAACTGAAGGACTGTGTACCTATAAAATAGCCTAAACTCCTCTCAACAGAACAGTGGTCCTTTAAGATGAGAGTCTGCCATCCTCCTCATTTGCGGGCAAATTAATAAATCTTCCTTTCCTTTCTCCTCAACCCACTTGTCCTCATCATTTTTTTTTTTTTTAATTTGGTTTCAGGAATGGTACCAAGCTCTTGGCAACAATTTTTCTAGTACCTACATTCTTTTGTTGGATTTGGAATTTTCCTTTCTACGTACTCTAGTTTTTTACCTCCTACAGTCACATTTACCAGATTAAAAACATATTTTAAACTTTATGCTTAATGAAAATATTTATGTTACAACTGTCTCCATAAAAATGTTTAGCGGAGAAGACAACATACCAGTTAAATTATGAGAAATTGTTCTACATTGTTCATTTTTAGACTTCCCAAATGGAAAATAATTCCTAATAGCATCTTAAATTTATACAATGTTATATAGTTTTTGAAAGCTGTGAATAGACTGAAACAGAAACCTTGGAATATTTCATTTCCATATTTTCCAAAGTAAATTAATCACTTATCTCTAATTGATTTCTTATCGAAGAATTATTATTTTTCTAATATTTCTCAAGAAATATTGTTTCAGAAATGGTGGAAAAGTATTAACTTCAAGAGTTAGAGGACACACAGGTGAGTTAGTTTAACTGATTATCAAATGAAATTTAAATGACTCAACTATAATACTCCTTTCCAAGTTTAAATGTAATAATGATAATAATAGGTGATATTTATTGAGTTTGTCATGTATTGCTTTAAGGATCTTAAACATATACTTCCCTTAATGCTCAAAATATTGTAATGAGGTAAATGCAGTTACTGTCTTCATTTTAGAGACAAAGAGTATAAAGCATCCATAGCTACACAGATTACCTTTTTATCTATTTAACTGACTTTTACATCTCCAATTTGACTACAATGCATTTGTCTGGTTTAAAATAATTTAGATTTTAAAGATCAAAGATAAAACATACTACATTAGACCTTTTGAGAACTAAAAGAATATGTCTTTCCTTCATCAAGATTTATTTTTTATGAAGAAATTATTCATAATCTGGAGTTTCTAGAATCACAATGTTATTGACAGAGTACCACATTATGATCCTTTCAAAATATATTTTTCATTTATATATGCACTTTTTCTCATTATGTGTTTACTTTTAGCCTCTTTATTAATAGACTTCCACATTAGTCTTATTGCACCAGAACCCTGGTCTACAGAGAGTTAAAGATTTTTTATCTTTACCTCTAACTCAGGTTTTCTCACCTTTTTAGATGAATGATATAAAAGATTGCGTTCAGTCCTTGGCCAGTGATTCACTCAGTCATGCTTACGTAATGAAACTGAAGCTCGGGGGAGCTTCTCTGGTTTCCAACACTCTGTGCACATTGCTACACATCAATCTTGATCGTCCTGTCTCTCGAAGTCTCAAGGGAGAGGACATGGAAGCTTCACACTTGGACTCCTCCCAGACCTCATTGTTGGCAACTCTTCTTCTTTTGTCTGGCCCTGACTTGTGTCTTTTTTGCTATAATAAAACTATAATCATCAGTGTAGCACTTTCCTGAGTTCTGTCCGTCATTGCAGTGAATTCTTGTACCTGAGCAGTCAGTGGGAAACCCCGGATATGTAGCGAGTTGGTCAGGGGCATAGGAACACCTAAGCTTGCAGCTGGTGTCTGAAGTGAGGACAGTCTTGATCGGGACTGTGCCCGTAACCTGTGGGATGCGCTGGTTGGTAGTGTCAGAAGTCATCGCAGCTACCATGACAGTCTCTATTTCCCCCTTATACATTGCAGATCTGTGGTCAGGCACTAGTTTCTGGGCGTACAACTTACTATTCCCATGGCCAAATCAAAGGCATTTAGCTCAATAGTGCATAAACTTATATATATGATTACTATGGTTGCTAGTTTGGATAACGTGTTCTTAATAGGTAATAGAATCAGTTGTCAGGTTTCATTTTTACATAGCATTAAGTACTCTTGTCTTTTCCAGTTTAGCAAGCTGCCCCCAAATCTAACAATTACTAAGCACACTCTAATTGACTAAATAGTAAAGTCAGAATCAGTTAGATGTTTTTGAAGCTGGATTTACACTGCTACAACATGAAGGTGTAATTTAATTCACTTGGTCAGGCTCTATTAGAGACCTGAAAGACTTAGTGAAAGTAAGACCCTAAAAAAAACATATGTAGCATCATTTTTTAATTAAAACTTCTCAGTAAAATGGGGCAATAAATTAAGTGCTGGATAACAGGAAATTTCATAAGTGAAATTAACCTGTTTGTAAACAAAAGAGAAACTTAGTTATTCATTACATTATCTCTTGAATTTAGGCAAAGTACATTTTCATATAACTGACAACACAGGTAATAACAATTGTTACCATAAGTGTAACTTTAAAAAATATTTTCATGCCTATTTTTTAAATTTTTCTAGTTGTTATTCTGCTTGCTTAATTTGTAACTACAAGCCATTTGCTTTGATTTTTTTTTTTTTTTTTTTTTTGAGACAGAGTCTTTGCTCTGCCCAGGCTAGAGTGCCGTGGCGTCAGCCTAGCTAACAGCAACCTCCAACTCCTGGGCTCAAGCAATCCTCCTGCCTCAGCCTCCTGAGTAGCTGGGACTACAGGCATGCGCCACCATGCCCAGCTAATTTTTTCTATATATTTGTAGTTGTCCAGCTAATTTCTTTCTAATTTTTTAGTAGAGACGGGGTCTCGCTCTTGCTCAGGCTGGTCTCGAACTCCTGAGCTCAAACGATCCACCCAGCTCGGCCTCCCAACACCTGTTTTGTCGCTCAGTTTAGCTTTCTCATTTCATGTCTGAGATTTCTTTGTTACAATAAAATTATCTGTAGCTATTTTATACATTTATGCAGAGGGAAAAGTCTCTGACTTTGCAGGTTTTGAATTCTGTTAGTTTATTTTTTTTAAATAAATGTTGTATTCCAATAAAAACAGTTCACATAAACCTCTTTCTGTAGTCTGAACTCTTGGCCTGTCTTGTATCCATCTGTATTCAAGGTCACGCCCACTTTAGCAACAGAAACAATCCAGGTCTTTACCAACCTGCTTATGTTTTACTTTTTAACTAATATTTCATTTCCTAAAAACTTGCTATTTGTTATATAATCTAAACGTTTGCCAATTTTTATCACCTCTATTGCCTTCTGCAAGGATTGTAGGGAAAATGAGGTTTAGGGCACATGAAAGCAAATCAGAGACTGCAGTTTAATTCTTTCTAGAGTGTCAGGAAGATGTGTTTTCAGGCTCAGAAGCACTAGGTCTCCGGGTACTCAGAGCAATGTCGATGAAGGGGAATTATTCAGGAGATTACTGAAAAAGGATTAGTGGCAAAATTAGGCAGGACTGTGTGTCTCTGTACCTGCCTGATTACTCTGCACTCTCAACTGCCTGAACGACAAAGATAACCCTGTCTTTGCTCTGTGTCGCGTGACGCCATTGAGTGAGTCAGAGTTCTCTTTTATAAAGCAACACAGGACGATGGCTTTATGGATTTTTCTCACCAGCGCAGGAAAACTCATTATCGACATAAATCATTATGTATAACCCTGGTATGGCATTGTCAGCATTTTTAAACATATAATTAGCTATCAGTGTGATAAATTCATTTCTAAAATCAAATAAAATATCAGTCATATTTAATAGGGTTTCTCTTAATCCCAATGTCTGGAAGTACTTTCTGATGTTCTACTTGTGTAGAATTGTCTGATGTCTAATTTTTGAAGAATACCTTTGGATATTGTCTCTAAAAGAATGCTGGAATACACACTACCAAAAGCAAGGCTCTTGTTATGTGAGATAGTAAAATGAGCCTGAGATGACTGGAAAGGAAAAAACTGGGTTAATACACTGACAGAAAATAGACAGAGCATTAAGGGTCTTGCTGTCTTAATGACTGAATGAGACCAACACAGTGTTTAGATTATGATACTTTCTTGACTAGCATGCCGTTCTGACTACTTAAGTATATATTTTGATTCATTATCTAGCTATTATTCAGAATATACAGGAATATACATTTGACACACATAAATGATAACATAATCTCAAGGTGAGTTTTTCATTTGAAAGTATCATTTTTTTGTACTATATATAATTTGTTAGTTCCAGTTGCTGATTTTAATAAATTGATGTGAACAAATATGAGCTAAATTTGTATTCAAGAAATTGGAAATTTTTTCCTGGAAAAAATTATATTTAATTAAAATCTGCATCTGCAATGCACAGCCATTCAATAACCTGTGTTTGCAACAGTGACTTGATCTTTACATGCTATTCACACTCGGAATTGGCCTTTTAAAAAATGTTTAAATTTAGAACTGGCCTTTAAAAATAAAAATAATTCACCAGTGCCATCTTGCCTGGAAAATAATCTCATTCTGGAGAGCCTGAACCGTTACAAATGTGTTTCTGGTGAGTTACAGAGGTAAGGAGTACATCTAGTAGATCATTTCTTAAACAGAAATAATGACCTGTATTAGCTAATCCACATCTAACATTATTAGTAAGTCTCTGTATGAAGAATATAGGATATTTTGATAAATATTTGGCCTCATCCTGTAATAAATTGAAGATATTTGGAAAAACTCAACAATTTCTATTAAAAAATTTTTCTTAAATAAAATATAATATTTGTTAAATTAATATATAATATCTATTTTAAATTAAGAGCCAACATTACACCTAATGCTAAATTTAACTAGAAAACTTAGCTCTTACCTTAGTTCATTTGGTCTGCTAAACAAAGTACTATAGACTGGATAGCTTATAAGCAACAGCATTTTTTTTCTCACAGTTCTGGAGGCTGGGAAGTCCAAGATCAAGATGCCTGCAAATTTGGTGTCTGGTGAGGGCCGGTTCACAGGCTAAGACTTCTTGCCGTGTCCTCACATGGTAAAAGAGGCAAAGGGTCTAACTTGGGTTTCTTTTGTAAGGGCACTAGTCTCGTTTTTGAGGGTTCCATCCTCACTGCTAATCAACTCCCAAAGGCTCTGTCTCCTGACACCATCACTTTGGGGCTGAGGATTTCAACATACGGCTTTTGGGTGGGACCATAACAGCTCTTGGCATTGATGGTTACTTGTTAACTATATTAAAATTACAATGTTGTTATAATTTTTAAAAAATAAAAGACAACAGAGAATGATAAAGAATGACAGAGAGTAAATAGAGAATGATGGAGAAAACCATAGACAAGGATATAAATTAAAAGCAAAAATTTCATAATATTCTGCTACTGCAGCCTATCCACATATACACACACACACATAAATCCTATCCACTAGAAGTCACAACTGTTTACAGTTTGGATTGTATTGAATTGGATCTCCTTAGGATCTTCCTTCCTTCCTTTCTCCCTTTTTTGGTTAATTTATATAAGGATGTGTCTGTCTACATACTTAGGTACACATACACTTATTTAATATATACACATATAAAAATTGTAATTTATACTCTGATATATTTATGCATATTTTTATCCAAATTGTCTCATACTGCACCTACAAAATACTTTTTCACCTAACAATGTAGTAAAGATAACATGTTATAGCAATACGTAAAGATATTCCTCATTCTTTTCTTATTTACTTGTTTATTCATTGAACATCAATGTCTTATATTCAATTTGTCAGGAACTGGAGATACAGCAGTGAACAAAATGGAAAATGAACACAGGAATTGGAAGATTTTACAAAGAGAAATAGAGGAAACCAGATCATGTCAGGTATTTTGAGTTGTAATGGGAACGTTGGGTGTTAGCTGAATGACGTGGAAAACCACTAGAGGATTTGAGCAGACTGTGACTCTGAAATGACTGCTGCTTTGACAATAGCCCCTGAAGCACCAGAGTAGAAATAAGGAGACCTGTAAGTAGGAGCCCGTTGGAATGATCAGGAAAAAGAAGTGATCATGGATTGGACCAATGTAAAAGCAGTGGATGTGATAAGAAATGTTTAGCTCTGGGTAGATGTCAAAATTGACAGCCGATAAGATTTGTGGACAAAGAGCAAAAACAGGAGTAAAATATCAATCCATTTTTTAAATGGATGTTAATTTTATTTAAGGCAGTTTTAGCACAAATTGATGGATGGCCGTATTTTTGTTTATTTTTATTAGGATGGCAAATTTTATTGATGAATATTAATACTGAATGATAATCATAATTCTCAAATACGCAAATGAGATGGGTCTGTCTTTTTCTGTGACAGTGAAATACCGTTCTAGTACAGAGGTCTTTATTTTGAGGGAGACTTAAAATGCATTTTAAAGACTTTTTGTTTTGCTTTCATTCTTCTCTGTGATCTGACATTTTTGAAATAGCACTGGAGTAATGAGCTACACTTGGCAAAAGTTAAAAGTGCAAATTTGGAATTCATGCTTTCAAAGACAGGGAGTTTTGAAAATTTTGTTTCTGTTTCACCTATGGAAAAAAATCCATTTGAGTTTTTATCTTCTTTGTTCAGTTTTCTTACCATATATTTTCTAGTAAACCCCTCATTATTAGTAAATTCATATTAAATGCATTGTGAAAAGATCTCTTAGAATTATTTGAAAACTTCCACTGAATATTCAGTTATTTACCCAATTTATTAGTTCACAGATTTATACATTCTTTTCTTTTTCTTGTTAAATGAGGTAATATATCTACATGCTAGAACATTCAAAGACCAAATTCTTGAGTTTATTTGAGAGTGCTATCAGTTTTTGGTTTTCATATCCTATGGCATTACTTCCTGATTTAGTAATTTATTGCTTTCTTTTATTTTTCTTAGGTTTGTTTTCTCTTCTAAACTGCCTTTGTGTTTATACCGCATAGCTCCACTCTTCGGAGGCATCTGTCATTGCAGTAGAGAATTCTTACTTCTGATGTTCTTCCCTCTTTAGGAACAAGTGCTAAGAAGTGGAAATGGCACAGGCATCCATCAGAAAAGGCGTTTGATCAACCCAAGTGAGATGGTCCTAGTGTGTAGAAGTGGATGATCAGAACTGGTTATGGCTGCATTAGTCTTTCTGCTTGGATGCTCAGTGGACATTTTGCTTACCTCTAAAGCCGAGGAAATTTTGTAAGACTTGTCTCAAGCTTAATAGATCTATATATGTTGTATTGCAATATGAACTCTATCAACATATTAATGAACTCCTCATAAGTTTACTTAATTTCTTCAAATATATTTCTTTTATTTGCTTAATTGGGATTAATTATAAATGTATATTCTCCTATATTTTGCCCTCTATAGTTATTTTTCCCATATTTTCAATAATTTATTTTAGATTCCATTTTTATTTCCTTTCATTTCTTACTATGTTTTGCCAATACCTATTATATAAACATTTACTATCACCAGGAAGGTTGCTATTTTTGTACTGATTTTAATATTTCTTTTAATTTCTTTTCTGAGTTCCTCTAATATTTTACCTCATCTGTCCACCTATTATATCTTCCCTGAGATTTCATATCTATGCTTTGAATTCTATAATGTTTAAATAAATTCTTCAATTCCGGAGTGGTTTATTTTTATTTTGACTTTCAATTTCTTTAGTGTTGTATTTCTTACAAATCTTTCTTCAACATTAATTTGATTGCACTTTTTTCTTTTTCTTTTTAAATAATGTACTATAATTTACTTGATTCTGTGCTGCTTCTTTTTAGTTTATTAATAATCTTTTAATTTTGATTGACACATAGTAATAGCACATACTTATGGGGTACAATGTGATGTTTTGACACATGTATACACGATGTAATAATCAAATCGGGGTAATTACCATATCCATCATCTTACACATTAATCATTTCTTTATCATGAGAACATTTAAAAATCTCCCCTAGCTATATTGAAATATGCAATATGTTATTCTTAACTCTTTCATCCTATATGCAATAGAATACTAGAATTTATTCCTTTCTAACTGTAGCTTTGTACCTGTTGCCAATCACTTTAGCTCCCCTAGCCCCATCCTCTGGTAACTACTATTCTACTCTCTATTTCTATGAGAAGAACTTTTTAGATTCCACATACATGTGCGATCATAAGGTATTTGTCTTTCTGTGCCTGGCTTATATCATGTAGCATAATGTCCTCCAGCTCCATGCATATGGTAGCAAATGACAGGAGTTATTTTTTATGGCTGAATAATATTCCATTCTATATCTACATCACGTTTTATTCATTCATCCATTGATGGACATTTAGGTTGATTCCATAGCACAGTTATTGTGAATAGTGCTGCAATAAACATAAAAGTGCGGATACCCTTTCAACATACTGATTTCATTTCCTTTGGATATATGAGGTCTGTCAAGAAATTATCCAGCTATATAATATGAAAAATAGAGACTTTTATTGAAGAAGATACAAGAAACATTGTGCATAGGACAATTTTGCTGGGATCTTAGGTGCCAGCTGAGTCAGTATTCTGGTATTTTCTTTTTGCACACATTAGTGTCTTTTTCTTTTTCTTTGAAGAACTCCCGTTAGCAGTTCTTGTAAGATAGACCTTGTGGTGATAAATTTTTTTCAGATTTTGTTTTCCCTGGGAAGTTTTTATCTCTCCTTCATCCCATTGGGGCCATGGGTCTCTGCTTGATGCCAAGGCAGGTCCAGAATCATTGTCACAGTCACAGGCCTGAGTTAGGGTCTATTGGGTTTTGCGCAGTATTGGGTTCCATTGTGGTGGGCCCAGCACTGAGTTCCAAATCAAAGTCCTTCACTGATTTTCCTCTCTTTCCCCCAGGTGAGCCGAGTGGCTCTCCTTGCTGTGCTGCTTAGAGTTGTACAAGGGATGATGCAGACAATGTGGCTCTGTACTGAGATCTTCCACCTGGTTTCCTTACCTCTTGTGGAGGTATTTTTGTGCTAATTCCTGGAGGATCTTATTCTGTCATTTTGCTCCACCCTTTCTCCAATAATTTTTTAATAAGACAGTTTCTATCAGATCAGCTACTGGCAGCTCTTTCAAGTGGGGAACGGAAGACATAATCTACAGTAGCTGGAATGTTTCCTAATTCTTAATGAAGCGTTTTGTGGCATTGAATTATTATGGTAGTAGTGGTGTGTGTGTGTGTGTGTGTGTGTGTGTGTGTGTGTGTGTGTGAGAGAGAGAGAGAGAGAGAGAGAGAGAGTTTTAACTTTATTTCTTTCCAATTAGCAAAGATCTGAAACTATAGACTTAATATTCATAATTTCACTCTTTAACATATCCTTACCTTCAAATTACTTTCCATAAAAATGATACTTTGATGGATTTTAGGAACTCTTACATGTTCTCTTGTTATAATTATTATTTTACAAAATATAATTTTTACATATTTTCTCAATATATTTATGCAATTTATTGCAAGATTTTATTTTTAAAAAATGAACCCTCTATTCCTTTTGAATTATCAATTTGCTCTCTGGTCTTCTTATATTTTTGCCTTCTTTGTTTCAGAGTATCTGTTTCATGCTATGGCTCTTATGAACACAAAGTCATTTTCAACACATTTCTTCTTTTCCTTCCTCTTGTATGGATTCCAGAGAGCTGATATATTTGAATTTCAAGCCTTTCTTTCGGGTAGAGGTGGCCACTTATCACAGTTCTTGCCATGTAATGTATGAAGAATTCTCTGTGGAAGCTTTTTCTACATGACTAAAAGAAACCACTCACTTTTTCTCCCATTCTTTCTTTTTGCCTGGACTACAAATGTTCTTGGAGCTGCATTGCCACCATGAGGCCACTGCGGAAAAATGTCAAAATATAAGCATTTTAGAAAAAAGAACTCTGTTCTTAGTAATTTAGGAAATGGGAAGCTACATCTTTTTGGAAGGAAGGAGGACTGTCTCCTCACTTTTTGAGGCTAAAAATAGTCCTTTCTCTACTTATGCTGGTGATTGATTGCTTTTCTGTGACCTGAAGTGGTAGAGGAGTTCACTGTTTTATGCACGGAATTTTCTGGGAACTGCTGTCTTTTCAGCTCTAAATACTTTCCTAGCCTTAAAGGAACCAGTTTTCTTGAGCCTCTTGTGTGTTCTGCCTGGTACATGGGACCATTCATTGGACATAGGCACTTTCCCTTTCCATGTAACCAGTATTTTCCCCATTTTCTTTATTATAACCTTCTTTCACATTTCTTTAATAAGTAGTTTGTTGACGTATTATCTCTGCCGGTCTCCTTTTCATTCTCTTTGCTGGTCATATGCGTGTGTATGTGTGCATGCGTGTGTCTGTGTTCCAATAAAACTTTATTGCTATTCATTATTTTGTTTTGATCTGTATTTTTATCTGGCATCATTTCCTTCTTAAACATTCTTTGTAGTGAGTGCCATTCTGTTGGAGATGAATTCTTTTAGCATCCTATGTTGTAAAAGTCTTCACTTTGTTGTTGAAAGATATTTTTGCTGAGTACAGAATTCTAGATTGGCAAGATTTTTTTCTTTTGATATTTTGCTGCACACTGTCATTATTTTCACTGTTTTAAAAATGAATCCTGCCTTCACCCTCATTTTTGTTCCCCTTTATGTAATATGTCTTTTTCCTCTGGCTGCTTTTGAGGCTTTTTATCAATGTTTTAAAGCAATTTGATTATTATGTGCCCTGATGTAATTTTTATTAAATCATCTTGTACTTGGTTTTGACGAGCTTCTTAGATCTGTGCATTTATAGTTTTCAATTAATGTGGAAATATTTTCACTATAATTTATTCTAATAGTTTTCTGATTAAAGGGAGTCCAACCGCACATATGCAAGTGTGTCTGAAGTTGTTTCCCAGCTCACTGGTGCTCTTTCCTTTTTCCCTTTTCTTTGAATATTTTTTAAAATCTCTATCCTTCTTTTTGGATAGTTACTATCTTTAACTTCAGTCTTCATATACATTTTTAAAGATCTATTTTATTTTATGGAAGTTTAAGGAGAGAGTATATTCTTTCAGCAGTCCTAAAACTAAAAAAGCCCCTTTTAATAATTCATTTTTGCTAATTCCATTATAATAACATACGAGTGGGAGAGAAGACATGAGGGAAATCTCTGCACTTTCTGCTCATTTCTGTAAACCCAAAACTTCTTTAAAAAATAAATTCTGTTAATTAAAACATCGGTCATACAAAATACTGACTTCTAATTTTTATCAAAAGAATGCCACCAAATTATACTTTTACTGAAGGAAATAATGTATTTCATTTATTTTCTTTTACAAAATCCTATGAAGCATTGATATGCAAATAGATATAAACAGAGAATATATTCTCCTCGGTCTAGACTTTTTCTAAAATTCTAACAGACACACAGCATATAATTTTATCTTAAAAGGCAATGGACAAGAATTAAGTCACTTCCTCTCTTATTGGGAGAAGTAAGTGGAGGGGTGAGAGACCAAGTTTGTTAGGGGATACTAATGCACCTTGGAATCATAAAGACGTTTTAAAAAATTGTTTATTCCAAACAGAAACAACAACAGTGGTTAAATGAATGCCTAAGATAGTGTAGGTCAAAGATAGGTTTGGTAACAGACCACGAAAGGGGATTGACTGTACGTAGCAGACAGCATAAATCTGGCATTAGAAAAGATGAGCTGACAATATAGGTCTTAATGAGTTGGCAGATAAGCCATTTTTTCCCAGTTATTAATAGAAGGTGATGATGGTTAGAATAGAGAGAAATATAACAACCCTAATAGCAATCACTTATATAGTGCTTACCATATGCTGAGCATTAGTTAAATACTATATATAAATTCTCAAAACATTTCCACAGTAAAGGAACTATAATAATTTTCATTTTACTGAGAAAATACAAAAGTGTAAGGGATTAATTAACTTGCCTGAAGTCAACACAATTAGTGGAAGAACTGAAATTTAAACACAGGCATTCTAGCAATATTATTTAACACAAATTCAATGAATCCAAGTAAAACTTTATGAAAAAAGGAACTAGCTGAATGTACTGAATGATACGAGAAAGTAAAAATTATTTTGGACTGAAGAGTAAAAATCCGCCTTGCCATTAATCAGGCTGGAATTACAAAGACAAAAGATGTAAATAGACTTTCACAAAGGATAGCACCTAAATGGCCATAAAACATGAACATATGCATAGAATAAATAGTCATCAGGGAAAGTGTAAAGGTTAAAATGAAAAAATATGCAGCATCAAGCGTCTGCAGCATGTGAATCAACAGAAACTCTCAGACATCACTGTTGGGTGTGTGTTGGTAGAACCACTTTGGAAAAAAAAGCTAAACATAGCAATTCCCATGGCCAACCATTATAGTCATGGGTATATGACAAATAGAAATCTTTACATATATTCATAAAAAGAATAAAAATTTTTAGGAGAGCCTTATTTGTAAAACGTCCAAACTGGAGAGGACCCAACTGTTTATCAATGTTTCAATGGATCGATGAATTCGACTACACTCACATAATGGAATACGACGCAATATAGAAATGAACAAATTCATGCTACACACACACCACCACCACAAATGATTATCACGAGTGTAATATTGAGGTGAAGAAATCAGACACACAAGAATACACATTTTTTTCTTTTTTATGTAAAACTAAAATACATAGGAATTTCAGCATACTGGCAATGTTTTCTTTCTTCATCTGTGCCCTGTGGACTGGATTTGTTCAGTCTGTGAAAACTGAGCAAAACATAGACATGATTTGTGTAAGTTTCTTTCTGTTTGTTATAATTTAGTTTAAAAATTATTTAAAAAATAAAATACAAAGTTAAAAAGTATAATATGTTCAGTATATATTGCCTAACTGAGTTACCTCACTGAGTAAGCAAGTACAGAACTGTTAGCCACAGGGAGGGTGATCTAGTAACAGAACGGCAGCAAAGGAGGAAGATGCTGAATATTGGTCAGAAGTTTGAGAACTGCAGCAGCAGAAACTACATCTTGTCTCACTAACTCTTTTCTTGTAATATAGAAATTTGGGGGCTTAAGAAAATTTGTATAAAGGTTACCTGTTTTTAAATCTGAAAGAGTAAGAAAATATACATGACTCTAGTCATTAAATGCAAAAAATACTCCACACTTGCATATAACTTTCTATATTGAAAAAGGAAAATGTTTATATTAAAAAAAGTAAAATTATCTCCTATTTCTTTGGCTATAACAAGGAAAACATATTTTAAAATATTAATTCCATTATTAAATATAGTTTTAATGTATCAAGATGTCATTTTAGATGGTCAAGAAAATACATACATAGTTAGGGTATCTTAAATTTTGGACATTTTAGCAACTTGGATAGAGAAGTTTTAGAACTTCCTCTAAATTTTGCGGAGTGTTGTATACATGGAATTATATAATATGTTGCCTTTACAGACTCACTTATTTCATTCAATAATATGCATTAAAGATTCACCCATGTTCAGATTGATAGCTCATTCCTTTTAGTTGCTGAGTTATAGTCCGTTCTACGGATGTACTACAGTTTGTTTATCTTTTCACTTATTGAAATATATCTTTGTTGTTTTCAGTTTTTGATGATTATGAATAAAAGTTCTATAAATTTCTGTGTGTGGGTTTTAGTATAGACCTAAGTTTTCAAATCAGTTAGCTAAATACTTAAAAATGTCATTGCTGAGTATGGTAAGATTGTGTGTAGCTTTATAGGAAACTGCCAAACTGTCTTCCCATATGGCCCTACTATTTTACATCCTCACCAGCAACTGAATGGGAGTTCCTGTCGCTCCCACCCTTCTCACTAATTAGCATTGCCAGATTTGGGATTTTAGCCATTCTAATAGATGTATAGTATATCTTTTTGTGGTTTTAATTTGCATTTCTCTAATGACAAATGATATTGAGCATCTTTTCATGTGTTTGTGTATTTTCTTTGGTGATGTGTCTGCTCAGAATATTTGCTCATTTAATTTTTTTCTTATTGTTGACTTTCAGTACTTTTTATAGGATAAAAAGCCATTTATCAGAGTTTGAAAATATTTCCTCCCAGTCTTTCTATTATCTTTACAGAGTCTTTTGCAGAGCAGAAGTTTTTCAAGAATCCAAATTATTACTTTTTCTTTCACAGATCATGCTTATTAATGTACCCAAGGTCATATAATTTTTTTTCTGTGGTTTCCTCTAGAAGTTTTATACTTCTGTATTTTACATTGGGTCTTAAATTCATTTTGAATTAGTTTTTGTGAAAAGTGTAAGGACTGGTCTAGATCGATTGTTTTTCTCTGCATGAGATGTTCAAATGTTCCACCACCACTTGTTAAAGAAAACAATCTTTTCTTTATTGAATGGCCTGTGTTTGCAGAAAATCCATTGGTTCTATTTATGTAAGTCTTTTTCTGGCCTCTCTATAACATCCTATTCATCAATGTGTCCATTCTTTCAGCCATGCCGTGTTGTCTGATTATACTATCCTTACGATAATTCTTAAATTTGAATTATATGTGCATCATTACTTTTGCTAATGTTCTAGTTCTCATATTTTTCATCTTAGCTAGAAATAAAATTCTTGTTTTTGTTTATCCCCTGGATCCGTGTTTTCACGCAGCCCCTGTAGGCACCTGCCTTTATGTTGCCTTTCTCTCCCACACAGGTGACACCTGGTGATCCCCTGTTGAATGGTTAGACCACTGTACCTGATGACAGACCTCTTTCTACTATTACTACCATAGCATCATGTTGCCTATCATAGTATATCTCCTAGAAATAGTTATTTAATACACAAACATGTGACTTATTGGAATCATAGTTATTTTAACTCAGGAAAAAATGTATCTTGCGGTGTAGTATAGACGAGAAATGCTTATATTTATTTGAAAAATAAAATATTTAATTGCCTCATTATTTGTTATCCAAAGTTTTGTGGCAATTTAGCTAGCTATTAAATGAGACTGCATTAGACAGAAGATTAATGAGCACTGAAAAAATAGCTTGCGCTGGTGCAATTTCACATTTACATTTTACTTTTTTTTTAATTTCAGCTCATTATGGGGGTACAAAAGTTCAGGTTATATATATTGCCCATGCCCTCCCATCCCCCCGAGTCTGAGCTTCAAGCGTGTCCATTCCCTAGACGGTGTACTTTAAAAAAGCATGAGGTAATTCAGGATAAGAGCCACAATAGGATATAACACAAGATTAGGACACCTTCACTTGCATTATTTGCAAAGATATAGCTCTGTTTTATAATACAGGATATAATAAGGATTTCTTTTGGCTTTGGGACCTTTATTAGAAAATATTTCTTCTTTGCTTTTACATATGTTCATTATTGTTATTATTATTATTTAATTATCAGATCTTGTGAAAATTGTCCAATTCTCATTCTGTCCATTTTGTAACATCATCAATAACTTTGGTGTCAAGCATCAGAAAGACAATAATATCAAATAGCTGTGAGCCAAGGAAATGGCCCCAGGAAATGGATTTGTGCTCTCCTGAAGTTGGAGGCTATAATGGAACCTATTTTAGGGCCTGCAAGGTAGGAGAGTTGCCAGGAGGAACACAAATCACGACTGCCACCAGAGTGACATCCACTGAATGATGCATTCTACAGAAGGGAGAGAGGTGGAATGTTAGGGACATTAAAATCATTTTTCTTGTCAGAAGTAAATGGTGCACAGTCTTCTTTGCCCTTGCCAACACATTGCAGACTTTAGTTTTCAAGATATTTGTCTTCTGTGCTGCTATGTATGAGAAAAGTTTAGAAACTTAAAAGTAATTACCATCCACAGCCTGAATATATAGAGAAAAAGTGAAGTGAATTAATTGCTATAGAGATCAGTAATTAATTGTTCATATAGCCACTACATAAAAGCAAGTCTTTATCTTTAGTTCAGGCTCCAAACTTCACTGTTGGATTTAACCTACTAAAACTGATTTTCCATAGCCTCTGTTTTAACCAGCGGTGAAGAACACGTCCATTTCACTTGGTGTCATGGTTATTGCCAAGATCAAACAGAATTCAGCAAGAGCAAAACTGTGTGTAATGCCGGTGGCCATTTTAACAGTTTTCCAAAAAGTGCTTGTTCAATAAATGAGTTGATAAGGATCAATACAAGCCTAACACTTCTATCATGTTTTGTAAATATATAATGAACCATACATAGCCAACTTTAGTAACAGATTTGAGCATATCTTCAACTCATTTCCTTTTGTGACGAGAGAAAGTTATGACAATCTCTTCCAGACGTTTCACTAGTACTTGTCATGATCAGCCATCACTTAAAAATGCATTGATTGCTCTTTACCCCCAAAGGAAAACTGTACTTTAGTTACATGTTTTCTCTGCTTTATATTCTTGGAAGTATTAGGATATGTCATATTAGTTGCAAACTTTTTTCAAAATATTGAAAAAAGAGATTTTTATAATAGACACAAGTGGGTATATGTGCAGAAGTAATACATGTTTATGTTCTAAATAAGCAGATTATAGTGCAAATAAAACACTCTATTTCCAATTTTCCAATCCCATTAATATGTGCTATTTTCATCATTTGTGGCAGGATTTTACAACACCTGCATGATTCTATCCTTCCATCTGTAGAATACAAGATGAACAAACTCCTTAATATGCAAAGTAAAACAACAGTGCTTATCACCACATCAATTATTTGACATTATAAATAAGAGCATGGCTTTTTGAACTGTTTAAAATTAGACCCAACAGTGGAAAAAAATAAAGGCCTTCCAACTTTGTGAAGATAAAGCACTTGTGGGTTTTTTTTTTTTTGATACATAGATAATTGCTTTTTACCTTGCAAGCTTGCTCCACTGTGGAAGCAGACTTTGCAAAATGTTCTCAGTTTCCACACCCTATTTCCCAATCCAATTTTAAAAGTTACTACATCATAACACCTTGAGAGAGAATCTGTCAATGATTCAAATAAGCATAAGAATCCTTCTTTCCCTGCAAAAATAGGGAAGACTGGCATGTCCAATGGATACTAAGAGAATTTTTATCTATATGTGTGGTTTACTGCAATTTGATTACTCTGGTCAGAAAGTTTGTAAAACAGTGAAGATGCTATTGAATATTCCATCCATACTGACATTGAAATACAATGATTATGACAATTATGCTAAAATGATTATTTCTTTTTTTTTACTTTTCAGTATAAGTTTATATACAGACCCTTAGAGAGTTAAGAAATTTTTGAAATTTCATAGAAATCACTAGAGAGGAATTGATTCTATCAAAGAGGAAGTAGGTCATTTGAAGAGGTTATCAAACAAATGCCTTAAAGTCAATTTAACACTCCCACCAGATACCAAATAGACACACATAATCACAGCAGCGTTGTTTGTTCATGTGTAGAAAATTGTATAAGGTGGTTTTCTATCATATTCCGTGTCATATACAAGCAAAATGAAAGAATACTAAGATCACAGGAATATTCCTCATCAGTTACTTCATACGCAGCACCCAAATTTTGTATATAAAAAAGGAAGGAATTTTTCTTTAAATTAGAGTCAAGAAATACAACAGTTTGATGTAATGTTTGTAAATCACAATTTATACAATGGCCATTTTGTACTTTTGTACCTTCTGCAGATAGTGTATCTTGCAGAAGCCAAAGTGATCCATTTAAAACAATGCTCAAAGTGTTCAGGTTCTTCCTGTGAATCTTAGACCAAATTTCAAATTCCGTAACCATGACCTACAAGGCCTTCTATGAAACGCCTCCTATTGATCTCTGTTCCTTCTGTCATCTATTTCCCCTGCTACACTCTTGTCCTCCTGGCCCCTCTGGTCTTCATGAAACAATCATTCTTGTTCTTGACTCACAGCCTTTGGACTTACTATGTCCTGGTATGTTTTCTTCCAGACAGTTGTGTAGTTCTCTAACTTCACGTGCATCTTGGTGCAAATAGCACCTATTTAGAGAGGTTCCCCTTACCCACCCTACCAAAAAGAGCCATCCTCATTATCTACCTTCATCCTCTCATCCACCTTTTCATCCGAGCACTTTTCACTAGCTATTTGCAAATATACGAGGTCTGTCCAGAAAGTATCCAGCCATCGTTAATGTAATAAAATGTAATATTACGTGGCTGGATACTTTCTGGACAGACCTCGTATATATTTGCAGTGTTTTTGTCCTCTGCTTCTTCTTGATTATTATTGTAAGCTCCATGAGGGTGAGTATAAGGTTTGTTTGGTCAATAAAGTGGGGAGTTAAAAAATAAATTACTTAATATTGATTTTAATTTTTATCAATTTTTGTACTTTAGTGGTAGGCTGACACTGAAGAATTGTTTAAAGAGGAACTCCTGGAATAGGTAAACAACCTATTCCAGGAGTTCCTCTTTAAACAATTCTTCATATTATTTTTACTTGCTAGGTTAGTAATAAATACATTGGCAAATAAGCATTCTAGGATTTGTAAATATAACACTATGTTGAGTTTTTCTTATGTCATTAACTATTCAGCTATATTTTATAGTGTGTTTTTCTAAAAGCCTATGTTTTAACATGTCTTATCAATTATAAAGATGACTAGAAATATAATAATTATCTCATTAATGGAATTATTCAAGACTGTTTAAATCAGTCAAATCCCTATGGATTGTAATTTCATACATAAGCTAAGTTAAATTACATTATGTTTTGTGTAATGGAGCTGAGTATTTGGTGATCTCAGTCAATTATGACTGCTAATTATAAACATTGATTAAAAGTGACTTGGGTCTGATATTTTGGAGCAATTCTTTTCCAACATTTCTTGCTTCTTGAAATGTTATTGAATTCTCAAATTTGAATTTTCAATTCTATTACTTGAATAATCCAAATTTAAATTGTTAAAAGGTTAGTATTATAAAAGTATACATATATATATTTATTCTGATACAAAAATATTTAAATATGAAGTAATATCTACATTATAAAGTGTACTGTACTATTTTAACAAAGTCAGAATCAATGTCAGTTTATCTCTTTAAGGTAATTATGTTTTAAAGAGGCACATAAGTCATTCAGAAGAATTTTTTAAGCTTAGCTATTCATATAAATAAAAAGTACAGACATCAAAAGGTTACATTGCCTAGCTCATGGAAAGAACTAATTATTAGTACCAATTTGAAACATAGTATCTAAATTATAGTGAGGCTTTCTATTTAATTTTAAATCAAATATTTCTCATAACGAAATCAACACAGAATTTTAAAGATGGTTTGACCTGTATCTGGCAATCCTCTGTATACATGAGGCCAAGCAGTGAATGCACGAAGACAGTCAGAAACTGATTCATCCATTCTTCTGTTTCTTCCACTGTAAAAGTTTCACTGAATTAATTCCTTGTAGTACTATTGTGTAATTAAGACTCCATAATTAATACTATAATCAATGACCATTATATCACAAAAACAAAGATTAACATTTTCACGTAAACATTATTGGGTTTCTAGTGTCTATTATCCTTTAAAATATATAAATCAACAAATGCAAACAAATCAACTTATGATATTTAATCCGTATTTTTGAAAAAACTCTTCTACCATTTCCTACAGAGGACAACAAGGCTTAAACGAAAGATCTATGAACATTACCTGGGTAGATCTCATGCTTATCATTGGCTGTTGACTGCTTTGTGCATCACGTTTTTCCTCTCCTAAATCGAAGTGTCGATTGCATTTTTCTTATGCTTTGGGTGTGTGGGAGCCAGAAACCCTATTTCTTTAATTCACAAGTCTTTAGATCAAGAGTAAGTGTAACAAAGGGAAGAACCTTTTTTTCATTTGCACCTGGATCTAATTCAGCTGACAATTTTCTGGGTAATTTCTGGCCTGACACTCTATTTGCATGAGACTATTATTTGCGTTGGAAGAGAACAGTGTATATTTCATGTCAGAAGAAACAAAATTTGTGGTCAATGGAAAGGATATGGCTACTTGAAAATTTAGCAAGTACTAGGTACATTTCTCATTAAGAAGTGAAAATCCCCACCCTCCCTTCAACCCTCAACCCACCTTGAAGGTGGATTAGTAGGCTTGTGCCTTCTTTGACAATGAAAATTGTATGATATGACTTCCAATGCTAGCTTATAAAAGGCCATTAAGTTTCTGCCCTTTTTTGCTAGAAAGCTCATTCTTGGAGCCTTGAGTTACCTACCAGGAAGATGGCAACAGCACATGGAGAGGCCACAAGGAGGCATTCTGGCAGACAATCCCAGCCAAACCTACCCTTTGTTTCATAATTTTTTACTGGATGCTAGACAATATGAATTTCACATCGTTGAGAGCTGGATTGTTCCGGCAGGCAGTTAAGTTCCTTGTGGAGTACCTTAATCCTTTCAAGGCTTCTTGTAAACTGTGTGGACAGGCATGAATTAGCTATTTCCTTAGGACAAGTTTAGCCTTACTTAAGGCTGCAGCCTTTTTTGGATCCCTATTGAATGCTACAAGTGTTCAATGAGGATTCTACTTTCTGGCTATTCCAGTCTTGAAAGTCTCCTAGTCCTGTGTGAATCTTAGGGAATACTAATTTACAATTCTCCTATTATTCTTTGTCTGGCCTCATGTATTTTAACCCTGTGCA
Organism: Lemur catta; assembly: GCF_020740605.2. NCBI lineage: Eukaryota > Metazoa > Chordata > Mammalia > Primates > Lemuridae > Lemur > Lemur catta. Next base: position 5,994,780 of record NC_059153.1, on the reverse strand, counting down.
TGCAGGACTTAATATCAGCAGCAGACTCAAATTAACATTTATGCAAATGTCAGGAGCTCTTTTACCACCTAACTTCCTCCACACAAGTAATCTGTCCAGCAAATTTCATGGCCTCAGCTTCTCCTAATTCCTGTCTCTCCCTCCTCAATTCAGCAAGATTGCTGGGCTCTTCTTGGGTTTTCCCTTCCTGTAGAATGGTCTGCAAAATGCTTCCAGGTAAAAAATCAGACTAATCGTGGGGCTCACCTCACTTGTTTCCCTCCTCTCAGGGATCGTAGTCCTGTGCTGTGCATCTTGCAATTATCTGAAAAAATTTATTTCATATATTTTTGTCTAGTTTTTAAAGTATTTACAGTAGGAGTGAAAGTTTAATTACAGTTACTCTCTTGTGGACGGAAGTAGAAATTTCCCTTTGAATTTTAATAATTCTCTGCGCCACAGGCATAGGGCTATGCATAAAGGAGGAATACCCCAAACATATTACATGATTTAATAATCACAGTCGTAACATAATTTGTTAAATGTTCTTATACACAGTTTATTCTTTGTCAAATAAAAGCGCCAGTAAAACCACCGAAATCAATTATCATATTATATATTACTGAAATACCCTTACAGATTCTAATCATTTCATAAATTTCATATATTTTTATGATGATATTGTGAAGTCTAAATCTAAAATTCAAGTAGACTACATTTAAGGTAAAATTTAAATTAAAAATTTATAATACAGGGTGTTGTTTGGTGTTACAAGCTCAAAGAAGGGAGAGATGATATGCTGAAGATAGTTCCTCTACTTGAAAAGCAAGTAGAGTGATAGGGAAAAAAAAACCCATCATAGTTTAGTTGTTTTATTTTTTTATAGGTCAAGAGATAATCTTAAACTAGCCCATAATGGCTTTGTTATTCTTTAGTATTAAAACAATATTTCAAATCTATGCACAAATAATGGTGCTGTTCACTTTGATGTGTTTTTTTAAAGTCAATTTCTTTCATACTTTTCCAAGTCGTGTTGGAAGCCCTGACAAAAATAATGCCAAATATAAATAAGGTCTATATTAAGGAATTATACAAGTATTTTTTATATGTATTAGTGTGTCACAAAATAATCAGCCATATTGTCTATGCCTATAAGACTAATAAATTCTATTATATATTTAAAATTATAATTAGTCTCAAAAAAGGTAAATATGTACTTTCTTGAATAAAGTCTTGACAATTCCCACAAGGCACTGCTCTTGTCTTTGGTTCCCACAACTGCTTTCAACAAGTTTAATTTTTTTCTCATTTCTGGGTACCCTAATTTTTGGATCTCTATTTATAATTCCTCAATGATTTAGTTAACTTTCTATGGAACTCACTGTTGAGCTATCACAGCCCAAAACTGAGTGACAGCTAAGAAAACAAACAAACAAACAAACAAAAACTGTGTAGCAAACCCTTAAAGCAAGTGGACTATTTAATGAGGAATCCTTCAAGAAACAGCAAACTCTTGCTATGGAAAAATAATGTAGGGTAAGTACTTTCCTTAACTCAGGAACACTGTCCACAACAAATTCTATACGCAATTGTTTGGCTGTTCTAGGAAATGCAGGTGCACTGTCCACTGATCAGAGTATTTTGTCCTGTATTTTGTTCTTTTGTAAAAGTAATTACGCAAGTTAGGTCGCATCTACTGCCAGGCCATGGCATGCGGAAAAACAATGATAAAAGGCAGTCGAGCAGTCTAAATGTAACCTGTGCTTTATTCTCTGAATCCCGTAGCACATTTTCTTTGGAAATGTGTCTTCCGAACTTTAACTTTATTAATAATGACTGTGGTCTCATGAGACACAGAAGAAACAAGAAAATTGCTCTGCATTTAAACAGAAATTTGAAGACCCACGTGGAATTTGAATTGAGAAAGGTATTAGCACTTAACAAAAGAAATTGTTTTTAAAATATACATTGTAGCAAAACTGCATATGCAAAAATCATACTCATGAAATTCGAGGTTCTCGTCTGGGCTGGGAGGGAGATTCGGGGTCGGGCTTCGCAGCCAACAGGCCTTCCCGGGAACTTAGGCACAGTTCTCGGCTTCCAGCCGCCACCACGCCCTTCCACATCCCGGCTAGACAGTACCATTGTCACAGCTATTAGTACCGCTGTCATCACTGCCGACCGGGAACTCTTTATGACACGCTTTGCTGTCGGTCTGTGGGCCTTTCTCCGCGGAGGGACCCACCGCGAGGGGCGCGCCCGGGCCTGGGTGTGGCCTTGGGGACATGAGCCGGGGCGTGACCCCAACTCCCCGCGCCTTAGTGTCCTGTCGCTTAAGCGAGGGTGGGGGAGGGGACGCTGCGACAGCATCTGCCTCGCCGGGCTTTCCAGGGGGGTCAGATCCCTACATACAAATCAAGTGCTCAGAGCAGCACCTGACGAACGGCACCGGGAGCGCTCGCTGTTAAGTGTTATTATTATTATTACGCTGCTGTTGTTATGACGGAGAACACCCAGAGCTCTCCCGGTTCTGTCACGGAGACCAATGACGTCACTGAAAGGAGGAGACGAGGAGCATCTCGGCGGCGGCCGCGGATCCGGAGCGGCGACGATGCCCGCGGAGGATCCGCGCTCGCGCCCGGGCCTGGCGCGGGCAGGCGCGCGGCGCTCGATTCCCCGCCCTGCCCGGCCGCGCCTGGTGCGCATGCGCCGTCCGCGCCGCGCCCGCTCTGCCCCCGGGCGGCCGCGGCGACCCGGCGGGCTCGGGATGGGGAGCGCGGGCCCCGCGGCGGCGGCGGCGGCGGCGGCGCTGTGAGGAGCAGCCGGGGGAGGCCGCGACCGCTCGCCGGTGAGTGTCGGGAAGCGCCGCCATGGCGCTCCGCAAGAAGGGCGGCCGGAACCCGCCGGTCCTGAGCCAGGAGTTCATTATGCAGAATCACGCGGACATCGTGTGCTGCGTGGGCATGTTCGTCGTGCTGGGGCTGATGTTCGAGGGCACGGCGGAGGCGTCCATCGTCTTCCTGACGCTGCAGCACGGCGTCGCCGTCCCCGCCGCGGAGGGCCCGGCGGCGGGCGGCGCCAGGTCGCTGTACCGCTACGGCGCCCGGGACCTGGCCACGATCTTCTTCTACACGCTGGTGGCCATCGTGCTGCACGCCACCATCCAGGAGTACGTGCTGGACAGGATCCACCGCCGCATGCAGCTCGCCAGGGCCGTGCAGGGCAGGTTCAACGCGGCGGGCCAGCTCGGCGTGTTCTGCCTGGTGTCGTGCGTGTGGGGCGCGGCCGTGCTGGTGTCCGAGGACGGCCTGGCCGGGCCCGCGCTGCTGTGGCGCGCGCGGCCGCCCAGCGTGATGACCTTCCAGATGAAGCTCTTCTACATCGCGCAGCTGGCCTACTGGTTCCACGCCTTCCCCGAGCTCTACTTCCAGAAGACCCGCAGGCAGGACGTGCCCGAGCAGCTGGTGTACATCGGCCTGCACCTGTTCCACGTCACGGGCGCCTACCTGCTCTACCTGAACCACCTGGGCCTGCTGCTGCTCGTGCTGCACTACTTCGTGGAGCTGCTGTCGCACGCCTGCGGCCTCTTCTACTTCGGCGACGACAGCCCCCGCAGGGGGCTCTCCCTGTGGGCCGTCCTGTCCATCCTGGGCAGGCTGGTGACTCTGAGCGTGTCCCTGCTCACCGTGGGCTTCCACCTGGTTGGCTCGCACGGCCGCAACGCGGACGCCGTGACGGGCAACGTGAACGTGCTGGCGGCCCAGATCGCCGTGCTGTCCTCCAGCTGCACCATCCAGGCCTACATAACCTGGAACCTCATCACGCTCTGGCTGCAGAGGTGGACGCAGGATTCCGACCTCCTGGCCTTGCTGATGGGGAAGATACGGCTCCTGGCGAAAGGCAAGTCGTCTTCTAAGAAAGGCGCAGAAAACGGAGCAGAAACGTCGCAGAGGGTAGACTCCGCCCCAAGGAGGAAGGAGAAAACCGCATAGTGAATTACACGCTCTTTGATTTCACGTCTCCAAAGGAATCTGCTCTTCACCATGAGATTTCTGCACTAGAGATTTTTTTCTGTTCTTGAAAATCGTTTGTGCTCTTTGATTTTTGCTATTGTTTAATGTATTTTTTAAAAGACATTTGAGGGGAGGGTGATGATGATGGGGGGGAGAACATTTTGGTTAAGACTAAGCTACTCCATCTAAGAAGTGTCAAAGTAGTTTAGGGATCACCACCATATTTTGTTTGGATTTTTTAACTTTGACCCTTTGATTTTTGCTATTGTTTAATGTATTTTTTAAAAGACATTTGAGGGGAGGGTGATGATGATGACCAGGGGGGAGAAAACATTTTGGTTAAGACTAAGCTATTCCGTCAAAGTTGTGTCAAAGTAGTTTAGGGATCACCACCATATTTTGTTTGGATTTTTTTTAACTTTGAATATTTTCCTAATGATTTACCAGAGATAACTGTAAGATTTCCTCTATCAGTGATACGATTTCTTGCTCTCACCAATCAAGGTCATGTTTGTAATGTTCTTTTTCAGGGTAAAATGGAAATACTACAATGGTGGAAGTCAAATCAGTATTCTCTAATTGTTAGAATTTTTTTTTAAGAGTTTACGTTTCAGAAAAAGATTTGTAAAACCAACAAAATAATCGTGTGCTTTACTTTATATGTAGTGATTGTTAGTGCTACATCCTCATTTTTCAAAAACATAGTACTAATGGGAAACAGAAATTTACTGCCATATACATCAAATAAAAATATTTTTAATTTATATAAAAGTATTACTGAAGAGGTAAAAATCATTCCTGTCCATTCTAAACACTTGTAAATGGGAATTAATAAAATTAAATATTACTTTGAAAAAGAAATCAGACTTAAATAGTCTTTTTTATAGATGTTTATTAACAATGATTCATAATGAGGCTTTATAAGATCAGTAGCCACAGCATATCAGAAAAATATTGTTTATAAACCATTTTATTTTATTTATTTATTTTTTGAGACAGAGTCTCACTCTGTTCCCCGGGCTAGAGTGAGTGCTGTGGTGTCAGCCCAGTTCACAGCAACCTCAAACTCCTGGGCTCAGGTGATCCTTCTGCCTCAGCCTCCCAAGTAGCTGGGACTACAGGCAGGCACCACCATGCCCGGCTAATTTTTTTTTTTGTATGTATTTTAGTTGTTTTGGCTAATTGCTTTCTATTTTTAGTAGAGACGGGGTCTCACTCTTGCTCAGGCTGGTCTCGAACTCCTGAGCTCAAACAATCCGCCCGCCTTGGCCTCCCAGAGTGCTAGGATTACAGGCGTGAGCCACTGCACCCGGCCTATAAACCATTTTAAAAATAATGCTTAATTTATATGTATAAAAAGAATGTTAGCTAATTACATTTGGGAAATATTTAATGCACTAACATTAAATAATTTGAAAATTAGGTAAATAGGCATATGAAGGTTTTTGAAAAATAATTTTATAATTATTGTTTTTCTCCTATCTTTAATTGGGAAAATTTATCTGTATAAAGCATTTTGGAAATTATTTATATACATGTATATGTATATAATTTGTATCTTGTAGAAGCTAGTAGAAATAGGCAGTAGCGTGTGAGTATATTTATCTCATCTCTGTCCTCATTTTGATTTCTTTCTATAATGTGAGCATTTATATTTTTTTCAAGGAGAACATATTTTAAAAATATGCTAGGGGAAGACATTCCCATTGCTCTATATTTTCTCCTACTATGTCTCTCATCTCTCTGTTTTTGATAGCCCTCTCTTTAGTTTGGTGTAAGTAATTTAATTTTTCAAAAAATGGAGATCCCTGAAAAATTAAATTTAATATACTTGTATCACAGACCACAGACAGGAGCAACTCTTGGCAAAACATTCTTTGCTATTCTGTCTGCTTGCAGAGGTAAGTATCAAAGCAATATTCTTTTTTGGATGTAGAATCCATCATCCTACCTGTTTTTTCCCCTCAGTTACCTAATACTGTAGTGCCGGTAGCACATGTTACGAGGTCCAAAATAAAATAACTCAGCTTCTTACATGACAGAGTGTTTCTTGCTTCCTTTACTCTTAAAGAATTCAGCCCTGTTATCTGTAACCCCATTCCTGGTAACAAATGTCATTTATATACTTCCTTTTCAAATATCTGCAGATCTGAATCAACTCACTGACGAAAGATTTCAGGAAAATTATTGTCTCACGTGACTGACGATGCAAGAGTTAAGTCAGGCTTGGCGGTGAATGTGATTAGGGCTCCGGATTGATTTCCCTGGGGGGTTTTATTGGCTCTAGCTCCTCAGGGTTGACTTTCTGCACGGCAGCAAATGACCATAACTAGTCTAGGTTTCTGGTGGAGAGGAAGAGAAAAGTCCTGATTTCTGAAATTCCCAGTACACTAAAAATTATCTTTAGTTAACTCATTTGATATAGGGGGATACTGAGCTGATGCGTTTGTTAGGTTATATGTTTCACCTGTGTAAAAAGGCAAACCCCCCCCCCCCCTTGTAAAATATGAGCTCAGAAGAGGTAGCACCACCAGTTCCTTTCTATGTCTGGCTACACACACACACACACACACACACGTACACACAAACTCACACAGCTGGATATTTACTGAAGCAAATTAAATTAGAAACAACAACAAAAAAATGCCACGATTAAATACTATCCTAGCAAATAACAGAGTGAAAACTTCCATTAAATCTATAGCCTAAGGTTCAAAGACTCATTTTTTCATGGGCATTATTACTTAGAAGGATTTTGCTTGGCTTTTCATGCCTAACTTTGAATTTCTGAATTATTGATTCACCTACAAGAAAATTTCCTAAAATAACCATAATAATTAAGAGTATGAAATTCAGTTTCCCAAGAACAAATAGCTTGTCTCCTACCCCTTCTACGGCACTGCCCCCTCCGGGTCACACAGTGCTGTGACCTTTGTGTGCGGAGCTCTGCGGGGTGACCCTCACCTGAGCCCGCAGGGAAGAAGCATCTGGTGATCTGACAGGGAGAGGCAAGTGGACAGCTTCTTGTCAAACATCAAGCACTACTGTGTCTCCACTGTCAATCTGGGTTTGACAGGTAATTTAGGAAGTATCTTAGAGCAGGTCTACATACAGAAAAACGGGTAGCAACTGCAAAACTGATTTCGTCTTCTTTAATGCTGAAAAAAAGCCTGTTGCCCAGAGGCAGAATTATTTTCAGAAAGCAGCACTGGTCTACCTCCAGGAATATTAACAAGACTAAAATATTTTCACTAGTTCAAGACAGTTTATGTGGCTTAGGAGGGGGAAAGTATGATGTTTAATATGAAAACTGGATTGCTGTAAATATAGAATTTCTATTGATAGGATTAGTTACCCACGTGGATAAAAGTATATTTCACCTGTGTGTGTATATCTGTGTGTATGTGTGGGTTTGTGTGCATATGGTCATTCATGTATATAAATGTATATAAGTAAAATACAAATAGATCATAAAAGCATTGGCGCATCGTGTCTTGTAGATTTCTTTTATTCAAAGGCAAAAGCTTTATCTACTATTAAAGAATAGAAATGACAATATATTTTGAGTTTTGATTTTAGAGAAAAACAAAGACATTTTAACATACTGTAATTAGTAATAAAATTAACATTTTTCACCAGATTATCAACCTAATAAAATGTTTTGATGTTATTTAAATGTGATGAGCTCATGAAAAGTAACTTTTGTTAGATACAGTGCGGGTTTTGATATATTACTGTCCATGCAGTAGATTGTATTAGGAAATGAAGGAAGAATAATATCTTTCATTATTTCTCAAATTTAAAGTTAATCCATTTATAAGAAACCATGCTAAATTTAACATATAATCAAATTACTTATTTATTGCAATAAAAAGACCTTGGGGAGCAACGTTTTAGGGTAGCAAATATAAGGCACTGGTCCTTCCCGTGCTAGATCGTCAGTGAACTTTTCATTCTGGCCATGCGGGTGCAGCGTTTTCTCAGTTCTTAAAATCCCAGGCCCTCAGTGATTGCAGACTGGCACTTGCTAAGGGGCGGCCCTCACATTTGCTGTGACAATAGCAGTGAGGAGAGGTCCTTATGCTTTCATGAGACCCTGCTGGCTGAACAGGACAGCTACTCAGATTTCCCTGCAATGTCCAGCTTTCCTGTTGCAAGTGGAGACAGCATGAAGGATCATATCAAGATAACTGTTGGCCGGGCGCGGTGGCTCATGCCTGTAATCCTAGCAGTCTGGGAGGCCGAGGCGGGAGGATGGCTCAAGGTCAGGAGTTAGAGACCAGCCTGAGCAAGAGTGAGACCTCATCTCTACTAAAAATAGAAAGAAATGATCTGGCCAGCTAAAAATATATACAAAAAAAATTAGCTGGGCACGGTGGCACATGCCTGTAGTCCCAGCTACTCGGGAGGCTGAGGCAGGAGGATCGCTTGAGCCCAGGAGTTTGAGGTTGCTGTGAGCTAGGCTGATGCCATGGCACTCTAGCCTGGGCAACAGAGCGAGACTCTGTCTCAAAAAAAACAAAAAACTGGGAATCGTGGCTTTTTCCAAGCAAACTTTTGAAATCCATTTCCTTTTGTTTTGCAGGCTGATGTCTTCTCTGATCATCTCCCTGACCTTCTAGCAACTGCCATCGTGATCCCCACAGCCCCCGGGCTCTCCACGTGTGTGGAAGGCCTAACTCCCTTATTAAACTGTTTCGTCTCCTGCCACTCAGGGTGGCGCTATCTACTTCACAGTATAAACAAAGATGATCGACCGCACTAAAACATACGCTGCATAGACTCTAATGACCAAACTGAAGACCCCTAACTACAATGGGCATAAAGCAGGCGTGTAACTTCTAGCTATCTGCAGTCTCCGAGTGTAACCTCAAGGTGAGGCTGACCCATTCATTATCCATATAAACAACGATGAAGAAATCCAAAAAGCAACTACCAAAAGACAAAGAAACAAACAAACAAAAACCCTCCTCCCTAAGGACCTCAATTTTATTCCTTGATAGCCCTTCTTGGCAAATCTGTTTCATTTTAAATGGAAATAGTTGAAGTGGTTTCGCTCGAAATAGCAGCAGTCATTGAGAATTTACTGTGAATAACAAGTCTGGGGCTGCATGCTCTACTCGATGCCTTTCTCATGTGTTTTATTAATTTTCACTTACATCTAGTTTCAACCTCTCTAATCGGAGAAGGGTTATCATTTTCTTGACTGAGACAAGATTTAATATCCTTTTAAAATAAAACCACTAGAATTTCCTTTTTGGAAAAATAAATCAGGGAGATCTGTCTCACACTCAGATAAATATTTTGTCCTTTCTCCTGTAATATAAACCATCTTGAGGGCAAAGACCAGGCCTTGTTTATAAACACCTTTTGCCATCTCAACCACAGTGGATAGCACAGTGCTTTGCACATAAGTAGGTGTTCCCTACATGCTTACAATTAAAGTAATAAAGTTTAATTTTAAGGAAAGTGAGAAACAGGGAGGTTGGACAGAGACCCATACTGGGTAAACTAGACAACCTATGGCCAGATTGTACTTACTGCATAAATGTGCTGGCACTAGTCTTTGGCATGGTAAGAATAAGGACAGAAGGACAAAGGTATTGTCTTTAATTGGAGGCTATTAACCTTCTATTAAAAATGTGCATTTGTATGGGGAAAAAGAAGCCAATATATTTTACCTTCTTACAATTGTCAATGTGATTCTATATTTCATAAACTTTGACGCTTGTGATAATCTTATATAGGACAGCTAGCCACTACTTACGCAGTCAAATTCAAGCTTCTTATATATTACTTCCTCTAAGAAACTTATTCATCTCAAATTGAACTACTCCCCTCTTTGTGACCCCATGTGATATTACACCAAATCTTAACATATCTATTTTAACGTTTTATTGTACTTACTTCTTTACTGAGCTGTTGTACTGCTACACTGTACATGTCTTAGAGACAGAGAGTAAAAATTAAAAATATTTACTTCTGTATCAACTAGTATTGTCCCAAGGAAATTGTTCAACGAATGAACAAATGTTTCTCGAATGAATGGAGAAACTCTTTTCCATACAAGTGTGTACATCAAAAAGAATAAGAAGCCTTGGATAGAACACAAGGAAGATGGTTTTGTCTTCATGTCCTTTGTGGCACCAAAGAAGAAACTTGAGCACCTGTGAGTAAGAGGTGAGGGCCACAAGTCCTCAGGACTGCAACAGGAAAAGAAAACTTTGCAAGTCTGGCCACGAGCCCAGCTCCTTTGGTGTTCAAGTGCCACATGTGATCCGAGGAAACCCCTTTACTTCCGTCTTAATAGTGGACTCTGCGTCCTTCTAACTCTACAAGGGAGAGGAGTATTAAGACCCCTGGCAGTGACGCTGGCATTTCAGGATAGCTATTGGCAGGGACTAGGCTTCCACAAGCAAGTGTGTGCAAAGCATGTGTGGGCAAGTGGTAGCTGATGTGGGAGAGGAAGATGAGGGTACCACAGAGTGAGGAATGCAGTTCATAAATTCACAAACGAGTGTGTGCAAAAGGCTCTTCCGAGACGCCCAGACACACATACAAGGTGCTGTGAAGGGAGGGGTGCTCGTCCGTGATGTAGGTCAGCGCTGTCAAACCAGAAGTCATCTGAGCAAAAGAGTTGACAAGCGTTTTTGAGAGCCCAGCTGAAATTGGAAACTGTAAATCTGCTCAGCCTGGCAGAGTTATGCGATTTTATCCGGGAAAGCTCAGCAGTCTAGAAGATGGAAAATGTCTGTGATTAGACAGGTCCAGGTCGGGATTGTGTTTAGACGATGAAAGCAGAAGACGGGGGAGAACAGGGGGATTGAAGGTAAGAGTGGCAAGAAATGGCCAAACACCACGAGGGGTTTCATTAGGAGAGTGAACCCAAGGAGCATGATGTGAAAGAATATACACAATGAGGGACTGAAAGACCTCAGTGTTGTTATCAGGGAGGGGGATTTAGGATGTAGTTCAGTTTCTGGGATTATACATCCTGCCTGTGGCCTCAAGAGTGGTTTTCTAAAGAAAAATGATGCAAAATAATTGCCGTAGAAAATATTAAGAAATTCTGAGTGCAATAAAGTTACTGAAAATAATGGATATTGTACATATGGAGAGAAAAAAAGAACTAAATGTCACACTCTTCTTGAAATGCAAGCCTACAACCTAATATTTGGAAGCTACGTTAATTGAGGCAAGTAACAATTGCTATTCTTAAAATGCCCAACTCCCATTTGTTAAAACAAGAAAGCTCTCTTTTTCCTTCACAGCGCAGTCCAAAAGAGCATGTGGCAGGTGGTGTTCAAGGTGATACAGGTGCCCAGGACCCTGCTATGCCCTCGGGCCTGTGGCTGGATTTGCTGCATCCGGCTGGGGGATGAGTGAAAAGACGGAAGGAGAAGGATCGAGTGCGATGCTTCAGAAGCCAGCCCTGGAAGTATTAACAGTGTGATTCATGTTTATCTACGTCCCATCCGCTGACACTCAGATGGCCCCGCACAATTACAGGAGAGCTGGGAAATACACCTTAGTTGTGTGTGCAGAAAGGAGAAGTATGGATGTTGGTAAACACAGTGTCCTTTCCAACAGCAGGTGACAGTGAAAATATTTCCACACGGTATGACTCTTCAAGAAAATGAGTTCACAATGAAGTACAAAAAAAGGGCTCTAATTGTGAAGAATAGTATAGATCTAGGAAAATTCTTAGCCAGACAAGGATTTTGTGAGCAAATAAGTAGCTTTCTGAGAATGTTGTCAAAGGAGAAAATATTATTCATGCTGAAGGGTCTAAACACAATCTTCAAAAACGAAAGAAGTAGATTAGGATTTGACAGTTCACGGTGCCAAGGGTAAGGGTTAGTATGATATGATTGAGGACGCTCAGAGAAGGGCTGGGTTAGGAACTGAGATCGAAGAGATGAAGACTGGATTTTCCCCACGGGTATAACGAGTTTATACAGAAGTGAGGAAAGATAGACTGAGAAGAAAAGGACAGAGACATGAGACCTGCCAAGGATTCCAAACATAACTTCAGTAAAATTGTCTGTGGACATCACTGCCATCATATGCTGCTTTGAGATACCATGTGGAGAACTTGTTTTGCAGAACTGGAATAGTACTAAGCAGATGAGAAAAGGGCACGTAGCCCCTCGGCAGCCGCCAGACGGCATTCTGAGAAGTCAGATAAAACCAGCCCACAGAAAACAACTGCTCTGGAAAACAATGGCCTTTCGCTGGTGTTTCACAACTACAACTGCTCCGCTCTTTATGACGCCAATAAAAGCCCAAGCCACTCATCCTCGGAACGGGCATCACTTCTTCCTTCCATTCCATGCCCTCTCCTCCCCTGGAAAGTAAAATAAACTCCTTGCTTTAAGCCTGTTTCTATCTTTGAGCCAAGAATTCTTTCCCAGCCCACAGCAAAAGCCCCGGAACAGTACTCAAAGCCCTACTGTCATGTAGACGTTACCAAGCAAGGTACATATAACAAGAACACAATGCCAAATGCAGGGGGTTGGGAACACAGTATGTAACAAATGATTAGAGAAAGAAGGCAATGGGAATGAATGAAATAAACACAGGAGGAAAACCGACATCGTAAACATATAGAAATACGGAGAAAAACAGTTGCAAGAAAGAGGGAGTGGTCCACAGTTGGAAATAATGTCGAAAGCTTCAGGAGACAGGAGTATGTTGAATTAACCTTATGAACAGGATGAGAAAACTATTGTCTTAATGATAGAAATACAGAGGAATTATGGAGATTAGAGCAATGAATATTTTACAAGGAATACTTTCCGTGGCAATACTTTTCTTTAGTAATATTTAAGCCAGGGGTGTCAAAAATTAGATCACATGTTCTGTGTCTAAAAATAACTCATACATGTTCCCTTTATGTATATTTACTGCATAAGAAGCAAAGCCACTACTCAAGCTCTTTGTTAAGACAAACAAACAACAAAAACAAATACAACAGCAAGTGTGATTGAAGCAGCAGAGCTCATCAAGGGGATGCTCAGTTGACATTACACCTTAAACCCAAATAATAAAATACAACAAAAAATATTAGAGTTCTATGTGAGGATAATTTATGTCATCTTCCATCATATAACTTTCTATAGTTGATTTAATATTGAGGTATGGTTCACAGCAGAGGTGAAAGTAAGTGGTTTTGTTGTAGAAGTAGGTTCTTGGAAACTGCCACTTTAAGCAAAATGATGTAAAATAAAAACAATTTTACCATAGACTAATTGATATCAACAAAAGTTAAATTCTTAAAGTGTATTTCTTGTCACAAAAACATCAACAAACTTCTAAATAAAGACCAAAGCACATGATCTAAAAATACACTTGACCTAATGGTGTCTCACAAAATAAATTAACTTTTACCAATAGTTCTGCATCACCATCATTTTAGAAAGCACACATATTTGTTAGTGTATTCAAGATTAAAATAGGTACAATCTTTAAATAAGAGTATCTGCCAAGGTGCTACAAACACAATTCAGAGTATCCTAAACATTCTGATATTTTAAGAAAAAATAAAACAAATTAGCTACCATGGTATTTATTATTTTATAGAATTTACCAAGATTTTCCCTCTTCCTTTTACTAATAACATAATAATAATGTATTAAAATCATTGTGTATACTTCATAACTAACCAAACTAACCCCAAAAATTTCATAGATTTTTTTTTATTTTGAAAGTCTATATTTTTATATTTTATTATTCCCAATCTAACAGCTAATTTCAGTCCTCATTTTGTAAGTCTGTATTGGTAAGTATAAATGCCTAAACTATCCAACATAATACATTTCAAAGCAATAGGTAGAATCAAATTGTGTTACCTAAATGAAATGGATTCTGTGTATCATTACATACTAACAAATTTTCTTCTTTATTTTAATGACCCTTTTAAAATAAAAATATTTCCCAATTATGCCCTAATGTATTTCTATCTTAATATTTCCATGTTATGAAGGCATACTTTAAGAAGACAGGGGAGTCATTGCAGATCTCATTAGTTTTTATATCACTGAAATTCAGTTTCACAAGAGAACTTTTGTGTTTTAGGAAGCATCCTTAATTTTATATCCTTAGCTTATTTTAAGCATATAATCACTCATTTGGGAGAATAAATGTTCACAGTTGGAGTCTAGCATCTCTTCAACTTTCGGTGTGTTTTCACAGTCTGCAGAGATTAGAGTGATAGTCACGTGGGGTTTTTAGAAGATTGATTGGAATATTTAGTGAAGAAAACATTTGACATTAATATTGGGACAAAGGTAATAAAGCAGTGTAATTCAGTGAATTATAAGATCTTATTTCAATAGTAAATAATTACTAACTTTATATAGTCATAAACATGGAGAAAGAAACCATATTTCTCAAGAGCACAAACTTCTGAAAAACATCTGCACTCATCTACTTATTATGAGCAGACAATGTGAAAACACTGGGAGTGCCACAAACATGAGTTATCCAGGGTCCTCACTTGGAGAAACACACTGAATTAGTGAGTCTTGATGATTTTTTTCCCATGGACATTTTTCTATATCATGAAAGCACTAGGTTGTATCTAAATCAGGCAACAACAAAAATATCTATGTAACAAATATCTGCTCCCTGCTCGCTTTTATGTACTCTGTTAACAAAGGCTGAGACAACAGTGTTCACTTAGACCACAAGGGATAAAAATAAAATTAACAATAAGAACATGAGTATATGGAATTTACACAGTAGAAGAGATCAATAGTTCATCTAGTTGGGTATATATACAAGGAGTGCCTATTTCCCCAAATAACTAAGACCAGTTATTTTAGAGAAAAGTATAGCACTGGCACAATGTTACTTAATTTGCAATACTTTCCTACAGAGAAAATGTCTTCTTTATTCTGCTAAGGATTATATAAAGTAAAATAACATACATAAAATCATGGTAAAATTATTATACTATTTGAATAATGAAAAAAATTATTGTAAATATGTATTTCACTTAAGCTTTGAAGAATAAGTTATGCACTATAAAATTACTTTATGTCATTGCACACGTGAATATACCTGATAGACTTCAAAACTTTGAGAAATGGGGAAATTATTTCATAGCAGACCTATATATTTTTATTGAAGCAATAAAACTAAAGCCTATGGCCATAGGCTTTATGACTGAGGTATGTGACAGAACTATTCTGAACAATATTTTGTTCCTTCATAAGTTATCTGTAAGTACGTAACTTCTTCTTAGCTAAACTATGTAGAGATACCTTTAAACTACCTAGTAAAATCTAAATGTGATCCATACACTACATAAAATAGAATGGCAATCTGTCTTTTTTTCCTCCATAATAAATTAATAATGACTAGAAACTAGTGGAAGTTGGATTCTGCAAAAACAAAACAACTTTTCACTTCTGATATGGTTTTGGATAGTGGAAATGGCATTAGCTTTCCAAAGCAATGGTCATTTGGTATAAATATAATGTGTCCTGTCTGTCTGAACCCCAATATTTCAAAGTGTGCCCTCTCAGGGAACAGTGCAACTATGGATTTATTAGGTGCTGTCACCCACGTACCAGGACAGCTATTTCTTCATGGAGGATATATAATAAATACTAGCAAATTCCATGAGCTTGAGCCCATTGTCTGAATGTTGGTGCAAAACTATGTTCTTAAGCAGATGTATTTCTTAATCAGAATCAGTGTGGGTTAACACAATGATTTAAAAAAAATGTTAAGTGCATGCACAGAGGAATTGGGAAAAGCATTATCACCATGTGGGAAACACGTATTTAAGTGATATGTAAGCAGCCGTATGTAATAAATGTACTCTAGCCTTCCACCAACCTAGACCTTTGGATACTGTCTATAGTATAATGAGAAAGTTTTGTCATATAATTTTTATTTGATGTAGGCCATCTTGGGGTTCAAGATTCAGTCAATCAATCAAAATAATTCAGGCACTACTCGTTGATTGTACTAATATGTGGAATATGAGTTTCTTTTTAGTGCACGGTATCAACAAATTTAGATCCATGCAAGACCTAAATTTCCACCACTCTAGGAATTCACTCCCACACAAATTCACCATAATTTATCTGCATAAATTGGCAAAACCTTACAATTATTTTGATGAGTACGGTACCTCTGACTGGGTTAGACTTTGCATGTGAATCCCTTTGCTTGCATGGTAGGTAAATGAGTTGAACCAGCAGTCCCAACAGAAAAAACAATCTCAGAGGAGGCCATTCCCATTTCTGCTGGAAAAAGGGTGCTAACAATCTCCAGGAGAAAGCTATTTGTCCTGGCAAAGAAGGCTTGCCAGAATTAAAAAGTTCCAGGTTCTTAGTTTCATCTGAACCTACACGCATTTACCTAACATGATTTTCAGACTCTTTCTACTTCTTCCCAGTTTATGTCCAAATAGGGCTATTTCCGTGCTTGGGATTTTTTTATCCTGACAATTATTAAGTACTGGTGTTAATCAGATCAGGACAGTGCAAAGGGAGCTCATGTTCAGCTCGTAAATAATCTTTATGTATAATGGCAATGACTTGTTCTGGGGTCAAATCTGAGGAGCATGGGGAAACATCTGAGAGAAGCCCACAAACTGAGGGATCATACAGACCTTATTTTATTTTATTTTTTTTGAGACAGAGTTTCGCTCTGTCACTCGGGCTAGAGTGCCATGGCGTCAGCCTAGCTCACAGCAACCTCAAACTCCTGGGCTCAAGCGATCCTCCTGCCTCAGCCTCCCGAGTAGCTGGGATTACAGGCATGCGCCACCATGCCCTGCTAATTTTTTCTATATATATTTTTAGTTGTCCAGATAATTTCTTTCTATTTTTAGTAGAGACGGGGTCTCGCTCTTGCTCAGGCTGGTCTCGAACTCCTGACCTCGAGCGATCCTCCCACCTCGGCCTCCCAGAGTGCTAGGATTACAGGCGTGAGCCACCGCGCCCGGCCCAGACCTTATTTTTAAGAGCCCTCTGTCCAAAGACAGGTCTTTGGTAAGCTTCTACGTGGAACAGACTCCAAGTCCATTCTGACAGGTTTATGTGGATGAATGTTTCTGTATTTGCTTACCACCCATCTTCCATTCTTCTTTCCAAATCTGGGAACATCTGTGAAGATTTGGTGGTATGAAAGACCCTCACTGGGAGTGTGAACCAACCATTGAAGCAACTTGTGCTTCTAAGACCTGGTTGAGCTCAATATTAATTTCTACCTCTGATTCTGGTGTGCCTGCTATGTGAGTTTTAATGAACTCTTTTTAGGGTAGTCATAGTCTCCATTCTCTAAGCCAGGAATTTAGTGGCCTGAGCAGGTGTTTTCTTTTTAAAGAGCTCTATGGCAGTTAAAGAAGCCATTCACTCCATAGTATTTCTATTTTGCTATGGTTGCTACCATTTGGTGTATCAAAGCCACGCCTTAGAAGGCGTTTGTTATAATTAAAATTAATTATAACAAACACAGGTTATTATATGAATAATCTTTGCATTCTCTATTATGTACTACTTGGGTCTCACTTTTCAATAGTAACTATATAGCTTCACTACTTTAAAACATTATTTGATTGGATAAATTCTAATTTCTGAAAATTGGGCCTAGAAAGTCTATAGTCCAAAATCACTTCTGATACTCAGATAATATATCAAACAACCATTGGTAGCAGATAATAAAACATTTCTAGCTATTGTAAAGAGAAATAACTTGAGGCAATTAATTAATTATTTGGAATAATGAAGAAGGCCCCAACCCAAGGGTTAACTCTAGGAATAAAATAGCTGTGATACAGAGACCACTGGGAAGTGTTGTTTCCAATTTTATGAAAGAATTCTGATGTTTAAAGTTTTGAATAATACTCTCTGAAAGTCAAAGTCATAAATTTATCTTTTTTCTTCAGCTCTTTACAACAGATTTGTAGCTTGTGGAGTAAGATTAGAGAATATGAATGTATGTGTATATGTGTATAACCATTTTTTAAAATAATAGAATGTTAAATTTATGGAAACAGACAAAAGCTATAGACGAAAACCCTTGACTATAAATCTGTCAATAGCTATGAGGTAAAAGAACGAGTAAAGATATGCTACTTTTCTGTCTCAGGAAAATAAACTCTTGCCTTAAGCTAAAAAAAAAAGTACATCCAAACACAAAAGACCAGTTATATGAAATACCTAAGTTCAAATTAAAATATATTGTGCCAAGGATACATATATAGGACGTATTCGTCAAAACATTATAGTGAAAATCATGAAAAATCTTTATATATTAAGACAAGGTTAAATCCCTAATTTTTAAAAAAATAAACTATTTTGGATGCCACTAAGTCAGATATTATATAGCAATAATTGTCTAGAAAGAATCTAATTTTTAAAATGTTCTATTTCTAGGGAAAACAAAGGGGAAAAACAGAAAGAGAAAAACCAAAGCAGCCTTGGAAAGTGTGTGACTCTCCACTCCTGCTGTATATACTACATGCTGATGCCCTTAGTCATGTGATTCCAATGTTCTGGGCTCTTCTTGTCCGAATCACAGGACTTTTTAGGTTCACTGGCCTATGCAGCTTGTCCGAACCTTCTTCCCCCACCGAGGCATATAAGAACAACTCAATTGCCTGCAGAGCAAGACCAGTTTATGGGAAACAAGAAGAATTATCCTGGGGCTTCTCTTTGTCTAACTAGGCCAGTCCACCTGTTTATTGTCCTGCAGGCACTACATACTGGCACTTGGTGTTCTTCGAGGTTCCAGATGGGAAGCAAGTTCTGACTGAGATTTTTCTGAAGGCTATCATATTTCCCTAATCTGGGCCAAGATTGTTGGGAGTGGTTATCAGAAACTCATTCAAATATAAGGATCTTATATGATTCAACAATCTCACTGCTGGGTAAACTGCCAAAGAAATTAAATTAGTACGTCAAAGAGATATCTGCACTCTCATGTTCATTTCAGCACTATCCACAGCAGCCAAGATACGGAATCAACCTACGTGCCCATCAGCAGATGAATGGATAGAGAAACTGTGGTCTATCTACACAGTAGAGTACTACCCAGCCATCGAAAGAATGAAATCCTGTCACTTACTGCAACATGGATGAGCCTGAAGGACATTATTCTATTAGGTGAAATAAGCCAGACACAGAAAGATAAATACAACATGACCTGACCCACATGTGCAATCTGGAAGAGCTGATCTCATAGAAGTAGAGAGTAGAATAGTGGTCATCAGAGACCAAGGAGTGTGGAGGTGGAGATGAGGAGAGGTTGGTCAACAGGTAAAAAGTTACAGTTAGATAAGTTCTAGTGCTCCATTGCACAACAGGTTGCTATAGTAAAACCAAATTGCCCATCAATGCCTGTTGAACTGAAAGAATAATTCCTCCCTCTTCTTAGAATCCTCCTTGACCAACTATTTCTGAAACCAGATGGTAAACCTACATGATAAATCTCTCTAAGAAGTCACTTTTCTTCTCTTTAGGTAAAACACTCAGTTGCAATAGCCTCAATATTTGTAATGAAGCTTCATGCTTAGTGATGTTCTAGATAATTTTCTTGTAGCTCTTCTATAAGTAGTCTGGTAACTTTTCCACCAACAAAAAAGTTTGATAAAGCCATCCACTGCTGTGATTTCATATCTCTTAAACAAAACAAAAATGCAACTTGAAATTTGAAAATGTGTATTTTAAAAACATATTTTTAGAGGACATACCTTTCTCAAATTTATTTTAAAATATCATTCACCTTTAAATTATTATTCTAATTCCATCTCAGATTGTATTACAAGTTTAGATGGGTCTAAGAGATGGATTCTGAACCAGGGATGATTTTGTCCCATCCACCCGGGAGACATCTGGCAAACTCTTGGGGACATGTGTGATTGTGGGAAAAGTGCGGCTACTGGTGCCTAGTGGAGAGAGGCCAGGTGCGCTGTTCAGTAGTGCACAATGCACATGACAACCTCCTCTAACAAGGAATCAGCCAATGCAAAATGTCCATGGGGCCAAGGTTGAGAAGCCCTAGCCTAGAAAGGAGATAGGGTTTGATTTTTGTCAGTGTCCATGCATCTCAATGAAACTCATGGAAATTAGTTATTTTAAAAGGCACATTAACTCTTTGAAACCCTTTAAAGATGAATGTCTTTCTTCAAAGGATTACCACATTAATGGGAAAGTTCTATTCTACCTAAAGGTAGATTAAAATTTATATGTTGGGCCAGTTCAGGATGACGGCGTTTCTAATAGTTGTCAGGGGGATTTGATACATGATTAGTGGAAAGGCTAACATAAGGTCTGTGTCAATTTTACCCAAATATATAAATGTTGTTTTCTGTAACAAAGTCATTTCACAAGCAGTGGAACTCAGAATCACCTAGTAAATAAAAAATAAAAATAGTACATTTGAATGTAAAATGATTTCCCTCCCTTTTTATTGAAATAATTATTTTCCAGGTTGACATAAATCTAAAGTAGATATAAATCTCCCAGGAAAATGTTTACAAGATTGAAACTGCCACAGACCTCTGAGATTTACCCGGTGATACTGTCATATTTCACATTCTTTCATAATTTGTTTCCTTCTCATAAAAGAGACTTTTCTCTGTTTGATACGAGAAAGTCACAGTGCTAAATTGTTTTTTAACAGATATTTTTCACAGCAGAGTGAGGATTTATAAGCACCTGAGAGTCGAGTGTAATAATAGTCAGATGAATAGGGGAACAAGCTGGAATTTAGGAGGTAAACAAAGATGCTTTATTAATGACATGGGAGCACTAGTCTAAGATTCACTGGCAAAGTGCACTCCATTTCCCTTAAGCTTTCTGTAGTCTAGATGTAGGTTATTTCACGTCAGTTTGGTTTACTTGAGTAAAGAGGCTATTAAAAAGGAGCTCTGCCTTTCTATATGTTGTTTGGATATGATCAGCATCTCTAATTTATAAGTCAATGCACCTTCTAGAAACCTCTCCATACATAAGTGCTTATCTCTGTTCAAAACTGAAACTGCTAAAATTAAGAATCCATCTCTTTATGTAAAGATTTGAATAATTAACTGTAAAGTATTTCATATCCCCATCTCTAGAATTAAGAGAAATAAATGTGACTATTACTGACTTAAGTGATAGCCATAGTAATAATTCTTCTTATCTGTGAGATGGATTAAAGTGCTCAAGAATATAAACATAAAAATGATCTATTTTATGTATATAATTATAAGCATCTTTCAGATATTGAGGGTGCCATGAAGTATAAGGTCATGTTCATGAGCTCAAATAGCTCAATTTTTAACAAAATATTACAAACTGGCTAATTACTACCCTTGTATTATCATCTTATTAATTTTCCAATGCATATTATTTTTACCTCATGAGGAAAACATACAACCACAGAGGATTGATGTTTCTGTGCATTAACATATACAACAATGAATTATTCCAACAAATTCTAGTGAAATATAGACACCTTGTTTATTCATCTATTCAAACCACCTAAGAGATACTTATCGTGTACTTACTTAAGGCCAAATATTTAATACTATCCAAACAATAAAGTCAATAGTGGAGAACAAAAAACTGAGCCCCCAACATCAAATAGCCAATTTATTTGGAAGAATGTATATAAATGCCATTTATGGTAGTTTGGGAAGATTTTTCTGCTGTCCATTCCAACCTGCTTTTTGAAAAAATAAAGTGGTAGACAGTATAATAAGTAAAAGGAAGAAAGGGCCTATGATTGGGAAATCTGAATATAGGAAACTTGGTTTCTTATCCATGACACCGATGAGTTAGTCAATGTGGGAAAGTCACTTAAACTGTTTGTGCCTTTGTTTCCTTATGTTTTTTATTAAATAAATTTTTATTTATAATTTACACATAATAAGTGTACACTTTTATGGGGAACAGTGTGATGTTTCATGCATGCACACAGAATATAACAATCAAATCAGGGTAATTACCATATCCATCACTTTCAATATTCACCATTTCTTTTGTGTTTTTAAATTACCTCTTTCTCCATCTTTCTGGTTATCTTTCCTCCTTACCTCCAGATCCTAAGGTTCTTGAAGTGGGGGAGACCTGGACTGTGTCTTGTTTTGTTTTTCTTTCCTGAACCCAGGCTTAGCTCAGTATCTGTGGAATAGAACAGTTCAAATACAGAGTCAATTAAACTGCATTTATAGAATAAATAAAACCTGACCCAAATATCCTCTTTGATTTTCATAAACTGCAAATACAGCTACACTTACTATTTATTTTAGCCACCATTCATGGAAGTAACAGCTTATACGTATGAAGTTCTTTAAATATGTTGCTCACTGTTGTACACACTTCAAAAGCATTCTTTTCACTTCATACTTCCACATTATGCTCTCAAAGAATGAACGACTCTTTATAGATGGGAAAATTAAAGCAGAGAGAAGGTCCGCGACTTGCCCAAGAATACTCATTAGGAGAATGAAGAATGTCTTACAGCACAGGACAAGTCACGAGGTCACCTTTATTCTTCCCATTAATGTAAAGTTTTCCTCTTTCATAGGAGTTAACAATTAATTATAATATCATATTTTTTCTGTTTTATCATTATTTCTTTAACTTATTACCAAGGAAATTCATAAACATATGTAAGCATAATTATAACATTCAAACATTCTTGTATCAGCTATACTCCAAACCCACTGGATTATTTTAAAGTAAGTCTCAAATATTATATCATTTCATCTGTAAGTAAACATCATTAAAGATAATTATCACATCTATATAAAAATGAGTCCTTAATATAATATGTACTTGTTCAATTTTTAAATTTCCCTCATTATATAATAATCTTTATAGTTGGTTTGTTCAAATCAGTAAACAAGATAGACGTTTTTCCTTATTTTATTATCTTTCTTTTTATACCTCTATATACCTACTCTTCTCAGTTCTTCTATCTTCTTCTTTTATCTAAATTAAACATGATTTATAGCTTTTTTATGTTCCTCTTCTACTTTTTAAATCCCATTTTTAACACTCCATTCATTCTAACAAAATTTTGATGAATTTTCCTTTGATGATCTGACTAAATGGCTGTAAGAGTTGGCATCAGTGAACTCAGGATGAAACTTTATGAAATGACTTTAATCAGAAATGAGGCTCTGTGAGAAAGCAATGTGCAATTTGGTGGCTATTTTTAAGTGCTGCTAAATGAAGTATGGAATTTTTCATTTTTGTTCACAGTAGTGAAACATTTAATTCCCTTAATCATCTCAACATTGTATTCAGTGGGATTTAGGGCATTTAACTTACTATAAAAATATTGTATGAAATGTTTTAAATGCACAAAGGATAAATAAAAAACAAAGATGGCCTTTCATCACTCCACTCAGATCAGAGATAACAACAATTTTATTTTAATATATTTTGTTTTCTTCTTATAATTATGTATAAAATAAATTAAGCAAGATATGGGTACATTTAAGAAAACAGAGAATTATAGAATGGAGATTAGAGTCTAGATTCAAACAGAATTAGATTCAGTGGGTCAATTCCCATTGTTTAGATCAGCAACAAATTACTTAAATTTACTAAGCCTGAGTTTTCTAAACTTTAAAGTGGGACTGTTATTAGTACTTATTTTCTGGGGACTAAATGAGATGCTACAAGTGCTTCACAAGTATATGAATTCACAAGTATGTGAATTATACTCCAATAAACAGAAAAAAGTCAGTAGTCTCAGAATTTAAAATCTATAGTAGGCCGGGCGCGGTGGCTCACACCTGTAATCCTAGCTCTGGGAGGCCGAGGCGGGTGGATCGCTCGAGGTCAGGAGTTCGAGACCACCCTGAGCAAGAGTGAGACCCCGTCTCTACTAAAAATAGAAAGAAATTATCTGGCCAACTAAAAATATATATACAAAAAAATTAGCCGGGCATGGTGGCTCATGCCTGTAGTCCCAGCTACTTGGGAGGCTGAGGCAGTAGGATTGCTTAAGCCCAGGAGTCTGAGGTTGCTGTGAGCTAGGCTGATGCCACGGCACTCACTCTAGCCCGGGCAACAAAGTGAGACTCTGTCTCAAAAAAAAAAAAAAAAAAAAAAAAAAAAAATCTATAGTAACCTTGATCTATAATGAAATTGTCATTCCGATAAAATCTAACCTTAATGGCATCTTGTGAAAAGATACCAAATAAAGGAAAGCAAATAAAAGAAAATGATGGTTTCTTGCTTTCAATTTGTTAGCAAGCAAGAATATTTGTTTCAGTTATCTGTAGTGTGTAACCTGTGAACATATAACTAAGGCAAAGCTTTCGCTTTCATTAAGTTTTGTTGCTATGCTCTTTTCATTAATCACTTGCTTAGGTCTAAATTTTCTTAGTCTTTCCCAGTATTTACCATGTGTTTGACTTCAGGAAACAAGAAAAGTATGTAATATATTAGCTGGTTAGTTACTCTGGTATTTGCTTTTCTTTATTTAAAATATTCCCAAATCATTAAAGAACAATAGCAAACAAATTTTCTTTTTTTCTCTTTTCCCCTGCTGAAGTAGTATCTACTCTCAAGAAGAAAAAATATCATAGCATCTCAGGACTTACTGAGAAACATAATAAAGATCTTAAAAGGAGGCTAGAAAAGTCTAAACTTTAATCCCACTACTAGGCATCTACCCAAAAGAACAAAAGACATTCTATAAAAAAGACATCTGCACTAGAATGTTTATAGCAGCACAATTCACAATTGCAAAGTTGTGCAAACAACCCAAGTGCCCGTCAATACATGAGTGGATTAATAAAATGTGGAATACGTACACCATGGAACACTACTCAACCACAAAAAACAATGGTGATCTAGCACCTCTTGTATTATCCTGGATAGAGATTGAGCCCATCCTCCGAAGTGAGGTACCACAAGGATAGAAAAACAAGTACCACATGCACTCGCCATCACATTGGTGCTAAGTGATCAACACCAAGGTGCCCACGTGGTAGTAACACTCACTGGGTGCTGGTCAGGTGGGAGGGGGTGATGGGGGTGAATAAACTCACAACTAACGGGTGCAGAGAGCACTGTATGGGGGAACGGCATGCTTGCAGCCCTGGTTTGGGCGAGGCAAAGGCATTATATGTAACCAAAACGTTTATACCCCCATAATATTCTGAAATAAAAAATAAATGAATAAATAAGAGGATATTTTTATTATGCACACCATTAGACTCAGTGGCTTCATTATTTACAAACAAGCCTATGGCTCAATAGAGCTAAGCTTTGATGGCAGAACCATGGCTATTCCTTAGGAAAAATCTGCCACCAACAGTAGGAATAAACCAAGATACCAAATCTTAGCTTCCTTAAAATGCCTGGATTTTACTGTTTGCAGGCATATTAAACATTACACATACTGGTTTTGGGGAAGTAGGATTATGATTCAATTTTTATCAAAGTAAAAGCTCTGTCAAGAAAGTATGATATTGGCCTAATTTCAGAAACATCCAGGCTTCCTACCCTTTCACAGAAGCTATCTATATAATTATATGAATTATGACCACTGTGGCAAACTGGAAGAATTTGACATTTTAAGGGCCCTTACTGGCACTGAGTATTATTATCAGGTGCAAAAACTGAAGATATAGAAGATAAGTGATGAAGAAAGAGAAAAGCTCAAGAAGTAGAGAGAAAAATGTAAAATTACAATCTTGAAATATGTGAATGTCTTTCCCTTTGCTATTTTTTTCGAGGCATCCTCAGTTTATAGTGTGTAAGCTATGCACGTACAAGTCTGGTCTAGCGTGAGTTACAAGAATCCTGTCCAAAAAAAAAATGTGTCTTTGACCAATTTAAAGAGTCAACCATTTCAGACACTTATTTTATATTCCACATTCCATTCCGTTTTAAAACATAAAATCTATAAATTTAAAATAGGTTTCAAGATGCTAATTAAAACTTTATTATAATATGCATTACTAGATATTTCTTTAGAGCATTTTGTGAAGTTATCTAATTTAAATTGCAATGTTATTATGACTTATTTAAATTTATTTTCACATGTATGAATTCTACCATAGTATAGTACTAGAACTGATTACATTTGTTACTTTCAATTTATGTGCCAAAAGGAAACACAATTTGTTACATTCACAGTGCTAGCCTTTATATTTTGAAAATTCTACACTATGTCTCAGAATACAAAAGAAAAGAAAAATTAAAGCCAATAGCATTGTTGTATCAGTCAAAATATTAACCTAATTGTGCCTTTTAAATCATATCAAACTTTTCTGTATAATAAATCTTCAGAAAAGCAAAACATTCAGATATCAATATGTTCTGTATCTTGTTGCTAGATATTGATGAGGTGACCACAGCCTGACAGGCACAGATTATTTGATTATCAAGGTTGAGTATTTTTTGGTCTTCTTATCTTTGAGAAAGAAGCCCTTATGTCCAGATTCAGTATTTTCAATAAGACAGAAGATATTTCCATTATCTCCTCCCCTGAATATAGTTACTTATTGATATTTCTTAAAGATACTAAGTTCTGTTCCTAAGGTCTCTCCCATGCTGGGCAAAATGAGAGATACAAGTAAAAATTCCATTAACTTTACATTTTGTTTTAATTGATGTCGTAGGAATGTGTGTATTTATGAAAAAATTTCAACAGGCTTTGAATGGCTCTTTAAAGATATGCTTAAAAATGTATGCCTAATTGACTAAATGAGCATTTCTAGCTATTACTACTCCATAAATGAAACACTGAAATAAGTTTCATAGCGATAATAGGGCAACTTTCACATTATGTCTTAATTTATTTTACGTGTTTTATTTTAGAGGGGTTTCTTTCAGAAACCATCAGCAGAATCATAAAAAAATAGTTACAAGCTAAAGATTTTGTTTATTTGATGTTGTTATGATGTTTAAACTCAATTAAAACTCCACATGGTTTCTGAGGATTCTCATGCTTTTAGAAGAACATTTTAATATTTTAGAGAGTGGATCTTGTTTTCACATTGGCAATTCTTCAAAATCAGGGCACAGAAAACCAAAAAGTGTAAAGTGACTTTAGTAACATGTAGATCATCCAGGACACTTTTAAAAGACATTCTGATGGAACGGAGCTCAGACTTTAACTTACACTCTATTTTCAGAGCTATTGCTGGCTTTTGCATCTGAGCATTTGAAATTTGGATGTCTGAGTTTAAAAGCTTTCCCTAGATATCAGCAAAGGTGAACTGTGAACATTATTTTTTTATGATTGCAAAGTAAATGTGGTTTTTGCTTTGAAAGCATGATGTGTTTTTAAGGCAAGTATTAGTAAGATAATCTTTGTTGCTGTAGATTTGTTTGATAATTTAGCTCCCACACTAGTGTGGATATGAGTGCCGTGCTTTGGGAGTTCAGTTTCCTGCTTTTTAAGTCAGAAGCGTAAGGTTCTCCTGGACCTCTTTATCTGCACCTGGATGTTCTATTCAGAGTCTCTGGCTGAGCTAAGTTCACGTGGAAGCTAAAGGGGTTAGGGAGGAAAATAAAAAATGAACCGATGCAGGCTGAGTGGCACTTCGAATTTTGACGTTCTTCTCTGGTCCAGCTATTTCTATATAAAGAGTCCTCAAATACCTTCCCCAACTATTCTTTTTTTTTTTTTTGAGACAGAATCTCGAGCTGTTGCCCGGGCTAGAGTGCAGTGGCGTCAGCCTAGCTCACAGCAACCTCAAACTCCTGGGCTCAAGCAATCCTCCTGCCTCAGCCTCCCGAGTAGCTGGGACTACAGGCATGCACCACCATGCCCGGCTAATTTTTTATCTCTCTATATTTACTTGTCCATATAATTTCTTTCTATTTTTAGTAGAGATGGGGTTTTGCTCTTGCTCAGGGTGGTCTCGAACTCCTGACCTCAAGCGATCCTCCCGCCTCGGCCTCCCAGAGTGCTAGGATTACAGGCATGAGCCACCGCGCCCAGCCTGTTTTCATCTAGGATTAAAGAAAGATCTACAGAAATAATTTAAGTGGACAGTGAGGCAAAGAAAAATAGTTTTTCTGTTCCCATTTTATAATCTTTTCTACATTTTAGCTAATATCCACAGAATATCATCAATATATCAAACGTACCTACTTTATATTTGTAACCCTAAACCATGCTTCCATGCCTCTCCCCTACATAGCTATTATATGTTTTGAACCAATCTTTACCCCAACAAACAGAAATTAATGTGAAACTTGATTCTGTTATCCAACCTATCCTAACCAGCTCTGGAAATGATTCGATCAGTGTATTTTTAATTTTTTATGCCAGGGCCATTGTAAAAAAACATTGAATTTATATAGACAGGGTGGATAAATTTGTTGGGATATGATCATATGTCTGGTGTGATTTGCAAGACTGTTAGGTCTGTCTAAAAATGCTTCTGAGTCAAATAACTGAAAGAGGATATGTCAGCAAAACCCTGTACCAGTGTTTTCCTACACTGGCTGATGCTCAAATAGCAGGTCTCATATCAAATTCATCATGGTACTTCTCATGCAAAGGTTTCCTTCTCCCTGAAACTCATATACACAATCACTCTGAAATACTTGTGGTCAGTGTACTATAGGTTGCGAAAATATGGAATAACTGTCCTACAATACTGATCAATGTTAAATTTTCCTCTACATTATTTATAGGACATTTTCACAAGCAAAATTATAGTCATTTGGCCAGCTGATACTTTCAAGAAACAAAATCATCCATTTCACAATATTGTCACAGTGAGACACCAAAGTATACAATTTTATGATTTGCAGTGTAATGAAAAATATGTGATCATCAACCCAAACTACTTACATATCTTATGTATAAAATGGAAGCCTGGCATTTTAAATCTTACAGTGAGTAACTGATAATACTTTTTACTTTTAATGAAATTTCAGAAGTAATCACTGAAAGATAAACACGACGTGCTACCTTTGCCAAAGTGCCAGTTTATGTAATTGCCTTGTGGGAAAAACCACTGCTAATGGTTGAAAGTTCTTAATGCCTTAGGGCTCCTTTCATTTGCTAAGACACATAATCAGCTATGCCAGGCTGCCTTGGCCTTTGTCTCTGCCGACTCATGAATATACCTCTCAGAAAGTGCCATAAACAGAATGAAGTGTAAGCTGCTTCTGCCTTCAGAGCCTTCTGTCAAAAATTTAGAAGCTCTCTTATTGTTTGGAAAGAGAAAATTAAATAGAAGCCAAATTGAAAATGGGAATCCTTACCAGGAAAATAATATTGAGGTCAAATTCAACTTTAAGCGATCTTCACATTGTAATAAAAATACA
Source organism: Lemur catta (assembly GCF_020740605.2). Taxonomy (NCBI): domain Eukaryota; kingdom Metazoa; phylum Chordata; class Mammalia; order Primates; family Lemuridae; genus Lemur; species Lemur catta. The sequence goes on along the minus strand of NC_059153.1, from coordinate 5,965,526 downwards.
ATTTCTAATCCAAAATATTTAAATATCTAAAACATGTCAGTGAAACAAATTCTGAGCTCTCTAAATTTTGGGAGAAATTCTGCTTCACTAAAATAGCATTATGCATAACCTGTGTCCTTGTTCTTTATGGTTTACTCTTCTACTTTTTAATCCCTTGGGTTTCTTATTTCCCATCTTTTTTTTTATTAATTCTTAGAAGAGAATAAAGTAAATTTGCAACATAAGAATGTAGAAATATGTGCTTGTTTATTTTTAATTTAATCTGCTATTGAAAAAACATTACAACATAGAACCACAATATGGTAGACTGTCAAAATTTTCTCAAATTCCTCCTTCCTTTTTGCTACGTCCTCTGTTCTTGCATCGTTTGGCCGTGGGATTGCCTTTGGCCAGTGGAATATGAGTAAATTTGACCCACTGGGTGGGGCTCGTCAGCTGGTTGCTTTAGGAAACATAGTAGACTTGGAGAAGACTCTCCCAGCTCTTCCTTCAAGGAAAGACTTTCTGTCCAACTCCTGGGAGTGTGATTAGCAAACAACCTAGAGCCGTGGAGATTCCTGTTGCTGGAAGTGAAGGCTTTCTGAGAGTCACCACCCACCCCGGAACTCCCTAAGGACCTGGAGTGAGACTCATGAGAGCTGGGTCACAGGTTGCCTTCTCCCTCTTCCCAGATATGTTTCTTTTTGCTTCTTTTTCTTGGTGTTAGTGACAAATATCCTGTACCTCGCAGTCCATCTATGGGTTTGATTCTGAAAAGTCCAACCTGAGAAAGAGAACCTGTCACCTGTCACCTGTCACCATGCAAACAAGCCGGGGTCACTCTGCTGGAAGAAGACCCAGTGCGCAGGGAATTCCTGCGGTACCAGCTGAGGCCACATTGGACCAAACAAACCTGAGCCACCTGGATGACTGAGGACAGACGTGAGACCAGCTGACACAGGCAGCGGAATCACCCGACTGAACCCAACCCAAAGTTCTCACCCCCCCAGTTTGTGATGTGACCCATCGCTGTTATTTTAAACCAGTTAGTTCTGTGACGGTTTAGCACAGCACAAAGCTATTCAGCTGCAAATATGAACCATTGCTCAGGGAAAACAAAGGGAGTCTTGGAGAGAGGAGTTAGTAAATCAGAGGCCAGAGCTGAGTGATTCAAAGAATGATGAGCTGAGAAGGTATACCCAAAGAACATCAAAGAAAAATGCGAGAAGCTACTTTCTGTGGGTAAAATGGAAGCCTGAGGAAGACGCATTTTTCCCCAGCATAGAGAGACCCGGCAATATGAGCCCAGCTTGATTTCGGAACGCTGAGGGGCAGCAGCTCTTGTTGGAATAGCCGTGCCCGCTGCAGGCAGCCTCCATCTCAGTATTGCCCGCTGGGTGAGTCAGAGGCACAGGATGTCTCTTTAATTCATAAGTTTCAGGATCAAGAGTAGCTGAATTCAAGGATCTGCCTCCTTGAATATGATTGACACCCATGAAATTCTGGACTTCAAGGCTGTTATCATGATTTTATGAGATTTCTGGAGGTCCTAGAATGGCATCGAGGATGTTTTTATGTGGAAAGATTGTGAATAATTGGTGGCCAGAGGTTGAACTGTGGTAGGTTGTAAAAATGGCTGCAAAAGTTTCCCCTCCCTAGTTCCATGTCCTTCAGTAACGACTTCTCCCATGATTGGCCATGGGACTTGCTTTGCCAGTGTGGCAAGAAGCAAAGGGGACGGAAGCAGAACCTTGAAAGTGCACGTGCATTAGGAAAGGTGTGCCCGTTGCTCGTGGGAAACACAGCACCACGTGAAGCAGCGTGAGACCAGAGACCTCATGGAGCAAAGACGAGGGTGAACAGCAGAGGCTTCCCTAGGACAGCCAGTGCCCCTCCCCTGCTGATTGGCAGCTGACAGCAGCTGCCTGGGAGAGTCAGCTGACTCAAATGGAAGCGATGCCTGCCTGACCCACCCAAATTGCCAGCCCATAAAACCTGAAGCCAGATGACTTGTTCAAAAACTCCAGGTCTGGAGGTAGTTTGTTACACGGCTAAAGCTAACTAAAATAATCAAATGTAGAAGGTACACTAAATGAACATTTTTATGAATACTAAGCCGTAATATAATGTAAAATAGATTTTATAATTTTAATATAATTTTAAATAATTCATTAATGCAATAAATTCCTCAAACCGCTCTATCCTTTGGATACTATATTTCAAATTTCTTTTTCTCCTATCTACTCCAAAGTTTAATTTTTTACTTGAGAAGACAAGTATAGTATTATAGAAAATATATCACATTCATACTTTGATTCGTGAAAATAAAATTCAAGTAATATTTATTTATTTTAATTATACCATGATGGCTTCTTAGCTCCTGGGCATAGAAGCCAATCATTTTTGATAGTTTATTTCCATAAATATACAGATTATTATAATAACAGGCATAAAATAACTTGTACCTTCCATTTTGAAAAGTACATTTCATTTCATTTTGAAGTATTGTATTCTGTTGTATTTTTAATTACCTATGCTTAATTTTAAATATATATATATTTAAGGATTTTCTCATGAAATGTTTTTAAAAAGTAAAAAAATGTCATCGAAGTGCTGAGAACAGTGAACATGGAACAAGGAATTGAAACCATTGTTCAGTTACACAGCCCCTCTCTGTGCCAGCAACAGCTGGGCCATCAACGTTCAGTCCCAACTATGTAGCTACAGTCAGCAGCTTGCCAGTGGCCAGTCAATAATTATAGAATCAAACGGTACATCGATTTCCTTCCAAGATTTAATTTGGCACACAGGGTTTTGAAAAATAAGACCATACCATATAGCCTGGGTGTGTAGTAGGTGATGCCAAATAGGTTTGTGTAAGGACACTCTATGATGTTTGCATGATGACGAAATCACCTAATGACACATTTCTCAGAATGAATGCTTGTTGTTAAGCAATGCATGACTGCATATACGTGTGGAGAGATAGAGAGATCTATACCTTTTATTTTTCGTAAAAGTGAAATGAGATTATATATTAAACTATAATATATTAAATAAACTATTAAAGTAGCTATTATAGTAAGCACATTGTAAATGCTCATACATAGTGGCTCATATTATGAGTATTATTTTATAAATTTTATAGAAGCTAAATGTAAGATTTTGGGCAATTCAAGATACCCAAAATTTCACATCTCACTCCTATAGGCCTGATACTATGTGTATTAACATAAATTGAGAAATTAATGAGACTCCAAAATTTAATCAGCCTTTTTTCTAACTCTGTGAACAGCTTCCTGCTGCTTCCCTCGTCTGTCATTGGTCTGCAGGGTCCCACTTGTCCAGCAGGGGTGAGCATTAGAACAAACAACTCCTTATCTAGTAACTTAATCCTGCATCTATTTACTGAACAACTCCGGAAAGGATAAGGAATAGGTGTTGAGACCCTATACAGAAATGGATACCCTGGGATTTTTCCCTAATGTTATGAAGTGAAAGGGAAGCTCATCGGCTTTAATTTTCTAATGCTAGGGCCTTTACATCGATTACCTAACTTACTGCCCTGTTGAGCAAGGAAGTCGATGTTACTTTCCCACTTCGTAGATAACGAAATCAGCTAAGAGGTTTGCAAGGGAAATGCACTTGTACAGGCGACAGGTGGCGTAGCCCAAACTAACGTGGCTGCCGCAGAGTTTCTTCCAGCCCATCCCCCCCCAGCCGGCCTTCCGGGCAGGTGCGAGTCGCAGTCAGGTGACCCAGATGTTGTCACCTGTGCGAGCCCACGCGATTGCGCATTCCCGCGGCACGTGGCCACTGTTGCTCAGAGCCATATATAAGCCCTCGCCATGCTTTTCACCCCTGCTGAACCCCCCTACTCTGACAATAAAGCGCTTGTGTCACCTGCCCGCCGCCACCCGCCTTTTCTTCGAATTTCCGAGGCCGGAGCCCAAGCGCGGGGCCCGTGGCAGCCGCAGAGCTCCCTCCGCACACGCGGCGCAGCCAGCGGGACGCAGCCGGGTAAGTGTCCCCTCCACCCCGGAAAGGGAAGACATGTGGCCTCCTACGGGCTGGTGGCAGCGGTTCTCCCACCGCGGGGTGGGTGCAGGCGGAGCGTCCCCGCCGCCCTGGAAACGCCTCGAGGCCTCGGAGGAGTCGCCGGCGCCGGCCGGGTGGGCGGCTCTTCCGCACGGCCCTCGGGAGCGGCGTGAGGCCACCCGGGGGCGGGAAGGCCACACGAGGGAGTTACAAGACACGGAGGAAGATTTGTAAGCCCACCTGCAGGACTTGGAGAAAGAATTAAGAAGCGGTCCAAACTCGGACGCTGAGGAGACTGCAAGTATGGCGGAGACTGAGCACGAGGCCTCCGCTGCCGAGAGCCCGCCTGGTCGGACAGCAGAGGACGGAGCATGCGCAGTCCGGGGCGGGGCGGGGTTGGCGCAGGCGCCCTGCAGTGACGTAGCGTCTCCCACTGCCGACACCTCGCGGAGCTGAGAGAGCTGAGGAAATGCTGCGGCAGCGACCGGGGAGCCCCTGCCTGCCGGTTTGTGGCGTTTATGGGATGAAGGGACAGACTGCAGCGTCCTGTGCTCCCCAGGGACATGGCGCAGCTGGCTTCCATGACTCTCCGTCCTTCCCTGAGGCGGAGGCCGCAGACCTGGCGTCGTCGTGGCGAGGGTGCCCGCTCCCTGCGTGATGGCTCATGGCTGCCGCCCGCGCAGTGCGGGACGACGCCGGAGAACCGCCTGGAACCGTGAGTAAGCGGACTGCGGACGCGGACTGAATTCGGAGGCTGCGGGAGGTGGGGATGCGCGAAGCCATGTTGGCAGCAGATAATTGGCGGGCCGAGGCGGAGACTCGCTCCGCGCATGCGCGACCGGGTCTGGCCGTGGTTCCCCTGGCAGCTGGCGGCGGTGCGTGCCGCCCCTCAGGCCTGTGAAGCCGTAGCCGGGGGGGTCTGCGGTGCTGGTGTGCACCGCGTACCCCACAGCAGGGCGGGTGACGTCATGTACTCCATAGCAGGGTGGGGGTGGGTGACGTCACGTACCCCAGAGCAGGGTGGGTGACGTCACGGATAACCAGCCCACGATCAGGGGAGCCCAGACACCCGCTCTGGCGAGGTGCGGAGCTCACTTGGAGCAGTGAGCGGAGTTCAGCTCCAGCCCTTTGCAGAGTTGCGGACAGTCCTGGGTCCTGCTGAACGTGTGTCTGAAGCTGATCTCGGACCGTGGTGACACCCAGGGAGAGATCCCGCACCTGGAAGGACGGAGTCCCCCTGCAGTGGAGGCACGAAGTCTAATGAAACTTGGTTTGAAACGGGGCAGGGACAGGGCAGCCGATGCGCTGACTTGCGTGCTGTGTGGATTGCAGTTGTGCATGAGCCGTCCCCTTTGCATGTCACCAGTGATAACTGGGCCGTGTTTAAGGACCTCTCTGTCTGGTTACCTCCATGAAAAGCCCACGGTTGGCCAGTGGGACCCCGCCCTGTAAGGGTGGCTTTATCTTCCCGCTCGTTCGACAGGAAGTTGCACTTGAGGTGCACGTGGGGGCGGACGTATGTCCTGGGGAAGGTCCGCCCCATCCTTACCGAGAAACTACGTAACTGGCATGCCGTGTTCTCCCCCTGGCACCAGGTGAAACAGACTCCAGGTGATTCTACCTGGCAACTGTCTTTTCCTCTGGGGGTGGAGCCATTAAGGCAGAGGTAGAAGTGAATACCCTAGTGGGGCAAATGCTCAGGCCCTAGATCAAACCAGCCAGGCCTCGACCCTCCTGGTGGGGGAAGCCACCCAGGTAAGGAAAGCGGTTTGGCGGAACCACACGGCCCTTGATCTCCTCCCTGCAGCCCGAGGGGGCACGTGCGCCGTGGTGCACACTGGGTGTTGTGTCTGTACCCGATCACAGGAGGGTGTGTCCTCTGCCTTGAAGGAAGGTGACGGCGAGGTCCAGGCCATCCAGCAGTTACCGGAGACCCACTGCAGCCGTGGTGGGGACGTCTCTCGTCCTCCTGGTGTTGGCCCCTTTTAGTGTTAGGAGTTGCTGGCTGTGGTCTGGTCCTACTGTGTTGTTCCTGTATTGTTGCTGTGGCCTTTGTGCCCAGGGGGCCTCCCTGTGGGCCTGTGCGTGGGCCACAAAGCCTATAACCTCGGGGGTGGGATGTAGGGGAAATTGCATTTGTGTGGACAACAGGTTTCTTAGGCCAAACAAAGACGACTGCCGCAGTGGTTAGCTGGCCTGCCGGGGAGGCGTGAGTCAGCACACTCAGGTGTCCCAGGTGTCATCTCCCGTGTGAACCCACGTGATCGCGCTTTCCCATGACACATTGCCGCTGTTCTTCAGAGCCATATATAAGTGCTCGCCATGTTCTCGGCCATGCTTTTCGCCGCTGCTGTATCCCCCTGACGATAAAGACCGCGTCTCACCTGCCCACTGCCACCCGCCTTTTCTTCCAGTTCCCAAAGCCTGCGCTGCAGCACAGGTCGCCACAGAGCATCCTCCTCACAAGGTTAAGTTATGCATTCAAGGTCAGAAAAGCAGTGTGATTGACAGCTGTCTTAAGGGGCTTGCTTATATATAAAAGCATTACAGTATCGCATAGACTAGATAATTCTTATGGTCTCCCCGTTTTCAAATGAAAACATTTTAATTGTGTTCATCTGAAGCCTAATTTTGATTTATGGTCGGGATGGATTTTTGCTTTCCTCAGCAGCCAAATTCTGCCTAGTAGCTTAAATAAACCCTGAAGAAGCATTTCCCCCTCTTGTAGCTTTAATAACAATATTTTTTTCCTGAATGTTTTTTCTGGTGATAAACAGGCTCGGTGTTTTCTGTAGATAACACAACACAAGATCAAAATATACAGAAGTAAAATAAATGGCAGATGAGGCTCATCTGCCGTTCGCGGGCCACGCTGGCAGCGATTCCGTCTGCTTTACTGCGGGCTTGACAGACACCCGGCGCCCTGACAGCAAAGCTAATAGGCCTCGGCAGCGGCTGCAAAAGCAGCTTCGGGTGATTAAATCTCAGTCTTTCTGTCAGGAACTGCCTGTGATGTCTTTTCTCACAACTACTTATGTCTCATTACAAGCCTTTTTTATTTTCCCTGGATTCAACTCTGGCATTGCTAAAGGGAGAACTGCTCACCTGACACGTGTTGTTGTTCAAGTCCCTCTCCTCATGTTTACAGCTAAAAGTATTGATAGACTTGTTAACAAAGAAGCAGAAAATGCATTTCTGCAAATGTTAACTGCACGTGCCTTAGAATCTAGATCTAAATTCTTGAGTATTTTTTAAACATATGAAATTGCATTGTTTTCACTGATATTTTCTGAACAAATAGTTATTTCAAATAGCACCTTAGCATGTATATTGCTTTGGGTTTGTGACTCTAGTTAAATGTTTATAGAAATTCTTAAACATACAAAGTAGGCAAGAAAGTGTTGCAAACCAAAGAAAACGTGACTGCATTCAGTTGGACAGTACGTGCAGGTTGTGTGGATGAAAATGGGTTATCAGAAAAATGTGAAGACTGAATATTCTTCAGGTGCATTAGTTCAAGAGGGAAGCTATTCTACACCTGAAGCATCATGACTCTAGATAAAGAAATGCACATAAATTAGGACTGGGTACATTAATTTCAACATAAATAAGCACCGGGTCACATAAATTTTAAGATGTATTTACCACCCAGTCTTTCTCACTTTGTCTCCTTTTCTGACCCTATTTCCATTGATGAATAGACTGACTTTTTTTTGCTTAATTGAATTAGTTCAAGAAAGATAATGGAGGCAAGTGTCAAGTTACTCTGGAGAAAGAAGCCAGTCCACCTTACTAGAGTCTATTACAAAAATGTCACCTGTCTCTGTGGTCACACACTAGGGTTCTGACATCCCATGGGACATTGCTTTTCCATGGGAGAACACACCCTTGCACCACACAGGCTCCAACACCTTGTCTAGAACCATCTTTTTAAGAGGATGTCCATCATACTTCATTTAGACGTTAATGTCTCAGCCTAGGGCAGCCTTATGCTTTGACTTGATGCTGTGTGCCCCTCCCTCCTATGTCTCTACCATAATCACTCTGCTGCAGCTTCGACTGCATACACTGGCCCACACTCCCACATTCGGGCTTTCCCCAGCTGGCACTTGCTCCCGTATTGCATGGCAGGCTGCCACACTGTGGGATGCCCTCCTCTCCTAGTCATTACTCAGCATCCCACAGCTGGGTGCCGTCCTACCCACATTCTGTTCTCATTCCACACAGGCTCTTAAATCCCATTCCAACTACCACCCATTCTCTCCTCACCTAGGCACAGATGCTTACCAGGGTTATCCTTACCTACACACTCTTGGACAGAATTTTTCAGAACTGAAGGAAAATAATAAGAAAGGAAGAGTAAAAAAGAGGCACAGGACCATCTAGCACAATTATTACGTTTTTGGTTCTAGTTTCCATTTTTATTTTGTCTTGTTTTTTTACTTTCCATTTTTATGGATAATTTCCATTTAGTCAACTATTGTGGCCTTAGTTCTCAGTAGGTCACTATATGTTTATTTATAAAGATCACCTCAGATTTATAATCTCTTAACTGCTTTTCTTTCAACCATTGGTGACCTTTCCCTGTTTCTTTGCCTATAAGAAAACGTTTAATTTTCTAGCATCTTTTACTTTCCTTTTAAGTGTTCAGTCCTTGTTCTAGTAGTCAAAGAACTTTTTGAACCTAAAAATCAAAATAGTCCCTGTATAGCAGCTGTAACTGTTCAGCTCTTTGCTGTGGGGTTTTACTGAGAAAATTGAAATTTTCCATATGCATGCACAGTTTAGATGTAATCTAAGGATTTGTGCAGGGCTTGAGTGAACATTTTGGGGCTCCTTTTGCTGGAGCTCGTTTCTTTCTGGGAGTTCTCTCAAATCCCTGCCCCCCTGGTTTCCACTTAACACCATATTCTAACCCTCAAGGCAAAGTTTGAGGCTTTCTGCTTAAGTTCTGTGCACTAAGCAACCTTAATTGCAGAGGTCTCTCAGAGGACAAGTCATATAATACTAGTTCTCATTCAGCCTCAAGTTTCTGTCTTTTTGTTGTCACTTTCTATTAATAAGGATTGATACTACTCAATATTTATTAATTCATGTAAATATTTTAGCTTCTTTCACCTCTATTATGCCTTATGGGTATATGCCATGAAGCAACAAAGAAAATCATTAAAAAGGGAAACATCATTTTTACATTCCTCATGGTGTAAAAAAAAAAAAAAGAGGCAAAGCAAAAATTAATTTTATTTAAATCCTAAAATTAAACCAGGGAGGAGGATACACAAAAACGATAACAAAAAATGCAAAAAAAAAAAAAAAAAGAACAGTAATTAAAAAGAAGTATGTTGAAAATTTTTAAAATACATTTTCACCTTCACATTCAACAATAATTCTTGCTTTCTCTTACCTAGAATAATGAATGATTGATTTTTCTTTTGTAGGACAAGTCGAACTTTTAAAATATAATAAATTTAATCAATATCCCTTGGAAAACACCATGAAAATTTCTCTGTTCTCAGAACGTATTTTTATGCATACAAATGTGAAACATAGGTGGGATATGTTGTTTCATAGTTAGTGTTTTTCCTATTTTAGAGTTCTTACGTTGAATGCATCATTAAATAAAATTTATACAAGATGAAAAACTTATTTAAATTTCTTTATTGAGCTCATCTTGTGGTATCCATTCTCTCTAAATTTAAATAAAGCTTCCATCTGTTCTTTTACTCAGACATCTCTGATTAAATACTCACAGAAAATGCAGATAAACATAATAGATACAGGCAAGTTACAAAATTTCATTAAAAGTTCACCTTCTCATTCAAATGTGATTTTCAAGTTGAAGCTTGTTACTCAAGAGTTTTTTCACAATAGTAGATTGTAATTTTGTGTAATTTCAGAGCAGATTGTGAGTCCAAGCATTACAAGGTGCTCATTTGTATTTATGGGATTGTAGTAGTGTTTGTTATTGTCCACTACATATTGTTCTCAAAATGTCTTTATATTTTGAACTGGGGATCCAGAAGGAATTTATTAGATTTGAAGCTTTTGGTTTTGTGATTTTTGAGGATTTTCTGAATTTCATGAATGCCAATTTTTATTTTTTTTTCTATTTATTTGCGTGCTCAAAAGTAACTATACTAAAAATGAAGATTGTCTTATTTAAATTTTATAAAACATCTCCGGAAAGGTTTACTGTGTAGGAAATGATCTTACTGATCTCAGTCATCCTCATTTGGGAGAATTATTTTCAAATGATCAATTATTTTTAAGAACCAATAAAATAAGCATAATTATGACATTTGCAACTTTAAGCCCCTATTTTGTTTGAGAGTTACTTAACATACTTTGTCTTTTACCCTTACAAAATTTATCTACAATAATGTTTTTTTGTCAGTTTTACAGGGGATGAAAATGAACTTATTGAGAATCTGTACTGCCCCAAAGTCTCATAATTTAAAAGTTGTTGAATTGGAACTCAAACGAAGGCATGTATAAATTCAAAGACCAATGTCCCTTCCATGACTTCATATTAGATCACATATTAAGCAACATTTCATCCTTTGACAGATTAAGTTTAAGCAGCACATCAGAGATATTAAAAAGTAGTTGTGTTTATAACATTGTTCTCCTCTGCAGTGTTTTATAGGCTTCTGTTCTTACTATCTTTGTTGAAGAGTGAAGTGGGAAGAACTGAAAGAAATAGATCCTAGATTTCTGAGCATTTGCCTGAGTACCTGATTGTGGAGATGGGGTGCTGGCAGTTGCCCTTATAGATGTACCAGTGGTACCTTTTCTTTCCATCTCTGGTCGTCCCCCACACTGGCGGGTATCACCTGGTAGAGAGTGGAAAGTCATTTGGATTTAGATAGATAATTTTCTGTGTGTCCCTTTAAATGAGAGGATGGCATGGCATTATGGGAGCTTTGGCACTCCCTAAACTAAGTGACATGGCCTGCAGATTGTAGCCTGTAAGAGAACAGCCTTGGGTTTTTTTGTTTTTTTTTTTTTTTGTTTTTTTGGGTGGATAATACAATGCAACTATGTAGTACCACTGATGTACTATTGGAGATTTGTGTAGGGGAAGCAACATTTTCAAAATGATCATGGAATAGGAGAAGTAGAATACGTGCAAAGTTTGATGTTACTATTAGTAAATGGAAGAAATATTACTAGTACTATCTATCTATCTACCTATCTATATTGCAGAATGGGTTTTGTGTTTTAACAACTGTAGAGTTAGCCTAAAAGTGCAGCCACCTGTCAAGGGACTATTTAGTTACCTTAATTCAACCTTTTTTTAATGAATTAAAATGGCATTGTAATTTTTTTAAATTTTCTTATTTTATTGATTGATTGGAGACAGTCTCGCTCTGCCAACCGGGCTAGAATGCAGTGGCCTGGTCATAGCTCACTGCACCCCCAACTCCTGGACTCAAGCCATTCCAGCCTCCTGAGTAGCTGGGACTATAGGCGTGTGGCACCTTCCCAGCTAATTTGTAATTATTTATTTATTTATTTATTTTTGTAGAGACGGGGTCTCATTGTGTTGCCCAGGCTGGAAGTGAGCTCCTGGCCTCAAGTGATCCTCCCACTTTGGCCTCCCAAAGTGCTATGATTATAGATGTGAGCCAATGCACCCAGCCCTTTTTTTAAATTTTTAATTTTTATTGGTACGTAATAGTTGTAAGGCATTATTATTTCTGAACTTGCTCTAATAATCAGCAGGATTAATCCTTTTAAAAATGGCCTTTTATACAATCTAATTACATATCAAAGGATAACAATTTTTTGAAGAATTCTTCTGTAATCATTTACATACCTTCCTGTATAATCATAACATGTCACTATGGACAGAATAGAAGTCATGTCTGGACCACCAAAGAGTTTTTGGCTCTGAAGTTAACTTGAACATCTAGGATATTTTTTTAAAAAATCATCTGAGGTTCTGAATTAATTTCCCTTTCTTCGAAACCATGGAGTGACTTCTCTATTGGGAAACACATAGCTACATAATTAAATTAAGAAACTTAACATTCCCTGGTCCCTCATACTAATGCTTTTGCTAAAGTCCATTTAACTGATATCCTTAAGCCTAGTGGTTCTTTTTTTCACTCTAATCAGCTGAAGAATGTCACTATTCTTTTATAGCTAACTGATTCCTCACCTAGTCTCTCTTTTTCCTGAGGCACTGTTACAGGCAGATCATAAATTCTCTCTGTATGAGGAGTTAATTTGCTAAACAATACATCAGTCTAGAAAGCACACCTGTGCATCTCTGCTGCTGTTGGAGAGAGTGATGACCTCTCTCTACACTACAGAGAGGGAGCAGAGAATGCTGTTTTGTTGTCATATGACTTCAGCACTTGTTATAATAGTTTGAGAGTTCAAATAAGTTAATTATCTGGACTAAGTCTGTTTCCTCATGTGCAGAAATTGAATATTAACAGCATCTACCTTTGTGGTCTTAGATAATTAAATATGACGATTTATGTAAAATATTTAGCAAATATTTGGGATATCAAAAGGGCTTAATAACTATTAGATAATATTGTTGCTACTATTGTTACTATGTTATATCAAGTTACAAAATTCCCCCTATCCTAAGAACCCTCTGGGATACACCCCAAACTCACTAAAAATCTTTTTAAACTGAAGTACTATGATGTATAATTTTCTGGGATTTTACATTAAATATTCACTGAAGTTCTGAATTTTTTTCCTAGAGTTTGGATGTTTACTATGGGTTTAAAAGTATATATTCATAATTGCAGATATTTAAACATAGAATATATTTAAAGAGCTATATAAGTATAGTATGATATAGCCAACCACAAACTCATCTGCATAAGAAACGCATTTTTTTTTCCTGAGATGTGCTAGAGCTGGTTCTGCCTGAAATCAGGGCAGAAAATGAGATGGTAGCAGGAATTCTTCCAGCACTAAACACAGAAACATATGCAATTTGTATAAACTAATAAGCAGTACATCTTGTGTAAGTGTACTGCAAGGGCAAAGAGTCATTTTGTTTACTGAAAGAGATTTGAGTGATGAACGTTCTCAGTGCTTCAAGACACACTCTAATCATGTCTCTGTTCTTTCCTCAAGAGCGGGATGGGTTACATGGGGATGTGGAATTACAACATTTAAATGGATAGCAAGATCATATTGTAAAAAAGATGTTTATGACAAGAAATATATAAATACATCAAATGGATAATTTTGTTCACATTCTGAACTGATCACTGGTAAAGGAAGTAGAGGTATCCTCGGGTCTGTCACCCCCCTTCCCCATGCGGAGGTCATGTCATCTTCTCTTGGTGCGTATGCATGAAGGGAAGTGTGAACACTCCAACAAAACAGATGTTCAGGTACAAAGGAGAAAGGATGGATGCTGGCTAGGAAAATGATAAGATACATTGTACAATACATGTACGTATGTTTATATGGAATATCGTGTTGGATTTTTTGCTTTGTTGGTTTTTGTTTTGTTTGGCAATGGAGCCTTAAAAATGCCCAGTATCATTACTTTTCAAAATATGCTCATTCCGGAGCGGTAAATGCTTTAGATGAGAGGCAGAGTTGAAGTTCCCTGATAGTTTAAATTATGGTTCTTTATTTCTTACTGTTTATTTACTTATCTAGATACACCTTAATTATAGTAAAGTACAAAAGGTGTCATCCCACCTGAGCACCAATTAGACTCTATCCCTGATTCACCATGATTCTCCTCTCTTGTAATGATTCCAAAAAATGCATATATAGGGATGGGCACCGAGAAGCTGTATTTATTCAAAGGCCTGCTGTTCATGTGTGAGTGGTTTGCCTGATGCGTATTAGGCCACTCAGCTTTTTTTCTCTCAGAAATCTGTGACTTGAACTAAAATACTTTGCACCAAGGTAGGTTAATGATGATGTCCTGAAGGGAACACAGGTAAACTCCTACTGCTAAGTACCTTGGAGGTTCTAAGATTGACGGTATTTTCAAATTTTTGTGATTTAATGGTATCTTGTTTTATCTGTGAACTACTACTGTATCCTTCAAAAATTAAAAGCCTCTAAGCTCTATTAAAATTTTGAACTTGTTTGTGGTGTTTTATTGTTGTGTATTTATTTTAAGGTTTTGACTTATTTGTGGATTTAAGGCTTTTGACTGAGCATCGTTGCCTTACAAATGATGTCAAATGCACCAAAGTGATTTCATCCTCATGCTTTTCTTCTGCCCCTACAGTATCTCTGATAATGTCAGAGAACTGAGAGGCTGACAAATTCAAGTGTAAAATTGTTGCATGAAAAGGAGAGAAACAGTATCTCACTTGGATAGTCCCTAAAGCTTTAAGGAGGGAGAGAGGTGATTTGGTAAAATTCCAAGAACTTCCCTGTAAGGGTAGAAGCTGTGTCATTTTGCTAGTCATCAGGAGACATTTGAGGCAAGATGAGGAGTGTCTGAATCCTGTCTCTTTCAGTCCCATCCAGCTCAGGTTTCATCCACATTCAGCCTAGGAATCTGCTGGAATTTCTTCGTGTTACTAAAGGAGGGAGCCAAGTGCCTCTTGTCTTGCTTTTAGTACAATATCATTGAGAGGAGGTGAGGTCTGTGTATGCCTTGCATAGCAGTTGACACTTTCACAGTAATATATGATCTATGCTTGGACTACATATTTTGATTCCAATTTACTTGACGGATAGTTTTTACTGAGTTATCCATTGGAACGACAAGTTCCATGTATGCACTGTTATTTTGTTTAAACACTATGTGCTCTTCAGGTTAGGACTAAGTTATTTTCATATTATCCATCAATAGGTAATAAATCTAAATTTTATCTCCACATCATAAATTGAGAGTCCACTGAATTTTCTATTTTAAATGCTGTCTTACATTATTCCTAAGACAATCTCAACAACATTGCTTCCTTGCATTCCAGAATGCCAATTTTGAAAAAGTATTCTAGTGTTTATACAGAAAATTTGACAATCTGTGGTAATGGAAAATGTCAACACCTCTAGAAGGATTTTAACTCATATACTTCACCTGAAGGAAAATAGGTATAAATTTCACCTTAAGGAAAATAGGAAACAAACAAACAAAAAACTTTAAGTGTTTGCTGATATTTTATTTTTAAAAAATGTGATAAAGAGCAACAATTTTATTTTCCCTTATTTTTGCTTTTATGAGAATGAGGACATTTAAATTGTTACCATTTTCTGGTAATATCTGTTTAAATTGAAAATACATTTACTTATTTATATTCACTTACAAGCTTCCCATACAGCATAGACACATATTTTCTGTTAAACCCATACAGCTAAACCATCTCATTGAAAGTGTATCTTTTCCTTTCTTTGTAGTATATACTAAATATCAGCACAACATGGATACAGATATGGAAATTTTTTTTACTGAGCCAGAGAAATCACTGGTGGAAATATCTAAGGGATGTATCAGAATGGAACCACTAGATAAGAATTGCAGTTATTCCCTGACTACCCATGTCTTCTAAAAAGAGAGAGAGAGAAATAGAGACTTTTGTCTAAATAGGACATTCTTTTGGCTTTCCTTTCTTTAAACATGTTGAGAAGGCTGAGAGAAATCCTGTTTTTGCCAATTCCAGTGTGGCTTACCTCAAAGGGTAGAACGCTAAAGAACATAAGGATAGAAAAAGGAAGCAGTACATAATGTAGCTTGACTGTTTTATCTATGCTTTTTGTTTATTAAAGACCAGATAGAGGTGTAACTTGCAATTATACATATCAAACTAAATAAAAATCTAATTTTTGGGGGGAGATAATTAAATGGAAGGAAATTTGAAAATATTTGATATAATATATATTCATCCTATGTGGTCCTATGAATCCAATAACTTTTTTTTTTTTTTTTGCCAGTAATACTTCATTGAGGCCAAGGACATTATTAATGACTAGTGAAAAAAAATGTACAGAAATAGTTTCCCTGATAAACATCATTTTCTTCTTTGTCATAATGAATTACCTAAGATAATTTCTTGCTAAAACAGAACTATGTTCTTGCAAACCTTGGAGGTAAACTCTTAAAGACAGTGACACACACACACACACACACACACACTCAACTCACACTGGAAAGTCCTGAATATAAGTATTAGTCATCATGATGAAACCTGGCCTTCATGTTCAATAGTATAGGGAAGCAATAGAGGTCATGCCTTTAGGTGATTGCTAAGGCTAAAGGTCATTAGGTCATTTCAGAAGAGCAAAGCCACTAATTTGATACACTACTTCTTGCCAAAAGAATAGCTAAATCCCAAATGTCTGGCAGCTCCCTATCTCTCATTTCCTTCAGAGTGTGAAAGGAGAGATGATGTTTCAATTTCTGATGCTGCAAGTTAATGTTGCAGCTCAACCTCTTTTCCATGGGAAGCACAATGTTGAAATGATTCTAACTTATCCATAGGTTTACTGATTTTATCTTACTATCCAGACAGGTGAGCTCAGATTATAGTAAGGGGTGGTTTTTTTTCCCCCCACATAATATCCAGATGTAACTGCTGTTCTACCAAGTGGTTTATATGTATTTCTAGTTTTATGTAGGACAAAAATCTTAAGCCAAGCATCATTGCCTGATAAATGCTAGGATTTGGTTCCGATTGAACTCAGCTTCCTATGCCTGGGACTCTCTGAGATTAATTTTGTAACAGTGGCATAGGATACTATGTATCAAAGACACTAAAATCATTTACTGAAAGAAAGTGAAGCTGACAGCTTGCTCTTTAATTGAATAACTAATGCAGCATATTGTCTTGGATAGAGAGAGGATTTGGAAAGAGTCCTTTTAAATATTTAAATGGCATGACAAGCCAACAACAAATATTGTGTTATATTAATCTAATTTGTTATTTGCAATTAAATAAAATTTCATCTACTGGCACAAAAAATTTGGATTGCCAGATTATTTTTTTCTGAAGTCAGGTAGTTCTAATAGGTCTTATCTATCCATGTACTTTTAAGTCAATAAGTTAATAGAAAGTGGATGCAATCTATGTAACAAATGAGTTTGAGACAAAGAAGTAGCTGATTGTATACATCATGTAACTTAGTAATGTTTTATATAACTTTGTTTTCTGATAGGTTGTGTAGGTTCTTTATTATATTGATACTTAAAGAAATTAAGAAGTGAAAAGAGATTAAATGCATGTGATGGAATTAGAAAGAGTAGCAACAGTATGATTTCAGAGGTATATCAGAATTAATTCCAGGAGGTAGACATACATGCAGGTATCATCTGGTTGCTGTCACTGAAGTAGAATCATGCTGTCATGCATTTCTCTGAGTTTTCATTCCAATTATTATTCCTCAAGTTTAGTTAAGAGAGTGAATTTTGCTATTGTAACTGGCTTCTGTGACTTGAAATTTAGATGAAAGAAGAAAGAATCCTCTAATAGTGAAGGTTTCTTTGTCTCTGAAAATTGATTTTCAGAAGTGGGAAACTGAAAAATAAGAATTCAATAACTAAAAGCGAATTTAACCAGCACATTTTGATGTGTTGGATCACATGGCAGCCTAGTGTCTTTGTCTCCTGGCTTCACAGGCACCTAGTCACAAGCCCCTTAGCATATAAAAATAATACTGGTGTGCATTACTGCATAGTTTTCTGTACAGGTGTGTGTCATATACTTAAATGTACCCATGCATACCCACAACATTTCTAAGTATTAAGGCTAAATGCAAATATTAATTTTCAATTGTAACTTTGGTCAATATTTTGTGAGTCTGTTTTTTTAGCTACTAATGGATTTTATGCAAAACTTTTAGTGTTCTCTGGCAAACGTGAGATTAGTTGTGATTGCTTAAATCTGTTCAAACTTCTGATTTGAAAAAGTATACATGATCTTCTTTCCATTTTGTGTTTTTACTGAAGAAGAAATTACCTGGTATTTATTTCTGATATGATTTTAAAGTAATTTCCTAGTTTGGAAATGATATTTTAGCCATACAAAATAATGTGAATGTAGCTACAAGTTCAATTGTAATTCATCAGACTTATTTTTCTTTGTAACTGTTCATTTACAAATAAGAAGTTGGAATAATGAGAACTAAATAATTCCTAGCATTCGTTCTTGTTCAGCTGTGACACTATGCTCTTAACATATTTTAAATCATCTTTAAAATAACTTGATGAAAGAGATGCTATTATTCTTTACAAATTTCCTGATAAAACTGGGACTTAGAAAGTTTGGCTTCACAGGTTTAGAATTGAGACAGTTCAGATCCTTGCTCTACAACTTAATCTCTAGAATTCAGGTTTTGTGGTTTAAAATGGAAATCATAAAGACTGCATTATACAGTTATTGTGCTGTCAAAATGAGATATTTTGTGACTGGAATAAAATAAACCTTAAAGGTCTTTATTACACTGCTATGGGGGATAAATCTTCTACTCATGATTTTGAGCCCATTTTCTTTCATGGTCCCTGGAACCTGGCTCCATTATTCTGTTATTCCTGTCTCCATTCATGCAAATCATCAAATTCTCTTTATCCGTTGAAATATCTGCTTCAGGGATACAAATCTATTGTCATCTACTCCATTCTAAAATCAAACAGTTTGCATCTCCAGTCAACTCTGAACACTGCTCTGTGCCTCTCATTCCTCTGCTCCTCTTAACTGTGTTAAGATATCTTACCAAAGTGACTGATGATAACAAATAACATTTTCTCATTACTCACTTTCTGAGAAATGCATCATGGTTTTAGCAAAGTAATACATGTTTTAAAACCAAATGGTACTAAGAACCTAACATAAATACTACTAATAATTAAAACAAATATCACGTGCCAAACCACTCCAAGCTCCAGCCTACTGAGGTCTGTGCCAGAGAGACAAACTCATTTAAATTATTTACTGATTTTTTCTGGTATTTACCCCCCTCTTGCTAATTAATATATGCCTATACTGCTACTATTGATTATGTCTCTCATAAATTACCTATTTATTTCCTACTGTTTCATGAGAATACCATTTTCTAATTCTACCCCAACCCACAGTCCTTACCTTCCTTCTTCTCCTAATATATTGGAAGAAACTGAAAATGCCTTCTCATCACAGTTGAAGAAAACAAGTATTCGATCTGCTTAATCTCTTTCTGAAGCTGCTTCAGTCTGTCCTGGTGACCTGCAGTCGGCTGCACAGAGATCTGGAGCATCCCTTCACCAGCACCGGCTCCTGGCCTCACAGCTCCACTGCTGGGTCCCGGTGTCCTGCACCTTTGCCGTGTGTAACTTACTCCCTTTTGTAGGTTGCTTTCCCTGCAGTGGTTTCTTGAGAAAGGCTGTATGGGATGTAAGGTTTTTGGGGTATGGAGTTCTAGATTGGCAGCCAATTTAGGTTGATTGATTGATCTTTCTTCCTTTTTCCTTCTCCCCCTCCCCCTCCCGCTCCTCCTCCCCCTCTCCACTTTGTAATTCTTTCTATCCTAAACTGTGTTTGAGAATTCTTTCTCACCTACATATGGACTTCACACCTTAACAATATCTTGTAGTATTCAGTATTATTTTACTTTTTCATGATTTTAGGGGCTATTTGCTCACATTGGTTATGTGTCTCATCACAGGTTGCTATTTTTATATCAGATTGTGCTGGTAGATGATCTATAGCATGCTCATTATCCAAATAAAGGGAAAGATCAAATAGGATTTTTTATGAATCAATGGATCTACTTATATTTTCTGCTGTAAGAACATCTTTGATCAGGAATCCTCTCCACTGGTTAGTTTGAGATACCTGTCCCTGGAGTTTTAATCATTTTAGCAAACATCTCTGACTAAGGTGTAAGAGTCAGCATACTACCACCCTTGGTGAAGAATTGAAATTATAGATAAATTCCTGAATAATGTTTTAATGACATGAATTTGTCGAATTTTACCTGCAAGTAAAAATAAAATATTCTTTCACATTTGCTGTAAAATCAAAAACAAAAAATGCTATTAAGGGCATTTCTATTACACTATTCCACATCCTAAAATGAAATATTAAGAAAACGTTTGCTTCTCACGGGGTACTGTTGTTCTTTTCAGTTGATCTTTGTTATTGGTCTTGTTCCACTCACCTTTTCCTTTTGTCTTAATTGGTCTTAATTGTTAGAAAGTGAAGAGTCAAATTTAAAATCAAACAGTAAACATTTTGACCCTTACTCTTAATATAATTATATTTTCTTTATTTTGGGCACTTCTTTTCTCTCTCATTAGGTTTTTAATAACCTAATTATGACTTTCAATTCTTTTAAAGTATTTTAAAACTTTTTTTTTTTTTGAAAAGAGATAACATGTCAGTAAATAAATGAACACAAATAATGCCACATGAAAACCTATAGGTCAATGCATTTGGGTAAAAACATTATTATTACAATTAAGATGGATAACTATGAAGACATTAAAATTGGAAAAATATTCTTAAAATACTATTTACTGAAGCAGTTTTATTTTCAATCACCAAAAGTATTATCTAAAAAGATTATGAGATTTATATACACACATACACATAATATATAGAAACTAATATAAAATCCAATATGTGTAAACTAATACAGAGACTAATTCCAAATTCTTCCCCATCGAATTTCTGGACCATATGCAAGTAAAGGGAAAGGTACAGGCTAATATTTTAAGTATCCCTGGACTCTCTGTGACTTGCAATAAAGTTATCAAACTTTTCCCAATATTCTAATATTCCCAGAGCATAGGCAAGAACTCTAGTGGTTGTGTAGCCTAATTCCACAAACTGTGTTATGCATTTCTTTTCTCAGTGCCTATAAAAGTGCAGAAGTATATAATTTGAGGACTTTCAAAGAGAAGAAATGTTAAATAAAATTATATGTCATTTCCATAGAGGTGAAAATCACAGATACCTGTTACTGCAACACCAGTATTAATGTGGCATAGTCAATTGGTCTTGAATTTTGAAGATGTAGATTTGTTAAAGATTTGTGTTTTCTGGCCGGGCGCGGTGGCTCATGCCTGTAATCCTAGCCCTCTGGGAGGCTGAGGCGGGTGGATCGCTCGAGGTCAGGAGTTCGAGACCAGCCTGAGCAAGAGTGAGACCCCGTCTCTACTAAAAATAGAAAGAAATTATCTGGCCAACTAAAATATATAGAGAAAAAAAAATTAGCCGGGCTTGGTGGCGCATGCCTGTAGTCCCAGCTACTCGGGAGGCTGAGGCAGTAGGATCGCTTAAGCCCAGGAGTTGGAGGTTGCTGTGAGCGAGGCTGACGCCATGGCACTCACTCTAGCCCGGGTAACAATGTGAGACTCTGTCTCAAAAAAAAAAAATGATTTGTGCTTTTTGTGTTCAAACTTCTAAGGAAAAAATTGATAAAACCATTTTAAAATATGCATATCTAGCTGAAATAAAAGAGAGAGACTAGCCTTCACTGAGATGAAGATTAACTGGAAATGAGTGATAAGAAATACCGTATTATCATGAGACTGAGTTTCTAAGGTTACTATGAGATTAACGTCAACAATATAATAAGCATTATGTAGTAATTATCTCATAGAAACACATCATTAAATAAAAGATTACTGCAAGCTCAGCAGATATGTGCTAGCTATCAAGTCTAAATAATTTGCTGAGTCATGAAAATAGTGCAGATGATTATCTTTATTGCAACACTAGTTTAATTTCTTAACACTAGTTTAATTTCTTAACACATACTCATTTTATAAAAGATGCATAGACATCCATAGTAAATGATGATTCTGAGATGAAATAACGTTCATTAAAATACTCATTAAAATACTCATTTTGTGGTAATAGGGTCATGAATGATGGTAGGTGATCTTTCTTTGCTTCTGTTTTTTCTGAAAAAGTTGGTAGAGTGCTACAGACAAACTCTGATGTCACTCTAAGAGATTAAGAGACTCCGGATGCTGTCAGAGAGTATGATGTCACAGACAATAGTGTGCCCACTACATAAGTGATCCAGGCACCATGTCAAGTGAGGATGAAAATGATTGACTGCTTCTCCCATCAGACAATTCTGCAAAGGACTAGACAATGAATGAGTATAGTCCTTAGATCTGATCGTCAGCTTCCCTTGGGACGAAAGGACACTTGGACAATATGATAAATGATTATGGTAACTTTCTGCATTTGTGAATCCTAAAATCATCTAAAAATAACTTACAGCTAAAATTTTGCTTCTTTTGAAATTTGTATGATTCATAATCACAATACTCCAATCAAGTTCAAAGAGCCTATCATTTTAAAACTTGGTAACATTTTTGTTAAAATTCCCATTAGAATCTTAGTGGGGACGTTTTCATTATAAATTTAGTCAGGTTTAGGAAGATTTATTGCTAATAAGTAAGTGGAAACATTTGTGACATCAGGGCATTAAACCCCCAAGTCTCATTTGTCACTGGACAGACAGCTCATCTCACCAGACTGGCCCTGTCTCCTAGGAGTGTGTAACCCCTGTGTAGCCCTGGGCCGTGTAGACATACCTGGCAGTCCCTCCACAGAGCCGGTCTTCCCAGCAACGAGAGTGAGATGGGATGTTCAGTCGTTTAATGAAAAACTTTGGGAGAAAAGAATTCAGTGAGAACCCAGAGAATTTACTGTAAAATTATACAGATTTATTATATAATCATTTTAAAAACAAGTATAACAATTTACAGTTTATATTACACAAGGAATATATAGTGATATATATTCCTGTAATATAATTAATATATAGTCACTGTGCTTTTTTTAAAAATTAGCCATGTGTTAGGCCTGAGAATATTTAACAAGTAATATCTTCTACACCAACCTTTAGAGTTTGCTTCCTGAGGAAACTGACCTGTTAAATTTATTATAAAAAAAATTATAGTGAAGACCTGAAATCCCTTTAAAAATATATTTGAATTAATATTAATGAGAGTCATTCAATTTTCTTTGAACTCTCTGACATCTTAGAGAATTGTGTTTGAGATCTGAACAACCTGAAATGTGTTTCCATGGAAATGCGGATTAAAAAGTATTTCAAACTTGTGAAGTATTGACTGTGGAATCTATTACCCCTATAGATTAATATTTGGCATGCTGTCTGTCTTGAAAATAAGACATTGCACCACTCTACTGAAACGTTCTTTTTATGTTCCTGCGTTCATTCACTAAATACCCTTGTTTTCCCCTGCAGACTGCAATCTCTTTGAGGGCATATCTTTCTTTCTTTCTTTCTTTTCCCTCTACAATTAGGGTGTGGTTTTCAACCTTGCAAGTTCTTGGGGTATATCTGCTTGATGAGTTGATTGAATCCAGAAATTTAAAAACTGCAAATGGGTATCTTATGGGTACAACTATATCAACATATCATTACAATTAAGTCTTTGTGAAAGAGAGAGCAGTGTCACTTGCAAATTTGATCTCTGCCCTAGACCCTTTGACAAACGAGAGAGACAGCCACACTGGGACCAATCATTAAGTGTAACATTTTTTTCTGTGTCTTCTATGTCATAATTGTCATAGTCTTTTTAATATTACTTTTAGTATTGAGAAAAATTATAAGGTTATATCTTTTTGGTTCAGATTTTGACTTTAAAGAAAGATGAGCTGTCTTTATAAACTCTAAGTAATTTGTGTTATATATTAGCTGTATATGAGATAAATGAAATTCAAAGATTAGAGAATTTTATTTAAGACAAAATATTTCAACTGGAACCTTAAATAGCGCCAAAAAAAATTAAGACAGAAGTGAATAACTACATACACCGTGCTTTCTTTTTTTCTCTGGAAGCTAACAATGGTAAAAATACAGAGGACTATTTTGGATAAATGTCATTAAACACACACAAATATAGTCTGGCTGCTAACGGCGTATTTGGAGTCAGATGGTCCCTTTTGTCATTTTCTGCTTCTGTCACTCATCAGCTATGTGACCTTGGGAAAGTTATTAAATTATCTGTGCCTTAGGTTTTTCATATTAAAAATGAGAATGATGATGATGATAATATTTCTACCTTAGAGCATTTTTCTGCGGATTCACTGAGTTAATATATAAATCACATAGGCCAGTGTTGGATCCCAGTAGATAGTAAACACCTGGTAAATGAGATTTATTATTCTCTCTCTCTCTCTGTTCCATTCTCACCATCTCTTTTTGTCTTTCTCTCTTGAATGACTCTTAGATATTGGCTTTACTTGGATTTCCTCAGCAAATTGAAGGTGAACATAAAGTCTTCACTCTTTGGGTTATTGGCTCTATAGATGCTCCTCTTCAGCAACAAGGGACAGAAACCAATCTATTTTTCCTGACAAGCTCTGAAATAAAACTATGGAAAAGTTAAATGGCTTTAATATAAGTCCTTTGGGAACTTGATTGGAAGCCATTTTTATATTTTACCTCATTCATGTGCACCTGCTCCCACACCTGAAATGACACATCTGACAAGAGTTTAGATTCTCATCTGATGTTGCCTTTATCCTGACATAAAAGCCTGCCTGAATTTTGCATTCTTATCTTAATCACTTCTTCAACTATCATTGTAAGTAAGCATCATGATTATTTTCCTATCAAGAATATTTTTACATTATAATAAAATGTACACATGTATAAAAACTGACATTTAATATTATTGTTTGAGGGCTTTGGACTTCTAGAAAACGTGTTAAGGACCTTTAATATATTGCATCTGGGGTATTTTCAGTTAGGAAAATGTCTTTGTTATTATCCTTATGCCCACTTGAATGTCCCTCCACTGTTATATAACAGGATATAGATTTTAACACAGGCAATATAAAATCAAAGTCTGCACCATGAATTTGGTTCATGTGGTTCCCAAAGAAATTCTAGAACCTTGGGATTGGACAGGGGTGGGCGCAAGAGGGACCAGGGAAGATTTTCTGGGAGTTTGGACACTGTGAGACCTTTGACATCAGATCATCAAGGGGTCACACTCCACTTATAATCTAATGAGGTCACGGTACGAATTTGAACTTCAGCTCCTTTGTATGTTTCTCCGTAGAACCAGTAAGGTCTGGGTAACAAAGATCTCTGCATTTTGCATTATTAGTATTATTTTTAATCCTTCATGCCCTTTTAAGGAGCATGTTATCAAACTTCAGGGTATGAAAGAAATAACTAGATTTCTCTAACTGCGTTTGAAAATTTCCCCAGTGATCCTGCTGGTGTACGTGCCTTTGGTATTTCCCCTTCCTGAATGTAAATCGCTTAATATCTATGTTTATGTACTTCTAGTTACTTGATCTGCATTCTTGGTTTTAATCACCTTCATTTAAAATTTTATTGTTTTTGTTATGTACTTACATACATTTACATTTTCTTTAGCCTAGTTTAAAACTTGGCTTGGATTAGAGTTGAGAATGTTCTCATTCAGTAAAGAGGAGGTAATTGGTTATTACAGAATAGACTACATTTCACATCCCTATTTGCTTATTGTGGCTATATAAAAATTCAAGTTTGTTACAATTTCTTACTATGAACCTCCATTCTAGACAACTGGGAACATTAATTTTATTTAATAAAACATACATTTGTACAGACACACAAAGGAACAAGTCTTCAGTTTGTAATAAAAACAATTGGCAAGAATGTCTCTTTAAATATCCAAATTACTTTATCATCAACATTTTCATTTAGACACAGATTTTAAAGACATATGTATTTTTTTAATGTAATATACTTTAATATAATGCATTATACTTTATAAATAAAAAGGCATTCTTTATGCTTATCTTTATAAAAATATTTGTTATATATATTTTATATTTAAATATACAATCAGAAATTGAGTAGTTCACATTGATTTGATGATACAAATCACAAAGTATTATAAAATTGCTTATATCACACATTACTGAAAATTGATGACCAACTCACATACTTCCTTACAAGACAAAGAGGAAAATACATGAGTTTGAAATAAATCTTTCAGTATCTTTGAGAACAATATTTTGTGGATCAATTGGCAGAGTTCTCCAAAAATTCAATTAAGAGTAAAAAAGTACACTTTTTTGCATTCAAATATGGCTTTGTTAACAAAGAACTTCCTCATTTTTATCCATTAAAAAAAGGTTGAGGCAAAACATATTTTGTGTTCTTCAAGTCACAAAGACATAAAAAGTTACAGAAATTTTCTTTATACCTTTTAGTATCATAAACTCTGCCATGCGTTTTAAGCTTATGTGACGTGAATATCTAGGTGTCTGCAAAAATTAATACAGGATCAATCAGAAGACAGATAACCGTAGTCATGTTATGTCATCAGGTGTAATTGTATTTCCTTATGTTATATTCCTTAATGTTATATGTCCGTATGTTATATTCCTTAAATATAACATACTTTATGTAGAAATTTAAATTTACCATATATTTGGTGCAGTTGTATTTGAGTAATGTAACAAGAGATGGAATCTTGAAGTCAACATGTAATTAAAATATCAATATGTTTATAAAGACATTAACAAACCAATATGCTTTAGGTCACCCAAGAATATACTTTAAATTCATCCTGTCAGCTACACATTAGGCTTTTATGAAGTAAGAGTTTTGTGATAATTTTTAACTGAGGAGCCATCTTCACTTTGCAAAAGTTACGTAACTCTTGACTGTGTAGACAGTGACCTGTAAGTTCTTCTGAAGGGTCTTTCTTGTCAAGCAATTATAAAATGAGTCCGGTTCCTCACTTCTTTAATGAAATCTTAGGGGGTAAAATAATCCAATAAGACTCAAATAAAAGATATTTTATATTAGCAACAGGTATAACAGCTTACAGTTTATATTGCACAAGAATGTTTCTCTATAACTCAGGATTTGCTCACAGTGATTTTTGTGACACAAGAAGCAACCTTTGTTACTGGTCTTAAGTATCTTTTCTGGCATTGTCTTATTCTTGGTTTACATGCTCATCTTCACAAAGTTTTTTGTTGTTTTGTGCAACAGTTCTACTGTCTCATGAAATTTGCTAGATGCAAGTCTATTGCCATTTCATCTACATTTAATAAAATCTTGGTTTGCATTTGCTTGGGTACGGTTTGTTTCCAGGCAAGGCTGCAGAGGTTAAGCACTTGTGGCACAGCATTGAGAAAAATACCTCAGTTTAGACTCAAGCTCTGCCACTTCTTGGCAGCGTGAAATAGCGTAAATTGCTTTATCTATGTAAGACTCAATTTTCTTGTCTATGAAACAGATAAACAAGCAAAGACACCATCCATCCAAATGAGGCATTTAGCCTTAGATTTAAAAATCTTAGTGATTATTCTAATATAGATAATTCTAGCCTCTTTTGGCAATTTAAGTGATATCACCATCTCATGTGTGGTACATGAAACTACTAATGGATCTGGTCAGGAAATTATGTTGTTTTCTTTTCATAATGGCGTACTCTACTCAGAGCATGACACTAGGGATATATATTCTGTTTCTCTGTCCCAGTCATCACTGAGCTGGCATTTTGTGACTTTGTATCGTGTTGCTTTTTATATCTGCCTTACGAAACTGGGTTTTTCCTGGTTATCTAACTCCAGAATAAGCCTTAGGTTTCCTGGTCTAGCAGGGAGCTTTATTTCTGTACAATCTCAATACGCACACGCTCTTCCTGGAAATTTTGCTGCTGCCTTGGCTGTACTGAGTGCTGCACTTACTTCCCTGTCCATCCTGACCTTCTGTCTTTTCTTTTGGTCTCTGTAATTCTCCTAATTTCTTCGGACTCTGCTGTGCCAGTGGCTGGCTGGTCTTCTGTCTCTGCGTATTGGAAAGTAACACTCACCTTGTCTGCTAATGGGAAATGGTATCTGGGCATTTGTCTCCAGGAAGAGAATTCTTGGAGTCACATGTTTCCTAATGCCCAGTGGTTCCTCCTGCGGAGTGAGTCCCTATCCTGCCCCACTACCAAAATTAAATCTGTTATATCACCTTAATTATTTTCTTCCAGCACTTTAACATGGTAGGCAAAATGTGAAACTTGCTTTCAAAATATAGAACCTCGGCATTATAGCTTTTTTGGTATTTTGACACTGTGTCTAGATATGAATTATAAATGAGGTAAAATTTCTAACTGAAAAACAAAGGTATTTAATTTTTAATTTAAATTCTCAGCATGTTTGCTCCTGAAAGACCCAGCTTCCTCTGCTTCTCATTTCTTTCTTTTCCTTAATGTAGTATTGGGACCTTTCTTTGTTATTTTTCTCTTGCGCTCATTTCTGCTCTTTACGTTTGGACGTTCTTCTAAAGCAATCACTGCAGAAATGTGCTGCCAATTTCATTTCATTCCAATGAATAGATTCCCACATGTATACAGTGGACAAAGTAGTACATGAACTCTTTAATTCAGTGGTTCCCAAATCCATAAATGAGTAATTATGAGCTTAAAATAATAATTTAATCAACACTAGATATGGGGTTGGGCCTTAGAATCAGTAGTTTTATACAGATTTCCTTTGGTAGTTCTGATCAAAAACTGTTCAGCAAATGCTAACCCTAGATCTCTCTCCCCGCTGGTCTCCCCTGTTCCTGTCCGCTCTCCCGGCAGGAGAATGGGCTGATTCCTTCCTGCCGACTCCTTCCCTGTGCTCCCACAACACCCCACTCCTCCATCTCCATTCTCAAACTGTAATCGGCCTTCTTCATTTGTCCAAGGCCACACTCCTTGTGCTTTTTGGAGCACCAGTTATTAATCTAATGAGTGAATCTAATAGATAAAGAATAGAGACTCATGGATTTTTATTAAAACTCTTGGCAAGAGTTGAGTGTATTTTGAAATGTCCATTCATAGCATACTTTGATGGTTTTATTTTAGTGGGCTTCCGAAGAAAATGATTTAGTATTGGAGAAAGACTTTCTTATTTGAGGAACAGTGTCAGAACCTCATTTTCTAGAAGTAAATGTGGGTTGAATTGTGTCCAAGTGAGACAGATCATGTCCATTCTGCTCTCTAGGGTAATCACTGTAAATAAGGATGATGATTTTATTATTCTAGCAAGTGATTAAATTTAGAACAAGAGACTCTATGTGAACATTTGGACTTATGAACATCTGTTTTTTCCCGGTACAGAGCAAGCTGTCACTTTCCCTGCCAGTTGACAGCCTTATTGTTGTACAGATCTCAACAGTAGGTGATGAAATACGCTTCTGTGAACCTTTGATGCCAGGAGCCCAGAGGGCGTGTGTCTGGGCTTACTAGTTTCATGCTCACATATTTCTAAGTTAAAAAGTTCACAGTACATTCTGTTAAATTCTCTAAAACCTGTTTTTGTTAGACTCTTGCCAGGATTATCAACATATTACTGAAAAAAATATTTTATCATATGACACAGATGAATAGAGTGGGTTTAGCTTTTCCCCCTACAGCCAGTTCCCGTGAAGCGGTAGATGTTGAGCACACTGAGCTTCCCTCAGTGCTCTGCGTCTGTCCTGGGCCTTTGTGACCATTTCGCATCTAGAATCAGGTTGAAATCAGAGCCACAAAATTCTGTGCCTGTTCTTTGTTAGTAGAAGACTGCAGCAAACCATCAGGTGATGCAGACGCCTCTGCTAAGATCATCCTTCTTATTTGATTTACTGAGCATGCTTTTCTTCGGAGCATTACAGCTGGGGATGTAGGTATCAAAAAAAAAAAAAAAGAAAGAAAGAAAGCAAGCTAGCAAGGAGTGCTAGAATTTCTACCTTTATATATTATTTTTGCCTATGAATAGTTCTTCCTCTGCACAATGTGAAGAAAGACACTGCTTTTCATTATGTGCCCTTAAGGCTTAGTAAGTAGCTTAATTTCAGGTCCTTTAATTTCTCATTTGAATTACAGAATTAATGATTTCTACTACAGACTTATCCTTAGCCAAAAAGAAGAAAAAATATTTTTCTGCTTCACACATACATTAAACCTTTATCTTTTTATACTCTTAATGAATTAATGGGAATCGTGATATAAAAGAAACTCATAATCAGAAAAACTTGATTTTTTAAAAATAAAATTCAAACTCAATTTTACATTTAGATTTGTTCTATCAAACTACCAGAAATGAAGAAAAAAAAAAAATTATAAAAAGGCTTCAAAGTCATTACTGTAGGACTACTATTGTCTCTCTAAATTTTTTGGATACTTTTTCTAGAAGAAATTGTTTCTATGAATACAAAAGTATAGATTCTATGGATGTGGAGGGTAGGAGAGTAATGTTTGGAAAATGAGGAAAAACTCGGGTAAATTTGCACTTATCAATTGGTTTTAGGAGCAATCGATGATAAACTCATTATCTTATGCAAAGTATAATCATTTCGTTATGGAACTTAATGTTGTCATTTGAAGACCTGAATTAAACTAAATAGATATTTATTAAGGTTTACTTAATTTTTTTTAAATGACAGTAGTGCTACCTGCCTTGTTCCTTTGAAGACTTAGGGAAAAGTCTCTCCATGTGGAAGAAACTGGTAAGACTATTGGCCAACTGAAGATTGGCATCATTAGGAATGTAGTGGGATACCAGCCTTGAATGAAAAGTAGCAGTTGTAGCGTTTCATGACATTGGTAATGGTTTTACCATTAGGAGGTGTAGAAGAGTTTGGATGAAAACTAAGTTCCAAAAAAATGGATCAAAGCAGGAAAAGCATGTAACATAATTGTTAAAATCAGAGCCACTTTCAAAGGAGAGAAGAGGAAGGTTTTAGGAAAATTTCAAAAACATCTAGGATGTTTAAGTTTGCATGTAACAGCCTAATAGAGTCCAATAGTCAAAGTGCCTGGGTTCAAATCCTGACTGGACTCTTTTCAGGCAGATTAATGCTTGCATGATACTTCTTCATATGTAAAATGGGGGTAAACAGTATTACCAGCTTTAAAAGCTGCTGTGAACATTAGAAAATTATTAAATATAAAATCCTGAGAATAATGCATGACGTACTCATGAGTTTTCGTACATTTTAACAAAAAAGTCCACATTAGGGAGTTCTCAAGTTATTTTAGTTTTTATTATGAATATTTTCTCATAAAATAAAAAAAAATCTTAACTTAGGTTTTATGTTCTATGTTGGCTTTAATATTTATAACTGTCCTAAAGGATGTAATTCCCTCAGATACAGATGAAGGTATCAGTTTTTCTAGTGGATAAATGCCTCCCCAGGGTCACATACTTGGAAAGTAGAGGAGTGGGATTAAAGCTGAGTTATCTTTGACTGTCAATATCTGGGTGATCTTTCTGGTATATCTCACAGCTTCTATGGAACAAAGCAATTGGATTTTACATGAAGAAATTGATTTTCTTAAAAGGAGAGTAGATGTGAACAGAATTAGTATGGGGAAAACATTTCAGAAAAAAATTAGAGACATTTTTACTTTTATTAAAGAATCGATAAAAATTTATAAGCCAATAGGAAAAGTAAAAAAATATCGTAAAGCAGACAGATTGTCCTCGCAGGTGTGGCGGGTGGCGGTGACTGGTGTGTCCCAGGGCTGGGAGTCGGTGGGCACGTCTGAAACCAAACCGGAGGGATGAAGGAAGGACTTAACTGTTAAGGAGGTGGGGGGTGGGGGAGGTTTGTGTCACATTATAAATGGCCTTAGTTTCCATAATGAGAATGCTTTGGACACTCTGGTGGAAATATATTATTGACAGTTAGAAAGAGTTTCCTGAAGCTCAGGATGACTTTAAATAATACATGTGAAGTGTATTGAATCACAACATCATTGTACGAAAGCAGACAGGAGGAGGAAGAGAAGGAAGAAGATAGAGAATGATACCCTCACTCTTCATTCCTTCCTGATCTGTCCATTTTTGTCTCCTATGATTTTTTTCCTGTGTGAATAATTTTAAGTGTGAATCTTGCGATATTTGCATATTTCTTTGTAATTTCTCTCCTTCATGATCCTGGCTTCTGAAGTCCTGGTTGTCTCAGTAGTTCTCCAATGTCTTCAAATCTATCTATCTCCACACACACACAAACATACATATACACATACATATGTGCATATATACACATCTATGCACACACAGAGATATTGATACAGACATATGCATTTCTAGTTGTTTTAAAGGGAAAGATTTTCTGTTCCAAACTCATTTAACTTAGCAGAATATAGAAGTTTCAACAGACAGTACTTTTTCCCAGGAATTATTAGGAGAATTTCTCATGGGTAAAATGTAGCTGTGTACAGCTTAATCCAATTCAAATCTATTATATTTTAGGCAAAATTTTGAAAGTACAGGGAAAACAAAATGATTATGTTCTAGATATTTGTCAAGTTCCTGAATTACAAGTTCATTTTCATTTACATATCTTTTCTTGATATAATGCAATTCACCAATATATTATTAAAAATTATTGTGTGGTTTGCTTTTCTTTGCTCGCTCTCTCTCCCCTTTTCTGTGTAGGCATTCTGACCTACCATCTACAATTACTGGCAGATGCCTATCATTTCTCTTTAAAAGTAGTCTTATCAGTAGACCTGTACTATATTAGTTTTTCACTCCCATGATATCAGAGAAGACTGTGGATCTATGACACTTCCATATAATCTTATTACTCCTTGTCACAATCCCCAAATCATCTTGTCATTTTTAATTTATGCCAAAATTATTTTCCACTTTTGCACTTTTCAACAATGAAGTTACTGAACATATTTAATAGATCTATTCTCAGTAATTATATTCAGATTGTTTGAATATCTTAGAATAGGAAAAAGTAGAAGTATCAAGATAAGGGTTGAAGTGTCATATCTTTGTTACCAATGAAGACAGGCATTTCAAGTAGACTTCTTAACAGTTATTTGCAGCTGAAAAGATTGTGCATTGTTGACATTTTTATTATTAGCTGAATGTTCTGTTTACTTCATTGATGACAGGTCTTAGCCAGGGACCTTAACATGCTCTTACTGCAAGATTTAAGTTTTAATATCTCTATCCAGTTGGAGAATATATAGAAAACACCCATACCCTTTCTTTGATAATAATTCCTTTTATTATCTCAAATAGAGATGGTAACATTTGACAGATTTTTAATGTAACTTTACACAAAGTATATTACTTTTTGGTTATGATAGCTATTTCCCTCACATTTATATTGAATTGATTTAAATATGTTTTAAGTGTATTCCACTATGCTTGATAATATAATCATCAATCATGTCATAGATAACATTTGAATTTCTCAAATATTTGAAAATAATCTTAATTTTGTATTCCTTAATACCAATGCACATATTACAATGTATTATATAATACAACAATAATGGATGTATATACAAAGATATACAAAGCATAGCTTTTAATCTTACAAATAAAAGGTAAGATCAAAACAATTCCTAAATTGAATATCATTATTTTATAAACAATATTTGTATTATTGAAAAACTATAACCATGTCATTCCATATGCATGCATAATCAAAATTCACATCAAGAAATTCCTAAACAGACTTTTTTTAACACTTTCTTAGTTTTTTTAATTAACTTTTTGTTCAATAAGTTATCCTAATAGAAAGACATCCTTTGATTAGATAAAAGACGTAATCTGACTCTTTCTCATCAAACAGATTTCCAGTAAGGAAAACATAGGCAGTTTCTATGAAGTGCTGTATAATGTATTGACCATAAGCCACAAAGTTGGAACTAAAATGCCAATGTTTGCATTTTGGCTCCATCATTTATTGTCACTGTGTCCTTGAGCAAGTTATGCAGCTTTCAAAGCCTCAGTTCCTCACAATGGCCAAACATCTTAACTTGCACTACGCCTTGGAAGGGGTACCTGAAACATAGTACTACCTGTGGGTTAACTATTGATCTAAAAGCTATTCCTGAGAGAAATTGTAACTATGGAATTGTCAAAATAAAAGTAGGAGTGGATTATGTTAAATTTGCTAAGTTAATTAAAGGAATATCTATAGCACTGTAGATGAATACGTGCTATTTGGAAACAGAAAAGAAATGAATGAAAAGAAAAACAAAAACTAATAATTAGTATCCTTAGAGTTTAGAGATGATATATATATTAGGTCATTAAAAATGAAATGTCTGATTTCAAATCAAAAGTTGAGTTTATTATATCTCAAACGAGAAGTAAATCAAAGTGTGCCCTTAAACTGTTGACACAGTTTTGCCATCTTAACAGTAGCTTGTTTGTGCCCGCAGTGAAGGAGCCTGGAGAGCAAGTGGTGATGAAATCGCGAAAGGGATTTTCCACAGCTTGTTAAGAATTGAATATTTTTCATTGCAAGAAGTGGTCCAAAACCTAGAAGAAGTGGTAGTCAGTTGGTGCAAGATCTGGTGAATACAGTAGATGACAGAGAGTTTCCAAGTCCAGCCTCTGTAGTTTGAGCAGCATTGATTGTGTGACACATGGTCGAGCATTGTCTTGCAATAGGATTGATCTGTCTGTTGTTGACCCATCTCAGCTGCTTAATCACAAGCATCCTCATCATTTCATCAGCTGGTTGCAGTAGACATCTGCTGTAATCAGTTGACCAGGTTTCATGAAGCTGTAGTGGATAATACCAGCCCTGGACCACCAAACAGACACCATTAGCTTTTTTTGATGAATATTTGGTTTTGGACTGTGTTTTGGCACTTCATCTTTATCCAACCATTATGCCAAATGCTTGAGATTGTCAAAAAGAATCCATTTTTCATCACAAGTAACAATACAGTGTAGAAATGGTTCACCTTTGTGTCATGACAGCAGAGAAGACGAGCTTCCAGTTGATTTCTCTTTTTACTCTCCTTTAATTCATGCGAATCCCATCTGCCCAGCCTCTTTACCTCGCCCATTTGTTTCAAATGGTCCAATATTGTTGGACTAGTAACTTCAAACCTTTCTCTTCTTACTCTCAACAGCTGTGGAAAACACTTTCCTGATTTCATCACCACTTTCTCTCCAGGCTTCTTTGCTGCTGGCATAAACAAGCTACCATTAAGATGGCAAAACCCTGTGGATAGTTCAGGTGCATGCTTTGATTAATTGTACTGCTTCTTGTTTGAAACATTAATAATAAGCTAAATTTTTGATTGGAAATTGGACATTTCATATTTAATGTCCTAATAAATAAACACTAAACACTAAACACATTTCCTATCATTTATCAGTAACTAACCATAACATTATATTTTTTCTTCCTAAAATACAAAATTTTCTAAAATTAAAAAAAAATTTCTGTGCTCCGGAAAACCTGTATTTAGAAAGAAAAACATACAGTTTGAGCAAATTTACATAGCTTGAACAACTAATTAACATCAGGAGCAGAGTACAAGTTTTCTAAATACAGTTTTCCAAATCACAGGCCCTTTTATGCCGCACATGCCCGTCATGTGTTTATTTCAAAAGAACCATTTCAGGTGGACACATACATTTCAATAGCACATTTATCCCATTGAAGTGAATCTGTGAAGTGTGGTTGTATTTTTTGTTCACCACTGTGAACTCCACAAGAAACAAAAAATGTCAGCTAGCACAGTACCCGATTTTAGATGGATTTGAAATGATGTTCAGTGAATGAATAAATGAATGAATGAATGAATCATATGATTTGTTCTGTGTATGAATACACAGAAATATTCATTTCTGTTTTCATTGTTTTATTGATGAGATAACATTAAAAAGTCAAATTATAAATCCAGATGATAAAGAAGTAGTAAGAATTCATTTTTTAATATTTTATTAAATAAATGAGCTAGTCAAGTTCAAGGAGATAACCCTAAACTAATGATGGCTTGAAAATCACAACTCTAATTAAAATATTAAATCATGTACATGAATGAGATCATTTTGCTATTGTCAAGTATCTTAACTTATGTTACAGTTAAATAGGCAATGGTTAAAATGCCGGTGGTTGGCTGGGTGTGGTGGCTCACGCCTGTAATCCTAGCCCTCTGGGAGGCCGAGGCGGGTGGATCACTCGAGGTCAGGAGTTCGAGACCAGCCTGAGCGAGACCCCCCGTCTCTACTAAAAATAGAAATAAAGATTGTCTGGACAACTAAAGGTATATATGGAGAAAATTAGCCGGGCATGGTGGCGCACGCCTGTAGTCCCAGCTACTCAGGAGGCTGAGGCAGTGGGATCGCTTGGGCCCAGGAGTTTGAGGTTGCTGTGACTCTAGCCCGGGCAACAAAGTGAGACTCTGTCTCAAAAAAAAAAAAAAAAGAAAAAAAAATGCTGGTGGTTAATGAGTCAATAAAAATGAATTTGTGAAGTAAACATCAAAATACATAGAGGAATTTTACAACTACTCAATCCTTACTTAAATACTTGTGTTTTTAATTTAAAGATCATATATCCATTGATGTGTTTTTGCACCAAGTGAGGAACGTATAAGTGGGCAGTGTTTTAGAATAGTTCAGTCTATTCCATTCAGAAATTAGATATATTAATTATATTCAAGTGTCACTTTGGAATAACTTTTACCTTTTATAACTGCAGTGTGCTTTTCAATGTATTTATGAATTGAATCTTTTTATGTGCTTCTGAATTTTAAAATTTCTACTAGGAGCCTGAATTTTCCTTGAGCGCTCACCAAGGAAGTGTTGCGCTCCTCTGCTCTTGTTCACATATACCCACAAAGGAAGATTATTTCAGAAAGGAGCGTCATAGAACTAAAAGGCATTATGTGTGTGTTGTGAGAAGCAGAAAATGCACAGATGTGGAGATCGTTGCTGAGGAGTCTGATGGGTCTCTAGGCAACAAATACAGCCACATCTGATCTGGCCTCCAGATGCAACCACGCCTTTTTACAAGAGCAAAAGAGTCTAATTGTTTAAAGAACACTTAGCAATTTATGAGCCCATTGTCCTGAGGCCGTCCATTTTCAGATCAATATTTGTGGCAGAGTCAGAGCTTGGGAAGACGTAATGAGAGCAAAGGAAGTGACTCTGTTAATGGATAAAGCCCACAAGCGATGACTCTGAATCTAGAAAGGAAAGAGACTGTTTCTTGCACAAATATAAATTGTATCATTTCAGGAAACTGTCAAGGAAAACGTAATTAAAATAAACATTAGAAAAGGGGATTTGTTCTTCACTTACAACTGTTAAATACATTCTTTTGCTTGCTTTATTTTTTATACTTTGGCAATTGTGAAAACTAGTACATAAGAGGAAATTGTCATTTTTAAAACTTTAAACATTTTGCCTCATCCCATTAGAATATTCAATGAGTTTCCTCATTGTCAAAATATATGGTTTTTAAATCTTCCATATGCTTTTTAAAGCAATACTATTTGCAACTCCAGTTAAAATTATGTTGCATGAACATGC
This sequence comes from Lemur catta, assembly GCF_020740605.2. Lineage (NCBI taxonomy): Eukaryota > Metazoa > Chordata > Mammalia > Primates > Lemuridae > Lemur > Lemur catta. The sequence goes on along the minus strand of NC_059153.1, from coordinate 5,928,312 downwards.
AGAATTAGGGATTCTTCCAATAAAATTTTGTTTAATCACTGAAAACATTCCTAATGGTTGGATCTAGCTCTGAATTAATTAACTCACATTGGAAATTCAGTAGACAAATTCAATATCTTGGGCAATTACTACATTTCCTCATCTTAAAATTATCTCTAAATAACTCTGTTTCAGACACTTTAGGTAGATTTATTTCTAGGAAAACTTTACAACTAATGAAACTTGTAAAAAAATAAATTCAGACAAATTGAAAGGCAATAAATGGAAAATACTATAAATGTTAGTATTGTTTTATCAGAAATAGAGGATTTAAGTGTAAAAATCATTGAGAAAGTGATGAAAATTTCTTTCATTTAGACTAAGAATCAAATTAAGTTTTTAAAAGAGACAGATATTACACAATTTTCTAGAAAAGCAAAGATAATTTTTATTCTGTTATTAACACAGACAAGTGTATCTTTTTCTATCTGATGATATTAATTTCAGCTTATTAATTCGTTTACTTAAGGGATATTTGGCAATATTATTTCACAGATAGACTATGAAGTAGTTTAGTTCAGTTTATAATTCAGTTACAAAAGCCAAACTTTTCAAATGCATAATCATTGAAATGCCATACATTTTTTTAAGAAAAATAAGTGGTATTTTTTTCTAAAACAAACCAATCAACCAAAAAAGAAAACACACACACACACACAAAACAAGACAAAATGAACCAAAACAGCCCATACAGTTTTCCTGCATTTTATGAGTTAAAATTACCTTTTAGCTTTCAAGCTTGTAAACTTCAATGAGAAGTGTCATTACAAGAAAATGAAAAGTGTTTTAAAGGAATTGCTTATCAATCACTATTGTAGAAGAACTCAAGTAAGAAATTAAAATATGTATTATATTTACCTCCAGATAATGAACAAAAAAATATTATGAAAACGCGTTTGACAAAAGACAGACAAATCTATTTCTGAAGTTAGGTTTTCAACTCTTACCAATCATTGTGTGTACTTGCTGATTTCATTCTCTGTTTTCTATTGAAGCATGAAAATTCAAGAAGGCTGACTGTGTAAGAATGATGGAAAGTTTTCATTTTCAACAGTTTTTTACTGCGTTGTTTTTTCATCCATAATGCAACTTTTTATGGGTCTCCGGTCCAGCCCAATGGCTGTCAAAATGATTGATGAGGCTGGTGCTTAGAAGCATTTAGGAGTTTGGGTTTCTGGGTATTTGGACAAAGGGCAATGAAAAATTTTGTGGAAGTTATTAGTAAATATCCTGATGGCTCAAGAAGTATGTGTTAGTATTTTTGTAAACAAGCAATTTTTAGCAACAAATATTCACTTCTGCATCAGGGGTATCTCCATTCCTTCATGGAAAGTCGTAGTTCAGTCATTTTCACACATTCAGCCCACAGACATGTAAAGATCACACTGTCAGTGTGCTTACTCAGAACCCATGTTTAACTCTACCACGTATTTGCTTCATAACTGACTGAAATCTGTATTTAAATCCACGTGCAAGTCCGTTTCTCCCAGAAATGTGTATCATAGTCTTGCATCAATTTCCCTATCTTTTTTTGTGTGGCTTATGTATACAGAGAAGACACTAATTCTCTTTAACAACTTGTCCATATTCAACATTGTGTAAACAAAAATTAATCAGCTATGGGGTCAAATAGATTAGGAATCAATCCTTTATTCTGCCATTTACCCAATTAGTCTTCATTTTTCACCTTTAAATAATGATAGAAATATGTATCTCCCGTGGTTGCTATGGGCATTTCAAGGCATTAAAGCATCAAAGTAGGAGCTTAACAAATACTTGATTTTTCTTCCTTTTCTTTCTTTTAGCTCAGGAGGTAGTAAGTCTGATGAAATATACAGTCAGAAGAAAATCGTTGTTAGTCAATGTAGATTGCCAAAAATACTGTAATCTTTAAATAATAGCTGCCCTATGAAGTACTCAAATTGTTAAACATTTATCTAGTACCCAGAAAAGAGTTGGAAGGCTCAGAATCAAAGAAAAAAGAAAAAAATCTTATTAAAGGGACAAGAAGTAAGAAAATCAGATTCACAATATTTTAAATGAGAAATTTAATAAATAAAAATCAATAATTATACACATAATGTTCACTTTATGGAAATTTACTGGGCTTTCTAATTTAGTTATTAAAAAAATCATAATTCTATGTAATCATGGCACTTATTAATAAAATCTATAAATATATGATCTTTGTGCTTTTCTGTGAGATGCTAAACATGTTTAGATGGTTTTATGATTTGTTTATAGTTTGTTGATATCAAGAAAAAGAATGATTTTTAGGATGAATTTTTAAAGCTGTAATAGTCTTTTTAATGAAATGGAATCATTCCACACTCAATTTGCTACTTAATATTTTGAAATGTTATGATTAATGAAACAGCTTGTAGTAGTAAACCGAGTACAAGACCAACATTACAATGTTTTAAGTGTAAAGTTGAAATCCTGCTCCTTTTCTATATCTTATATTGTATATAAGCTCTGTCCTTTTATTTTTATTTCTCTCTTCCATTTGAATTCAACAAGTGCAAAAAGATTCCAACATATATTGGTGAGTTTTCAGTTCACACCTATCCTGACATCCTTTCTTTGCTGTAGCCATTCTCTCCCATCTCCACACCGATCAATATCTCATGAATATTTTTAGTTCAGTATACTCCATGCATTTCATAATCAAGACAACTTCATAATCAAACTGAACTTTCCTTCCTTCATGCCAAACTGATTTCATCTTCTGGTTCTCCTCCTTGTCTCAATATATACTGGCTGTAGCAATTTCCAGCATTTGGCAACTGGGTTTATTTAGGTGATGTGACCAAACACTCTGATATGTCATCCTCACCTAAAAATGGGTTCCTTTTCTGAGTTTATGAGTAAAAAACCTGTTCTTGCCACCAGCTTTATAAAATCAAAGTAATGATAAATTTATCAGCCTTCTCTTTCCTGCTCTTATCACATTCCAGCCTCCTTCCTATAATAATTTTTATGTCTGTTCTCTAATGTTAGTTCCCTAATGGCAAGGGGAGGCTCTACCTTGTCCACCACCTCAAATATATTGCGATGCTTTTAAGACAACAGAAACTTAATAATACGTGGTGAATGATTTTAAAAAACTGAAAAGACAGTTTGGTGCTTTTTAATAGCTTTTTAAATGTTAGCAAATATTTCACGTAAACATTGTGTCCTCATGTGAATGAAGATACAGTAAAGGAGTTTTAAAAATGCAGCACATACTACATAATTTTAGTATTTGGTACTTCTAATACTGCTTGGTTTTTATATGCATAAATGAAAATAAATGTTTCTTCTTTTTAACATTTGTATAGAACACTACCTAAGAATTTCATGTTAAATCCTGAGAAATTTTCCCTGCATATCGGATACCCAGGGCATGAAGGTTATGGTCTGTCCTTGGGTATTTAAGGCGATGATTGAGTTTCTGAATCTGTCAGCCCTGGTAAATGAGTCTGTCCCCAGGTCACCAAGGTTGTATGTGACTTTCTGCTAAGCTTTCATTTTGGCCAAAAGTCTCCATGGTGTTTTCAGGGGCTTTCTTTCAACAAATACCATGCAACACCTAGGCAAAGCTTGACATCTAAGGAAAATGTGATATTAAATACATATAAGTGTCACATTGTTCAACTGAGGGGGATGTGGGTGAAGAGCTAAAAGGAAGTTATTGTGACAGGAACAAGCCAGGCCCGTTTTTCACTTGAGCAACTCCTCTAACAAATTCTAAATATTGAATTACATGGTATGTAAAGGTCATCTCAAAATCTTTTAAAAATATCTTTACTTAAAAAAGGTTCAATAATATAGAACAGGAAAACCTGGTAATTGTATTATACAAAAAGATGACTATAATTGATGAGTTCTAAATTTCATACTTATTAACTTAAAGATACTCTGTCAACATAAAATTTCCTATACATGCAGAGTAGACAATAACTTGACCAAAGTTTGGTCAAACATAAGGTTCCAATTCACTACAGCTGTGCATATGTGTGCACATGTGTGTGTGCGTGTGTGTGTCCCATAAAGCAATCACTGAATGGCAGGAACATAACCCAAGCATGTGGAGACATGTAATATAACTGAAGTAAATCCAATATTAGTTTCTTGCAACTTTATTAGTCATTTAGTTATCTTTGTCTAACCTTAGGTGATATGACTTTTCTTAGTAAATCAACAGAGGGTAAATATCTTTATACGTTTCTAGGAAAACTTAGAAATTTAGATATCTTAAAACAATTAAAAATCTGAAGCAAAGACCAAATAAATGTATGATATGATAGTTTTTGCATTTATGATCTTATATTAAATGCTATAAGTACATGAAATCCTAATATTTTATAGGAATACAAAAATAGTAAGAAGTTGAAAAATATATGTGATAGTCTCATCAACAATTTAGTCACTGTGGGTAGCATTCGATTTGGGGTTTAAATACTTTTAGTTGAGTTATTAATACTTAGATCAGCAGCTAAATAATAATTAGAAGAAGTATGCAAGAACCACAAGACACTAATATTTGCTGACCATTTTTAATCTTTTATTTCAATTTATGTGAAAAAAATTAGAAAAACAATGACCCGAGGTTTACTAATTAATTGGCATCCATTAGGCACACTAATATAGGCTTTAGTAATTAGAATTCCAACACAGCCTTCTAACATTAAAAGTATACCTAACAATAAAATCAAGATTCCAGTAGATTTGGCATTAGCCTGAAGAGAAAGTTTAATGGAATATGTGAGATTGGAGTTTCTCTTTTGAAAACAAAAATATTTTAGGACAAGGAAAAGACCTGGTCCTGTCTAGACTTAGAAACTGGCGTGAGCATAGTCCTCAAAATGGATTTTCATTTATCTGGATGTCCCTCCTTACCTCTCTTCTATCCTATTGCTATTGAGACGACCTTCTTGGCCACCTTCCATCTTCCGTCTTTCATGTTGGAAATTATCCTTGGTCTTCTGTATATTTGGATATTTCGATATTTACTTGAATCTCCTACATAAAAGAGCCCATCAATTGTTTTTCCTTTTTAAATTATTATAACATATCAGGTTAATCTTTCCCAAATATACGTGATATTTATTCTTGCATCAATTCAATCGATGTATCTAATGCCTCCTATTTACCAAGAATTATGCAGAGTGCTGCATAATTAAGTGAAAATAAAACATATTCCCTGCAAAAGGGTCAAATGAGTGCTGTGGGTATAGAGAATTTAACTGCAGTGAGTGAGAGAGACAGATACAGGGAATGGTATCACACAGTCGTACACACCTGGCCGACACTGCTTGGTAAACTCCTGATAGTGCCCTTAATGTAGAGAAAGATACAGTTTATTTTTTCCGGTAAAAGATAAATTTCCTAAAACTTCCTCATAAATTAAATTATAATAAAATATAACTTACTTTCCCTTAGAAATAATGTCACAATTAGGGATTTATTCAAGAATAATAAGGCCCTGACAAAATGATGGATATAATGAACAGCATGTCACAAAGCTAATTTGAATGATTATAAAGCATCAGGATTCTGTAAGGATACATTCATGTGAAACATGAGAGAGTGTGTGTGTGTGTGCACACTCACAAGATGTGTTAACTCTTAATTGAAATAATTTTTTTTGGAAAAATTTTGACCCCTTAAAAATTACAAAAAATACTGAATAAACATTTTTAGGTGTTAGCAAATTATCCTTTGTGCTGAAAAAGACATCAGAATTAAAAGTAAATAAATATTAGAGTAGTTAAGATGCCTTCCAGGGAGTAATAAAAATCCCAAACCTAAAATGAGACTCCTATCAGGAAGAAAAGTAATTAAGTTTCATGAACAGCTGTACCCCAGAGGGTCAGACATAGGAGCAATTAAAATTAAACAAGTTTATTTTAATATGCCTTAGCAACTCTGATTGATCTTCCAGAGCCTGTGTTGACTATACATCAAGAAATAATTTAGGATCTAGTTTAAAACAAAGCTTACAATCCTCGTTTAATGGATTTTTGTTACCTCAGGCAATACAGTACGTGAAAATGATTAAAATTTTCATGTCTCTCTGTAATCAATAAAAGCTCTCTCTAAAATTAGCTAGGATCCAAATACTCTGCAGCAGGCTTGGCAGTGCTGCGTCTATAGAATTCCAAATAAGCCATCCATCATTTTTCTACACACAGGTTCATTAGACACCTCATCCTCATCTTATTAGCATTAAGGTCAGCTACACAATCAAGTTCAAAGGTTATCTTTTAACAATACATAGTTAGACCAAATCATACCTCAACAGAAATACATCAAAATGCAGTGCTAAAACATATTGGAAAACGTGTGTAAGGTGATAACCACACCATTCTATAGTGATAGGTTTTAAAGAAGGTGTGGAATCAATTACTAAAATCAGAAACATTTTAAAAAATCCCCATTAGCTCTGACTTAAGGGCATTAATTCTTTATTATCTAATAAATAAATATGTATGAGATACATAAATTATGACACGTAGACCTTTTAATGGACCAAATTCTGACCTTGAAATTAAATTTTAATTTTCTTTAGGATTTCAGGAATCAGTCATATACATGTTTACAAATCAGTGAAATCATGAAAATTTCTAAATTCATTTAGGCTTTTTAAAAATTGTTAATCTTTTTTCACAAGTGTAAAAAATATGGTACCATTATTAATACTGAAGTTTAAATATGTGAATGTATGTAGACTTTTGATTGCATGAAAGCTCTCATCATGTCCCACTATTTTATATTTGTTTAGCAAAGGTGATGTGGAGTTTGACTTTATCCATCAAGTTTTTATGAAATTGCTACGTTTTGGTGAATTTCTATTTTTAGTTAACCTAGGGGAAAAATATATATCCTTTACAAATATGGTAATTATAACACCTACTGTCTCTCATGAAAAAAATATCTAACATCACTTTTGCAGACACTTGTGACTCATGACTTAGTCATCTATTTTTACTTGACTATAATTATAATTACTAAGATTAACTTAGTGTTTGTTTTGGTCAGCTCAGGCTGCTATGACAAATTAGCATGCATTGGGTGGTTTAAACAACAGAAATTTACTTCTCACCATTCTAGAGTCTGGATGTCCAAGAAGAGTGTGCTGGCCCGATAGGGGTTTGACGAGGACCTTCGTTTTGGTTGTGCCAAACCACGGCCCTGCCTTGGTACTTTTATGCAGAGAGAGAGATCTCATGTCTCTTATTTATAAAGGTATTAATTCCACCATGGGAGCTCCACACTCAGGTCCTAACCTCACCCTAATTACCTGTATAAGAGCCAATCACAAAAAAAGGTCAAAATAATTCCTGCTAAAACTTCATAAACTGTGCTGTAAAAAGAGCTTCTTGTCACTTGTTTTGAAGCCTCCGGGATCACAATCTGTACTTCCTCTTATGTATGACCATAGACTTTAAAATTTTTCCTAACTAGATCTTATTTTACTTTTGACAAGTCTGAGATCAAGATGCCAGCAGGGTCTGTATCCAGGGAGTGCTCTCTGCCTGGGTTTCTGTCTTATCACTGCACCCCCACGTGGCTTTTTTTTTTTTTTTTAATATGTCCTGGTGGAGAAAGAGGGAGGAAGAAGACTCTCTGGCGGCTCTTTTTATAAAGGATTAATACATTAATCCCATCATGGGGCACCACCCTCATAACCTGATCTAAACCCAATTACCTATCAAAGCCCCATCTCTGCCATCATGTTGGAGACGGGGGGTCAACATGGGAGTCTGGAGGAACACAGTGCAGTTCACAGCAGGCTGTTCAGTGCACACCCTTACTGCAGACCTCCACAGTCCACACAGCTGTGAGAAATACACGGGTGAGGGGGTCCTGACATCCTTGAGAATGGTACCTTCATGACAGAATGACTGTGGTAAGTGCTGTCATTAAAATGGGCTTCCTGAGCTCAATGAGGAGGGTAGGATCCTGGGATTACATGGGCCAAGTGGTGACACATAAATGGCAGAGACAAGGTGGGGATTGTTATTACAACTGAATACAGATTCAAATTCATCCTCAGAATGTTTTTATCTTCAGAGTTCTTCGTTATTGGCTTATATATCATTGTAACCCTAGAATTGAAATAGATGGGCATCCTGCTAAAAGCTAACTTGATTTGTATAAGAAGAAAAGCTCTAAGTCTTTTGAAAAAAATATCTATTTTTTTAAACCACAGTGGAGAGATGTCACCTCTCAAAAAATTCCTAGATAGGAGACCAGTCATAAACCCAGAGCCTCTTGAATGAAAGACTCATTTTTGCTGATGGAAATATCTTGTTGCTCAACCAAAAATGTATACTCTAAATTTTTCTTGTAGCTTCTCCAGAGAAAATTGAAGCCATGTATTTGGGTGTCTTAGCAACATAGAAGGTACAACAATTGAATTTTTTTTCTTTTTTTTGTGAATGACTTGACACTAGCTCTGACATAACACTAATTCTGGAGAATGAGAATGTCCCTCCAGTCGACCAGCCATAGCAGGGAATAAACAGGGTGTTGACGCTGCTCTCTCTGTTAGTGCAGTATGTCATTCCTCAGGGCATTTCAGAGATTAATGCCACCATCAGAAACTTGAAAAATTTAAGAATGGTCATGCCTATTACATCCCCACTTAACTTGTCTATTTGGCTTGTGTGGAAAAATGACTGATCTTGAAAAATGACTCTGAGTTATTATAATTTATTTATGGGGTGACTCGAAGTCTAGCTACCATTTCCAGCAGCAATTCACAGATCCTAACAACCGATATTCAGTTATGGTACTCATCAATGTGTAGCTATGTCAAACCATGCCAAAATTCATTTACTTTTACCTGTCAGACATATCAGTACATCTCTACAGCCATGCCTTTGGGTTAATCCAATTCTGATCCACGCCACAATAGTCTACAAAGATTGCAACCATCCAGACAGTCATCCTGCAGATTATCACCCTGGCGTTTTGCAGAACTTCACTCTTGCCCATAATGCTGATGATATTAAGCTGATTGGACCCGATGAGCAACAAATTGCAGGTATTTTAGATGCCTTATCAAAATTCATACAAATCAGAAAGCAGAAGATAAATGCCAGGAAATTCAGGGACCTACTTCCTTAGAGAATTTTCTGGGATTCCAGGGGTATAGAGCATTATGCACTATTTTCCCTGGGTGAAATACAAGCTGTTGCATAATATTGGTGAAAGTTTTTAGATATTTAAAGCAAAAAGAGATTACATTTCAGTGTACTCCTCTGACACATTTATTAACACAAAGTAAGCCGTGGTGCTTGCCGTGTGAGTGGAGACCGTGGCGAGAAAAGGCTCCGCAGCAATTCACATTTCCATAAAGCAGATCTTACACCCCCACAGTATGACCAGGCTAATTCACCTTAATGAAATTTTTGGATAAAATAAAAATGTTCTATGGAGCCTTTGAACTATCCCAATATAAATACCATAGTTCAGATGCCTAAGGTTTGAGAGAAAAATCACGCCCTCATTTTCAGATAATTGTTTGCTTTTTGTATCTTGCATATCCTCTCACAACAGTCTCAGTCTGGGAAGCAAGGTCAGAATTTTCCACATCTATGCTGCCCCTCTGTTTTGTAAGCATTTTCCCCCCATGTCTCTGCAAAGTGATTTTCTTATAGGGTCCTACAGGGCAGCAGTGTCTTCACTGTCCCTGTTGCGGCAGCAGATGCTGATGTTTCATCGCATCCGTATTTTTCCTCTTCTATGTCCACAACTGCATTATGTTTCCCAGCTCTTTTGCGATTGTGTGGGACCAACTGAGTTCTCGCCAGTGAAAAGTGTGCACCTCATTTCTTCCTCCTTCCTTGCTCCCTTTTCTCATCTCCCTGCTGATGTAGCAAATCTTGTCAGTGGCACGAAGAGATCCCGAATTTCTATACTGCCTTGGAGGCAGCCTCCCAAATACTCAATTGTGCCAGGCTGTGAATGAAAACGAGTTTTATAAATTCCTAGAACTAGAGCATAGAATGATGGTGGAGGGCACAGTGGGAGGCCAGGAGGAGTTACTGGTCAAAGAATACAAAGTTTCAGCTGGACCAGAGAGAAAAGTTGCAAGATCTATTACACAGCAGGGTGTCTGTAGTCAATAATGATACATTGTATATTTCAAAATAACTGTGAGAGCACATTTTAAATGTATCACTGTGGAAAAAAAAGTCAAGTGAGTCAGATGATGGATGTGTTAATTAGCTTGATTTCATCATTGTACATTGGATACATATGTCAAAACATCACATTGTGCTTCATAAATGTAATAAAATTATTTTTCAATTAAAAATATAAATTTAAAAGGTATGATTGGTTTAATAAATGGGATTTTAGAAGTGTTTGAGAATATTCAGGGCTAATTTCTCTCAATCAGTGCATCTTCCCTTTGCACACATATTCCGTCATTCTGAGGAGACTGTAGCACCTGACTTTGTTTTATTCGATCCCAAATCTTGCCTTATCCAGGTACCGTTAGTTTCCTCACAATTTTGCAATAACTTTCACCTTATTTTTCTTCAGTAAACCTTGCCGGGGGCCTCAGCCAGGATTTATTGTCACCCTGAACTGAATTGCATTCTAAACCATGAGTTTGAAATTCCTCTATCTGATAACAAACCCTTGTCTCCACCAAATATATATGTTTTTATTCACTTCAGCCTTTAAATCCCTCCTTATATTTTTAAATAATTATTTGCTTCTTGACTTGACTTTCTTAACAAAATTCATCACCACGGCTGGCCATGCCAGGTCGCACTCATCTTCGATTGCCTTCTTCTCTGGCTCTCTGTTGCTTTCATTAAGCACGCTTCCAAACTGGATCTCTCTAATCAAAAGCCTTTTCCCTCTCCTGAGCTTTGCTGAAGAAAACTCCATAACTCTGCCAGGCAAGACAGATTGATGGTTTCCAATTTCAGTTGGGTCCTCCGAATTGCTTGGCAATTCCATTCCTTGTCCACTCAGATGACTCCTGGTTTGATAGCCCTGACCTATGGAATGGCGTGAGCAAGCTCCCCCTCCGGAACATGCGTTCTTATTTCTGGTGTCTGGAAGGAACTCTTCACTCATACCCATTTGTGGATTTATGAACTGCGGTTCTCGAGCTGTGTTGCCCTGGCATTACTCTTACCTGAGGTTGTCCTTGCTCACACCTGCTTTTCTAGCTGCTAACAGAAGTTTGATCACAGCCATGCGCCACCTTGCAAAGCCACCAGGGAAGCCTTCTCTCAACGCTCGGAGGGCATCTCTTCCTTGGAGGGTCAGAATGATGCACAGTTCTCTACTAGGGGAAAGGGCCTCTTGCCAAGCTGTTACCGTATATATTTACCTGGACACCACATGCGGAGAGTCCTTAGAGACTCCTGAGAGCTTGGGGCCTTTATTCCTCAATGTTAACTGCTCAGGTTTAACCCATAGTGTCACAGAGGAAACAGACACTCTGCCATCGTCCCCATATTTCTTTCATTTTTCTCCTAGCCCTGTCTTCAACCAGAATCTCTTCTCTTCTATATATATAAAAACGGAAAATTTCTTGGATTTTACTGAAGACAAAGCACATATGATATATGCAAAAGGGTATAAATACAAGAAGCATGTTATCTAATCAATTCCAGCAGCGATAACCTGTGTTCTGTGTTACACTCATCTGTATTAATACCCCTTTACCTTCCTGAGTTAAACACAAAGTTGGGTATTACAAATAATAATCCTTACTTTGCTGTAGTTGTTTTAATGACACACAGAGCCAAACAGCAATTATTCAGCCTTGTACATACAGTTTTCATATTGTAATAAAAGTTTTAAGTTAGTTTCATGGGAAGGGCATAAATTACTTTGAAGGGATTTATAGATACAATTTGTATATATTATACAAAATATATAAGTTGAACCTGGAGCATCTTGATGAAACTTTTTTTTTTGTGGTGCCAGAAAGTGAGGAAGTACCCAAAAATTAAAAAAAAAAAAAAAAAGAAAAGAAAAGAAAAACAAACACATACAAAAAACTCCACTATGATAGGCATGTGTCAAAGGGACATAGGAACCAACTGGAAGAGTTGGTTCTTGGTGGCCAAACCTAGAACAATCTGAGCAAGAAAATATAATAAAGTAGTATTGAACTAGGACACCCAGTATAAAATAAATATCCATGAGTTCATACTGATGTGAAGAAATTCTTGAATATTTAAATAAATAGAGGAAAAGAGACAAATCTCCCCCACAGAAGATTTTGAAACAAATTAAATAAATAGTCCACTCTCAAGTGGAGTATAATGCCCCACTCTTTGATTCTGGGCTATGTAGAGATGCAGTACTTCCTTCTGAAGAGTATAGCATGGAAAGAGGATAAAAAAGGAGTCTTACAGTGGAGAAACCTAAAAAACACTACTTCAACCAGATGACCAAGGTCAACATCAAGAGTAAGTCAGGTTCATAGCATAATACCATGTGAGGAGAAGGCAATTCACTTCTATGCTCTTCTCCTGCCTCCAGCTCCTGCTCAGATATCTGGGCTTTGGCTTATGAAGAGCTCACACTTTATGGTACTACTTACATTCCGTCCTTTAGTTCTTGCAAAGTTTTCCACATATGGCCTAATGGGAGCCAGGTTCTCAGATAACATTTTTTACATTCTAAGTATAACCTGGGTATAACCATTACTTAACCCTCTTTTTCTTTTCCGTTCCTTCTGAGAGTTAACATGCAGCCATGTACCTTTCTGAAATCTGAAAAATAAAAAAGTTTTCAAAATATATTTGGCATTTTAACAAATATCATTGGACCAAACTAAGAAAACCGTATTGATTTATATGTTTCATTTCTTAAATTGCTATTTTTTTACTATTTTGCTTTTCATCACCTTCTTTTCCATGACATAAAGGACCGATACGATGTCATTTCCTGCTGAAGACTAGGACTTCAGTGCCCTCCTGAGGGTTTACCATTTTCTAAGTGAGGCCAATGGTCAGATTTGGAATCATGATTCTCAATGTTTTTAATGAGATTATTTAATTTCATTAAATTCAGAAACTCCATTTGAAGATAAAAAATGGATATATTACACACATCATGGGATATTGGAATAATTAGAGTAAGCCCCATTTTCTAAAGTATGTAAAATGCTTTGTATATTTTTATTTGTATATAATTTTATAACTACTTAGAAGGAAATTGGAAGAGATAAATAAAGTAACACCTGTGAAAATATACAGCTTTTTAAAAATAATTAATATAAAGCAGGATCAAACTCTTCTTCATTGAAATGATAATGCTAGTAATAGAACAATGGCAAAAATAATAATAACAGCAATAATTATTGCAAACACTCAATAGTGCTTAGTCTGTATCTGGTGCATTTTATAAGCATTACATATGTTAACTAGTTTAACTTTCTCAGAAGACCTTATGAGTTAGATACCATTATAATTTACCTTTTTTAATACAGAAGAGTAGCTGAGACACACATGTAAGTAATTTGCTGAAGGTCTCATATCTAGCAGATGACAGAGTCTGTGTTCTTAACCACTGAGCTCTGCCATCGCCCCTAGAAGTCAATCATATCTAGGAATGTTTTCTGAGAACAGCAACATAGCATTTTAGGAAATAATTTCCCCCATTAGAAAACTACTTCCTCACCAAAATACTATTTTGTAGTCAACATTTTTATCTTCCAAGGTTGGTTGGTGGTTGGTAAACAGTTTCGCTGTGGGTGCGAAATTGAATTGTTCATTGTGGCAGATAAGACTCTCACGCTTCATGTTTCATTAGCAGGTTTTACATATCACTTTTGAAGCTCCAAATATGACACAGCCAGAGTTTTTTTGAAAATGCTAATGGCCTTTTTAATTAAAATTCAACATCTATCTTCAATCTTTCCTTGAACCTAGGGCAATTTTTTTTTTATTCTTCTATGTCTTATGGAACCATAATAATTAGGGAGAGAGTTAGGTTTGAAGTTTGCAGCATTCCTTTCAGGAAAAAAAAAGTTATACGTGATTTAAAGGATGAAGCTTACATAAAATTGCCTCATTATTGCTGTGTTTTTGCATAATATGTGTGAAAAACAACACAGCCCAACTTGCCTAATTACCTTTAAGATATTGAACAGCAGGCTTTGATCACCAGCCAGTGCGGCCTGCATTTCCCAGAGCACCCAAACAATTACATGTGGAAACGGACCGTGCAAAATGCTTCTGAGTTAGGTAACCCAGCAAACTATTGTTCTCTCTCAGTCATTCTCTATTCCTAGCGGTATTCCCCACTTGTCAGCCCACTCCTTCAATGCTTTGTTGCTCTGTCTCTTTTGTGTTGTTCTTGTATTCCCAGCTGCTGCTCAGTTCCTGCCTCTGACAGCTGGATTATGAGTGGTATTTGAGGTTAATTAAGCTAATGATGAATTTTTAAATAGAGATACAAAATGAGGGCAGAAAGACATAAGGAAAAAAAAACAACCCAAGTTACTGAGAGCAGTCAAGGGAACTGAGCACAATGTCCCAGTCAAAGACAGGAGCAGTGCCTGTCAGAACTTTCCAGAGTTGACTCGGGGAAGTGACGTCTGTCACACCCGGACAGTCTGTTGCTCACCTCACCATCATCGACAACATGATACTAAGTTACTGGAATCACTTGGGACCAAAGTATTAAAAATACTGCTATGTTTCCTGAACTTTTGTTCATATTTGTGTGTATTATTATTATTTTTTTTGGGGGGGGGGGACAGAGTCTCGCTTTGTTGCCCTGGCTAGAGTGAGTGGTGTGGCATCAGCCTAGCTCACAGCAACCTCAAACTCCTGGGCTTAAGCGATCCTCCTGCCTCAGCCTCCCGAGTAGCTGGGACTACAGGCATGCGCCACCATGCCCGGCTAATTTTTTTTCTATATATATTTTAGTTGGCCAGATAATTTCTTTCTATTTTTAGTAGAGATGGGGTCTCGCTCTTGCTGGTCTCAAACTCCTGACCTCGAGCGATCCTCCCGCCTTGGCCTCCCAGAGCGCTAGGATTACAGGCGTGAGCCACCGTGCCCAGCCTACATTGTGTGTAGTATTATTTTTGACAGGACTCGTGACTCCATGTGTATAAGCATGCTAGATTATTTTTCTTCTAAAAGTCACATATCAAAATGATAATCACAAAGCTTCATGTGTAGCAGTGCTGTGATATTTGGGGGTGGTTTTAATGAACTCCAGACTCTATTTTGCAAAAAGACTTTTTTTGTTTTACTTGTACTCTATTTTTTTCAAGTTGAACAACTTCAACATATTATCCTAGACAATAAATGCTTCAAGCATGTCCATCCCCCAGATGGTGCGCACTGCACCCATTAGATGTGTATATGCCCATACCCTCCTTCCCCTCCCATCTGCCTGACACTCCATGAATGTTATTACTATATGTGCACTTAAGTGTTGATCAGTTAATACCAATTTGGTGGTGACTACATGTGGTGCTTGTTTTTCCATTCTTGTGATACTTCACTTAGGAGAATGGGCTCCAGCTCCATCCAGAAAAATATTAGAGGTTCTAGATCACCATTGTTTTTGGTAGCTGAGTAGAACTCCATGGTATACATATACCACATTTTATTAATCTACTCATGTATTGATGGATACTTGGGTTGTTTCCACATCTTTGCAATTGTGAATTGTGCTGCTATGAACATTCAACTGCAGGTGTCTTTTTTATAGAATGTCCTTTTTCCCTTTGGGTAGATGCCCAGTAATAGGATTGCTGGATCAAATAGTAGCTCTTTGAGGTATCTCCATATTACTTCCCACAGAGGTTGTACTAGTTTGCAGTCCCACCAGCAGGGTATGAGTGTTCCTATCTCTCTGCATCCATGCCAACATTTGTTGTTTTGGGACTTTTTGATAAAAGCGATTCTCATTGGAGATAAATGATATATTATTGTGGTTTTGATTTGAAGTTGCCTGATGATTAGAGATGTTAAGCATTTTTCATGTTTGTTGACCATTAGTCTGTCTTTTGAAAAGTTTCTGTTCATGTCCTTTGCCCACTTTTTAATGGGGTTGTGTGATATTTTCTTGCTGATTTGCTGAGTTCTATATAGTTTCTAGTTATCAGCCCTTTATTGGCTGTGTAGCATGCGAATATTTTCTCCCATTCTGTAGGTTGTCTGCTGTCATGACAGTTTCCTTGGTGGTGCAGATACTTTGTAATTTGATCAGGTCCCACTAATTTATTTTTGTTGTTGCTACAATTGCCTTTGGGGTCTTCTTCATAACACAAAGAACAGAAGCAATTACTGAAGGCCACCACTTCATCACATGTATCTGCACTGACAGCATGATTCTTAGTGGCCAACCGCATTGTAAAGCTAGGAAGCCCTTTACTGTTGGTGAAGAGTCGATCCTGACCACTGCTAAGGACCGTTTCTGTGAACTGTTAGGAGAGGCTGCAGTTCAAACGGTGGCACGTGTTCCTCTTTCGGCTAGAACAGTAACTGGAGTAACTGATGACATAGCAGAGAATACTGAGGCACAATTGTTAGAGAGGATTAACGGTCACCATGGCAAGCAACCCAGGTTGATGCGTCTACTAGTGTTGACAACAAGACAACCATGCTTGTTTTGGTGTGACATGTTTTTCAGGAGGATGTGCATGAGGATATGTTATGTGTGCTTTTGTTGCCAACCAACACCACAGCTGCAGAACCATTCAAGTCTTTGAATGAGTACATATCAGGAAAACCGACTTGGTCATTGTGTGTCGGTATATGCAGAGTGGCTGCCATGACTGGTGGTGGCTTTCTGGTTTCACTACTCGGGTCAAGGAGGTCACTTCTGAACGTGAGTCTACGCACTGTGTCATCCATAGAGAAATGCTGGATAGCCAAAAAAATGTCACCTGAACTGAACAGTGTTTTTCAGGATGTGATTAACATTATCAAGCACGTTAAAGTACGTGCCCTTAACGCAGATCTGTTCGCAGGGCTCTGTGAGGAGACAGACACAGCACACACGTCTTCCCCTGTATGCAGACGTGAGATGGCTTCTAAAGGTGGGTCACTGGCCAGGGTTTCTGAATTACAAGAGCCGATCCAGAGATTTCTTTTAGAAAAACAGTCACCACTGGGAGCACATCTCAGGGACACAGAATGGGTCGCAAAACTTGCTGACTTGTGTGACATAGTCAACCTGCTCAACAAACTCAATTTGTCATTTCACAGGATAATGACAACTGTGTTCAAGTTGGTAGATAAAGTGGCCACATTCAAAGCCAAACTGGAACCATGGGAGCAATGGGTGAACATTGGGATTTTTGACATGTTTCAAACACTAGCAGAGATTTTGAAAGAGACTAAGCCAGGACCTTCTTTCTCCCAGCTGGTGCATGGTCACCTGTCTCAGCTTCCAAAAGAGTTTGGGCATCACTTCCCAACCACTAAAGACCCCTGAACTGGGAAGGAATGGATCCGTGACCCATTTGTGACTAAGCCAGGTGAATCAACTTTGTCCGAGCTAGAAGAGGATCAACTGCCCGAGATCACAAATGACGGTGGCCTTAAAAGTATGTTTGAGAGAACTTCAAATCTCCATACGTTCTGGATTAAAGTCAAGGCAGAATATCCTGAGATTGTCGTAAAACGCACTGAAAAGCCTAGTTCATTGCCAACATCCTGTCTTTGTGAAGCAGAGTTTTCTGCAGTGACAGCAACCAAAACAAGGTTACAGAGTGGACTGGACATAGAAGCAACCACTCCTGTCCTCACTGTCTCCCACCACCCCCAGATGGGACCCTCTAGTTGCAGGAAAACAAGCTCAGGGCTCCCACTGATTCTGCATTATGGCGAGTTGTATAATTATTTCATTATATATTACAATGTGATAATAATAGAATTAAAGTGCACGAAAAGGGTAATGCTCTTGGATCGTCCTGAAACCATCCACCCCCCTACCCTTGGTCCATGGAAAAATTGTCTTCCATGATACCATTCCCTCGTGCCAAAAAGTTTGGGGACTGCTGCTGGTGTCCCTCAGCTGTGATACAAGTGGGACATGCACAGGTGAAACTTCTGCCTCAGGCTACTTTCCTGGGGCCAACTCAGAATGAATCCGAGGCTTCTTTTGTCCCTTGCTCCCTCTCTATGAGTAATAAACCTGTTTCTTATAACTTTTGTGTACGAATGTTCTGTTTCACCAGACTCACAAATTGGTAACCAGTGTACAGTGAACCTGCTTCACATATGCCTACCAGTAAACAGATATTGATACTTTAATTCGAGTTATAATGTTTGCTTTAAAGAAAGCTTTTACTCACAATGTTTTAATGTAAAATGATACAATATCTGTTATTTCTAACCAAAATTTCTACATGATGCAAATTACATCAAATATCTCTCTGCTCTGTTTTGTAGATATAATTTTCATAAATTTTTATCAGATTCTTATAATTTTGAGTTTAAAAGATAAGCAGTCTCAGAATGTGACATAAATGTAAATTTTGCTGTATGGCGTACCTTATTTCCTTGGATGACTTAAACCACATTTTTTTTTATGATTCCACAAAATCCCAGTTCTCACTTAGAATTCAATGCCATTGCAATGGTTTAAATGTTTTTGCCCAAAAGCCTGTGTTGGAAACTTCATCCCTAATGCAGCAATGGTGGGAGGTGGGGCCTACCGGGAGGTGTTCAGATCGTGAGGGCTCGACTCTCATGAATAGATTAATGCCAATTATAAAAGGGCTTGAGGGTGCACTTGACTCTCTTGCTCTTTCCCACCCTCTCCATCCCCGTCTACGTGGGCTGATGCAGCAGGGGGGCCCTCACCACACGCCAGACCCTTGGTCTTGCACTTCCCAGCCTCAGACGTCTGAGCCTAAAAATCTCTGCTCATTATGAAGCGCCCGGTGTTTTGTTACGGCAGCAGGCAGATAGGGCATTCTCCGTATATTGCTCTGTTGAGAGTGACAAAGTGCTTGTCATAGAGTGAGGAAATACTATGAATAACAGTATCGGCCCTGCACTCAGAAGCCCAAATTCTGGCTTTAAGCCATATTAACTGTGTGTGTGTGTGTGTGTGTGTGTGTGTGTGTGTGTGTATTGTGTTGTCTGTTTGTGCCTTGCTGATCTCATACAAATCTTAAAACATTAGGGTTAAGATTAGGATTCCCCATGGGCATTTGCATTTGGAGTTCTCTTTGTTAGGAAACCAGTATCTTTCATTAGATTTATCTTCTGTTCTTTCCCTTCCCAAATCATAGTCTTCTCCCTGGAACTTTAATATCTAAACTTGTACATAATGAAGGCATTGATAAAAATATATGCTGTTTTATGGATTTATGTGTTTAATGTTAAAAATTCTCTAAGGGCCATTATGCATTCAGCCCTAGAATCTTAACTGATTCTCTGCACAGCCCTGGGGCCAGACGGTCGGTCCCCTGAGGAGACCTCAGTCCACTAATTCTCCAAGGAATGTGGAATTCAGACTGGCCCCTAACCTTGCAGAGTCTAGAGCACAAGTCCACATGGAAAGACAAGCATTCTCATGATCTTAACTATTAATTGAGTTAACAAATTATATATGGGTCTTGTTCTTTGAATATTATCTCATTTTTTTATTTGAGCTTTATTTTACCCCTGAGTTGTACTTTTACATTTTATGTATATATAATTTATATGTATATAAATATATATAAATTATATATATAAATTATATATGTATGTATAATGTATATACATTAAATGTAATGTATATTTGTTTACATATATATTTGTATACATTTTATATTTCTATCATGACTTTCAATGACCTGAAGCCTCAAAAATAAAATATATGTTCAGTGTTTCAACTTTAAATATATTTTTATAAATATGTAAATTAAATATATGAATTGTTAATTGTACTTGTAGTTATCATTTTTCTTTCAAATTAGTAAAATATGTCCGTTAAAATTAAAAGGCATTACAGAACATAATCAAAATGACAAATTTTTACATAAAATTATTTTTTATTTTATACATTCAACTAACTGTCATTAAAGATGTTGTAAGAGTAAAACTACTTCCAGTTCTAAGCCTCAAAGTCATCTAGTTGACATTATAAAGAATGGGCCTGCACTTCATTCATGCTATGTCTACAGTGCATGATTTCAAGAGTAAGATGAATTGTTTAATATTACAAATGAACATCAGCCTCCACTTTGCCACTGGTGTGAAAACCATTTCTAATTCAGGAGTTCCTCTGAAATCAAAAATGGGAACATCAAGATACACAAGAAAACAGATGTTTGGAAGTACTGAGAATCAATACCTAATTATGCAGGAATCTATTGCATTCTTGCTGTTGGAGAAGAAGGGTTTGACAAGTTAATTAATTTGTCTTTCTTCTTGTCTAAGCACATCCATCACTCAAATCCTACATACAATCTGAATCAGTATCTATCTCTAACATTGGCAGGAATACAATAGACAAACCGCATGACAGTCAGAAGCAGTTGCATTTTGTTTTGAGGTCATTAGACTCTTCTCCTATATGGAGAAGTGCTGTCACTAGAGTGGATGTATAGTTTTTGTAGATGGTGCCCTGCCAAGTGCTGAGTGCCAGAGTCTGTGATTGAACCTTCTGGTGCTCTTTAGTAAGGGTTATTTTTCTGTTTGGACTTAACAATTGTGTCCTCAAAAATTCTGGACCTTTCTTGCTGGGGTAAAGGCAATACAAATGGAAGCAATCTAGAGGTTTCACAGTTCTTTGGATTTTATGCTAATTCCCTATGGTAAGTTCATTACCTTCAGGAGTTTTAAATTATATAAGAAAAATAGACTTTTAACTTAAAGTAAATTTAGGCAAAAGTCTTGTAAAAAGTAGCTATAGGTTTTCCTAGTGGAAGACCAGTGTGTACTCTATCATGGCTGGAATAGTGAGAAATGAAATAAATACCAGTTCCTTGACTAAACGAAATCCATTGATTTAAATGTCTCCAACTCAACAAACTCAGTAAATGCAATCCTCCCGGGTCTTAACTTCTGTCCTTACCCTATTTGGGAAAAAATGGCTATTAAAATATAATTCATAGCCATGGCATCAAAGAGAAAGTGAATGATTAGCGTTAGCAAAGTAGAATACTGAGATTGAATTATAAAAGCCATTTGATCAAAAGAAAACACAAATCAGTGAAAAGTCCATATTTAGAAAATAATTTAATACTTGAGAAAGGCATTTTCTGTCATAAACAGATTAAAATTTAATGGTCAGAAAAACCAAATTAATGCTTTCCTAAGAAAAAAAATAACTCAGCAGTCAAAATTCTTGCTTGGGGAGAATAAAGCCCAAGCAATTCTGTGATGAAAATTTAATAATCAGCCCACTACAAAACTACTAATTATACACAAATTGGTTGTTATAATGCTAATTATATGTACTTATAAATTTCCTTGTCCTAATTCTATTATCTGTCATTATACTTCACTGATTTCTACTCAGCCTTTGTCTAGCTACTTGCAAAGAATGTTCTTCCCACATATAGTTATTTCATTTTGCAAGAATAAATGTAATTATCACCTAGCTAGAAGCTAAGGAGATTTTTTTTTTAACCTAGCAGGAGCGAAGTGACTCAATTAACACCTTGCATGAATACTCTGAATTTTATAAATTTTATAAAATGGTTTGAGCCTAGAATAGTTTTGATTGATGGGTCTCTTTTCTTGGGAAGTTTTTCTCTCTCTTATTCTCACTGCCTGAAATTTCATTTTAGAATCTCAGCTCAAATACAAGTCTTTTTAAATTTACAATTATCCAACATACTGTTTTACCCATGAAGCAACTTAGTATTCTTAGTTGTTTTTCCAGTCACAGACACTAGAAGATACAAAAGGGATTGTCACTATCTGCTTAACGTTGATCTCATATAGAAGACTAACATGTATATCAATTATAGGATATGTAGCCATATTTGTTCACTCTATAAAGGTTTATAGTCTTAATTATGAACCTTCATTCTGAAGGGCCATTCTCTAAAGGTGCAGCTATGTAGGAAGCTGGTTAACTCATGGGATAAAACCTGAGAAGTGAATTATTGGGAGGGTCTTACATAGAATACTTTTATATGCCTCTCTCTCCCTCTTTCTAACTACACATATAATTTTGTGTATAAGAAAGTGAAAAATAACATCCTGGAGAAATACAACCATGCGATGCAGTTCCTTTCAATAAGACAGTTAGAAGCAGAAATCGCAGTTTGGGAATTCTCCTAAAAATGTTCTTATAAAAAGAAAGAGAAGACTCAGCTGGCAAGCACATTTGGCTGGTTTTCTATCCTCATTTCAAATTCAACATACTTGTGTTATATGTGGCAGGGCCTGAGGCATCTTTGGACCCTAAGAACAAGATTCAGGCCTTCAGAATGGTCGGTCATCACTATCCAGCGTTCTGGCTAAGATCAAGTGAAGAATGACGGATCAGAAAGATGCAAAAGCATCTAGAACATTAACGTGAGGGCAGCGAACCCTGTGCACCAGCCTTGGCATCCCAACCTTGGATTTATCATTTGAGAAAAAATACACCTCTTTTTGCATAAGTTACTCTAACCTTCCCTACTGCAGTATATAAAGGACTTCTGAAATACTTTGTGAACATTAACTATTAATAAGTTTTAGAAAAGTTCAAGTGATGAACATAAAGAGGTCCATAAATGATTTTCCTTAGTCACCAGACTGGAAAAAATGATGAAAATTATTGGTGTGGACATTATAGAAAATTAAATGTTTAGTCTTAAAAGAGGAGACCACAAACGTGAAGGAATTATGTCAGGTAAAATCCATATTTGTCAATGACTAATAATATTGCTTAATAATAACAGCACAATCAAAACATAAGTAACTTATAACATGTCTAATGACTTGTACTAGAGATTTAGTTATACAAGCACATGCTATATCAAATTGTACTGTGAATAATATATACTTTATACAATTATAAGTCAATCAGTTATTTTTCATATATATACGCCTGAGTATAGTGAGTCATTTCAACTCTCCTAACCCAAAATACTTGTGAAAAATTTCTTGCTACAACTTCCCTGGTGGGCCTCCTTTGCATGGAGCACTGTGTGCCTCAGGCAAAATTGACTGTACATTTCAACTTTCTTCATAATTGACAGAAATTACCCCAGCTAAAGTAAGTTTGAGGTGATCTGAATTAATCATCAAGACAGCAAGATACTTGAACTCTGCCCATTCTCTGTATGTATTGTAACATGTTTTTTCCCCTTTTACCCAGTTTAGTATCATATAACTGACTTGTATAAGAAAAGGTTCACTTTTGGTAACAATTATTCTAGAGGTACTGGCAAGCTTATTAAATGCCATTGATATATTCTTTTATTTTACAAATATATACCAGTAAGATATTTATTCAAACAACCTTGAGGAAGCTAAACCAATGTTATATGTAATGAATTATTTTGAAACTGATTTTTATTATTTTGAGGAGGAAAATCTATGGAAGCCATCATATACCTATTTACTATTTACTTCACTAATCACTAAAACAAGAAAAGACTAAATTTCTAAATGGCTTCATGAAGCGCAGCAAAGACACAGGGTTATCTGTGTAATTCAGGCAGGCAGGAATGCAGTGTAATCAAGCCGCTACAGAAGCACACGGTTTTGACAGATTTTACCCTAATCCTTTTTCAGTAATCTGAATAATTTCCTTTATCTCTCGGTGCTAAGTACTTGGGGACCAAATGCTCCTCAGCCTGTAGTCGTAAACTGACACATGCTGGCTCTTTAGAAAGTGTAGTCTCAGATCAGCTTTTATGTTCCCTAAAATTCATTTTCTTTACAATAGTCACTTTAAGTAATGTGGGTGAAGAATAAGCAAACTGTTTGCATAATAAATTGCAAATGATCCAGAAGCACAACATTATTAGAAAGAAT
Source organism: Lemur catta (assembly GCF_020740605.2). Lineage (NCBI taxonomy): Eukaryota > Metazoa > Chordata > Mammalia > Primates > Lemuridae > Lemur > Lemur catta. The sequence continues at coordinate 5,904,361 of NC_059153.1, read as the reverse complement.
CATAAACAGGGAGGAGAACATGAATTGCCTTTTCTTGCTGAGGGAGACGCCATCTTGAATATAAAGTCCCACCGGCCAGATGAGGATTTCAGATTAAGAAATGGAATTTGTGCAGCCCACTTTTATGTGATATCATATTTATTTAAAAGTATATCAAGTTAAAATATCATGATTCAATAACTGCAAGTTCAGAAGCTTTCATTATATTTAAATGCACAGTGTAACTCTAGAATAACTTTGTTTCACAGAGATCCCAGATCTGAATCTCAGAAGCTAAACTGAACAGCAGAACAGATGTTACTTTGCTGACTAGTAATAGTGAAATGAAATTGTCCTATTTAGCTTTAAAGTTTTATAGCAAAGCATTTAAACTTAAAAATTTAGCTTAGTATAATTTTAGATACAGAAAAATGCATTGTTTGTCTTTTCCCAAATTAGTTTCCCCATTTCTACACCTTGGGTGCTAGAGGCTCTCTCAGGGCAGTCTGAGGTTTTGCTGCTTTTGTTTCCTGTACTCAGTGATCACGCATCTTTATCACCTTAGGTCCAATGTCACGAAAACCATCATTTTGTATATTTTTCCTCTTTTATTGTTAACAAGAATCTAAATTTGATCCCTATTAGTCTCTCCTAGTTAGAAGCAGATATGACTCCTATAACTTTTATTAATTATAGTGGCTACATTCAGTCATTACTGTATTGGATATGATGATTTGATACTTCGTGTATTTATCTTATCTATTTGCAGATAATGCTGAAAGTTGAGTTCAAGATGAATCTCTTTAAGTCATAAACATGTGGAGTGATGTAGTATTTGGTTAATAACAGTACATCAGATGTCCAGAGTTTATAACACTGAATTTGATTTTCAGCTGTGAATATTTATTAGATCACTCTTCATGTGTTCATGCTTGGCATACATAGTAATTAAGAGATGGTTGGGTTTTTTTAACCACAGTATGGAAAATGAGCCCTGATTCTCAAATCTATTCTACTTTTGAATGTAACAAAGTTTTGCTTCTAAATACTCTGTTGTTGTTATAAATATCTCTTTGACTAGAAAAATGATCATTTTACAGCCATTACATAACATCTTTTCATCACAGTAAGAAAAAAATCAAATCAGCCACCAAGCAACATTGCAATCCCTTCCCTCAGTATCCTGTCCCCAGAAGGACAAGGAATGAATACACATGGAATGAGGAGCATCAGGAAGAAAAATAAACTTATTACAAGTAAAGTAAAATTCTGTTAATGATATAAGAATGTATTAATAGACTGAAGAGTAGAAAGCACAAGGAGTCAAGAAATTTTGTCTTTAAAAGTACATTAATGGAAAATTCTACCAAATTATTTTATCAACTATATTTAAATATAAGTTGCCAGAAAATTATAGATTTAACTTTTACCCAAGCTTTGGTTTTCTACACAAAAGAACATTTCTTTTTTAAAAATTCTTGATTATCCAACAGTTTATATATATTTCACTAAGAAGTTTCTATTTAAAAGTAATGCTGGCCGGGCGTGGTGGCTCACGCCTGTAATCCTAGCACTCTGGGAGGCCAAGGTGGGTGGATCGCTCGAGGTCAGGAGTTTGAGACCAGCCTGAGCGAGACCCCATCTCTACTAAAAATAGAAAGAAATTATCTGGCCAACTAAAAATATATATAGAAAAAATTAGCCAGGCATGGTGGCACATGCCTGTAGTCCCAGCTACTCAGGAGGCTGAGACAGGAGAATCACTTGAGCCCAGGAGTTTGAGGTTGCTGTGAGCTAGGCTGACGCCACGGCACTCACTCTAGCCCCCCGGACAACAGAGTGAGACTCTGTCTCAAAAAAAAAAAAAAAAAAAGTAATGCTATGAGCATGTTAGGGGCCATAGGAAGCTGTGCTAATTCTTCCAGTTACCTCATGTAGTCAGTTACTGATTAAGTGTATTAAATTATACCTTCATGTTGTGGCAATGGAAATCCAGCTTCACAAAGTTTAACTTATATTGGCTCTGTCATTCAAGTCAATTAGAGTTTGCTAAGTAGTTGCAAGATATCAGACAGTTTATTAAACTAGAAAAGACAAAGTAGAAGTCAATACTTCTACTTTGGCAAAGCAGAAATATAACTCTCACTGACTAATCGTGTTACTTGTTAAGGATACAGTATCTAAAGTAGCAGCCAAAGTTATCCAACTTTACATCCTGTTGAACTAAATACCTCTCATTTGGCCTTAATATGTTATATACCCAGAATTATTCATATATGTGAGACCACTACAAGTTATAATGCAGAAGAAAAGATAAAGTATTGTAGCAAAAAGATTCAGGCTTGTCATCTAAAACAAATGTATATGTTTGTTTCCACCATTATGAAAATACTTTAATTTTCTTATGAAAACTTTAGTTATATGAAACATGCATGCATAATTGAATATAATAATGATATAATTTGTGTAGGTCCTTTGCAATGTACATTCCATAAGTTTTATAGAATCTTTGAAATGTACATTTTAATAAATATATTTGCATATCACATTTCCAAGGGGCAGTTTCACATAAATAGACATATAGATTTAATAAAACATTATATTGAGTTATTTTATAGCTGTTTTGCCACAATATAGGTTGGTTCTCAAAAATTGATTACCATCAATTGAGAATAATTTAATTAAGTTCAAGAAGTAAAACTATGTTTGGTGTTCAGTTTTCCAGAACCTGTCACCAAGGTTATTGAATCTGATAAGGTTTTGAATTTATTTTTCTTTTATGTATATCTTTCTCTGAGAGAAGGTGGTCTAAAATTGTTGACAGGCTTGTAAAGCTACATAATATTACATGTGTTGTGTTGTATATTTATGTGTTTATTTACGTGGTGCCTTTAATCTAAGATTTTAAAAAATTCAAAATCCCGCAACATAAGAGGAAAAAAAAATCATACTTGCAGTCAAAGAGAAGTAACTTTATTGAGGCATGGAAGAAAAATGTTTTCATAATCATAAAAGAAGCAATATACAGGAAACCGTAATCTCTAAGAATCCTGTGACATAGTCTATAAATCTTTATGGTTCTTTTTTCTTTCTATCTTAAAAAAGAAAACTTTCACTAAAAATAAAAATCTAGTGTTATGTGAAAAACTCAAAGGAAGAACCAGAATTTGGAACAGTCTAGATATTTCTAAATTATTTTCAGAATTTTTAACCTATAAATTTGTTTCAAATTGCATGCATAACTGTTTCAGAAAAATATGTAGAAAGCTATTTGTACCTGCTGCTTGTTGTGCAAGTCGTCACATATCATTATATACATATCATCATACATGGTACCGTTAGACTCCCGGATCATAGTTAACACTGTGCATTGGTCACGGCTCTCCAGAAACAAAGCCAATAGGAGGTTTATCATGAGGGATTAACTCATTTTATTACGGAGGCTGAGAAGTCCTGTGATCCACTGTCTGTAAGCTGGAAACTCGAGAAAGCTGATGGTCTAGTACAAGTCCAAGCCCCAAAGCCTCAGAACCAGGGGAGCCAATTGCGTAAATCCTGGTCCAATTCCAAGTGCCTGAGACCCAGGAGTGCTGATATCCAAAGACGAGAGATGATGGGTGTCCCAGCTCCAGAAGAGTTAATTTGCCCTTCCTCCACATTTTGATCTTGTCGATGCAAAAGAGGCCAAACTCTGTAAAATAATTTCAAGAGGTTTATTCTGAGCCAAATTTGAGGACCATGACCCGGAGCCACACCTAGGAAGCCTTGAGCAAGTGGACTTGCTGTGGCCGTGTCACAGTTTGGTTTTATACATTGCAGGGAGACAGGGTTACAGGTAAAGTCGTAAATCAATACATGGAAGGCTACATTGGTTTGACTGTAAAAGGTGGGACATCTCCAAGCGGGAGGGGGTGGGGCTTACAGATTACAGGTGGGTTTAAAGATTCTTTGACTTGTAATTGGTTAAAGACAGGAAGCTTTGTCTAAAGGCTTGGAATGTTTTAAGATAAGGAGGTCTGTTAATCAGAGACAAGCCACTTGACATATATTTGTTGTGTAAACTGAGGACCTGCAGGTCTGTCTTGCTTACCCTTAGGCCTGTTAGTGGGTTATAAAGAATGTCCCCAAGAAGGGAGGGGGCGTGATGAGGCAGGTCTGACCTCCCTCCTTGTGGCAGGCAGTTTAGTTTTGGGATATTCCCGTGGCCAAGAGAGGGTCCATTCAGTCAGCTGGTGGGAGGAGCTGTAAGATTTTATTTTAGTTCACTTTCTATCCAGGCCTTCAACAAATTGATGACGCCCACTGATGTTGTAGGGGAGGGTCTTCTTTACTCAGTCTGCTTGTTCAACTATGAATCTCCCTTCCGCAGGCCTGTCCGCTTCAGTCCATCACTTGCCACTGTCACTCGGTCCTGTGAGGGTTCTTAAATTCCTTTCTGCCACGTTAGCAAGAACCTTTATGTGGGTGACAGAAGGAACACAAAAATGCATAATTTTTAAGTTGTAGGAGGTTGATGTGGGCTGGCATGTGAGTTAGAAACTCCAGGGTGTCACAAGGGTCCCACTAGTTCCCCCAGTGAAGAGTCAATAAAGAGCCCCCCCAGCCTCTGGCAGGGTGAGGGGGAAAGTTGTCATTTTAAAAATACACCCATTGCATTTTTCATAAGCAATTTCTTAATAGTGGGATTCCAGAAACAGTTATCGGCTAATGGAAGAATTGTCCCACACCACTTAAATTAGGGATCCGTTTGAATCATTGGCTATCAACTCAAGAATCTGCATTTTATAAATTTAAATGATTTACAGATGACCGATGAATGTCTACCAAGAGCTGGGCCAAGTCATCTGAGCGATAAGTAAATTTTCTTTTCTGATTGATGATTTTATATATCACTTTGAAATATGTTTCTGTTTCATAAAATGAAAAGAGAATTTTTCCTTAAGTAGGCCATGCCTTATAGCTCAAGGTGTCAAAAATCTTTGCTGTTTTCTGCATTTTCTGCCATGTTCTTGTATTCCACCTGGACAGCCTCAAGCTGTACAAAATGTTATTTTCCCAATTCAATAGCATCAATTACATTGTAGATAATTTTCTTCTTTTTTAAGGCTAAAAATCATCTGATTTTGATACTGTTGACAACTTGTACTAATTGAAGAATAATGTTGCCCTTACTCATTTACTTAGCAAGGCTGATGTTGATCCTTCCTTGTTTTTAGTTCATTACAGTAATTTGAACAAAACCGGTTGCCCAATTAGTGGTGATATTTAGCAATAGCAGTTTTTTTCTTAATGTTTGGTGTGTGCCCAGAGATACGGAATCAGTCACAACTAAACAGAAAACTTTTTAAAAACCTAATGACTTTCTGATAATTCAAGTGTCACCTACAGATGCTAATTGTTCCATCAGGCTAAAAATATATTCAGTTAGTAAATTACTTTTCCTTCTTAAAGTAGGTGCTGCTGACAAGAAAGTGAATGCTGGTTCTATTTAAATCTGTAAAAATTCATTATTTAGTGAACTATATTTTTGAATGTCCTATATATTTCAGTATATATTTAAAATACATATTTAAAATAAAAAAGGCTAATATAAAATCTAAATTATGAGAACCTTGTAGTAAACAAATGTTATGCTCTTTTAACATATAATATAGAATATTCTAGATGACTTTTTTTTTTTTTTTTTTTTGAGACAGAGTCTTGCTTTGTTGCCCGGGCTAGAGTGCCGTGGTGTCAGCCTAGCTCACAGCAACCTCAAACTCCTGGGCTTAAGGGATCCTACTGCCTCAGCCTCCTGAGTAGCTGGGACTACAGGCATGTGCCACCATGCCCGGCTAATTTTTTCTATATATATTTTAGTTTGGCGAGATCATTTCTTTCTATTTTTTTTTTTTTAGTAGAGACGGGGTCTCACTCTTGCTCAGGCTGGTCTCGAACTCCTGACCTCGAGCGATCCACCCTCCTCGGCCTCCCAGAGTGCTAGGATTACAGGCATGAGCCACGGTACCTGGCCTAGATGACTTTTTAAATCTAGAAAATGTAATGGCTGTCTATGATATACATGTATAAATTTGATAGAATTAATTAACTCCCTATACAGTAAAATCTAAATTTTTAATCCAGTGCCAAGGACATATCACAAATGGACAAATGAATTGGAGTTCTTTTATCCTTTGCGCTCTTTAGTAAAATGTCCATTTACACTGATCATGCTATAATTGCATCCAAACACACATGAAAGCACACATTTATATATGCACATATATATATGCACACACACTGAAAATATTTCCTTGTACATCTAATCAAACAAGGTGTAAAAGGAAGAGAGAATATTAGATATTTTTCAACTTTGTTCTCTGGTTTGGTAAGCTTCTTTGGCAGGTGCTACGCTCTACCATACTGTGGTCCCAGTTATTACTAGAAAGAGCCTCCAGTGGTCATATTGTCTGGAGGCCCCACCCAACCCAAGGGGCAAATTACTCCTTGCTGTGTCTTTTGTTCTGTCAAGCCCTGAAAAGACTGGATCATGCCCAACCACACCGGTGAGGGCAATCTAATTTAGTGAGGTCACTGATCCAAATCCTAATCTCATCTGCAAACACCCTCACAGACTCCTCATGCAGAGAGAGTTTCATCAGGACACCCTCAGCCCACTCAAGTTGACACGTAAGATTAACAATCACAAGGAGATAGACAACATCTCAATAATAGTCACGTTCCTATCTCTAACCTATTTCTTTTTCAAAGTAAAGGTAGAGTAGATGTTGGTGCCCAGTCATCTCCGTCTTTCCCTTGCTGGTTTTTAACCACCAGTATTGGCTCCTCTTTATCTGGGGGTTTTTATTAAAGCTTTGAAGGATTTTCCTGTACAGCCCAAACAATGGACCTGAAATACCACCTCACATTACGGCAGCCCTCAACACCCCAAAATGGAATTTTTGTATATATTCTCAGCTCCTTCTTCCTACCGTTCAGTGGGATAATTCAGAGGCATGTATTTTACATCATTTCCTAAAATTTCTCCATGAACTTAGGATCTGGTAAATAGAATTGAATAGGAAATTAAAAAGATACTATTTAAAAAGGGTTATACATTTCTATGTTGTCATTTCAGTAATCAGTAATATTAATTAAACTGATATTGTTTTATTATTGGGAGACATAAGAGTGTTCAGAGACTCTGCAATGTAACATCCATCTGGTATAGTTTATAAATCATTTCTTCCATTTTTGGGGGCTCAGAAACCCATACCCCAAAATATGACACTTTGCATCCTGAACTGAAGGAAAAATACAGGGTCTCTTTGCTCTCTGACACCACCCCCACTCCCCCCAAGTCACCCCTTGTGTCTCTCAATCCTCTGTCTCTTCCAGGTGGAACAAAAACAGGGTAAAGTTGTTCTCTGAAGTTCCCTTACCTGCCTAAAGTCTGGACCAGTCAAAAAAGAAAACAATGCCTTCTGGTCTCTTCCCTGAGTTTTCTTTATCTGAACTCATCTTTCAGGAATAAAGACTGAAGTTTGTCCACGAACCTGGGCACCCATTTGTCACAAACTATCGTCTGCTCTGTGGGCCCAACAGACTTTTTTCTAGACCACTGTATGCTCTTCGAGCCCATTGGATTCCCCACAAAACCCATATACCACCCCCCAAAACTACCCATACTTCCCCATTTGCCTTTCTCTTAGTAACAAGAACATACAAGCATCTCTACCCGATCGAGTGGTGGGGTAACCACTCTGTGATCTCCTCCATGCACATCAGTAAATCTATGTGCCTTTTCTCCCAGTATTCTGCCTTTTGTCAGTTAATTTTCAGCAACTTTTATAAGATGGAAAGGAAATTTTCCCTTGGCCCCTACATATTCAAGACCTAAATCTTGCTTGTTTTTGGAAGACTTGAGAAAGTTGTATTTAGTATGCCTAGAGGATATTAATCACATATAAGCTTCTTGACATTCATTCTGTAGGGCTGGGAGAAGCCAGGAAACACAAATTTTAGTTGAAAAAACTATTAACCTTAATGTAGATTTTTGGAGTTTTTCTTTGCGCTGATTTTTCCCAACTGACAATCTACTTATCCTCAGGAGTCTTGATTAGATCTTTAATTAACTCAATCCTGAAATGTGGTGACCTCTAATTAAATTAAATTTTATTCCTCCTGGCAGCCAAATAATAAATTTATTCAAATAAGTTTCACAGCTATGCAAAATCAAACCCAATTAGAAACTAATAATGAAGTATGTCAATAGGTATACGGACCACCAAAAAAGGAAAGTTCTTGTCTATTTATCAAAATTATGAGGGTTAAACGTTTGATTATTAGAAATGAAGCAATGCGTAAACATGCATATATAATACATGTGAATAAATGAAATGTAGGGTTGGAAAAATACATCAGAAAATCATAAACATCCTAATTATTTTTCTGAGTGATTTCTCTCAAAATCAATTTAGTTTGCTGCAGCTTGAAGTACTTGTAGACGTTCTATTTTTGAATTGCCTGCAAAATCAGTGTGAGTCACATTAGAAATTCAATAATGTAAATAAAATAATGCTGAGTAGATACTCCTTTTCTGCTGTAGGATTTAAAAATAAATGTATAATATATGAAAAAATGCTATGCTTCATGATTAACATATTACTAAATTTGTTAAGTAAGTCTCTAATAAACCAGTATATAAAATAATATCAAAGGGAAATAGGAAGTTTTGCTAGATATTATATGTTAAATAAAATGTTCTGTATTAAGTCTATGAACTTTAAAACATAAATGTCTTAGTCATTTTCTGCCATTACAACAGAATACCAGAGACTGAGTTAATAAGGAAAATAGATTTGGCTGCAAGGTTCTGGAAGGTTCTGGAAGGTCTGTTTCTGATGAGGACTTTTTTGCTGCTCCATTAACACAGTGGAAAGCATCACATGGTGAAAAAAATATAGTTCAGAATATAGTTCTTCAAAAATCAAGGAAAAATGCAATGTATTTAGAGAAAAAAACACTTTTGATAAAAACATATAGAGAGAGACCTTCAGTTTAGATAAATAACCACAGCTTCACACAAACATAGCCATTATATTTATGCCTTCTCAACATGTGTGTCTATTAATATATATGATTAAGTTCAAGCAGATCAATATCTAATAAAATCTTTAAGGGAAAACTATAGTATTCATATTGATCCACAAGTGAAATTTTTCCATTAAAACTGCACTCAAATTGCATGCTGTGTTTTGTTCCTTCCTTAGTAGTAAACTGTCAAGTCATTTCTACACTGCTCAAAAGAAGAATAATTGAACTCAGAGAGGGTTAGCTTAATGTAATCCATCAAATATTTAATATTAATAGTAGCTGCAAGCAATATATCAACCTTATTTATAATAAATAGAAATAGACAAAAAAGCAGATGGAGAAGACTTTTTTGAAAATCTCTTATCTTGCTTAAAATGAATTAGTTTTCATGCCCTCAAAGCATATATTGAATACAGTAGGTAGATGTCATTTTAGTGTTATTTTTAATATGCTAATATCTTATTATTGGAGTAAGCAGATTTTACAACTATTACTATGAAGATTTAATTAACATACAATTTATTAAGTACAGTCACCACTCAGTATCTGTGGAGGGTTTGTTCCAGGACCTTCTCTGGGTACTAAACTCCATGCATGCTCAAGTGCCTGCTATAAAATGGCATAGTATTTGTGTATAGCCATATTGGCTTAGTATGTGAACTCTGCAGTCTTCTTGAAGAGCAGCTTTGAACTACTGCTTATCTTAGAAGATCTATGGGGCATTCAGCTGTGCTCCCAGGCATCCTCACTCTTCAAAGGGTGCCAGTAAAGTCAGATTTTGCGTCTTCTCTTTAATCTCAGAACATTCCAGAAGGAAGGATTTCTGTCTGTTTTGTTTACTGTTGCTCACAGATGGCATGAACAGGACCTTAGACAGAGTGGGTGCTAAATAAATTATTCACAGAATTAGTGAATGAATGGTCAAATATATGCAAACACATTTGTACATTGTACACATGCACTACTAAAATTTGCATAATAAAAACAATAAAATATTATGTATTTATTGCAGAAATGAAAGTTTGACCAGCTTACACACAATGGGTCAGTTTGCATGGAACTCTCATTGGGCACCCAAGAAAACCTTAGATTAAGTACTATATAACTAAAATTAATCCATGAAATGTAAGCTAATGTTAATCAGAAGACAACTGAGGTAACTATTATTATCAGAAATAAAAATGTAAGGATAAATATTTTAATTAACTTTTTAAAAAACACTTTATTGAGATGAACAGCAGGGTTTTTGGTTATGGTTACAAATCGAAATAAATATATTTTATTTGTCTCTTCCAATGGATAAAACCATAAAATATTATGCGAAAGGCATAGGACAGCTATTTGAGGACTTTGAAAGTACATAGCAGCTGTTAGATAAGTGAAGAACAGCAAAATTTGAAACACCACCAAGCCTACAGCAATTTACCATCATTTTCCTCCAGTATTTCTCAGCCTGAATTTAATGCAGCCAGAAATTATGAAATGAAAGCTGCGACACAAACAGATATCATAAGATCTCCTGAATTATTTTCTTTTTCTTTTTTTTTTTTTTTTTTTTTTGAGACAGAGTCTCACTTTGTTACCCTGGCTAGAGTGAGTGCCGTGGCGTCAGCCTAGCTCAAAGCAACCTCAAACTCCTAGGCTTAAGCGATCCTACTGCCTCAGCCTCCCAAGTAGCTGGGACTACAGGCATGCGCCACCATGCCCGGCTAATTTTTTCTGTATATGTTTTAGTTGGCCAGATAATTTCTTTCTATTTTTAGTAGAGACGGGGGTCTCACTCTTGCTCAGGCTGGTCTCAAACTCCTGACCTCGAGCGATCCACCTGCCTCGGCCTCCCAGAATGCTAGGATTACAGGCATGAGCCACCTCGCCTGGCCTATTTTATTTTTCTTTTCTCCCTTTCTTGGAAAACCAAGAGTGTCTATACTTAATGGAAAAATGAATGAATACATTAATGAATGAATAAATAAATAAATTTTGAGATGGTAATTAAAACATTAGAAAGATAGATAACTCAAAATTAATTTCTTACTTATTCCCAAGCAGTAAATACTTAGCAATGGAAATGAGGAAATAATGCATTTAAAACATTTAAAACAGTGCAAAAGTATATAATAATAATGATATAATTCTAATGATAATAATAATCTAATATAATGATGTAATTCCTGTTCTATTCTTATTAAATAGAACAGGACATAGAAGAAACATAAAATGACATAGAAACTTACAAAATACTTTATGAGTAAATAGAAAGTATGCCATGTTCTCAAGTGGAAGATTTAACATCATAAAAATAAAAATTATTTCTATAGATATTTTTAATTCAATGAAATACTTTTAAAGTCACTGCAAAAGGGTAAATCCCTGCTTGAGCTAAGGAAAAAATAACATGAAAAAGTATCACAGGAAGGAAAAATTTGCTCAGAAAATACCACAAGTCACTGTAATCCATTTTATTTCCTATATGTAACAAACATTTAAAAATCAACAATGAAAACAGTGTATTATTCTAGGCAATAAATATGTAGTTATTAATCTTAATGTAAATACTAGATCATATATCATTAGTTTGCATAATGGTAATATTGCATTGCAATTAAATATTCGATTAAAATTTAATAGAAGGGACAATTTTTGATTCATTGTTTGCTAAATCAAAATAAATAGATAGGTTGAATAGATACAGTTGATTTAACATCTAAATAAATTTCTCTCAAAATTCTTGCAACATGTTTCTGAGTTAACTAGAGAGAAATAACAATAATTTATCTTAAGGAACCAATTGACATTTAATTAACTAACACTACATGTAAATTAAACACTTATCTGAGCAACCTAATTGGAAGTGTTTCTCTGGTGCTTTTATTGACTTGACTAACAACTTTAATTGAGTATTTCATCAGTTTTAACTGTCTAAGCTTTACTATAATCATACGATATAACAGGTGCCTAGGATAATATTTTCAGTATAGGCAAATACTGGTCATCTGAATTCACAAGTGGTTTTATGTTATACTGGGACTATTCATCTTCTTGAACTCATTCAAAAACAATGAGTAAGGCTAGAAGAAAAAATAAAGGGTTAATTAAAACACTTTACTTCTAATTAAATTTTAGACAGTTAAGCAGTCACTACATGTTCTTTATATTCTATATCTACTGAAAAGCCAATGGTTCTTTGCTCGGTACTGGTACATTCAAGCTACTTAAACTATAGGCACAATGTACAAGTATCCCCAAGAATGTCACTGTAGAGCAAGGACACTTGAACGCAGAAATGGCTATGGGGACTGACATCTTCAGGTGTCATTTCCTGTAGAGCAGAGTCTTAACCACCTAACCTCTCATACAGCATCAGCATCTGCCAACTAAATGCTTCAACTTTAATAATAAAGATTATGATAAAGAGAAAATAAATTATTTGATGATTGCATCTATAAATGAGAATTATTTCTTCTCTCAACATGAAAATTGGAAAGAGTATGAACTTTCTTGGACATCTTAAACTCCTTACTAATTATTACATACATATTTTCCATTTTTTCCCACTGGGAAGTTAAAAAAAAATGTTAACCTGGTTGAAATTGTTCAATTTCTTCCATGTAAGTCTATTAATTACATATTATTAGAATGTCATTCTTCTGGTTGAAGAGGCTTGCTTTCCTGCCATTAAAAATGTTATTTAAAAGACTTATACATGTTGAATTGTTTCATTGATAACGTCAGTAAATTGAACACAAACATATACCCCATTTGTAAGATAACCTATTAAAATTTCAAAAGGGATAAAGCATTTAGGTCAGAAAAATAAGATATTTTCTATTTCACAAATGGAATCAAATGGAAGAAAAAGTACTCCTACTTGATATATTTTAAATATCACCTGACACTGTATAGTACACATAATTTTTTTTCTACCAGAAAAATGGAAAGAAGTTACTAATCCCCTGTTCACTGAACTCTGGTATCAAATTACCTATACTAAGGCAGGAATATGGAAATCCCTCAAATCTAGTCATATAAAGAAATTTCATTTACGTATACAGCACTGTAAATAAATATCCACAAAAGAAATGCTTGGATTTCTGCTTACGGTAATATTACGAATACACATCGAAGTCACTCCCATCCTCTCAAATTTATCTAAAATAAAATAATTTTCACACAAAATAAGATACAGAATTTAACATTTGTAACAGTCAAATTTACATGTCAACTTGGCTAGGCTATCATGGTCAGATGTTTGGTCAAAACCCAGTCGAAGTGCTGTTGTGAAGGTGTGTTTTTAGATGTGATTAAGATTTAAATCAGTAGACTTTGAGTGAAGCAGATTATCCACCATAACGTGGGTGAGCCTCATACTCATCCTTACGGGAAAAAGAAACGCCAGAGGAAGAGGGAATTCTGCTCTCAGATTGCCTTTGGGCTGCAAACTGCAGCATCGCGTCTGTCTGTCCTGTGTCTGTCCGTCCTGCTGGTCTGGCCGGCAGATCGTGGACCTGCCGTCCCCCACAATCATGTGACCCAGTCCCTTAAAACGAACCTTTCTCTTTCTCTGTAAACACACACACACCCCTATTGACTTGTCTCTCTGGAGAACTCTGACTAATACAGATTCAGAGAGGGAGCACAGTACGGGTCAGGAGAGATTAATTTTCTATTTGGAAATAACGTGAAACGTAGAGTGGAATATTAAAAATAGGATATCTGTATACTCTTCATCTAGACTTACCAACCATTAGCTTCTCTTCATGCATAAATACTTCTGTTAATTTTGCTAAAGTAAAAGGGCATTCTGCTAAATATCTACCATGCAATTATCAAATTCAGTGAACTTATTGTTCATAAAATACTGTTAAATATAGTCCATATGCAAATTTCACTGATTGTGTGAATAATATCTTTTATACTACTTTTTTCCTCCAACTTGGAATTTAATGGAAAGACATGCATTGCATTTAGTTGTTGTGATGGAGAGCCATTGGAGTTTGTGTTCATGTTTACACAGTGAAAGGTGATAATTTAAAATAAAAGATGAAATGATACAATTAAAAATATAATTTCCATAAATTACTTGGAGGAGGATGGCGTCCACCACAAGAGTGAACAATCAGCAACAGAAATTAGATTTACCAGTGGCAATACAAGTAAATTTATAGGTCTAATAGCAGGAAATTGGTGCTATTTTCTCAGTAAGTGGAAAGTGAGTTTATCTGCTGAGTGTTAGAGGAGAGCTTGTAGGGTCAGAAGTTTAAAGCGATTGGAAACTTTTGAAATAGCTGTTGTGAAAAATGAGAAAGAGCGCTGATGAAGGAAGTGAAAGGTTGCCTTGCAATATTGGGGGCAAACAGGAATTTGAACACAAATTTATGATGGGGACAATCTAAAGGTTGTACAATTCACGGTAGCAGTATTCGGGAGGGAGCATGTACATTTGGAGTGTCTCAAGACTGGAGGTTTTCCAGAAGTGATAAAAAAAAATGGACAGTAGAGAATATGGGTTAAGTTTTTGAGCAAGCTCATAAAGAACCACATAGCCTATCTGGCAATATAGAAAGCAAATGAAAATGGAATAAATAAATAGAAGAAAAAAACAAAACAAAACTAATCTGTAAGGTATAAAACAGAGTAGATAAGTATTAAAAAAAAAGAAGAAGAAATTAATATGTCTAATGGGGAATTGGAATTTTCAACAGGCTAAATAAGATATACAGTGGAATTAACTGAATAAACAAGATGGGATGCAAAGACAGCCTGATATCGTAGAGACGCAGTGTATTATAGGAACTCATCATGTTATTAAAAGAAGCACAAGTGTAGCCATGAGAATGGATATGGAGGAAATCCAGTTACTGTTCAGTAACCAGGTGGCCATGTACTATTGGAAATTCCAGATGAAATTTGAAGCCAGCAAAAATGTGAGCAAGTATTTCACTGGAGAATGAGCCATAACACGGGTCCCAGATTCTGTAGTAACTGAAGGAAAATTTACTTGACAAAAATGAGAAAGCATAGACAGGTGCTATAGCTGGATGTCATGAGTCTTAAAGAAGCAAGTCTACTTTATAGAAGGAAGGAAGAACAGAGATGTAAAGGCAGCGCTGGAAATTAAGCATATCTGAGACTCCAACTTTCAATGTTTAGTTACGAAGGATAAGTGAGAAGAATAACCTTCTCATGTGAGTGAAGGACAGGAAGAACCTAATTGCCATTGTCACGAGAAGATGAAGGGATTGCAAAAGGCAGAAGTTAAGAATGAGAGTTTGTTTTCCAAAGGAGGGGTGGGGGGGCGTCCAGATGTGCAGTGAGAGACAGGGAGAGTTTGGATAAGAGATAAAGAAGGACAGAAAACTATGGGCAGGAAAGCACGAATATGGTAAAGATGGCAGTTACAACTGGCAGTATGGATTTTGTAAAGCCTTAGCTGAGACAAGTGAATTGGAACTCACTTAGGCTTTTTAGAAACGTCAGCAGTGCTCTGGATGGTCTGCAGTCCTAATGCACTTTATTATCTTCTTAATAGCAGGACACCAGCCAATTCTGAAAGGAAGATACTGGTTTAGATCTACTCTATATTTTAGATGTGTTATGAGGCTCTAGGTGGAGCTCAGAGGTTATTGCTAATTGCATTTATGCTCATAAAAAGCAAAATAGAGGCGTCTGTGACTATCCAGTGTGAGATGTTGGACCCTAAGTTTGGGGGAGGAGAAAATGAGGGTGTTCACAAGAGCAGTGAATGGGTGTCATAGGGACAGCCCAGCATATGTTTTCACAGCCCAAGCATAGGTATTCGGAACCCAAGAGGACAGAGAACGACAACAGAAGTGATATGACATTGTTTACACATGGTGAGCTTGACCAAATAAGTAAACATAATAACAGGTAATAATAATCATCAAATTTCTTCCTGTGGGAGAATGGAGTTACAAATAAGGCTCATGGATGTGGTAATGTTCTGTTCCTTTAGCTGGGTGCTAGTTACATCCGTGTGAAAGCTTTTGTGTGAATCTAAGTTTTTCATTCTTTGGGATAAACACATGAGAATACAAATGCTCAATCTTATGACAAATGCATGTTTAGTTTAATAAGAAACTATCAAACATATTTGACAATGGTTGTACCACTATACAGTTCCACTATCAATATATGAGATACCCAGTTACCCTACATCCTTGCATTTGACATTATCATAGTGTTATCGTTGTTTTTCTTTAAATGCAGTTCTAATAACTATATAGCAATATCTCATTACAGTTTTAATTTGTATTTCCCTAATGGCTAATGGTGCTGAATATCATATCTTTATTTGTCATCTGTATCTTCTTTTGGGAAAACTCTTGTTTGTTTCTTTTGCCTATTTTCTAATTATTTGCTTTATTGCTGAGTTTTGAAAGTTAGTCATATGTTTTAGGTACAAGACTTTTCTCAGATATGTGGTTTGTCAATAATTTATCCTAATCTTTAGCTTATCTTTCATCCTCTTTACAGGGTCTCTTGCATAACAAAAGTTTAATTTTGATGAAGACTAATTTATCAGTTTCTTCCAGTATGACTTAAATTTTCGTTTTCACGTCTAAAATTTTCTCCAAGCTTTTTCTTCTAAAAGTCTTATAATTTTATATTTAAATACATCAGCAATTTTGAATTAATTTGTGCAGGTTTTCTTCAAAAAATGTTATACCTGTATTTTTAAATCTATGATCTATATTCAGTTAATTTTGTATGTAACGTGACTTCAGTATGAGAGTTAGAGGGTGAGGTTTTTTTTGTTGTTGTTTTCCTTAGGGATATCAAATTGCTTCAGCACTTACCCACATACTGTTTTAAAAATTTATTAAACAAATTAATATCCATAATTATGCCCTACATTTTTCTAAACTCATTAGGAAAAGAGTACACATATTTCAAATGAAATATTCAATCTTGGCATTTTAAAATTATATATATTTTTATTTCTATTCTGCATGTTACCAATTTGTTAATCTTTTTCTTCATTTTTTTCATTCTACAAATATTGTCATTTTATATTACTTAGTTTGAAATTTTTAAGGATATAAAAATTTTTAAAATAGGGTATTTTTAGGATATATTGAAATGTTACTATCAAGTTAATTTGCTAGAAAGCAACCAATAATTTCAATATTGTAAAAAATTCTGGACATAGATAATTACTAGGGCTCAATAAGCACAGAATTCTCACCAGCTGAAGAACACCAAGAAGGGGCTTCCAGAAAATTCAGGCTTTGTATTTTTGAGCCTGCATTCTGAAGAGGCTTATGTATTCTTTTGTTAATTGAATCAAGACTCATGCTAACATTATTATCACATGGAGGCATTATTTTTTTATAGTAAAATTTCTTTCCTTACTGAAATTATTACAATCTACCACAAAAGTTAATTTTCTGGTTATATGGTTTTCAAAATTTTTGTTCCCTTTAAAAGCTAATGTGTGAAGTATACCAAAAAGAAAAATTAAGCTAGCTTGCTTGCTATTATCTCTCTGTTTAAAGTACACTCTTATAAACATTGTTTATTTTGAATAATTTAACTATGTATATATAAAAGCAAAGACTAATGCCACCCTAAATTTTGGGAATTGATTCAAACTGACTCATATCATATATACCAGCTGAACAGAAAGCTCTGTATATTGTTAAAGCAATAATCTTTTTTTTTTTTTTTTTTTGCATTAGAAACCTAAGACAGATCTTGCCCACATTTTGTTGGTACCTTGTATTAGTATCTCCCAGTTTTACAGAATGCCTTGCTGATATAGTCAGGAGATAAGATGAAATACAGCTCTGCCTTATCTTTATGTGGGATTTTCTGGCTAACTCTGGTATAAATTGGGCATGAAATGAATGTATTACTGCAAAAGCGTGGAACTAAAGCCCATTATAAACTAGAAATTAATCGCTGCAATGGCAAATCATTTTGTAAGCTGTAGGATTTTCTTGGTGACTGCTTTGCTTTATTCTTTTGAAAGCTTCACTGAAAAGCAATTACAATCTTTTTTTTCTATTTACTTTTTTTACTTATGACTTTCACATTAACGTGCACCTCATCCATTTGGTGTATATTTGAAGAACTAATTGGTTTCTAAAGGTCTATTGATTTCTTTGTCATATTCTGTATTTGCCTTTCGCCTCTTTTTTTAAATCCACCGTCCTACAACCTGAAATTGTTATAAAATAAAACATCTAAGAAACCATAAATCATGTAAAATTAAAATTTCACTCCTTGATATATAAAGTAGGATTGGTCAATGCCTTATAATGATTAGAAAAAAGTCCTGTAATTTTTAATTTGTTATTCTTAAATTCCCTTGAGTCATGGCCTTGTGATTGATGTATGGAGTAGCAGGCCAGTGCATTTGTTGTTTATTAAGTGAATTTATGTACATTTAGTAAATTTTAGGGACCATCACCTGTTCTAAATAAATTATAAAATTAGTAAATCGATTTGTGTATGCAATATTTCTCTTTTTAAACATTTAAAACTATATTTTTGCAACATTTGCTTTGTGAAATTTGTTCCCCAGCTTTTATATCAAACGTATTAAAATTATACAAAGAGAATAGTTCCCACTCCAGCACTATATATAGATTTGTGGAAGACATTAGTTGTAAACGTATATCTGTTTGATATTGTTTGACAGAAAGGAACATAAGAAAGGCATAGGACAGCAGGGTTCAATAAACAAAGGTAGAAGGAAATTATATGTAGAAGTTGCAATTAAAACCTCTGCATGAATTGTCCTAGCACCACAGATGAAGGGCTCTGGCTCTTTGTCTTGTATTTAATTCTTCCCCACAACCATCAGAGAGACTAAATAGTTTTAAACTAAACTATCACTTACGTAAAACTACTTTAATTTTGAAACACTGCATTATTCAAAAAAGTCAAATGTAGAAAACTGTAAAATAATAAAGAGTTTGCCCTCATACAAATCTAAAATGAATACATATTAATGATTTTATTTAACTTATTAACTATTGAAAGAAATAATGACATATTGCAACTGTGTTCACAGAAGATTCCAGAGTGCCAAAAATACGGAAGGAGCTCAGAAAATTTCACCCCAAAATATGACTCCTTGGTATAAAGAACTTGAATTAAAGGCCCTTCCAGATAAAAGGCATTGGAAGAGGCTTTCCCTCTATCTGCATAAGCAGGACTGACTGATAAAACCAGTGGAATTCCCTTCCTCTTTCTGTTATCTCAGTATATTTCAGGAAGCAACCAGATCTAGCCCAAATCATTTAAAACATAATACCTGTCTCTCAGGTTAATTTCCAAGTCGATCTATTTCCCTTCCATCCATTCATTCTCCCAAGTGTCTGTTCATCCTCCCTAGAAACCTTTTATTGCCCCTAAACAGAACCACCTATACTCCTTATTTTCTCCCCTCCCTCTAAAAGGTATGTACAAAAATACCTGGATCCCTTTGGGATACTGGATAATCACTCTGTGATTCTCCCCATGTGAATGGTAAATAAACCTTTCTCTTATTAGTCTGCCTTAATTGCGAGTTCCTGCAACAAACTTTCTGGGGAAAGAGCAAGTTTCTCCTCACTGGCAGAAAAGGAAAGATGAAATAAATTCATGAATAGAATCAAAACTGGCAAAACAGTCAAATACAAATACTTGCTTTGTGAAGACTTAGTTTGAAAATAGTTATTGGAGAAAAGTTTCTGGCACCTAGAGGAAATGCATGCATTTCTAAAGCCTCAGCCTAGTGACAGTGGGCAGGAAATTAACCTTTGATTCACACTTCCTGCAGGACTGTGTCTGGCCATTTCCAGGAATTTTCACTTGGTGGATCTTTTGAATAGTGGGAAGAGCCTGGGGGAATCCTGTATGGTCAATGTTCATCTCAGTCAGGAGGTGTGGTAAGCACCAGAATGCCTGCGGTGACACCAGCATTTGCACCTAGGATCGGGGGTGCTCTGATCTAATGTGTGTGTGTTTATGTATCTGTGTATACAAAATATTTATGTGATTATTTAAGTAATATCAAGATAACAACGGCATCTTTCTCCTTTTTGCTCCTTCTAAAAGTTACATCACAATGAGTGTCAAGGGGCCTGACAAATGCCACCATGTTGGTCCTGACGGTGGGATTCCACGTGTGGTTCCTTTTGGTGACGGTTTCCTTGAAGTTGTGCTCCTTCTGTGCTCATAGCTCAGGGGTCGGTGCTTAGTCTCAAGACAACCAAACTTCAAAGCCTGCTGTGGTGTTTTGCACAGTTAGTGCCACTGTTTACTGTCATTCCAGAAAAGCTGCGGGTTTGACTTTCAGAACTGAGGTTTACATTAGGGATTGGCTGGTGCCCTTGTGCCAGCTTTATTCTGGGCCGGTCCCTGTTTCCAAGTGTGGACCACCATCCCTCTTCCGCCAGCTTTGGCTCACTTGTCTTTGACTTCAAGACTTTTTCCTTTTCTTTCTTTTCAGCCATCCTCAGAGCTCAATCTGCCATAATAAACCTTGTAAAAGATTCTGAGCGGGAGAATAATATAAATAATTCATGTTTAAGAAGTCGCCCTAGTTATTATGTGGAATAAGGCTTGTAGCTTGACAGCAGGGGGTCAGTTTACAGCTCCACGGCAGGACAGGTGGTGCTGGTGGCAGCAGCGAAAATGGGTGGATTTGGATTCCATTTTCCCGTAGAACCTATAGGATTTGACGAACGATTACATATAGAGAACAGCAGCTAATGGAAATCAAGGGTTTATTTGCAGATTTAGAATTGGAGGTGCTAATTATCCAAGTGGGAAGAATACGGGAGATATTTGATTTGTGGGGCAGGGTGGAGACTAGTATTATGAATTTTGCTTTTAATGTATTCGGATTGAGATCCCTATTAATCCTCCATTTAGGAGTGTGGAATTGGAAGGTGAATTTATTGGTATCTAGTTTTGAGGTGAATTTAGGAAAAGAGCTCAACATTTGTGATGAATTTACTATCGTATTTTTAGTGCCCAGTATTTTAAAATTACTTTTTTGTTAGGAAAATTATTAAAAGTATGAGTCACTACAGTTGGGAAAATATTTTGAAGCAATTTATTGGCATATTTAGAAATAAGTAATTGGACATAAATAAAAATAAATAGAATTCACTTTGACAAGCCTATTTTTCCTTTGTTATTTAACATTGTGAATATTCACTGGGCACTTTCAAGAAAATAAATTATTTAACATAATAATTTTATCTGTGTATATGCAAGGTACTACACAGAGAAATGTACAAGATTTATTCTAAGATGGGGAGACTGGGAGTTAATCTTCTATCCACATATTGTTGAATACATCTTAAACAGTACTGAAGAAATATCAAAAATGCTGATTAAAAGAAGTAGCTTATTGTCTCTCAAAAAAATAACTGTATGTTGCAGTGGTCACTCGATGCATATTCATTGATCATTTTAACAATTTTGGAGATTGCCTGTTACCGTAGGGATGAGGGGAGACTTCCCCTTTCCCCCAAAAGTTCACTGAAAGATCAACTGACGATTAAGGCAGATTATAAAAGAAAGAGGTTTATTTGCCACGTGCATGTGGAGAATCACAGAGTGATTACCCAGTGTCTCAGTGGGATGTAGATATTTTTATACCATCCTTTTAGAGGGGCAGGGGGATGAGGAATATAGGCGATTCTGTTTAGGGGCACAATCCATGGTTGCTAGGGAGAATACATGGTTGCTATAGAGAATAAATGGATGGGAAAGCAGATTGACTATCACACGATTCTCTTTGCAAATTAAATTAACCTCAGAGACAGGTATTATATTTTAAAATGATTTGGGCCAGGTCCGGTTGCGTTCTTGATTTTCTTTCCTGCAATGCATTGAGATAACAGGGAGGGGAAAGGAGGCAGGCTCTCCCCAGATACTGATCTTGGACTTCCCAGCCTTCGAAACTGTGAGAAGTAAAATTCTGTTGTATAGAAGTCACATGGTTTATGGTATTTTTGTTACAACAGCTTAAACAGTGTGAGAAAGAACATGCACTTAGCTTTTCAAAAGCAGTGAGTTGATATTGTCCCCTGTTATGTCTTAGTTATCTTTGTGTATTCCTTGACCAGATAAATATGAAACATGTATATCACTTTAGAATTTCTTGATCTATTTTCACTGACTTTTCTCAGATATTTTGTCTAGAACTTCCATTATTCATGCCTGAACTTACTGGCAAGATCCAGTAGCAGCTTCCGCTCATGGTAGCTGAGCTTTACTTTTTATCCTGGGTTAAGATTCCTTACCTTTCTACCTGAAAGAGGAAGTAAAAAGAGGGAATGAAAAAATCTACCACCAAATTAAGCGAGTCATGTTAAGAGACACTTTAGATGAAGCACATGCAGAGAAACACAATCAGGGGGTTAAGTACATATGGTACGAAGCTACGCTCTTAGCATAATGGTTAAAATTGCAGGCTTTCGGTTCAGAAAATTCTATGTTGTAATCAATGTCCTGCCACTTAGCAGCTGCATAACATGACTCTAGGCCTCTTTGAACATTAGTTAAGTTGTCGTAAAGATTGTTCTCAAAATTCTCATCTCTTTCTCATGCTATAGTGTGTGGTGCATAGAAATCACTCAGGCCAAGGTATTTGCTAATAACAGTCAGCACCTTTATTTTCTAACCTCGAGCTGCCCTTAGCCAGGGTTTCCACTGGGCCTTTGTTTTTTATATACAAGTGAATAGAAAATATGAACTGCTTCTAGCAATTACAAAGCAGGCAGTTGGCTTGATGTCAGAGGCAGGTGTATTAGCGAGAAGAAACTCCACCTTCTTGCATAGAAGTCAATGGGGATTGATGAGATTTCATTAAGTTTCTGCTGTTTGAAATATCACCAGTATTTATTTAAATGAATATAACCCTGAATTTGCAAATAAAACCAGAGGCAGTGGTAAATGTTGCCTTTTGCTTTTTTCTTTTCTAATGTTCTTCAAGTAGAAAACCTCTGTTTGATGAAGTACATAGTTATTAACACTGGGAAAGGGAAAGCTATAAATCCAAAGGCTCATTCCGTACTGGGGGTCTTTACTGTGTGTGAAATTCTTTGTCTGTGTGACCACAGTCCCTCAGCCATGATGGGGACTGCAGACGGCGATGGAAGAGGAGTCCAGGACAGTGCGGGGTCTCTCCTGGACCTCCTCTCTCCAGAGAATAATGATGCTGCTTTCTTGCAAGGTGCAGTTACTCACAGAGCTGGGAAAAACTCAGAAATTTCAAAATTTGAATCTAAAAGTGAAGCCGGGCAAGAGGACCAAAACATAAATCCACTTGGTTTCCGCATCCCTCTCCAGCCTGACCCGATTGGAGATAAATGATTCCTTCACGATCATGCCATCTGATTTCAAAAGCACTTTTTTGTGATTTCACTTAAAAAATATAGTCTCTTCATTCACACTGAATTAGACATTTGAATCACTGAGACTGAGCAGTCTGCAAGAAAGATGTGCAGTCAAATAAAGGAAATCTTCTGAGGATTCTCTTCCATTAAATAGTGAGGAACACAAAAGTGACAGGTGTGTTTCCTCTTCTCAGGTCACATCTATAATATTTGTTTTTATAAATCAGCAACAAGGGGTTTTAAACATTTTAATTTAAAATAATATAATTTGTGATAATCACAAAAATATGAGCTGCCAAGGAATATGATGAACAAAAGAAGTGCAAGAACTTGAGGTAGGCAAAGATCAAATGTTACCAAAAAATATTTAAGAGGATGGAAATTAATGGAGAGACATGTCATGCTAATGGATCTGAAGATTTGTGATGTAAAGATATCTGTTATCTCCCATTTGATCTGTAGAGTTAATGTGAATTAAATCAACATTTGAAATATATCTATACAGATAGAGCAAGCTACCAAGTATAGACATAAAAAAGTGAAGAGTAAGACAACAATATAAGGAATAACCTACTAGATATCAATGCATAATTTGTGTAGCCTTGATGTTTAAAACAATGTGGTTGGCTCAGAAATATCCACATATAACAATAAAGAAATGTCCACAAACCTATGAAATCTTCTAAGCTACCATTGCAAACTAGCAATATTCAGTAAATGGTACCAAAACAATTCATTAACCATATAAAATAAATGGAATTTTATCTTATCTTTATACCATTCACACAAATCAAGACAGATAACAAACGTATTTGTGAATGTTACATTTTTCCAAATAATCTATAAAAATACCATAATAAAGTTATAATTGTGGGGAAGAAAAATATTAGGATAAATAAAGTTAAAATTTCAGCTAAAACTACATAAAAATTAAGAATTAATCAAATATTATGTAAAGTTAGCACAAAGACAAACTACAACTAGGAGAAGATATCTACAATACTTAAAATAGACAAGATTGCTATGAAAAATGTATAAACAACTTCCATAAATTAATAAAAGGTAACAACTCATTATAAAAGCAAGTATATAAACATTAGCTAGACGTTATTCAGAAGATGAAATAAATGGCCAATAATGTAAGAAAAATTGTTCAACCTCATTTGTAATTAAAGAACTGAAAGTTTAAAACCATAAGGAGATAACATTTCAATTTTAACTTATGAAACCAAGAGAATGTCATGTGTTTTACTTCATCTTCAAGTAGGGAGGAAGAAGCATAAATTATCTAATTTCTCCATTTTAACAAAGACATTTTGCAACTATTCTCACTTTTTAGAAGTCAATAGTCATCAATTAAAAATGTAGTAACATTGTAACAGATTATCAAGGAAGGCACATGGTTAAAATTAGAGCACACCAAATTTAAATGTTCCTATTCATAGCACATATTACTCTCTGAGCTTTGAGGCTTTAAAATATTGTGTCAAAATAATTTTTCCAAGGGCAGTTTTATAATAAAAAACATAACAGTATTGCATATTTTTGTGCATGCCTTCACCCTGAACAAAATACAAGGTTGGGAATTGGAGAATGTTCTTATTTAACACTTTATCAGATTGAACTTTTTGAAGATTATATAGCCTTAAGTTATATCCTTTTACAGCTTCAAGCAAGGGAAGATTTTACTCTTCTCAACTTTCAAACCTTTTGTTCCTTAGAGACATTCTCAAGGCGAGGCAATGGAACTAATTACTTAGCACTAAGTGAACACAGCAAGCTTAACATGCTCTAAGCTTAAAATCTGAATATAGGCCAAAAGCATCACAGGGCCTAAAATGGTTTTTTAAAAGAAATATGTTCAATGTTTTGCTTCTATATCTAGAATCATTTATTAATAGAAAGAGAAACAAGTCCAAACTAGCTTTACTGAAAAAAAAAAATCTCTTTGGTTGTCATCTACCTGTCCCTGATAATGAATTCGTGGCGAGAGTGGAAGATTCTGTTTCAGAGGAGCTTGTGACCTGCTTGTCACACAAGCAAGGGCTGTGAGAGTCCGCTGTCGTCTCAGAGGGAGTGAGGACCTGAGCACGGGAGACGAACATCTCTGAGAAAAGGGGACATGCTTAGTCAGGCACCCCAAAGCCTACCTAGATAGGAACACAGCCAAAAAATTGTTAAATATATTAAAGTAACATGACATCCTGAAGTTATAAAATAATTTACTTCGTATCGCTTATTTCCTAATCATTCCGTTATCATTTTGCCATCACTCTGTAGCTTGGCCAATTGTGATGGAAAAGAGATTTCGTAAAATTTAATTGGTTTGTGCAAAAAGCCAGAAAACCTAATATTAGAAAGAAAGCAGGACTACTAGGAAAGGACTAGAGGATGAAGGATCGTGAGAAGGGTGGGAATATCACCTTTGTTTATTCAGCTAAAGATAATAAAAAATAGTTAATTGTATCTACTTTGCATTGCAAAATGTTCATTTAAATTCAACTTCAGGTATTTTCATGTTGTTGTTATACACCAGCATTTCATCCTGACAGCTGCCAAGAAAAAATATTAATACTGTAAATTCAAAAATAGATGTGGCATTTGAATGGCAATGAAGTGTCTGTTGTCAGAAAGCAGATATGTTTTCAATACCAAATGTTTTGCTCAGCCTATTCTTTATGTCAGCAAATATGGAGATTCTAATCCTTTACGAGCCTTTGAAGCTAGGCGTGGTGATGGCGCCTGTGGTCCCAGCTACTGGGGAGGCTGAGGCAGGACGTCGCTTGAGCCCAGGAGTTGAAGGCTGAAGTGAGCCACGACTGCACCTGTGAACAGTCAACGGCCACTGCAGTCCAGCCTGGGCTGCAGGGGAAGACCTTGTTTCAAATGAAAGAAACGGTCAGAAGAGAACATGCACAGCCTTAACGGAGAGAGCCTTGCTACGCTCGTGAGCCCAAACGCTGCTGCCGCAGTGAACTGGGAGAGTCCTGAGGACAAAGCACCAGGCTGCCAGGCCCCAGGGGTCACACACTGTCACCACAGACCAGAGCCCAGACAGCAGGCGCCATACTGCTTCTCCACCCCAGGGGGCTCCAGCCTCTCAGTTTGCATCTTGCTTGTTCCCACACAAACATGTCCCAACTCTGGCCCAGACTGCAGGGGCCACAGGGGCCAGGGGGTCCCGGTGGGTCTGTGTGACCCCAGAGCCTGTACATTCTTGGTGGCCTTCTGGAGATGGACAGAGATCACCAGTTGTATTTCATTGTCATTTTGTTTATAATTTGCATTTTCTTATGACATACAGTGTGGAGCATGTTTTCAAACGATTACTTTCCATTTGCACATCCTCTTGGATGAGGTGTCTCATAAGGTCTTTGGCTTATTTTTATGATCATGTCGCTTGTTTTCTTATTTTCATGTTGAGTTCTTTGTCTATGTTTTGGAAAACATTCCTTTATCAGCTGTGCCTTTTGCAAATATTTTCCTCTAGTCTGTGGCTTGTCTTCTTGTTCTGTTGACATTGTCTTTCACAGAGCAGAAGTTTTTAATGTTAATCAAGTCCAGTTTATCAATTATTTTTTCATGGATTGTGCCTTTGGTGGTATATCTAACGATGTATCCCCACACCCGGAGTTATCTGGGTTTTCTCTTCTGTTATCTTGTAGGAGTTTTATAGTTTTCCATTTGCCATTTAGTCTGTGATCCATTTTGAGTTAATTTTTATGAAAGGTGTGATGTGTGTGTCTGGAATTTGTTTGTTTGTTTGTTTGCACGTGGATGGTCGGTTGTGGCGGTGCCATTTGTTGAAAAGACTGTCCTTGCTTCATCCTATTGCCTTTGCTCTTTTTTCAAATATCAGTTGGTCTATTTCTAGGCTTTCTATTCAGTGTCATGAATCTGTTTATTTATCATTTCATCCATACCACACTCTTGATTGCTGTAACTTTATAGTTGATGTAGGTCTTAGGTGATGCTGGCCCTCCAGTTTTGTTCTCTCCCTTTAATATTGTGTTGTCTAGGCAGGGTCTTTGTCCTTCCATAGAAACTTCAGAATCGCTTTGTGGATATCCACAAAATAACTCACTGGGGTTTTGACTGGGATTTCATTGAACCTATAGGTCAAATTTGAGATGAAGTGACATCTTGACAATATTGAGTCTTTTAATCCAGGAACATGGAATACATGTCATGAATTTAGTTCTTTGCTTTCTTTCATAAAAGTTGTGTAGTTTATCCCATATATGTATTATACAGATTTTGTTAGATTTATACCTATATATTTCATTTTGGGGGGTGTTAATTTAAATGGTATTGTGTGCTTAATTTAAAATTCCACTTTTTCATGGCTGATATATAAGAAAGCAGTTGATCTTATATATTAACCTTGTATTCTGAAACCTTGCTCTAATTGCTTATTAGTTCCACCAGAACTTTTTGTTGATTCTTTTGGATTTTCTACATAATAATCACGTCATCTGTGGACACATATGTTTGATTTCTTCTTTCTGAATCTGAATACCTTTATTTCCTTTTCTGTCTTATTGTATTAGCCAGAAATTTTCCATAAAATGTTGAAAAAGAGTGGCGAGAGGGGACATCTTTCTTTGTACCTGATCTTAGTGGGGAAACATCTAGAGCCTTACTATCTTAGCCCACTCAGGCTTCTATAAGAAAATGTCATAAACAACAGAAATTTATTTCCAACAGTTCTGGAAGCTGGGAAGTCTCAGATAGAGGTGCTAGCAAATTCCATGTTTGGTGAGGGTCTGCTTTCTGTTTTGGAGGTGATGTCCTTTCACCTGTGTGATACTGTAATGACGGGCACGTGACAGAACCCACAGATGTGTACAACACAAAGAGTGAGCCATAAATTGTATATGTTATTTATAATAATGTATCAGTATTGGTTCAACTATAACAAATACACCACACCAATGCAAGATGTTAATAACAGGGAAAACTAAGGGCAGAGGGAAAGTAGTAAGTATGTGAGACCCTTTCTACTTTCTGCTTAATTTTTCTGTAAACCTAAAACTGCTCTGAAAAATGAAGTCTATTAATTAAAAAAAAAACAGATGTGAAAAAGTAATCAAAACTAACCTTTTTTCCATTTGGGTCAAAACCAGGTATTTTGCCTTTTCATTGTGAACCACAAAATTTCTTATTTCTATAACTAATTTTGTCAAGGTATTCGAAGGTCCCTTTATTTCAAATATTGTAGGAAAAAAAAAGAACTCTGTTTAGAAATACTGTTTGTTATTTCATTTTTAAGGATAGTAAAATGAGTTAGTGTGTTGGGTTGTGTTCTTGGCAAATTACTGCGGTGGACAGATGGTTTTTCATTATCTGCTGCACAGAAATACAAGGCTGGTGACAGTGTTCAGAGTAGATGCTTACTCGACTGTGAGAGAGTAATTTCTGAGCTGCTTGGCCAGAGCACATCCTAAATCTTCCCCTGCATCTGTGACAACATCTGCCTGAAACATGTTAATATGTATACTTTTGCTTGGAAGACATATTCTGTCTTATGTCTTCCCAAAGGCAAAATCATATGAGTGTAAAGTGGGGTATTTCAGATGACTTTGAGGGTTACTTTTTAAATGTATTCCCTTTTTTTTGCATAAAATGTAAAGTCTTATTTGGTACTTATTTTGCCTTGCCAGCATATGTTCCTAACAAGTAATTTGGAAAAAGTAATTTCTCTTTGAAACAGCTTCCAAATGGTAAGAATTAGCGTACCACCATGATTATTTATCTAAACATTATGTTTTATGGATAGAAGAAACCTTCAGTAAATAAAACTTCATACTGCATACATTTAAAAAGATGCACATATCTTGTGCTTCTTCCAAAGTTAACTATAATTCGTTAAGGTTAATAAATGCTGTTTTGATAAATGCTAATTTGTACAATTTTCACAACTCAGTAAGTTAATTTCATTTAAATAATATATTGAGAATCTTTGTTTTCATATGCAATACTGTGTTTCTCTAAGTTGAATATTATCATTTGTACATTCAACTTGTTTTAATTTTTTTCTGCATTTTCCTTATGCATTCTTCCTTAAGTAGCAATTATTGAAGGCATAGATATATACATATAATATAGTGTTTGAAATACATGCAGCAACTTGGTAAGTGATGGCTATGAGATTCATTTACTCTATTTTCTCTTTGTCCTCACAAATCTAGATTTCTTTTTCTTTCTTTGTTTCTTTCTTCTTTTTTTGGTATTTTCCCTGCCAGTTTTTCAAGATTACAAAATTGGCTGCTTGAAGTCAGATGTACGGCAAAGGCCACACGTCACGCTCGTGTTCACACTCACATGTCCTTTCAAAGAGAGCAGTCTGCTCAAACCTTTTAGAAAATTTTGCAGAAATTCGTTATGTTAAGAATTGGTGAAAATTAGATTAAACATGGGAAATGACCTTATAAAAAATTCTAACTCAAGTTGTTTGTTTATTTATTTATTTACTGAAACAGAGTCTTACTATATCACCTGTGTTGGTGTAAAACTCTTGGGCTCAACGGATCCTCCCACCTTTGCCTCCTGAGTAGCTGGACCGACAGGCATGAGCTGCCATGCTCAGCTCTAACTCCAGTTGTTTAAACTTTAGTTTCTAATCTCCTACTTTTTGCCTGCCTATTCTGCTCATATCCAGAGGATAAGATTACAGGAACATCAAAAGGAGCCAAATATGCTAGCTGAATGATGTTTTAATTAACTTTTTATCAGGGCAGAGTCAAGAGCTTTTCAACAGTAGCATGCTTAGGTTATCAGATAATTCCCCAAATAAATTAGTTTCCAGAAAGTGCTCGGCAATAGATAAAAGTTTCAAACTCTCCAGCTCTCTAAACATGCCTAGATGCTGATTTTGAAAACATGGGATTGTAATTTTACCAAAACACAATATTTTGACTCATCAAGAAAAATAACCTTTTATCATCTAGGAATGCTTGTCTTGGATCAGGAGTTGAGTCCGATAGAACCAATATTCTTTGTTACTCACATATAATCAGATTATATTGTCAGACATTTAAGTACACAATGCATTATGATATATTATCTGATATTTCTTTTAAAGTTTCTTTTACTTCTTTGTATTAAAATGCAAATCTGAATTAATAAAGGAAATGACTTCTTACAAATTTTGATGTCCTTCATTAATTCAAGTAGGAATTCATAACTAGTTGAGTGCCAATATTTTTGTTTCACTTTTATATCAATAGTATCAACACATTTTATATCAATTCAAGGATATGTATCCTAAAAATGCAGAATTAGTGTCTTAGTAGAATTGCAGTGAGTAAGAGTTTCTGTGGTAAATGCACATTTACTTAAAACTTAAAAAATTAAGTTTTCGTCATCATGCTAAACTTGTATAAATTCAAATCTTGAATTTTTCCGCTAAATCTTTCCTACTACTTTATTCCTTGTCTCTATTCTGCCATTATCCTTCACTCTGTAGACAGCCAGAAAATTTCACATTCTCATTGACCTTCCTTGCTTATGACACATAGTCAATTACAAAGTCCTACACATTTTAGTTTTTCTATTCTTCAAATTCAATTTCTTATTGCCAATCCCAAAATTATTATCTTTCTTCCAAAGTCCAGTATCTCTTGCCGTATGTTTGGTAAAGCCTGGAGAAACTTCTGATAGTGAACTGTATGTGCTTAAGGAGGAGGTAATAGTCAACAGAAATATCTTTAATAATACTAAGTAAATATAATACAATGAAGACAAACATTAGTATTTTCTTATTTAAGTTCTAATATATTTTACTTCCATAAAACAAAAATGTATATATTGATGCTAGGTATTTATTATTTTCATACAATGGTCCATATGCTTTCCATATAGTAATCAGTTTAACTTGCATAAAATACAATAAGATTTCTATGAATATTAAACTAATTTTATGAAGAATCTGAAATATGAATAAACATGGTATTAAAGTTCTAGATTGTATATAAAATTTTCTGTATTTTCTTAATAAGAAATGTACTGACTGGGAGCAGTGGCTCACGCCTGTAATCCTAGCACTCTGGGAGGCTGAGGCGGGTGGATCAGTTGAGCTCAGGAGTTCGAGACCAGCCTGAGCAAGAGCGAGACCCCATCTATACTGAAAAAATAGAAAGAAATTAGCTGGACAACTAAAAACATGTAGAAAAAATTAGCCGGGCATGGTGGCGCATGCCTGTAGTCCCAGCTACTCGGAAGCCTGAGGCAGGAGGATCGCTTGAGCCCAGGAGTTTGAGGTTGCTGTGAGCTAGGCTGACGCCATTGCACTCTAGCCAGGGCAACAGAGTGAGACTCTGTCTCCAAAAAAAAAAAAAAAAATGTACTTAATGTTGTTTCCATTCCTAGTAGTCATACTTCATCTAGTATAGTCTTCAACCCATAATAGCAAGAAACAGCTCTCATGTTTTGCTTTGATCAACACCATCAATTATAACATGTAGCCACCAATGATGAAGCTGAATGATTTTATTATCAATATATATGTGTGTACATGTATAGAAATAAACTGGTGAAATAAACAGAATATCTGTAACTTTAGTATTTAAAGCATATAAATATTTGAGATTATACTAAAATCTCTAAATATTCTGTGTGCATATTCTTTCATGGTATAAATAACAGAATATTAGATGGATACATTAATAATATCAGGTACACATTAAATTAATTGATACCATGATTAAATATTTCAGGAAGAATTATATTAAATTATGCCTTTCTCTGAAATAAGGTAAAGAATTTCTCTTAACAAATGTAAAGCATTTGGCAGATAATGTGGAAATAGTAAATATTAAATTAACGGTATAACAGTTCCCATTTATTCACTTATTCATTCCTCAAAAAAATTGCTCTTTCTTTCTGTTTTCATTTTACCCAGCTTCCCCTAGTGGGAAGAGCATGCTTCCTTCCTGAAATAATGCTGGGCTTGGCTATGTGACTTTGATTTGGACAATGGCATGTGAGCAGAGGTGATAAATATAACCAATAGCACCTAGAGCTATGGCAAGTTTTGGACTGTTCTCTTGCTTTTTAATTTTGTTACACTTGCAACCACTGATCCTTCATTTAGGGCCTACGAATGAAAAAGACACACAGATGAGCTGAACACAGCAGAAAAGAGCTGTAGTTTACTCCTAGCTGACAAAAGATGGCATAAGTGAAAAATGTCATTATTATTGCAAAGCTACTGAAATTTGAGGGGTTTTATTATTTAGTCTTATCTAGGGAAAAATACAGATCCACTTAGCTATTTTATGTATTGCCTATTTTATGCATTTCTTAGGTAGCAACATGCTGCAATCCAACAATAGTGAAATAATCCAGCAAATTTAATCATTTAAATAATTAAAACTAATATCCCAGAAATGTGCAATCTAGACCAGATGCCATGCTGTAGAGACACCTTGACCAGGTGCCACAGGGATGGGTGTTTAGAAAAGAGGTTAACATAGCAGGCCTGCGATTGCTGTCCTTATAAAGACCTGCTCGGCTGGCAACGGGGAACCTGGATTTTGGGAGGGTGCCCACAGCATTTCCAGGACTAATAACAGTGGCTCATGATGTGCAGAATGTTTGCAGAAACAATATGGCTTATGCTAACACCTAATTTCCTTCTGAAAAGTCTGGTATTTTGTATGTGCTAGGCATAGAACTCTTGCATGACTAGAACCTCCAAAACCGTGGACACTGAGTCTCTAGAAAACATGTCACAACTTTTGCTGGAAGAATTAAGCATGCATTGTGTGACTTCAGTGAGAGAGGACTCTTTGTACACTTGGACTTGGCTTCCTCCAGACTTCACCCTGCACCTGTTCCTTTTGCTGACATTGCTTTGTATCTTTTCACTGTAATAAATAACAGCCATTAATGTGACTATATGCTGAGTCTTATGAATCCTACTTTGTGAGTCATCAAACCTGTGTGTGGTCTGGACAACTTCCAGCAAAACAATCATATAAATAAATGCATTAAAATAAGTGAATTAAGTATACCAATTAAAGAACTGAGAGATTGGATAAATAACAACAACAAAAAACTCAAATATATGCTGCCTACCTAGGATACACTTAAAATTTAATAACACAAATGAATTAAAAGCTAAAGAATGAAAAAACATATATCAGACACATGGCAAGCACAAAATAAACTTTGAGTCACAGAATAATAAAGGAGATGCAATTAAAGGTACACTTACCAAATGACCAAATAATTCCATTCATAGGTATTCACAAGAAGTGAAAACATCACACACAAAGTCTTTTCAGCAAATGTTCAAGTCAGTGTTATTTACAGTAGCTATAGACTGAAAACTACCCAACTTTCCATTAGTAAATTAACAGTCTGATTGTGGAAGAGACATTCAATGGAATATCAGTAAGCAAGTCTGTAATAAATGAACAGTCTAAAATAAATATCTTGTTGAGTTAATATAACTAGACACAAAAAGTCCTTATTTTCAAGATGAATTTTTAGAAGTGTCTAATTTATGGTGATGGAAATCATGTCAGTAGTTGCCTGGGTTGGAGCCTTGTGGAGACTGAAATATTCCATAAATTGGTGGTGGGGGCGGGTTACACAGATGGTTACACAGTTTAAAACTTAATATGTATTCTTAAAAATGCATTAGGAGAGGTCTGGAATAATAAAAAATTTATAACTTTTCATGCTATGTAATACCCCAATTTCTGAAGTCAAGTTAAGAAATATTTGCAAAATTTCTATTATGTCCTCTCATGAAAAATTCTTACAAATCTGAAAGTAGGGAATTTTATTGTTTCAATAATTATTGTATCTTCAACATACAGAACAATGCGAGGCACATAATAGGTATTTGATACACATTTGCTTTGTATAGTAGTAAAAGAGTCAGTAACATAGGAGATGCAGATGTTTGAATACTGATTTAGATATTGCTGGTTCTTGTTTGTGATGGTTAATTTTATGTATCACCTGGACTGTACCACCTCTCAAATCTGAGAAATCAGAAATAGAAACCAAAATAATCCTGTAACCTGCAGATCTCTAACTAATGATTTAAACCAGATTGTTTTCTATTCAACGATTGTACTCCAGAAGAAGAATATGATAAAAGAAAAATTGAAACAGCTATGCTCACTCTTTTCGTTTTGTATGAATTGAGATGCTTCCATATCTCGAGTGGTTTATTCTTTCTTCTAACCAGTCCTACTATTTTTCCCTGGTCAAGGAAATCTTAAATACATCTAAGATGACCATTTTCTGTCATCAGACCCCTGCTATCTCCTCTCCTCTTGCATCAAGCTGATATTTACCATCTATTTTAAAGATGTTGATGATGTCTTTGGCAAGTTTAAAGTAAACCATAAGTCTTGGTCATAGCTTCAAGACAGTACTTTCCCACATTACTTATTAATTAGAAATGGAAAGACAGTAATTTGATACAGCGGAAGGCATACAGGCACCACCTAAACTCAGTGAAACAAGTTAACCTCACCAATAATGGGACAAATAGACATTATTTGCTTCTTGTTACTATGCTCAGAGAAGGACATCACCCACATCTTCTGTATTCCTACCACAAATGTCTCTCTTGAATTTAATCATGATGAGATATGAGACAAATGTAAATTGAGGAACAACTCGGAAATATCTAGGACATCAAACATAAGAAAAGACTGAAGAACTGCTCCAGATTAAGGGAGATTAATTTAATGCTTAAATGCAAATTAAAATCTGGGTTTGGATCTAGGACCTGAATTTTTTTTTTTCTTTTTTTTTTTACTATAAGTGACAACACTTACAGCATTGGGACAATGAGACAAATTTGAATAAATTCATTAAATTAGATAATATTACTATATCAGTGCTAATTTCCTATTTTTTATAATTGCGTTATAATTAAGTACAATGTTTTTCCATCTCTCATCCATAATTAAGAATTTTTTAACATACTAGGATAGGCTTAAAACACTTTAAGATGATAACAGAAAATTCAACAGGTCTTTAACTTGTTTGCTACGGTATGTAGAGTTTACTGACCTGATTCTGCACAAGATATAAACAAAAAGAAATTCTTCATTCTGAATTGTCTTGTGTTTTATTTCAAAACCATTTATGGAAGCTTTCAAACATGTGGTTTTAAGTATACATACTGTATAGATGATCGCTTGAAACGTTTGTATGGTACTTGAATAACCATTATGTCCCTACGCATAAACCAGGAAAGGTCTAATTACTGTTTGCATGGATTATTTACAGTTCAGTGGTCTATGAAGAAATGTGAGTCCATAAAAATGCTATTGTGTGCTAAAACCAGTCTGTCTTGCTTATTTTAATTGTGTCTGAGAATATGGGTTTTTACATTTTAGAAGCATAGGTTTATAAATGTTTCTTACAATTACAAAGCTTGTAGATGTAATCCGTTAAACGCATTAATAAACTTTTCACATAAAATGTTTTATTTTCTCAGAAACCTGAGTTTCTTGTTTCCAAAAAGGCAATCTTTGCAAAGGTAAATATACATTTTTTAAATCACTAAGATGGCTCTTTTATTCTATGAAACAAACTTGTGGTCATTTTACCTATTATTGTTGTAGCAGTTAAATAGATCTAACATTGGTGACCACCAGGCAGTTAATATTGCTTGTTTTTTTTTTTTATCTTATTTATGCAACAAATATATTTGGGAAGTTTAAAAATAGTGAAGAGATACTGGGTCGGTGAACACATGGAGATCACGGGACGGTGGCACAACCAGACAGGTCATGAGAGTCCTGTGACCCTTCCCAAACACCCTCCTTACGCATCTCTTCCATTTGGCTGTTCCTGAATTGTATCAACAGTGCCTTGACTTCTCTTCCTATTTCTTTGAAAGTTGAAATAAGTCAGAGAGCTATTCAACGTGTCGGTTTGTATGAAATTATTTGGTGCAAAATGATGGAGCCGAATTTCAAGCGTGCATTTGATTTCTTTCAATGGCTGGGTGGGGGTGGAGAGTTCAGGTGGTCCGAGCGTTGTTTAATCGCAGTTTGTCAGGGAGCCACTGCTTATGTGGACAGGGCACAGATTGTCTTGAAAGAAGTTCAGAAACTTCAAAACAAACGACAGTCACATTGAACGGTTCTCAGTGAAGAGGTCAGATTTGGGGAACAAACCCCAGTGAACGTGTTTGGGGTGCTGGCGCCCACGAGTGTTGTTCTTGCAGAAAGCCCTTACAGACTGTTCCTTTTCCAACCTATAAAAGCAGAAGATAATCTCTTGTGAAGGTTAGCTTTTTTCTTCCGAAAATCACCCCTGCCAAAGACACATTTTTTTTTTCAGTGTGGCCAAATTATTGACAATCTCCTCTTTTAAAAGGATAACTAAAAAGTAGTCATAATGATAATAAAAAAAACTAACCACCTGGGGAGATGCTTAAGTTAACTTGTTCAAACAATTTAGGTTTGTGATTTATTACTTTTAAATTAAAATCAAACTAAAAATTCAAAAATAAAAATACAGAAAGAACTAACCTAAGCACATTCACACTCGAGGAGAAGAGAAGAATGACATGGCTACACCTTCTTGCCTCTTATTTTATTTATTTTTTATCTGCTTGTTTCAATGATGAAAACAAATGGTTCTGTCCAACTCTTGGACCTGGACACTGGAAGTTGTCAGCACATCGTAGACTGTGAGTTACCAAAGCCCTTGATTACTTTAGCAGCCCTTATCTGTAACACGCTCTTGTTGCGTCTCTTTAAAAAAATTTTATGCTACTTTTTTCCTTTAAAAGAGAAAGTGAACAATACTCTTAATAAGAGAACTTAGTGTTCTGTTATTAACCAATTATGATTATATTTATCCAATGAACATTTAGTGAGCTCTAATGATGCATAAAGCACTGTGGTAGGCACTGACCGTTCAATAGTAAATGAGATATGCCCTCATCCCCGTTAAGAAATATATAAATTTCTAGAAAAGATACAAAAACAAACAGGATATGGGAACAAGGGATAAACAGAGGGTAAAGTGAAAATATAACCCTTAGGATACTTTTGAACTCTGCTTGGTAGTTCTGTCCTTGTTTCCTGCAACATTACAGAAATCCATGTTTCTGCACAATTAAATGATGAAACCAAAAGTTTTGAAAGTTTTGGTTCCAAACAACCAAAAATTCATGACTTATGTGAAGACAGATGCTAAGGGGAATAAAAACAAAAAACAAAAAGCAAAAAAACAAGCCAATGCTGGGCTTTTATAATTTAGATCATTAATTGATGCTTTGCTGATATTAAAACACGATTACAACAAAAGTTAATATTTGGTTATGCAGAGAATATTCAAGGGAAGAAAGACAGTAAACTTTAAATTGAGATCCAACTTTTCTGAAAGGATAGTGCATCTGTCTTGATATTCATTGTAATGTATAATTGGAATAATGAGATGGAAAATATACTGGACAATGAAAGCTAAATCTAAATTAGCCAAATCCTTTTTAATCTCTAGGGAAGCTTAACATACTATATGATGTTCCTATACTCGCTGAGAATATGGTAAGTAGTTTGGTTTTCAAATTGCACGTAATCCATGACCTCAGACTGTTAAGAAAGTAGGTGTGAGCTCCTCCTTGTGGTCTTGGCTGTCCCCTCGGTCGGGTCCTCTTGGTGACTACTGTTTATATCTGTCACTCAATTGCTTTTGCAACAGGCATCTTTAGTTCATGAGATTGTTGTAAGTTACATAGTCATTTTATTCTCTGGGAAGATGAATTTATTTTTTTACTTCGTACAAGTCCAACCTCCTGTAATAATTTTTTCTTTTCACAATATTTCTCCAGCTATCCTCTCTTTCCATTACTGTCAGACTCAAAGCTTTTCCCCTGGTCTAATGCAGAAATTGCAGCGTGTGGTCATTTCATACTTTCTGCCTCTCTTGCCTCATCCACACTGAAACCCATGTCCGATTTAAATTTTTAAAACATTATTTAATACACTCTCCTAATTGAAATTAGACAAAAGCAAACAACAAAAAAATCTCATTCTCTCCATAATTACATACATGTTTTCTCATTCTAAGACTTGATGCTTTGCCTGAACATTCTTATTCTGCATTCTTTATCTGCTCCCAGTACCTTTTCTGACATCCAAATTGGTTCATTAAACTCCCACATTATTTAGCTTGCAAATAATGGTATCAATAAAGGCCATTTGTTTTGAGAGCT
This sequence comes from Lemur catta, assembly GCF_020740605.2. Lineage (NCBI taxonomy): Eukaryota > Metazoa > Chordata > Mammalia > Primates > Lemuridae > Lemur > Lemur catta. Next base: position 5,865,739 of record NC_059153.1, on the reverse strand, counting down.
TTCTATGTACTAGGCATCTTCTAATAATTTTCTATGAAATTTATGAAGCAAAATGAAAGTAAATTTCATAATATAAGTGTTCTACAGCCAGTAAGGGACAGTGCCTAGATTTGAGCCACTTTTCTGCACTACCACAATCTTACCTTATTTTACAGTTATTTATTCAGGTGGATTAACTTCTCTGGACCTGCTCCTTCATTTGATTGTTGGTTGTAACAAGGAGAGACTGGCTACCCATCTTCAAATCCCACGTCATTAGTATCTGAATATTTATTGACTTGATAAAACTAACACAGCTGTATAAATATATAGAACACAGGTGAGATAAAACTGCATGTGTAAATGTTTACACAAATACTAATACTTGGAATTAATTATGCTAATTAAGCACTTCATTGTAATGCAACAGGGTAATTCTACCAGTGTCATCTCATTTATTTGATATTACTCTCTACAGTGAATTAATTCTCAAAATCTGAATTTCCTAAATGTGTTTATTTATAATACAATAGATATTAATCTTCCAATCAACCACAATAAATAGTGAAACTATGAGCATGCCATTCAATAGTCTATTCAAGGATTCCACTGCTAATTCAAAACAACTAAATAAACTGGAGTGTTGTAGTATGACAAGAAAGTTAGCATCTGGACATGAATGGCAAATGATTTAAAACTATTAAAGAGCATGTTAGTTACGATTTCAGGAATAACACATAGCCAGCTGAAAAGCCCATGCAAGAGAAACAAGATAACATCTGCAACATTGCATAATGGAACAGAAGAGGGAAACTGCAGAGTCAGATGGGGATCTAAGGCAATAGGGAATCTTGTACAGAAGAGGAACAAGATTTTCATAAAGGATTGTTTGTTTAAAGACTATATAATTGCTTATAGAACAGGAACAGTTTGCTTTTTGGAGTGATAAGACCAACTGACAGTAGCTCCTTGGGAGAACAAGGATGAGGGAAGCAAGTAATCACATTTTTAAAATGCGTGTATTCCTAGGTAAAGCCTTGCTGTTTTTGAAATACTTTCACTTAGAAAATATGGAAGAAAGGTTAGAATATATTCATAAAATATATCCCTACTTATGCCATCACAAAAGAGAAAGTAGTGATGCTTCTCTTACCCCAATCATGCAAAATAAAGAAAAGAAAGAAAGAATATCTGTTGCAATGGCACCATCTGCTGGAAGATAAGTAAATAAAAATTAACCGGCTCAGGGGACTGTAATTCACAAAGGCGTAATGTCAATGTCCTCCATCTAATCTAAACTGCAGGCTACTAAAAATATATTTAAATGTTTAATGACTCCTTGAGGAAACAGTAATAACAAGATAGCTAACTGCATGATGAGAAAGTATGGTAAAAACACGAAGTAATTAGATCGAGTCTTTTGTTAGATTCTTAACAGTGGCACTTTAGATTCATGAAAAATGGTCTTTTTATGCAAAATATACATATTAACAATGATTGCAATTTCTTATCTAATCACATCTCAAAAGATACATTTGATAGTCTTTATAAGCTTTGGTAATAAAATTTCTACTTTGTGGTACAAAATGGACTGTACATTCTTTTATCATAGATTTTACACATATTTCCTCGAATAAGTATTTTCTATATAGTTTTATAAAAAATGTAAGCAAAGGAATATAGTTGTAGTTTTTCATAATTTAATCTCACCTGTTTTTGCAAGTTCTCATTTCATTTCTTACTCATCTACAACCTGTTTCATAGCCTCACTGACACTTAGACATCTGACCTTTCATATCAAAAATTGAATTATTCAAGGGTAATTTTTTCATAGTCATGGCTTTTTAATGTTTAGATATGACTCTCCTACTTACATTTGAAATCATCACTCTACTTCCTGTTTCCAACTTTGAAACGTTCATTCTATATTTCTAGGTTTGGCTGGTCTTTCCTCCCCTGCAAGCCCTTGAACGTCCCTATCACATTCTCTTCCATCAGCCACACATCATGCTACTGTTGCAAGCCAAGACAGGAAAGAAATTATTCACCAGAATTGCCCTTCAGTAGCATTAATTTTGTATTTAGAGTAAATACTGAATAAGCTCGGTACTTTGGAGAGGAAGACACAAAGAATACATGCAACCAAATATGATTGGGAACATGCCTTCTAAGCTTGTAGACGCTGTTATTTATAGAATGATTTGCTTGTGTTGACCAACAATAGGAGTCTTTGTATTTGCATTACGAAGAGAAACAAGAGCAAATATAAACTTATTTTTAAGGTGCAGCAGATAAAGCCTGTCCTGGACACTGGAGATCATGAAGGAATATTAGCAAAGATATATACCTGATGCTAATTTTGGAATTTATCTGCTGTAGAGTGGGTTAGGTTAAAAACCTCCTTGGTCTTTGCTATATAATATTTAGATAAAAAATCTAAATTGTTCAAAACACATTTTTATATGATATTAGTTAGAGGGGCTCTAAAAGTGCTATTTCTGCACAAAGGTGGTGTAGGACATAAAGAGAGAAAATACCAGCTCTAAGGAGCCTTGTCCTGTGGGCTGAAGAGTGAACACTCAGCATGTGCAAGATAGAAAGTGGGAGCCTCAAAGACACAGTCCCTAAAATACCAATTTTATTTAATCCTCTTTTCTAAATAGTCTTTTCTAAAGTGAATGCATTAGTTTTATTTCACTAAAATAAAATTATGTAACCAACGCCTTGTTAAAAAGATAAAAATGTGTCTATCATATATATACACCTTTTATGCTTAATTATTAAAATTCATTATTTTTAAAATTTTTCAAACAGGCCGGGTGCGGTGGCTCATGCCTGTCATCCTAGCACTCTCGGAGGCCGAGGTGGGCGGATCGTTTGAGCTCAGGAGTTCAAGACCAGCCTGAGTGATAGTGAGACCCCATCTCTACTAAAAATAGAAATCTGGACAACTAAAAAGTGCTCAACCATAAAAAAGATGAATTAATACCTTTTGCAACAATCTGGATGGAACTGGATGCTTCCTAAGTATCTCAAGAATGGAAAAACAAATACCACATGTACTCACTATTAAATTGCAACTAACCAGTGAGCACACGTGTGCACAGAGGAAAGTAAAGCTCAGTGGAAATCAACCATAGGGAAGAGAGGAGCCGGGGAGGGGCAAAAACCTACCTGATGGGTACAGTGAACATTATTTGGGTGATGGCACACCTATAGCCGGGTCTCAAGCATTACAAAAGTGATCCCTTTAACCTAAAACATTTGTACCCCCTGAATATTTTGAAATTTAGAAAAAAGATTAAAAAAAAAAGGAAATTGAATCTGGGCTACCCTGGAGACTTTTTTCGACCAAGAAAATATTCGAAAATGATAATGTGTGAACTCTGGGCTTAGGTGCAGTTTCCTTTCTTACTCTCTTAGAAGTCAGCTTTAACATAAGGAATCTCCACTTTCTGTGGGAAAGCAAGACCACTTCATGCGGAGCGAGAGGCCCAAAGAGCTTTCAGGCATTCCAGCAACCCAGCTGAGATGGCAGACGTAGGCACACGTCTACCAGCCACAGCCGAGCCACCCCGGCCAACATCATGGCATCACACGGAGCACAATCCATTTCTGACAAATCCCACCCAAACTGAAGGATGATGAAGGAATGAATCATGGTGGTGTTGAGCCAGCAAGTGGGGGTAGTTTGTTACGCGTCGTTGGATAACTGAAATAACCACATGATCATGTCTGGAATTATTTGTCTCAAATTTCTCAGCCTCTTAATAATTACTGAAAGATTTATATAGTCAAGAAAGATACAAACTGGTAAATTTGTCCAGTGGTTTTTCTTAATAAAAAATCCAAGGAAAAATATGATGAATTTGTTTAATATATAATGCTTTTGTTCATTTAAAAAAACTAAAAGAGAAGGACATGTAACCCGATTATAAGTTGTATGTTATACTACTGAATTCCCAGGAAAACAAAAGTTTTCCGTAGATAATATGCAAAATGCATAATATCCTGCTTAAAATATGGTAGCTGATGTTTTCATTATTTATTTTATGGTCAAATCTACATCTGGTCCTGGATGTAGTCTATAAAAGCCAACTTTAATTTTAACTTTGGTAAGTTATAAAGAAAACACTATAGAAGAGAAAGGAGGGTGCATATTTTAAAACTTGATGAAATTTCGAGAAAAGTAAGTACAATATCAAGGAGGGACACAGAGCTTGTTTAGGAGAAATCACCATCCTGAATCAGACCTGCTTTTTGAGTCTCTGTACTTTGTCCAAATAAGTTTTCTCAGCTCATCCCTCCATCCTTCTTCCTCAGATCACTATAGCTAGATAGTAGTTTCGACCTAATAATGGTCTTAATTTTTCACTTTGGAGCAGAAGACATGAGCCTAGATTCTACTATACAACAGCCAAATAATTGCCTTATGTAGCATTTGCATGAATAAAAGGACATGTAGGCTAACATATGACTTACAGAAAATAATTCAGTAAGGCTGCCTGTCTTGGAATCATATTACTTCTGTTTTATTTTTTGCTGCTGTTTTTAACTCCCTGACTTTAAGATTAGATATGGGAAAATACATATTTTAGACTTAAGAAAATAGTTTTTGAGAATAATAAGAGTCGTGAAACTAGGCTTTAGTTACATACACTCTCTTAATATCTTTTTCGTTCTCATGTTTTCCTGATTCTCCACCATCTGCTATAATCTTAATTGTTCATCAAGTACAGGGATCTGGGCATCGATGGCAACAGCACATCTGTTCCAAGTTTGTTTTTTTTTTTCCTTCTGTTATCTCTTTTATTCCTTCCGTTGAAACTTTCAGTTAATTTATATAGATCAATTATAGCCATGCACGGCTTAACGATGGAGATATATTTTGAGAAAGGTGTCATTAGGCCATGTCGTCATTGTGTGAACATCATTGTGTAGTTCCCCAAACCTGGGTGGTCTAGCCTGCTACGCACCTAGCCTGTGTGGTCTAGCCAGGTTACAACCTGTGCTGCATGTTACTGTGCTGAGTACCATAGGCAATTATAACACAGGGGTGTTTATATATGTCAGCATATCTGAACATAGAAAAGGGTACAGTAAAAATACAGTATTATAATCTTATGGGAAGACCAGCATCCTACATGTGGTCTATCATTGACTTAAACATCATTATGTGGTATATGACTATATATTAATTGAAATAAAATATTAAAATCACTTCCAAATTTTAGATAGTAGCATAAAATATTTTAAATGATCACCTTAAATTTAATCTAGAGCTTGTTATTTTTCCACTAACTGAAAACCTTAAATTATTTTATGAGTAAGAAAATTAACTTTCAATATACTGTCATTATTTCCAACCTATTCTTGGAGCATTTCAACAAATAGTAGTAAGAGTTGTTAAATTGAAACACAAGGATTATGCTTTGAGAGGAATATAAATAATGTGGTGTGGTAGCATATTCATTTGGGGGGATTTTCCATTCCTGTAGCGATTGGAGGAGCAGACATCATGAATGCCAGTAAGTACAACAAAGCCTCAGGTGAGCATGTAAAGAAAAATAGCCACTGTGCAAGTGATGAAACCTCGAAAGGAAGAAAAAGAGATTTTTGCTTATATTCACTCCAATACGTCTTTTATAGGTCACACAGCAGCTGAATGTTTCCTACGTATTTTCTCTCAAAAAATCACTGTAACACTCCATATTTGTAGTGGTTTTTTTTTGTTGTTCTTGTTAAGAACTTTCAGCCTGTGCAATGGTGCACACCTGTAGTCCCAGCTACCAGGAGGCTGATGCAAGAGGATTATTTGAATCCAGAAATTCAAGGCCAGAGCCTGTGCAACACAGTAAGACCTCATCTACTGAAAAGCAGTGTTTTTCATAAGACCTATATCCACAAACACCTGGGCATCTGGTTTAGTATTACTTTTAACTTTTCTGAAAATATAAGCAGGGAGGCAAATGTAGCCTCCCACCTCCCCATCCACAATTTATTCTACTTCACTTTTTAGACATAGATCTTTAACTTAAAAATGTGTACAGTAGGTGAAGACAGATTTCAAGATGCTCTTGACATTTATCAATGTATTGTGAAGTACTGCATCCTGAAAAAATAGTTAAAATTAACTCAAGCATTAACATATTTTATTTATACTATCATTTAACGAGCCATTTTTATGATTAATCTATATTCTACACTTTACATTACATGTATTATGTGACAAATCCATGTAAGAACCCTAAAAAGTAAATTTTTATTCTCTTTTCAGACTTGTGAAGTTTGTAGCTCAAACTGTCAAGTAAGATATACCAGGGTCATCCAGTTAGTTAGTGTGAAAGCCATCTAGTGATCTCTTCCTGGGAAACATTTGGCTTAGTCCCTTCCGTTTTACGTGCGGATCTTGTAGCTCCTGGGGTACTAGTATGCTCATGTTTCAACCTAGAAAGTCCTGAGGATGGATATCAGGATCAGCACAGCTTTACTGTGATCCTAAAACCAATCCTGACGGTGGTCCTAACATGGTTATTTGAAACACTGTTAAGTGCTAAAATTTTTCTTGACCTAAGCAGATCATCTGAAAATATGACACGTACGTGCAGATTAATAGCTACGTGGGTCATAGTCACTTGGTCTTTGTTTGTTTCTTTTCACTTCTGTGTGTTAAGGTGGATCCTTCAAATATCAGTTGACAAAGGACTGCTTATTCAAGTATAAGACCAAGACACAAAATTGCTGGTTGCATGGCGTATGCATGCGTGTGTGTGTGTGTGTGTGCACGCGTGTGTGTTGTATATCTGCCTGTGTGTGGTCACTGACGTGTGGAATTCATGTTAGGATAGATGGGTGGTGTAAATGTTCTGATGGCCCTATCCCGAACATCCTATTGTGCTTTCGATCTCTGCCTCCGTTTTCTGCCTGTTCCATGTAATCAGACCACTGAGTCTGAAGATTCTAATTTGTGAAACTGGCATAAAGATGATACTTATTCACTCCACTTTTCAGGGGTTTGATGAGGGTACAAGTGTAGGAGAATCAGGAAAGTCATTGTAAAAATGAGAGTTCCAATACCTGACTGCCCTGGCCTGAGAGTAAGGACATTTACAACATTAAGCATCTAAGATCACACCTAAAAAATACACAGTAGGATTTGATGTTTCTTATATGGCATTTCTTTTTTACCAACTAGGAGCTGAGTAACCTCAGCAAATTACTTATTGTCTATGAGAATTGATTCACTTATGTCTGTAAAATGAAAATAATAATTTTACCTACTTTATACGATTCTTTTGAAAATTTACTTAATATAACATAGTGTGAACTTAGTCACATGGGAAAGGGTTACCAAGCATTATCTATTATTATTATTATTATCTAAGATTCAGATAGGGTTTTCAGTGTTATGATAGCCCTTAAGAACTGTGTTCTTCACATCTGTGTTTCTTTAACATGGACTTTATATCTCTATAATTTGAATTACATTTCCATTTTATTATAAATAATGTTTCCCAAATTATGTTTTCCTTCATCTATTATTTTATCACCTTTCACACAGTAACAGTCTTATTCTTTCAAATGAAGTGGATGGTTTGTATAATTAGGTGGAACATTATTAAGTATCCATCAGTTTTGGATTTTTCATATTTTCAGTTACATTAGGTTATATATTCAGCATTGTACAAATAAAACTTTGCTAAAAGGGATATTTTTCATAAGATCATGAGTACATGGTATTATTTAACACTCATTCCTTTAATTTTATTTACATTAGTGAATTATTTTATCCTGCAATTCTATTTTGGCAAGCAAACTAATGGAAAAACAGGATTTTTAATATATAAAATTTCAGTTCAATGTTTGTAAAATTTCATTTATATTATGAAACAAGATACAGCATTATTTTTCCATTTATTTTATTTAAAAATTTGTAAACATAGAGACAGATTTTAGAATATTTGATAGTAATATATTTAGATGGAAAATGGAGATTAATGAACATTTTCTTCTGTCCAGTTTGAAATTTTCATATTTATAACTACTTAATATGAGAATTAAAATGATTACTGATGATAGTATTAAATATGCTTATTAAATATTGTAATTAATTTCTAAAAATCGTTTAAACTATATTTTTCTCTAAGTTAATATTTTGTGTTGGCAAAATATTATACATATGCTTTTTGGCAATTTCTATCTTAAATATTCTTTTAAGCAGACATGAGCTAAGTGAGCTATGATTAAACTCTTGATTCTTACCATGCACTTAAGCACAATAATATGTAATTTGGGTAATAACGTAGTAAAAGGAGGCACAGTTCATAGCTATAATGGCTTTATAATCTTTTTCCGTGTTTAAGCCTACATAGCTGAGAATTGAAGGTGTAACCAAAACATTAAAAATATGCGCAAAATAGAAATGGTTGCAGCATATAGGTTTGGTTGCTTCTTTAATGATAGATAATATGCATTAAAAACAAATTTTATATTAAGGCCTGGATATAAGCCTTTGGTACTCAACCCCTGATAGTCCTATGAAGTAATTACCGTTATTATTACCATTTTACAGGTGAATGAAATAGGTTAGTCAAAGATGTGGTTAGTAAATCACAAAGATATGAACCTGAACCCTTCAGTCTAAATCCTGATCCTATTCTTTGAACACTGTACTATTTTATACAAATAAAAGCTAAGGCTAAAAAAGCAACAACTCTTTTGTTCTTGTAATTATTCTTTATAATCCTTTTCTCGTAAGTATTAAAGAATTGACTTATTTCCTCTAACATCTGTCACTGTGACTGCTAGAAAATGAGATGAAAGTTACACCCTATATAAGTTATTCTTTGCTTTAATGTAATTTTACAGTCCATTATAAAAATATTTAAACTATAATCAAAAGCAGATTAAATATATAGATTGTTTTATGTGCTCTCTTTTTTATTTAATTGCATAGAAAAACATGGCTTACTTGAACTACAGTGACATCTTGTGGCCCAAAATGTTTTGTTTTTATATGTAAATTATTGCTCATTTTTTCTGCTTCTCTTCAGTTCTAAGTTTTAAAGCTGCCAGTTTTCATTCGAGAAAATACCACTAGCATAGATCCTGAAAAATCCCCAAACACAGCAGAAACAAAATATTAAATAGGGAAAACATAAATTTTGATGATAAACATGCCCCAACATCATTGCTGACCTAATTACTTTTATAAGTGGCTTTATAACTTGAAGTGTATTTTATTTTTAAAATATTTGAAGAATGTGTGGGAAAAGATGATGTTACTTCATCTCAACTTTGAAAGCTAGCCGTTTCAATGATTTTGTTATTTTTATGTGTATTAAAAAGGAATCTATATAATTTTAAAAATTCTAAATGGGATCCCAATATCTGTATTTTACACCATTTTTTTCTTTTATGATATGTGAATGATTTTTGCAATTTATAACTTTCAGTTTTATGTTTTTAGTATATACTGGTAAAAATTGTGGTTATAATTTTTTTCAAGCCTCCGTTTTCTTCAATTATTTCAATATTTGCCAGATGGCATTTCATTATTTCCAGTGTTCCCTGGTGTTCCAAATTAAACACAATTGAATCACATCTTTGGAATTTCAACAGGAAGTTTAATATCACCTGAAAAACTCTTACTATATATCTTATGAAAATATAATTATGAACCGAACAGTGTTATCTTGGCTTGAATTTATACAGGGCTGCAGTTTGTAAAGCTGACTTGTAAAGAAATAAATTAATAATGTGTATATATATATATATATATAAAATTTAAATTGATTTAGTTAAAGTAGTAAACTTTATATAAATCAAAGCTTATAGTTTAATTTGTACATCTAAGCCTATTTTTACTACATAATCAGTTAAGTTTCAGAAAACAGTTAGTTCATTATAATAAGTATAATTAAGTCAGCCTCACAACATTAGCATTAGATAGATTTCTACAATTCTGTTGTTCTGATTTTAGTATATGTGCATCTGAAGTGAGCAGTGTTGTTCAATGATTCAGAATTTCTTCTAAAAATTCCAAAGGAGTGTAACTGAATTTGTTTGATGTAAGTGATGGTGATTGATTATATATTTACTTATTCTCATTGCAAAGATAAATATGGTAACACCAAAGGCATTATTTGTGTGACTTATAAATGAAGTGCCTCACAAGTATGTGACAATAGGTTAGTTACAGCTATTTATTAATAATTTGGGTACTTCTGACTGATAACTCGAGGGAGGTTTTAAGTATTTTCTAGATAATTGAAATGAATCAATGCAAAAGACTTATCTTACTCCATGGGATATTGTTAACTTTTTTTTTTTTTTGAGACAGAGTCTCGCTCTGTTGCCTGGGCTAGAGTGAGTGCCATGGCATCAGCCTAGCTCACAGCAACCTCAAACTCCTGGGCTTAAGCAATCCTACTGCCTCAGCCTCCCGAGTAGCTGGGACTACAGGCATGTGCCACCATGCCCGGCTAATTTTTTGTATATGTATTTTTAGTTGGCCAGATAATTTCTTTCTATTTTTAGTAGAGATGGGGTCTCGCTCTTGCTCAGGCTGGTCTCAAACTCCTGAGCTCCAGCGATCCGCCCGCCTCCGCCTCCCAGAGTGCTAGGATTACAGGCGTGATCCACCGCACCCGGCCAGATATTGTTAACTTTAACAGAAACCTAGAGTAAATTATAAATGTCAAACAGATATATTAATATTCTGACTATACTACTTATTTCTCTTTACTAGAGCATTGATTGAAATTTACATGCATTTTGGCTAAGGGCAAAGGTACGCTCTTTCAGATAAGAACCTATATCATTCTTTGTTTTTAATGCTCCTAAATGATGTATATTTAGTGTTTTTATTACTCTTTATAAATTTATTCCATAAATTAAGAACTGTTCTTTAAATTATTTCTGAATAGTTCTGCAGCCCACAATTTTTTGAACAATTATTGCCACATGCTTGAAGATGAAATCTAGAAACATCTTAGAAATTCTTTCTGATGATGCAGGGAGAAATAAGAATAAAAAATGAAAATAATATTTAAAAATTTTTAAACTCTATTTTTTCTACATTTTTGAAGTATAATTGATAAATAAAATTGTATATATTTAAGGTATACAATATAATGATTTTGTATATTTATATATTGTGAAATGATTACCACAATGAAAATAATTAACACATCTGTCACCACAAATACAAAAAAACGGTAAAGTAGTTTATTTTGAGGATTATTTTCGTATAATAAATGCTATTCTGAGAAATAATAATGACATTTTATGGTCCTGATATTTTAGAAATATTTTACTTTTTAAAAAATTTTATAATTTTCTATGTGTTCTCTGAAAATGCTAGTTTAATAAATGAGCAAACTGAAGTTAATATATGTCATCTTGGTTGAGGTCACAAAGTTACTATGTTTTCACAAATAGGATTCAATCCAACTTGCTTCATGGCAAGAACTTGTGCTCTTTTCATTAGGCCTTGCTCACCTTCCTCTCATCATATCTCTTGAATATATTTAAATTTATGAAATTAATTAAGAAAAATTTAAGTCAGTATTCCAGTTATCATACAGGTAATTCTAACAATAAAGAATCTTAATATCCTTACAAAAATGGGCCTTTGTCTGATCATGATCTCTTAAATATTTAGTCCTTTAAATCTCCTACACAATGTGTCCAATGTAGCTGGGCATTCAAAAATACAACTTAATGTCACATAGATGCCTGTAGATGTGGTTGTTTACTGAGAGACTTCAAGGACATCTTTATTTGGTAATTAATATCCAATCACATGAATGTCATGTAAATCATAATCTACCTTATTCTCGACTTGTGAATATTCTATTTTTACATAGATATTGGATTTCTCATGTGTTTTATTAGAATGTTTTTTAATTTTATTTATATTATAGTACCATTTATTCAATTCTGTTCACAGTATACGTTCAATTTATATTTTACGTATATTAAAGTTAGGTTTTCCTCATATAAATGGGATCATGTACTATTTGTTCTTCTGTGTCTGGCATCACTTAGCATAATTGTAGCAAATGGCAGGATTTCCCTCTTTCTAAACACTGAATGACCTTCTATTATATGTGTGTGTTATATTTTCCTTATCCATCCACCCCAGGGATATTTAGGTTGCTTCCATGTCTTGGCTATTGTGAATAACGCTGCAATGAATGTAATTCATTGGAGTGCAGATACCACTTTGAGATCTTGATTCAATTCCTGTGATATGTACACAGAAGTGGGACTGCTTTATCATAAGGTGGTTCTATTTTAATTTTTAGGGAAACTCTGTACTGTTTTCCACAGTTGCTTCACCAATTTACATCTCTATCAATAGTGTATAAGGGTTTCCTTTTCTCTACATCCTCACCAATACTTATCTTTTATAATTGGCCTTTATCATACACCATACACAAAAATCAACTTAAAATGGATCAAACGTAATGGAAGAAACATAGGGAAAAAGCTTCTTGACATCAGTCTTGGCAGTGATTTCTTGGATATAACACCAAAAGCACAGACAACAGAAACAAAAAAATGGGCAAGTGGGACTATGTCAAACTATAAAAGCTTTTGCACAGCAAAAGAAACAATCAATGAAATGAAAATGGAACCTATGATCTATGAAAATATTTATAAATAATACATTTGATAAAGGGCAAATATCCAAAATATATAAGGAACTCCTACAACTCAAAAGAAAAAACTCAAATATTCCAATTTAAAAGATAGACAAAGAAATTGAATAGGAATTTTTCCAAAGAAGATATACAAATGAACAGTGGTGTATGAAAACTTGTTCAAGATCACTATCAGGGAAATGTCAATCAAAACCACGATGAGATATCACTTCATACCCCAATAGGACGGTTGTTATCAGACATATATTTTAAGAGAAAGAATGTATCTGTACTTGTTTATACTTTAAAGAGTATTAGGTACTACTTATTATTTCCTTTCCTGTATCACATGCTGTAATTTACTAGAAAGAGAAGTAGATTATTAGCCTCATAGGACTCTGATTCTTGTTAGACTCCAGTATTACTTATATGGACTTTTAAGTCTTTCTGTACATATCATAGGGTAATCTGAGTGAAATAGTTTTATTTAAAGTGCTTAATTATATGTATTAAACAAAAAAAATAGAAGAAGAAAAAATAATTACTGTAACTTGACTTACATCCAAAACTAACTTGAATCCAAACACCAAATGTGGATATATTTTGCTAGAACATTGTGGGTGTTTAGGCAGAGGCAGATGTAAAAACAAATTGCTATTTTTTAATGACAAAAATATTACAAGAAATAAGAAAAAAAAATATAAGAACATTTCTTATATATAAGAAATAAACTAGAAGTAGTGCTATATATAGAAATTTTAAAAATAAAGTTATACTATATTACAAATTTTGAAAATCTTGATTAAAGCAATGTTTCTAAAGAAAATATAATCACAAAAATTTGTGAACATAAATATATCCAAAAAGTTTGTGAATAGCCTAATAATTGTGAACAAAATAAAATATCAAAGAAATCAATTAAAAACATCCCAATTTAGATTATTTTTAGCATAGATGATTTCAACTTTCATAAACATGTCATGTCTTTCTTATGTAAACTATTCCAGAGAAAACAATAAACTCATAATGTATTGAATAAAATTAGCAAAATGTTGATTACAAAGCTGATTTATCAATTTGAAAAATTAAAAATCTTTCCTGTAAACCACTTATGAATGAATATAGAAATAACATTGTTAAATAAAATACTAGTTGTTTCAGCAGAACTTTGTATGATTTGGCAAATATATTAAAGTAAAAGTTACTTAAAGAATGCAAGTATCGGCCGGGCGCGGTGGCTCACGCCTGTAATCCTAGCACTCTGGGAGGCCGAGGCGGGTGGATCGCTCGAGGTCAGGAGTTCAAGACCAGCCTGAGCAAGAGCGAGACCCCGTCTCTACTAAAAATAGAAAGAAATTATATGGCCAACTAAAAATCTATATAGAAAAAATTAGCCGGGCATGGTGGCGCATGCCTGTAGTCCCAGCTACTCGGGAGGCTGAGGCAGGAGGATCGCTTAAGCCAAGGAGTTTGAGGTTGCTGTGAGCTAGGCTGATGCCATGGCACTCTAGCCTGGGCAACAGAGTGAGACTCTGTCTCCAAAAAAAAAAAAAAAAAAAAAGAATGCAAGTATCATATCCTAGTAAAGAAACAGTAGAAAATTTAAAGTAAAGAGGGTGAAAGGTATTTATTAAAATGTAATGTCTACTTGTTAGAGTACATGGTGGGACATGATATATAATACATACATTTTAATAATGGAAGAATTTAAGAAATTTATGAATGCTTTGCTTAATAAGGTAAGGAATAACTCATGCTAACATAGCTCATTTTATATCATAATAGATATTTTCATTAAGAATTAAGAACTTGATTTCTAGATAACTTTTGGCCAATAAAAAGTAAAGTATCAGCATTTGAAATTTTGTAGAAAGTGAGAATCCTGGATTACAAGAAAAAAATATAACAATAAAAACATTAGTAATATAAATGATTATAAGATAAAAGTCTAATAAGTCATAAACATTTAAACAATAGTTTATTAGAAAATATGAATGGGGGAAAATTTTGTTGAAGATGATGCAAAAGAATACCAAAATATTTAAAAATGTGTCAGATATACTAAAAAAGGAAAACAGTTTACTAAAATATTTAAATAAAAACTTGAGAAGAGATGTACCATGTTCCTAAGACAACTGACACTTGCAAAGAAGCTAATAAACAATGAATGAAATAATGTCTTTTGCAGAAACTTGGATGGAATTGGAAGCCATTATCTTAAGTGAAGTAACTCAGGAATGGAAAATCAAATACAGCATGTTCTCATTTATAAGCTACGAGTACACAGGGGCATGCAGAGTGTTATAATGGACATTGGAGAGTCAGAAGGGGAGAGGTTGGGAGGAGGGTGAAGGATGAAATATGACCTGTTGGGTACCAGGCACACTAGTCAGGTGATGGGTACAGCAAAAGCCCAGACTTCATCCACGATACAATTCATCCATGTAACCAAAAAAACACTTGTACTGCTATATGTATTGAAATTGAAAAATAAACACAATATTTTAAATGGAATACACTAACAATTTAAAAGATAGATATTATAAAAAATAAACATATGGAAAGTCACATAATACTAAAATGTACACTATATAGGAAAACACAGTAAAAGAAACAGAAAAGATAAAAAGCATATAAGAGAAATAACCAATAAGAAACCAAAGTGCAAATTTAAGACATTAAGAAAAAAATAATTATTTGAGGTAAGTAGAGGCGATTCTTAATGGTCAAAGCATCACTTCCAGGGAAAATATAACAATTTAAAACTTATATATAATTATTAAATAATATGACATTTAATTCAATTCCAGTAAAAAAAACCTAAAAAATTATTCAGGTAACTTTAAATGATACAATTCATATGCAAATGTAATAGCCTCTTTTCCTAAAGTAGTAAAAATAAGAGGGATGACATTCCTTAAAGAAAACATGTGTATGTTGTACATTTCTGTCAATAATGTCAGTGTAGTGTTAATGCAGGGATAGAGCTCAAGAGCAGTTTTAAATGTATAATGAAAAATCACATAACACAAGTTCCTTTAAATGTCAGTGAAGCAAGTATAAGCAATTCAATCCATAATGCAGTAACAGATAATTAGATATGGGACCCAAGTTTAAAATGTTTAGGAAAAAAATGGAAGATCTAGATTCAGGAAAGATATTCCTAACATAACAAGAACCAAAACTAAGCATAGGGAATACTGATAGTCTGTTGCTATTAGAAACTACTAGAGACAAATGCATAAAGATTATAGACTTGAGACATTTTCAATGTATGAACAAAAATTAGAAATATATATGGAAATATATACATATATACACATAAATAATATGAACAACAGAAGCACACATATGTGCAGAAAACTCTAAAAGAAAAGCAAAGGCAAAATGGGCTAAAGTCACAAATAAGCAAGTAAGAGAATATGAAATTTAGATGGATGATAAATTTCAATGTGTTAAGTCTCACTGGTAACAAGTAAACTGAAGATTAAAACTAAAGTGAGACAATATTTTACACTTATAAAACTGGCAAAATTTGATGTACATAAACATTAAGACACAATTTAGCAAAATGTGCTGAAATTTAACACATGCATAAGCATGCATAAACTAAATCAAAAATCATTCTTCAATTTACATACCCCAGCATAATTCTCACACATGTGCAGATGGGGAAATGTAAAATTGTACTAGTAGAAGCATTGTTTTAAATGAAAAAAAAGAGAAAGGAATAAGGTAAATAAATTATATCACTAATAAAATGGACTTATATTCATCAATGAAAATAAAATAATCAACATTATCATTAATTAGGTAAGCGATCTTACTCAAATATAATATTTAAAAAAATGTTGCAGGAAAAGGCATATAGTAGAACAAGTTATAAAGTATTGATAACATGCAAAAACAATACCTTTATTAATAGGAATGTATATAGTTAAAAAATGTTTATCATTATCTTCAAATTGAGGGTATTGTATTAGTCGGGGGATAAGAAAGCAAATGTTATGTAGGAAAGGCACATGGGGCTTTAATTATAATAAAGACTCTTGTTGTATGGTAAACATAAGTTATTTGCAATATCTTTTATATTTTGTATGTGTAAAACATTTCATAGTGAATTTAAAATGAATAAATGTGTATTAGAGTGGTGATGAAAACAATTCAAATAATTTAATATGTATACAATTAAACAACTTATGGGTGAAGAGGCATTAAATATTACACTCTGGATGATATGTTGCAGTTGGAGCCTCAACTGCTTATAGATTCTATTAAGAAGACATAAAAAATCTAGTTATAGATTCTTTGTAAGGAAGAGTAAGATAAATCATTTTAAATACTTAAATGAAGCAGAATAATGTGCTACAACAGAGAGAAATGCAAAAGTAAATGTTCTATAATGCCACAGTTCTAGAAATGAATCATACATAAATATTTTAAATGTATAATTAGTTGAATATAATAAAGTAATTTTAATAAGAAAATGACACAGATGTTTGTTATAGAATGATAAATGATGAGTAAAACATGAATAAACATACATTAAACCTTGCCTAGATACCTAACATTTGTTTTTTTTTTTTTTTTTTTTTGAGACAGAGTGTCACTTTGTTGCCCAGGCTAGAGTGAGTGCCGTGGCGTCAGCCTAGCTCACAGCAACCTCACACTCCTGGGCTTAAGCGATCCTACTGCCTCAGCCTCCCGAGTAGCTGGGACTACAGGCATGTGCCACCATGCCCGGCTAATTTTTTTTTTTTTTTGCTATATATATTTTTAGTTGGCCAGATAATTTCTTTCTATTTTTAGTAGAGACGGGGTCTCACTCAGGCTGGTCTCGAACTCCTGACCTCGAGCGATCCACCCGCCTCGGCCTCCCAGAGTGCTAGGATTACAGGCGTGAGCCACCGCGCCCGGCCGATACCTAACATTTGTGATCTCAAATATAACAGTGGAAATTACTAAATGACATTAAAGTAGGAAAAATCTTACAGATGCCTTCCACAATTCAGAAAGTTCAATGACTTCTGCTGGACTGTGCAAACTGAAGAAAGATACCAAGGCTCATTACAGATGATCTCTTGATTGAAAACACGATTACAGCACACACATAATTACAGTAACTGTGAAAAAGCCTTATCATAATCTCAAAGTTGGAGAAACTCGGGTTTGAACTTGAAAAGCAGACGGAAACAAGTAGCTTGGAAGCCCCTCTTCCGCCGCAGGTCACCCTCTCGGCACACAGCTGCCCTGGAAAGGCACAGCTGTGCCTGGTTCTAGCAGACGGGGATATCGGCCGGATGAAGGGGCAGCCTTATCTCCTAGTCTCAAAAGAAGATTCTAATGTACACAGACCCCAAAACCAGCCTTCTTATTCAACAGAGGGAGGCAGCTGAAGAAAAAGACCTATAGTACTTCAGAACAGACTCCCCTGTGTACCTCAGTGGTTCTCGACTTTGGCTTTACAAGTGGAGTCAAATGGAGGAATGTTTAAATTACTAATGTCTGGGGATTGTGGCTTACCTGGCAGAGGGTGCATATTTGGGCATTTCTATTTTTTTAAATGCCCCACGTGAGTCTAATTCTCAGCTACATTTGAAAAATGTTGGTCCACCATTGATGTGCTCACTAGGGTCATTTCAGCAAGAAGTAATAGCAAGCACAGACAGGAAGGTATACTGTGTTAAACAAGATGTTCCTAAGTACAGCAGGGTTTGGTGAATTCAGTGTCTCAGGGTGTCTTCAAGGACTCAAACACGGCTTACTTCCGGAGCCTGCCACCCTCTGTGATCTCATCTCCCTCCTTTGTGGCCAAAGAGGAGCAGGACCTACCTTGTCATATAACACCCAAAGGGAGAAAATGGTTCCGTCTTCCGAGGTCATTTCCAAGGGTGACAAAATTTCTCCAAAAGTTAGGACTGGGTCACTTGTCTACTTCTGAGAATGACAATGAACCTGTGAGGGGGGTTGTCTCTGTCGCTCGCTGCTCAGAAAGCCAGTTGCTTAGGCAACGGGGACTGCCACGGAAGAAAGGATTGTTGTGGAGGACGCATCAACCGGGAAGCAGGGAAAACAGCCTCAAAGCCACCTCTCCGACCAACGGGGTGAGGGGTTTTTATGGAGGTGAAATGAATAATGCATGATGGGAGTGAGCATCAGTACACGTTGGGGACATAGTGCAGGGCACACAAGCGCAGTGAGAAATCATGCTGTACATACAACCCGTGATCAGAAATGGTGGGTAAGTCACTCCTAGGGCAGGGACTTCAGTAGGATAGTGAGCTAGGGGTTAATACTGGTTATTTTTTCAGCCTTGTGGGCAGGTGGGATGTGGGGAGTAGGCTGCCCAGTGGGTCCTTGGGCACAATCTGTGCTGGGGTGTTGCTTATCTTGTCCTCTCTGGACAAACAGGTGCTGTAAGGCTTTGTAGTTATCTCACGGCTTCAATGAAGTTCCACTGTTTGGGGGAAAGAAACTCAAAAGAGAATGCATCAATGCAACACAAGGTTACAGAGTTCTTGTCTGCAAGTCTTACCAGCCTGGGAACTTGAGACATAGAAGAACTACCAAAAACAAACAGAAAACCCCAAAAACCAAACTATTAAAAAAGTTTTTCTTTTTGTTTTTCTTATGGAGCCAATTACAAGAGCACCACTAACAAGAGGAACAGATTCTCTATAATTACCCTGTACCAAATAGTATTTACTCAAGGCATTTGGAACAAGAGCAGACACAAGAACAAATGTGGGTGCATAGCAAACTGATTTGAAAATCTTCCTAGCTTTTGTGATTTTTAAAAACTTTTACAGTTTCTTTTCTACATTGTAAACTTTCTTTTAGTAACTCACATTTGAGTTTAAATTAAGTTTAAGCATCATGTATTAGATATACAAGCTTGTATTAGATATGTAAGCATTATGTATGCCTAAAAAAATCTTTTCCATATCTACATATTTCATTTGTGAACAAACATAACTGATTCTTGTTAATAATGCAATTTAATTGACGGAGCCTTCAGTCCCATGGTGTATATATTACTTCATCACTGTTTTGCATTTACCCCATAACAAATGATACTGTCATTCAGTGTCCTGGGAGCAACTATTGTGCTTTGGAGAGAAAATGCTGAAATTATCTGGCACAAAAATTATTCAATTAAAAGTGGTTACTACTCTACATATATATCAGTACATATTTCCGATATCTCTCCATCCATCTATTTATCTGAAATCAGGATCATGTGTGTATCTGTGCGAGGCAGAGAGAGAGACAGAGACGGAGACTGAGGCTGCCTCCGTGTGCCTGGGTTTCACCGTTGCCTTTGGCTTGCAGTGCTGAGAACGGTTGGTTTGTTGGTTTAAGCTTAGACTGTCATTTTTTTACTTCTGTTCAAATGTTTCCTCATTGACATTATCCACCCTTTTAACCAGTTAGAACCACATTATTTAAATAGAAGCTGTAGATTCCTTTGGGGAAAATAATTTTTTCATGCAATTTCTGTTCGTTAGAAAGTGAGTTTCAATTATAGTATGTTTAATACTTTCGAAATGCATCATTATTGTTATCTGGGGGATGAGTTGCCATTAAAAAAAACAAAACAAAAAAAACCCCATGAATTGCAATAATATAACTGTCCAAAGTACTATTGCAAACTGCTGTGTTCTTAACATTGCCCTATTTTGTGAAATAACTCAATGTATATATGTTTTTTGCACCATAGAACACTGGTTGTTTGAAATAATGTTTAGTGGGATATAAGCTATGAAAATGTATCAACTACTGTTGACAGAAGCTCCCCACCCACAATATCACCACTGCAAAGTGATTATCTAAGAGCCTCCAAGTTTTACTGACCCATTGGAATCAGTGGCTCTTTTTCTTTCCTTTTCTTTTCTTTTTGTGGAAGGGAACAAAGTCTGAAAGAAACAGCAGTTCTTAAGTGAGCTTATTTAAAGGGAGAAGTCTATCAGATGGATGCAGCAGTTAATGTAAGACAAGCAAGAAGAACTATGTCCTCAGATTAAGCAGGGTTTAGAAGGATCAACCAGGTACTCAGACACATTGATCCAAACAGAAGAAGGGGCTTATGTCTTCATTTTGGAAGGGCCTTAGTTTAAAACAGCTTTGTTCGGTTAAGAATATTAGTTTTTTTCAGTGTTATTAAACTGTCTCAGTGAGATCAGCAAACACATGATGAAGACTATTATAACATGAGAGTTCATTTGTTATTGAAGACCCCTGGCGTTTTGTGTTCTGTGATTCATATGACACCAACGTCTCTGACATTTTTCAGCTTTTGCCTCTAGCCTCTCC
This sequence comes from Lemur catta, assembly GCF_020740605.2. Taxonomy (NCBI): domain Eukaryota; kingdom Metazoa; phylum Chordata; class Mammalia; order Primates; family Lemuridae; genus Lemur; species Lemur catta. The sequence goes on along the minus strand of NC_059153.1, from coordinate 5,844,797 downwards.
CTTTCAGTATTTCCTTTTTAAGTTTCCTGAAAAATTAATTTCTTAAATAAAAGAGAGAGGTTAGGCATGAGGGTGTTTCAAAAAGAGGGAAGTAGCAATTTCCTATTTTTCTTGATCAATGTTCTAATTCTAATATTCACCTTTTGTGACTCTCCATACAAAAAATGCCCATCTTAAAACTATGAAAATAAATCATGTGATTAAATTGCTTGAATCACTCTTTTGATTTTTTTTTCCTGTTAAGTTTTATATTTTTTTTCTTGTTTTATTGGTATAAGTTTGCCAAAAAGTAGTGTGTTTCATCATACAGTGATAAATTTATTGCCAATTGATTTTTTTTATTACAAGACATGAATACATTACCATCATGTGTACAAATATCTGAGTCTCTGCTTTCAGTTCAGTTGGGCATATACTCAGAAATGGAATTGTTGGACCATATATAGTAATTCTATGTTTAATTTTGGGGGGACCAACATACTGTTTTCCATAGCAGCTTTTTACATTTCCACCAGCAATGCAGAAGGGTCCCAATTTTTCTGTATCCTCACCAACATTTGTTAATTGGGTTTTTTTTTTTTTTTTGAGACAGAGTCTCCCTCTGTTGCCCAGGCTAGAGTGAGTGCCGTGGCATCAGCCTAGCTCACAGCAACCTCAAACTCCTGGGCTTAAGTGATCCTTCTGCCTCAGCCTCCCAAGTAGCTGGGACTACAAGCATGCGCCACCATGCCCGGCTAATTTTTTCTATGTATATTTTTAGTTGGCCGGATAATTTCTTTCTATTTTTAGTAGAGATGGGGTCTCGCTCTTGCTCACACTGGTCTTGAACTCCTGACCTTGATCGATCCTCCCGCCTCGGCCTCCCAGAGTGCTAGGATTACAGGCATGAGCCACCACGCCCGGCTAATTGGGGTTTTTTAATCCTATTTTTTGGGTTGCCTGTTCACTGTGTCGATAGAATAGTTATCCTAATGGGCATGAAGTGGTATCTGATTGTGGTTTTGATTGGCATTTCCCTATTGATTGGTAAGGTTGAGTGTCTTTGCATGTGCTTATTGGCCATCTGTATAATTTCTTTGGAGATATGTCTACTCAAGTATTTGCCCATTTTTTAATTGGAATGTTTGTGTTAAATAAACTGAGAGAGACTCTTTAAAAGAAAATGATGCTCATTTGGGAACAGGGCATTGTAATGGGAATACACACGTCACAGTAAACTTTGTGTGTATTGAGGAGATAAAGGGAGACAAAGGTTCTTCAAGGAAAACAGGAGGAGGATTATGTAATTGCCTTACAATAATTACACTTGCTACAAAGATCAATAACAAGGGTGACGCCAGTCCAAGGTTGGTTGGACAGACATGGGCAGATGTCCTTCCAGAAGTATTATTATTTTTTTTCTGGTAGAAGTTTGTAAGGTTATGATGGTCTTTGTGCTGCCAGAGTTTGTGAGTAAAGTGGTCGGTTTGGCTGCTAGTTCTGCGACCTGTGTAGAGAGCATGGCGCCAGCGTCTGCCGCTGGCCAGGGCTTCAGGGAACCTGCCGTCAAGGTGGAAGCTGAAGGGAGCAGGCCTGTCACATGCGGAGGGTGGGAATGGGACATGGAGGAGGTGGCTCCAGGCTCTTTCAAACAACCCTTGAACTACTGAAGCCAGAGCTCACTCTACTGCAGGGAGGGCTCCAGGCCATTGATGAGGGACCTGTCCCCGTGACCCTAACACCTCCCGCCAGGCCCCACATGCAACACGGGAGATCTAGTGTCAGCACCAGATCTGGAGGGGCCCGATACCCAAGCCGTGCCAGCCACGTGTGGCTCAGCCACAGCCCATTTTAATCCTTCCCTAATCAGCAGGCTGCGACCAGATCAGTCACAAAGCCTTTGGGAAAGTTATTTCCTCTGGCTAAAATGCCTTCTCTTATTTCTTATATACCTTTCTTATATTTGTCCTTTAGATCTCATTTTGAACAGTTTTGCTTTGAGACAAGCTATTTCTTTAATCATTTTATGTCAAATAAACTCCCACATAAATTGTTACATATCCTGACACATAATTAATTTTCTGCCACCTCTGCCTTTTGGCCTTGTTTTACCGGAAGCTCTATCAGGACACAGGATCGCTGAAGGCAGAGACCCTATTTTTTCACAATCATCCCCATACCCTTGTGGGACACGCAATGGGTTATTACTTAATCTTTCCTCATCAAACAGATTATTCTTAATGCCGATAATTAAAATAGTCAAATGGAAAGTGAGCTTGAAATAGAATTGATGACCATAAACTCTGGAGCCTTCATTTCAGTAAGTGCTGCTTCATAACGTTTGTGTGAGGGGACAAGGTGTTTTTCCTCTCTTGCATACGTTTCCTCATCTGTAAAATAAAGCTAATAATCATGTCTACTTTATAGAATTTCAGTGAAATAAAATAAATGAATTAAAATCTTAATACAGTCCCTAGTACATCAATGCTTCATAAAAATCAGTGATTATTAATTTCATATAAAAATTAAACGTGAACAATGATCACAAAAGGAAAATGTACTTAAGATAGTCTGTGCTATTCTGTAACATTTCTTTCGGGTGTTTCGAGCACAAGGAAAGCATAATCAAATGCATGTCCATAAGCAGCCCACAACTTCTGTAGCACAGTTAATAGCCTACTGCTTTATTTTACAGAGTTGAAGTCAAAGACATAATAAGGGTAATTGTCTTTCACAAGGTCAAAAAATACAGTCTTGAGGATATGGTTTGTTTGAGATGAACTGATCTGCTTAAGAAAATTCATGTTTATATTGCATTTAGTGTTCATTATAATTCCATTCAGTGTTAATAAACAGCTTGTAGATAAACCCATAACATTTCAAAAGACCTTAGAAAATGTGCTTCATGTTACAGAATGAGAACTAAGGAAAAACAACAAAAAAAAGATACCTTCTGAGAAGCCACAATGTGGCAATCTCAAATCGCCATTCACAGCGCTGTTCTCCTGTGCCCACCTGATACGATAGTGGCAAGTGCAAATTGCCAAGGTCACTCGAAGTGTTGGCATTTTGTATTTGTGGTTTTGTGTCTTCACATTCCGTATTTTTTCCACAGCACTCTGTTGAATCAAGGTTATTTCAATCATTATAATATTCTTTGTTAATTATCAAACACATTCCCCACTATGGGGCAAGTGAGGTGAATATGTTTTACTCTTTTCTCTGCTCTTTAGACCCAATTTGGGGCACTTTGAAATATTCTGCTTTACCCACTATGAGAATTTCATTAACAAATGCAAGTGTCTAGTAGAAAGCAAACAGAATATCAAAAAACATGGACTGTTACGATAATAGAAAAATTTGAAGGTGTTAGGAGTCCCAGATGTGGTAAAAAAAAGAGTTTACATCATAGCTTATTAGCTATTATTGAATAACTGAGACACTAATCAAATAAGAAATAAAAATTAAACTTGGCATTTGTGTCCACTGGTCTAAATTCTCTTCTTCCATTCTATATTTTAGTGCAATTGAAATAATGTCTTTAAAATTTTATGCTTTTTATTCCTTTAAGTTCATGGTTCTCAAAATTAGCTGAGCGTTGGTATCACCTGGGGACCATTGAAAAGTTACTCATGGCTGGATCCCAGCCACAGAGATTCTAATTTCATTTATCTTAGGTGCTATCTGGACAGTGGGATTTTTTAAAACTCCCCCAGCTAATTCTAATGTGCAGCCAAAGCTGACACTCACGGTTTTAAGCAATGCTTTATTTCTATGCTTTTACTCCTTCACCAATCTAATTACAACTCATATTTCCACTGAATGTCATTTTCTCGGAGAAGTCTAACCTGATATCCCAAGGTATCCTTAATTTATACCCCTATGCTATCCTGATATCTACTCCCAGCCAAAACACTTGCAAATTTTTACTGACAGACATATTTAAGATTTGTCTTTTCTTCCAGAAAGACCCTGCAAGGGGGCAGGGGGCAGGGATTTATCTGTGTTTTCATGTTGGTGTTTTTAGTCCTTTTCCACTACAAACATATACAATAAGTAAAGGAACCCAGATGGAAAAGTGGAAGTTTCAATAATAGTAGGTTCAATATTAACATAGAATGTTATAACTAAATTGTCTATAATTTACTGAATACTCGTAACATAGCGAGAGATTTATAAGCATTAGTTGTAATTCTCAACAACCTTCTTAGATGTGATACATATAAAACAAAGTAATACACTAAAGGGTTAATAAAACTCCCCGAGGTCACACAGAAGAAGTAGCAGAGCCCCGTCTAAACTTACAGTTGGGTTGACACTGACACTTGTGCATTTTCTGCTATATCATGCTACATTGCAATACCATAAGAAAAAATACTCTAAAATTATTAGCTATATTCCAAAATAGGGGCAGTTATCTTGGTAACTACTGAATTTTTATCATTGGCAGTGTCACATGGGTGCTTTATAGAAAGAGCTTCAACTCCAGTGATGTACACTACCATGTTACCATGAATCTCGATTTTTATTTTAAGATGTATCTATACTTTCTGATCCATCTATACAGTGTGTGATGGTGTATAATTTAGAGGGACAGCTATGGTATCTTCACTATACAGGATTTTAGAGAATGTTTTATTATAAAATTTAAAGATAATATAACTCTGTTGTACAATTTGTATAAATTTCTGTTTAGAACACAATAAGCTGACTTTTGATTTTTGTGTGAAGCATCAATATCAAAGGTTCTTCACTGAGAGACAAGAGGTCTTCTGCCAGGCTTGGGTGCCCAGAACCCACACAGATTATTGCAGCGTGCCTGCAGTAAACAACTTACGTAGATATAAATTGTTTTTAATTTTTTAAGAAATATTTCATTATTATTATGTTCATTAATTATATATTAATATATATTCATTATCATTATTTAACTTATGTTAGTTTAAAATATTCAATGCTTAAAAATATATTTCCCTCACAAACATACAGCATAGATAATGAATATATTAAAATAATCTCCTGCAGAGATGCTTTCATATCCCAGAGGACTATTTTGAACACTGAAAACAAAGAAAATGCTTGCATTTTCAGGATGTAGGAATATATTAAAAGTTGAGGAAAATGCATGTTCAATATCAGCATGTTTCGTGTGTGAAGAAAATGTTTAGCTGGTAAAATGACCTTTTCATATGAATGTACTACTCTGTCTTTTATTTTTTTTTTAATAAATCAGGTTTAAGGAGTCTTTATCATATTGATCGTGATACATGTTTTCAGGTCAAAGCTGAGTGTGGTTATTGCATTATTATTTTTCATTTGGAACTTAATGATTTTCTGCCAGTAACTTTACAGGTCAATTTTAAACAAGAGTTGTTATAATCACTTGATTTATATATTTTCTAAAAGATGATGCCACAATGGAAAATCTTTCATCAGACTATCAGGTCTATAGAGCTTTTATGTTGTTGCCTTTTTGATTTTGAGTATTGTTGGAGATTCTCGATCAGGATTTTTTTTTCAATTTTAACATTCACATTATTTATATCAGTAAGAAGCTAGATGTGATAAATTGGTAGTTCAATATTCAACCCTGTGATTTAGAATAGATTTTTACCACATTCAGAACTGCCTTTATGAGAAATTATCAAAGTCTTGTCATATTGCCCTTTAAGCTCAGAAGAGTTTAAAAGAAAATAAGAGCCACGGTGTTTATAGTTAAAGAACCACATATAATTGTAATTTGCTGTAGACTTCAAACAATCTGTGAGCATTTTTCCTCTTTGTTACCAAATAATTTGATTTGAAAATATATAAAATAGGCAAAACAAAATTATTTAGTATATGGAAATTTAAATTTATCAGTCTGTCTATTCTAGCATTATAATTTATTTAAAAATGGCCTGATCATGGATATTATCCACTGGGCAAAACTTCATCTAAAATTAAATTTTTATTTGGGCATCGAATTTCATATCATTAATACTATATATGATTGACTCTCTATAATAGCCAATTCAATATCTACTGTGATTGTTCTAGTTGTCCTGAGAAGTTGTGTTATAGCTCTTTATAGTAGACAATAAAGCACAATTTATGAAACTTGTGTTTCATAAAATGTGATATGTATTTTTGTTATATCAAATGAAATCTCCATCAAAATCTGAAAACAGGTATATTCCCAATTTGCAAGTGTCATAAATAATTTCAAATATTCCATTTTGGAATTCCACTTTAGACAATAAAAGTTTTTGAGTTTATTAATCTTTCTTTGTTACAGATTTCTACTACTTACTGCTTGATCCATCTAGATTTTATTTTCTTACTGTTTATTGACATCTTCTAGTTTAGATGACTCATACTAGCTGCTCAAATACATTGCTTTATTTATCTCATTGACCTCAATTGTTTTGACTACAATTTTTTTTTTTATTTATTTTTGTTTCAGCTCATCATGGGGGTACATAAGTTTAGGTCATATACATTGTCCATGTCCCGCCCATCCCCCCGAGTCAGAGTCCCAAGCGCGTCCGTTCTCATTCTCCAGACAGTGCGCCTGGCACTCATCATGTTGTTTTGACTACAATTTTTATTAGTGCCCTGAGTGCAATGACATGGGTGACATCCAGAATCTAGGTCCTGGAATATCTCATTTATGCTTCCTCAAAGTAGTTCACAACGCTCTACCTCCTCTGTTATGACTCCACTTTGAAGTTTCAAACTCATTGCTGCAGTGTTCCATAGGAAAAAAAAAATCAGGTGTGACCCTTAACTGAAGAGAAGGTAAGAGGTTGAAACTGTCATTACTCTCACCTTTGCATGAGGATTTGGAAATTGACAGAGTGGCAGAACCATTCACAGAAAATTTTATCAGGTAATTCAGAGCCACCTTCACCACTTATCTTCAAAGTCCATCATCGTTAACAAAAGAAAGGAAATGGTTTGCAAGTCCCTCATAGATATTAGTGTTTTTCTGTAGGAAATTCAGGGACCTGGGATGAGTAGCCACAGTGACTACTGTTTACCATAAATTTCAACTTCTTCACTCACAGCCAGCAATCCCTGACGGAAGAGATATGCTCCCCATATCCATTAACAGGCGTGGAAGTAATGAGCCGTATTCATTCTACCACCACTTACTTTCACACATTCAAATGCGCGGATAAATACCACAGAATTTCTAACCTACTTAGACTTGTTCTCTATGAGTAAACTGGGAAAACAACAAAACAAGGGAAAAAACACCTCTGTTCAGATTGGAAAATATCCACAACGTTTTGCAGTTTATCCCATTAAGACAAGGAATCTATTTTTCACCAGTTGAATCTGGTCTTTGGCTTTGTATGTTTTTGTCCAATTGTCATTAACAATTGTGACACTAGGAGAGACTTATGAAGTGTTTGTGCTTTGGGACTTGCCCTTTTCTGCTTCTCCAGTTCTCCTGCCACAATGTGCACCCTGCCACCAGGGCTGCTCTGTTTGGGGGTGATAGACCACGTATAGAGAGGCCTCAGCAATCCCATTTGTCAGAAATGAGACGCCAGGTATAAAGGTGAGGCTGTCTAGACCACCCAGACACAGTCAAGCAAACCACTGGCTCAGCACAGCTCGGCTAACCGGTCCAAAAGAGCACCCAGACAACCCACAGATTTGTGGGTGTGGGAGTGGGTGGGTGAGTGGGTGGGAACAAGCTTTATCAATTTCAGAAACAAGGATATCTCCTTTCCTATTTTCATATATTCTTTTTATTTCAGAATATTACCAAAACTAACGCTTTGGTTACATAAATTGTCTTTGCTCCTCCCGCCACACAAGTGTGCCCATCCCCCAGACAGCGTGCACCCCACCCGTTAAGTGTGAATTTTAAGCAAATGAATTTATTTTTATTCTAAACCACTAAATCTTGGTTTGTTACGTTTTGCAGCAAAAGCTAAATGATACACATTTTCCCTTTAACTTTAGATATAGCTAGAGTATATCATGGAAAATGTATCAGTATCTCAAAAACAGATTTATAACTTATTGAAGAATGGTAACAAACAGAATGATAGTTGATTTCTTTGACTTATGGTAGTCAAAGAAATCAACTACCATATCTTATAATTCATTAAAAACAGGTGAACTTGGTAAATATCAAATATTAAATTTTCTCTAATTTTTTGCTATAATTGGTCTTTATATAAGTATTACATAGGTGACACCGTATGCAAATGCATATAGTCAACCATTTTTAACCTAGTTAAAGGTCATTTCACCTTATCCAAACTAACCCTTGAGCAGTGCTAAAAATATGACTGACAAAAATAACTGACTACTTAGTGATGAATACTCTATACTTGGTGGGGTAAACAAGTATTGAAAAGTCTTGATTTTATCTGATTATTTTACAAACTATTAAAGGGAATCATGAGATCAGATGAGTTGTGAGTTTGAAGACTCTTAATGTGTACTATAAAGGCAGTTTCCAGGAAAGTTTTCTTTAGATTTGTTCCTTACAAATATTCCATAAATCCCATCAATTCACACTATTTTGGTTGTTAATATAGCACTTCTTTCATTTGAGAGTGAATTTGATCATGCTATGTTTGATCATGCTTTTCATTAATTTTAATGTGCATATAAATTATCAGGTATTATTGTTTGCTTTATTGTCTATGCTTTTAGGGTTTGCTTATGAATTTGTGTGAATATTTCATGTAAAGATGAAACTAAGGCACTTTAAATCTTTTCAGGTTATTGTCATTGAATTGTGTTAAGGTGGCTTTTAATATGCATTTTAATTATAAATTTTTCAGAGTTATTTTTGTAGTGATTTTGAAAATATTCATTATTCTCTATTACTATGGGGAAAAAACCTGGCAATGTCATAATAAGAAAATTTTATCATTAAAAAATCTTGGTTAAAACTCATTAAAGTTGCCTATCATCGCTAATCATTAGGGAAATGTAAATCACAACTACAGTGAGATACTATTTCATAACCACTAAGATGGTGATAATAAAAAAAAAAGAAAAGAAAAGGAAATGGGTTTAGGAGGATGTGTAGAAACTGGAAACTTCTGTACATTGCTGGTAGGAATGTAAAATGATGCAGTCACTGTGGGAATTTTGGCAGCTCTTCCAAAGGTTAAATATAGAATAATCCTATCACATAGCAATTCCACTTCAACTCCCTAGAGGTGAAAATAGGTACTCAAACAAATATATGTAAATGTATGCTTATAGTAGCACTATTGACAATAGCCCAAAGTGGAAACAACTCAAATGTTCATCAAAAAAATAATGGATGAACAAAATGTAATATATATACATACACACACAATGGAACATTATTCACCCATAAGAAGAAATGAAGCCCTGATACATGCTACAAAATAGATGCACCTTGAAAACATTATGCTAAGTAAAAGGAGCTAGACACAAAAGGTCACATATTTTATGATTTATATGAAATATCCAGAATCCAGAATAGGAAAATCCATAGGGACAAGAAAGAAAAATGATGGTTTTCAAGGACTGTGGGGAGGGGACAGTGGACAGTGACTACTTAGTATGTATTGGATTTTCTTCTGGGGTGATGAAAATGTTTTGAAACTACATAAAGGTGGTGACTGCACAAAAAATTATGACTGTGCTATGTGTGACTGAATTGTTCATGTTAATATGGTAAATTCTATGTTGTGTGAATTTTACCTCCATTAAATAACATCTTAGTTAATAAATGTATGACACAAACGTGGTTGAAAGAAATTTCCCAATAAAAATTGTCCTGGCATTTTGATTCTTTCTCATATGCTAGTAAAATGTGCATTATACTAGCATATGATATAAGGTCCTTTTTTCAATCAGTTATTGAGATTTCTGGTATCTTTAATAGCTTAACAATTTTTACCACATAAAGAATCCCTTGTCAAACACAGCAATGTTTTGAAGACTTTTAAAAAGTTTTTGAAAACTATAAGTATACTCTGATATATTACCTAAAATAGACTACATTATTTTCCAAATACATTTTAATTGATTTCATATAATTTAAAATATTCAATTACTTGGTTAAATATTTTTAAAATTTAAAATTTTAATATTTTTAAAACAAAATCATACCTATGCCCATATGTTGATTTTAAAATATATATAATATTTTAATGTTTTTGCTAGCAGTATTCTGATTTTTTTAACTTTAAGATTCAATTACTTGTATAACCTATTTGAATCTTACTTCAAGGTGATTTTGATGTTTCGCCTCACTTATTTAAGAACATGCTTGGATAAAAGGTAAGCTTGCAATTTAAATGGATTTCCCTTTGGTGATTAATAAGATATTTTATGCCTTTATGTTTTTGGCATTTCAAGGTCCTTAATATATGACTTACTTTTTCAAAACTACACAGTACCCAGTAATAATATGTCAATGGTTGTTTTCTCCCTTTATCCTGACCTTTGTCATTATACTCAAAATTACTATCTTCAGGTTTCAAATGGCAACTATATGACAGTACCAGATGGATCCTTTCTCAGTTTTCCACTAAATTATCCCATGAAGCCACCCACTGAGTTCAAACACATAATGAGTCTGAAATTGAATAGTCAGATGAATTTTTTCCTTAGATCTAGAAGTGAAGCCATGGGCAAACTTCTGTCCCTTTTTAGGTCAACAGGTCTGTCAAAGGGTATGTTGGAAGAAAAGGAGGAGTTCCCATAAAGATTACTATGACTTAGGCGCTTCCTCTTATCTAATGAATAAACAAAGGTGATACAAATGCTTTGGATACACATATTGCCTTTGGAGCAACCAAGTCAGGACTACAAGTGTGCCCAACCCCCAGACATCACACACCATACCCGTTAAGCCTGAATTTAACCATCTCCTCCACTCCCCTCCCACCTGCTGGACACGGATGAATATTACTTCCATATGTGCACATAAGTGTTGATCGATTAGTACCAATTAGATGGTGAGTACATGTGGTGCTTGTTTTTCCATCCTTGTGATACTTAGTAGAATGGGCTCCAGCTCTATCCAGGATAATACAAGAGGTGCTAGGTCACCATAGTTTTTGTGGCTGAGTAGAACTCCATGGTATATGAAAAAATGCTCAACATCTCTAATCATCAAGGAAATGAAAATCAAAACCACAGTGAGATATCACTTAACTCCAGTGAGAATGGCTTTTATCAGAAAGTCCCAAAACAATAAATGATGGTATGGATGCAGAGAGATAGGCACACTCATACACTGCTGGTAGGACCGCAAACTAGTGCAACCTCTGCGGAAAGCAATATGGAGATAGCTTAAAGAGATACAAGTAGAACTACCCTTTGATCCAGCAATCCCACTACTGGGCATCTACCCAAAGAGAAAAAACACATTCTATAAAAAAGACATCTGCTCTTGAATGTTTATAGCAGCACAATTCACAATTGCAAAGATATGGAAACAATCGAATACCCATCAATACATGAGTGGATTAAGATTTAGTTTAAATTGGCCAATAATAAAAACTCAAAAGCAATGAACAAGGCTAGAATCTAATGATGGGTGTACTATAGTTTTGTTTTAAGCACTTTTTTTCTAGTCCCCAAATTTTCCCAAAGACAAATTAGACTAGGACCAATTTATTTGTAAAATAAGTTTTAGTCTTATATATTTGTCCAGATTAATTGCATAAAATTTAGTGAGAATAGTGATTTTTCCATGTAGGCTATTTTAAAATTGCCTTTGTTGGAACTTTTTTATAAGGAATCTCTGATTAGACTTTCAAAAGCCTTGAGATAGTTAAGTTAAGAATTTGCCATTATACTGTCTGTAATACCTACATGAATTGGGTGAATTTTTCTCTTCTCGAGATCTCAAAATAACTTGAGGTTCCTAGGCCGGTCAGAAGGTGATTCCACAGGTCAGGAATTTTGTAAAAGAACTGTGTCGACAAGATACCAGGCTAGTCTTTTTAAGGGGCTTTTTATCAGCTCTTTTAAAGTTAACCTCAATTCCTCAGAGCAGCCTGGGCATCTCTGAAAATATGCCATTGTATGTGTGTCATCAATTTGGAAATTTATAGTATAGGAAAACAGTGAGAGTCTCAAATACATGATCGACTTTTCCCCTTAAGAAACTAGAAAACAAAGAGTAATTAAACCCCTAGCAAGCAGAAAAAAAAAAAAATGCCATTTTAGTCAAAGCCTTGGAAAAGTAATCAGTGTCTCTAGTTGTGTCTTGTTACAAAAGAAAACAAACTTGTATTAAACTTATGTAAATAATTATATTGTAACAAATTAGAAATACAAATAGTTTTTAAATTTTGGAGAAATTAGGTAGAGAGAAAAATAAATGCTTTAAATTTTGTTCACAAAAGTATACTTTACACAATTGAAGTTATGAATAGCTCAAAAAGGAAAAAAAAAATTCTTGACTCCAGAAAACAAGATATAAAAAGAATCAACAATGTTTTTTATGACAAAAACAGTCATAAAAAAATCTTTTTAATCTTCTATCAGTTCAGTCCCATGTAATTAACTCTTGTTCTGTTTGATGTTGGGTTAGCAATCCTCACGAATGTGTCAGCTTTTTAATTAGCATTCTGGAAGTTTATACCCAGTCCAATGGGATGATCTTTAAAGTTATCAGAAAGCTGTATTCTGGAATACTTGTTAGATAGTCTTTTTTATGAACACTCTAAAGAAGTAATTTTAGACTGTACCTGATTATAATCCACTTTTTGAGAAGACTCAAAGTAAAATTTGTCTAGATGACAAAATTCTTAGAATAGACATGGTTAAAAACACAGTTGAGAAAAACACTTGGTTATCTTTGTGATAATTTAACAAAATAATTATATTGATTACTGATAACATATACTGACACATATCAGAATTTTAGGAATCTGACATAATTTTGGAACATATGTTAATAACACAGGCTGCGCTTCCCAACACCCAATCCTTTGCGTTGGTTTAGAAATTTAAGGGCAATTTTCTGTGCAATGAAGTATTACTGCAGTACTTTTAGTAGTAGTAATAACAATGAAAAGATAGTAAATATGATGAAACTTACAGTAAAATATTTTATCCTTGGTAAATTAAAGCCAAATGAACATAGCTCTGGAATTCAGGGGGCAAAAGGAAAGGAAAGTGCTAGTAGAGATAAACTCTGAATATGACTCAAGTTCAAATTTATGGTGATATGTAATGATTAATATGGCTTGTAATTTTATAGTGTTATTAAGCTTTTCAAAGAGCCAAATAGGTCCTTTTTATAAAAGGAAAGTTTTCTATTTTAAGTTCTGCTGTTAAATTTTCTTTCACCTATTTCTTTCCTTCTACTTTCTTTAGATTTACTTTGTTCTTCTAATTTCTTAAGAATCTTAGGTCATGATTGTATGCATTTCTTATATTCTAATATAAATATTTCAAATTTTAAGTTTGTGTCTGAATACTGATTTTGCTGCATCCTGTGTATCGTACAATTTATTTTCATAATCTTTCAGTGAAAACTATTTTCACTTTCTTTGTAACTTCTTATTTTGACCTTGGGCTGTTGACACAATTTCTAAATGTCTAGGATTTCCTGTATAGCTATTGATTTCTAACTTGATTTCATTCTCAGAATATTTTCAATAAAGAAATGTTATTTCAAACTGTACATATTAAGAATTATTTTTGACTGAACATTTAGCTAAATGAGCTTTAAAATGTTATTCAAATATTATATATTTTCACTGATTTTTGTTTCTAGGCATTAGGTCAATTGCTCAGAAAGGGATATATTTATGTCTTATTCTTATCTCAATTTTTAAAATTTTAAAGCTGTAGTAAGTATAAACTTCTAATGTTTCTGATGAATTAAACATCTATTTTGTAATGTTTATCTTTGTTAATATGCTTCTATTTTTATTGCATGTACTCTTCCATTCATTTATTCTCAGTCTAAGACTTCTGTAGAAAGCATATAATTGTTTTTTTCCTCATGTTATAAATTCTTGAAATATCTGAACATTATTTTAGTTACTTTTAAAACAATGATATGGTCGGGATATACGAGGTCTGTCTGGAAAGTATCCAGCCATGAAAAATGAAAAACAGAGACATTTATTGAAGAAGACACAAGACACAAGAAACACTGTACACAGGACAATGGTGCCTCAGTCCCTTCAAAGTAGGTGCCTTGGGAGCTCACATGGTTCTCCCAGCGTCTCTTAACCCAACCCGCACACGTTCAACATTCTCAGGTGTTCTGCTTGTTGCAGGCCTTCCAGAACGTGGGTCACTTTTAACAGATTCTCAGCCGTATTTGAAACATTTGTGCCACACTTTTATTTGTGCTGCACTCATTGCCTTGTCCCCAAAAGCCATCTGAATCATCCGAATATTTATGTTATTAAGTATGGAATGTCCAGTTCCCTTAGGTACTAAGTTTGACAGTTGATATCTCTGACATTTCACTTTGACACTTCTTGTTTTACTTTTATTGTGAAGGTACATCCTCATTCTTTCAAATCCATGGTTTGGCTTGTGATTATCTTTCAAAGTATTTTTTAGAGCAATTTTTGTGAAACCATGGATAAGTCAAAAATTCATGTGATTTTTGAATATGAGTTCTGTCGTGGAGCCAATGCAGTGCAGATAGCTTGAAATATCAACAAAGTGTTTGAGGATGTGACTAATGAACATACAGTACATTGATCATTTCAGAAGTTCCATTCTGGTGATTTTAATCTCAAAAATGAGCCACGTGGGTGACCTGAGACCAAGGTGGATAATGATGAACTGAAAGCTGTAGTGGAAGTTAATCCATCTCAACCTATGCATGAATTAGTAGCAAGGTTTGACGTTACTATTCCAACAATATTGGACCATTTGAAACAAATAGGCAAGGTAAAGCAGCTGGATAGATGGGTACTGCATGAATTAAACCAGCATCAGAAGAGAAATCGTCTGAAAGCTTGCCTTTCTTTGCTGTCACGACATAAAGGTGAACCATTTCTACACCATATCATTACCTGTGATGAAAAATGGATTCTTTTTGACAATTGCAATCATTCAGCATAATGACTGGGTAAAGATGAAGTGCCAAAGCACAGTCCAAAACCCAATATTCATCAAAAAAAGCTGATGGCGTGTTTGGTGGTCCAGCACTGGTATTATCCACTACAGTTTCATGAAACCTGGTCACTTGATTACAGCAATGTCTACTGCAACCAATTGGAGGAAATGATGAGGATGCTTGCCATTAAGCAGCTGAAATGGGTCAATAGAGACAGGCCAATCCTCTTGCAAGACAATGCTCGATCACATGTTGTACAAACAACGCTGCTCAAACTACAGAGGCTGGACTTGGAAACTCTCTGTCACCCACTGTATTCATCAGACCTTGCACCAACTGACCACCACTGCTTGCTTCCAGGCTTTGAACCACTTCTTGCAAGGAAAAATATTCAGTTCTCAACGAGCTGTGGAAAATGCCTTTTGCAATTTCACCACTCGCTCTCTAGGCTTCTTCTCTGCTGGCATAAACAAGCTGCTGTTAAGATGGCAAAACTGCGTTGATAGTTTAGGTGCATGCTTTGATTAATTGTACTGCTTCTTGTTTGGGATATAATAAACTTTTGATTGAAAATTTGATATTTCATATTTAATGGCCTAATAGTTTCTGTGGAGGAATGTTGAAGCTTAATGCAAAATTTGATGCAGATGCAGATTCGTCGCTCTACTTGCTCAGTCACTTTGAATGCAGTGTCCATGCAGTACACGTGCTCTCTCAGTGGTGGCTGGCAGCCCCTGACTCGCACAGCGACTCGTCATTGTTCACGCGTGTGCATTCCAGTCTACGCGCCTCGGCTGCCAGGTTACTTAGATGTCGTGCAACTGTTCTCATTATATTAACAATGGCTGGGTACTTTCCAGACAGAGCAATTCTCATTTTTAAAATGAGTCGTTATTTTGTCTAATCCACCTAAAAGTATAAATAAATAACATTTATGATAAAATAAGCCTTTATCATATATAGACAATGATCCGTATGCTAAACAACTCATCTGAAGTCTTAAATGTCCATGTTCATCCTTTTTTTCATACACTTAGAATAATTTGCCTTCCTGACTTCAATACATATGTTTTTCATTGCAGGCTGTATATTTAAGTTTAAATTCTAGCATAGTTTGACCTTTAGTTTTGACATTCAGTTACTTGCTATCAAAAAAAAAAAATCTGACTTCTGATTGTTTTACTGAGGGCATGCTTCATAGATTTTCAGATACTTTTAATGTGTTGTTATTCTCCATTTAATCATTTCAGATCTATTAAAGATATCAGCATATAGTTCCTTAGATTGTCATTAAAAGACTTTAAAATGGCTCAGTACTGCAATTTCTTCACATTGCTCCATCTACATAAACATTAAGCAACCGTTACATTAAGCTTTGCCGATTAGATGAATGGAGAATATGCTCCAAAGCCATAATTTGTCTGCTCACCGGTTCAAGAAAATCCTTGCTTTAACTTTGGTATTGCTCTATCTACTTTCTAAGGTTTCCTGAACCATTTATCTCCTAACGGTGACATTTCTTACTAAATAACAAAAATAAGTGAATAGAGAAAATCATACTTACTACTTTTAAATACTTTCAAAATAAACACTGTTAAGCAATATGTTTAAATTTCCAACATGGCTTATCACTTGGCAAAATTTTTTTAGTGCTCATTTGTTTGTATCTAAAGTAAATGATATTTTTCCTTTTAAAATTGTTCAAGTATTCTTAAATTCCAATTATTCTTAATTCTAGGCTCATTTTAATCCCAATTACTATGAGGACAAATCATTCTTTTTCAGGATAGTCCAAAAGAAACTGCTTTCCTCTTCTCCCATTTTATACGTATGGACTTACCAAGACAGCCTTAATGTTTCTTTCAGCTGTGGTAAACTTTATTTTTACTATATAGTTGTGTATCTTTATAGGGTACAAGTGATGTTTTAATACAGGCAAAGAAGGCGAATTAATTAAATCAGGGTAATTGGTATCCATCACCTCAGGTATTTATCCTTTCTTTGTGTTAGGAACATTCCAATTCTGCTCTTTATTTTAAAATATATCCTAACCTATTGTTGATTATAGTCACCATGTTGTGCTTTAGACAACTGTCTTCCTGACTGTAGGCACCTGGCCTCCCTTTTCTCAGAGCATTTACTGTAGAAAACTTGTAATTGTAAATTTTTTTCTGTTCCTTTGAAATGTAAATCTTCTCCTAGCATTTTGTGAGTTTTTAAAAGTCTGGAAATGTTTTTCAAGCCATGTCTTTGGGTGCCATCTCTTTGAAAAGTATCAAAGGAGCTGGCGCCTACTTCCACCTCCCAGTCTTTGTGCCAATGCAGGAGCCCACGTTCAATGAGTGACAGTTAACACTCACACACTAATTACTGGATAATCTCTCATGGCCTAATCATGACCCAGCTCCTCCCTAATGTCTTCCAGTTCTTTTCCACTAGTTTACTCCGGTGCTTAAAAATCCTCCTGCTTTGTCTTCAGTGGAGTTGAGTTCAATCTCCTTTCCCCATTGCAATAGTATTGAATAGACTTCCTGTTTAACTCTGTTCACTGTAATTCCCTTAGTAGGGCTACACAAGATTTATATTTATTCCTGAAAAAATAAAGTGTGCACACTAAAACTTGAGGCTCATTTAATATAGCGACCTAATTATCAACATTAAAATGTATGGAGTGTTTACTATACAAAAAAACATTTATATAAACCAACTTATTGAATAATGAAAACCAACACACACCCACACAGAGATGTGTGTGTATTTCTGCATAATTAACCTATGGTGTAAATAGAGTGCTTTGCAATATAGACAAATACTTAGGTAGTTGGTATTAAAAAGAGAGAGTTCTTATAAATTCTCTGTTTTTGTCTAATCCCATTATTGAATTTTCATCTCACTGGCATACAAAAACAAATATCAGTAAACTGATACTTTAAAAAAACTTGTATTTTTTTTGTAAATGCTATTTCTAACCAGTGTTCCAACAATATCAATGAAGTGATAAAGTGCACAGTAAGCCTTGTCACATGGTAGGCAACCAACGAAATAGGATGTTCATACAAAGAGCAACAAGGTCTTTCTTACACTAGTGGGAGTTTCTCATTTAGATGAAGTCTTATTGGCTGTCAAAAGAGGATTCAACTTTTCATGTTCTTTGGTCATTTTCTGGTTCTATTCACTGTTTTATTGACTCATATCCCAAGAATCAACGTTGAGAGTTGGACTGCTAACTTCCACTATTTTTTCCTGTAACACTGTTACCTTTTCACCAAGAAAATTAAATTCTATTTTTATTTCACAATATACCCCGAGTCAAAATAATTTTTTAAAAATTGCCTAAAAGGCCAATTTTTCTTAAGACAGAAAAGGCTCAACGTCCCAGTATTCCAACAGGCAAGGTGAAAACCAGTACTTTTCTGCTATCTAATAACTCAGTGGAAAGAAAAACACAAAGTTAAGGTGTCCAAGTTAACCATATTTGAAAAGACAAAAACATATTCAGACACATATGCATTATGTGAGATAATTTTATGCTGAACAGAGATACAACATTTGATACTCAGTTTCCTTGGTGTTGTCTATTTTCTCATTTTGCTCTCTTTCCTTAAATAAGATTGGCATGTACCTCATTCCTAAACACTTATGAAATTACTTAAATCAGAAAATGTTGAGTATACTGGACATTTAGAATCTTTCAAAACCTAGGGATACTTCTCCACAATGTCCACAGTGCTGTATTATCTCCTCTCATGTAACATCACAATTTCAAGGTGCAAATTACTGTATCATGGGAATGTTTTATTTCAATCTATTGTTGAAATATATATTTCCATGTTTTCCTATAATATATTGAAATAAAAGGTAATAGATGTTAGAAACAATGGGAGTTAAACCATTAGTTCATGAACAGATGGTTTATGTATACAGCATGTATTTATAAATTATATAAGCTATGTAAACCATGATTTTATACCTAACATGTTATTGCTGAATTATACTGAAATGTTCCCTGAAATTTCTGTCATTCCTGAGGATGTTGTAAACCATAAGAAAAATTTGCCACACAAAATAGCTTTTCTCAAACATCTGCTGCCAAGAAAGTTTGTTTGGAGCTTGTGATGATGGATGAATTTTTGACAGGTAATTGCAATTCAGATCAGATGCAGACAGATTTATTACCTAAAAGTTTCTAGTTTATTAAAATCAGCATTGATTTATTTAGCACCCTTTCTTCCCTCCATACTGTCTTGCATTTTAACACTCTTTGGGAATTAATAATTTAGCTATGATACCTATAATTTATACAGTTGTTTAAAATATATTAGAGTTTTCGTGGCTCTGCAAACAAAATCTTAAATAGGGAAGTATTTGCAAAATTAAGCAATGCTCTTGCATTGTTATGAAAACAAACAAAAAATCACGGCATTTCCATAACTGCACTCATCAATAATTTGTCATTAAAGGCTTCCAATTTTTATGCACTATTTCATCTAACAATTGATTAAGTTTTTTGTGAATCCATCATATAGGCATTAGCCCTCCTTTACTTAGGTCGTTTTCTGGAAAATTGACTCTGAAATGGAAAATTGCATTCAGAAAGTGTATTGGGCAGTGTCTTATGGATTAACCTTTGAGGGGAGAGAAGGAAGTAAGATTTGGACAGAGGGAGGAGCTGAATGGTGAATCATTTGCAACAAAAGTCTCAACAGAGGCTGCAGGGAGCTCTGGAGCTTTAATGACTTTAAGTAAAGGCAGCAGACCTTTATGCCATTATCCTTTCCCCTACGTAGACCAATTAATACGGGCTCCCTTCAGAGGGAGGGGGGCAGGACCTGTGAGAAGCCACTGTGCAGAATGGCCTCAGCTGGCAGCCATTAGTCACACACTCACCTGCCAGTGCAGCTGATGACGTAGTGCCTGAGTTCTGAAGGCAAACCCGGTGTGTGTATGTGTGTATCCAGGGCCCCTGACTTTCGATAGTTTCACTTCCATTATTTTCGACTTCACAGCGGTACCTATACCACCATTTTGTTTTTTCATGTTCAGTACAATATTCAATAAATTACATGAGGTATGTAACACTTTATTATGAAATAGGCTTTGTGTTAGACAATTATTCAGAACTGTAGGCTAACGTAAGTGTTTTGAACACATTTAAGGTAGGCTGGCTAAAGCTATGATCTTGGTAGCGGAAGTGTATTAAATGCCTTTTGATTTATATGTGCATATTAAAATTAATTTATAAAAGTCAACATTTTTATGTGTCATTTATAAATAAGTCTAAAACTACATACCATTAGAAATGAGAGTAAAATTAACAACAGATCTACATGCATCTTTACCAAACACATTTGAAGCCATCTCTGTGTTCTTTCCAATCACATCATCTACCATTTTTTCTCCAGAAACAATTTTCTATATTTTTCTTATTAGCCATTTTCTACATGTAGCAGACTCCAAGGAGAGATGAGAAGAGTAAATAATTTATTAGAAAAAATGCTGATGAGGAAAAGATGAGGGAAGTGGGAGCTAGGGGAGCCGAGAGAGCGGTCAGATTGAAATGAGTGGAGACGAGACACAAGGAAGAAAGAAAAGTGAATCTAGCCATATAGAAACTTAGTACCAGCTCAGTGACTGGATGCATAACACTCAAATATTACAAAAGGCCATAAACGTAAACTGGCATTACAGCACCTAGTTCTGCATTGGGGGTTTGGAGCAAGCAACTACACAATACTTTCAGGAAGATACGATAATAGCATCTTCTTTCTCTAAATATAAACTTATAAATTAAGTCTCATTTGATGAAAAACAATCTCATGTTCAGAAAGCCAATATTTCAAATAAATAATCACCACCTAATTTCAATCTAGGTCATTATAAACAAAGCTAAATATTGTATTAGTGTGTTCAAAAATATAAATAAAGGAATATCAACATAGAAAAAGTCCTCACAAAATAAAGCAAGAATAAATAGATATGAAAAAGAACATGCTGGAATATATATCTATACATCTATGTAGGGCTATATCTTTGTATCTGATCTCTATCTACATCTATGTATTAGGCAAATTAAAATTTATACCATCTCATTACAAAGGGAGTAAACACATACAACCAAATTAGACATAAACTCAAATTTGGAAGATATCTCAAAAGATATCTAGACAACAGTATAGAAGGTCATTTAAGAATCACAGATGATGTCACCAGGCAGGAAGAAGTTCATCTGAGGTTTGAGCCTGCACTCTGCCTGCAGGGCCTGAGCTCATTCCTGACGAGCCCTGTGCCTACTTCAGGGCATTTTCACACCAAGACATGGCAAGTCTCCTGGCTAGAGTTGTCCAAAGTCCTCCAGCTTCTCCCATCTCTACCTCCCTCAACTTTAACATAATTGCTTCATTTGCCATAAAATCTCTAATGCTTTTTTTTTTTTTTTTTTGGTCTAGGGGAGGTAAGGATGCTGACTATCGAAGGAAAAAGTTTTATCTGCAATGGCAATAGTCAGTTTGTTTATGCACTTCCTATCTCTCTCTTAAATTGTCTTTTTAGGAAGTACGACTGCCTTCAGTACGATAATGGGATTTTATAAGGAATGTAAACCCAAAAAGTTGAATTATTAGTTCCAAACAAAAATTCTTATTCAAGGATAAAGTTCTGATTTTTAAATATTCAGGTTTTGCAGGCAGAAAGCATGTGCTTGTCTCCATAGAGTATTTCATGGGGGACAGTTTCTTAATGCAGATGAGACAATCTGTCTTTGCTAAGGAATGTTCTCTTTGGGGAAAAAATAGGTTCCGTTTCAACACTCCACAAGTGATAACTGAAGCATTTCAAAAATAGAAGCTCCTAGATGTGTTGATGAGACAATATGTCAGTGCTAAAAAAAAAAAAAAAAAAAAAATCTGCTTGAAAAGGCTAAATTTCACCCAGTCCCCACATGCCAGTTATTTAAATTTCTACAGCTGTGTCGCGCTGGCAACCCTTATGGTTCATGAGATGGAAGAAGAGGTGCTCATTTTCATTAGTTACTGATATGTAGTGAAAAACGCACATTTCTCAAAAACGAACACTGATTTAAATTTTCCCCTTTAGCATAGTAAGATCATGCTTCATAAAAACTTCAGTTTATCAAAAAAATCCCAAAACAACACATGTTGGCGTGGATGCGGAGAGACAGGAACACTCATACACTGCTGGTGGGAATGCAAACTAGTGCAACCCCTATGGAAAGCAATATGGAGATACCTTAAACAGATTCAAGTAGACCTACCATTTGATCCAGCAATCCCATTATTGGGCATATACCCAGAAGAACAAAAGTCATTCTTTAACAAAAACACCTGTACCCGAATGTTTATAGCAGCACAATTTACAATCGCAAGGATGTGGAAACAACCCAAGTGCCCATCAATCCACGAATGGATTAGTAAACTGTGGTATATGTATACCATGGAGTACTACTCAGCTATAAGAAATAACAATGATACGACATCTCTTTGGTTCTCCTGGAGAGAGCTGGAACCCATTATACTAAGTGAAGTATCCAAAGAATGGAAAAACAAGCATCACATGTACTCACCAGAAAACTGGTTTCCCTGATCATCACCTAAATGTACATCAGGGAAGGATACCAATTGGATATCAGACTGGGATGGGGGGTGGGGGGAGGGGATGGGTGTATGCCTACATGATGAGTGCGTTGCACACCCTCTGGGGAATGGTCATGCTTGAAGGTGCAGACCCGGGGAGGTGGGGGGGGGGAGGGGATGGAGGTATGACTACATGATGAGTGCCAGGTGCACTGTCGGGAGAATGAGAACGGACGCGCTTGGGACTCTGACTCGGGGGGATGGGTGGGACATGGAAAATGTATATAACCTAAACTTATGTACCCCCATGATGAGCTGAAATAAAAAAAATATATATATAAAAAAAAAAAAAAAAAAAACTTCAGTCTCAGAATTTATTAAAAAAATAAACTTTAAGAACTCAGCTGTACACAGCTGAGCAAAAGCTGTCGCCTGCTAATCTTCACTTTGGTGAGATTATAAAGATACCAGACTTGGAGTCAGGAAGCTGAATGTAGTTATTGTTGTTTTTCTCTTTTGTCTATGTGGTTTAAGGCAGAATTCTTAATTGTCTAGTTGTCAGCTTTTCAATTTAGGGAAATTAGGAAATTCTCATTGAGGTTTCCTTAGCTCTGAAAATTTCTGATTCTATGATACGCAAAAATGTCACAGTGCAACCTCCTTTCTGTTTGAGGAAGTCCACCTGTCAGAGAGCTTTTGTTCATGCCATTCCTACTGAATTAAAGACCTTTCTTATGCTCTTGATCTAATTAATGTCTGTTTATACTTCTAGAAGATAAAAGTCACATCATTGAGGAAATTTGCCCCCAAAATTAATGACTAGATCAGTTCTCTTAATATTAGTTCCCACTGCTTGTATATGCACCGACGTAGCACTGTGGAAAAAAATAGAACAGGTTCAAGTGAAAGTGTTAGGGTAGCAGGCACAGACCTTTAAATGAGCCCACATTTGGCAAATAATACTGAGGGACGCAGGTTTTCTAATAAAATCTGATGGGCAAAGTATTTATTCCTATTCTCTTCATTTAGCCTAGGACAACACGGTGTCAACTTAACCGCCCGTCATTGCTGACATCTAAAAACGAGAATTGAAACAACAAATCCTTTAGCTTTGGTTTTACATTTTCCCTCACCTGTGATATTTTTCCCAACTCTGCATGTTATCACACTGAGAATTTGGCTGTTTAAATAAAACTTTGGTCAAAATATTATTCCTTATACTCTCGAGAATTTGCTCCATTTCCATTTATTCATTTGTTTTGGTACAAAAACCAAAAACTAATCATATATATTACTTTGTAATAACCTGATAAATCCCACAGAGATTTTTAAGGTTGCATGTTCTTACCAGAGCATGCTTATTTGTGTATGTTTTCCACAGTTCCTATCATGTAAATTGCTCTTAATTGTTTTATGCTCTTTGTTTTGAATTTCTATTTGAATTTTATAGGATGTCATTAATTTTCTGGTGCTCCTTTACCTTAATACCCAGATCAACCTGTCTTATGGAGTATTTTTTTGTTTCTATGCAGTTGGTTAGACCCCTCACTCTATGCAATTATGATGGTTCACAGAAATAATTAGAAATGGCAGTTCTGTTAGCAACATTCTTCTATAATTTTAAGATATAATTCATATGTTACAATTATGTTTCTTTGCTCTTCCTCTTTTTTTAATTTCAGCATATTACGGGGGTACAGATGTTTAGGTTACGTATCTTGCCTTTGCTCCACCCAAGTCAGAGCTTCAAGCATGTCCATTCCCCAGACGGTGCACACCGCACCCATTAGGTGTGAATATACCATCCCCTCCTCCGCTCTCCCATCTGCCCGACACCCAATGAATGTTACTACTATATGTGCACATAAGTGTTGATCAGTTGATACCAATTTGATGGTGAGTACATGTGGTGCTTTTTTGTTTTTCCATTCTTGGGATACTTTGCTAAGTAGAATGGGTTCCCATGATAGTTTCCTTGGCTGTGCAGAAGCTTTTTAATTTGATCAGGTCCCATTTACCTGCTCTTTCTCTTAAACATTTAAAAAGAGTGGGTAATAAAATTCATCTACGTTAATTATCATCTTGAAATAGAAGCCTCCATTTGTACACTTAAATTTCAAATAGGGAAAGTAGAACATGTCATATAAAATGACTTATAAATCACATAAAAATGCCAGCTTTGAAATAAACAAACATGTCTCTTTCTTCATGAGACAATGATTTATTCCTGATTTTAAAGATGTTATGAAATCAATAGCTTTCTTATTTCTACTGTCACCTGGAGGTGAAATATTAATATGGCTGTCATTGTTTTACTTGCCTTGACACCTCACAGCTAATGCAGAAAAACAACTTGTTTCTTGTCTAATGCATTACCGCTATGCTCAGTCATCTGTCGGAGATCAATACACCAGTAACAACGATGTCTCCGCTTATTCCTGCTGCTTAGGTGCATATAAACACAATTGTTCAAAGCAGTAAAAATTAATGAACTATAGATACCAGTATAAAAATGGACAATCTTAAAAGCAAGTTTTGAATGATAACACAAGTTGCAAAGTAATACATAAAGTACAATACTGTGTGTAAACTGTTGTATAATAAATTATTTAAAACATTATATTTATAAACAATAGCATAAAACATGCATGGGAGTATGGGAGTAATAAATCACAAAATCAGGATATATAAGACAATAGAACAGAGAACTCTGAATTTAATTTGTAATCTTTTTTACTTTAAAGCCATCTGAAGCAAATGTAGCAAAATACTAAATAAAGATGGAAAATTGGTAAAAACCAAACAAAACAATGGTTCACATGAAAACCTGCAGGTAAACATCCACCTGAAATTTTGATGAAAAAGCATGGCATTCCTTTGTGATCTTTTAAGTCACTTATTATCTGGCAGTTTCTGCATCTGTTTCTTATTTTCTAGGTCCCCATAGGTTTTAGGTTCCTGTTCCTAAACAAAGATAGCTACTATTATGTGTATTATCATAAGGCTAAAATTCAGCTACTCAAGATTAGGTAAAGTGGTTCTCAAAATTCAAACATTAGAGAATAAAGGCACTTTTAAGAATACATAGCAACAAAACCAGCTTAGTTGACCCTTCACGTATACTAAGTGCTCAGATATTTAGTTTTCAAGTTTTACTGAAGTATCAGGAACTCATAAAATTTATATTTATTTAGTTCAATATATTTGTTTAAAATGCAGACAACAAAGTTGTCATTTTCAAGTATTAAAGTTAAGTTGTGTCAATTACTTGTCAGGCAATTATATCAGTAATAGGGTATAAAAATGGAAAGAACTCTAGAGCTCATTTCTTAAAGCATATTTCTACTTCTGAGTTGTTTGACTTAAGATAATGGTTTCCGGTTCCACCCATGTCGCTGCCAAAAACATGATTTCACTTTTTATGGCTGAATAGTATCCCATTGTGTGTGTGTATACATATACATACATAAACACACACCAAATTGTCTTTATCCAGTAATCCACAGATGGACACGTGAGAAACTACTTAATGGGTGCCATGTATGTTGTGCAGGTGATGGATGCACCACTGTGCAATCTATACATGCAACAAAATTACACTTGTACTCCCACACTTATAAAAATAAAAAAAAAGCAAAAAGCATATTTCTTAACCAGATTAAGAAAAAGACAATTCATGTCATAAAGTAACATCTTTGCAAACATATAATTCCACATATTTCAGGGTTAATAACTGAAAAGGAATATTGAGTGAATTACTGAAACCTTGGGATGAGACCAGATCTGAGTTTCTGCCAGGCATCTTTCCAGTCAAATCACAAAAGATTTCAATTGATTGCCATAAACATTTATTCATCAAATTATCCTTTTATTAATTGTTTATTAATCACCTTTAGGGCTAGGATAATGTTTTATTTTATGCGTAGTAACTATCACAGAAAAACAGCCATTCAATAAATGGTTGCTGAGTAAATGAATATACATTTATTATGCTAGCTGTTCTTTTAAAGTTTTGTTTTATTTTTAACAAATAATAAATGGATATATTTATGGGGTATAATGTGATATTTTGGTATTACAAATAATCATTGGAAAATGACCATGCTAGCTGTGTTAAACACATCATCTTATATAATCTCAGAACAACCTCATGAGTGAAATCGGATTCCCTGTTCTGTTCAACTAATGAGACGTTAAAAGATTTTCCTAGGTTCATACAATGAACCATGAGTGACACCATAAATATTCTGACTCCAGAGACAGTTGTCCCCTGTGGTAATGACTGACTGTCACCCTGCCTTAATATTTCATTTCACATCAACCATGCAACCCACACACCTAAAAACCATAAAATACACAGTGTTCTTAAATAATAGACACTTTAAAATACTTGATTTAAATACATATATACATAATTCTACAAAAGTCTGATTGGAAATTATATTGATTTAGAATATCATTTTGCATGGTGATATTATTATTTAGCACACCAATTTATTCAATACTCTCTAATATTTCAGTAATCAACATTTTCCTTACTGTAGGGAAAATATCAAATGATATTGCATATGAACATAGATTCAATGATACTTAACAAAATATTAAGTCAGATATTATATAACAACACATAAAAGGATAAGACATGACAAGGACGACATTTATTCCAAGAATAAGAGACTGGTTCAATACTCATAAATAAATAAATTTAATTCATGTTAATGAACTGTATGATAAAAATCTTAATATGGAAAGAAAGCACTCAATCAAAATAAACACCCATTTGTGATTATAAACTCTCAAAATACTAGGAATAGAAGGAAACTTTCTTAATGTTAAAAAAACAGGTTATGTACAAAAATCTATAGATACTAATATGAGTGTCAGAGAATACAGCTTTCCCTCTAAGATTGGAAAAAAGTCAAGGGTGCTTTCTCTTCCAATGGTCC
This sequence comes from Lemur catta, assembly GCF_020740605.2. Classification (NCBI taxonomy): domain Eukaryota; kingdom Metazoa; phylum Chordata; class Mammalia; order Primates; family Lemuridae; genus Lemur; species Lemur catta. The sequence goes on along the minus strand of NC_059153.1, from coordinate 5,817,246 downwards.
TTCAGCATCATGCCAGAAGACCTAACTAGCACAGTACAGCAAAAAAAAAGAAATGCAGATAGGTTAGGAAAAATAAAATTGTATTTACTTGCAGATGAAGTCATTTTCAATGTAGAAAATTCCATGTTTCTATGGTAAACACTGTCATATGAAATTATGCTGTTAAATTTAAAATTTTAGAAAGTTGTCTGAAACAATTATATTTTATCCAAACTTATGATAAAATATTGCCAATAATTTCCCACTCTATTTCTATTCTCTGTAAAGAATATTTTCTAAATCAGAATACCAGATATACATATTCCTTTTCTTTTTACTCTAGGCATAACTATTTTGGAATAAGTTTTCTAATGGATAAGTCCAAATGTAACTCATTGACATCATCATTGTACTACTCAAGCAATTATATAAAAATAGAAATCTTAATCTTCAACTAGTTTTAAAGTAGAAAATAACAGGTCAGGTCTCACTAATGATTAGAGATGGTGAGTAGCCCTGGCTTGGGTGAGGCAAAGTCATCACTTGTAACCAAAATGTTTATACCCCCATAATATCCAGAAATAAAAAATAAATAAGGGGTCAGGTCTCATAAGAAAGGAATAAAGCTTCACAGTTTCCTTGAGTTTAGAAACTGTCAGAAATAAATTGCTACAGAGAAAATAACAATTTTTAAGAGAATCTCAAATACCTAAAATTGCACTGTTTCATATGTTTGAAAAAAATGATTATAAATAAATACACATATGAATAAGTAGATAAATGAGTTATGAATAAAGTAATTACTATTGTATCAACACTGAGTAAGCATGCCTTAAGTAATATTTTTATACATATCAGTCCAATTTTTTAACTATTGTTCTGAGGTTGTTTTTTTTAATTGCATCAGCCTCAAATTCTTAACTCGATTTTGTTAAGAGAGTTATATATTATGATTATTTCTGCATTCAGTTTATATGACAATCGATTTGGTTAGAAGAATTTTTACCTGTGGAACATAATGGCTAAGAATGCATTTCACTTTATCACTTTCTGTGCCATTTAACATTTTACATTATGAGAATTTATTATCAACTTATACATTATAAATTTTTTTAAATTGTGTATAAAATGATAAAATATAAGAACTTTTAATATAATTACATTTATTTTCTCATTTTAACTATAGAGACTTTTTCCATTGGAGATAACATTTCTTTTGTGCATTTTTAATATAAAGATTCCAGTCTCAATGTAGCTATTAAATAGACCTCATAACTGAAGCAAAATCTCTGTATAGCTGTACTTGGCTCTACACACTAAAAACTGATATGTAGATTTTACAACTCAACAATTTACTCCAAGTTTCTCAAGATTTTTCCTCAGTGGACTTAATCGATTCATTTAGCTAATTAAGTAACTTAATCTTATACATTTTATTCTAAAAAAATTAATTATTCAGCTATAGAACCAAATTACATTAAGAGAATAATTTCCCAAACGTTTTTGTTTGTTTTTTTCCTTAAGGGAAGCTCTACATTGAATTGCAACTACACTTTTGTGATTTAATTCACCATTTATAACTTCACTAGTATTCAGGAGACTTCTACAATAAATAATAGGATGGGCTATGAATCTCATATTATGGCTGTAAATTCTTAGCACAGGCTACATTTCACTGTTACACAGGCTGAATACCAGAAAGGTTTCCATGCGATAAATTTATCAATGTCTAAACCCCCTGATGAAATATTGCCCCTTTTTGCCCTTAAAAAGGTGGATCAATCAATATTATTGAGGGCTTTTCATCACCAAAAAATTTTTCATTAACATTTGAGACTTTGCTAAAGTTTCAAAACCATATAGTCTTCTCAGATTATTGCTGTCATCAGAATCTCTTTGTCTACTAAGTTTTAAAAATAAGAATTTACATCTATATGTGGTATCAGGTCTATTATCTCAGTCATAATTGTTTTCTGTTTTGAATTTAGTAACAAGAATCATTAAAATAAATTCAAACAATAATTGGTAAATGGCCAGTAAATGACATATATCCCAATTATTTGTATGTATGTGTAATCAATAGTTAAGATATAAATTTCAACAGTATGATGTGTAAAACAAATTTACCGTTTAAATAATTCTGGCCTTATTGGAAAAACTTATATATTAATAATTGCATTGAAGAGTGTTTGCCACAGACTCAAGAGCATACTTGTGTGTGCCACAGCACGACTAATTACTGTGAAAACTACATATCAAGCAAGTAAGAATTTATAAATATACATAATGTTTTTGAAGGAGACTTTAGACTTGCTGAGATTGTTTCTGTTTTCCAAGAGCTGGTAAGAATGGTCCTCATGATAATCCAGTGACTTTTTTTGTGATCATTTTACAAGATAAAGTCTTTGAGAAAACAAGAAAAGCATAACCATTTGTAAATGCTCCATTATTTAAAAAAAAAAAAATCGTGTCCAGATATCAATTGTTTTTGCAGAGTGGAAAATGTCAGTGTAAGTAATTATATCATATGCGTATACAGATTTTAAATGGGATTTACTCTTTTAGTATATAACATCTTTTTCTGCCATGCTTTTATTTTTTCAGAGTTTTTCCAAAGCTGAATATAATCCTTTTGTTGTTTAACTCCTGAAGGTTGTATTATTTTTTCAGACCACTAATGTGTCATAGTCATTGCTTTAATTCAAGTAAAGCCATGCACCATATAAAGATGTTATGGTCAACAATGGAAAACATATGACAGTGGGCCCATAAGATTGTAATACTATATTTTTACTGTACTTTTTCTACGTTTAGATACACAGATACTTATCATTGTGTTACTATTGCCAGCAGCATTTAGTACAGCAGCATGCTGTACGAGTTTGTAGCCTAGGAGAAGTATGCTGTACCATGTAGCCTAAGTGTGTGGTAGGCTGTGCTATCTAGATCTGTGTTAGTACACTCTGTGATGTTTGTGTGACAAGATGGCCTAACAACACTTCTTTCAGAACATCTCGCCATTATTAAATGATGCACAACTGTGTAACAGAGCTGAAAAGTTCCTTCATCACATCACAGAGCAATGCCTCATTCATAAGCTTGTGATGACGCTGGTGTAAACAAACGTACTGTGCTGCCAGTGTGTAAAAGTATGTCACGTACAATTATGTACAGTACGCAATACTTAAAATAATGATAATAAATGACTATGTCACTGGTTTACGCATTCACTATACTGGATTTTTTATCATTATTTTAGAGTGTCCTCTGTCTACTTATAAAAACAAAGTTAACAGTAAAACAGCCGCAGGCAGGTACTTCAGGAGGTATTCCAGAAGGCGGCATTGTTCTCACAGGAGGTGACAACATCATGCGTGTTTACTGTCCCTGGAGACTTTCCCATGGGACAAACTGTGGAGGTGAAAGACAGTGATATTGGTAATCTTGACCGTGTGTAGGCCTAGGCTAATGTGTGTGTCTGTGTCTTTGTTTTTAACAGAAGAGTTTAAACAGTAAAATAAATAAGTGAATAAATAATCTAAAAATAGAAAAACACCTATAGAATAAGGTTATAAAGAAAGAAAAATATCTTTGTACAGCTGCACGATGTGTTTGTGCTTTAATATGTTACTACAAAAGAGTCAAAAGATTTAAAAAGTCTATAAAGTAAAAATGTTATAGTAAGTTAAGGTTAATTTTTCATTGAAGAAAGAAACATTTTGTATAAATTCAGTGTGGCCTGACTGTACAGTGTTTATAAAGTCTACGGCAGTGCACGGTATTGTTCTAGGACTTCACATTTGCTCGAGACTCACTCACTGACTCGTCCAGAGCAACGTCCAGTCCTGTGAGCTCCATTCATGGCAAATGCACCTACAGCTCCACCATTTTTTTTAATCCTTCATATTATTATATATTCTTACTGTAACTTTTCTATGTTAATCCTGCCTCCCCCTCTGCAATTCTCAAAAATGGAGAATGAAATAGATAATACGTGAGCCAACTTTCCATCTATTGGGGGAAAATTCCAGGGAACTTCTGATAAAATTCTTAGACATCCAGTAACTGAGCCCCTATATCCCACGGCACCAGCTTCGATTATGCACCGTTATAAGGGCTATTTCTCCTTACCTGCATCCATTTCCTGCCTCACTTTAAGGCATTTTTAATTTATGTCAACAGTATTATGGAAATGTGTTACCTAAGTTCTGCTTTCAAGGAACACAAAATAACATAATTGCTATCAGAAGTGGCCATTGGAAGTAGATCCTCTGAAAGAGAATCTGGAATTTGATGACTCTAAGATAAAATCACTAGTAGGACTTTATTGCTGGTGGGAGGTGACATAACATCGACAAGCTTCCATGTAACCCTTACTAAACCTCTAAACAGTGGTGTATTGGTGTGATGTAGATATAAAAGAGGAAGCAATGGACTTTGTAGTATCCCTAACATTTGAATCGGATAGGAGCACTCACTATTAAATATTGAGGAGTAGGCAGGTATTTATTAGTTCTATTGGAAGACTTAAAGGAGAAATAGCAGGCTCAGTTCTGAAACTCTAAACTCAGTTTATACTATGAAACCAAAAGGCCCCTATGACAACATTTAGAGACCCTTATCATCTACAGCTACCAGGAAGCCTGCTACTATATAAAAAATCAGATCCAGCATTTAATTGGAAGCATAAATCTGCACAGGAATTTGAATGTGCAGACCTTACAAGGTTTACGTGCTACAGTCAATGTTGAGATAGAAGAGGAGTGAGACGATGCAATCTGTCCTGGAAACATCTGACTAGGAAATGTGAACATCCACCTGCCTCTGAAAACTCAAGACCAGAGAGACAATTCTCTTCTGCAGTTACTTGCAGGAAGCCCTTAACTCTGTGGTAACGTCATCATTTACATCATCTGGAATAACTTCATGTGCTCCTTCATGGTACATGACTATTTCACATTCTTTCGTGCATCCACTTCTTGGTCCACCCTGTTTATTCTTTACTCAATTAACGATTTTGACAAGTATTTATTTGCTTTAGATCTGAAGTACTCATAAATTTTTTGATATAGTGATATAGTAAGTTTAAATTGATAAATTCATTGAGATAATAAGGAAATATACTCCTGATCCTGGAAGAAAGAACCCAGACCTACCATGAAAACTTTCCTTCCAGCGGTATTATTTAGATTTACATTTTAATTTTCCTGAATACTAATGACATTTTGTATTTTTTGTTTTTATCTGTTGGCTATATGCATGTATTGTTAAAAAAAAGTATGTGACCAAGACTTTGCATATAGTTCTTTACATATTCTGCATGAAATATGTTGTCAGATATATGTATATGTATTATTGTAAATACTTTTTTCCACTCTGTGGCTTGCCAAATCACTCTCTTCATGGTCATTTTGGAAGACATGAATTCTTGATTTTAATGTAGCTCAATTTATCAAATGTTTCCATTCTGGTTAGTACACGATGTCTTGTTTAATATATCTTTTACAACTCAAAGTTAAGAAAGGTATTGACCTATGATTATTTCTCAAAACTTTCTTGTTTTCCCTTTTACATTTGAATCTGCTGTTTATTTAGTATTGGTGTTGTGTCTATGGTAGAGGTCAAGATTAATGTTTTCCTTATGGATATCCATTTGATTTGGAATCATGTATTTTAAGAAACCATTGTTTTCCTTATCATGTTAATGCCAGAGGGGATGAAAGTCTCAGCTCCCTGGCTCCCTACTCAACGCGCCCTGGCAGAGCGGGAGGTTCCCCCTCACGGTCTGGGGAGGACGGAAGTCTAGGCTTCCCCATTGGCCTTTGCTGGCATGGGTGAGTGTCGGGCCAGACTTTTTTCTGTGGTGTTTGGCATTTATTGTCTAAAAGTTTTCTTTCTTGATAGTTTTCTGTGTTTCTTGTATTTTGGTGAGAAAGATTAGGCTTTGGCAGGGGCATTTTTTGTGTGCCCTGGTGGAACGTCAGGTTTTCTGGCTTATTCTGCCCCAAGTCTGGGGTACATGAGGCCAAAAGCAAACCCAGGAAGTTCACCGCTGTGCTGTGTTGATCCTCAGGTCTTGAGGTCCTTCTTGGTTTGTTCTGCCTCCTGTCCACCTTTCAAAATCTTTATGATTGTTTCAAAATGTAATGTCCAGGGTTTCTAGAAGTCCAGAGCTGGAGGAATTGGGAAAAGTATGTGTGCATCTACTTGATCTTCCTAGAAGCAGAAGTCTGACATCTTCTTGGGGTTTCAACGTCTAGCCTTCACGTCTTTGAGAGAACAAGCAGTCAGAGTAACAAGACTCCCACATCTCTCTGTGCTTCCCCCATGACGAAGATCTAGGCCAAACAAGCTCCGCTACTTTGGCAAGTCTAAATTTATTTTCCTGCTCGGCCCATATTATTGCTGAAAGCTCAGCTAGACTATTTCCTTTATATTAGCAACTCTCCATCTGACTTCACAGCCTTTTCTCTTTACAGCTGAAGAATTGACGCATGGAGCCAAAACAAAACTGGCATGAACGTTCAGTGCGCTTTTGTTTTCTAAGGGATTTCAGTCCCATTAAATTAATGGCTTCCTCAAAAGTTCTCCAATGCTTCAAAGGGGTTATTTTGTTTTAGATATATTACTGCAAGCATTTTCAGTCATTATCTGCAAGAACACTGGTTTTCTACCTACTACTCCATCACAGTCAAAAGTAAAAGTACATATTTTGCTTTTTAAAGGAAGAGATTAATGAAGAGAACCACAAAAAATTACAAAGTACATTTCAAAATTAGTCCCTTTCATACATGAAATCAAGGATATGTATGAAAAATAAGATTTCATATATAAAATAACAAACCATTAAAATTGAAATGCTTTTAGAAATTCTAAGTTAATGAAAATAATAAAAATTTTAAAAAGCCAAAATACATTAGGAATACTATAGATTTTATACTGATGAATACACTGTGAATTAAAAAAATATATTTTACCTTCCTGTGAAGAACTATTCATGCAGTAAACTTGAAAATCTAGATAAACACTCACTATATAATTTTACACTTGTTATAGACACACAATGTTTTCAATGAATTATAATTGTTACCAAATAAAAATCTAATACATCCATCAAAATAAAGATTTCTAGCTTATTTTAAAAAGATGGAAAATCCAATAGTACTAGAATTGCATTCCCCTGTGGAGCTGAGTAGTTGCTGCATGTTTTGGACAGGACATATAGTCAACACTCTGCCATAACACTGTCCTTTCCCCAGTTGGCTGTGATGTTACAGTCAAGTGAAACTGCAGAAATTATTTTTCTTGAAATATTTTTTTAGATTAAAAAAAGTAAAGTAAAAAATTGAACAGACCCACAGCTTTATAAATATCAGACAATGAAGGTTTTGCCAAGAAGTTTGTACATTGTGAGAAGAATGGGCAAAAACACGGTTGATTGAAATAGTTGGAAACCTAGGATGTGATAAAGCCAGGCCACTTATTCACTTCCATTACCCGCCTTCTACCTGTGGGCCAAGTCTTACCCTGGAAAGCTAAATCAAGGAATGGTTAATAAAATTTTAACAAACCAATTATCTTTAAAGAAACTGTAAAGATGCGTCAGGAATATAAAGACACAAGACTCAGACATCTTAAATGGTTTTCTTCTATATATACTTTAAGAACATATACTATAAAGTATTCAAGAATCATTTTAAATGTATTCACACACTGATGTATGATAGAGGGATGGAGCACAAATTATAAAACATGGGTATTTTCTTTGTGGGGAGCAGCACATTGTTCCTTCCAGATACTGGGTTTGGGTTTAGGGAGATTTTAAACTATGATTTCCACACTGCTCTGTTGTTTAAATTTGTTATAGCTATAACCTTTTGCTTTGCAATTTAGACAGTTACAAAAAAGCAAAAACAAGGCTAACATTTTTGATAAGTATTTTTAAATAATGCTTATCTAATTAAAGGTAAATATTCCCTGATAAATATACAAAGCCGTATTTCTGTAAATATATTTATTACTTTTAATCTCAGCCAAATCATTGCATTTTTAATGACTATTGAATTAAGAGATGTGTGACCTTGAATTTAATATTTGTATTCTCATCTCTAACAAGAATAGCCCACTATGAGTTTTACATAGATAAAACAGATGAAGAAAATGCTAAATTTTTGTATTTAAACATAAGATTTTAAAAGTGATGTGGTAGACATTTGCAACAGAGAAAACTGTGCACTTTCAATTTTTTACATTACAGATACTATAATCCTATAAGTTCATTATTTATTGGGATGTTTTTAACAATTAAATCACATAACAGATGTATAAATCCGTTATTACATAACAGAGGTGTTTGATTAAAATGCAGCTCCTAACTGCAAATATATATGTATTATTTATGAGCCCCCAGGCACTCAACAAGAGGAAACATTTCTCCCTTTGTGTAGTAATCTCAAGGAACCTATCAGTAATTAAAATAAGCACAATAATGCATAACCACTGTTGATATTGTGACTCAATTTGTCAACTCCACATGCCTCTTATACCCTTTGTTGGAATTTTTATTAATTCATTTCTGTTCCTTGGAACACAAAATAATAATATTGCTCTGACAACAGAGACTTCTGATAACCTTGTATTTAAAAATATCTGTAAACAAAAAGGGTGTATTTTGGATGCATATTTAGCAAAAAATTATGAATTTATTTTTTTAAAGAAGCTAAGTTTAAACATATAAACATTTAAAGAGGTTCATTGCCAATTACACAACAACTTCTATAAGTTTAATTGTCACAGAGTTAATCTATATCACTATAAAAAAGATTAATTCTTACAGTGACCCTGCAAGAGTTGTTTGCATTTCTTGTGTCAAAAGAAAGCATTAGGTAATGCGATTGAGATCTGGGTGTTTGGGATCTGGCCTGTAAGCCTGTCTCCCAGGTCCGGGAGATCAATCCCTGACCCTGCCAGTGGGCTTCATCCCAGAGATGCAGAGGTGATTCAACATACACAAATTTATAAATGTAATCCAATACATAAATAGAAGTAAAGATAAAGAACATATGATCCTCTCAATAGACCCAGAAAAAGAATTCAACAAAATTCAGCACCCTTTTATGATAAGAATGCTTAACAAAATAGGCATAAATGGGACTTACCTAAAAATAATAAAAGCCATATATGACAAACCCACCGCCAACATCATACCGAATGGGGAACAATTGAAAGCATTTTCGGTTAGAACTGGAACCAGACAAAGTTGTCTTCTCTCACTACTTCTATTCAACATAGTGCTAAAAGTCCTAGCCATAGCAGTCAGACAAGAGAAGGAAATCAAGGGCATCCAGATGGGGGCAGAAGAGGTCAAACTATCGCTCTTTGCTGATGGTATATTCTTATACCTAGAAAACCCCAGAGATTCTTCTATGAAACTACTGGAATTGATAAACTCAGCAAAGTCTCAGGTTACAAAATCAATGTACAGAAATCAGTAGCATACCTATATGTCAACAACAGTCAAACCGAGAACCAAATCAAAGTCTCAATACCGTTCAAAATAGCAACAAAGAAAATAAAAATACCTAGGCATATATTTAAAGAGATGAAAGACCTCTATAGGGACAATTATGAAACACTGAGGAAGGAAATAGCAGAGGACGTAAACAGGTGGAAAACCATGCCATGCTTATGGGTCGGCAGAATCAACATTGTTAAAATGTCTGTTCTACCCAAAGTGATCTACAGATTCAATGCAATCCCTATTTAAATACCAACATCATTTTTTGCAGATCTAGAAAAAATAATTCTATTTTGTATGGAACCAGAGACGACTCTGTATAGCTAAAACAACCTTAGGCAAAAAGAAGAAATTGGGAAGCATCAATTTACCAGACTTCAAGCTATACTACAAGGCTATTGTAACTAAAACAGCATGGTACTGGCACAAGAACAGAGACATAGACCAATGGAACAGAACTAAGAACCTAGATATAAAACCATCCTCATATAGCTATGTAATCTTTGACAAAGCAGACAAAAACATACATGAACATTTGTGATATGAGTATAAACAAGCATCATGGTCAGATGACATACATATTTGATGAAAATGTATAAGGTTCAAAATTATCTTTTTCTACTTTCACCTGAAATAGTATTAAAGCATTATGCTGCATATGCAGGAACAAAACAACTTACTAATCAAGATGGATTACAACATCAATACAGTTGTCAAAACATCTTTGATAAATAACTTAGTCAACCCCACTAATGTCTTTCTGTCCAATAACTGTTATGTTAATTACTTCCAATTAAGCTGAGAACTTTAAGGATAGAAATAATGAAAATGTGATTATCTGCTTTATAAACAACAAATAGTGGTTATAGTTTTAATGTTTACTTTCATTTTCTCTCACATTTATATACATATATGATCCCACTTCACAGTCTATTGAATAAAATAATTTTGCAAGGTTGGAAACTAGAATGAAACAATTATTAAACATATTTTGGACAAAAAATTAAATAAAATTCAGAGAAACCAATTGAGGTTATGATAACAATAAAACAACATTTAATCATTATTTTTTCTAGTAGTAAATATACTTTAATAAGTACTAAGTGTCCATTATGTTGAAATCAATATCATTAGGTGCTAAGACAAATGAAGATGGCCTTATATTATAGAGTTGACCTGAATTATTCACAAATTTTCCTATTTCCCTTGCCACTTAACATTTCAATATTTTATACCTAATGTTTTTTCTATGAATTAATTTTTTAATTGGAAATGTCTTTATAATTTTTCCATGAGACAAATTAAATGTGATATCAATGATCATAAAACTAGTAGAATATATTTCAGATTACTACTGAACAAATGCAAAGAGAAAAATATTATTAAACAATATCATTCATTCAAAAAATATTTTCAGTATTAAGCATGCACACATTTCTATCATACAGGCAGTTATACCTGAGGCTGACAAACTATGGCTAACTCATGGATCAAATCCAGCTCACATCCCACTTTTGTATATAAAGTTTTATTGGAACACAGCCACAGTTATTTGTTTACAGGTTTTCTACAGCTGCTGTCTTATTATGAAACATAGAGTTCTTGAATAGCTGTGACAGATAATTTATGGTTCACAGAGCTTAAAGTATATACAACTTGGTTCTAAAACAAAGTTTGGTAACCCCAACTTACATTGTTTTCTCTTTCTTTCTTTCTGTTTCCCTTTCTTCCTTCCTTTCTTCTTTTTATTTTTCTCTTTCTTGTTCTGTTCTTTTCTTTTGTTCAGAGTAAAACTATGCTCATTTTACTTATTGTCTGTCTCTCAAAGAAAGACAACCCCTTTATAGAACCCAAATGTAAGGTCATCAGAAATATAAACTGAAGTAGATCTTAGTGCATACTCACACTTCAGTATGTGATGTTAAATTTACCTTTGCTAAGTATAAGGAGCAAATATTTTTTACTCCGTAATAGAAACATTCTTAGTAATCAAAACAACATACTTATTATAAATGTCTTTTTTCATGTACCTCAATATTTTTAACATATTTAGCTAGAACAGTTTGAAAATTTTTGATGTTTGCTATTTAAAAAGACGTAGCTGTGTTTAGAAGTGAGATTTTATTCTAATTTTTGATAGTTTTTCTTCTAGGTACTGTTAAAGAGCTTTATGATGCAAACAGAAACCAATAATAAATATTTAAAAATAAAAAAAATACATATAATAGCAAGGACTTGCATTTTCAAAGTTTTGAGCAGTGAGCCTAAACAAAAGCATTACCATTTCGGCAAGAAATAAAGAATATATTTTGAGTTAACACTGATGCAAACAGACTGCTTCTGGATTAATGTTTTAACACACTGACCATAGAAGATTTTGCATTTGTGGCAAAGACCCAGCTATGAAATTGGCTAAAATAGAATTTGGCAGGATTAAGCAGCTTAGAAAGAAACATGTTCTTGTTGGAAGAGTTGAGACTCTTGGAAAAATAACTGACTTGAGACAATTTACAAAATTTTTAAAAATCATCCTTTTCTTTTTGCCAGCATACAACCAACCACCTGTTCTTATCACACAGGGAAAAATTATAATAAGAGAGAACAGCTGGATGAGTTCACTAAAATATAAAATTGCTCATTACACTTCTGAGATGTATTTTTACTGTAAAATGCTGACAGTAGGAACACAAAAAGATGAGTATGATGAATTTTCTACAAAAATTGCACAAGCTCGCTTAACTTGAAATTCAATGACAGAAGTTATTTTTGTATTTTAACCTTGGGTTCTTTACCCCTCTATTAGGGAAGAGGTTGCCAGAGGTGGAAGGTAGAGATCGGCTGACTAAAATGGATGGCGTGAGGGAAATTGAGGGTCTAAAGCTACACTGCATGTTCTCATGGTGGTGGGTAGATGACTATGTATCCATTTATAAAAACCCATAGATGTAGAACACACGGAGCAAACCTTACAGCATGAAAATTTGAAAAGTTCATTCATGATATGCAGGAACGCAGATGGATAAATGAATTTATCTGTGTTACAAATGAATTACATAACAGCACTTGAGGTGGAAAAGAAAGGATCTGACGCAAATAAGTTTGGATAATGTTGTATAATTAAAGACAAAAAGCCTATATGCAAACATCATACTCTGATGAATTTGTTTCTCACAGGTCTCAGGGTCTGTCCCCCCAAATCTGTATTGATTACAAAATGAAAAATGATAAAAGTGGGAAAGTGGCCAACACCATCTTAACTAAGTGGTCAAGGTCTACGTCACCAGAAACAAAACATATTTAAATACTGTGCCCCTGCCTGATATGATACATATAAAAGGGCACATCATCCTTGTGGTATTATTTCCAAAAACATACAACTTCCATTTAATCATAAGGAAACACAAGAAACTGAAGGACAATGTCAAGTACAAAACACTTGACAAGTACTCTTTAAAAGTGTCAATGTCCCCAAGGCAAGGAAAGACTGAGGTTGCAGGAAACTAAGAAAATAAGACAACTAAATACAATGTGAGATCCTGGACTGTATCTTGTAAGAGAAAAACATTGGAAAAATTGGTAAAATCCTAATAGGATCTCTACTTTAGATAATAGCATTGTACCAGTATTAATTTCTTAGTTTTGATAATTATGCTATCGCCATATATTAACATTAGGAGAAACTGGCTGAGGATTAAATGGGAACTTCCTTCTACTCTTGCAACTTCTCTGTAAGTCTAAAATTATTTCAAAATAAAATTATAAACAGCACAATCAAAATTTATAAAACTATTTACAGTTTATTCTTCCTTATGGAATGATAACTACATCCCTTATTTTGGATATAAAAAAATTATAAATTTTCAAGAAAATTAAGTACTTTTCCAACAGTGCACTGAATTTAAATAAAACATATTACATTCTGGAGTTTGATTTTTCACTTTATTTCTGTCACTGCTTATTAATTTGATTTACTACAAAATTAATGGATGAGGCAATTTTATAAACTTTAACATTCAATATCTGATACACAAATCATAGCTACATAATTCATCAAATGCCACAAAACAAGAACAAACATAATTAATTTTAAGGCAGTGTGGGTGAAAAGTCAAAGATTTGTGTAGACAACAAAATGTCATAAGCTTCAACAGAAAACATATGTTATATTTGGATGTCATATAAAGATGATAAAATTCCAGAAATAAATATGTATGAAAGTCTTAGCATAAGACATAATTTACAAAACATTTTAAACTATAATTTTAGTGGTTACATTTTCATGCTGATGAGGCTAGTTTTACTAGAAAAGATGCAGATCTGGAATTATCTAGAGTTCCATTACTCTTATCTCTCCATTCTCATGTGATGTCTTCTTGTATAATGATTATATAATCATTTAATCCAACAACATCATGGTTAACTATCTTGTGGAAACAGGAAGAAATTGTGTATAATGGGAACCGTGTCTAATGATATACTATTATTTGGCCAGAATTGGCTAATATCCAGTATAAAGAACAATAAAAATTTAGAAAATTTATTGTTTGCTGTGGAATGAATATTAAGTGTTTCCCACAAACTCATGTTGAAATCCTAATCCCCAGTGTGATGGTCTGGCCTTTGGGAGATAATGAGGTCATAAGAGCTATGCCGTCATGAATGGACCAGTGTCCTTATAAAAAAGCAAGAGTTTGCTTTTTCTCTCTCCTTTCTCTGCCCTGCGAGGACACAAGAAGATGATGGCAGTCTACAAGCTACAGTGTTCTCCCAGACAGCAAATTTGCCAGCACCTTGACTATGGTCTCCAGAACTGTGAGAAACAAATGTTGGTTTATTAAGCACCCAGTCTAGAGTGTTGTGCTGTACCTGCCTGAACTGATTAAGAAAACACGTCTGTGAGAATTGTGAATGGTTATGTCCTGTGCATTGTGGAGTGTATTGTTGAAATTTCATTAGGACATCTCATCATAAATACCTTTAGTGCACCTCAAAATAATAAGATTGAGGTGGTTTTTTTGTTGTTGTTGTTGTTTTTTGAGAGACAGAGTCTCATTTTGTTGCCTGAGCTAGAGTGAGTGCCGTGGTGTCAGCCTTGCTCACAGCAACCTCAAACTCCTGGGCTTAAGCGATCCTCCTGCCTCAGCCTCCCGAGTAGCTGGGACTACAGGCATGCGCCACCATGCCCGGCTAATTTTTTTTCTCTATATATATATTAGTTGGCCAGATCATTTCTTTCTATTTTTAGTAGAGACGGGGTCTCGCTTTTGCTCGGGCTGGTCTTGAACTCCTGACCTTGAGTGATCCACCCGCCTCGGCCTCCCAGAGTGCTAGGATTACAGGCATGAGCCACTGCGCCTGGCCAAGATCGAGGTGGTTATATACAGAAGATATTTCTAAAGTGGAGAAAGCTTAATTTGAATAATTTAACTTGACAAATATTTTTTGAATTCTGGGTACAGTAGATATAGTAGTGAAATAAACAGACAAAACTTTTAGTCATGAAATTTACCTTTAGAGGAGACAGAACAGATGATAAACAAAATGAAAAAATTAGACGGCATATTGTCAATATAACCCTCTATACTGTAGGAAAAAATAAGACAGGAATGCAAAATAAGGTTGAAAGAATGGTGTGGAAATTGTTCTCTTCTTAATCAAGATAGTGAAATATTGCTGATCGACGCATGTCAGGCAAGGCATTCTGAGATGGGTACACCCACACCTAGTGGGTGCAGTGCACACAGTCTGGGGGTTGGGCACGCTTGTAGCTCTGACTCGGGCGATGCAAAGGCAATATGTGTAACCGATGTATTTGTACCCCCATAGTATTATGAAATTAAAGAACACTAAAAATAAAATAAAATAAAAAGAGTCAGTGAGCTGTTAGGGTAAGGAATGTCGTTCCTAAGACTTAACATTAAGAGAAGCCCTTACTACTTAACAAATTTTACAAACCAGATGACAATAAAATGGCATAAGTAAGTTCTTCAAAATAAAAGAGCCACCAATCCAAATGTCTACACTGAGCCATAAATGTAATTCAAATGTAAAAGTACAGATGCATACAGAAAAAAAATTGGTCGAATTTGTCACCAGCAGTTTTTCAGAGAAGATTAAAATCTCCCTACTTCAAACCTCAGCAATGCCACAATGAAAATGAGTAAAAATAGTCAAGATGTAATTGTAAATTCACAGTAACTTTTAACCAATAACAATGTCTCATTGGTTTCAAAATAGAAATACAAGTAAAACCCATGAACAGCATGATTGTATGTAAATTATGGAATGAGAAAAGAATTTAAGATTTTCTCAATTCCCTACACTGTAATGTCTAGAAATTGGTAAATATATCAATTCCATTTAAATATTAATAAATTGGGCACATGATATAACCTACATGTTAACCAATAAAATAACAGGATAATAATACATATCTTGGAAATGCTGTATATCTCTTCATCTGCTCTGTTCTTTCTCTCAAGAAACTCTATTAGATGTCTTTTGTAATCCTTGGAATCTATTATGCCTTGTTTTATTTTTCTTTATTTTTTGTATTACTTTACCCCATTTTCTGTGAGCTGGATGTTTACCTGTCCTGTTTCAGTCATGAATTTATTTCTAAGCTTTGTCTATTTTGTTCTGTAGTCCATCCAATTAATTAAAATTTTCCTTTTTTTAGTGTACAATTTAGTGAATTTTGCAGTTACTTACATAACTGCCAACACAAGCAAGATTTAGAACATTTCATCAATCTAAAAATTTTGTTGTACTTAGTTTATTTTTTCCTCATTCCACCCCTAGCTACTGTCAACTAATGGTCTTTTTTCTGTCACTTTTTTCTGTCCTTGAGTTTTGAATAACTGAAGGCACGCAGTAAATATTCCTTTGGGCATGGTTTCTTTCTTTTAGCATAATGCATCTTAGGTTCTTCTATGTTGTGAATATCAGTACTAATTTCCTTTTTAAGATGGACTAGTACTTATATGAATAAAACATAATTTATTTGTCCAAATTGTTAATGGGCATTTAGATTGTTTTAAATTTTTGACTATCATTGATAAAACCACTATAAAATGTGTCAATGCTTTTGTCTAGATTTGTTTTGTTTCAACTTTGACAAGTACTTAATAATGCATTTGCGAGGTCATGTGGTAAATAAATGTTTAATTTCCTTAAGAACTGCTAAACTTAAGAATTATAGTGATCAGTCATGAGTACTCAATACCACACTTTTTTGCTGCCACTGGGTCTGTCTTACTATTAACATCTACACTGGGAATATGGCAAACCTGAAGCAGGGTACCCAGCATGTATCTATAAATACACGGGGATGTAATAGCATGATCAAGCCATTCCTACTTCATTCTATCCTTTAGATATTTCTTAGAATTTGTAGTAAAGATACAGTAAGATATCCAGTTAGTTTATGATATTATGGATTTTTACATTTCTATTTTATAATTCATGCCATTTCAAAGATACGGTGCTGGAATCTATAATATGTATTTAGTCTCGACCGGATGTAACTTAGTTTAGTGACAAAAAAAAAACTATGAATAAGAATTTAATGTCAAAATACCATCCTGGTAAAACCATTACTAAATATTATACTGTTATATTAAATAAAGTTTTAAAATATTTATTTGAAGACCAAAATATTCTCTTTATTATACTGGTGAATTTAAACTATTTTAAAGTCAAAATGTATTCTAAAAAATAAAACTACCTATATTTGCATATTAAGAAAATGTTTATAAATAACTTTTACATTTATTAGGTGAGTACTAAATTATATCATAGATAGAAAAATTATTCTTGGTACATTTTAATGAATTATAAATTTTACCCTATCATTTTCTAAATACATACTACTGCTATTTATCTGCAGAATATATTTGTCTAATATGATCACAGTTTTTATTCTTTAATGGAAATAAAATTTTTAAAGTTATATTTTATGGATAAATATATCAAATTTTTGACATCTTCCATAGCTCTCTTATAGGAATATTTACCTTTATGGAGCTGCTATTACTGAAAATAAGAAGGTCCTTAGTAAGCTCAGAGCAGATTATGATAAATGGAGAATACTCTTAAATCTAGTTTTATTGAAGAGCGTTAATAAGACTTTATTTAACATGAAAAAATAATAATATTAATGCTAAATAGGATGAAATACTGAAACATCATGGTAGTCTAGTTGTATAGTAATATATTTTGTTTTTACCTTAATCTTTGTATCACTAAGAACCTGCCAGTATTACTCTCACATAAGAGCTTTCTAAAGTGTTCTTCATAATTTCAACAATCCAAGTTTTCCTCCTCTTTATTTATCATATAACTATAGCATATTTCTTACATCTTGAGATTTAGTGTCACACCAAACTATATGTTCAAACTTCAAAGCTGTTGAAAAATTTAGAAACATCAAAATTCAAATGCCAACTTATGGCTGCTCACTCCCGTAAAATGTTATCTACGTGATGCCAAGCATTCAATGTGTGTTCCTTTATTTTTGTGAATGAGCTTGCATTTTCAAGTTGACAAATCTCTCCCTCACTTTACTCAATGTATCTGTAAAAATTTCCATATCTGATGGAGTCAGTATTTTCAGTCAGTATTCCTATTTCACCCAAAGTTCATTTCTCACTCTTTGATGAGATTGGAGAACACCCAAGCATAACATAAGGGAATATTCATGCACATACGCATAAGGACTCCATGGCAGAGCCTTCTACCCATTTAAATTACCATATGGAATCTTTTTACACACAATAAATCCAATGAAACAACATCATCACACGGAATGAATAGCATTTAATGATTTCACAAAACCTGTTCCACCATAAATTTCAGTGTGAATTCTTGGCAGAATATTATATTCCTTGCAGTATTAAACTATTAGTTTTACCTCAGAACTTGTGTTCTTCACTAAGGTTTGTGAAAATGTCCCACAACTGATCATATTGTTTTACATTATTCTTATAGATCAATTTTTTTTACTTTTATTTCTTGCATTAAACGCTTTGGAACTAAGTAATTCAGATTCACCAAAATCTCTAGGGCCAACAAATTTTTTGCAAAGCTTTTACTGCTTTGATTATTTACAATTATCAATGTTGATTATAGGAATATTTACAAAATCTTCATTAGGCATAATGAATTTACAGGGACCACATATTTTCCTGGGAATATTATTTACTAAATTTTGTCACTTATCACATCTTTTTATGTCCTCTTCTGTACCTCTGCAAGAAAACACATGCATGTGTACACACACACATGCTTGCAATGAAGTGATGACTTAAGGTTAAAGAGCTTACTGTAATTATTGCTAAAGCGCATAACTGAGATTCGAAAAAGGGCATTCCCATGCTCATGCTATCTACTCATTGATGATAAACTCATTAAAATTGTTCAAAGGTCTATGGAAATACACGTACATTTGTTATATTATTTGGAATATCTCCCAGTATTGAAAAAGCATATAAGCTGAAAAATAGAAATTATTAATTTAATGCAGTAAATGTTATTTAAAAGTACATGTTATTCATATCGCTAAATCAGTTCCTTGTGCGTACAGATTGTTGGCGTACACCTTGGGGAAAGATTTTCTGTTGAGCCTAAGAGCCAACGTCCTGGGGATCTCTGCTGAGAATTCTTTATAAAGACTCAAAATTCAAGAGATAACATTACACTGTGACGAAAGGTGATTAGGGTCTGTATCGATAATTATCTAGTGTTATGTCGAGAAGAAGGAGGGTTAAGCATCCTCAAATTACGCTGAAAGGCTAAACAAAATAAAAACTTACAAGATCTACATGGTTTTGTCAAGTAGCAGCCTTTGGTGACCATACCGGAATTTGTTTGTTGGAACAATAGGAAGGACGTGCTACACAAGAATATGAGTAAAATAAGTAAATGACAAAGTAATTACAAGTATATTTAGAGATATTTGATTTAAGTAAGAAGAAAAGAATTCGAACTAATGAAAAAGTGATCTGTTTGCTAACATCACTGAAAATTCTGTGATAGATCGTCTGGTAAAGCACAATCCTCACCTTCTAATTATAATATCACACGCTTATTTTCTCACCAGAAAAGAAAAAGGGCCTCTTTTTAACCCCAGCTAAAGATCATTGTTACCTTTGGCTGTTCTCTGATTGAGGCAGGCAGCCAGTTTTAGCCAAACACTATGAAGAGTTTACAGTGCTTTGATCAGTCAGGGATCAGTCAGTTCCCACTTTGAACTTTGAAACTAAAGGAAAAACCAAAGCCACGTGAACCACATTTAATCAGGGTAGAGGAACAGTGATTGCAAGGAAAATTCCAGTGCTGTTATCAACAAAAGGAGAAATAGTAATCACCAGTAAAATAATGAAATGCCCTTGCAACTGTGCATACGATTCTTTCTGCAGTTGTAAAACAATGGGACATGCACTTTGCCGTCGTTAGGTTCGTGACCATATTTTTATCCCAATAGGAAAGATCTAACTAGAAGACGTGGCATTCAAAGGACTGAGGAAGAGATTGACATTTGAATGAGAGACACATCTTTTAACATAACAGAGAAAGAAAAAAATGCAGCAAATCCAATAAAAGTAGTTTCGCACATGTGAACATGAATTTGGAAGTAGGAAGTTTGGAACTTCTCTGTAGTATGAGGAAAACGATGTCGGTGAGGGGTTAGAAGTAAAAAGAACATGCGGAAGGACTGGCATCGGAATATTTGAGTGACAGAGTGAATTGCACATGGGAAGGTAGTATGTTTCCCAGGAGTTTAGAGTTCAATTAAGACACTAAATTATAAATGTAGAGTGACTTTCCTCTTGCTTGCTGTGTGATTGCTTCCAGCAGATCTTCACTGATCACGTGCAAGTAGAGAAAAACAAAAAAGTTCTCATAGAGTGTAAAGGTTTGACCATGACATACAACAAAAGACAGAGGGGTGAGATAATAATTGAATAACACAGACTCTTTTCCGTAGTAGTCTAATTAAATGATTAATTAATTTTTAACAAAGAAAAGCAATACTTTGGAAGTAGCACTGTGAAGCAAGGTGTAACCTAAACCAATTTATTTATCCAGAGTATATGTCACCTGGAATAATATAGCATCTTCATTTGAGACAGATGCTGAGAATGGTGTCTTACCAGAGCTCCCGGTTTTAGGTACCACAAAGAGTTTGAGTAGTCAGGACAATTTGCTGGTCATGCACCTGATGGAGAAAGTTGAAAGCCTGGAGAGAACAGAAGGAAGCTGCCTTACCTTCACCAAACTTGGTGTTTAGCACGCATTGTAGTTTGTTGTTGTTTTGGGGTAGGGGTGGCTTGGGGCTGGGTAGGAATTTGCAAAGACTGGGGAGACAGTTCCCCTGTGTGTGCTGCCTGCACCTGACCCTCAACCAGAAGGAAAGAATATGAACAGCAGGAAGTCTACGCCTCCCTCTCTTGCCTGCTGCTGCACCAGCACAGTAAGTGAGTAAGAGCTTGACTGATACTCTCAGCTTGATTTGTTGCCTTAACTAGCCACCTAAACACCTTTGCAGCCTGTTTCTCTTGGATGCTCTGGGACTTAGCAGACTAGAAGGAAATGGGGAATGGTTACTAATGGGTAAGAAGTTTTGTTTTGGGGAGATGAACATTTTCTATTTAATAAAATTGATGTGGTGGTGGTTGCACAACCCTGTGAATGTACAAAAAAACTGTTGCATTGTACACTTAAAATTGGTAAATAATATGGAATGTCGACTGTGTCTCAATAAAGCTGTTACAAAGTTAGAGCAACATTTAAACTGAACGTACATATTTATCACGGAAAAAGAATCAATAAGGATTTATTATAGAAGAAGAAGAAGGGGCTGCCTGTTGAGATTCGAGGGTACTTAGGTTGAATTCCATGACTTGGCTATTGTAAATAGTGTTTGATATCATTATTCCACATTGCATTCCTAATTCATAACATCACTTTGTAGCCCACAAATATATACAGTTATACATAAGTTTTTACAAAATGATCTGGGGAACTCTAGTATTTTGAGAACAGAAGAAGGAGGAGGATCCTTCTTCCTAAAGGAAATAGAAACAGCAAGCAGCAAAGGGAAAGAAAGCAAAGACACCGTGCTGGCCAGGAAGTCACGCAAAAAAAGTATTTCGGGGAGAAGACAGCCATGCTCCTGAGAGATCAGGTATTCTGATGGAAAGGTGTTGGGCTTTCGACTGGCCAAGATGGAAGCTGTTGATAAACTCAATAATGAGCTTCAGGAGAATGCTAGTAAAAAAAAAAAAGAAAAAAAAAATCCTGGAGTTATTTAGTGAGAAAAAGGGAGGTAAAAACATCAGAAACATTACGTACAAATGTTTGGAGGAGTTTTCTTATAAACAGTGATGAGGAGGTATCTGGAAGGTGGAGGTGGAGGTTCCAGGGAGATTTAGATGGTATGGCAATTACTAGGAATCAAGATTATTAGGCAAAAGACAGAAGAATATGAAGAAGGAAGAGAATAAAGACATCATTGTGAGAGCGATGTCCTTCCACACCAAGAGTGGATGGAACGCGTTGCTATCAGGGGAAGTCCGGCAGTTATAACAAGAGGGCAGGGAAAGGCTACGTGCATAGGTTCAGGTAGATTGGCAGACCTGCTGTTGAGAACACGACATAGTTCTCTTGTTTGCTTAAATTTTCTCATTGAAATGCAAAGTTCTCAGTCAAATGTAATATTAGAATTGAGATAGAGAAGGAGACATAAAAGATCACTCTCAGAGATTAGAAGAGATGAGTAGAGAAAGTAGAAGCATTGCAAGGTATTGCAAAAGTTTTGCCCAAGATATGTAGTCACTTATTTAAAGTGGGAATATTCAGTATGGTTAAATGTCTTTTTTCCACCCACTTGCTTTTGCTCAATGTTATGTATAAAGAATACAAAAAAGGTTAGAATGATATTGATATAATCATTCAAATAAAAAATCATATTGCAACCAGATTATTGGATGGTTGACTATTTACTTTTTTAAGTCTTATTCAATTTGGTATTGATTAAGTTCTGATCTAAAATTAAAGAAGCTGTGGGAGAAAAGCTATCTTCCCTATGAAATATAAAAATGTATTTATGGTAAAACAGGGACAAACTATACTTGAGATAATTGATTCCAATATTGCCTTTTATCTTTTAGAAAATTGTGATTAACTGGGTAACTCTATTAAAATATATAAATCATAATGGCCCTTAAATCATCACTTTTGAATATGCAAGCAACTCCTCAGTTTCAAATTTCCCATCAACATGTAACCAGTATGAACTATTATCTACATTATTAACATCGCAGGGTGAAAGCATTCTTAAGGTAACAATTTTAGTTTTGATACATGTTGTCATAGAATAAGATGTTCTCTTTTTAAAAATACCTTTTATGAAAAGCACTTTAGTGTTCTAACAAGTTTTACATCAGTTAAAAACCATAATGGTCCCTAAATGCAAATTCTTTTCATAAGAAAGCTTATACTGTTTGCAAAAGTTATCAGAATCAAAACGATTAATGTTAAGAAAACCCTGAAAATCAGGGAAGGCCGTGAAGAGAGGGTTCTCATGTTTCTATGCCTAATAGCAAAAACTATCACAAAAGACTGCAAAAACCACAACCTTGAACAAAGGCCCATTATAACCTCACACAAAAAATACTTCTGCAAGGACATCTGCCCGGCAACTGCCTCTCCAACCTCAGACTGGCATCACCCTTGATATTGATCTTTGTAGCTAAGGAGAGTTATTTCAAAACAATTATGTAATCCTCTTGATTTTTTCTTCCTCAGAAAGCTTTGTCTTCATTTACCTCTCTGAATGCGCACATAGTTTACTATGGCATGCAAATTCCCATTGCAATGATTTATTCCCAAATAAATATCTTTTCTTTTAGAGAATCTCTCTCTGTGTGTTATTTAGGTTGAGAAGTTCTAAAGACTAAAACTTACAAACATAATCTGTGTGATCTTTAATTATAGTTTCATTGCATTTACAGGACATTTTCATAGGCAACATCATGGTCATTTACACAGTTGACACTTTCAGAAAAAAAACTCATTCATTTTACTCTATTTTCATTATTTTTGTTTAAAGCAAATTATTGAATCTGATAAAATGCAGTGTAGCAGCAGCAATCATACCTGCACAAGATAATCTGTTTATGCATTTTACTTCCACATAGGAATACTGACTCTTTACCTTCGACTGTGAGTAACTGAGAACTTAGTGATACTAATGATATTTCAGAGGTCATCAGCATATGAGTATGCAAGAAGTCATGCCTCTGCCAAACTGTCAGTTTATGTAACTGCCTTGTGGCAAAACCAATATTAATAGTTGAGAATTCGTAATGCCCTAGGGCTCTCTTCACTTGCTAAGACATGATAATCAGCTACGCCAGGCAATATGGCGGAACCTCTGCCAGCTCATGAATACATCATTCAAATGAGTGTCATCAACAGACAGAAGTGTAAGTTGCTTCTGTCTTCTGAGCCTTCTGTCAAGAATTAGAAGCTGGCTAGTTGCTGGGAAGTAAAAGATAAATAGAAACCTTATTAAAAATGCAATAAATTAGTGAAAAGCCTTATTGGAGAAATTACCATTGGGCCACTATTCAGCTCCATGTGGTCTTAACATAATACAAAAAGAACATCGTAATATCTAACCAAAATATCCTAAAACCTAATTGATTTATAAATGAGGCATACTCTTCTGAGTTCACTAAATTTCTGGAGAAAGTAAAATCTATTATGCTACTATAACCAAATGGTCATATGAATAGATTATCCCCTATTTTACCTTATACTCTTTCATTTTGTAACTCACGTTTCTTGCAGATAATGCTTTTGTTTTGCAAAGAAAAATATATTTATGCTTTTATACTATAGGCAGAAAGATATTTTTACTGCTACAGCAAAGTAATGACCAATCCTAGACCATAAATATGTAAATTTATACTAAATTATCTCAGTACTTAAAGCCATAATTTTAAATATATTTTAAATAATTAAGCCAATCTACACTTTATACTGTTAAATAAACATTGAGTACATGTTTCAGAATATAATCCTACCTACTCTAGCAAGGTTTAAATTTTGCTCCACATTACAGAAAAGGCAAGCATATTACTGTACGAATTTCCAGGTTACATTCACAAATGTTTTGTAAAAATGTACAATGTTAATGTAATTCTTAGTTTATACTAATTAATCAAACCATGTGTTTTTCCTCCATTAGTTCATGAGCAAGGCAGTCATTCATTTTTAATAATATTCCACTGATTAAAACATGGATTTTTAGATGACAAGGAAGAAAAGTGTAAGGCAAACTGATACTTTCAATTTTGAAGCATGCTCACCTTCAGAACTTTTAATTAGGGGTGTTCTGTTATGATCATACAAACAATAGCTTGTGCATGGCCAAGATTGTATAATTATTATAAGTAACGCCCAAAGTGCCAGCAATTAGCATTTCTACAACATTCACTCAGAGAAGCTTGAATAGCAGGTTGAAAGTGTTGCTCAAGTTGCAGGTTCTTTACCTGCCAGCAACAGCTGGGCAATCATTCATCACGCTCTTCAGTGAGGAGCAAGTTCATGGCAAAGTCAATAATTATAGAATCAAATGAAACATTAATTTCCATCCAGGATTTAATTTGGCAGCAATACACTTTGAAAAACAAGACCCCTCATATATTATTGCTACAATCCCTGAATTTACTATCTTACTAATGTTTCTAAGTTACTATGAACTATCATGATTCCCTTACTGTAGTAATATAATCATTTAAAAACTGAATTTTGATAGCAACCCTCTTGCTTAAAAAGGACTATTGCATATTGCTCAGTTGCTCAGGCTAATTTTTAAAAATAATATTTTCAATCTCGTCACCTTAACAAATAATACTGCAAAGTTCTGTTTTATTTTTGCAAATTTCTATTCATTTATTTACTTGTTGGAAATTGGATTTTTTAAATGCTTTATACTTTTAGGTATTTTTTTCAGTTCTGAATTAATGCAAAACAGATTTTATTTTTGCACAGAAAATTTTCACATATTAGAAATGATGAACTTGTCTCACTTTAGATTTCTGTAAAACAAATGAACTGATGTTCACATGGCTTAATTCCAAGAATTCTAATGCTTTTCCTTGTATGTGCTAAAACTGTTGGTAACTCTCCCAGAATATAGACTCTGAAGAAAATCCAGTACTGAAGACCACTTTGAATATGGTGTAATTTGAAGACAAATTGTATTGATGACAATAGTCTCTTCCAATCTGTACAGGCTTTTCATATTAATGCAGGCTTTTTGTATTAATCTCTGTATCTCACTCTTAATTCCAGATCAAATTTCATGAAATTTTAACTAGATCACAAGAGTATTGACTTACACATCATTTTTCGTAATAAAAATATAAATATTACAGTATTGTAAAATAGACACTTGTTAATTAATACTTATACATAACATAAAAATAATATATTCATTTTCAGAGAAAAAATAGTATCATGTCGTTCATGCCTTATAATTAGATACTTGTTTCTTTGGAGCAAAAATCCTTCTAGTAAATATAATAGAAAACCTTGAATATTACTCTAAAAATAACACAATGAATGATATCTCTAATATCTTTCTAAAAATGAAATGGTGAAAATACAAGAAAGTTAAATAAATAATGTGACAAGCTACATTAACAAAGCAGCTTCAGTGAATATTTAAAAAATGGAAAAAAATGAGAGATTTCTTATGCTCTTCTCCACACCTAGAGTATCATTAATTAATTAAATCTCTTCTCTATTTTTTCCTGGCAACTTTGGCTTTATGTTATCAGAAATGTCTTATAGTTTTTTTTGTTTGATATGGGGGTGAGGGGCTAAAATTCTAACCTCAACATGGCATTTTCAGATTTGACTACTAGCCTTTTTTCAATATGAAAATCATTGTAATATTACAAAACCACATTATAGTTTGAATAATGGTGTTGATTTTTAAATTAGTAATATCTAAAATATTCTCATTTTTTTTTCTATTTTAAGTTGAATTAGTTTAGGTTAGTAATATTTTATATGGAATTTGATTATTTTTCTCAAAATACCTTTCTAATACAAATCCTTAAACTAAGTATAACCAAATTACTTTTCTAATATTATGAGCAAATATTTGAAATTACATTGACGTATTCCGATATAATTTGAGAATTTATATTTATTATGTTAATTTATTAGCTTAGTTAATATATTTTAACAATAGTATCAGCAAATTTCCTAAGGAGCTTAGATGAATTCTTTGACTAACCTGACTAGTGTATATAAGTAGAACTTAGTTATTAGTTTACCTAAGAAGGACTTCCTTTTAAGAAAAAATTTTGTATGTGCTATATGAGTATCAATATAAAAAAGTAAAATGAAATGAGGGGGGAATATCAATATAAAAGTATCCATAATATATTCTAGGAAAACTTTTAATTTGATGTCATTAAGCAAAATTTATATTTTGCAAGTTGGACTTTATTAAACAAAGTTTGTCACGTGCAATTATTAATATGTGTATCTCTATGCAAGACTAAACATTTTATAAGAAAATTTGTTAGAAATTCTAAAAAACAAATAAACTTATATATAATGGTCATCCTTTCTTCATATTCCAGTTTCCCTGAAATATAACTTTGTGTCAGAATTACATTCCTAAATCTATAAAGTTCCCAAATGCACCAGCTATCGCACATTTTAAAATAGCGCCTGGCTTGGCAATATTTCAGTAATTCCACCCACAAAAGAATTTCAAAATAAATATATTTAGTTAATGAAAAATTGTGTTCTCTCTAAATAAAATGAGCAATTTAGAATGTGTTAAAATTTTGCTAAGAAAAAGTCATTTAAAACTTAGTTATAAATCTTGTCTATTACTTTGTAAAAATATTGTATTTATAAAGTAACAATTTAATTGGTTGTTTCTTAGTTAACTTCTTGTGACATTGAATATGTGGTATGACTGATGTATTTCCATCATGACGATGGCCCATATTCAGGAGCTGATCAATTCCAATATGACATTTTTCTCTACATTATCATGATTTCTCCCTCTACTCCTCCTGTTTTTATTTTTACATGAATTTTTTTCCTCTTGTCCTCTTGTTCCCTTCTCCTCTATCTCTTCCTCCTCCCCCTCAATTTTCTTCCCCTTAAACTAGAACCATGCATTTTTTTAAAGGGTGATGGTTCAGACCTGACAATCTGTCTTGTTATTAAATGTGCCCTTATCAAGCTCATATCTATTTAAAGGTTTTTAATATATATCAGTTTGAGAAAATTTTTATGTTTTTCTTAGGTTTCATTTATTTTAGCCTATTTATTTATTGCATAAATATTCTTAGCTTAATATTATTGTTTGAAAAATTTTATTCCCCATAAAATATGTGCAACTCACCTTCATTTCAGTATACTAATTTTTATGTTTTAAAAAAGACTATGTATTTTGTGAGAAAATTTTTCATGTATTTATTTATTTGCTGGAAAATTATCATCTGAATGTTAACTATGAATCAAGAATGATTGCACCTTAGAAGTGGATTGGGCAGCCTGCCTTGACAAACCACCATGCTTTGTGCTGGAGGATGTGTTTCAACAGACAGTTGGGGTCAGTGTGTATCATCACATTGGAGTGAGGTTAAGAGAAGGAAGGCTGCCTGGGTCTTTTCCATGTGAGAGTAGCAGGCACTAGAGCTACGTTACTGTTGGAAGAAGAGGAGGAATTCATTTGCAGCAGCCACAAGAACAGCAGTTTTTTCCAGATACTGCCAGCCACCCATCGTCTTCCAAAGAAGGTGAATTTGACCAATGTCATGCAGGCTTTTCAAAGCAGAATGATAGCAGAAAATCTGCAAAGTTTCTCATGTTTACCAAGGATAAATCATAGTAGGATCAATTTATTCGCAAAATAAACTTTAGGCTTATTGCATTTGGCTTAATTATTTGCATAAAGTAAGCAGGAATAATTATTGGGCATATAGGCTCTTTCGAAATTGGCTTTCCAATATTTTCAGTTTACATTGGGATTATTGGGACATAACCCCATTGTATTAATCAGTCAAGTAGCATCTGTATTTTATATGTTTAATTTATTAGTTTTTAGGTATCAGGGGAGTATATGTGTTCTATGTTTGCAGTGTTTGAAAAGTAAATGTATTAAATTATTCAGTAAAAAGAGTTATTAGAGATTAAGAATTTCTTCAAGGGGCACATCAATGGACTGGACCCATTTGAGGAAAATAACCAGTGAACATGAAGGTGAGTAAATAAATTTTTTTAGTCTGAAACACAGAGAAAGAAAAATGAACTTTAAAGTTTAAAAAAGCAGAACATACAAAGAAAATCAAATGGCATCTTCAATGCAGTGAAGAAAAAGACCAGTCACTAAAAATTTTATAACAAACAATGCTTCTCAAAAAATAATGAAAATATTTTTTCAGTCAGACAAAAGCTGAGACAGACAAAAGTTAATTAACAGCAGACTTCTGTCTAAGAACAAGAATGTGATACTAGAAAGACATCTGGATGAACACAAAGAATTAAAATCTTTGGAAATGTTTAAAATGAAGGATTATAAAAAAGACATTTTCTTCTTAATTTATTCTCTCTAAAATATAACTCAATTTTAATTTAACATATAATTATTTGTCTAAAACAAAATATAGTTACAATGTCTTCTTTGTTTATAGCTATCTGCAAAAGTAAAATATATGACAATATCACAAATTATGCGAAGGACTGTACTGTTATAAGTTTCTTATACTGCACATTACATGATATAATATTCTTAAGGACAGACTAAGATTAGAAATACAAAGTAAAAAATAAATCAGAGATTGAATAAAAATTCACAATGGATCAAAAAGCAGGTGGGAAACTGGGAGTAATGAAAGTACCAAAAACATATAGACATGGATATGTAAAATTATTTTAATTATAATATAATCTATAAATATATAAAATATAAATGGTCTAAACATACCAACTAAATGATAGAGATCGCAGACTCAATTACATGCTATATAGAAAAAGTATATTTTAAACAAAAACATATTGATGCATAAAATTTCAAAGAGTGAAAAAGAGTAGACCATATAATAACTGTTCACAAAAAACCTGAAGTAGCTATATTAAAGCATATAATAGTATATTTACAAAGAGGGAATTATTATAGGGATAAAAGGAGCATTGTGTAATGACAAAGCAATTGTTCTACCAAAAAACACATAACAAAGCTAACTATGCATTTAGTCAGACTCTTCAAAGTACCAGAAGCGAAGACAGGAAGGCCTAAGGCACAATGTAAATAAACCCGAAATTATAGTTGGAGACATCAACATTCATCTCTGTAATTGATGGAATGAGTAAGCAATCAGTAAAGCAAAAGAAAAACTGATTATCAGATTATCAATCATCTTCCCTTAACTGATATTTATAGAATTGTATTGCCAATGACAGCACTATATATATAGACATATATATATATTTTAAGTGCACAGGGTATATTCACAAATGCAGACCATATTCTGGTCCATTAAACATAATAAAATTGAACTGAAACCAATAGCAGAATAGTGTTATGTTTAAAAATAACAATAATAGTAACCACAATGAAATACTTAAATGGATTCAAGTAAAACTCCAAGGTAAATAAGAAAATATTTTCAATAGAGAGAAAATGAAAACACACCACATCAAAATTTGTAGCATGGCACTAAAGTAGTTTTAGAGAAAAATGTATAGTATTAAATGCATATATTATAAAACAAAAAGAGGTATCAAAATAACGATTTAAGCTTCCAACTTAAGAAACTAGGAAAAAGAGAGAAAATATAAAAAGCAAGCAGAATGAAGGAAATAATACATATAAGAGTAAGAATTAAAGAAATTGAAAACAATAGAGAAAATCAAGAACCAAAAATTATATTTAGATAAAAAGAATAAAATTGAAAAAAAAAACTTCCAGCAAGATTGAAGACGGAGGGAGCGAAGGAGAGAGACAGAGACAGGAGAGACGGAGAGAAGAGAAAACACAAATTATTAGTATCAGAATAAAAGAGGGAACATCATTAATAGCACCATGAACATTAGAAGGAAAAATAAGGGAATACCTGCAACACCACTACCTACACACAGGATTTATTTTCATTTATTGCTCCTATAACCCGGATGCCAGCTGTTTGCTTTATACGGTTATCACACCCTCAGCCTGTCGCAGAGAATCTGTGCGTGTCCCTTTGTTGCGGGGGGCGTCCCCCAATCCTGCCGGACGAGCAGCGCGACATACAATCGCAAACCAGACTGAGTTCTGACACCACCTGTTGGCACATACCGGAGAGCAACTTGGTTGAGATGGAATTAGGGACGGGGCTTTGAAAATATGGGCGCCCACGACGAGAGTCCACAGGTTTGCGTCATTTAGGAGCCGGAAGCGAGGACAATGGTGCAAGGGAAATACATTTGTACAGGCGACAGGTGTCGTAGGCCAAACTGACATGGCTGCCGCAGTGGTTTTTCCAGCCCCTCCCCCCCCAGCCGGCCTTCCGGGCAGGTGCGAGTCGCACTCAGGTGACCCAGGTGTTGTCACCTGTGCGAGCCCACGTGATTGCACGTGGCCACTGTTGCTCAGAGCCACATATAAGCCCTCGCCATGGTCTTAGCTGTGCTTTTCGCCTCTGCTGAACTTCGCTCCTCTCTCAACAATAAAGCACTTGTGTCACCTGCCCGCCGCCACCCGCCTTTCCTTCCAAGTTCCGAGGCCGGAGCCCAAGCGCGGGGCCCGCGGCAGCCGCACAGCTCCCTCCGCACACGCGGCGCAGCCGGCGGGACGCAGCCGGGTAAGTGTCCCCTCGCCCCGGCCGGGGGGGGACATGTGGCCTCCTACAGGCTGGTGGCAGCGGTTCTCCTGTCGTGGGCCCCGCCGCGGGGTGGGCGCAGGCGGAGCGTCCCCGCCGCCCTGGAAACGCCTCGAGGCCTCGGAGGAGTCGCCGCGGCCCGGGGAGCGGCGTGAGGACACCCGGGGGCGGGAAGGCCAGGCGACGGAGTTACAAACGACAGAGAAAATTCTGGAAGCCCGGGTGCAGGAGTTGGAGAAAGAATTAACAAGCGGTCCAAACCTGGACTCTGAGGAAACTGTAAATATGGCGGAGACTGAGCACAAGGCCTCCCCCTGCCGAGAGCCCGCCTGCTCGTACAGCAGAGGACGGAGCATGCGCAGCCGGGGCGGGGCGGGGCAGCGCAGGCGCCCTGCAGTGAGGTAGCGTCTCGCACTGTGTCGACGCTGCGCGGAGCTGAGGGAGCTGAGGAAACGCCGCGGCAGCGACCGGGGAGCCCCTGCCTGCCGGGTTGTGGCGTTTATGGGATGAAGGGACGGACGGCGTCTTGTGCTCCTCAGGGGACATGGCGCAACTGGCTTCCGTGACTCTCCGTCCTTCCCTGAGGCGGAGGCCGCAGACCCGGCGTCGTCGTCGTGGCGAGGGCGCCCGCTCCCTGCGTGATGGCTCGTGGCCGCCGCGCAAACAGTGCGGGACGACGCCCGAGAACCGCCTGGAACCGTGAGTGGATTTCATACATGGATTCAGAGGCTTCGGGAGGTGGGGATGCGCGAAGCCATGTTTGCAGCAGATAATTGACGGGCCGAGGCGGAGACTCACTCCGCGCATGCGCGACCGGGTCTCGGCCGTGGCTCACCTGGTCAGGCCGGGGAAGCCGTAACCGAGCGGTCTACGATGCTGGTGTGTGTCGCGTATCCCACAGCAGGGCGGGGGTGGGTGACGTCACGTACCCCATAGCAGGGTGGGGGTGGGTGACGTCACGTACCCCAGAGCAGGGTGGGGGTGGGTGACGTCACGTACCCCAGAGCAGGGTGGGTGACGACACGGATAACCAGCCCACGGTCAGGGGAGCCCAGACACCCGCTCTGGCGAGGTGTGGAGCTCATTTGGAGCAGTGAGCGGAGTTGCAGACAGTCCTGGGTCCTGCTGAACGTGTGTCTGAAGCTGACTCAGACCGTGGTGACACCCGGGGACAGAGCCCGCACCTGGAAGGACGGAGTCTAAGGAAACTTGGTTTGAAACGGGGCAGGGACGGGGCAGCCAGTGGGCTGGAGTGTGTGCGGTAATCGTGCACGAGCCGTCCCCTTTGCACGTCTGCACCGGTAACTGGGCCGTGTTTAAGGACCTGTCTGGTTACCTCCATGAAAAGCCCAAGGTTGGCTAGTGGGACCCTGCCCCGTAAGGGTGGCTTCATCTTCCCGCTCGTTCCACAGGAAGGTGCACGTGGGGGCGGACGTATGCCTTCGGGAAGGTCCTCCCCATCTTTACCAAGGAACCACTTAATTGCAAGGCCGTGTTCTCCCCGTGGTTCTTGATAAAACGGACTTCAGGTGATTCTACCTGGCAGCCATCTGTTCCCCTGGGGGTGGAGCCATTAGGCAGAGGTAGAAGTAAATACCCTAGTGGAGCAAATGCTCAGGCCCTAGATCAAACCAGCCAGGCCTCGGCCTTCCTGGTGGGGGAAGCCACCCCCGTAAGGAAAGCGGTTTGGCGGAACCACACGGCCCTTGATCTCCTCCCTGCAGCCCGAGGGCGCACGTGCGCCGTGGTGCACACTGGGTGTTGTGTCTGTACCCGATCACAGGAGGGTGTGTCCTCTGCCTTGAAGGAAGGTGACGGCGAGGTCCAGGCCATCCAGCAGTTACCGGAGACCCACTGCGCAGTGGTGGGGACGTCTCTCGTCCTCCTGGTGTTGGGCCCTTTTAGCGTTAGGAGTTGCTGGCTGTGGTCTGGTCCTACTGTGTTGTTCCTGTATTGTTGCTGTGGCCTTTGTGCCCAAGGGGCCTCCCTGTGGGCCTGTGCGTGGGCCACAAAGCCTATTACCTCGGGGGTGGGATGTAGGGGAAATTGCATTGGTGTGGACAACAGGTTTCTTAGGCCAAACAAAGACGACTGCCGCAGTGTTTTTTCCGGCCCAGCCCCCCTGGTTAGCTGGCTTTCTGGGGAGGCGTGAGTCAACACACTCATGTAACCAAGGTGTCATCTCCTGTGTGAGCCTGTGCGATTGTGCTTTCCCATGGCACGTTGCCGCTATTGCTCAGAGCCGCGTGTAAGCACTGGCCATGTTCTCGGCCGTGCTTTTCACCACTGCTGTACCCCCTGACAATAGAGAGCGCGTCTCACCTGCCCACTGCCACCGCCTTTTCTTCCAATTTCTGAAGCCTGCACCAGAGCACAGGCAGTTTGGGACAATGTCTTGTAGTTACTCATAAAACATACGGAGATTAGGATAATCCAGGTAGGCTGAATGTAATCACGAGTATCTTTGAAAGTGGAAGAGGGAGGCAGAAGAGTCAGAATCAGAGGAGTGAGAGGGATTCCACCCACCCTTGATGGCTCTGAAGAAAGGAGGGAGGAGGCCCTGAGTCGAGGAGTGTGGATGACCTTTACAGCTGGAAAAGGACACATATCTTAGAGCCTCCTAGAAGGCACACATCCCAGCTGATTCCTTAACTTCAGCCCACTGAAACCGTAGTTGAGTTCAGACTTGCAGCATCATAAATGAGGTCTCTGGTACTGGTTAGAAACTTCATGTAATGTTTCAGGCCTGGCCGTAGGCAAGTTTTTGGAGAAAGCTGCCTTTCTCACCCCAGACTTGGCATACAGGCAACGCATTGCAATCTCTGTCGGGCGTCACAGTCAAGGACTCAGCCCCCCACCCTTCCTCCCAGTCATGCTGTTTCGCGTATTTGCATCCCTAGTTCAGGAGCCTTTATTTCTGGGTCTCTTTATCTGAGACTTGGGCAGAGGTCCTCTCCAGGTGCCTCTGCTGAGATCTCCTTGTAGGAGGAGGATGGGGAAAATCTTGAAGACATTTTTTTTCTACTCTAACTCAGTATCCAGTACTTTTCCACTCCTGGCCTTCCCCTCTCACTCCTCCCCCAACCTCAGCATCCATATAATTGCAGAAGTCTTTTGTTCAGGACTCTGTCAATAGTGAGAGAACCCATGTGTCTGTGCTGATCTACCCGATCGTCCACCCATGCAAAATTCCATGGGGGGATGGAACAAGGAGAGCCCAGGTTTTCTCTGATTTCAGCCTCTTGCGTGTACCATTACAGTAATTGGTTAAAGGCACTTCAACTCTTTCAATTTTTGCTTGTTAATTTAATCAGCTGTTTCTACACCTGGCCGCTCAGCTCTCTCTTCTAGCTCAGCTGAAAATGAAGTAATACATTTGTGTTATTTTAAGCCACTGAGTTTGTAGTAATTTGTTATAGTAGCAATAGAAAACTAAAACAACTAAATTAGATTTCATCATTATGCAATTAGAAATTGCGTCATTTAAAAATATGTAATTTGTTTAAATTAAGGTAAATATTTTAAATAATCTCAAATTGCTTAAACACATTTGGAGATAGTCTTGATCAGGTATTGTGTTTTTCTTAGTGTGAAAAGTCTTTCAATATAGTGCAAATAAAAAAATTCTAGGAGAAATGACTTCCTCATTGGCAGCAAGAGTAACTGTAACGTCTCCCCAGTGAAACAATCATAACTGGTGAAAATGATTTTAAAAGAGTCATTTAGGTCTCTGGAAATTATCCTAATACAGCAAAGGAAGAAACATTTAATCAGAAAAAGTATTAAATCTTGGTTAAAAAAAAAAAAACAATGAGAATCTTTGACATTTGAGTCACGACCTTTTCACTACCCCATCATTTCAGTGTGACAGAAGCTCAACTCTGGGCAAAGGTAGCTGGGAAAAGGAGCCCCTTTTTCCTGCAAGTTCCCAGTCAAAGGCTATTGTAGCTTCTGGAGAGGGAGGTCATCAGCATTTCTCATCTCCCTTCATCTTGATGTTGCAAAAGTTCTATTCCAGGAAGAGCAGCTGAAAGTTTTTTTTTTTTTTCCATTTTTCTCCTCAGTTGAGCATCCAATCGTAAGGTAGAAGCTCTGCCTCAGGCGTGGCAGCAGAGAATGGTACAAGCCCAGCAGCCCTTGGCTCAGACTCCTTGTAAGGTAGAGGTTCTGTGGGGGAAAAGCTAGGTGAGATTTAATGTGCTAAAAGAAGAAAAACTATCAGTCATGAGTCTTACATCTGGGAAAACTATCTTTCAAAAATGAAGGCAAAGTAAAGACATTCCATGACATATTAAAACGGGCTTACAAGAAATATTAAAGGAATTTCTTCAGGCTGAAAGCAAGTGACTCAGACAGTAATTTGAATCCTCCCTACCCAAGGGAGGTCCCGTAATGGTAATCGTGTAAATATAAAAAGCATAATTGCATATTTCTTTTCCTTTCTTTTAACTGATTTATAAAGAAATTGCATTTTAAAAAGTAAGTATATAATTTTATTTTAGGGCCTATGATGTATAGAAAAGTAACATAGTCAACAATAACAGCTGTAAGGAGGTGGATGGGAGCAAAGAAAGCTGCACTGAATAAGGAGATGACTTTAGACAGTAACTCAAATCCACAAGAACAAATAAGGAGAACCCGGAATGGCAAATGACAAGATTGCTATAACACACTTTCTATATTCTTGTTCTTTCTTCACTTATCTTCTTTAAAAAACATAAATTATATCAAGTAATAGCTCCAATAATGGATTTTTGTTTTATAACATATATAAATGTATAATACATGTATGGTATATAATAATAATATCTCAGGGGGAAGGGTAGTAGAGCTGTATATACGAAATGATTTTGTATGCACTAGAACAAAGTTGAAATCTGAAGTAGATTCTGATAAGTCAAAATGTACATGGTAAGTCAGGACCTTCTCATTTAAGTTAAAAAAATTAGCCGCAACTCATGTTTCTTCATCTACCAAGAAATTATTTAGAAGTGAAAAGCTATAAAATGGCATAGAAAGAAATACAAACCTCTTTTTGTGAGTGAACAAACTCTTCTCCATATACACACTTATCGAGTAACTGGTTATAACTTTTAGAACCTTGACCAATGAATTTGTCTTTAATAAGAATAATATTTAGAACTCTTTTCTGAAATAAATTAGGCTACTTTTAGGGAAAAAAAAATTCAAGTTCTTTTTGGTTAATATCTGTAGCCTCTGATCAGAGTTATATCCTCACTATAGGGCTACCACAACATTGCTACCAGTTGATATTTTACAAATAAAAATGATGGTCAAACCTAGTTCTTGCGTTACAAATGACATGTATTATAAATCAGGCACTGAAATAAATACAAACATGTTTTTGCAAACGCAGTGAATTCTCAACTGTCCATATCTTAGGCTCTCTCATAAATAATCTTAATAAAGTAAATAAAATCTTTATTACTGATGAAACACTTTTCTTCAAAAAATACGAGACAAAAGTGAAGTAGTTTTTGAGAAAACTACTCTGGTGTTATTTCATTAAGAAAACTTCTCTTTTGAATTACACAAGATATACACACATACACACACAAACTCCTTATTGATAGTAACCAATTAGTGGAAAGACAATAAACCTAATGTACATTGAAAAACATTTGAGGCTTTGGGAAAATATAGCTGAGTTGGTACTTAAACATAATTTTTATCAAAATTATATCTTCAGGCTCTTTAAATAATGTAAACTTTAGAGAATTAAATATATGTTGTGTCCCTGGAAAAAAAGTCGAAAAAAAGTAAGAAGTTTTAATAGGTATGCTTAGTTTTTTAAAAATAGTTTTATATATAGTAGCAGGAAATTCTACAATTTTAAATATAAATGCATGGCCCTACCATTTCCTTTGATATTTTTAAAAAAGTTAGGCAATTTTACATTCACATATTTTAGTATTTATTTTAAATGTCACTATGAAAATGTTAATTTTGATATTTTATTCATTGTATTTAGTCTCTTGGGACACATATTTTTAGTTTTAGAAGATGAACAAATCACAAATAAGATCCACGTATTTTAATTTTATAGTTATAACTACCAAGTTATTTTCAGTGGTAACTACCCATTTTTTAAAAAACCCCAAATGGAGGTACCGTGTACAACATTGTTACATGAGGACTGTGCTTGTAATGATGTTCCTGGTCTTCACATTTTTTTCAGTTTTACTTGTAAAACATTGACTTGAATTTTTCATCAAATAAAAATACAATAAAGATGAATTCAGTGTTTTACAACAAGCCTTACCTCTAATAACAAATATTAATCTGAAACTCATAGGACACTTTTTCCTGAATTTCACTGTAAAATATTTTTTTGAAAACCATCTTTTTATACATAGGTTCAAGTGAACATAACCTTCCATATATCTCTTCACTTTCCGTACACACTTCATGGTCTTAATTAATGAGCCTATCTTCCATATGATTTTCTTATACTCTTTATTCAAATTCCATTTATTTTTTACTACTGTTATGAAAACAATATTTTTTTGAGACAGGGTCTTGCTCTGTCACTCAGGCTAGAGTACAGTGACATGATCATAGCTCACTGCAGCCTCAAACTCCTTGGGTCAAGCAATCCTCCCACCTCAGCATCACAAGTAGATAGGACTATGGGCGCATCCGCTGTGCTGGGCTAAGTATTTTTAAAAACATTTTGTACAGACTGGGTTTTACTACGGTCCCAGGCTGGTCTTGAACTCTTGGTGTCAAGCAGTCTTCCCTCCTAGACCTCCTGAAGTCCAGAGATTAGAGGCATGAGCCAATACGCCTAGCCTGAACAGAGTATTTTGGACCTTTTTTTCCCTAAAGGAAGTTTTCTTGCGTATTTTCTTGGATTCCGAAATCAGAGAAGCTACTTCAAATGTGTGATGAGATAAGAGTACCAGAAATCCACATCTCTCTTTGTATTATGTTAATATTTTACAGTGGTAATTTCAACATAATTTTCTTATGTTTGCTGTTTTTATGATCCAGTATGATGACCCTAATAGACGGATTTCATGCACAGATAGAGAAGAGTGGCAGCATTTCCACATAATAGTGAGAAAGCTAATTTTAATAAGGTCAAACATGATAATATCCCATTAAAATAAATTCAGTGGTTTCTTATTTTGTGTCCCACTATATGACTCTTATTCTGACTAGACTCTATGATTATATAGACCTTGATCTGATTTAAGATGTTTCTGCAAAGCATCAGATTTATTAGTCAATGGTTAATTCAATAGTGAGAGGAAACTAGCTAAGTATACTGCAATTGAGGATTAATGCAAATAAAATACATGAACCAATTATTTTCCTCTATTTTGACATTATTAAATAATTATTAACAGGGTTTTTCCAACATGGTAGGAAAACTGAATTTCAGTTATAATGTGACTTAAGGTGCAGTTATTCTTGGCCTCACAGCTACTCTCATACTGTGTATGTTATTTAATATTTTACCAAAAATGATAATTGATGATATGAATATAAAAGGTCTAAGTGTTTAAAAGATATTAATGAGATAAAATCAGACCAATGAATAATATAATTTAAAATAAAAAATGTTGATTGTTTAGGCAAGTCTGGTTATAACTTCAGTTTGAGAGTGGAAGATTTTAGGTGAGGTCAGAGTAGGAAGCACAGGAATCTCTCTCCCTACGTGGACAACTGAAGTGGTAGAATCTGTCTGATATAACTACTTTGAAGCTCTAGAGTTTGTTAAAAGACTTGGAACTTCCAGGGAACTTCATGGATCAGAAGAGTTAATATTGTTAAAATGTCAGTACTACTGAAAGTGATGTACAGATTCAATATGATCTCAATCAAAATCCTAATGATGTTTTTTGCAAAAATAAAAAAAAATCGTAAAATTTATATGGGATCTCAAGGGACTTTAAATAGATGAAACAATCTTACAAAAGAAGAATATCACGCCTGTAATCCTAGCACTCTGGGAGGCAGAGGTGGGCTGATCGTTTGAGCTCAGGAGTTTGCAACCAGCTTGAGCAAGAGCAAAATCCTGTCTCTACTAAAAATAGAAAAATTAGCTGGACAACTAGAAATATATAGAAAAAATTAGCTGGGCATAGTGGCACATGCCTGTAGTCCCAGCTACTCAGGAGGCTGAGGCAGGAGGATGCTTGAGCCCAGGAGTTTGAGGTTGCTGTGACCTAGGCTGACGCCACAGCACTCTAGCCCGGGCAACAGAGTGAGACTCTCTCTCCAAAAAAAAAAAAAGAAAAAGAAGAAAGCTAGAATAATTATATTTTCCGATTTTAAAAGTTACTATTATACAAGCTATCCTAACGAAAACAGTATGATACTGGCATAAAGATAGACATGCAGACTGAAGGAATAGAATAGAAAACTCAAAAATGAACCCTCACATATCTGTTCAAATAATTTTTGACAAGGGTCCCAAGGCTATTCAATGTAGAAAGAACAATATTTTCAAAAAATTAAAAGATAGTTTATTATCTCACTAATGTGCTTCTGCTCTTGTTTTATTTTTGCTCTTTGCAATAGCTATAACAACTTTAGGAGTTCAGAATTTCTTGGGATTTCTTTTCTATACTGGGATAAATTAACTTGTCTTCAAAATTCTTACGTAAATTAAGAGCAAATTTAAAGATAGGGCCAGAATAGAACAGCACATAGATTGAGGGACTAATTATAGGTAAAGTGAAGAAATATCAAATAGAAATAAAAGTGATGCAGCTCCTTTTCTTTTTTTAAATTAATTCAGGAATATAAATATTAATATCTGAAAATCTAAGTAGGGACAATATGAGCCTAGGGAAAGATTGAATTTGATCAGAAAAGGAAGAAGGTAAAAGAAATTGTTCAAGTTTCTACATAATGTAATTTCATTAATCAGGAAGGTAAATATGAAATATATTTTGGGAAGAATCATTTGTATTATTTTTCGCTTTTTTACAGAATTCTTTTTCTATAATAAATAATAAATGACCAACTGAAAGAAGGAAGAAATTAACATATAGATGAAGGAAGGAAAGACAAAAACAACAGTGTTCACTTTATCCAGTTCCACTGCTGGCACCAGTGAAAAAATCTTCATATGCTAATGCATGGTTTCCTAACGAAAAACTCCACGAAAATCATCAATCACCAGGTGCTATGACATAAATTTTAAAGTGATTCAAGGTTTTTCTGAAATCTTGCCAGCAACATTTTGCAGATGTTTTTAATAAATAAAGTGTACCCATCTGTGAATGTTTACACATAAGGGCCATATCAACAGATCCATAGATTCAAAAACAGCACAACTTTCAGCAGGCTCCTATTATGTGCATAAGCATATGCGATTAATTTTATTTATAGTAGTTTATTACTGTGTGTATTCATGAAAGAAACCATGAGAATGATACAGATACAGCTGCCTGTGATTTAACATTTTAAGTTACTTAGAGCAAGTGATTAAGCTACTATGTACTTCTTAAAAAAGGATTTTATGAACATTGTTAACAACCCAGAGCTCTGAATGTTGTTGCTGGTTTACTTTTGTGTGGACTTTCACATTCATAAGAAGCATAACCAAATGCTGTGCTACCTGCAGCCGTTTCCTGAAACATTGCAATACTCCCGCTGATCAAAGCCCAGAGATGAATCTGTAGATTATATATAATGTATGGAGGAATAGGGGGCAGTAAGCCCTTAGAAAATATTTCGTTTGCATGGTTCTTATCTCTGTCTTCACTTTAAAACCATTGATGTAGATTTTAACACCTGCCAGCAGTGAGCCTATCAGGTAAATCAAATATCTGGGATAAAGGCAGAGCATCAATTTATTTATATATTTATTTTAGTTTAATTAATATATTTTACATCTCCCCTGGTAATTTCTGTGTTCAGAGTTGAGAATGATTTTGAGAGAAATATAAAGAACGTAAAATACCAAACATACACATTTTAAAAAAAACAAACCAAGCAGAAGCCAAATCAGGCATAAAGCTTAAGAGACAACAAAAATATTTTAGAAAGATATAAAACTGGATACTTTTAATTAAAATATAGATATTTAACTAGAAAAAAATCTTTAGGAAGTGTAAAATAAGTGTGTTTGGATTACCATAGGAAGCCAAGATTAATGGGAGGAAGTGAAGTGAGTAATTTTAGAGAAGAGAGAAAGAATGAAGGAAAGTACCTGTGCAGTATTTATAAGTTATATTGCAAATTTAGTCAATAACAGAAAAATAATGGTGGTATTGCCCAAATTTCTATGTCCATCTAGTCATAATGTTAATAGAGATGACAACTCTTTGAGAACTCTCAGTCCACCTGTAATGTAGGAGTCGCAGCTCCACTTAAACGACCACTTCTGTCTTAGCCAACTCTATCCTTACCTCCACCCACCTGCGTCCCCCACTCCTCCACAGCTGTTGCCGTGTCGCTATGGTCAGTCTAGCAGTGTAATCCCTCCGACTTAATGTGGTGGTGGTACTTTTTCCTCCCTTCCTACTTAAGACGGTGGTAATATGATAGCCTCCCCAACAGTAATGAAAGTATTCTCCAATTTTTGGTATCTCCAACTGCTCCTCTTCAGAAATCACACCTTTGTTTCATGAGCCATACAAGCTTTTGTTATTCAAAGTGTGGCCCAGGGAGCAGAAACATTGCTGTCTTCCGGGAAGAATGAAACAGGATCCATAACTCCCACTGCTCACAAGAGTTAATTCAGGATGTATATAAGACTTAAATGTAAGGCCTGAAACCATAAAAAAGTCTGAAATTCTTTTGTTCTTCATTTCCTTTTCATTTTGGATATTTGAAAATATCCCCAAAATTTGCCAAATATTGATATAGTCTGGAAAAGTTTGCGTCATTTCTTAAAACATAAGAGTATCTTTCTATTTAAAGGAAAGCACAAAACTGTGTCCTTAGACTTCAAAATGAAGATACTTTTATGGCAGCACATTTATTAATTATACTGTATCTGTGGCTTATGTATATAACAGCATGATATATATTACTTATTAAGGAACGCCAAAATTAGTATTTTTATTTTGAAAATCATTATTTTGGTAAGCAGCAAAACTTCCTTTTGGGAAGCCATACCATTTTCTTGTTTTTATTTCTCAGTTTTACTTCTTTAGTCTGCTTTAGTTGCTGAGGTTAAACTAAAGGTTTAGTAGATTATGTGTATAGTTGTATATTTAAATATGGAACTAGTATATGTTAAACTGCTCTGATGCTTATTTGTAAATAAGAGTTTCCATTACCAACCAAAATAGACTATGAAATATACAGAATCATCTGAAAAACATAGACTCATAAAAATAATACACAATGTATTGGTCAATATTGAATCAACAAGAGATATTATAAAACTAAATTTAAAAATATTAGTTCTTATAGACATCTCAGATATGAGATTTGAGTACGATGAGGAACAGAATAAGTAGTAAAAAGCTGAGCCCCTGGGGTTAGCCAGTCAATGTTGCACTTTGGTCTTGTCATTTTCTTATAATAACTGACAAGCTCTTTTTCTGCTTTCAGTGCCCTGCACAACCTTATTGTCGAAACATGTTGACATGTACAGGTAGAAGAGATATGGACCATGCTCGAATAAGCGAGATTTTCTAAGTGACATACTCAAGCCAAACATACTGGTTTTAGTGTGCCAGAGCTTTGCAAGAACAAGCAGTGAAGCATCCCTAGACTCCTTGCACCTGTGGCAGTGCCAGTTCCAAATTCATTAAGTAGGCATCTGTCTCCAGAAAAAGAAGATCTGTTGATTTGGTATTTGCTAGCATGAAAACCAAAGCTCACATACACATTGCTACAATAAATTTGAGAAGAAAAGGTTGCCATTCCAAATACTTTTAGTTGCTGTTTTGTTGTGGTGGTTTTGTTTTGTTTTTATTTTTAGTTAAGCTATAGGAAACTTTGTGGATTTAAACGATCTACATGGAAGACAATTTTCAGTTCCCAACAAAATTTTCAAAGAATTTATAATATTAATCATGTCGGGATATTTAAAATGTAATTGATTATAAAGTTTTGACTGAAAAAGTTCATGAATACTCAAAATTTGACATATATTTCAACAAGCAGTAAAGATAGAGGCTAATTTTTAAGTGATAAAAATGGATTAAATAAGGCAGGACCGTATTTGTCTCTCATATAGTAGTCTAATCTAAGAGGGACTTCGCTTGTTACATCACTACAACCTAGGTTGTCATTTCATTTGTGTGGTCAGAATAGGATCACTGCTGTGCTTGCATTTCAGACGGCAAGAAGAGAGAGAGAGAAAGCTTGGAGCATAAGCAACTTCATATGTATAATGTTCAAGCTGTACGTGATGCATCATTTTCTCTCATATACCAATGATCAATATCCACTGGCA
Source organism: Lemur catta (assembly GCF_020740605.2). Lineage (NCBI taxonomy): Eukaryota > Metazoa > Chordata > Mammalia > Primates > Lemuridae > Lemur > Lemur catta. Next base: position 5,773,454 of record NC_059153.1, on the reverse strand, counting down.
CAGCTGAGCCACCTACAAAGGTATTAAATAGCTAAGAAAGTCCATAGCTGAGCATCAATGACCACAGCCCAAACTCAGTCAAAGCAGCATCGTTAACTAGTAAGAAACCTGCCATATTTGAGTTCAGTGAACTTTGTTTCTATGAAGAGTTTTCAAGGTCATAAACATATTTCTTGTAAATGTGTTCAGATATAAGCAGAAGTATGGAGGAATTTAACCTGATTCTTAAAGGGTCTTTCTGTCACCAAGTTTTTTAAGAAAACACTCCCTTCTCTATTGTGCCATTATCATGTGGTTGCTGTTGTAAAAAACTGGGCAGTAATTCGTGTCATATCTCACTCACACCAAACCTATGTCCAGTTCATACATTCTCATTAGTCCTTTTTACCAAATATACTCTTAATTCAGTTACTTCCACAAATTTCCACTGTTATCAAATTAATCAAATAAGAAATCATTTCTCTTGATTTGATGACATTAAGAGTCTATTATTAACTTGTACCTCATGTCTTGTTCCTTTCTCATCCATTCTAAAGATAGAGCCCAATCTGCCTTTCTAAAATGGAAAAACATTGGATTATATTACTTCAAAACTTAAATGTTTAATGGATTCTCACTTATTTAAATCATACTTAAAATTTATGAATATGACATACAAGATCAGGCATCCACAACCATTCTTTCTCTGATGTCATTTCATGCCAAATCTCCCTGTTCTTCCTCTTCCTCCAGCCTCCAAATCTCTCTGTTCTTCAAACACGCCAACTTACTTCCCCACTGAGAGCTGTTGCAAATGCTTTTTTCTTTTACCTTAAATACTTTCTTCATACTGCCCACTCTTTGGAAATATTTTTATTGAAAATTGGTAAGGTATTCAGATTTTTAAGTGACATTACATATTTTTGTGGTTAAACTAATTCATTTGTATTTTTTCTCTATTTTTATCCATTACTCATGCAAAAGTCCATATTGGCTACTTAATGAAAGTAAAGAATAGCACACTAACCAATGGGTTAAGCCCCTGCCAGCTTGATTGACGAATCTTTGCCTCTTCACTACCAAAATTGGTCACAAATGATTTTTGAGGATGTATAAAATGGGCATCTGCCATGTTAAACATTAAAAGTGGCGTCAATATAAAACCTTCTTTTTTGCCAAGAACTGGTTTATCTCAGTTGTCTTCCTTTCCTATTCTGAGTTCTTCATTTAATCTTGTTAAATTGCCCTGAAAGATGCTGAAGGTTAATGAGTATTTATACTATCTCTGGTGCCCAGCATGAGTTTGCTATACCCCCTATCAAGTAGATAGTTGTCTGCCATCCTCAAAGATATCTTTTTCTGTTTCTCTCAGAGCAATAATGGATTCTGTAAAGTGAAGGGTAATGATCAACACACATCATTAGGCTTTGGCTCCTCAGTCCCAGACCTGCTTTGCAAACATATAAAAATTTCACTTCCTAATTTTTGCCCTAATGTAATATGCTACAATCAAATATTGAATTTATGCTTTCAACTCCACATAAAAAATACACCCAATTTAAATCATCTTAAAATTGTAACCTTGAAAATTTGGAGTGCAAAAGTTTTGTGAGAAATTCTAAGCATAAGAAACTAATAATTTGAGAAATAAAAAGTTCATTTATTTCCCCAGCTATTAGCAATTACCACACACATGCATGCACACAAACATCCTCACAGGCATACACACACATCTCAGTTAAGATTTTAGACAGTCCAATATAGTACCATACTTTCTGTTATTTTGGAGTCTAAATAAAGGAAAACATTACAATTCCAAATCTGTATGTACCCCAGAATAATATTAAATACATAGAGCAAACTTAACAAGGCTAAAAAATATAAACAAATATACAAACATAAAAAATCCAACCCTTTTCTCTCAATAAAAAATTTTAAAAAGCTGAAAAAATATGAGCTAATCAAATCCAAATAAATAATAAGGGAATACATAATATAGGAAATTAATGAAATGGAAAAAAGAAAAACATTCAGACTCATACATATGGAATCCACTTATTTAAGACATAATCAATGTTGCTTTGAAGTGAGAAAATCGTCTTTTCAGTAATAGTACTGAATCAGTTGGATCTTTTAGGGGAAAATTTTTATTCCTACATTACAACATTAATAAATAACAATTTTAGTTGGATTGTGAATTTAAATGTCACAGATAAAGCAATAAACTTTCAGAAGAAAACATAAGACTATGTTTATGACAGATGGTAAGGAAAAATACCTCCCACAGGGCACAAAAAATTAACCATTAAAACTTACAACACTGACCATATTAATGATTAAAACTCTGGTCATCAAAAATTCCATTGGTAGCATGAAAATAAAACTTCCAGTGAGAGAAGATATTTGCAATACTGGTATATGACAAGGTACTACATTTATAATACACAAAAAAACTATCTAAACTTAGTAAGATACAGGTACTTTGTTCAGTAGCAAAAAAGGCAAAAAATTGACAGGTGCTTCACACAAAAGATATCTACACAGCTAAATGATACATGAAGATGCATGTAATTTTATTAGTCCTTAAGGAAATGCAAATAAAAATCACAATAAGATGCCGCTACACATTTGCCAGATGACTAATAATTATACAAAGTATTACTGAGATTGTGGAACAGCTGCAAAACTCAGACACCACTGGTTTGATAGTAAAGAAAGAAAACTATATACCAATACGCTATGATGCAGCAGTTCTATTCCTAGTTAGAAGCTCTACAGAAATGCAAACATATCTGCACTTAAATCAATCATTAGAATGTTCATAGCAGTAATGTGCTATGAATTGGCAGAGCAGCATTGACAAAAACAATGAGAATGAACAAATTTCAACTTTATGCAGTGATGTGAACGTAACCTACAAATAAAATATTGAGCAAAAGAAGCCAGACACGAAGCACACACGCTGTTCTGCACTACTCACCTACGGTCCTAACACAGGGGCAGCAATCTATGATGTCAGAAGTAGAATCGTGTTATTATGGGAAATACGGTCACTGGAAAAAGTACAAAATGTTTCTAGAGTTCTGGTGATGTTGATTTATTGATTTAGAAGCTTAAAACATTGTTGTGTTCAGTTCATGAAAATTCACCTGGCTGTATACTTATTATTTCTGCCATTTTACTTTGATACAAAATTTACATAGAACATATTGCAATATATTAAAGGTGACTAAATAGTAAAATGCTATTATTAATTGGTTTCTACATATTTTTAGATATACCTGTAATATTTTTAAATTGTTACTAAAATAATTTTATTTTCCAATTCAAAGAAAAAGTTTAAGAAAAATATCATATCAAATATTTTAACACAGATATACTATAGCTGATACTGTTATATCACCAATGTAGTTTAATGTCATGTTGGTACATTTTTTTCATAGTAGCCTCAATATATTTTGCTAAGCCACAAGACAAGCCAACCAATATTAAATAACCAGCAGCCAAATAGGATTATCTATGAATGGGTTTTTGCCAAAAATAAAAACTGTTAAAATTGTGCCAAAAAGATACTATTTTAAATCAGAGATCCAAATTTTACATGACAGTAGACTGCAGATTAACTCAGTTTAAGTCAAGTGTACAAGAAACAAAGTACATTGTTCATAAGTTTAGAAAATATTATGATTAAAAAATTATTGATGCTGTTTTTTTTTTCAGGAATTGAAGTGAAAGAAAGAAGAGCTAAACAAAAAATACTCAACAGTTTTATGTTTTCAAATTAAGAGTTTTGTTTTTTGAGAATAAGTCAGAAAAACAAATTCATATCTTCTCTTTATAGTATATTAGGATAAAATCCACAACTGAAGTTTTTGAAAGTCTTAATAAGAAACAAAAGTTAAAAACCGATTTGATCACAAGAGAATATATTCAAATAGAAAGCTTTAAAGAGAGATGTTAAGAAGTAAAATTATGAAAATGAATTTCTAGAGTTTGCCATATGTCTAACAAGTCTATGGGGAACAAATTTCTTAAAGCTAACTAGTAGAATGTGAAAAAGTGTGCAGAATATTATGTATCATGTGAACAAGAAGTTTCAAATAAATCAGAAAACTATATGAGAAGAATCCACAGTGACAATCCTATAAAACTAAGGAAAAATGGAGCATTCTTCATACAGTAGAAATGTTAAGCCTTGAGAAAGTGAGCACCTCAGTCAGACTGTGAGCATATTGGGAATAAAACGATAAATGTAATAAGATAATCACACAAAGAAATCTAGATGAGAATAAAATTATGGAAATGTCAACGATATACAATATAAAATAAAAAGATAAGTTTTTACCATGTAAAATAAAAAGATAAGTAAAATTGAATACTTCAAAGCAACCTTTACCATAACAATAGCTAGTTGTCATATCTGCCAAATATGAACCAGACAAAAAATAGGTATATTTGCAATATCCAATAAAAATCCCAAGTGCTACTGAAACTTAACGTGAATTGATAGCAAGATTTTGGTTGACACTAAAAGAGGAAATTACAGTAAGAACAGAGACATACATTTCTTGGCTTGGAGTATGCTTATGTCAGTCAGCAATTTGATTTATTAATTCAATAATTATTGAAAAAATTGTGTTTAAATTCTATAGAGATACTGATTGATAAGCATATTTCTCTTTCTTCACATACTACTATTCGCATTCAATCTAAGATGAGATTTTTCAGCAAATTAAAGTTGATATTCTCTATACTAACCTTTTTATTTTATTCAAAATAAAAATGACAGTTCTGAGAAAAGTGAATTTTGTTATATCAGACAGATTTGGGAAGTGGCCGCAGTTTATCCCTGAATATCAGAAGCATTAAATATCAGTTCAATGCCCATTTGCTTTGCAACCATGCTAAAAAGATTTTGGAATATATTCAGATGTATTAAAGATAGTATTTATAAGATATCTTTCATAATATCAAGTTAAATTCCCATTTAAGCATATTTATAGTTTCAACAGAGTAGATAAAATTAGTGTTTTACAAAAGATATCAATTATAAAAACAAGTAATGTAATATGGTATCTACTATATTGCTATAAAAATACACACATGCATCCACACACGCACACAAAGTATCAAACTATGCATCCCATGATGTCCCACTACCTCTGATGAGCCTATAATTGCATTGCAGTGAAGAATGCAATGTCTATGTGCAAATATCCACACAGAAAAAGACAAATAATATCTTCATATTACCATGAAAACTGTTTTGACTTGGAGGTCACCTGTCTCAGGAACGACCAGGACTCTGTGGACCACATGTTGAGGACCCTTGTCCTAAAGAGTATTGGAAACCAAAAATAAAAGAAACCTGTTTTACCTAAAACTAGGACTGTTGGATAGAGGAGAAATAAAATTCTTGTTAATTCAGACACGTATTTGCAGGACTCTTTGGTTTTAGTAGTTATCCCTTCACGGAAACACAGAAATTGATCCCAGAAGTCAGATGTAAGTAAAAAAATAAATGAATATTTGGAACTGGCTGAGAATTTGGGAAATTGGCAGAAAGGCAAAGCATATTGCAGACCAGGATTGAACTTGTAGACTTGGTGAGACTTCTGATTCTGTGGCAAAACTCTTCAGTACAATTATTACTTGTCATGATGGGATGCCATATGCTCATCGGGCATGCAGCTCTAGGGAAAGTCTCTAGAAAGAACTAGAATATTCGGAACAATTATTTGCTTCTTGCTGCTTTAGGAAAGTGGCAAAAGAAATAAATCAGCTCAGGCAAAAATTTGCCAACGTGAGTAAGCAGTGATAGAAGGAAATGGAATTCAGAGATTTGGGGTCTCACAGCTTCAGACACCCAAATATCCCTGCTCCCAAAGTCGCAGAGTAAATGGCTGTTCCTCAAAGACTTTCTCCTTGGAAGCGTGTTTAGACTGCCAAGCCAAGAAAAAAAGGAGGTATCCCCGTGCCAATTAAAGATATAACCGGCAGTCTGTTGTTTTAGATAGCTTAGGGTAACTTTCACTAAAATGAGGGAGAAACACATGGGTGCAGAGTAAAAACCAAAAAACAACGTAGGCTCGAGTCTTGCATCCACTGCTGGTACACAGAGCTCACAGAAAGCAAACAACAGAAGCCAGCTAACTTTTGGAAGCTGTGTGCTAAAGAAACCATAATCCTGGCTAGCACAGCACACCTTAAAGATCATGAAAAAAGACACATTTTCCAACATCTCCTTCAAAAGGCATCATGGAGGGCAGTAGACCAAGATATTACCCTCATATACTGCAAAAGAACAGTTTACAAAATAAAAGGGGTAATGAAATTATGCCCAGACATCAGAACCAGGGGTGGCCAGATAGACTAAAAATTCCTGTCCAGATGAATTTTATAGATGGTATCAATTACTAACTGTTTTCTGGTCTCCTCATTTTTGACTAACTGTTTTTACTAAAGTTTCCGGCGAACCATATATTGGGAAGTGTAACTAGTTTGAGGCTAGTAGATATTCAAAGTGGGTGAAATATTTCTGGATCATAAGAAGTCACATCTAAATTGATGGAGAGGTTTATTTATCACCCAGATATTTGGAATTTGGAGTGAATAGAGTAACTGTGTGAGGTTTTTGGTTTTCTCATTTTAGAAGGAGGTAAGTGTGTTCTGTCATCTACCAGAGAGGCAGAGTACAGTGACATCGCTGACATTGCACATGCACACACGCACACAGACGATGATTTTCCTCTTCCTTGGAGTTTTAGTTGTTGAGGCTCAAAGATTTCTGGAAATACTTCATTACTTAGTCTTTGTTGTTAGACGTGGCCAGAAGTAATGTGTGCTGGTGACACCTCAGGAAATTAGGTCATTGATAAATTTCCCTCTGTTCCTCCACCCATCCAACAGCATTCAGATAGGACAGTGTCAGTATCACTTCTTTGACCACCCAGACAACAGTCATGCCTCAGAGGGTGGCAGAGCCATGTAACGGAAGAAACTTGGGCCCCTGAGTGATCATACACAGTAAAGATACGTGCAGACTGGGTCTGTTCACGTCAAGTCTGCTACATGGGAGAAAGACTGAGTTCCTCTTCGATGACCAATGAATTTATGGGAATCTGTATTATAGCAGTCTGGCTTTTGTCCTTACTACTTTAGTATCATGTAAATACAACATTTGAGGCTGCAGAAGCCCAAAATCAGAGGAAATATAAAATTCAAGGCTCAGAAAATTTGCAGAAATCTTTGAAACACTTAAGATATATTATAAAGTCCAAGGTTAAAGTTGGACCATACCTAGATGTAAAGAGTGAGAGTTCCCTAGTGATATACGTGTCTCACAAGTGAGAGCGTGATTTTATCTTCCTATTCCAAATATAGTGTAGCATTGAGTGGGAACCAGAGATTGGGGTAGGTTTAGCAATGGAGCAAATTCAGAAACGAAGAGAAAGTCAGTGATACCTATATTTGTTTATCTGTTAAAATAAATCATGAATATACACTTTTAAACACCTCTTAAAATTGTTGCTAAAATTCAGTGTCAATTAAAATGCTCAGTTTTTTGACACCTTCACTTCAGTCACATATATGTATATCACTCTTTCCTTCATTTCTAAAAGAAAAAAAAAGCTGCCAAAGATCTTATTGGTTAGATGCTTCCAAGTATTAAAGAACTCACTAGAAAAATTTGAGCTTAAGATTATATTGAAACTAACCAAGGAAAGCTGATTTTTCTTATGCCTGTATAAATGTTAAAAAATAAAACTAATATCAGCACTCTACTGTTAGGATATTGTCTTCACATTTCTAGTAATAGTTTTTTTCTCTTTGGATGCACACTATTTTATGTAAAATTATGCTTTAATATTTATCAGGAAAAGAATAATATAACACACAGAACTGGTGACAAATTATAATGTTACTTAGAGTGTGCTTAAAGGATACACTACTGAGTAACAAGATCATATCTAAAATTTATGCTAAATGCAAGAACTGGATCTGATTTCCGCTAGGTACTAGGTCCATGATTTCTGGGAAGGTTATGATTTTTTGTTTGTTTGCTGTTATAGGAGCAAGGACAATATTGATAAAAGAAGAGGATAATTAAGTAGAATGTGTGAAACAATAGGAAGCCTTTCAAGTAGGCAATATCAGAAAGCACAGGAGGACTTTGGACCATGGAGGGATAAAGGCAATTTAAAGTGTCAACAGTATAGGTTCCATTTTAAAAAGATGGGGGAAAAAAAAAAAAAGAATCTTTTGGTTCCTACATGAACAAATTGCTTCTCAAATAAAAATGTCTATAAAATATAGTGTGATAGCAAATTTTGGTGTACAGTGTGGTGGCAATCTGGTAAATCCTATAAAACAAACAATAATATTATTTTTTATTCGATATATAGAGCACATTTGGGGTATATGACTGTGTATGATATATGTAAACGCGTTACAAATCTTTTCTCCTCGGGTCTTTCGGTTGCCTAGTAACGGAGCAATGAAAGAAGTGGTAAAAATAGGTCACCATTAAGTGAGGAATTTTCTTGTTTTTTTATATCAGGAAATATCGTTTGAGGATAATAATAGACATAAATCATGGATATTCTGTGCATTGTTCTGAGACAGCCCAAGATCTATGAGCATTGCCATTTTTTCCTATCATTCTTCAATATTTTTCCCCAAAATGTTAAACATAAAAGTAAATCATTTATCTTATGTTTCTGTAAATGTTAAGAATTTTTAATAGCTCATGAGTGCTTCGAATTATATATGAAATGAAATAACAGCCATTACACATTTAGAGAAACTGCTAGTGTTTATCACAACAATAATAACTATTCTGGGACTTACAAACTCAAAGGAATCATTCTTTTTATGTGAACAAAATAAGATGTAAAATATTATTAAAGTTTTGATTTCATACTAATTGTTAATGTAAGCATCTAGGACATTTAAATTGGACTGATTTAGGCAATCATTTGAAGGTGTGCTACATTAATTATAATCACATTGGTTTAGTGATATACTAATTATGTGTTTGTTTACATAATACAGTTTAGTCTGAAATCATTGAGAATTTCTTTTCTTAAATCTTAGAAGAGTCAGAGACATTACGATGACTTTCTATAATGAAAAGGCATAACTTGGAGTTCTTCTTTCAGGAACCCAGACCACAATCACAAACTCTAAACAACGTACATTCTAAAAATCCAAATATCTGAAGGTAATGGAGAGCAGACAAAAGGGGAAAAAACACTAGAAATGAATAAATGCTTAAAATAAGGGAACAGTACTATGGAAGATTTACATTTATATGACTTTTTGTGTGAAGACATAGCACGGTTTATGCAGCAGAGACAAAATAGAAACCTGGCAAAAAGTAATGATGTTGTTAGTAACAAAGTTAAGAGCCTCCAGAGCTACTATTGTGGTGAAAGTTCCACATAAGTGGAAGTGAATGCCAAGATTCTGAATGTAGAAAAATCTGGAACATAAACTAAGAAATTGTTTTAGTTGCTGCCCACCACAAGGAAGGCAATGTTTGGAGTTTGAGTGTAGTCACAGTAAATATCAGGTAGACCCCAAATCATCACTGTCTAGAAAAAAAAAACAGAACCCAGAGTTCCTAAAATCTAACATTCACAATGCCTAGTTTAAAGTAAAAACAAACAAATAAAACTATTAGACATGCAAAGAAACATTAAGCCATAATTAACATAAGCAGTCAATAAAAACTGACCCTGAGTTGGTACATGAATAAGAATTAACAGTTAGGAAAATAAAGGAAAATATGGTTACAATGAATTACCAGGTAGGTAACTGCAGCAGAGAAATAGAAACTAAAAAAAGTATCAAATATATATTCTAGAACAAAATTGTACAGCATCTGAAAAGAAAAATCTAATGGATAGAATTAACAAAAGATTGGATATAGCCGATGAATGTATAAGTATTAATCTCTATAATGATGGACTATATGAAACTATATAACCCATAGATATCCAATGTGAAGGACATATTAAGAAAATTAAAAAGATCAGGGCATCACTGAGATGTGAAACAACATTAAACATCAAATATATGTGACATTGGACTTATAGAGTTAATAAGGGGAAAAGAAACGATATCTGAGAAAAATAAAGTCTTGGAAATTTTCAAATTTGTTGAAAAACAATAACTTTCATATACAGGGATCCTAGCAAACTGAAAACAAGGTAAATATAATAAAAATAAATAAATAGATAAACCCAAAGCCAGATTTAGTAGAAAGAAATTACAAGATAAATATGTGTGTCTAAAAAAAGAGAAAATCTTGAAGGCAGTTAGACAAAAACATCACGTACATATAAGGTAACAATGGTACAATTTTGGGCTCAGTTTTTATATATAATATATTGAGACAGAAGACAATGGAATGAAATCACTGAAATTCTGAAAGAAAAATATGTCAACATATAATTCCATTTCCATTTAAAAGAACTTTTAAAATAGAATGAAAATGACATGCTTTTCATGTAAATGAAATCTAGGAGAATTACTCATCATCAAAACAGTGTTACAGGAAATTCAAAAGCCAGCTTCCATGATGACATAACATGACAAAAGATGAAACTTAGATCTTTAGAAAAGAATGATTAACACAAAGAATGATCAGTAAGGGTAACCTATAAAAGACTAAAAAGGTTCTCCTTCCATTATTTTTAAATATATTATTATTTATAAGAAATAGCCACTACACAGTATTGAGGAATTTATGCAGATACATAGATGTAAGATTAGAAACAGTTATATCACAATCTTGAATATAAATAGAACTGTGCTGATGTAAGTTTCTTATATTTGAAGTAAAGTAAAAAAATATTTACTCTTATTGTGACAAAAAAGGATGAATATTTTTTTCCTAGAGCTACTATAATATTGCCAAAAGGAATAACTAAAATTTGTATAGAATATCAAAATGCCATGTTAACTCTATTCATTTAAAGGAAAAGTAGACAGGAAGGGGAAGGAAGAGAGTAACAACAGACAATGTATCTGCTTCTGACCAGGATGTAGTAACATGCACGGGGCAAAACCCAAAATTCAGAGAAAACAGATGAAACCGATTTTCAAAACACTGAACATCAAGCAAAAAAGGGCAGACATCCCTGAGAAGAGACAGGAAAGAAATGAGGCCAACCAAATGATTGTTCCCATCCCACTGCCAAGAGAGACTTTCCAGTACGTGGTACAGCAAGTAGGAGCCTCAGCTTAGCTGGGTGGAAACATAGGGTCCAGGGGAAGGAGCTGAGAACCCAGGGAGACCCAGGGGGCAAGAGAGTGCAGAACAGAATACTGGAGAGGAAAGTTCTAGAAGAATGCAAAGGGACTTCCTCAAGTATTCTTTTTCTGCAGAGTAGTGCTCAATGCATGCATATAGGAAAGTAATTGAGGCTGAAGAAAGATCCACCTGAAAACATTAGAGGAAATAAGTTCAACGATGTTATCTATGAGACACCCAATAGGTTAAAAGTAAAGGGGCAGGGAAAGTTGTAAGATGCCAGTGCTACTAAGAATAAAGCTGGATTGGCTCTATCAATATTAGACAAAGATTTCAGAGCAAATAATATTGCCAGTGATAAAGAATGATATTTTATAATGATAAGAGTGTCAATTTATAGAGAAGATACAATACCAAATGTCAGTGCATCTAGTAACAGAGCTAAGAAATACATGAGACAAAATATGATGAAACTTCAAGGACAAATAGATAAATTTACATTTTTTGCCCAGTATTTTAATAGCCTTTTCCTAATAATTGACAGAACAGGTAAACAGAAAATTAGCAAAAATATAGAAGATGCAAACAGTACTACCAACCAACTTGACCTAAGTATCATTTACAGAAAACTGTACCCAATTATAGCAAAAAATACATTTTTTCAAATAACATCAAATATTCGTCAATATGGATTTTATCTTGGACCATAAAATGAATCGCAATAAATTTGAAAAGAGTCATCATAAAAAGTAAGTTTTTCAAACTTCATGGAATTAAGTTGAAAACAATAACAGAAAATCTCTGGAAAATCCCCAAATATTGGAAACTAACACATTTCCAAATAATCCATGGATAAAAGAGAAATCAAAATGAAGATAATAAAGCATTTTAAACTGAATGAAACCACAATCTATCAAACTTTCAGGAATGTCATTAAAGTGGTAATTCAGTGACAATTTGTAACACTAAATGTCTAATTTTTTTAAATGTTCTGAAAATTATCTCATTTTCTACCTTAAAAACTAAAAAAAATAAAATAATGAAATCTAAAGGAGACAGAAGGGAGGAATTATTAGTGAATATACTGAAATAAATAAAATGGAAATCAAAAATTAACAAGAAAAATTGATGAAATACAAAGCTAATTCTTTGTAAAAAATATCAGTGATAAACTTTTAATCAGACTGATCAAGAAATGATCAGGGCTGGGTGCGGTGGCTCACGCCTGTAATCCTAGCACTCTGGGAGGCTGAGGCGGGTGGATTGCTCAAGGTCAGGAGTTCAAGACCAGCCTGAGCAAGAGCGAGACCCCGTCTCTACTAAAAATAGAAAGAAATTATCTGGCCAACTAAAATATATATAGAAAAAATTAGCCGGGCATGGTGGTGCATGCCTGTAGTCCCAGCTACTCGGGAGGCTGAGGCAGTAGGATCGCTTAAGCCCAGGAGTTTGAGGTTGCTGTGAGCTAGGCTGATGCCACTGCACTCACTCTAGCCAGGGCAACAAAGTGACACTCTGTCTAAAAAAAAAAAAAAAAAAAAGAAATGATCAGGAAAAAGACATAAGATACACATAAGCAGTATCAGGAATGAGAAAGGTGATATTACTGCAGATTCTACAGATACTAAAAGGATAAGGATTTATTAACTGTATTTATGCCAATTTAGATGAAAGAGATGCATTTATTAAAAAGTCATGAATTACAACTGCTTATTCTAAAAGAAACAGATAACCTGAGTGACTGAAAATCTTTTCCAACATAAACTTCAAGCCCAGATAGCTTCAGTAGTGAATCCTACCAAACATTTAAGGGAGAAATAATACCTATTACATACAATCTCTTGCAGAAAATTGAACAAAGAATATCGCCCAACTCATTTCACAAGGCCAGCATCACTTTGATAAAAATAAAACTACAGAACAAATTCCTTCAGGAACTTAGAGGTAAAAATTGTGAAACAAAATTTAGTATATCAAATGTATTAAAATAATAAGCAATATATGAAAAGGATAATTAAAAGTGAGGGAGGTGGCTTTAAGCTTCACTACCCTGTCATGTCTTATACAAATTATACAAATATTCTTATATAGGCCAGGTGTCGTGGCTCACACCTGTAATCCTAGCACTCTGGAAGGCCAAGGCAGAAGGATCGCTTGAGCTAGAAAGTTCAAGACCAGCCTGAGCAATAGTGAGACCCCGTCTCTACTAAAAATAGAAAAAATTAGCCGGGTGTTCGTCTTTGAAGCAAACATCCTTAATCCTTTATACTTACTATCTCCAAATTCCCTGGGGTGGGATGAAAAAGCCAGATGTTTATTTATTACTTCCTAGTGGTAGCTTAGAAGTATTCTACTTTAGTAGGTCTGGCTTAGCCTGAGGAACTTTAAACCTCTCAATAATAATCAGAGTTTGAGGCTGGGAGGCCCACCCTTTTCAACAAGGGCATTTTTTCAAAGAGGAATCTTGTTAACTAGTGCTTTAGTTTTTTCCTGATCTAATTCCAACTTCCCACTAGATATGCAAATGGATAATCAGTTCTTATTGTGGGAAGACTTTCTCTGCTGCGTCCAAACATGCCCAGCCTGAGCATGATTCTGTGAGATAATTGGGGACCAAAGGATCACATTAACTCTTCTATATTTCTGCTGTGGTTCTACTTCATAATAAATATGCCTTATGCTTTATTGCATGCCATTATTGGTATATGTCTACACTCCTTTTAAAAACTGATTCTCCTTTATATGACACCCTCTTAATTCAGTCCAAATGCTATGAATTTGACATGATTTCATAAGACATTTTAAATTAAAAAGTCATTTTGATGGCTTTTTAAAAAAGTAATTAAAAATGTACCCTTATCTAAAGACCTAAAATACACATATGTTTACTAAGAGGATTAAAATATTTGTTTTGATATTAATGACTTTAGTGCATCTTGAATAAATTATTCAATGTGATTTAGAGATCTAATCTCATATTGATAATAGATTTTCAACTCTATTAAATATCACCTTTTTTTGCTACATGTAATGTAAAAACGGTCTTATGCAACATCTTTCATATACTAAAGTTTCACAGATGTGTGAATATATTTCTTCAATCTTCAGTTGACTGATTTCATTGTCTAATAAGATATTCATATACCTACAACACCATATCTTAACTATTAATGTATGTTAATAAGATATATTAATACATTCTCATAGGATGAGTCATCCCTCTCTGGTCTTCTTAAAGTATTTAATTAATTTTTGGACCTCAATTCTGTCATGTGAAATTTAAAACCACGTTTGCAGCTCTGTAACAATTGTATTGAAAATTGTATTTCAATATTATTGGACCTACAGCTTAATTTGGGACAAATTGACATCTTTGTGATAATGCTTTGTTACTTAAGAACATTATATATGTGATTATAAAAGCATAATAATATTATAAAAGTATTTTCTAATCACATATATAATGTTATAATAGTAACATATTAATACATAGTAATAATGCAGAATATATGCTAATATAATAATACAACTATATATGTATATGTAAAATTTATTTTAATTTTATCTAAAAAAATGTGATAACCTTTCCTATAGGAAGCCTTCACACTCTTGTTAGATTAATTCCTAGGAAATTTATATGCTCAAATACTGCAGTAAATAGTGTGTAATGCAAAAGTAGGTTAATTTAGTTACATTTTTGCTTTAAATATAAAAAAATGCAACTGACTTCATATGTTATTTGTACACCCAACTAATTTGCTAAACCCTCTTGTTATTCCTATTTGTTTCTTCCCCCTTTTTAGAGATAGGGTCTCACTCTGTTGCCCAGGCTGGAGTGTGCTGGTGCAGTCATACCTCACTGTAACCTCAAATTCTTGGACTCAAGTAATCCTCCTGCCTCCGGAGCAGCTAGGACTATAGGTGTAAATCACCACACCTGGCCAATTTTCTTTTTACTTTTTTAATTTTTTTGTAGAAGCAGAGTTTCCCTATGTAACCCAGGCCCATCTAGAATTCCTGGCCTCAAGCAATCCGCCCTCCTGAGCCTCCCAAAATCCTGGGATTGCAGGTGTGAGTCACCACGCCCACTTCTCTTGTTATTTCTAATGTGTCTAGAGATTCCTCAGGGTTCACTATTAAACAACATTGATAACATCTGAAAGTAATAGGTGTTTTATTTATTACTTTCCAAACCTATACTTTAATTACTTTTTCTTGTTTTACTGCCCCAACGAAGGCCAATATCATGTTGAATAGAAGTGATATTGGTGGATATCTTTACATCATTTATGATTTTAAAGAGAATGTTTCTTTTCCCATTGAGGATGAATTGCTCTGATGTGTAGATGTGGCAAATGACATTTATGGCTGTTAAAAAAAAAAAACATCTTTTGAAAAATGGAATTAAATGGACTTAGTGATTATATATTATCTTTAGAATTGCAGTTGATTTAATATACTTTTTTATTTGGTTTACATTTGTTTGTTTTTACAAATTTTGCAACTTGATACTTGAGGAAAATTAGCCTCTAATATTTTACCTCATTTTGCTATTAGGTTAAGCTGGTCCAATAAATCTTAGTCAGAAGGCGTACTCTCTTTTTGTCAAAAAGATGTATTCTTGGGATGAGCATTTCTTGAAGTTAAGTGGATTTCTTATATGGAACTATCTGATTCTGGTGTTTTATCTATGTGTAGTTATTTAATCTCTGCTAAAATTTTTTAAACTTATGGGACAGTTCAAACTTTTTAAATTTAATCTTCAGTAATTTTGTTGACATAATTTTTTCTAGGAATTTCCCCATTGCAATTTAGGCCTAACAATTCTTGGCATGTAGCCTCTGGTAACATTCTCTTATTATCTTTTCCATCTCTGCTCTATCTGTACCAATCACTCCCTCCTCCTCCTTTTAATGCATTCACTGATCTTCCCTTTTTTCTGCTGTCATTCTTACTAAAAAATGTGCCTTTTTTGACAGACATTTATAAACTTTTATAATGTTAAAATTTTATCTGGGAGAATATGAATATGAATGTAGCATGAATTTATATTTTCGCCTACACTTAGTTTATTACAGTTTTACAGATTTGATGTGAGCTGTGTGAAAATAAAGCCCGCATTTAATTTATAGAAACCATAGAGAGAGTTTAAAATATATGGTCAGTATTTCTTTAAAAGGAATTACAGAGAATGCAGAAGTACTACCCAATAAATCCTTAAGTTAAGATTAAGACAAATACAAAGAGAGATAATATCAGTTAAATTGAAAGTAGAGATATACCTCAGTGGTTTTCTGGTCCCCTTATAATGGAAAACATGCTCTGAAAGACAATTACATAGAGCTATCTTATTTTCAGTCCCAAAAGGCATTGGATTTAGTGATGCATATTGCATTATTATCAAATCAGCATAAAAATCTAATATTTATAATACATATCATTTTATGACTGAAATATATTTTTTATCAAAAAAGAATTGGAGTAATATTGTTAGTAATGACTGACATAATTATATCTACTTTTATTTCTCTGCTGTACTTTCTTGTTAAAGCTGCCAAAAATATTTAAATACCTGTTGGAAAAAAATATTGCACTCTACCCCAGAGAAGAACAATACAGTATCACAATATATTTCATGCTGGAAAATCAGTAATGAGTAAAATATCACAGGAAATAATATATATTTTTAATTTCTGATGTGTCAACGGTTGTAACATAAAAATGAAATTACAAAATAAAACTTTGCCTTGCAACATTGCTCTTTATCTTAAAGAATCCACAGTTCTTTAAATAGATCCATTCTTTTTTTTCTAATGCTTTCTTCTCTTTCATAAAAAGCAGCATCTCCTCTTATATTTGGAGAACATCAACTCCATATATATATAAATGTTACTTATTTCTTGCAGAAAATTATTTTTATCTAGAAAATCAGTTATCGTATTTCTGAGTTATGAAAGAAACTTTCCTTGTCATTTATGATATTTTATTTTGTATAGGTTTTTATCCCTCTACC
This sequence comes from Lemur catta, assembly GCF_020740605.2. Classification (NCBI taxonomy): domain Eukaryota; kingdom Metazoa; phylum Chordata; class Mammalia; order Primates; family Lemuridae; genus Lemur; species Lemur catta. The sequence goes on along the minus strand of NC_059153.1, from coordinate 5,756,202 downwards.
AGTTATCTCTTGCTGTGTAATAAATTGCACAAACTAAGTAGTTTAAAGCAGTACATACTTACTACCTCACAGTTTCTGCAGGTCAGAGATCTGGGCATAGCTTAGCGTCAGTGTCTCACAAGGCTGCAATCAGTGGATCAGCCGGAGCCGTCATTGCACTACTGCCTTGGGGGATGCACTCTGTTTTTGCCCCCCTGCATTGCTGTCTTTGTCAGAAAACAGGCCACTATTTCTGCTGTTTTGTCACCACAGGCATGGGGCACCTTATTGTTGGATACTGATAAAGATTGCCTGAGTCTCATCTCTCCTTCGATTTCCAGCTGGGACATGATAAATGCATGTTCCACGCCGCATGGTACAATACATGCCACATGTTGGTAGCATAGGCTGCCTACCTCTGCCCTCTGTCTTCATTCTGCAGTCTATGGCTTTTCTAAATGGTCTCCTCTATGTAGAATTCACAAGGTAAGATCCAGAGAACAGAGTGCATGTTATTATGCATGTCAGATTCTAGAGTACACAGCTCAACTTCTTCTTCTTGTGAACTCTCAACTTCATTCTGACAGTAACTCTGGGTGGGGGCCTAGGACTTCTTGCCACTGAGCACATACCCAGATAGGGGAAACCACCTTCTTGCACACTCAGTGCTTATGACTAAGTCTCTTGAAGCTGCTCTTTCTTGCCTTTAAGTAAGAGAGAAGGGGCCAGTTCAAGAGCAGGGCAGAAATGTCACCACAAACACAACTAATCCAGAGCTCATTAATTCTACTAATGTATAACTTCATTGCTCTTTGAATTTCTAGTCTTCTCTTGATGTAGACTAGCAGTAAATGATGTGGTGGTTGTTGCAGTATTGGTTCACCCGTTCTTGAATAAGTCCTGCGTGCTTATTCAAGATGAGCAGCTCCTCTTTAGAATGTTGAGGGCATTTATAACTAATTGCTGTCAGTTTTGCAGATTTTTCATTGAAAGTCCAAGATAACAGGAAATATTGTATTTTATTCATCTGTTAAATCCATGTCCTAGAATAGAATCTGGCTTTTCAAATTAATCATGTGTTTTCATATATATATATAAAATGTTTTAAGTTTCCATTACTCCTTTGTGCCTCTAGAGTGTGGTTTTTATTTTTAAAGAACTACAATTTTGTCCTTTTCACTAGCTATATGACTTTTATTTTTATTTTTTTATTTTTTTTTTGAGACAGAGTGTCGCTTTGTTGCCCGGGCTAGAGTGAGTGCCGTGGCATCAGCCTCGCTCACAGCAACCTCAAACTCCTGGGCTTAAGCGATTCTCCTGCCTTAGCCTCCCGAGTAGCTGGGACTACAGGCATGTGCCACCATACCTGGCTAATTTTTTCTATATATATTTTAGTTGGCCAGATAATTTCTTTCTATTTTTAGTAGAGACGGGATCTCGCTCTTGCTCAGGCTGGTCTCAAACTCCTGACTTCGAGCAACCCACCCACCTGGGCCTCCCAGAGTGCTGGGATTACAGGCGTGAGCTACCGCGCCCGGCCTACATGACTTTTATGTTATAATATTTTTAATTTATTTCTGACCTTAAATTTAGTATTCTCTTATTTTTGTTTGCTTTTCATCTCCTTGAGTTGCATATTAAGCACAGTCATTGAGTACTCTTTATTTTTCCATGAATAACACATAGTATGTGTTCAGTAAACACTTGATAAGGAATGAGTAAATACAAGAATTAAAAACTCTGAATTTCTTTGTAGTAGTGATCTAACCATGATCACACTTTTGCAAATATAATAAAATTATTATTTTATTCTCAATATTTTTAAATAATATAGCTTTTTAAATCCATGGATGGCTTCTTTCCCCTTAAGTTTTTAAGTATAAGTTTTATGGTTTTATTTTGTTGTGTTTTATTTTTTTTTCTAGTGGTCATATGAGCATGAATTTGGGGGTTATGCTGCTAAACCATAAATAAACTATTAAACCTCGTTATCTGAAAGAAAATGATGGTAATGTTAATACTTCATATTCATGAGAATGTTTGGAAAGAGAGTGTGGTGGGTGTGTTACACCAAGCAAGTGCTCACTAAAGGAGAGCTGCACTAGCTATCGCAACTTAGATGAATTACTCTCTAAAGCAAAACACACCACTGTAATAGATTTTTAAAAGGTCATTAAATAAAGATGAGGAAGAATTAATCACTAATATTGAAATTTAAAAAAACGAGAAGTTAAAATAATATTGAGGACCCAAAATATCTGGAAAACAAAATTAACATGTAATCTAATGGATGCATGAGTGCACACACACACACACACACACACACCACACAATCTTACATTCAGCAGTCAAAGATTAACCATTCCATTTAAGTTCACATAGACATAACAGAATTTATTCTCCACAATGAAGAGAGCACAATTTTAATGCAAATGGCATTGTGTCTTTTTTTCATTTAAAAACTTTTAAACAACTAGTTTCTTTAGGACAAAAGTCAAAATTGCTATATGTAGGCATAATAGCTTGAATATAATTCAAGATTTTGTCCCTCACTGCACCTTCACTCTTCCTTTTTTATTACCCTTCCAATAGTTATGGACTCTTGATTTTTTGAGCATTAAGTTTTCTCTTCAGACTGTGTTACTGCAAATTTACTGTCCCTTCTGTCTGCAAAACTTTGTCCTCAGAGTTCTAACACAACATCAACAGCTGTTCGTGTTTTACAGTTCTGCTTAGATGCTATTTTTACAAGAAGGCTTTCCTGAAGCCTGGTCCAGGCTAAATAACCTTCATACATGTTTTCCCAGTACATCCTACTTCCACATTTTTATTCACACATACCATGCAATTACTTTCATGGTTTTTACTAGACTTCTTAAAGGTTAATATCATATTGCTAAATTCATCATTATTTCCATTGTTCCTAATATGTATGGTAATTAGCATCTAATAGGACTTCAGAAATGTTCCAAACTAGTTAGTAATCACATTGGTATTATGGAAGCCATGTATTTCATAAAAGATAAATATCATTAACATTTCTAAAGGTTTCTATTTCATAAATGTATTATGAAACTATATTGTTGTACTGCTTTTGCACATAGGATTTTTAGCTAATTCTAACATTAGTGGAAGCCTAGCACAAGTGCCTCATTTCAGGAATTATCCTAACCCCACCCGACTCCCTCTTCCTCACAGAAGGTAGTATTTCCTTCTGCTTTCGACTTCATTATCAGCATTGATATGACAGCAGTTACTCTTTTGCCCCATGGTTATTTCATGTCCATGTTTATTTCTCCTTATAAATTTCGAGAAGAGACTGAAAGTAAAGTCTTTGTCATCGCCTATGTTGGAGCTAATGTTTGTTCATTATTTGTAGACTATAAATTGAATGGGGGCAGATACTATGTCAGTATTTCCAATTTCGTGCAGACTCCAGATTACCAAAAGAGCATTGGACAAATACGTGAACCCTAATTTGTTAAAAGAATTAAATAATGTAACAAAAATGATCAGTTATTTTAGCATTCCCAAATATCTTGGCATGATGTACCTTTTCTAAGACGCAATGGGACTTGACTCACTTGTTACTTTTGGTGACTGCCAGGTCACCTCCCGTGACACTTCCTGTTTATGGCCCACTGAAATCAGCCTGCCATTGCCCTGCTGATCTTTGCTTCCTCTTCAATAAACTTAAATTGTTGCTCTGAATTAAAGAAGCAGGCTCACCTATTAAACAGGCTATGTTTTTGTAGATGGGAGTACAAATCTTAAGAGTTGTCGAAGAACATTCAGCAAATTGTTAAAATGGTGCAGATGACAAATGGTGATCAATGAAACAAAAATGGTGCCATAGGACTGTATAAATAGAGTACATGTTTGAAGACAACAAACAAAATATATTCTATTAATAGCAGATACCAGGAGATCAATAAAGTATAGGAATTACTGTGACTATTCATCTTTGTAATACTACTCTGCCCAGTTATTTGCCTTAGGTCTATTTTCTACTCATTGTTTATGTCTTTTCCATGATAATGATTTATATTTCATTATGTCAATATTTCAATATTTTTATACCTTACAGAAACCTTTTTCTTAAGTGCTCCAAATCAATGGAAGTGATATAACATTCAATTATTTTAAAATAATAAATAAGATCTAATGTAACTGTGAGTAAAGGAAAAAAATGTAAGTTGCAACAAGAATTAAAAGGAATGAAGAAAAGCTGTGTAAAATGAAGAATCATTTTTGGTGGGTTGAAAACCTGACTCAGCAGCCTTAATGGCTCTGGAAGCAATTTATTTTTGCCCAAAGACATTTTGACTTACAATAACCTATTTTAACATTATCTTAACATATCCCATGAGGAATCATTACAGAGTTTACTAGAATCATGGCCTTAACATGGACTTTTTGGGTTTATTCAGTGTGTGTCAGCTGAAGAAAATATTCTTATGTGCACTGGAACAAATGCCAAGCAATATCCATGCAAATTTCTCTGTTAAAACAGAGCAACAGTAAGAAATGCAAATATGTTGCATATACTGTTAATTATTAGACATAGCATATCAATATTAGGTAATTTTTCCATCCTCAGGATTACTGCAAAGGGATGACTTTCTTGATTGTGGACAACAGAATAAATTTATCCCTTTATCCTAGAGTAATGTGCATAGCAATGTAAAACATACAGAGGAGATTATTCCAAACCTCATGTTCCCATAACTGTCTTCTGAATCTCTATGTATGTACAATGACAAAATATATCACTGAATATTAATGTATACACAAATTAAGATTTTTGAACTGCTTTCAAGGATAGCAATATTTGATTGTTTTCAGTGAGTTTTTCCTGGCAGTTATGACCTATTAGGTACCTATTCTAGAGTTACTGACTCACCTATTTAAGAATTTCTTCAGCCTAATAAAGGGAAAGGTTAGCTCTTATTGCCAGCATATCTTTTAACATTTTTTAGTTAGAAAGTGAGAAAAAATAAACTATGATTTTGGATGAAAGTTTTCTGCCACTATCCCATTGAAATTGCTAATTTCTTCTATCTTGAGTAGTCTTTTCTCACTTTTTCTCCTTTGGTTTTATGTGCTTAGGAGTAAGCAAGAAAGTATCTTTTACAAAATCATTTCATTAAATGTACACTCCTATTCTACACATTTATAAATCTTAAGCAATTGTTAAAACATAAATTGTCAAGCATAGGGCATGAGCCACAAATTTAGATGCTAAGCATCTTAAGCAAGTTCCAGAATGAAACACAAGTAAAATTCACAAAAAAGTTAATCTGACTCATTGATAAGTGTGACTCAATGATTGAGGAGTAATTAGGTGCAATAGTTAAAAATTTGATGTAAATGGCTGCAGTTAATATTACTTTTCCACAAATAGCCTTTTTTATGGTCATTTGGCAAGGAATGTGGACAATCGGGAGAATATTAATAAAACTTTCCTGCTTCACTTGTGAAACTGGGGAAATTGATCCAGTGCTTTACCCTACATCAATTTCTGTTTGAGGTTTGAACCCACGCCTGTAAGTCTTATTTGGATTTTAAGTGAAAAGACCATCCATGCAAATTTAATTTGATCCACGGGAAACTGTGGTTGGTCTTCTCCATAAATATTGGTCATGCAAACCAGTGAGCTGTGGTGTCCAAAACACCTTATGGTGGTGGAATTTCAGCTACTATTATATGCAAATTATTTATGGAACTGGTCTCAGACAATTTGCTACTCTACATAGGATCCATTTTCCTGTTCTTTCATCTTGTTCCCACTAAGAAAGAAAACTCCTTAAGAGTGTTTATTCAATGCCATCTTTGTTTCAGAAATAAATGCTATAGACTTTTCTGAAAAAATATATCAATTACATATGATTAGATTTGGTGTCATAAGCCAACATAACTTTAATATAAATAGAACTCTTTATATGCCTACTCTCTAAACTCAACTAGTTCTCTGAAGACCACAGTTGTTTCTGGAATATAATCTCAGGAAGTCAGTCAAAAAGTTACAACCATCATAATTGTGTACGTAAGATATCCTTATTACAAATGAGAAATATGTGCTAAACCTAAAAACTTCTATTTAATGTTCAACTCTATCATGTAATAATAGAAAGATATTCTGCAATGAATAAAAAAATATGATGGGCAAAAATAAAAGGTTTTTTGTCTTTCTAGGTTCATGAGGATAGGAAGTAATTTAGTTTAGAATGACAGCAATTTGATCCTTCAGGTGGAAAAACAGCTGCCCCCAAATGCTATTCAGGAACTCATTAGGAAGCAAAGGTGGCAGGTGATGCCTTCTTATTAGGTAAAGCAGTTAGAGAAAATTCATCTGTAGAAAAAATGAAACTCTGAGTCCCTGGATCTGTCATTTGGATCAGTTAAAAGCACACATCCACCCATGCATGCTTATACTTTAAAAATCATATTTTAATATATATGGGACTCTATTTTGCTGTGCCTAATAGCATTCTGGATGCTAAGTGACATGAAATAATAGAAGAAAAAAGTAAATCATTCTCTTACATGTTCCAAAATAAACTCGATGTCTCAGAATTGTGAGGAAATCCTATATTTTCACCAGCATTTAATAAAATAAAACTATTGACTACAAGAAGGAAAGGAGTAAGAATAATTTTATAATTGGAAGTCACAAAGGAGAGATTTGAAGCAGTGACATCTGATCCTCTAGAGGAGCGATCTCCAACCTTTTTGGCACCAGAGACTGGTTTCACAGAAGACAGGGGATAGAGGGGCGGCAGAGCTCTGCAGCCCAGTCCCTAATAGGCCACGAATGCACAGAGTTGAAGTATGGTCTGAACCAGTAGCATCGGCCTTACGTGGTAACTTACTCAAAATGCAGAATGCACTTTGGTAAGAAACACTCCTCTAGATGAAAACTAAGCACACTGAGAAAGCAGAGATTAATAAAGAAAAGAGAGCCAGTTGAAGACATGGAGCAGAAAATAAATTTTGCACATCTATTCTAGACATTCACCTTAAGCCGATGCTATTTCCTGCCTTCCATGTAAGGACAAAGGGTACCGCGTTGCCATCTTGATTGCCTTGTGATTCCTCCATCCCCCTTGTTTCTGGTCCTAATGTTTCTTTCTTTCTTTCTTTTTTTTTTTTTTTTTTTGAGACAGAGTGTCGCTTTGTTGCCCTGGCTAGAGTGAGTGCTGTGGCGTCAGCCTAGCTCACAGCAACCTCAAACACCTGGGCTTAAGCAATCCTTCTGCCTCAGCCTTCCAAGTAGCTGGGACTACAGGCATGCGCCACCATGCCCAGCTAATTTTTTCTGTATATATTTTAGTTGGCCAGATAATTTCTTTCTATATTTAGTAGAGACGGTCTCACTGCTGCTCAGGCTGGTCTTGAACTCCTGACCTCAAGCGATCCTCCCGCCTCGGCCTCCCAGAGTGCTGGGATTACAGGTGTGAGCCACCGCACCCGGCCTCTTTCTTTAATTCAGAGTTCTCCTTTTGTAGCCATGCCAGTTAAGTATTCCTAAGACCTTAAACCTTAGTTCACGATTGCTTTTTGAATTCTTTCTTGAAAACTTCTTGCAGGTTTTTTTACATCACCTCTAGGATAATTATTCTCAGTTTTCTGTCATCATCATTTCCTTGAAAATTGATCATAAAAATATCTTCCTACACAGTATATTTCTACTTGGATGTTTTAAGATTTCACATGTGTCTAAATCTATTCATCACAATCCCTAATAAAACCCATTTTTCTTCTCAAATCAATACTTGTATTTCTTAATCTTGCCAGTGAACCAAACCAGACTCATTATTTCTCCTCTATAGTCTTCCATATGTGTGCAGGTCCTGATAGAAGATACATTACATTTAAAATAATTTTAAGGTAAATTAATTAATACAATGTAACATGTTGTCATATGGATCCATTATTTCACTCCATGCCTGTTCTAACAAGTCTAATTTTGATTTCAGTAGCTCACTTATAGAATATTTTAGTGTATACTAGATAGTCTTTCTAATTCTACCTTTTCATAGTATCTATTAATGTAATTTTCTCAAAATATTCACGTCACTAGATAACTAAATATATTGAATATATTCTTACCCATTCCAAGTCTCACTACTCTGCCCATCCTCTGGGTCTATTTCTGGGCTCTCTATTCTGTTTCATTGATCTATTTGTCTCTGCTTTTGCCAATGTCGCTCTGTCTTGATTATGTAACGTTACAGTATGTCCTGCACTTCAGCAGTGTCAGTCCTCCAGATTTTTTCTTCCTTATTATTGGCTTTTCATAGAAACTTTAGAATCAGTTTGAAAATATCCACAAAGTAACTTGCTGCAATTTTAATTGTGATGGTATTGAATGTACAGATCAAATTGGGAAGGGCAAACAATAATATTGAGTTCTCTTGTCCATGAACATAAAATGTCTCTCATTAATTGAGATTTTTAAAATTACTTTCAACAGAGTTTTGTATTTTTTTCTCATATTAATCTTGGCATATTTGGCTGCATTTATACCTAAATATTTCATATTCTTAATGCTAATGTAAATGTGGTTATATTTTTAATTTCAAATTCTAATTTTTATAGGAAAGCAATTGACTCGCATACATGAGCCTTGTATCCTGTAATTTTGCTATCATTGCTTATTAGTTATAAGATATTTTTGTTAATTCATTGGGTTTTCTACATAAAAAATCATTTCTTCTGTAAAACACAGACGGTTTTATTTCTTCCTTCCTAATTTGTATGCCTGTTTTTCCTTTTCTTGTGTTATTGCTTTAATTAGGACTTCCAATGTGAGGTTGAATAAGAGTGGTGGGAAAGAATATTATTTTTTTGTTCCTGATCTTAAAGGGGAAAATTTTTACCCTTTTACCCTACCATTAAATATGATGTTAGCTGTAGTTTTTTTGTAGATATTCTTTATCAAGATGAGGGTGTTCTCCTCTAGACTTTGTTTGCTGAGCATTTTTATCATGAATCAATGGTGGATTTTGTCAGAAGCCTTTTCTGCAACTATTAACATGATCATATGATTTTTCTTCTTTAGCTTGTTGATTTGATGTATTACATCAATCTTCTGCTCCATTGATCTATTTGTCTTTTATTTGCCAGTATTCATAATATCTTGATTATTGTAGTTTTATAATAAACTTTGAAGTTGGGCAGTGTCAGTACTTTGACTTTGTTCTTTTCCTTTAATATTGTGTTGGCTATTCTGGGTCTTTTGTCTCTCCAGGTAAACTTTAGAATAAGTTTGTCAATATGAAAAACATAACTTGCTGGGATTTTGATTGGGTCCAGTTGTCTTTTGATGAATTTTAGCAGGGTATATCCATGTCTCTATTCCTTTACCTTTAAAATATATGTGCCTTTATATTAATACTTAACATGTATTTCTTGTAAACAGTATACAGTTGGTTTCACTTCTTTAAGCACTCTAACCTTCTCTGTTTTTAATTGGTGTATTTAGATAATTCACGTTAAAGTGCTTGTTGATACACAGCCAGGCACCACATAATGATGTTTTGGTCTATGATGAACCACATATATGACAGTGGTCTTATAAGACTATAATACTGTATTTTTACTGTACTTTTTCTATATTTAGATACACAAATACTTGCTATTGTGTTATAAATGCCTCCAGTATTCAATACAGTAACATGCTATACAGTTTTGTAGACTTCAAGCAGTAATCTTCAATGTAGCCTAGGTGTGTAGATGGCCCCAAATTGTTGCTACATAAAACATAAAAATGGATAATAATTTTATAGCCATCTCCTTTCTTCTCAGAATACTTTTCATTTCCATGCAAATCTCTTTTCATTAGGTTTATAAAATGGAATTAAAAATAAAAAATCAACAGGGCAAGACTGTAAGCACACACAGTGGCACTCAGGTACAGATATACATATACATATATATGTATGTATATATGTGTGTGTATATCTATGCATATACCAAAATATATATCTGCTGCTGCTTCTGAAGAAATTTATTCCAAGTTTTGTATAAAAATAATCTTACTTGTTTACATTTGACAGACTTACATTTGATAGACTGGTGTTATGTTTATATTTTAGTTATAAAATTAGTTATACTGCCTGTTAAAATGAAATACGAATCAGATGTTAGTGGAACATTTAACATAACTTGAAAACTGTTTTTATAATGGAAAGGGAATGATATTTGGAGATACCTGGATTCCAATCCCGAAGTGGTTTCATATTAGGGATATCACCTGTGTGTTTGTTTCAGCATTCTGCACTCGCAAAACAAGTTGAAGGGCTGAAAAACCTTGGTAGATAAAATCTTGTCATTTTACTTTTTGTTGGTTACGTTCTGCCTTCTCTATTTCTGAATTTTTCCTCAATGCCTTATAAAAAAATTGTTGAATAACTGAGACTTTTCAAAAATAAGGGCATTCTCCTTACCTTAGGGCTAATTGCCAAAAGCAAAAAAAAAGCTATTGAATTTTGCTTTCTAATCAATGGGCAGCGTTGACGATATTGTTAACAATAGTGTTAATATTAAAAGTAACTGAAATAGCCACATAAAATAACTGGCACATAATAAATTTTCACTTCACTTTGCTGGTATTTTAGTTTGTCCTTTCATATTGAAGTTCTTAAAAATGACCATCAAAGAAAATAATATAATTCTCAACTAGAAATCATCTATGCTTTACTTAGTTCAAGTATTTCATTTTATATATGTTGGAACCATAGTATCTTAGTTCATTTCTCGCTGCTGTAAGAGAATAACTCACAGGTAGTAATTTATAATAAACAGAAATGCATTAGCTTACAGCTCTGAAGCCTGGGAAGTCTAAGAGTGGGAGGCCGTATCTGGAAAGGGCCTTCTTGCTGTGTCGCAACATGGAAAAAGGCGTTCTATGGAGAGGGAACAAGAGATGGGATTGAAGCCTCAAGCCCTTATGTAATTGGCATTAGTCTGTCCTCAAGGGTGGACCCCTCTGTACCTGAGCACCTCCCATTAGTCCCCACCTCCCAGCTCTGTCGCCTTGGAGATTAAGTGCCCATCACATGCTTTGGGGGGCTCACATTCAAACCACAGTACATAGGCTTGTGGTAATGAACCATGTGAAAGCTGTTGATGGATTTGGGGCTGGAATCTAGAAGAGTATACATACTCAACTAATGTTTCTCTTGCCTTTTACCTTCCTTTGCTTTCCTTTATTTTCTCGCTTTATTTGTGCCTTTTCATTTTGTGACGAAGGAAATATTATGGTAATAAAAATATGTGGAGTCAAAAAGATTGCAGATTGTTCCAGGAAAAATGGATATCTGAAGCACAAGCATGTTCAAAAAGAAACACGTGCTTCAAAGATTTAATGGAAGTTTGCAACATAGTCACCACAGCTTCCAGTGAATTATTCTATTGCTCTAAGACATTGACAATATGCAAACCACCATTTCTCTCCTTTCTCCCCTTCCTTTCTCTCCTCCCCCCTCCTCCTCCTCCTCTTCCTCTTATTCCTTCTACTCCTCCTCCTCCTCCTCCTCCTTTTTGTTTTATTCTTCTTTTTGAGAAACAAATGAGCAATGGCAGCATTCCTCTCAGGGAATAATTCTTCTCACTAAAAGCAAAGGGTATTTCAAGCAATCAGCATGAATGTAGAAGTATTCTATTAGGGTAGTAATTAGTGGCAATGGACTTCAGTTACATTAAAAGACTTCCTAATTAGCAAGACAGAACACGACTTAGCTGGCATTTTAATGACAGCATCAATACTTAACAATGCCAAGTCACCTTGTTAAGGAAGGAAAGTATGGCTGAATTGTAATGTAAACAAGTCACCTCTTGTACATGTTTAGAATGCGTATGTCTCCAATAACATCTTCGTTCTAAAATTTAAAATATTATGAATGCTGTCTTAATTTCTACTGATGAATTACCTTAGATTTAGCGAACTGCAGGATGAAGAAAAATTTGGAAAATAGGTACAAGCATGTTCTTTTCAGTCTCTTGAAAAGATGGTTGCAAATGAAAATATTGAGTAGTGCATGTTAGCTCCACCTTGCTGTACTCTAAAGCTGTGGTCTGCTGGGGTCTGTCAGGAACTGGACCACACGGTAGGAGGTGAGCAAGGGTGAAGGAGTGAACCTTCGTCCACATTGACAGCCGCTCCCCATCGCTCACGTCACTGCCTGAGCTCCACTGCCCGTCAGATCGGCAGCAGCATTAGATTCTCAGAGGAGCACGAACCCTACTGTGAACTGCGCATGTGAGGGATCTAGGTGGTGGCTCCTTATGAGAATCTGATGCCTGATGATCTGAGGCAGTGATGCCAGCACTGGGGAGCAGCTGCAAATACAGATTATCATCAGCAGAGAGGTTGGACGGCACGATAAATGTAATGCACTTGAATCATCCCGAAACCATTCCCCTCCATCCATGGAAAAATTATCTCCTAGGAAACCAGTCCCTGGTACCAGAAAGATTGGGGACTGCTGCTCTGAAGAGCTGCAGTATATTGTAGACTGTGGCTTCAGATGGCTTTAGCAGCTAGTTCTTTTCCCCTTCCTTACTATATCATTGGCTTTAAGATGTTGTTTAACATTTTGAGTATTGATTTATGTCTTAGTCAGATCAGGCCGTGACAAAATACCACAGCCTTCGTGGCTTAAAAAAACAGATATTTATTTCCTACAGTTCTGGAGAATGACAAGTCTAAGAGCAAGGTGCTGGCAGATTCCACCAGGGCCGGCTTCCTGACCTGCAGCAGTTGCCTTCTTGCTGTAAACTAGAGAGAGAGAACTTCCAGCCTCTCGGGGCTCTTTTTATAAGGGCACTAATCACCTCCAAATGCAATCATACTGGGGAGGTTAGGGCTTCAACATACGAATTTTAGAGCGACACAAACATTTATAACTAAGGAAGTAAATAGTATTGATCATCATCATAAAGTTAAGAAAATCTTATAATGAAATTTATTTATGACTAAAATATTCATAATATTAGCATAAAATGTGAGAAATTAATCCTCAACTATATGAATAAGTTAGTTTTAATTATAATAAAATATATGAGACTTACCAAATCATATCAGAGACTTAATATTGAAAGAAAAGGAGGAAAAAAGAATAGTCAATCTAATGTCAGTCTCAAAATTTCATCTTCACTTGGAACCAAGTATATTTATTATAGTGTAGAATGAGTTCAAAATACATACTGATTGTGATAAATTGAAAGCAAGAAAAGAAAGGTACATAATTTTTTAAAAGATTATTAAATACAACTTGACATAAGTTTCAGACTCATTCAACATTAATTATTTTTCTTGAAATATTAAAAGAAACAATAATATATGTTCAGGGAAATATTGATGATATGAGTTGAAAATGGTACCCAATTTTAGCACAGAATGGAAAAGCATCTTCTGAGACTTCTATATATGATCCAAAGCAGGGCTTACGTGAGCAATTTGAAATCATTTGCCACATGATATACCAAGACTAGAAGAATACTAAGGTCAGAGTTATAGCTTATATGGTTAACGGAACAATAATAGAATTGACAAATCTTAAACATTGATATATATTAAAGCCCTATCTGAAGATAGCACTATACTTCTTTTAAATATGCATCTTATTTTAATTTTTAAAAACAACATATGTTACATTTTGTTATATATATAATGGTATATGCTTTGGGAAATATTTGCATATTAATCATGAATAAAATGTGTAACAAAAAATTAATGTTACCTGTAGCAAAATATATGCAAAATACCATCACAAAGCTAGCAGCAGGAATTCTCTAAATGGGTAAAGATAAATCAAATTTAATAAATTACAAATGGGAAAAAATGCATGTTAAAGTCTTCCTTGAGGCTCATGACCTCAGCAGCTAAATATAAATATTTTAAATACTAAAGTCACTTTTCCTGATATCTCTAATGGTTTGTTCCTGACAACTTTTCTACTTCCTAATGTGTATAGTTTCTCTCTAAAGATTGAAACTGCAAGTCCACTAAGATATGGTTATACTGCTGAAATTCATTGTATGTATGGAACGCAAATAATCATAATAGAATTTAAAAGTCATACCAAAATTTATTCAGGGGCACATTATGAAAATATTAGGAAAGAACACAGATAGGGCAGCATCTTAAAAGATATCAGGGATAGGTAAGACACCAAATAAAACAAAAAATGAAGGATATAAAATAGAAAGTCTCTACCAACAATGTGATACAATGTAGCCTTCCTGATGTCTAGCAAAGGCTGGTCTCAATCTCAGGGTGTTTGTATGATCCTGTAGACATATTTTATATTTCACAGTAAAACACTATCAGAATCTTCAGAGTGGGCAAAGCTCTGGTAATAAATTTGTCACAACATGATAAATCCAAACAGAGTCAATCAAGATATAAATATAAAACTTTGAAGTTTTCGTCCACTTTGGCTCTTAGGGGGGCTTGACTGAACTGGCAATGTCAACATGATAAACTACAGTAAAGGGCTTAGTGAGTCTTTCCTTAAAAAAAACTATTGTGGGAAAAGCAAGGTCATTATCTTGTCATGTAAGAATTTTAAGCATCAAACTTGAGTATAAAACATTTATATAGTATGTAATAAAATTGAAAATTTAGCTTCATTTTTTTTCTTGGGTTTCAAGTAAAATATCCATTTAAGCATAAACAGCTATAGCATTAACATATGTAAGAGTGTCTAAAAGTTGCTTTTGAAGTAATTTGGGTTGAAATTGAAGATTAAGGCTCAAATTGCAGGATTCCCTGTTTTATTATCTTCATCTCAGGTAAAGCCTTGCACACTTTCTGTGCATAGTTGAAATAACTTTCCCTAAACGGTAAGACAAAGTGGAACTATCCATAGGAGGTTGTATTTATACGTCTAAACTTTAGGACACATAACTGACCTGGACATATTGTATAAATCTGAAAGTCAGTGGTATAGAAAGAGATTGTAAAGTCATGACATTGACTGAATGTTATGAAATCAGCAAAATGGTAAAAGGAAAATAAGCGGAACACCCAGGACCGCAGCCTGTATTTGGGGACAGCATGGTACTGGCATAAAAACAAGCACGTAGACCAATGGAACAGATTAGAGAACCCAGAAATAAATCCGGACATCTGTAGTGAACTTATCTTTGACAAAGGTGCTGGGAACATACATTGGGGAAGGGACAGTCTCTTCAATAAATGGTGCTGGGAAAACTGGATAACTATACGCAGAAGAATGAAACTAGACCCCTGTCTCTTGTGACATACAAAAACCAAATCAAAATGAATTAAAGACTTAAAACCTGAAACTATGAAACTACTAAAAGAAAACACTGGAGAAACACTTCAGGACATTGGTCTGGGAAAGGGCTTCTTGAGTAATACCCCCAAAGCACAGGCAGCCAAAGCAAAATTGGGCAAATGGGATCACATCAAGCTAAAAACCTTCTGCACAGCAAAGGAAACAATCAACAAAGTGAAGACACACCCCACAGAATGGGAGAAAATATTTGCAAACTGTCCATCTGACAAGGGATTAATGACTAGAATATATAAGGAGCTCTGAGAACTTGATAGGAAAAAATCAAATATTCCAATTAAAAAAAATCAGCAAAAGGCCAGCACAGTGGCTCACTCCTGTAATCGTAGCACTCTGGGAGACCAAGGTGGAAGGATTGCTTGAGGTCAGGA
Source organism: Lemur catta (assembly GCF_020740605.2). Taxonomy (NCBI): domain Eukaryota; kingdom Metazoa; phylum Chordata; class Mammalia; order Primates; family Lemuridae; genus Lemur; species Lemur catta. The sequence goes on along the minus strand of NC_059153.1, from coordinate 5,740,523 downwards.
ATTTGAAATCAACTTTAACAAGAGCAAGACCCCCATCTCTACTAAAAATAGAAAAAATTAGCTGGGTTTGGTGAGAGGTACCTGTAGTCCCAGCTACTTGGGAAGCCAAGGCAGGATGATCGCTTGAGCCCAGGAGTTTGAGGTTGCTGTGAGCTGTGATGATGCCACTGCACTCTAGCCAGGGTGACAGAGGAAGACTCTGTCTCAAACCAACAGTGTAGGAGGGTTTCCCTTTGTCCACATTCTCATCAGCATTCCCTTGCCTTTTTGATAAAAGACATTTTCTGTTGGGTGAGACGATATCTCATTGTAGTTTTGGTACCATTTCTCTGATGACTAATGATGTTGAGCAGTTTTCACATAACTGTTAGCCATTTGTGTGTGTTCTTGTGAGAAATGTCTGTTCAGATCTTTTGCCCTTTTTTTTTTTGGTAATTTTTAAAATTTAATTTCATTCTTATTTTTATGATTATGAATTATTTTATGATGAAAATAATTATTAAACATGTTTTTTCACTTTACTTTTTCAAGTCCTTTTTAATGAAATGATTCTTTGTGACTTAATTCAGCTCTTCAAAATTTACTGACATCTTTTCTAAAACTAAACTGTAAACCTGAAAATATGGAGAGATATCATAAACTCTGAATTCTATACAAACTTTCAAATTATGTGGTTTTTATAACCATCTGAGTCATATTTTTCTTATATTCCTTGTTTCAAATCTATTCAAACACAAGTAAGTTTCATTTTCCTGTAAGAAAAACTGCCATGTATGTGCCATTTTCTCGTAAATTACTAATTCTGATAATCTCAATAATTATTTAAGTCCATGACCTTTCGCAATCATTTCTGACAAAGGAGGACAATAATATATGGCACCAAGATATTTGGCATGTAATGAAAATGGTCTACTTTAATTAAAATGTAAGTTATTGTTAGAAAGAAAGGTCATACTAAGAAAATGTCACTTCAGAAGTATGTTAGCAAGCACCCTCCAGTGTTTGTTACATGTGAAATACACAGTTAATTCCTGACATTTAGAGAGGAAATGGAGCTATTCATGATATATACTGGAACATTTTTGTGTTCTCATGTTGCATTTGTTCTCTTTATTCACATTACTTTTTAGTTAAATGTTAAATATAATACTGCTTATATTTTCTCTTGGACACCCAAAGTCTTTACTGATGAAGAAATTTATTTACAGATTTTAAAAGAACAAATGTGATTTAGGAAATATTTAAAATTTGTTTTAAAAACAAATTTTATGCATTACACTTCTACAATTGATATAATTGTGTTACATATATGTTTCACTGAAGTAATTTAAGATACACATTTTAATCTGAAGAATGGAAAAGTGATTCTTTGTATCTTGTTAATAACCCTATTTCAAAAATTAGCATATTATAATATATAATATGTTTTATGATCACACTAGTGAACTGGGATGAGATTTGAGTTTTAGGTATTTTGTCTCCAAGAAATCAATAGATAGATGTTTTCGAGTCTGTGAGTATACAAAGAAATATATCTCCTAGCATGATGCAAACTAATAATCTTGATATAATAAGAAATGAAAATTCTGTTCCCTTAAAATTACTCATTTTCATAAAAGAGGGACTTCTTTTATTCACATTACCATGTGCTCCACTGAATAATGAAGCACAGAGACGTAGACTAAACCATGATGGTATTTGGGCTTATTACAGATAATGCAAATTTTAACTTTGTTCTTCAATTCTTACTGCATGCTAAAGTGGAATAAAAATAAAGGAGGAACAAATATTGCTTTAAAGGTAACAATCTCTTATTCTTTTAACTTCCAGTCATCATTATGAGGTATCAGAGATTTACTATCTCAGACTGTATATTTTGTTCCTTCAAAGGATGAATTTTACTCTTATTACACGTTGGCAGTATGTCATCTTAATTGGTAAAGTAAAAGAAAGATAAATAGTTAAACCTATATATGTTTTTAGAAATGAAATCTAACATATTGTCCATTTTATCATTCAATATCCCCTTTATTTTTTATTTCAAAATATTAAGGGGGTGCAAATGTTTTAGGTTGCGTGGATCACTTTTGTAATGCTTGAGTCTTGGCTATAGATAAGTGTGCCCATCACCCAAATAATGTTCATTGTACCCATTAGTTAGGTTTTTACCCATTCCCTCCTCCCCCCTGCAGTTGATTTTCTCTGAGTTTTACTTCCTTCTGTGTACATGTGTGCTCATTGGTTAGTTCCAATTTAATAGAGAGTACATGATTTTGTTTTTCCATTCTTGAGATATTTCACTTAGGAGAATGGTCTCCAGGGCCATCCAGATTGTTGCAAAAGGTATTAATTCATATTTTTTTATGGCTGAGTAGTACCCCATGGTATACATATACCACATTTTATTAGTCCTTTCATGAATTTATGGGGACTTGTGTTGATTCCACACCTTTGCAATTGTGAATTGTGCTGCAATGTACATTCAATTGAAAGTGTCTTTTTGATGAAAATTCTTTTTTTCCTTTGAGTAGATACCCAGTAGTAGGATTGCTGGATTGAATGGTAGGTCTATTTTTAGTTCTTTGAGGAATCTCCATACTGTTTTCCATAGAGATTGTACTAATTTGCAGTCCCATCAAAAGTGTATAAGTGTTCCTTTCTCTCTGCATGCATGCCAGAATCGATTCTTTTTGGAATTTTTATAAAAGCCATTCTAACTGGGGTAAGGTTATATCCCATTGTGGTTTTAATTTGCAGTTCCCTAATTATTAGTAATGTTGAGCATTTTTTCACGTTTATTGGCCATTTGTCTTTCCTCTTTTGAGAAGCTTCTATTCATGTCTTTTGCCCACTGTTTAATAAGATTGTTTATTTTTTTCTTGCTGATTTGCTTAGTTCTTTGTAAATTCTGGACATTAGCCCTTTATCACATATATAGCTTGTGAACATTTTCTCCCATTCTGTAGGTTGTCTGTGTGTTCTGTTGATTATTTCCTTAGCTGTGCGGTAACTTTTTAGTTTAATCAAATCCCATTTATTAATTTTTACTGTTGCCATGATTGCCATTGAGGTCTTAGTCATGAATTCTTATGGTATCATGCCTCATATTTAAGTCTTTTATCCATCTTGAATTAATTTTTTTGAGTGGTGAGAGAGAGAGATTCCATTCCATTCTTGGGCACGTGGCTGTCCACTTTTCCTAGCAACATTTATTGAATAGGCTGCTTTTCCCCAGTGTATCTTGTTGACACTTGGAAGAATTTAATGTTCTGTCTCAAAGCAAAAATATATATATGCTTTTCTTTAAAATGATATTTATTTTCTTTTGTCAATCTTATTTCTTTTTGTAATGACAAGTAAAAAATTCAGAGATAAATTTTTATCATAATCTATCAACTGCTTCTAATTTATAGCATTTTTCCTTGTATAAATTATCAACGTTGTTTTTATTTTACTTACTTGTCCTTATAATCTTCTAGCTTCAATTTGTGTGTGTGTGTATAAAGTTTGTGGAGTATTATAGGCCATCACATATCATCATATCATTTTTATAGCATGAGATTATATTTGAGCTAATTGTTTAATTGCTTCTAATAGTTCATGACCAGAAAATAAGAACTTTGGAGCGAGGGATATAGATTACATCAAATATGTTAGTAATGCTTTTCTGATACATGGAGGGCATGACATAGGGTTATCTGTTTATAGACATATACTTTCTAAACAATGTTATTACTTTTTTTTTTTTTTTTTTAAAGACCAGCTATCTTCTTGGAGCCAGAGGGATAGCGCCATAAAGCATCTGGATAAGGAAGTCAGAGAAGATGCAAGGTTATCCAGTTGACCCTGTTAAGCTGAACTGGGTTTTATGAAAAGTTAGATGACAGGGAATAGCTAGGAAAAGATACCATTCTGTGGTGGATATGATGGTGTTTTAATTCTTTCACATAGAAACAGTTCAAACAATAACAAATTCCAAGTTGTAAGCTCTAGATTTAATGCGATAAAAATAAAAAAGTATGATTTGTTTTGAAATGTTCAGTTAGATACATCATTGCTTAGCATTTTATAAAAAGAGTAGAATATATCCATACATTATACAGGTATTGATTGCCTACTGTCATTAGGCACTATTCTAAGCAATAAGAAATCGAGATTAAAAAAAAAAAGAAAGGTCCCTGACTTCAGAGTTTATGTTATAATTAGGAGAGACAGACAATAAAGAATAAAATGTAAATATAAAAGAAAATGTGAGAATGAGACAAGTGAAAGTATTGCATAGATAATTTACAAAGAGTGCTGTAATGTATTGGAGAATTTCCCCCTTTCTGTAGGGTGGACAGAGGGAGTATAGGTTGATAAAGAGCTAGCATTTAGGTGGAGATATGAGTATTAAGAAGAAATGAGCCTCAAGAAGACCAGATGAAAGCATTTTAGGCAGAATGATAGAAATTCAAAACTGGTAACAATATTGATGTTTTAGCCAAATGGAGAGCAAAACTTTTGCCCTTAAGAGAACCGTCAAGAACAAGTGACGCATTATATATTGGAGAGGGTGATGGATACCAAGTTACGTAGGAAGCTGTAAAGCAGGGTAAGAAGCATGATTTTTTTCTACACAGAATGCAGAGTCACTGGAGAGCAATAATCATGTTCTCATCTGTGCTTTCAGAATATTATTCTAAATACTTTAAGGATAGTTAATGACAAAAAGAAAAATATAGATACAGGAAATCAGTTGGGAAGGTGCTGATGTAGTCCACAAAAGAGAAGATGATAATTTTGGACTAAATTGGCAGTAATTGCAACAGAAAGAAGGAGAGGAACTTGGACTATGTTATAGATGTGAAGAAAACAATGCTAATTTATTGGATGTTTGTTGGAGAGTGTGAGAGAAGAAAGATAGGGAAATGTATGTTTTCACTTAGTTGAGGAAGTGGCACAACATAGTGATACAAAGTAGGAGGATGAAGATGATTCTAGACTCAGTCTAGAAGTCAGCTTTGATCATGTTAAATTTGAAATTGTATTAGATATCCAACTGAATCTATCAATTAAGCACTTAGATCTTGGATTATAGTTTTCAGACATGGAGGTCAGAGCTGGAGATATAAAATGGCCAGTCATCACCGTATTATGGCTTTTAAAGCCATTAAAATGGAAAAAAGATCACTTTTGGAAAGGGGGGAGGAGAAAAGGAGAAGAGAGAGAGTTATGGAGATGTAAGCCCTATGCCATTACAAATTTTAGAATATGAGCGGTTAAGAAGACAAAAGTATTCAGAAATGGAGCAGCTGATGAATTAGGAAGAGTATTAGAAATTAGATTTACAAAAGTTAAGAGAATATAGCATTCCAGTAAGGATGCAGCTGTTGCCTTTGAGGAATGGCCCTAAAAGAATAATTACCTAAAAGCAAATCATCTCCCCAAATCCTGATGTGTCAATGTGTTGACCACTGATTATGTTGATAAGAGAACTATTAAAAACACTGTAAGGAATGAGCCCAATTAAGATAAGTTGAGAATAAGATGAAAAGTGATGTAAGAACTTTTTAAGAACTTTTTCTTAACTCATAATTTTTAAATTAAAAGTAACATTGTGCTTCTAAAAATAATAAAGAATATCCAATTGGAATAAAGTGGTTATGTCAGCATTTACCATGGTTTCTGACATATTTTAAAACCCAGCCTGTATTGTTATATTTAGAAGTTACTTTAGAAAAATAACTGCATAGGGAATAGATATTACAGTGTAAAATTTAATTCACCTGCCATCGATATTCAGGAAAAAGAGAAAAAGGAAAATTGGTTATAAGTTACTAACTGCATGGAATTTTTGATTGAGCTATTCTGAATTATTACTGTTCTTTTGCTAGGATACCACAAAATGTAGTTGTCATTCAGTGTATTTATTACAATAAGTATTATAGACACAGCAGATACGTCACTTATATCTAATACCTATTCTTTGCGACATAAAACCAGTGTAATGTACATTGTTTAAAGGAAAAAAGACTTATTTTTCTTTTAAATGGCAATAATGTTTCTTAGCATCTTTTAAAGAGATTTTGATGACACATCATTGCTAAACATAGATAATAATTTTGCTCTTACCCTAAATCACAGTCCTTCATTGAGGTATTGTTCAACATTCTAGGGGCTATTGTGCTTCTGAAAAGGAAAATAATGTCTTTCAAAAGGAATTCAACATACGTAGTATTAAAAAATTAGTATGTGTTATTTAGTCCATTTTCATTACTGTGGATTAACTTGTCTATCACTAGCACAAAAGAGTGCCAATAAAAGATTGATTAGGAATAAGAGTGAATAACATGCTATTATGATAATCCCCCTTTTGTGATGTTATATCCAGTCACAAATGGAACTTATTGCTCAGGATAATAAGCTTCCCGACAATGAAGTCGTTTGGATTCATATCTACTTTTGAGGAAGCTCCAAAGTTATGATCACAACCTTTCATTCCAGAACTTGTGTCCCTTCTGACAAAGAACTTTTGTCCTTTCAGTAACGCTCATCACCACATCACGGTGCTAAATACACAAAACAGAAATGGATACGCTGTGGGCGTATGAATGATTTATGAGGTGTGGAAATTTGAAACTGCCTACTCATACTAAGGCAGAATCGTTCCAAATAAAATTTGTACAAAATGACCTCCACAAATATGTGCAGTCATAAGCCAAATATATATACACACGAATACAAACTTGTGGCAATGTCAGTAAGGTAATGCACAATTATCTGTTGTTGGCATTGGTGTTAAAGTTGTTGTCACAGCTGGCTATTAAATGAAAAATAAGTATTAAAAAATAGGACCTGATGCCTAAAGTGACATTTTACAATGTCAGTGCTATAGTAACTACAAGAACTTTATTTTTTTAACTGTGGCAACTGGGAATTAGAATCAATTTTAAAGTGTACTTTAATTTGCAATCCTGTACAAAGACCAGATATGAAGAAAACGGTGCTATGTAGATCTAGCATAGTCATTTTAAAAAATATACTCTAAAAGGAAATGCTAAAAGGGAAAAAATTGAAATGCCAGGCTTTTTAAATCAATGTCATACCACATAACAAAACAAAATTTTATGTTAAGCATAAATCTTCAAAAGGGGCAAATATTTTAAAGTGCAGGTCACAGAGCTCAGAGTAAACAATGGAAAGAAAGACAAATTGTAGGGTTGTTGTCTGCGGTATTACTTTCATGTAGCATGGTAAAATATTCATATAAAATCCTGTCTCCTCAGCATTTCCTTCTCTGCTTCGCTGGAGGTAGAGGTTAATCTTTGTCTTCAGAGAGTTCCAGTGGATTCCCTGATGTCTATCATGTATGTCCTCATCCCGAGAGCCACTTCGGTAAATGCAAGATGATAGACTTGAGACCGTTGTTGTCTTTACCTGGCTCTCCACACCTACATTCTGCCCTTAAAAATCCCATATAAAATTACTTTACTTTTTAAAGTAACTGTTTCTTACAGATATAAATAACTTTAGAAATGGGAAAAGGCATGCAAGGAGGAATTGTTCTCATACATGTTCTACAAAAATAAGAATTATTTTTAATAAAATGTACTTCTCTTTCTACTCTTTCCTGCACCCTTGGGCCTCCACGGTGGTCCGTGGTGTGCCTCTAGTACCCTGGCCTCCTCCTGTAGAACACCCGGCTGCTCTTTGAAGTCTACCTTCCTGAAGGAGTGTTCTCAGAGTATGATCATTCATCCAGCCCTTTTGCCAAAAGTTCCATTTCTTACTCTGTAATACCTATAAGGGGAAAAATAGGATAAGCCAATATATCTTGACACATGTTCACAAAAGCATCTCAATTCGCCCAAACTTTAGATGCTTAGGCAGTGGCTGACATTTTGACTAAGGATTTTGCGTGATAGTGTGGAAACCTACTCCAGTTGTACAAAAGGACAATCTTTTGTGAGACATAGATATGTGTATTCGAGTGCCTTGGAGTTTCAGCCTTTGTGTTCAGCAGAAAATGCAATTTAGAAAGCAGTAAGTGGTGTGCTATCTATAGTGTGGTTACCAGAATTACTTAATATGCAGCAGTGAAGCTTGACTATGTGCTTAACTGTTCATAAAGTTAAGAATTATATTTAGAATTACATTAAAATTTAATAAGACATGGTGTTTTAGTATTTGTATGTGAGAGGAGTAAAATGTGACTGAAAATATCCTACTTTACTGATGAAAGTCTCCATAATAAATAATGAAAAAGAAATAGTTCGTGAAAGAAAGTACTAAACTGTGAAAGAGGATTTGGTTCACAGAGATTTGGAACACACACACACACTCTAGAGCATTCTAACAACAAAATACTCCCTGCCCCCAAGATAAATTCCTGCATTATAATCCTCATATATCCTTGTATAAACATGCAAGGTTTGCGTTTGCATGTAGGAGTCCTTCTGGTGCTCTTCTTTTAAAATAATATTGGTTGATTATTTAAGACTTTTCCAGTTACATCCATGGAGAAAGGGGCTGAAGGAAAAAGCATCTAACTTTACAAACTTCCAGTTCAATGAGCTTGAGGCCAAGTCTTCCGAGGTTTTCATCCAAAAAATCAGAAACTATGCAGTGTATCTTAACTTCCCTGGAACTCCAAGCTCGCTAGTTTCTCTACTCGTTGTGCATAGAAAGCTCACTGCTACTCAGTCCTTCCTACTCCCTCGAGTTAGAATGGCCTTCTCCACCTCCCCTACCCGTATCTCAGTGGGTCCTTCCCCCTAGATTCCCTACTCTTTACTCAAATAGATCTCTCCTTCCACTAAAATGAAAGCCCCAAGGGTGTAGAGATGTTTATATATTGGTATATTTTTTCCTTGATGAATTTCCATGCTTAGAATAGTGCCCGAGAAATAATAAAAATCATTATTGAATAAACAAAAAAAAGAAAAGCAAATTACTTAAAATGGAGAGGATACAAAATTACCCACATAAATATCTGGATAGCAGGATAGAACCATTTGTTCTACCATAGTTTGTACTGTCCTCACGTTTGGCAGAGGCCCGTATCTTTCAGTATGTTTCTCCCTCTTGGACTTTTTGGAGTAAGTATCCACAGAGCAAATGTTCCTGCCACCGCAAAATTCTTGCCATTACTGGCAATGCCTGTCCTATGATAACCAGAACCTTTGTCTATGGTTTCTAGATTTCCCCAGATTTAACTGGACTGTTTGTACCAATGGGATTACAATAATGCTAATCACCAAAAAACAAAGAAAGAAAAAGGATTATCAAGCAACTATTACATTTTATTCAGTGTGCAAAATTTTAGAGATTAAAAATATATGATCTTATCCTCAAGGCCCATGATGCCAACACAGGCAGACGAATTTTAAGCAACAAATTATGCTAGTGCCATTATGCTTTTAAGAAACATCAGTGTGAAAATAGAGAATGAATTTATGCGAAGTCCAGAAGAGAAGAAATCCTAGAAAAGTCATGAATTAAAACAGGAATAAGGGAATCAATGGAGGAAGAGAAACAGACATTGAAGAGGAAAAATCGGAACTCATGATTGCTAGAATGTGGGAAGAGTAGGAAAGGGAATAGTGTTGATGGCTCCTAATAATGACTTGGAAAACTGGGTACGCTGTAGAATAGAGATGGAGGGACATTATCATTAGGTTGTTCAGTTAAATTTGGATTAGATTAAATGGCAGGTATCTTCGTCATCAGTGATCCGCATACTCTAAAGTACATGACAGGAATCACCAGAGTAGCCTATAAAATAGATCTCAGCCTCATCTTAGGAAATTGTAATTGAACACTTTTGTGGGGAGCCTAAGGATCTGTATTTAAAATAAACACACACAAACACAGGCACGGACACACACACACCGTATGAGAGTGCAAGGGGTCAGTGGACCCACATTGGAGAAAAAAATCTGCAGATATAAGAAGCTAAGTGGTCCTTCCCCTGCTAATATAACTCTCAAAATTAAATGAGGGTGAGCATTTTAATATGTTCTTTGGTTTGAAAGTGTGCCAAAGCTTGCTGATATTTCAATTTTAGAATGCAAAAGTTACTGAAGGAAATTATTATTTTATAGATTTATTTAGATTTGACAGAGTAGCTACAATGAGGATATCATTTACAAGGAATAATGTGGAAAAAACTCATATCTAAGTTAGTGAAATTGTCACAGAGTCACTACTACTTAAGAATGTCAAAGAAATCATAAAATATACAGTGCAAATAGACAATTTTGTGGAAAGGGATAAAATTATGTAAAAATTATGATCTTTCAGAAGTCATTTAAAGCTATTTTAAATCTTTCTGTAGATTACTTAAGCTTATCAGCAGTTTGCATATATTTATTTTTGCGAAATTATTGTTACTTTTTACTTTAATTGTCAAAACTTCAGAATGAGAGTCAGCATATAGATTACATGTTGAGCACTTTCTCTTTACATACAGACTAGGTGTATGCATATGCATCAGATAGATACACACTTACATACATAGACAATAGACAGGTGATTGAGAGGAAAGAAAGAAAAAGAAAAAGAAACAAAGAAAAAAATTGAGCTAACAGCATCCAGATGGCAAATTTAGGTCTGTTTGATTATAAGTAACTGGTAAAAATGAAGTCATGTTACTCTTCCCAGGCTCTTTCCTTTTCTGGGCCTCAGGTTCCTCACGTGCATAATAAAGGCATAAAGTCAGTCTCTCCAGGGCTATGTAGGTCCAATACTCTAAAATTCTCTGAATTTATTCTATTAATATGACTAAACTATAAAGGGCATCGTAGAATTAAGATAGCTAAATTCAGGAAGATGACTTTTCAAGGTAACGTCGACCATGTAGAAGTGCTGGAAGAAACACATCGTCCCTGACTCTCTTTCCACAAAGGCTCTTCGTGTGATGTGATGTCAGGCTCACCTAGGCAGGTGCTCATTTGCCTGGTACAGTCATTTCTCTCTGAAATAAGATGGTTTTCTGTTTTGGGTTTTCCAAAATGGAAATCAGACTTTGAATAATTTTTTCAATGATAGAGGGAAAAAATGCTAGAATGAGGTAAAATAGAAGTTAAATAATTTAACCCATTTACGTACTATAGTAAATAAATAAAATTTTAGAAAATTAATTTTTTAACCATTCTATAGAGAATGAATTTTTACTGGAACTGTCGATTAAAATACCCGATACAGCCAGACACAGTGGCATGCACCCGTAGTTCCAGCTACTCAGGAGATCAAGGCAAGAGGGTCACTTGAACTCTCACGGTCAGCCCGGGCAACGTAGTAAGCCCTGTCTCAAAAAGAATGAAACAGGAGCCCCACCTCTCACCACTCACAAAAATTAATTCAAGATGGACAAAAGACTTAAATATAAGGCATGAAAACATTTGAATTCTAGAAGAAAATGTAGGGAAAAAAATCTTCTAGATATCAGGCTAGACAAAGAATTTAGGACTAGGATCCCAATGGCAATTACAGCAACAATAAAAATAAATAAATGGGATTTGATGAAATTAAAAAGCTTCTGTGCAGCTAAGGAAATAAATCAACAGAATAGACAACCTACAGAATGGGAGAAACTTCGCAAGCTACACACGTGACAAAGGGCTAATAACCAGAATCTACAAAGAACGCAAGCAAATCAGCAAGGAAAAAGAAAAACAACCCCATTAAAAAGTGGACAAAAGACATGAACAGATGCTTTTCAAAAGAAGATAGACAAATGGCCAAGAAACATAAGAAAAAAAAATGCTCAGTGTAACTAATCATCAGGGAAATGCAAATTAAAACCTCAGTCAGAATGGCTTTTATTTAAAAGTCCAAAAACAATAGATGCTGGCGTGGATGCAGAGAGAAAGAAATGCTTATACAGTGTTGATAGGACTGTAAATTAGTACAACCTCTACGAAAAACAGTGTGGAAATTCCCCAAAGAACTAAAAATACACCTACCATTTGATCCAGCAATCCCGCTACTCATTATCTACCCAAAGGAAAATAAGTCATTTTATCCAAAAGACACCTGCAGTCAAACTTTTATTGCAGCACAATTCACAATTGCAAAGATGTGGAATCAACCCAAGTGCCCATTAATTAATGAGTGGATTAATAAAGTGCGGTATATGTGTATACCATGAAGTGTTACTCAGTTATAAAAAACAATGAATTAATGTCTTCTGCAACAATTTGGATGGACCTGGAAACCATTATCCTAAGTGAAGTATCTCTAGAACGGGAAAACACACACCACATGTACTCTCTATGAAGTTGGAACTAACTGATGGGCACACAAGTGCACACAGGGAAGTAAAACTCATTGGAAATCAACCACAGTGGGGAGAGGGGAGGGGTAAAAATATACCTTATGGGTACAGTGAACACTATTCAGGTGATGGGCACACTTACAGCTTTGACTCAAGCATTAAAAAAGCAATCCACGTAACTGTCAACAGAAAAGAAGGCAAACTCTGTAAAATAATTCAAAGAGGTTTATTCTGAGCCCAATTTGAGGACCATGGCCTGGAGCCTCGCCTAAGAAGCCTTGAGCAAGTGGCCTCGCTGTGGCTGGGTCACAGTTTGGTTTTATACATTTCAGGGAGACAGGGGTTACAGGTAAAGTCATAAATCAATACGTGGAAGGCTACATTGGTTTGGCCCAAAAAGGTGGGACATTCCAAAGCAGGGGGCTTGTCTCTCATTGATGGGTTTAGGGATTCTTTCGTTGACAATTGGCTAAGAGTTAGGCTTTGTCTAAAAGACCAGGGGTCAGCAGAAAGGAGTTAAGATAAGGGTCTTCTATTTTTCATGTGATGCTATACCAGAATCAGTGTGGGAAGTAAACCACATCATATTGGGTTAACAAAACCTGTTTAGTGAGATTTTATCATTGGTAGGCATGATTCACCAAGCCCCCTTAGAAAGGAATTTGGGCAAAAGAAAAAGATCAGAGTTTAGTCCTCATAACAAAAACTTTCTTCCTCCTTAATATTCTGTATTAAAAAAATAAATAAATGTTAAATGCCCCAAATGTTAAGTGATTTATTTCACTTTTCCCATGAGAGATAATATAAGCTAACATAAATCTTTTTACTTTAGTCATTAAAATCTGATTATTCTTTATCATTATATCTAAGAAGGAATTCGTGAATAAACCAAATAAAATTGTTGTGGAGGTGTTATGAGAATGTATATCTTATTAATTTTGCCAAATGTCCTATTTTATATTGCATACTGTTACTTTTGTCACGTTCATTCATATTCCAATAGATGGTGTTGAATGATCAGGAAAATTCCATGAGAAAGTCCGGTACAAAGCAAGGTTCAGGCCCTGCTAATGATTAATGTTAAAGCACATATACAGAATAATGGTTTCTTAACATTTTATTTAAACAATCACATGTAGGAAGTTGCATATATAAGAAAATTTCCAAATATTATTTTGAAGCTTTTATGACTTTTACTTTCCCTCGTTTGATGATGGAAACAGTTTCCAGCATTCTGCTTTCTGCCCTAGTGGTGACAGATGATGATGCATCTGTGAGCCCCTTCCAGGCCTTGGGCAGCTATTTTCGGCGTATCCCATCACCATCCAGCTTTGCATTTAGTCCTTTCCCTGCCCGCCTCTCAGAATGCTTGCAGTGACTTTCAGCGCAGCGGGTGCAAGGAGGTTGCTTGTAATCTGCTTAGCAAGAGAAGTTGCTCGGCTGCCTTGCCCCGTGCATTCTCGGGGTCAGTTGTTATCCTGCGAGGTGATCTGTCTTGGTTATGAGCGCCCGCGGGGAACAGCAGCGGCGGTGGCAGTGCTTTCTGTTTGGTGGCTGAGCGCAAGCAGCAGGGTGCTCTGCATATGGGCCTTTTAAAGATTTAACGATTAGGATTTAGCTTCAGTCTGAGGGAAAGATTGATTGATTTTAGCATATTGGTGAACCCTTGCTGCAGGCTAGGAATAAAAGCCTTACTTCTCCAGTCTGACGTGATTACTTTTCATTTGTTTTTATTGATCAGCTGTCAGTGATAAGATCTTGCCTCTCAAAACAAGACAGGTGCTGGTGGCCATTTTTTTCTTTTTTAAAAGCTTTTGTAGAAGCGACTTATAGAAAATAGAAATAAAGGAGGCAGAAATAATAACAAATACCCAAGCCATTTTGGAAAGAGTTGTTAAGTGTAAAGTATTGAAATATGAGAATTTTACTGACTCAGTAAGAAATTTAAGAGAGAAAATAATGAAACTTGATTTTCATGGGTAGCCATACATGTTTATCTTACTTAAATATATGTGTGTATATTGAAAGAAAATATAATATAAAAATATTAAAATCCTTTCTACCATCCCTGCTGTGCAGCTAGAGGTTCCTAGGGGAGGAGGAGCAGGACACACTTGACTTGTTAGCAGATCATTTCCAACTTGCCTGTCCAGTAATAATCATGTAGATAAATAATAGCAATAGATATTTGCTTTTACTGAACTTCTTATAAGTAACCATGTAAGTAAAAATAAAATGAATACATAAGTTAAGAAATACATGTATAATCAAAAGTAAATAAATATTATAATAGAGGAAATAGAAAAAGGTAAAGTTTTGATATATCTCATATTAATGTATTTTTTGTTAAAGGGGAATAAACATAAGTGATGAACACTTTCAAAAATTGAACCCTACCAGGTTCAAGAATGCTATACACATACAGTGATGTAATTGAAGTCATCAGAGTTCCATTTCTATATATTTATAGTTACCATGTTATCATTATTTACATTCATTCTACTGTTTAAATACAGAAATATGATTCTGAATATTATGTACTAATTCTCCAAGGGGACTCCCTTCACCTACCTAAGCGTGGTATGTTGGGGACTCACTGTACTGTTAGGTGTTCTCTAAATTAACATCCACCTGAAATATGACTTTTACTAAAGTATAAGTAATACAAATGCACTAATTAGAAGCCTAATTTTATATATATGTACACACACACACACACACACACACACACAATCAGCAATAACTGTAGCAGTTTCCTAGAAAAGGATCTAACAAAAGATTTTTTTTTAAGGACTAGTTTATAGCCAGTGGTTCTATTGAGATTGCCAGCACAAGTGATTTCTTTTAAATAGAGCAGGCCAACATTGAAAATGACTTTATTATTGATAATAAGTCCTCTCTAATGCAACCTCTTTTTTTGCACTGGTCAAACCACTCCCACTTGCCCACTATTGTTCCATCACTGGAAGGAATGATTTATAAGTACTTTACATAGAATATGACATATTTAAACTTCAGAACACTTAAATGTGAAGTTAATGATGAAGTGATGATGATGTTAAATTAATTTGAACCCTCTAAGTTGTGTTTGGTAGAAATTCAATTTGGCTGAATATAAAAAGGACTTTATTATTAATGCACTATAGTAACTAAACCAATTAAAATAAAATTTTCAAGAATCAAAAGTATCCCAGGTAATTCCAGTTTTAGAACAAGGATTGAGTAATTTCTGCCACTTTTCTTTCTGTCCCACTTTTTCATGGTATGGGAGAAAGTAACATCTACTGTTTGGGGGTTATCTTCAGAACTTCTGACTGAGAAATGAATGAGGACTTTTCCTTACTACCTGCAATTAGAAAAACCCATGAAAGGAACCTGATTAGTCTGGCTTATTTCAAGTATGTCTTTTTTAAATGATTAAAAATAATAATGGAATTAAAGAGTTTTGCTCAAATATTTATTTTTCAATTATGAATTTTAATTTACCATGTGTATGTGTGTGTGTGAGCATGTGTGTGTGTTCATGTATGTGTGTATCTGCATGCTCCCCAGTTAACATGGGAGGGACTCTTTAGGACAATAGTTAGCTTAGGTTCACAAATGCCAAGAGCAATTCTAAAATTAATTGGAGTATACTGTGATAATAACTAATAGTAAAATATTAGGGTGAAGAGGAAAGTTCTGAGTTTCTGGTTTAAACAAGGTATAAAAACTCTGGTGAAAAGATATTTAGATATATGAAATAAACTTTCTCAGTGATCAGAGTAAGCAAAATATGTTGGGCATTGTGAATATGAGCCATGAGGCATATGAAGTAGTTATAAGATACGTTTCTTGTCTTTGAGCTATTTGGGGAGAAAAGGAACAAATCAAATTCTCTAACAACACGAAGTCGTATATGATTGATATAAAGTGAACATGTCCATCAACAGGTATATTATATGTGATAAGATCTAATATGATATATAAGCTTTAAGAGGAAGAAAATTCATGGTATACTAGGGTGCTCAGGAGATGTATGGAACAACAGGGCCTTGAACAGGGAAATAATCAATGAACAATGTCCGGATCTCAGTGTAGAATGACATAAGGCACATTTCCATGAGCAACGACAGATAACACATGACCTTGCATAGACTGTTCTCACAGGAACAACTTGTTTATATTGGAAAACAGAGGGAAGAAATGGAGAATTATCATGCAATTAAATTGAAGAGGCTTTTAATTGCTAGTTTTAGGTGTCTGTTTAGAGGTACATGACGATGAAAAGGTAATAAATTATTCTGAGAGGAGAAAGAAGTTCTGAAAGCAGGTGAATTTGAGAGCCAAGTGCAAGATGGCTGGAAATGAGAGAGTGACTGAGATGGCTGGCATTTAGCTGTGCAGCGATGACAGCACAGCCTAGATAAAGAACAGGGAGAATGAGGAGGCAGGGCCAGAGATGTGAGACTTTAGGAAGAAATGGCAGAAAAATATTATTGTTTAAAAATTGGTGGTAAAAGAAGAGGACCAAAAGCAAATATTTCTGAGAGTCTCAGTCTTAAAATCTCTGTCCTCTTTTTAAAGAGCCTTTCTAGAATCTCCCCTAACGACTGCAGTTATCACCTCTTCCATCAAATCAAATTGCAAGGGAGGATGAGAAATTATTGTAGCTTGACATGGCTTGGCTGGTTCTAAGTGGAATTCTGTAACTAAGAAAGAAAACATGAATAAACATGGATCTAAGAGGCATTATTCCATCTCTGCAAAAATATTACCTATACTTTCTGTTTTTTATGTGTAGGAAATTGAATTTTAGCTTAGTTTTCTTTTGTTTTCTCAAATAGTTAGCAGATTCTGGGACTGGGAATAAATTGAGTTTCCACGAAGGGCCCAAGCAACTCTGACTAGTTACTTGAAATATCCTTTATCATACTGGGAAAGAAGTTTGTTTTCAACAAAGCATATTTATCATGTAATCTCTACTTCATCAAATATTTGAATGGAAAAATACATATATAAGATTAAATTATGGTTTGTATTTTGGGCAAAAATAGATGGTGTAAAATTAAAAAGTTATACATATTCCTATATCAAGATCAAGTCACACATTTTGACATGTTTAAAGAAAAAAAACAACTGGATGTGGGAGAGTTTTCTAGGTACATTAGCTTATCTATAAATCTTTAAATAAGATAGAATAGGGTAAGAGTTATGCAGAAAGGGGTGAACATTTTTCTTTTATTTGTAATACAATATGTTGTTAGACTAGTTTCATAAATATGAATTAATGCAAATAGCTATGATTGTACTCTTTACAATAACATGAGAGATAAATAACAATGATTTGCTAGATATTCACTACTGCTGCAAAGCGCTTCTGCTGAAACATGATCACCCATTAACTAAAGGTCAGGCAAAGACTTTCTAATGTTCTTGTCTGAGTGACTTTTAATCTTTGCTGCAGCAGTTTATAAATCCTCCTATATGCTTAGTTAGGCTACATTTGCTGCATTGTTACAATACTCTCATGTTTACTGCTGCCATGGTGCTCATTTCAATTTAGAATAATGCATCTACATTGGACATGTGTAAACATTAGAGAAAGAAGAGGGATGCTTTACCATGATACAAGAAGGCATAATGAGGAGTAATGGGGTAGAATTAAGAGAATGGCAGATATCAAGAGAAATTGTCAAAGCCGTTTTTTTAGCTTTACCAGTGAACTTTCAAAAGAAAAAAGGGCAAGACTATCCTTTGAGGCATTTGACCAAGACTGGAGAAAAAACATTGGAAAATTAAATATGTAAAGTTTAACTTTGAGTGTAAAATTAAATGACCAAATTTTAGTCTGTATTCTCTCTGTCTGAAATCCTACTTCACTATTACCTGAGAAATCAGCAGTAACTGAGTTTAAAATTAGATACATTATCTTCCCTAAGGAATTCACTATAAAAATACAGACAGGGATAATGCATAATGGTATTCTGCCTTAAGTAAAGAATGAGAAAATAATTTATTTATTATTATGATTTTTTCTATTCCCACAAAATAATAGGTTTGATTTGTTGCTTCAATTCAAATGGGGAAGATGAGTTTCATCCAAGCTCATTTGCAATTGAAGGAATCTGAAAACTAAGTCAGCATTTCTCAAAAGTTACCTGTTAAAATTACAGAACCCTGTTCCTTGCTGTAGACCCACTGAACCAATATTTCTGAAAATGATTTTGGATACACTGTCATATACCCCTAGGAAATCCAACGCATGCTAAAATTTGAAAAGCATGAAGCTACACACTAATATAAACCTTACCCTGAAGGCTTCACCAGAACTACAGGAAACTGAGTACCAAGGACTAAAATTAAAGTGTGAAAGATTGATAGTCACAGTGATGTATTAAGTGCACATTGCACATTTATATGTTATTAATGTATGCATACTTTAATTTTTAATATATTTTGTATCTATACCTCTATGATATACCTTCCTATATCAATTTATGTGCATGGACAGGAAACAGTACTAATATTTATTTATCAATCAAAACATATGGAGAGAATTTCTCAACATCTATCTTCCATATGAAATCACTTCCAATTATATTTGTGCCCTTAACTAATATGCCTTAAGTTTATGAATTACTTATGCATTATATTCTATTTAAATGTTATGTTGCAAACTAACTGAAAACAATATTTCTGCCCGATACCTCTTATCTTATATCCCTGAATATTGTACTTTCCATTTAGCACTCTAGGTAGACAGGTTTAAAATGACACTGTCCCTACCTTATCAGAACATACGCTCAGGTGTAATCAGTGGGGAAGCAGGTGTGTGTGAGATGACACTTAATTATGGGGCAGGACTTTGCCTTGTGTGAATACAATGCAGTGGGTATTATCATTTCCTGGCAGTTTCTCTGCGATCATCAGCCATTCAAAGACAGACGTGCTTCAATTAAGAGCACGGATGACAAAGATAGCCAAGCAGAACCCTCCACCAAGCCTCTCTCCGCGAGAACGCCAAATTGGACAACTACCCACACAGGAAAGCGCCTTTGTAAGAGTGAAAAAATTGAGCACAAGTACCAAGTTTTAACATAACAACAAGGGAAGAGGCATTGAACCTGGAAGGAAAGACAGTCTTACCTCGCCTGCACCACCCCTCCTCAACCCCAGGGAGCGCAGCACGAAGAGGATCTGTGTGCTTGCGGGGAGGAGAGTAAAGGGAATTTGCGTTGGAGCTCAGTGCTGCCTTATCACGGTGCAGCAGAGCACTGGGCAGAATTTTTTTGGGACACATAGAGGGAGCGTTTACACCAGCTCTGGGCCAGAGGGGAACACTCTGCCCAGCAAGATGAACCCAAATCCCAGCTGGCCTCTCTGCCTGTTGACAAAAGTGGCCCAGGTCTCCAGATAAATTTGAGTGGCAATCGCCAAAGATTGCAGGCCTTGGGCAAGCAACGTAGCATCCTTCATGCTGAAGAATGATGGAGCCAGATAAAAATCCAGCCTTTCTGACTTTAGGTTTGTAGTTTTAATTTCTGCAATATATCGCCCGCCTGTTTTAAGTGAATTTAACTTATGAGGAAAAATTTGCAAATCATATAAAATTTTACTTGGTTCATTTGAAAGTCACTTTTAGGATGAGTTAATAAAATATAAATTTTGATTATGATTTGTCTCTTCCCATAGATTACATTAAAAATATAGTCCCTTTGACAATTACATTTTCACTATAAACTAATAAGTGACTATTTGGGGATCAGTACCGAAACAGGAATATAAAGCAAAGTTCGTTGATACAAAAGATCTCCTTGAGTTGTTGGTGAATGAGAAAAGTCGGAACAGAAAAGTTATTACTCTTTTGATATAATATGACAATACTTCGTACATCAAGTGAATATAAAATCTTCTATGAATGCGTGTACACATAGAATATATATGACATATATTTTTTTGATCATGGAGAAAATCAAATATGAGTACTCAGTTGATTATTAAATTAAGTTTATAAATAACTCTAAATAATAAACATGCTAGGGGAGATGAAGTCTAGTGTATCAGTGATTTGCAGTTATTCTTGCTACGAAGTTTCAAAACAGAAAACATAAGAATTACCTTAAAATTAGACTATGTTTGAGAAGAAATTTATAGAAAGGTGCAGACAAAGTGGTGCTAATGGAAATAATTATAGTGCCTAGTATTATTATTTATAAAAATGGAAACCAGAGACACATACTCTATCATGTGTATCATATGTAAATATTTGAAGTATATAGAATGTATATATTCCACATTTCTTATATTTTCTATATGTATTATATAAGGCATCTATATTATATGCAGTATTAATTATATAAATACAATATATACTACATAAAATTAATAAAGTATCAGCAAAGACACTTATGAAATCAAGTCAAGATTATGAAATATAATCATTTTCAAGATCAATGGAAGCAACGTGCAAATTTATGAATCAATCTTTCATACTTTGAGTTTTCCTCCAGATGACGTCCAGTTAGAATGTTAGAATGAAGAAATGTTAGATGTAGAAAATTTTGTAGAAAAGCCATCAAATTCATGAAAATCAGAAGAAAAAAGCAGAGTGGACTTACATTAATAAAATGCTGGCAAAACTTAATTAATGTATATGCAAAATTGTCAAACAGGAATAAAGAAGAGAGAACCACGCAGCTAATTTCCAGAATAAATTAAGAACACAGGTGATCACAAGATACATCTTATAATGGTTAGTAGGAGTAAAATAATTACATACCTACAGAAAATGCTGTAAATCAAATCAACCTAAAAATGTGATGACCAAGTTTTGGAATGAAAAGCAACAACTGCCTAAAGCAGCAAGACTAAGACATCAGTAAGAGGAAGTTTGGTTGATTTTCCTGTAACTAATATTAACCATCATTACAAATTGTTTATCTTGGAAAACATACAATGTATTTTATCAATTATAAAGAAATCCCAATTAATATAATGTGAAGAATATAAAAACAATATATGACCACATTTATACTTCAGTTTTAGACCATAATTCTCAACTACGAGTCCTTAAACAAAGGGATGCAACATTTTTATCACCTCCAGTTCACCGTGTAACCTTCCTAGAATCTACAACTTGATTTTTCTGTTTTCACTCACCCTATTCTCTCGATACAAGAGCAAGAAACTTTGGAAAGACGGCTAATCTGCTACTTGCTTTTAACTGGAATCCACATTAACAGACAATACTGATGTTGGAGAAAAACAGCAGTCTGAACAATGCAGTGACTGAATTTATGTACCAAATGTTATTCTTCAATATTTTTTTCTTCAATATCCATGGAATACAACAACTACATTTTAAAGAAACAAAAGAGTTTTGACATTTTTATACCTTTGAAAGATTCCAAAGATGCTTTTTAGTTAATGGACATTATATCTAGAAACTTAAAATAACTTTAAAATTATTATATTAAATTGGTGCGGTGCTTATCCTAAAAATGAATTTCAGTCCATGAACACTGTTAGTCAACATTTTTAATGTTAATAAAAATATTAATAATAATTATTGGAATTTATGTTCCATAGGACTTAGATTTATTATTTGATTTAATCCTGACTTTGAAGTAACTGTAATGTATTAATTCTAACACTACTTGTTCTGATAAAGACTTCCTCAAATCTTCTACTCAGTTCTTGTGCTTTTATAAATTGTTAGCATTTCATTTTACCTTGACATATTCAATACTTTGCAAAATCTTTTGAAATTTTATTTAAAATATTGCTCGTTCTTTCTCACTACGTGTTTCTTCATCAGCATAGCAGAAAAGTACTTTTCCACTCTACTGGTAAAAATGGAAAGACAAAAAATGACCCGTCCTCTAGATTCTTAGATCTCTGGGGCTGCCAACATGGCTGTGGTCAAAATAAATGGACATCACAAGCACATGTGAGAAATAGTCTAAAAGAGGCATGTGTGGTGCTGTAAGATTGGTATAGGTATTCTTCTAGCAAGAGGGCTAGGTAATCCCTTACAGAGGAGCTGATGCTTGAGTTCTTCCGAAGAGTGAATAGAAACTTGTCATGTAAAACTGGGACTCTGTACCCAAGAAGTAGCGTGCACAAGCACACAGAAGCATGTTGTTAAGACTGCCATTCAGCCCACGCTCAAAGTGGTCCAGCCAGCTGCTGTTTCACCTGGTAACTGTGTCACAGAGCTGGTGTGTTTCTCCATTCTCCATTCCCTCCTCACATGTCCCTGATACTTGTCATGCTAGTGTTTCACATCTCTTAAATAATCCATTATTCTTATGGCTGTTTATTATTATTGTTCTTATTGATAATCACTTTTTTTTTTCCTTCTTAAGATTCAAGATCCTACTCCCAATGTTTTTTAAGATGTAAGATCTATCCTTTTAACAGTGTGCTTGATCATCTTTCCTGGGAGAGATTGTTTTGCAAAATGTTTTTCACCTTTTTGGAGTCACAACCTCATTTTACTTCCTGTTAACTTATGGTACTTCCAGTTTAATAACTTCTCGCCTGTCTCTCAAAAGATTTTCAGAGTCAACTATAAGTACTTTTACTATCCCAAGATATAATTCACAGAGATCAAGAGATTTAGAATCATTGAGAGCAGCTATCTGCTTTTTCAGAAATCTCATTTATTTTGAGCCTCAATTTTCTACTTCAAATATTTGTTCTAAGTCAATAGGACGTTTCTAAATAAATGTATTATAAACACCTCAAATTCAGCATAACCAAAAATATATTTGTCATCTTCGTGTCTTCCTCCCCAACACACAAATACCACATTACCTACTTTTTACTGATCATTTATTATATTATTATCCTTTTTATAATAAGATGAAATAATTATGATATATTTTTCTCTCTTTGTTATATATTTGCAAGCAAAACCACAACTATTCTAATTATAAATCAAGCTTAACAGGCAGCTGAAGTCTGATTGTTAATTTTTATGAAAGTCATTAAAACTAATTATTTCACTAGACAAGTATAATGGCAAGTGTTAGATATTTCTAAATAGCAGGAAACTAATTCTTCAACTTATATTAAAGAAACTTTCAAAAAAGAACATAAAAGGCAGGTAAAAATACGTTTATTTCCCCCAAACACACAAATGGAGTGAAACTGCACTAAAGCATCTTTAAAAAGAAAAAAATACGAAGGAAAAGAATTGTTATTTTTCTGCCTAATTTTTTGAAGTGGCACAAGGAGGCAGAGAATACTAGCAATGATACGCGTGTATATTTGTCTACTTTAGTCACAGTATTTCAGTTTTTATTGGCATGCAGTGTCGATAACAGCAACCATGCACAGGACTGCACTTCCCAGCCTCCCATGCAGTAGACAAGGCCACGTGGTCAAACAGTGAACAGTACTGGCAACTCAAGATGCAGCAGGACTCTCAGCATATATCCTTAAAAAGGGAAGCTGCAGCTTCCTTGTCCTATTTCTTCCATCCTGCATCTCAGAACACACATCTGATGACCAGTGCTGTCAGGATGGGAAGAAATTTTGGCAACAATCATGTCATACTGTGAAGTAATTCAGAGCAAACAAATGACTGATTGTGATAAAGATAATTGGTTATATGTGCTATAATAGCACAGAAATGTGATGTTGGTGTTGAATACATAGAAGGAATGAATAGAAATTATTGAAATTTAATGAAATAGTAGTATGCAGTGTTAATAAATACTGATGTAAATTTTGTATGTTAAATATTTTGTAATACATATTATATACAGACACACAGACACACACATACATAAACACACACATAAATCTTGGAAGGACTGATTTTCAATATGTCATATAGGTACCACTGCCTTACAGCTTGTGGAAAACAATTAAATTCCACTTGTCCATCTGTTATAAACAGAAATAAGTCAGTATGGTTTAATCATTAAATATAAACCATATGGCCACGAAGGCACTAAAACTAAAATGGTAAATCTTTACATAATCTCAAAGAGGGGAGATATAAAGTTGGACCAAAGGCAAAGGCAATGAACTATATTTTGATATATATGACTGCTTGAAAAATATAAGCTTTATGTGTAAAATATAAATACAATAAAATCAAATAACCAAAGATGATAATTTTATTATATGAAATTTTAAAAAGAATAAATATCTTTTTAAAAAATAAATCCAAGTCAATTTTTAAAAATCAAAAATCGAAAATAATTTGAGCAAATCTACTAAATATGGTATCCATACAACTTTACCTTTAGTTATTATTTGCCCTGAGGATCTGTTCTGTCTCTAACATCCAATTTTTCAGTATTCTTAATTTCTTTTTGTTTTATTTAAAATAACATATCACTGCACCTTTGCTCAGCTTTGTAAGTGTTGGACGAAAATGCATATTTTTTTTGGATCAAAATATTCTTTGCATGTTAAAACAGTTTATATAATAAATTGGAGCATATAGATCAGTTTCATTTAATGTGACTGTTGACATGACAGTGTTTATAGCTATTATCAGTGGCTCCTCTCACTTGACAGATAAGTTGCTTCAAATAGAAGACAACAATATTACTAAGCTCTTACATAATATCTAAAATCATGTATTCAAGAAAAAGTACAATAAAACCTATTTACTTTTCAAGAAATATAAAATATAAATTCAAAGTGATCATAATTTTAATTCCTTGGCCAATAATTAAGTTTTAAATGTGTATATATGTATATATGCATGCATATAATTAAGCATTTATATGCATATGTATGTACATGTGCTTAATTATATAAGGATATCAGAGAGTGCTAATGAATGTCAATAGAATGCATATAAACCTTCTGACACTGTTGATTGGGCTTTCTCTGTCATCAAGATACATAATTTATCATTTCTATTGGTATTAAAATCCCTCCACTTGACATCCTGTCATTCACCATGATGAATGGGAAGACGCAATTGCATTGGCAATCAACTAATGAGCAATAAAATGTAAAGATCGTTTAAGAAAAGTATCTACACATTTACAGCTTATTTAAATAGAAGACAAACATGGAGAGATGCTCCAAGCTATGCATACAAACTTTCAAGTGCTTAAATAAACTAAATGTCTTAAAAACCCAAAATCCAAAATAATTTGAGCAAGTCTACCAAATATTGTATCCATACAAGTTTGCCTTTAGTTATTAGTTGCCCTGAGTGTCTGTTCTGTCTCTAACATCCAATTGTTCAGTATTGTCTCTTTTGTCTAACTAACTGTCATTAACAGGAGGCAATGTTCTGGTAAAGTCATATAATATTAAATATTTTAAATCTCATGACTATGAAAACAATACATTAGATCTCACTTGTCAATCCTAGTGCACATTTCAGACCATCCACCTACTGGCATTATCTCTAAACAGGTTAGTCTCTTTACCAGGTACTTTTACATACGTCTGCCCCTTTTTACATGATGTTGCTGTGACCAGAAGTTTCTCTCTTCAACAGGAACTCAAAAAATGTATGTACTTTAATCCCAGGTCTGTTCTACTCCTGCATAAAACCTTCAGCTAACTCCAGACCACAGAGGGTCAGGTACCCAGCATCCCGTGTACCCCTCAATTAAATATGCCTCAGACGCCTTTCACAGTCCAGGCAGTGTGACAGTGTCTGGGAATGCAAATGAAGTTCAAATGTATTTAACACATTCATGGTTCAGGTTGTAAAATAATTAAGGAAATCAAGTAAAGTTCAGGGCAAAAGTGATTTTAGAGATGCACTGCATATAAAGGAAGCATGTAAGAGCTTTCTCTAATTCATCAAGATGGATCCAGAGGAAGCACTGTAAACAGTATTTGAACTGAGAAAGACTGAATGAACAAATATACGGAAGTGAGAAATGGCACCATTGGTTTGTAGACTGCATTTAAGGATTGCATATAAGATTGTATGTAGGTAGCAAATTAATGTAAAGAGAGGATGATACAATAGAACGAGACTGTAAATAAACAGACACGCTGACCCCAAGATTCTAACTGAGGAATATAAATGAACAGCAAGTTAGTCACTCAGGTAGAGAATATTAGAAAAGACATTTTCAGAGAAAGTCACCAAGGGTCTGATTTGAGGCCTAAGGAGTTCGAGATACTGATCTTGGCAGCAGGTACTTGATGTGCTTTGTTGACCACAGTGTTCCCAGAGCCAAAACCTGTGCATGCCACACAACAGCACCTTGATACCAATTGACTGCATAAATAAACATTGCATGAAATAATGTTGAGAATAGATACAGAAGCAGTTGTGTCATATTACAGCTGCTAAAAACATTCAGCTCCTCAGATGAAGCCACCAAAATAGATGTGGTTGACTAGGAAATGGTTACCTAGTGGTGGACGTAGCAGGACAAGGACAGAGCCTTGAGAATAATATTGTAAGATTAAGCAGCAAAGACTAAGGAGAAGAAAGGTCCCTGGAGGTACAGGAGATTGTGGTATCCCAGGAGCTGAGAAAAAAGGGCTTCAGAAAAGCAGCTTCCAGGAGCAGCAAAAATTTCAGAACAATTAATATCAGGACATAAAAAAAAACAAAAACAAAAACTGGCCTTTCTCTTTGCTCATATGGAAGAAATTCGAGAATTCAACAAACACAGGTTCAGGGATTGTGATGGTATTTTGCTTTTTATACCGTAAAAATCTAGTGTCATATTCTATGATATATATGACTTAAGAAATATATATTTCATCTTAAAAATAATGCCCTAATCTTCACTAGGGCAGATACAGTATTCAAATCCGGTGTGTGTGTGTGTGTGTGTGTGTGTGTGTGTGTGCGTGTGTGTTGGGGGGGGGGCGTAACACAAGGAGCTTGGGAGTTAGAGCAGCCTCAATCCAATTTCCACCTCTACTGCTTTCCAGCTGTGTAAACTTGGATAGCTCTGAGCTCTCCTACTTAGTAAAATTGGAAAATAATACATGCTCCTGGAGAAATTTTAAGCACTAAATTAAATAACAAATATAAATCACCCAGAACAGTGTTTTAAACTTGGAAAGTGCTGAATAAAGGGAAGCTGTTTTTATTCCCAGTGTTTAGAACCCTTTTGCTTATATACATTTAGTGAGAATAAAATCTGAATATGAATCTGTTTATTCACAGATTCTGATTACCTGATTTAATATTCTGAGAAGGAAGAGAAGGAGGAAAATAAGAAGCACTAGTTTGTACTGTGAATTCTTTAAAATATAGTACTACCGGGGATTGTTAGCTAGAGCCTTACCTAACATCACCGAAAAGAACGTGAGCCTCTGGATAGGCCATTTTGCACATATTCAAAGTATAAGATTCAGCCAGGAAAGGGCAGATGAAACTATGCAAGTTCCTTCTCCCCTGACCTTTCTCCTTCCTTCGTTAATTCCTTTCCTTCTCGTGTGAATCTTTGCTCAGTCTAACCCATCTTCTTACCTCCTGTGGTCAGATTCTGAAAGACTGTCCCCTCTCCCTCTCTCAGAAAGGCCATGAGGATGGAGGACCTGACATCCCACCATGTAGATCAGCTCGTGTCTTCCCATTTCTTGAGAATGAATCTTCGTAAGACACATAACAGTCATTTTCTTCAATACACCTTTCAAGGATTATGATGTGAAAAGACCCCACCTCCTCAGAGTTTGATGAGAATTAACAGCAAAGACAAATGGACCAATATGATAATTGCATCACACTGAAAGGAAGAAAGATCTTATAAAGTCCACAGAAAGGATTATTTTAGAATGTCTCTGCTATAGTTTGGACGTGTGTCCCCTCTGTATCTCAGGTTGAAATTTGATCCCCGATGTTGGCGGTAGGGTCTAAGGTGTGTGGGTTGTGGGATGCATCCTTCGTGAACAGATTAAGTGGCCTGGGGGGTGCTGGTGAGTGAGTCTCACTCTCAGAGTCCCCACTAGAGCTGGTTGTTAAAAAGAGCCTGGCACCTCCCCCCACCCTCTGCTCCCTCTCCGGCCGTGTGTTCTCTGCATAAGCATCTCCCCTTCTGCCCAGTGTGGAAGTAGCCTGAGGCCCTCAACAAATGCCCAGTCTTGAACTTTTCCAGACATCAGAATCCTGAGCTACATAAACTTATTTTCTTTATAAATAACCCAGTCTCAGGCATTCCCTTATAGCAAAACAAAACGGATTAAAACAATCTGTCCCTACTACCACACACAACTAAACAAATTATATACAAGAAACTATAATTACATATAATAAAGCTCTTACATAATCAAATTCGATTCTGTAAGGATCTATTTTGATCTGCTCTTCTCAAGCTAGATTGCTTTTCACGGATCCTCACCTGAGTATTACTATTTTGTTTTGACTCTGGTGCTTGGATATGATATTCTTAAATTGGAATTCTTATTTCTATTAAATAAAAAAAACCTCAGTATCTGTTTATGAGGAAGATGAAATTTCACTTTAAATACAGTATTTTTCAATTGCCTTCTGAAAACATTTTTTCTCTCCTATACGTTCTCCACAAGCCCTGAACTCCATGACATTATAACCCTGACGCAGCTCTGCTTTCTGACCGAAATGTTCCAAGTCCTTAGTGACCATCAGGAAAAGAATTTCAGGACACACCGTCAGGGTGGCAGTCTGCTCTCGGTTCTTGGTGTGCTCTTGGCAGAAGAATGACCAGACACACCAAAGTGTCAGGTCCAGCTCTTGGTGGACTGTTACTTAGTCTAGTTCTTTGGCTCCTTGCTTGGGGGAAAAAAAAATCACAAATAGGGCTGTTGCGAGGAGTGACCACAAACAGGAAGCAGTTTCACAAGAGTACCTTTTTATTATAGAGTGAAACAGGTCTCTCTCTGCAAGTGGAGAGAGAAATAATGACTCACCGACTTACTGACTCTCTCCGGGAATTCTTGAGTTGTTTCCTTTTATTGGCGTATTCCAGGGAAGGGCTTTCAGGAGGTGTGGGATGTTACCACATAGTTCACAGGTGTTCTCCAGGTTGTATCTGTGTAGGCAAGCTCCTTCTCTAAAAGCCCTGCCTGGTGGGGATGAACGAACCACAAGGTAGATTTAAGCTAATGGCATAGTAATCAGCCTTAGGTTCCTGTAGGTCACTTTCCAAATCCTGTTATGCCTAGGGCACGGAATTCCCAGATTGGCAAAGCGTGCCCTCCTTCCCTAGGTGTAGCAGTTGCTCAGGATAGGATTAAGGGTGGTGCAACAGCAAAACGGAGTGCCCGCCCTCATCCGTCTTCCCAGTGGGGCAATAGCTCAAGGCAGCACCAAAACAGGGCACCAGTGTCCCTGCGAGCGGGAGATCTAGCTATCTACCTAACACACACCTAAGCCAAGCAAGTGGCAGCTTTTGTTGAAAGCAAACGTACACTCTCAGGAAAGGCTTGGAAGGGAGCAGCTGCGCTGGGAGGCAGTGGTTTTAGATCTTTCGTAGTTTTACTAATTGAGGGGAAGGAATATTCAAGGGCCAGAGGTTGGCTTTTACTAAGAATTGGGGTAGTAATTCCTAGAATTGGTTCCCACACATTTTCATACTTTATTTAGTTTTTTCAGAACTGGCATGGTGATTTGAAGGGCAGGGAAATTTTAAAACTGCCACGTAAATGACATTGTAATTAGCCAAAGTTCATGTAAGGTGACAGAGATAGGTGACAAGCTGGTTGAAGCCAGTTCTTGCATGTAGTGATCATCCCCTTTTGTTTATGGTTGTTTACTTTGATACCTGCACCCAATCTGCAAGCTGGCAGGTCTCAGCCCTGCCTTCCGGTCTCCTACTCTGACATAAACACTGTGCCTTCATGACCTAAATTCTTTTATGATTTTTTTTTTTTCTGAGCACACTGAGGCAATGGGAAGTACTTTATCCTGCTTTCACCTATATCATCTTGATTAGGAGACAAGCTAAGAATGGACTTGGCATTTGGGCAGAAAAATGGAAACACAGTATCTATTGCATAGCGCTTAAAAGTCCCTCCTTAGTTCCTGGTGATGAATGTGTTCCTACTCGGCTGTCTTTAACATGGTATTGGATGAGGTATGTAGGAAAGAACTATTTTTGTAGGAAAGAATCTATTTTTAACACAGGCCAGCTCAGAACAATTTAAAATGAATAAAATGTACAAAATAATCTAATATTTAAAGCTCACAGAATATATCTTGGGTATTTTTCTCATTAAAAATGTGTGATTATTCTAGCTACTTTAAAAAGATGCTTTGAAAATGACTTTCTAAAGAAAGTTACTATACAATGCACAACATAGCATTTAACCTTGTTAAAGTAACAGCAAAAATATATCTGGTGTTAATTAATCACCGCCCAGAGATGGATGTATCATGTGGCCACCATGGTGTCACTCCCATAAGTATTCTGTCATTCCAACATGAAATTTTAACGCCGAACTTTGATGACTCTTCATTTCTTCCATCTGTTTTCCTGTCTGGTTGGTATTTTTTTATTTCTTCTTCTTTGTTTACATTTGTTCTCCTGAAGACTTTAGTTGTGTAAATAAGTATTTAACAGTTTGTAAGTTATTTAATTGAAATAAAATCCAATTTTACCTGTAATGAAACTGCTAAAAATGGGTGTGTTTGGATGATATAAAATTTGACTCTGAACAAAGAAAGCTTGTTGCCAGACACAGCAATCTGGCACCCAGTGATCTCTGCAAGTTGCACATTTAATTAGAGTGAAAACTCATTAAAGTACCTGGGAATATTAAGATGATGTTACGATTCTAAATAGCTGTTTTGCAGCCCTTTAAAGAACAGTTGGCTGAGACTGCCAACACCTGCTGCAACTGGGTCTATCTTGCCCACAGACACAAGTATTCAGAAACATATGTGTGTGATACATAATCATTTAAAAAATCCTGTGGAAAAGTACATATATGATAGCCTCTAGAACAGCATGTTCTGGGAACGGATATAAGGAGCAAATTTTGTTCAGGTACTACATCTGAGACATAACAAATTATACTAATATTCAAAAGTCATTCTTTAAATCTCTTTAGTGTTGCAAACTAAGAATAAAATCATTATTAAACTATTCACTATTTCACATGAAAAAATCACTACAGAGTAGCATAAGAAGTAGAATTATAATTTAATGATTATTGTGATTTGAAAATAGAATAAAACAACTCAAATGTATAAATAAAATTATAAGAGAACTTGCAATTACTTAATGAAGTATTTTTCCATCAAAAATGACAAAATGAATCACAAAGATTAAACACCCATGTGGAAAGCATAACACAATTGTATTTCAATTTAAAAAAAAAATCTTTTATAAATTTAAGCTCTATCAATTAACTATATCACTATTCTGAAATATACTGACATAAATAAAAATGTCAAATATTTCCCTAGAAAATAAATATATTGACACAATTTTATAAAATTAAGAAAATACATATTTTTCTATTAATACTATCATACCAATTTTAAGATATGAAGAATTGGGGATTTTAAGGAAAAGGCTGGGAGAAAATGAAATATGTCCTTCACATATAATTTTACTTTTGGAACAGAAACTAGAAAACAGCTGCTTAATCAGATCACTCATTTGAATATATTTCAATGAATGACATTTTCAGTATGAAAATCACAGACATATCACAAATATTATGTAAAACGATATATGTAAAGCACTTAGTCTAGCCATGCTCCCATAATCCCAATAAACTCTAATGTGTTTTATGGCTATTAAGTAACTTATTATATTCACGCTTCTCCATAAAACTCCAAAAGTTACTTGTATCAATTCCTAAGTAATAACTTTTCCTCATGGCAAAAAAGCACTGAACTAAGAATAAGAAATGGCTGCACTAAACTCTTAAATTTGCCACTTACTCATTAGTCTTAGAAAAGTCATTTAACTTTTAATTGTCACATTTTTCTCTGAAAATATAGATAAAAACAATTTTCAAAAATATTCAATGCATATTTTGTCAATAAACATCAATTTTAAATGACTATAAAATTCCTATGTGAAGTGTGTACTACTGCAAACTAACAGCTCTTACCTAAATGATTGTCTCTATTTTTTTTACTCTCTAAAATGCACATATCATAACTGGAATAACAAAACCTTTATTTTTTATTTTTACGTAATTTTAAATAACATTATGAAGCATATGTTTTTGGTTCTCAGGAATGTTAAGCTATATGTATATGACATACAGTTATAAAAAAAGCCAGAATCAGGATACCAGTGCATGTCTATCTTCTTCAAAATCAAGGAAATTTTTTCTGATAGTCTTCTTAATCTTCAGTTTAAAATAATGAGGCAGGATATTGACTGAATGTTATATTTACTATGTAATATCTAGAGTGTGCCTGGGTCTCTGTTGTCAGATGTGTCACTGATCATTCTGGGAATGACATGATCACAATGTGTCATGTAGCTACCAAGTGTCCTGGATGCCAATATTTGAAAAATGGCATTTCTTGAGGAAATTCCCTTGGAGGCAGCTTGAGATTTTCAAAACTCGCCAAAATAAAGATAAATATTTGTTTTGCCCTGTCCCTAGCTTCATGTACTTTTTAAATTACTTTGTTTTTTAAAATATGTAATCTACTTTAGTGGCATAGGGAGATGGAGCTATACTTTCACTTTTGAATTTCAGAAAACTTTTCTTTCGATCACATCTGGGTGACCCGGTTGTGTGGACTCATGGTGATCAATAAAGACCTTAGCAAGATCCACTGGGAACAAGCTCAACCGCAAATGTCAGGGTCAGGATACTTGGAGAGTGCTGTGTTTACACACCAGCTAGTGGCCTTCCCTGGCCGGGAGGCCCAATAATCTGAAATGTAATTTTAAAAAGAGTTACATCACAAAGATAAGAAAGATAAATAGATTTCTGCAGACATTGTCCTCTAGACTCCAGCAAATGCACAGTTAAAAGTGTACAGAAAGATATATACGTCAGTTCTCTCTATAAGAATAAAGTTATCCCTGATAAAAATGTAGTGTGCAGAAAATATTATATGATGAATACTTATTAATTCAATCCACAGTACTCCGTTTTTTAGCTTTCTGGCATCTATCATTTGGCTCAATTTCAGTGTTCTACTTACCTTTGTTATTTAAATGACTCATTTTTCATATCACCTTACCTAAGTTGTTGGCATTACTGTCTGATATACTGTGGAAATATTCAGAGTGGTGTGAAGCTCTGAAGCGACAGTTCCTCATTTTAAATAATAAACAATTTCATTTTAAAATTATAAACAAATAAATTAATATTGTTTAGGGAGGTCTCTAGGCAGGGATGTGATATTGCAAATTTAGGGAATAGAGCAGAGAACATGAGATTGTGAAGTGCAGCAATTTGAATAATTATTTGCAAATGAATAATTATTTGCAAATGCTTTATTATTTAAATATCAGAGTGAAAATTAAGACATTTATTTGGGATCGGGATAGCATCTGGCCTGTATATGCTCACTGTAGTGTCACTTAACGTACCATAAAAGAAAATAAATAAAAATGTCAAAAACTCTCAGCACACACAATGCAGAAATTTGGAGAAATTTTCACTTAGTATAAATAAGGCCAGTGTGTGACCAATGTATCATGATTAAGAAATAGGAAAGCGGTAGCTTATTTTGTCTTACGATGTGGAAGTGAGAACATCTGGACCTGTAAGTTCTGCTCTTCCTTTCTGTCTTTCTCCCACTTCAGAACACATAACCTGTGAAAGCCAAGATGTCATCAATAATGCTGTTACTAATATGCTTGTTTCCCATTGCATTCATTCCTAAATACATCTCTTTCTTTACTAATTCTTTTTTTTTTTTTTTTTGAGACAGAGTCTCACTCTGTTGCCCGGGCTAGAGTGCCGTGGCGTCAGCCTCGCTCACAGCAACCTCAAACTCCTGGGCTCAAGTGATCCTCCTGCCTCAGCCTCCTGAGTAGCTGGGACTACAGGCATGCGCCACCATGCCTGGCTAATTTTTTCTATATATATTTTAGCTGTCCATATAATTTCTTTCTATTTTTAGTAGAGACGGGGTCTCGCTCTTGCTCAGGCTGGTCGCCTCGGCCTCCCAGAGTGCTAGGATTACACGAGTGAGCCACCGCACCTGGCATACTAATTCTTTTAGAGACTGTAAATCTTAGAAAACAACTTGAGAAGAATTATTTTCTATTCTGATAAATGTGATACTTTCAAGCAAAGCAAAGTCAGTGAGGATAAAGTCCAGAAGATTCCTGGTAAAGATGCAGTTTAGAAGCTGAACAATTTCACTCCTAAGTGTTTATGACAACGATCACAATCAGATCAAAAGGTTAAAAGAGAGCAATATATATTCAATATAATTATGCATACAAAAAATAAATGTGTTTAAATCAGTTAGATTTCTATAGCATAAAATGATATACACATTTAAGTTGTGTTTTTAAAAAATGTCATTTCTTCATGAAATAACATTATAAAAAATATACAAAACTATATGATATGATGTAATTTGCTTGCAAATGTGTTTCTAGAAAAATGCATGGGGAGAAAATGAGTCAAAATTATTAAACTAGTTACTTTGGATGGTGGGATCATAGTGTTTATTCATGTTTCATAACTTCTCAGTGTTTTACAGATTTGCTTTCATAATTCTGTATGTTATAATCATAAAATAGCCTTCAAAAAACATTTATTACTACTTCATAAAATAAAACAAAAATAAAGACAAACACATAAGTATACACACAGTTTGGTATGAGTCAAACTATTGCAAAATGTAAGGTATTAGTGAAATAATTTCTAAAGAGTTGCCTCTGAAATTTTGTGTATAAACAACTTCAACAAGAAGCCAAATTCACTTTTAAATGTGAAAGAAAAATAAATATATTCTCACTTATAAAATGGTTCCAGAACCATTCTATACATAAGATCATTCCTTTTACAGAGGTGGGATCTTAAAAATACTCTTGAGTCCCTGATTACGAGGAAATATATATAGTAACACTGTTGCATAAATTGAAGTAATCATAGTAGAATTAGGAATAATATCTTTTGAAGTATAGGAGATTTTGAAAGCAAATAAGCAAAAATGACAAAGACAAGGATGAAAAGAAAAAATAAATAAAAGCAGAAAACAAGGTGAGAGTTTAAGACCATCCAAGCTTGTGATAGTGATAAATACAAGGTTATTAAATTCTATAATTAAACAAAACAGAGTCATTTACACCAAAGTAGCAGTTTAAAAATAAATGAAAATGATGGTAAAGATAAATCGGACACATATACACCTAGAAGAAAGCTTAGATTACAGTAATTTGAGTAATTATGTCAAGGTATACTTTTTAAAAAGTTAACACAATTGTCATACAAATATTGAATAAACATGTGACCAAAACCAAAGTTTATTAAGGTCATTAACAAGGAACCAGTAAAATGGTACAAGGCGCGTAAAAATTGTCAAAAAAAGATGAGAGTAGCTATAATACCAGTTACTTTCTATGGCACAATAAATATTTTTTTTCTTTACAACCTACAAGTTAACCAGGGACTTCTCATTCCTGGTAGCCAATATGAGAGTAAACAGAAGCTTTAAAATAGGCCTATTCTAACAGAATTAAATAGCCCTTGTACAGGGCTGTTATACAAGGTCTTAGTTTGACATCTAAAGAATATGCTGCCCCTTCTCTCCCACTTTATTTTCAAGTTTGGAATAACTTTTCTCAACAATTACAAAGTAAATAGTGCGGAATAAATTCTATAAAGTAAAACCTACTAAACATATGAGAAAGGGTATTAATAAAAGCACAATTGTAGTAGGCTACGTATTTGATTCATACTCAAGGAATTTAGCAGATAACTAAAGTCTAAGCTCATTTTAAAAGTTCAGTAAATACTATTACAATAATATACGTATAAATTTACACATAGAAGAGTTAAAATATCTATCAACGAGTACGTACACACAATTTATATTCTCTCTATATATATTAATATATATCTACACACATATATAAACCTGCACACAAATATTAATATATAATTTTTACCCTACAGTGAAACATTATCTTTTAAAAATGATATTTGATTTTCTTTTAGAGCATTTATACTACTTGAGGTAAAGCATGGCAAACTCATGATCATGCTTTTCAATCTTGCTGTTTACTTAACAATCAGGAGAAATTTCTTCTATCTTTGACAATATGTTCTATAAAACATTAGTTTTTCAACATTGTTCTGATTTTCTATTTTAAATTTTAAATTTCATGTATATGCCTATGGTTACAAATCTGACTTTATGATGAAGAAATTATGATGACATCTGTTGCCTTTATTCACTACTCCTCGCATACAATCAAGGTTTTCAGGGCAGTGTCTTTTTACTGATTGTTTTTTTTTTTTTTCCAGCTTATTATGAGGGTACAAAAGTTCAGGTTATATAAATTGCCCATGTCCCACCCATCCCCCCGAGTCAGAACTTCAAGCATGTTTTAATTCATGTGGTTATGATCACCTCATTTATATGGAATGAAGTCATATATTTTGCAATTTATCCACATTAGAATTCTTACTCTGATAGATGTGAATTTAGCTCACAGAATTACCCATCACCACAAGGACCTACTTCCTCTTGAAGTTTCCTCTCACAACTTCAAATTTTATTCTTCCTCGTTGTTGTGCTGCTGTTTTTCTCTTATCTACACAGAGAATCTCTTGACCCCTCAACATCATTATAAGAAGTGTTTACTAGGTTTGTTAGGGATGAAGGAAAAACTGAAAACCTTTTCTTAGAATGTTTTTGACTCTGATTGTCCATAGATTACTGGACTTTAGTGAATCTGGTAGGCTTTTTACTGCACATTTTCATAATCCCTGGATTTGATTGTGATGTCTGAGGACTCTGTATACTGTCTTACTGATCTCTTCAATGGTGATTTTGAATGTAATACAGTAAAAGACCAGCTTATCACCTATTATCTGGTGAGATTTTTATACTGTTGTCCAGAGGTGCTAATAATCTATCTTCGTTAGTTGTCAGTCACAAAGACCAAGAAGATTCAGCAAAGATCTGGATATAGTATAATTACTCAAGGTAAATGGCCATGTAATTCTAGAGGCATTTCTGAGAGTCGTCTTATTTTAACAGACTTTATTTTTTTTAAAGCAATTTTAGGTTCACAGAAAAATTGAAGAGAAGGTACAGAGATATTTCATGTACCTCCTGCCAAGCAGACCCAAGCCCATTGGCAGGCGCCATATTGCTTCTCCACCCACCGGATGCCTGTGTCCTCCGTGGGGCCTCAACTCCTCAGAGGCTCTATTTTTTATTAAAAAAGACTTGAGAAGATATTTTATTCATAAGATTAGGCTAAAATATATAAAATAAGAATAAGAAAGCTTTTGAAATTTACACACATTATTTTTATTTTTTATTTTTGGAGACAGTCTTGCTCTGTCACCCAGGGTAGAATGCAGTGGCATCCTGATAGCTCACAACAACCTCAGACCTCAACCTCAGGCTGCTGGGCTCAAGTGATCTTCCTGAGTAGCTGGGACTATAGGTGTGCACCACCATACTCGGGTAATTTTTTTAATTTTTAGTAAAGATGGGGTCTCACTCTTGCTCAGGCTGGTCTTGAACTCCTGAGCTCAAGCGATCCTCCCACCTCGCCTCCCAGAGTGCTAGGATTACCAGCGTGAGCCACCGCACCTGGCCTGCACATGTTATCGTCACAATAAATTAGAGCCATTAAGATTCTCTTACAAAGTAGATGTGGGTTATGAGATAAATTAAGGCTTCAAGAAAAGATAATCTCAGGATTTTTACACATGGCCATGTTTCATTTTGATTCGTTGCTAAAATTAAGATGATTTTTCTGGTCCATAATGTGCTTTACTAAGCACTAGCCTTGTTCATTTGTTTATTTTTAATAAATATATTTCATGGATGGAAATCATTATTAATATTATACATTGTACATTAAAATAGGAACCAAATAACTTAGTATTAGATTTAATTCATCTCATCTCTTCACAGTGAAGCCATTAGACAGCCTAATTGGAAATATATCCATGAGTGACAGTTTGGCAAAGCT
Source organism: Lemur catta (assembly GCF_020740605.2). NCBI lineage: Eukaryota > Metazoa > Chordata > Mammalia > Primates > Lemuridae > Lemur > Lemur catta. The sequence goes on along the minus strand of NC_059153.1, from coordinate 5,702,249 downwards.
CTTTTCAGTTTTGAAAAGTTTGGATGAATTCCAGAGATCAATGTAAAAATTAATTGCTTACAGTCTCTGGCACAAGTCTTCTCATCAGCACTGATTTTTTGAAAAGCCATTGTAACAGGGCACTGCTTGCCAAGGTAAGGATCCTGACAGTTTTGCAATTAGAGAGGACTGAGGGCTGATTCATCGGTCTTAGGAGTCAATATGCACAGTGTACAAATTACATGCAGAGGCAAATTAACCACAGTGTTTTAGAAAGGATTGTTTAATAATCTATCATTTAACATTCCTATCATTCATTTTTTCCTCCCATAAGGAACAAACCTGAAAATAATTAGACTTAAGTATTTCTGAGTTTAGCTATTTTTTTTGGTATGTGTTTTCACAATATTGTCCTTATAATTTAATTATTCCAAAGATTATGGAAAATTGATGTTTTTTAGGAAAATAACGCATCTGGTGATCATAAATAATGTTTCCAGAATTGAGTAATTTGTTACATCTAAGGCATTGCATGTGGTGAACTTTAACTCACAGTCATAATGGAAAGCATCGCCCTACCCTCTGCAGGTTTTAGAAAATGCTCTGTACTATGAAGGAACAAAGAGAGATGGTTTGAGTATTACATATTAGCTTTAAATTATTTGTGAAATGTTAACTTTACAATTTCATTATTCCATATCAACTTTCAATTTATTTGCCACTCATCCTGATTATACAGCCAATTGACATGTCAAACACAAGTTACTATTTTATAGATAATTGAATTTATCTAATGTATGTTCTCTTAGGCACACATGGGCACTCCAGTTTTCAGTCTTAACCCTAATATGCATTATCACTTATCTTTATTTTTCTGTAACTCCAGGTAATTTTTATTTCGTATCACCTTTCCCTGAAGGTAGGAGAAAGTTAATCTTAGTTCATATGCTACTTATCTTCTATTTTCCAGAGAAAAGTGCAAAGAGTTCTAGAGTTGAGTGAAAATTCTGGGAGGGCATTACGCTAGCAAGCATTTGCAGTGCTGGTATCATTTGTCTATATACATGTCAACCAACCTGTTGAGATGCATCGTTATATCGGTTTATTTGTTTCCAATTTGTACGTGTGAGCATGTTCTTCACTACTGTCTCTGAAGACTTTTAGGTCCAGCAACTCTCTGCAGTCATCTCATGCTCCTAGTTGAGAATCATCCAGCACATTTGTCATTGATTTGGGATAAAAACTCTCTAAGCAGCTCTCTATAGCCCAGAGTGACTTGGTTCATAAACACCACTGTTTTTCTTAGGTTTTGATGAGTGCCTGTTGAAAGGAGAGCACAGGACTTCTCTACTTTTCAAATCACAGGATACAGAGCCTTCTGGAATAGACTTCTCTATTATTGGCCTTTCTTTAGCCTTTATTCAGGGAAAATGTTTTCTAGACTTCAGAGGAAGTCTTCACACTTCAAAGATCCCTGTTATAATCCCTGAATATCTACTAACTATTTTGTTTATGACTAAGACTGTATCAAAATTGCCTAACTTAATGAAAATCAAAGTCCCTTAAAAATGTTGTACTTTTAAAAATTTTTAAATTGTTTTTGGTTACATACCTCCCTGCATGTAACCAGGGGAAAATGAGCAATGAAAGTTCTAAATGCTTGAGTCCTAAGAGAATTGGAGAGAGAATCCAAAATCTTAAGATAATTGAGGAGGGAGGTATGAAAATTGAAATGGAAGAAAAGAAATAAAGAACACAAATTAATATCACTCAAAAATTTTAAACATATTTGCAATGCAAAATGATGTTCATCCTTTAAAATGTTCAACCATGTTTTGATTTAAAATATTTCTAATATGTACAAGAAGTTAAATGGAGACTCTAATTTTCTCAATTTGGGCTGGGGCTCCTATGCTGAAAGCAAACAATAGGTAATTGGTTTCAAGTAGTCCTACATCCTAAAGCTGGAGAAGGGAGCACCTCTGCAGGTTCAGCTACCCAGCTATTAAGGAGTGCTTTTGAGGAAAAATTAAAGAAATCACTAAGAAGGTTAAACAGATTCATATGCTTGTAGATATGTACAGATGCACATATGTAAATTTATACATGTATATTCATATATATATATATATATACACACACACACACACACATATTCGTATATATGTGATTTATTTGTGGGGCCAAGAAAAGTTTCAGTTATAAAGTGGGCTGCTTGTGTGCCTTGCGTCTTCTCTCTCTTCTCAACTCAGACTCACGGGGGATGGGAGGCAGTGCTTCCATCTGTGTGGAGCCGTAGAATCACGGGAGTCCAAGGAACATTGACTCCACCTGTGCAAGGCCAAGGTGAGCAGTGGTGACTGGAGCTGCCACTGCAGGGGTATCTGACACTCCCAGGAACTGACGGGCAGGGATGCCTGTAACTCTCCTGTGCACCTTGCACAAGAGTCCGATTCGCATCAACAGACATGCCTGAAGGGGTGAGGATACGCACACAGCAGGACCATCGAGGGGTTGTAGGAAAAACGGCCCATCAGAAGGGAAATTTTTTCCAAACTACTAAAGAGAAATGCATAGCAGTGGAATTCTCTAAAAAACCCACATAAGTACCACCCAAGGGAAACAGCAAGAAATTTAGAATCTACCACATATAGATGGCCACATGACCCAATGACATCAACTCAATTTTCTGAACACTTTCCCTGTGTCTTCCTTGCACTGCTTCCCCTGTCATATTTAAGGGGCTGAAACAGCAAATCAGAAAAGCCAGGCAATGAAAGGACAACCACCGTGTACAGGATTTTATCCAGGGGGAGTGTTTGAAAAGACAGTGGCTATAATAAAATTGTTTCTTTTAGGGAGTCCAGTTTACTCAAAATACTTTCAACACATGTATTATAATTGTGTGAAATGCCTTTGCTTTTACTGATAATCATGTACAATTCCTGATTTATAAAACTTTATACACTGTGGTAAAAATATCATTTTTAAAATTCACCAGGGTGTCAGTCTCCCCCTTTCCCTAGTAGACTTGGATAAAAGGGAATTAATTTTAGTGAATTCCTAGGGCAGTTCTAGAATGTAGCTCCTTCACTGCACTCACTCTGCCTCTCGTCATGGCTGGGGACATCCAAAGAGTGATATTGTCCTTCCCAGTGCTGGCCTTGTCATTGTAGTAAATAAGTTAAGTAGAGACGTGAATCTTAATCTACATGTAAGTATAAAGTGGTAAATCATTTCTCTTTTATCTTATGTCATGATTCCTATTTTTTATTTCTTTATTAAATTCCACCTTCTTTTACCTTGACCAGCAGCACTTACTCTATATACAGTAGAAATTATAATTAGTATAGATAACAGTTTTAATAAAAAGGCCTTTAGCACTGCTAACAGTGTACAATGTCCATTAGAACATAGATCAGAATTCACACATGACACAGACAGTAACCTAAACGGTGCCTGCATGACAAGAGTTGAATGGAACGCTGTCTGCAAGAGTGAAGACCAGGTTAAGGAAAACTAACAAGGGCTGGTGAACTCCCACAGGACTAGCAATAGCTTTCCCTGGGCTGATAGGGAATGGAGAGAGAGTGGTCATGAAATCTGGTTGATACAATTATTTAAAAAAAAAAAATGGGACGATCAACCACTGCCAACGTGCAGCCAAACAGAGATTGAAGTGAGCGAGGATAGTATGAATAAATACCCCGTCTTCTCTCTCCAACTGTCCTTCAACCCCTTCCCGTGCCTCCCGTTAGACAAACCTCCTTGAAGTTGGAGATTAAGGGGCCTTTGACAGGTCAGTAGCTCAGTCCTGGCAGCAGGATAGAGTAGGTGGGAACAAGGACATGGAGGGACAATTAGAGAATAACTGTCACAGTCTTTTCGCCTCTTTTTCTCCTTAACGTTGACCCAGATGCTTTGTTGAGATGACAGGCTCAGGTAAAGTAGGAGATCAAGGGAACCGGGGTGCCTTCGCACGATTGCTTTTGTATAGCTGGCAGTGATCTTCCTTGGACCATTTGCTCTATTTTTCCCTTAGCCTCTAAAGGCGTGTGAGCTGCTTGGGCATTTTTTATGCAGACGGTTAACTTGACACAAATCTTCATTTGCACAGGTACAATTTCTTTATGTTCCTGCCCTTATAGGTTAACTGTTTCTTTTCATAAAAAAAAAAAAAAACATTGTACTGAGATATACCTGACATACAAAACACTGGACAGATTTAGTGTTTTAATAGGAAAAATTCTGAGCCAACCATGAGTTGACTATTATTATTATTGAGCCTGAGAAAAATACGAGGTGCTTCAGAGAATCTTCTCACTTTGTGATAGCTGTTCCTGATGCTACTATGAAGGAGCAACTCAACTTTCCCTTCCTAATCAGCATCAGTCACCTTGGACAGGACATTAACACCTCTCTGCCTTGGTTCAGTATCACAGAAACCTCAGAGGAGAGGTGAACTTTCTTAGCTTTCCACGCACCATAACCATCGCTGGTCCCTTGTGAACACATGTCTCCTTGGGTACTAGGACACCAAACTGTAATGATCCCAGGATATCAGAAGTGAAATATAAAAATGTATAAGTGGATTATTAGGTATAATAGTGATGAAGGACATTCCTAATCACCCCCATACATTCCAGGCCTTTGCTTGCTTTCTTTGGGGGAAATCACACCAAATATCCCTAAATTAAAAGCTGGGATGACTATACTTAACAGTTATTCCCAGTCAGTACCAGTTCACAGCCCTTGTCTTATTATTTTGAACAGTTTCCTGTCTCCTTCTGAAAAGCATCCTGGCTTGCACAGTAAGTTATATGATAACCTTATTAAAGGCACATAGCATTATATGCTATTGAACAGCTCCCTGTGCTAGCTAAGTATTGTTTTTTGAGGTTTTTTTGTTTGTTTGTTTTTACCTACCAGCATCTAAACTGATTCTTCAATAAACCATTTTACAATTTTGCAAGTCAGCTGCTTCTAGGTGATGAAAAACATTAAAATACCAGAAAATTTTTAAATACAAGCCCATAACCCCACTGTCTTGGTCTTTTCTTGGTGGAGGGCTCTGTGTCCAAGACACCACGGAGCTTACTACAGCATCGCTACTGAAAGTGCAGTCTGCATACCAGCACTGGTTGCCAAGCTACTAATTACCAGTCTAGGACTAGATACATTCAGACATTGAGAGGAAAGTTTAGAAATTTTTATGGAATTTTGACATGGTTGCTACATTCAAGTACATTTCAAAGGACTCACTGGTGGCTGAAAATGTTAAGGTAAATAAATTATACTAAAATTTAAAGAAAGTTATGTATCTCCATATCTCATTGTAAAGTTAATGGGAGCCTAAATAGTTTATATAGTTCAGAAAAAGAATATAATATAAAAAAAGAGAGAACCAAAACAGACATCATAAAATAAATGACAAAACCCAATATAATTGTCATGAAACAAAATTTAAAAGGACATGCTTATGTTTAAAAGGGTACATTTTCAAAATGTAGCTTCAGGGCAAGAAATAGACACCCATGTTTTGCTGCTGATAATGAGTCAAGAAAAATATTAAACTTAATGACATAAAAATATTAAAACAAAAACCTTCCATTACATAAAAACAGAAACAAATTAAAATCGGTGTATAAGTAGCATACAAAATAGAATCCTCAGAGAAAATAAATATTTATTTAAACACTTAACTGATAGAACTATTTTTAAAAGTTATAAAGTCAATGCTTGTTATAATTAAAAACTGTACTTGGCAGGCCATGTTGGAAGTCCCCCAGATACACTAATAACATGCATTAGAACTGACAATTTAGATATTAAAGCTAGGCAACGCTTTCCCAGTGGAAGTCTCATTTGAATTAGTTTACATATATTTAGTGTTGTAAAACTTTTAAAACACAAATGCTACTATTTCTTTGGCTTGATGAAATTATTCATCTTTTAGTTTTGTCTTTTATTAATGTATCAAACATCAGACTCCTCTCAGAACATAAAATTAGAGCTGGGAGACCTCTTAAAGTTTAAACACACATACACGCACATGAGCACACACACATGTATTTTAGAAATTAGTAAAATGTGGCTCAAAAGATTAAGAAACTTGGTTAAAGAGGCAAAGCAAGTGTGAGGGCTGGATGAGAACTGAATGCAGAAATAATGACTTTATTTCCATTTTTTCATTCTCTTCATTTGCATGCAATATATAATTTTATAAAATGGATGGATCAGAGCAGCCTACATTTATTTTAAGTTATTCTATTTATAATACAAAGAGTAACAATCCTAGATTAAAATGTTGACTAGTATTGATGGTGCATATTTCCTGAGTAACCACAAAACTTGACCTTTGACAAATTTTTGCAAAAATGTATTTTAGCTGCAATTACGTGGCATTTTGCTGACAGGGCTTACATATGGTTAAGTTTTCCTTGAGGAGGAACTGTAAGAGCGTCTCAAAGAAGACAGCTAATAATCTGTTTACACTAACTATATGTTTTTCAATTGTTGGTTAACAAATTTAAATTAAAATTTCTAAAAGAGAATTCATTTTAATAAAAATTTACAAATTGATTTACAGCTGTCAAATGATCACTTATTCTCAAAAGAAAACTATTTTGCAAATATTTGTGAAAAAGGAGAGTCTCCAATGATATTTGGATTGCATAAAGTCAATTGAATCAGGGTGACATGAAAGAAGATACTATGTCAAAACAAAAATAACCTTTAAAAGTGGACAACAGGGAGCTGTCTGTTTCTCTTATTCTTTCATTTTTCTTCTGTGATTTAAGCTCATGCTAATTTATCTTTGTACTTTGGATTGTAAAAGCTTTAGTGGAAAAGTAAACTTATCTCTTATTTTGTCTTGTGTTTTCATTGCTGCTGCTGTTTGCCCAAGTTAACTCAACAAGGTATTAAATGCTATCGCCTTTTATTTTCTAAATATCATTTTAAAGCTTAAATATTTCATTAGAACCTAAGGCTAGCACAGCGTGGTTTACTATCACAAAAAGGATTTTATTTATATCAACTTTCTAGTCAAAGGAAAAGAAAAGAAAGAAAATGTTTTTGTACATTACAGACAAAAATTGCAAAGTCAAACATATGTTTGAATAGATGCCATGTAGCCAAGTCAACATGTATAATCTTACCTCTACACTTGAATTATTTCTTGGCTGACCTGGTATTATGAATATTGGCTGTGCGTTCCGAAGAATTTAAATACCAGATTTGGGTAGGATGTGTTACAGCATTGATTTCACTTTTGGCAGTTTTTCCTTCTTACAACAGAAATAGTAAAAGCAAGTTATTTTTAATGAAATAAGAGTAGCTCATCTATTTGATTGTATAATAAGATCCCAAAAAGATGAATGGCTCTGAGAATTTTTATTTTTATTTTTTAGCAAGGCATGACCTATCTCGATAAAGCCATCATGTGTTTATGCTAACACCAAAACAGAATTACTGATTTTCCAGCTCTCTGATTCATGAAATCTGAGATTGGAAAGGCCACAACAAAGATTTAGCCAAGAATAAGCCTAATATAATATAAAATATAGCCCCAAAATATGTTTGGCTTGTAAGTAAAGTTCCATTTTATTGTAATTTTTTAGAGGAATCCAAATTTTTTCCCAGTTACCACAGCATGATGATTAATGACATATGTGAAAAAATATATTTGTGAAAACAAATACACTATTGCAATATTGTATTGCATTATACTTGTAAAAACAGATATACCATTGCAATATTTCTTTTGGCTAGAAATTGTATTTGAATTGTAACATCTTGGAATACATGCATCAAAATATTAAAAGTGCATCATTCAAAAAACTAAATTGTTTAAGGTGTGAGTCCTTTACATTGTAATGGTTGTGGGCTATATGACTTATGGCTTCATATTGCAAATGTTTTAAAAATGTTTGACTGAAGCTATTTTCCTATTTATACCAATCACAGGATAAGTTTGAGAGATTATTATCTAGAAAGATAACAGAGAGTGAGAATTAATTACCTTTGATTTTATGTTAAGTTTTTTGAGCAATACTGGCAAAGTTAATTTTCTCCAACTGAAACTAACTCTCATAATGATGAAATTGCTGAATACTTTGTCCCTATTGCTAATAAACTGGCATGGGAATATTATTGCTAATAAATTGAAATCTTATATATATATATTACATACTGTCAGTTTGTAAGCAATAGATTTTTGTCTGGAAAATTATTTAAAAAAGAAAAACTAACAAATTGCTTAAATGTTATAAAAAGGAAAACTTTTTATGCAATATTATTTTGATACAACACAATTGTTATCTCGTTACTTCATTTTTTTCCATTGGATATTGTTGATGTGGTAGGTAAGACTACTGGATAACACCACTATATTGGACTTGAGGAATTGTACCATCTATTTAGACCATCTACTTAGAGGTGGAAAACTTGAGAAAGGGACTGGGAGTTCAGGAGTAAACAAGACCTTAGATTTGGAAATCTTCAGTGAGGGACGTCTAGAAGGCATCTGAGTGTGCGTGTAAGAGAACTGAATGTGTGTGTTGGACTTAATAGAGAAGCCTGAGCAAGAGACATAGGTCTTAAAAGTCATGACCTGGAGATGCCATTTAAAACTATGGGACTGGTTGAGATCACAGGGAAAGGATGTTGAAAGAAAAGAAAAAGAAGGGCTGGTTCATCATTGATCTAGTCACACTCTGTCCTTCCATGGTCTCCCAATTTAGGTGATGAAAGCATTCATTTAATGAAGTTGTTGTGAAGTTCAAATAAAAAAATCTATGTCAGATCACTTAGCAAGATGCCTGCAAAATAATGCATGCTTGATAAGCGTCTATTGTTATTGTCATTGTTTCATTATATTGTTTTATTTTTGGTCTGAATTTTAACTTTCACTAATTTATTACATATTATTTTGATTTTGATTTTTTGTTTACTTTGGACTGAAACATGAATCTCCTCAAAATATAATGCACTGTGAAAAAGAACAAGCCTGCAAAAGTCTGAGAAATAATGGCTAGGAAAAGTAGGAGGAAAATAGAAATTGTGTTGTCACAGAACTTAAGAGAATATTAAAAGAAGAAAGTCATCAATTAAGTTTATTGCTAATAAGAGACATTGTAAGGTAAGGACTAAAAAGAATCTACAGTGTTAGGCATTGTATATAAGTTGGTAAATGTGATGGTTAATTTTATGTCAACTTGACTGGACCACAGGATGTCAAGAGAGTTTATTAAACATTATTTCTAGGGTGTCTGTGAGAGAATTTGCAGAAGAGGTTAGCACTGCATTTGAATTGGGAGACTCAGACATACAGATTCATTTAATTCACTGAGGGTTTGAATAGAATCAAAGGTGGAAGAAAGTTGAATTAACTCTGCCTGACTCTTGAGTTGAGACATTGATCCTTCTCTGCCTTTGGTGCTCCTGGTCAGTCCTTAGAGGGAATGTGATATCACAAAAAAGGAAAGATTTACCTGAAGAACTAGAAAAATAAAAAGAACTAAAAATATCCAGAGCGAGTAGAATACTATTTAAATTTTCCGAAGTCTCACTGGCAAACAAAAATAAACAACTTCAATTAAAATTGTTCAGACAGAAATATTCAGTGATGTGGTCAGTGTGGTTACTGTCTATGTTAGTTTTCTATTGCTGCTGTATCAAATTGCCACAGACTTAGGACTTACAGTGACATAATTTTATCACCTTATACTTTTGTAGCTCATGTCAGTTTCATTGGGCTAAATATGAAAGCTGGTTAGCAGGGAGGAATTCCATTCTTAGGCATGGAGGGGAGAGTCTATCACTCGTCTTCTCCAGTTTCTATGATAAAAGCTGCCCTCATTTCTTAGATGCTGGATTCCTTCCTCCATCTTCAAAGACAGCTATGTGGCATCTCTTTCTGCCTGTGCTATTATATATTTCATATCTCCCTCTAATTCTCTGTTCGGCCTCTCTCTTCCATTTTTGAAAGGAACTTCTGATTGATTGCCTTTCGCCCACTCGGTAGTCCAAGGTAATCTCTTTGTTTTAAAATCAGCAGATTAGCAAGTTTATATAACTTGTACAACCTTAATTACCCTTTGTCCTGTAAGGTAACAAATTCACAGATGAACATCTTTGAGGGGTCATTATTTTGCCTACTACCTTCTTTAGCAAACATTTACATATGTTTTACATGTGTTCATATTTACCTCTTTGATCTATGGGCTCCACAATGGATGTTGTATTACAGGCATGAAAACATTCCTCTCCTTGTGCATCTCCATCAGAGTGCTTGGGTGGCCAGGTGTGTTGTCAGTGAGCAGTAATATTTCAACAGAAATCTTTTTTCCTCAGCAATAGGTTTTAACAGTAGGCTTAAAAATATTCAGGAAAGCATGCTATAAACAGATGTGCTATCATCCATGCTTCAGTGTTCCATTTATAGAGCACAAGCAGACTAGATTTTTCATGATTCCTAAGGGATGTAGCATTTTTGGAATGATAAAGAAATATTAGCTTCAACTTCAACAAGTCACCAGTTATATGAGTCCCTAGCAAGAGAGTCAACCAGTCCTCTGAAGTTTTAAAAGCCAGACTTTGACTTTCCCTCTCTAGCTATGAAAGTCCTAGAGAGCATTTTCTTTTAATATAAAGCCGTTTCATCTACACGGACAATCTGTTGTTTAGTGTAGCCATTTTCATCTTCTTAGCTAGATCTCCGGGTAACTTGTTGCAGCTTCTCCATCAGCACTTGCTGCTCCGTCTTGTACTTTTATATTACAGGGCTGGTTTCTGTACTTAAATCTCATGTACCAACCTCTGCTGGGTTCAGACTTTTCTTCTGTAGCTTTCTTACCACTCTCAGCCTTTATAGAATTCAAAAGAGATGGGGTCTTGCTCTGGATTATGTTTTGGCTTTGGGAAACATGTTGTGGCTGGTTTAATCTTCTCTCCAGACCACCAAAACTTTCTCCACATCAGCAAGAAGGCTGTTTCACGTTCTTATCATTCGTGTGTTCGCTGGAGGAGCACTTTCCATTTGCTTAAGTTTTCCTTTGCATTCGCAGCTTGGCCAACTGCTTGGCACAAGAGGCCCAGCTCTCAGTGTGTCTAGGCTCTCTACGTGCCTTCCTCCATAAACTCAGTCGTTTCTAGCTTTGATTTAAAGTGAAGGACATGCAACTGCTCTTTTCACTTGAATACTTAGAGGCCATTGTAGGCTTATTAATTGACCAAACTTAAATATCATCATGTTTCGGGGAATAGGGAGGGTCCAAGGAGAGGAAGGGAGATGGGCGAATGGTCAGTGGAGAAGTCAGAACATACAACATTTATGGTTTACGTTTACCTTCTTCTATGGGCATGGTTTATGGTGTCCCCAAATAATCACAATAGTAACTTCAAAGATCACTGATCACAGATAACCTAACAGATAAAATAATAATGGAAAAGTTTGAACTATTGTGAGTGTTACCAACATCTGACATAGAAACACAAAGTGAGCTCATGCTGTTGGGAAAATGGCACAGTGGACAGGATGCCACAAACCTTCAATATGTAAAACCCACATTGTCTGCAAAGAGAAGGAAACCAAAGCACAATAAAATGAGGCATGCCTGTATTAAAAAATTTCAAGCACACATATCATTAGCAACAAATATTTGGTAAGAGTGATAGACATCTTCAGCCCTCATTGCTGGCTTATTCCCAGAAAGTCATATCCCTCAGGCAGGGGGAGAGCCTACATAATCAATGTTATGACTGGTAACATTAGATTTTTATGAATTTCTACAATTGTTAGAACATTGATATCAATAACGTACACCTAAAGGCAATTTTAGGCTAAAAAGACTAAATATGGGATTTTTGACCTGGGGGAACCTGCTAAAGACATTTACGGGGTCAAACATCTGATTAAAACAGAATTACAGGTCATTGTTAAATAATGGTCACTCATTTAACCAGAGTGACAATCAAAAAACTTCAGAGCAATACAGAAAGTTATATGGATTTAAAAACCTAAAACCTTTCAAAGTTCAGTTTTTCCAAGTAATTAAAAAAATTCAATAAATACAACAAAGGAATTATTTTGATAAAAATAAAATCTTTGTTTTAGGCCAGGCATCAAAAGGGTAAAAAAGTACCTCCTGTAGTGTGACTGCTTCCCCTTACAGGAAGCCCATTCAGATAACTGGGAGGCCAAACCTGATGTAAAGGTACTTGAATTTAATTAGATGCAGGGAGAGTGTCCAGGGTCATGAGTGAACATTATATTACAGAGGAATGTAAACAGGAAAGCTAGCACCCTGAGCAAGGCAGTGCTTGGCTCTTACTCACAGGATGGGAGGTGTCCTGGTTACATGGGACAGTTCAGACATATCAGAAAGCCAGGAGTACAAGATCAAGTCACACTCGAGGAAAATATTGCTGTTCCAGAGCTTCAGCTGAAACTCTGCTTGTCTGATTCCAAAGTCCCATCCATTAACTACTATACTATACTGCATATTCTTACAAGAGATAGTAAATTTAAGCATTTTTCTCCTCTTATAACAATTACATCTAATTATATAAAACTTAAAAGCACACTATTGACAAAAGACTTAATAAAGATTATCTGTACTGAAATTATTGGATCAGTTTGGAAATATCATAAGGTCAAGGGCACATATGTGTGGATATAGCGGAGTTTATATATTATACATTATAGTTTATGTGTATATATATATGTTTATATATATATTTTTATATATATTTATATAAACACAGAGAGAGGAGGGGACGGGGGTTGAATTTTATCCTAAGATTATTTGACTAAATCTCTTGGATAATGCTTCCCCCTCAAAAAATAGAAAATTTAATTTACATACAAATATATATATCCAAACCTTAAATCAAAAGAAAGGAAACGAGGGACAAAGGAAGAAAGGGGAAAGGGAGGGATGGAGGAAGGAAAGTAGAAAGAAGAGAGAAGGTAGTCAACCCTGATTTATCATCTCAGAGGAATTAGACCTTGAAGGCCAGATTAACAAATATTTCAGTAAATTCTGTTTAGTCTTCAAAACTCAGTGTTTATCTTCCAGAAAAATTTTTATGTAAGATTGAGCCTCTTTTTTCGATCCTTTCCCACATTAAAAATAAAGGGGGGCGGGATTTTAGTAATTTTATTTTATCTTCAGTATCCTCTGTAGAATCCTGGAGTGTACTTTAACAAGAGAGACCTTGTGGTCCTTTGACAAAAACTAAATATATAGAAAATTATTGTGCTCTATAGGGAAAAATAACTGGCAATTATTAATTTTTTTTTATAAAAAAGGCCTATGTAGAAAAGTGGAGGTGGCTAGTGTTCCAAATTTTAAAAAGAAAAACTAAAAGATTTTCTTAATGTATTTTCAAACTTATAAAGCTGGTATATTTGAGAAGATGTACCAATACTATTATTGGTAATAATAATAATGTGTTAATAAAAATAGTAAGCTAAAACCTCTCTTGTGCTCAAAAGTTTCCATTTTGTTTCCCAAATGATTAAATTCACTGTAAAATTTGCATAATCAAAAGATCATGGTACATTTATTGAGACCCACTGATGGTTCTTTCAAATTCTAGCTGTAATAGCATTAGATGTTAATGATTTTCTGGAAAACTAGGTCACCATGATTAAATAAAACTTTCTTATCTTACCTTTCTCTCTCGAAATTATTTTTCTGTTTTTATCATTGCAATGTGTGGTAAGTAATGACAGCACGATATTAAACTTCACAATAAATAACATACTAATGAAACAGAAATAACCTGAGGGAGAGTGTCAAGGAGTAGTTTGTAAAAGCTGGAGTTGTGGATCAAATACGATTAGTTCAAAGAACGATTAAAATTATCAAGTCCTATATTTAGTTGCTCATGAAAAAATAATACTTTGAAAGTTTACTGGCAATATACAGTTAATAAAATTAATAAAAGAATCACAAAAAATGTCACTACCTTTTCCTATTAGTTTCTTTTTTTCTTTCTATGTCCAGTTAGTATATACTGAAAATCATACTGGAGTTTGAATATTGTCTTTGTGTAGTTCAAGTTAGTTTCACATTTTCGTTTTCTATATTGACTTCAGTGCAAGTAAATTGCCTTAAAGTAGAAATTGGTGTACATGCACATAAAACCATCTAATTTAACTTATTTAACCATTAGAACCTTTGTTACAATTTGAAATACTTTATACAATAATTTATGCCAGAAGGTGGCACCAAAAGACTCAACTTCTAAATCCCTTTATTAATAAGTACATATGATTATTCTATATTTGGATTTCTAAATACAGGAAAAGAGTACTGCAAATGTAGATTAAAATGATAAAAACAATACATTCATTTTAAGATTGTACGCAGGAAAAACTTCATTGTGACTTCACATCTGGTACTGCAGAAATAATTCTAACAGTGTATGCTCGTTCTTGCAGACTGATATGCATTTCTGAGCTCCTTAAAAATGGTTACTTATAAATCATCAAATTATATTTCACATGCCAAGAAAAAATAGCATATCTTAATCTTAAGGAAGTATCTTTCTGATATACAGTTTAGTTTTCCATCACTGGAAACCTAGGCCATTTTAGTTAGTTTTATCACCTTAAAGATACTATGCCACATTAAGGGCAAAGAATGCCCAAGCTCCATCAGTATTACCAATAATATATTCCTCTCCTTTTCATTTGTTTTTCTCTTGGGAAGTAGCTAAGACCAACGATGGTCAAAACGCATGAGTTTGAAAGCTCTTCAAAGCTTTAAAACGTATGGTACTCTTAGTGTGATTATTTGTCTCTGTGTTAAATTTCCTACTCATTAATACATTAATTTTTAATTTCAAGTTCAAGTCAGTAAATGTCAATGTCAGACTTTCTCCGACTCCCACAGCTTTCGCTCCCTGTCACTGGAATTTTCACATCTTTTTTACCTGTGTTACCTGCATGAAACCCTGACAAGACCCATTTGGTAAGGGAAGGAGTAGGAGACAGTGGTGGGCATGTCATAAATGGGGAGGTTTACTGAACATTTGTCTCTTGGAACACAAATGGGAACATATGAACCTGGCACTGCTGTTGGAATTGAAGTGTTTGTAGCGTATCAGCGATGAATAGTGTCGGCTTTGAGGGAGATGGCCCCGAAATAAAAGGTTTTAAGCAGGTAGCCCAGGGCTGCTGCTGTGTCTCAATAGTGTCCCTCTCAGGTGCCAGGGTCTTTCCATTTGTCTGCTGTCTTCTTTAGTATTTCAGGTTACTTTTGCTCAACAAAAACAGTACTTAAGTACCAACCATTCCTAATCATACACAGGAAAAACAAGAAAAGAGGCAAGTAGAAGAATCTTCTAGCTAAGTAAACACTCTTTCTCAAAGACACAGCTAAAGGCTTTGTAACTTTTTGGACTACTTTTATTTGCAAAGGAAAGCCAAGAAATAAAGGATTTTGTTGTTTTTTGTTTTGTTTTGTTTTAAATAGCTGAATATATCCCTTCTTCTACCCCATATACTATTGCTAACGAGGAAGGACAAACAGAATTTTCAATAGGTAATTAGCTATCTTTGCCACATTTCCCACAGAAAAAAAGTTCCAAACGCTTATGGTTGAAAATTACTTGAAAACTTCGGGAAGAAAGATTCCACTTCATTATTATGTTTTAAAAATTATTTTCAGACTCACTCATGTTAATTTTCACAATTTTCCTTGAATGCAAAAATGTTGAGATTTTAATAGTACGTAATTTACTATTCTATATATGCCATAATAAGAAATGTTCATTTCAATTCAAATCAAAGTAATAGGCCCTTGAATAATGAGCATGACCATTTTGAAATGACCTTTTATAAAATGATTTTATGTAATCAATAGTAATTTTAGGAAAATAATTGCATTTATGCCCCTTACAAGAAAATGTTATATTTAGCCTTTAATATTTGGTTTATGTAGTTACCAAGGAAATAACATGAAAAGGATATATTTTCTTCTAAAATATAATGTAATTATTTAAATGGCCATAATGGTATTTATTTTTGTATTTTTATGTTCCATATCTAAAAACTGGTGAACCAGATTAAAGATATATAATTAAATTGCATATATTTGGCACAGGTGTGCTTAATTTGGATGTTATACTTTTTAGAAAACTTACTTTTTCATGAAAACTTCCTTATTACACTGTCATTATATATTTCCTATTCCTTTCTGATTCTATTAGAATTTTCTCAATGTAAACACCAACCTTCCTTTTTAAACATTAAAAAATTCAAGTCAGCACTTTCAACAATGCTTCCAGGCGGGGGAATATGGCATCGGCAACCACGACTGCCCCTGTCACCTCCCTGGCCAGCCCCTAACCCACATCCAAGACCCGGTCACATTTCCTGAGACAATGATCACCTTCACCACTGTGAGAAAACAAGGGACCTGAAATGTCTGGGAGAGCAGGAATTGATAAAGAAAGAAATGAGTAATGAGAGAAGATTAGTCGTAAAAGGAAAAAGAAAAGAAAAAGAAAAAAGAGAAAAATTTAAAAGTTTCAGGTAAAATATACTAATTTTATCTCCATTTTAGTTCTCATTCGTTCATTAAATTATTTTATGATTTTATGATATCCTTCAGATAAATTGAACTTGGTAATGAACCACAACTTAACTTTTTTGGTTGGAAAATGAAATTCAAGCAAGAACACAATGTCAGAATCTTTTCTTTTTTTTCATAATAATACTGCAGCCATTTCAAAAGTAAGTCAAGTACCTGGTGAAGCCACAGCTGACTAATACAGAATCGCACAATGCAGCCCGCAATGCTGCCATGAGCAATTTGCTTATTACTTAAAGAGGCAAAGGAAGAAATGAAGCAACTGAGTAAATATGAGGCTGACTATTCATTCCTTGGACCAGTCTGTCTCTAAGGTGTGTTGTTGAAGTCAACATCAATCCCCGGTGACATGTACGGAGCAGCTGCTCGAAGGCATTGACTGGTTTCTGCACCTGCTGAGTTAATCGCAGAATGTCCACTTTGCTGCCATAGCAACAAAGTATTCTACTATCTTGATGGCTGGTTAGTCAGACCCCCAAAACAGTCGCCACTTTTTCTCACTGTTTGTCACTTCTCAGTCACGGCTAATGCCATTTGATGACAACTTTTAGCTGATACTTTCAAGCACAGTCTCATTTCTGCTTTTTCAGGAAAGATGTAACATAGAAAAGCCTGCTGCTTAAAAATGAGTCGCTTATGGAAAATTAAATGGAAAAGATAACAGAGAACTTAAGCTTCTGAAATCCCTGAGATTTCTCATCCTGTTGTCCTGCGCTTTTTGCTCTTCTTTTTCCTTCATGGCTGTTGATTATGCATTCAGACATAATTCCCTTTCAACACAGACTTGCTGATCCACAGTGCAGACCATTCACCTGAGAAATGTAGAAAGAACATGCGGAAGAATGAAGATTTGCAATGTAATAGAAAAGGCATACATATATATAAATCAAAAAGAACAAAAATATTTATCAAATTACAGATTTAAGGAGTGTTTTACTCTTAAATTTTACACAGGAATTTATACTGATGTAGCACTCTCTGCTATTTTACGTGCTAGTTAAATATGTAACTAAATGATGATGATGATGATTCAGAAGATTAGAGGAAAAACAAAACCTTAATGGTCCTCTACTAGTCATCACCAATAAGCGTATTAACTAACACTGTTGGATTTTATTTCCTAAAAATTTTTTGTTAAAGTTCTAGGGAGTTTTTTAATTCATTTCTTACTGCTACAACCAACAGAATGCCATAAACTCAGTAATTTATAAAGAATAGAAATTTATTTCAAGAGCAGGCCACCAGCACCTGGCAAGGCCTTCGTGACGCATCGTCCCAAGGCAGGAGGGTGGAAGGGCAGGCAAGTGTGCGCCACAGAGAGAGGAAATTGTGCCAAACTCATCCGCTCACAAAATAATTAATATACTTCCTGCAATAATGACATTCATCCATTCATGAGGGCACAGCTGTCATGACCTGATCACCACCCAGAGGTCCCACCTTGCAACACTGTTACAATAACAGTCAAATTTCAGCATGAGTTTTGGAGGAGAAGTTAAAATCATCCCATTAGTCATTTCCAATGAGCCAGACACAGATTGTATTATGGGATACATATATAGATTGTACTGACGGTTAATTGATGGAAAATCGAGATTTTTCTGTAAATACTATTTTCATGTTACATTTAGTTAAGTAACTGACATTTAATTTTTCCTATCTATGCTATAAATCATGTCTCCGTATCACATAGGAAAAAACCTAATAAGGCTTGTGCATATAAAACTCATCAATGTTTCATTATTGAAGACAGGGTTCAAGAGTAGGAACTTTACTTTCTTTACTTCTATGTTCCTATCACCAAAAACAGCAAAATGCATATTCTCAATGGTTATTGATAAAATTAGTGAATGCCTATGTCCTATCTAATCTTTATTTCTTCAGCATCACCTAAATGATGCAAATACTAGAGTGATTCAACACACAAATATGTTCAATAAATTAAGTTTGATTTACATTCTACATGAATAATACCAGACATATTTATGAGGAAAACATAAATCAAATTCCAAGACCAAAGTTCAGAATTTATGATGAAGGAAATTGCTTATGCGAGGGATATTATGTTCATTTTAGGCATACGTTGAAAAATAATGAAATACAACTCTGATTTCATACTGAGTATACAAAAATACTGCTATTTTTTTCTATAATCTCATAATAGACATATTGAGAAACAAATGCTTTATTACTTTGGCTTGAAGAATTATACAGAAAAAAAATAGAAGATATTTAAGTATGCAGAATACAGTTAATATGTTATTAATGAAACTTTAGATGTAAATTGCTCATCGATCTTCAATGTTTCCAGTTTCCACAGACATATCCTAAGGTACAGTCCAAGCCAAAACCACTCAATATTTGAAAATATTTTTCAAAATATGACATGTTGAATATTTTTAAAAAAAGGATTTCTGTCAACAGTGACACTATATTGAAAATGAAAATGGGGAGGATGTGTTGAATATGTTGGCTGGCCGGGCAGGTGCAGCCGTCCCACACTCTCCTCCCTGCTGTGTATCTCGCACTCTCTAGCCTTTGGTTTAAAGTGAGAGATGTGCAACTTTTCCTTCCACTGGAGCACTTAGAGGCCAGTGTGGGGTTATTATTTGCCCTAACTTCACATTTCAGTATTTTTGTGTCTCAGAGAATAAGGAAGTCCAAGGGGGGGGTGGGAAGAGAGAGAGATCTGTTGTCTTTTCTTACAAGGACACTAATCTCATGTGATCCACTAGTGTCCCACATTTGTAACCACACATAACCTCAATACCTCCTTCCTTTAGGCCCTATCTCCTAATACAGTTGAGCCTTCAACACGTGAATTTGGGGAGACACAATTTAGTCCATTTCATTTGAGAATATAACTTAATAATGATAACTAACATTTAGGTAGCACTGTATACCACTCACTTTTTAAAGCAATTTACAGGCATTGTTGTCCAATCTTCCAACTCTGTAGGATAAATATCATCATCATCATTGTCATCATCTCCATTCAGAAATGAGAAAAATATGATCAAAAGATGGTTAATGACATGCCCAAGTTTATGTAACCTATATATGATGGAATTTGGATCTAAAATAGTCTGTTTGGCTGAAACAATTTGTAATCTGAATCACTACCTTGTAGTGTCTCTAAAAGAGAGCCTGTACAAAGAAGAAAAAAATAAAAAATTATTTAGTTAGAACATTAATCAAGAGATTATCATTTCTCAGGGCAAGGAGAGTCTGAAAGATTTTTGTTATGATTAAGAAATCTAAGTAATTTTAAAATTTATTCCACTGTTACAATTACAATGTGAATATTGATTAGTTATATTAACATGATTTTTTTATGAGAGGAAGAATTTTAAAAACTCAAAACTTTGTAGGACTCATTAAAAATCTTTTGATTTGACTACTGTAATTCAATTATTCTTGCTATTTAACTAAATATCTGTTGTCTTCTAAAAAGGCACATTGTAATCCTACCTTAATTTCTGGGCATTAAAATCATAATCTTACTTTACTTACTCATTAGAGGCACCTGAATATCAGAATAACTGTGCATTAAAAGCTTGCAATGAGTTCTTGAACTGTGTCATGAACTAAGAGTTCATGAACTTATCTACGATTATTGATAAAGATATATAATGCTTATTTTCCTTGTCCATGCTTTCTAAAGACTTATATTTGAAATAGTTTTAGATTTACAGACCAGTTAGAAATATAATCCAAAGCTATTTATACCCTTCATTCAGTTTTTCCAAATGTTATCATTTTTCATAACCATTTTATATAATATTTTATATGAACTAATAAGTCAATATTTCTTCAATACCATTAACTAAACCATAGACTTTGTATTATCCCAGATTGTCCATTCTTGTCCTCCTTGTGTTCTCAGATGTTTTTATGGTTTGAGTGTGTCCCCCTAAAAGCCTGTGCTGGAAACTTATAATCTCCAATGCAACAGTGTTGGCAGGTGGGGGCTACTGGGGGGTGTTTAGCTCATGATGCCTCACTTTCATGAATGTAATAATATTAATTACTAATATTAATTAATCTCTATTATAAGTGGCTTTATGCTGCAAATTCAATCTCTTGCTCTCTCTTGCCTTCTTACCTTCCAATCTTGGGTTTCCCAGCCTCCAGAACTATGAGAAATAAATTTCTATTAATTATAAATCACCATGTCTGTGGCCTTCTGTTATGGCAGCATGAAACAGACTAAGAAAGATGCAATCCACGATGCCAGATTGCATTTCGTCACCGTGTCTTCTCTAGTCCTTACTAATCTGTGACACTTTCTCAGTCTTTCATTGTTTTTCATGACCACAGAAGAGATAGATGTGTTCTTTCCATTGTATCATATCAGGGAATAATAATACCAACATGACTTATTAGTGATGATGTTTACCTTGATTTTGTGTTTAACATTGTTTCCCCCAGGCTTCTTTAATTTAAAAAAATTACTATTTTTAATAATCCATATTAATTTCATTAAAAGAACGTCACTAAATCCAGTCCATGTTCAGTGGAGGAGAGTTATGCTACATCTCCCAGAGAGAAAAGTGTCGAATATATGAGAGCCTATGTTAAAACCACCACAGTTATTGATAAATATGAAAAGAAAAATATTTTGAGGCTATGAAAACATACAGTTTCTTAACATTTATAGATTTTTGGAATTTGTTATATAGATAATGTCTTCAGTGAAGAGAGAGTTTTATTTCTCTCTCTCTATGTGGGCATTTTATTTCTTCTTCTTGCTTTGTCAGAATTGCTGGAACTTTTTAAGCAAAATGTTAAATTGAGGTGATGATATGAGAACATCTCTGCCTTGTTCCTCCTCTTAGGGAGAAGGCATCCCCTCTCTCACTGTGTGTTAATATTATGCTATCATTATTGTTTTCTTATAGATGCCTTTTGTTAGGTTCCAGGATTTACTTTCTAATTTTGTGAGAGATTTTTATCAGTAAAGAATCTTGAATTTTGTTGAATGCTACTTCTGTGTTAACTGATATGCATTTCTTATTTAACCTGTGGGTGTGGTGAAATACATTTCAAATACTGAATCAGACATGCATTCCTTGGATAAACTACATTTGGTGGTGATAATTTTACCCTTTTAATATATTGTTGGATTCAAATTGCTAATATTTTGTTGAGGATTTTACTTTTATATTCATAAATGATGTTGGGCTCCACTTTTGTTGTCATGCTATGTTTTTGCTATTAAAGTAATGCAGACCTCATAAACAAGCTTGAACACGATCTCTCTTCTATTTCTTGAAAAGGAATGTATAAATTGGTATTCTATCATCTTTATATGCTTAGTAAAATTTGCTATTATAGCCAATTGCACCTGAAATTTGGGAGGCTTTTAAGTATCAATTTAAAGATGTAGGACTATCTAGATGACATAATATTTTCTTGATTGATAGTTTATGACTTCCAAGGAGTTGATGCATTTCAGCCAAGTTGTTGAATTTATGGTCATAGAGTTCTTGGTGCTATCTCCTTACTTTGCTTTTATGGTCTCTGGGATCATTAGCAATGTCTTGTATTTTATTTTTGATATTGGTAATTTGTGTCTTACTTTTTTCCCCCATGGTCACTTTGGCTAAAAGTTTATCAATTTTATTTATATTTTCACCAGAGGGCAGAGTTGGGAGGGGACAGGGCAGAGCAGTGCAAGAATCTCCAGCCCTGGTGCCGGTTGCGGGGGTTTAAATCCAACCGCTGGTACCTATAGTGAGGTGGTCTCAGACAAGTCCCTCATCACTTGCCATCTTAATTTCTTCTTTTATAAAATAAATAGAATCTACCAGGCCGAGCTGTTTTTAGCATTTAGGATTATAATCTATATGTGATATGTATGTGGTCATGTGTGTGTATAGACACAGACATAGATATAGAAAGATGCGTAGATATATAATTTCCTCTAGGAGCAATAGTTCAGTATTCAGTAATTCAGTGTTCATAGCAACTTCATAGAACACAACTATTGCAAATAATGAGAGTTGACTATATATCTTTGTGAAAATAAAACTGTATGGCACTTAATCATGCATACGGTGAGCTGACACATCTCTCTTGCATAAGATAAGACGTACTGTAGTCTAGAAAGGACTATATATTTGGATATACAAGCAGATATGAGTATTGAGGGCTGGGGGAGAGGGACAGTGAGAGAGTTTCAGGTAATAGGAAGCTTTAGGTGCCAAAATAGAGCCATTTGGATTCAGTGTGTTAGGCAATGCTGAAATAGCGAAAGGTTTTGACCTAGGGAATAGAGTGCTGAAAGCAATGTTTGGACAGTATTAATCTGGAAACAATATACAATTACCTGTCTGATAAATGCAAAAGAAAGAGACATGGTAAGGTCTTGTGTGGTAGGCCAAACAGAAGAGATGAATCTGAGAGTCATTAACTGAGGAAAGCATATAAACAAGCTGATTGATAGGAGAGGAAGCAGTGATAGCAGTCAAAGTGATGCTAAAATTGTGACCCAGAGTAATTGGAAAGAATAGTGATGATGTTGATAGAATGGCGCATTTCAAAAGCAGAGGAGACAGATGTAAAACAAGACATCCGAACAGCTGGTGTTTTTCATTTTAAATGAAGGCAAAAGAAATACTCTCAGGATGCACCAACACACAGCGAAATGCACGAAGGCGTACATGTGGAAAGCAGAGAAACAGCAGTGGCGAACAGACCAAAATAATGCACAAACCAACGAAGATGAATTGCTCTTTTTGATAAATGACTTAGTCAGCAGAGGTTGCTAACCCTGCCAAATTGCTACTGAAGAAACCGAAATGTTAAAAAATAATTTTAGACAGGAAGCTTCTGAGTTGCATATGGATATAACGGGGGAGAGGTTTTTTTTTTTTTTTTCCTGGTGATAAAGTCACGAGATGACTAGTGTTGATTCATTGTGATCAGGCATCTGGATGTCAAGCAGACTGTTTCATCTTGCCTCTCTGAGCAGACTCGCGTTCTTTCTGGGGAACTACATTAAGTGGATCTGATTAAACTGGAGAGGCTCTGCTCCTTCCCTCTAAGAAGAACAACAGTCGAAGAGGGCACACGCTGCCCATGTTGATGAGAAATTCTTCCCTGGTTCTGTGGAATCCTTCCCCAGCCTGTGGATGCCACCCCACACAGAGCACCCGGAGCCCCTGTTTTTGTTTGTTTGGATCAGGGAAGGCAGCGTGTGGGTCAGTGTCTTGTGCTGTTGAAGGCAGGCTGCCCACAGGTAGAAGCAAGAGGGATGAAACTTATTTATTATGGAAACTCTTCTCATTGTCTATCCCTTTATTTTACTTTATTTTTTATTGTAGCATTAATCTTCTAGTGATACATTATGTGTGTTATGTGGGTGTCTCTATGAAATTGGGTTAGTTCTGTGTCTCTTTAAGGATGGCATAAGGAGTTCCATATATTTTTTGACTGCTCTGTCTCCAATCCCAAGTTGTATGTTTCGCACTAAGGAGAGATGAATTGCAGCAGTTCTTGTGCATTAATTCAGAAAACACTTATTATATTAGTAAGCCCTGGGTATAGAAAAAGGAATGAAATAGTGTCTCCCCGATGGACTTCATATTATTGAACATTTATGGAGAAATAAAGATAACACTTATCATAAATATATTATTCTACAAATAATATAAAATTCTTCTGAATTGTTGTCATACATCACTAAATTGCAGCGTTGAACACAAAGTAGTTACTTGGGAAGTAATTTAAATATACTCAGAAAACTAATTGAAAGCCATATTCAGATTCTAAAGAAAATGAGCATTTCATTTTTCATGTCATAAGATATTTTACTTCTTTTTTAATTTGTTAATCATATAAAATATTAAACTACAATGTTTTTCTGTGAAATAATTCAAAAAGAAAATATATTTCAGTAGTTGTAAGACTTTAATCTTTTCTCATTCATTTTAATATAAATCTGTGTAGGCAAAATTACTTCATAATCATTGCCTAAAGAAAGAAAAAAGATTGGGGATGTAGTCACATAAAGAGTCCTTTCATGGGTAAAACTACTACACAGAATTTGTACTTTTTCGGATTTATAGTAGATCTCTTTTTATGGATTTCATTTTCAAATGAACTCCATAACACAGACTTTAATTATTATAATTATTAATACTTTCATAAGATAAATAAAATAGTTGAATATTTTAAGAAATGAAGAGAAAACCTTGAATCTCCCCATTTGTTGCTAATTTAGCAAAAAGCCACCACATATGAATTTAATTAAGAGCCCTTCTTGCCCCATTTACCGCTCAATGAGCTATTAACAGGTTTGGAAAAGCTACTGCCAGTTTTAGGAGTTAATGCAATATTTAAATTAATGACACTCATGGATAATGTAGAAAACTTCTAAATTGAGTTTTTGTGAGAAAATGTTACCTTGTATATGATTTCTTATTGAACAGGGAAATATATCAGTACCTCTTTTCTTTGAAGAAATATAGGATGGAATGCATACAAAGTAATGCAAATCCTATAATCTTATCGATTCCTATGTTTTTATTTCTCATAAATGTCAAATACCTATTACCTACCAGTACCATCCTGATAGCATTCTTTAATGATCTTCCTCCTTCTAATGAATTTTCCATAGGGATGGGCATATAGAATATCTTGAGCTAAGGGAACATGAGAAGAAATTTTGAAGAACCTTTAATATTAAAAATGCAATTTTGCTTATCCATAGACGATGTAGTACAGATATTTTGTCTTTTTCTAAATGGGGTAAGATGTCTGCTTTTACTGATAAAAATGACCCACAATTGAAGCATATTGCAAATGTCAAAATGACTTCACTTTTGGGAAATGTAACAGGAATGCAGATGATATCATGAACTTTATGACCAGAAAAGTTAAAGTCACGAACAAACAGGTAAGAACAAATTAGAGTACAAATAATGACCATTAATGTGAAAAATTTTTTTTAAGGAGTCATGAAGCTTCTTTTAAAATGATCAAATCTAGGAGAGATAAAAATATCAGAAACTATAAAACTTTTTGGAGGATGAAATTTTGCAGTTTTCCCTCTCAAGTTCAATGCAAGACTAAAACACATGCACACACACACAAATGCACCCATTAGAAGATTTTGGTAAAAACAATTCAATTTCATGGGTCAACAGAAAATATTACAAGCTTCCAATTAGAGAAAATAAATGATTTGTGAAAGTAAAAGTAATGATATTAGGTTTTCTTATCTGCAAGACTAGAAGCTAGAAGACAGTGGCCTAATATTTACATAATGATAAAAAAATAATTATGAAACTCAGTAACCTTATATGCAACTAAAAAATATGTCATTCATTAGTCAAGGTGATAGATATTTGCAAAATTCAAGGATCCAGAGATTATATCACTCATATCCTGTATCTGAAGAAAATATTTGGTAAAAAAGACATAAACAAAACAATGCATGAACCCAGACTAGAGCTTAAAACAGGGAAGATGAAGAAGGAAGGATTCTGGTTAGTAATCAACCTTTCTGTCATCTGTCAATTAATCTACATCTATCTTTGCATCTATGTTTCTATAAATGTATCTACCCATCATCCATGCTTAAATCTAAATTAGACAGAACTGATAAAGTGCTTTGGATTGTAATATTTACACTGAAGGGAATTCTTGAAATAAAACAGACACAGAATAAGGAAAAACAGAATAATAGAAATGTACCCAAATCCCCCAGAGCCAGATGGGAGGAAGGAGGGAAGTACAACCTTGTACAGGTCTCACTAGAGTGGGTGAAGAATGCAGACGTCACATTAGTGTAGTAGCTGCTGCTTATTTCTGGGAGGAGGAAAGCAGTGAAAGAATAGATTTGTACAGTAGAACCACCAAATTAACTAGTGGAAGGAAAGACAATGAATAGTAATATGGGTGACACTGGCCAAAATAAAGAATGGTGGAGAAAAAGTAGCATCAAATAAGAGAAGGTATGACTAAAATAAATCTAGAATGTATATTGTTAAATTAAAGGTAAATGTGTCATTAAATATCAGTGATTACCCTACCCTCCCACCTGCCCACTTTTTTGTTTGTTTTTTTTTCCTTTTCTCTTTGTCTGATAAAACATATTAGGTGCACTGTCAGAGTATATTTTAGCTATTCCTTGGAGCTTGGCTTCAGTTACCGATTTAAGTTTATCTCAAGAGGAGTAGGAATTAGATCTTCCTCTCTGTGGGACCGAGCTGAACCAGCTTAAAAGTTATTAGTTCTTTTGCCCAGGCACTAAGAGGAAGCTTTTTTCCTTCTAATGTTAGCTACAAACCTGAGAGCTTTCCTAGCTTTCAGGTAAGAGGGACTTCAGCTTACTGATTTACTGTTTTCCAGTCCCTCAAGGGCCAAGGAGAATACCAGCCTTCCTATCCACCCTTCCTGGATGCACTCAAGGCAGTGATTCTCCAGAATCTCTGTAAATGCATTCTCTGAGACATTGCACCTGTGATATCCCAGCTGTCATTTCATCTCAGGGAAGAACACCGTGTAGCTATTCTTTTTCCACTGGATCCTACACAACCTTAGCCTAAATCCCAGACCATAAAAAGTTATTTAATCATAGAGACATTAGTAGTTGGTATGGAGTTGGGGAAGCACACAGTTAGTAGCAATGCTTTGAATTGTCATTTTACCAGAATTTCAGAGTTACCTTTTCTGGTGTTAATAGATTTTTCTGGTTTTATATCAATACTATGTGATCATACTGTTCCCTAAGACAGAGATTTTTCTAATGAGTTGAGGAAAAAGAGAGCTTGAATATGATCTCAGAAAGACCATTAAAAGCAAAAGAGTGGGGAAACTGCTAGGGGAAGGAGATTCAGCAGCATTTGTAATGCTGAGCAGTTACCCAAGATGATGAACTTGGACCTTTGGTATACGTAGCCAGGATTAAAATGAGCAAACCTTCAGTTACGGAAGCAATTGACACAGTGGTATCACTCATTGCCTCAAGTAAGCCAAATAACCTTTGCCCAGGCATGCAACATTAAAAATGCCATTGCTGATGTTTTACGAACAATAAATTTAGCTAATTACGTCACTTCTACTGAGAATTTCCAGAAGAAATTGCTTGTGTGTACTTGTTATTGCACATCAAAAAAAAATTAAGGGAGTATATTTGATACGATAAAAACTAAATAATTTGATGCTACCAAATGTATTGGACAATTGAGTAACAGCTGGGGGTGAATATGCTAGACTCGTAACTAAAATGAATAAACAAAATATACAAAGTAATGCGTAACCCACCAAGTAAAAGTTTTGGTCTCAACAGAATTCACAATAAAGAGAGTAAAACGTCTAGGGAACAGCAGTCTATGAAATTGTCTTCTTTTATCATCCAACTTTATATAATAGCAAGGGAATAAATAAAACCTTCAATCACCAGAAAGGAGAATCAATAAAGTTGGCAAAAAATAGAAGGGAGGGGAAAATACAGTTGATGTTGAAAAAGAAATTAATATTATCGACCATCCCCAAGGCAGTGAAACTAGTGAATCAGGAACTCGAAAAATAAACAGAATCTAACTCTCTGTCAAATATATGATAAACTTCGCTAGAAGTTACCTAGAGGAAATCAACAATTGGTTCCCAGGATGAGATAGTTTGGGGAAAATATTGATGAATTCTTTTGATAGGTACATATTCACAACCAGTGTAAAAGAGAAATGTGATCCTGATGCAGTGTTGCTAAGGAAAACTGTCAATAGTGTATCTGCTATTGACTTAATCAAATACTTTCTACCATATGACTTTGCTGAAGTTTAATAGAAATATCATATGTTGCACATTTTGGGGTAATAAAACGATGTTGGCTAATTATATCTATTAAGAAGCTAAAGTAGCAATTGTTCAGTGTTAAGTACCAAATCAACATTTAGTTTAATGTTATCTTCATTCATGTTGATGGCCAGAAATTACAGACCCATTGAAAACCAATTAAGCCAGTAGTGAAGAACGAAATACATTGTAAAGAAAATAAACAATAAAGAAATTGAACTCAAAATTACACAATAACATTTTCTATGACACAGAAATAAACAAGGACATAATATGCATAAATCTATAATAACAATTTTGAAATAAAAATACATTTTAGAAAAAAATTAAAATAGATTTAAGAATTAGAATACAATGAAAAATACATCAATAACAGATGCAAAATTATTTTTAATTTTTAAAGCATTATCTTGAAGAAAGCTACTGAATCCAGTTGAATGCCAATTCATTTATTTACTTAAAACCAATTTATGGCTCTTCTATACTGTACCAGGCTCTGAGTTGCGTGCCAATCACTCAATAGTGAACAAACCCTGCATGGTGGCTGCCTTCTAGACTAGGGAGTGTCAGAAGGAAACTAAATATTATAAAGTTTATAAAGGAGCCATATAGACTTTTTTTGCCTAAATGAACTGCCACATGTATGAGGATGTCTGGGCTAATATCCAAACGATGTCTAAGAGTCAATTAATAAAAGGACAAGAATATCCTGTGCAATGGTCTTGATTTGTTAGGAAGCATAATGTGTAACATGGATGCAAAAAAAAAAATTTCTGGATTGCAGAGAGTGGGTAAAAACACAAAGTTAGTGCAGTGACATCTCAATGTTGGCATTATTGGTATTTTGCGACAGGTAATTCTTTGTTGTGGGGAGCTACCCTGTGCATTGTAGGATGTTGAGTAGCATCTCTGGCCTTTACTCACTTGGTGCCAGCAATATTTCCCCCAGTCGTAACAACTATAAATATCTCCAGATATTGCCAATTATCCTCCGAAAGGGAAAATTGCTCAGAGCCGAGAGCCACTGAGTTAGAGATTATACTTTGATCTTAAGTGGAGACTAGATATCACAGAGGGTTATGTCTCTACCTTCTGATAAAAAAGCCTCTGGGAGTTTTAAGCATAATCCATGATGCCTTTTGAAAAGATCACTCTGATCTCATTTTGGAAAACAGATTGAAGGAGCTACCGGAAATCAGAATGAACGGAGCAGTTAGAATTTCCTGCAAGAGAAAAGCTAAGAAGATAGAGATGAATATCTGATCTTGGTTTATGGATTTCTTCGTACAGTGTAACAGCAAAGGAAACAATCATACAAAAAATTTTGGTAGATAAATTAACGGTTCTGCAACAGAAAGGCAAATGACAGTACATAGAATTGAAAACTTTATAAAAATAAAATATATGTAATATATTAATGAAAGCTAATATTTTAATATATTAGTGAACCTATAATCAATAAAGGAAAATCAGTACTTTTCAAAGAGAAAAAGTTTTAACAAACAGGCATAGGCCATTGACAAATTATTTTTGAGTAAAAAAAAGATTGCCAGTAAAAATAAATGCAGATTGAAATGGCTGCTTGCTGTGCTGTGAGTAATAACATCCTTCGTCTCTAACACACGAGTCTCGTGTCTTCTTCCAGCTGTAGGAAGCCAGCAGGCTCATTTGTTAGTTTGCCAATAGAGTAGAATCTCAGATCCTTCACAACCACAATTTTGGGGGAAAAAAAACACTTTATAATACTAGGGTTAATAAAAAAAATATGTACACCCATCTGCTTCTCTTGGGCCTGAGGACAGAATTTATTTTTATCCTCTTCTTCCTCTACCACCCATTCAAGATTCTTATCCACCTTAGTCATGTTATTTTTCCAATGAGGTAACACGGATCTTCACCCCTGAGGAATCTAAGCCACTGATTACCTTGCTTTTAGCAGACAGTATTTGTTACATTGCCCCACTTATTTATTAACTACATATTAGTCCATCAATATGGGTGCCATACTTGTTGGGTTACTGATGTTACTGATTTACTGGTTTACTGTTATGAGGAGTCAAAATGACAAGGTGGCCATTGTAACTCTAGGTTCAGAGGACCGCTGTGTCCCCTGGGAAAGGTGACCTCCCTCCAGTTCACCAACCTAAGAACCAGGACCCGATTCCCTTGGAATTTAAAGTTGCAAAGACGAAGAACACAAGTTCCTCAGGTGGGTCCCAGTGAAACGGCCCCATCCTAATTCCGCACCTTCCTTCTGATGTACGTATTTCAGCAAATAAAAACTTAATGATATGTTACCATGTTTGGATAAACATATATACCACGCTTTGAAGGACTGTTTTAAACTTCACAGACAGTCATCCCTTAGCTGAATGCTCCAAGCTAAACCTTTACCGAGCATTCTAATGTTTTATGGTGTTGGCAGCTTAGTGACATAGTATACGTGACATAACTAGGGAATTCCATGGCAGTCTGCACACTGTCACACCTTCGTTGCCTTAAAGGCATTCCCCCTGGTAGGAGACAATATTATACTGAATGTTATGCTGATATGGCAGCTAGTTTGTATTCTCTCTGATAAACGGCTTTGTACTAAATCTTTGTACCCAAATGTGACCATTTTGTGTCCACCCCTGTAGATTTATCCAAAAGTCTCTTCTCCATATCTATTTGTTCCCAGGATTTCAACCTCATTCCTTCCAGGTACCAAACCAGCTAGTGAATATATTAACCATTGCCTTGAAATTGATTTATATCACTATCCTAGACTGTTTCTCCCTTCTTGAAAAGTTGGGGCCAGGTATACTGCTTGGAATTCTGCCCACTTGGATATTTTCTCTCAGCGTTATTTTTTCATGCTACCCCTTACATGGTAGCAGCCCATTTTCAGCTCATGTGTGTATTTCACTGGCCCATCTTTGAGCTAGTGCTCCACAGTTCTGTCCTCCACCATCTAAACATATGAGAACAATCTTAGCTGCGGGAGAGGTATTGGTGCAAGAAGCGTAGCTGATGTTGGATTCTTCTCATGAACTTATCGTGCCCTTTAGACCTACTATGACTAAATCACGACTGAATAATTTCTATTATCGATTGCTACTGTGCCTACTTAAATTTATGCATTTTCAGGGATTATACAAGAAATTGAATGAAGATATATTGGGAACTACTTACTACTCCTTTCCCCTTGAAGTTTTCTAGGGTTAATCTAATTTCTGTTATAAATTCTCTTACTCTGCAGGCCAGGGAACTGACTGGAAAGACTTCAGCAAGATACCAAGTGTTTCCATCTATTTTACACAGTCAGGGAACTAAAAAATGACCCACCATGAAACAGACTTAGGCCACCTAGACTTCGTGTTCATTCCCTCTAACAAAAGACTGTTCTGGCACAAATCTCAGCTACATTAATAGTTGTTGAGTGAAAACCATGAAATTTTCTTGTGCTTGCTATATAGTTACAATGGTAAATGTATTTAGGACCGTTTAGAGAAGATTGGGGGATTATTGTCTTGTATACTTGTGGTGTCATGCAGAATCCTTGAAGGGACTAGAACTAATAGATGATGGAATCTGGGTCTGAGAAATAGGCCAAATAAGGAAACTTGGTGAGAATAATTTTATAAAAAGTGCTATTAACTTTTTACTCCCTATCTCTTGATATATGGAAGGTCAGTAAGTGAAATTATAGGCTTCTTGGATGCCTGCTGTCTCACCCAAGAAATGCATTGATGCGTTGCCACTGCCAGAGATTCCTACAGGTCACATCTCCTAGTTGCCATTACTGCCCTGCTGCTATCATGGTAATTATAGCCACTTTGCCTCGGACGGTTAAATGCCACTGTCTCTCTTATTCTGAAATAATGTAATCTACACTGTCACTTTGGAGACCAATTTCTGGCAACTTTTCATACTTAAAGCTAAGAGCTTCTGAGGGACGCTGCCAACCCCAACCCTCCCTTTGGTGCATTCCCTACAGCTTCCATAAGGGAACGTCCCTCAGACCCTAGAAGGGAATATATCCACAGATAGGCTCCTAATACTCACATCGTAAATCCATTTTATCATGCTCACTTCTCTGAGTTATCTGCCTCCTTTTGCAACTCTCTGTCAAAGCAATGATGATTATATCTTTTCTCAAGCTTCAAGGGAGATCGATTACTTGGAAAATGGCTCAATGATTTTCTCCTCCCTGTACCCACTTCTTTGCAATGTGGCTTTGCAGCTCCTCCTAATAAGAGGCAGAGCTTGTTACTTTACTCCTGAGTCTCGGCTGAGCCATTGACCCACTGACCAGTAGAATGCAGAGGAAATGATACCGTGCCTGTGTCTCACCTATAGCTTAAGAAGCCTCTCATGCTTTTATTCTTTCTCTTGACCCTGTGCCTCACCATCCAAATGAGTATACGTTAACCTCCTAAAGGATGAAAGACTACATGAATCAGCCAAGCAGTGAGGTGATCCCAGACCTACTACGTGCAGACCACTGTCTGCTGACAACTGATTCCTAAGAAAATCCGGTCTGCATAAACTGAGCCCAACTGATGCAGGAACAACCATCCATATGACCCACAAGCTGGTGGATAAATGATTGCTCTTCTAAGCCACTGGGTTTTTGGTTGTTCTGTTACACAGCATTATTAAGGCTATGGAAAACTAGCACAGAACTATTTCAGCAGTGAATCAGGACTGGATGCAGGTGTCTTTACCAGGATCTTTATCCCGACTCATTAGAAATCACTCCCATATAAATAAACTGTCTTGCTAACCAGCTTCATACTGTCCCTGCTCCTCCTACGTGTAATACCATCAAGGTTCACTCCCTTATGTGTTCTCTATGTTTCTGCTGCTACGTGTTGGCCAGTTTCCGCAGTTCTTAGGTGGATCTTCCATTTCTTAACAAAATGTAATCCCTACTTGACACTTGGTATATGCTAGAACTTAGATTAGTTATTGATTTAGAGGCAATGAAGGCAACAGGAAAAAGAGCAGGAGGAAAAGCATGATTCATGTACTGTTCACCTTAGGTAAGGCCATCCCAAGGTGATCTCCAAGCAGTGTAATTTTTCTCTCTCATAGCAAAAGATAGAGGGCTCAAAAGAATCTGAAGTTCAAAGTTCTCAAGTTGATCGGTACAAGGTCCCTTCCCTGGTCTCTGGCTCCCAGTTTTCTCTATCAGGGCTTAATTTTTTCAGTAAAGACATGCTGGTTCTGTGAACTCAATACCTTTGGTGATTCTGCAAGTCTTAACATCAAAACATGGGTTTTGTTTTTAGCACAATCTGACTCTTAGCTGCTAAAGATGTGAATGTGAACCTCTTCAAATTTCACACTAGCTTGCAAAGTGTGCCTTGAATTGGTCATTCCAGATCAGTAAATAAAATGTAACCAACTTCAATATCTTTCTTTATCACTCTAATATGTTTTAAGCGCTAGAGACACTGCATAAATCATTGTTTTTCTTTGGACCTGTACCTCATTTCATTACCAAAAAATGTGCATCAAAAATAATTGTGATGCTTCAGTTTAGAATGTATTATCAGCAGCCCATTTTCCACCATTAGTGTGGGACTTGTTGCCTTCTGACTAATTCCAATATTGCATCATGATGACCACTGCCATTATCATCTCCGGACAGATTTTCTTAAAATAAAACAATGAGCAAAGGTTTGGTATGCAAGGTATTTATCTGGGAGGTAATTACTGTTAGGTCTGGAGCCGAGAGAGAGACACACACAGCCTTATGTGTAGCAAAATGCTGTTTATTTTGAGCATCTGGGTGCAGATGGGTGGAGGAGAAAAAGTGTCTACCCTGAAGGAGGGGAGAGCCTTGAGTTTTATAGAGGGTTTCTCCGGGGGCAGGGAGGACCTGGGCCAGAACAGCCACTGTAATAAATTATTTTTTTTAAACAACCAATTTCTGGGACTCCTGCCGTCAGTCTCATCCTGCAGAGATAAGGGAGGGGGTAGCTTCGTCTTCATCAGGGGGGTAGGAATGCCGGCTGCAGCTGTCTGTGAGATTTACAGTGTGCTGGTGGTTGGGTGTTCCAGAGTGGCTTCTCTCACATGTGTGGTCTGCAGACTGGCAGCAGCTGGGTGAGGTGGCAAGGCCATGGGTTTCTCGTCATCTGCCAGGCCAGCCTGGGCTTCTCAGAGCAGCAGTGGCAGAAGCCCCAGGAGCTGCAGGAGAGGACAAATTCCTCTGCAGATGCACCTCCAGCCTCTGCTTCCATCTCATTTGCTGACGTGGTCAACACACAAGGCCAAGACTAGGTTCAGAGGCCAGGATATAGGTAGAGAAAAAGCTGTGGCCACGTCTGGAATCTTCCAGAACTCTCGTTTTCTTCTACATTTTAAAAAATTTTATTAATATGATGCACTCTGCTGAATGAATTTACAATGTCAACTTGTCTAGAAAAGCTCAGATGTGCTTAATCTAAGTCAGACATCTCTGGCTTTGTTTATTCAAAGAATTATAATAACTTGGTTTATAGCAACTAAAATAAGTATTATAATGTATAATATGGAATACAGTGTCTAATTTCTGGCTGAAATTAAAATGTATGTTATTACAATATCTATTGCAGCTTGTCAAATAATGTGTGTAACATTCAGTGATCATTTTTAAGTTATTCTCAGTGATTTTTTTTTTTTTGGCCACGTATATTTTAGACTCTATTGAATTTTTATAATTGAACTACATTTCATTGTTATAGCTTCCCATTTTCTTACTCCTCAGTTGCAGTGGTAAAACGTCTGTACTTAATTTAAGTGCTGTGGACTATCATGCCCGTAATAGAACGTAATAGAAACCACAAATTAGGCGGTGGGTTAGTGAGTGCCTCCGTGTGTGTGGTGTGAGTGTGTGTATAAAGCAACTGGATCCTATATACTGACCACACCCTGACTTCTGCATGTGTTCCTGTATTGCCCAGTGCCAGGCCTTCCTGCACTAAGCTCCTGGCAATATTATTCATAGTAGTTACACTTGCAGAAATTCTTACATAAGAAATACTATGCAGTCTCCAACAACAAAGCAAATTGATCTGTTTGCATTATCCTGTCAAAAATGCGCTAAGAATTCTGGGGTAGTTCTGTAACTCTATTCAAACCTAACGTTTACTCAATCTACATGAAATGACAATAATTTTTAAGTAAACATTTTATTGTGTACAACTTTTCCCTCTAGTCTTAAAGCCCTGGAAAAGAATACAAATGCTTTTAGGCTTAGTAATCAGACTTTTTAATGATGGAATGGTGTTTGTTTATTTTGCTTAGACTTATGTTTTAAAAAAAACTGTCAAAATATGTGTGAAAAAAAAAACAATATGCTTCTAATGGCCCCAACTATGATTTATGCAAATTTCAAGATGTGACTTGTTCCCCTTTGTTGCACAGTACGTGCATTTCTTGGGAATGATACCTTTTGAAATCACGTTTTGAAAAGAAAATCAAGAAATTTTCTTTCCTGAAGCCATGTGTTCCTTCCACCCCTCTATTTTCTAATGGGGACTATAACATCCAGAAACATTTCTTCCTGAGGCTTGTACTGCTTTCACTGTGAAAGACAGAGAGTTTTGGATAAGAACATACAACTATGACAAAGGAAGGAATGAGTAGTACGTAATTTAGACTCCAAATAATGCTGTCACTTTAAGTGCAAGTCAGTATAACTTTTGAACATAACAAATTCATGCTGCAGCCAATGGAGTTACTTGCTATGCCACACAGAGAATAAGCATGTAGTCAAGACATCTGGTTCAGCGGGAAACAAATGGATATTGAATTCATTTGTTCTCTTCCCTGAAAAATCCAGGGTGGTCCCTCAACTGCTAACTCCACTACAATGCAAAATGCAGAGTAAAAGCACTTTTATTCCCCCAGCAAAGTAGAATGGTTTCATCAGGTATTTATGATAGAATGGAGTGAATTCTCAATACAGCATTGCTAAGATTTAGGGGACCAAATACAGAACTTGCTTCAAGTAGATTCATGCATTGTAATTGTAGAATTTCTCGAGTGTATGTTTGAACTAGGACATTTGCTAGGCAGAAATACTGATGTATATATTACACATACGTATACATAATCTTCCTAGTGTTGGAGTAACTTTCTCTTACCTTGTGTGGCTGTTGCATTCAAATAATGTGTAACGAACAGAAATAAAGAAGATAATTTAAACATATTCTGAAAATATAAAGAAATAGTTAAATAAGAGGACATTTCATAACTGAAATGAATCAGTAGACAAAACTGAGCCAAAACTGTGAAAGAAGAGAAACATCTAGAAAGGAAGGGTAAACTCGCACACTTCTCTTTTAGTTAAAGCTGAATGAAAGAAACAATATCTTAATGGTGAGACAAGTATTTAACATATACCATTTAGGGTTTAATATCCCTATCCATTTTGTCTTATGTATGAAGGTAAATATGGACCATACATGGTTGATGGAACCTTACATTATAAGCATTTATTCAACAAAAACATGTCACTACCTTGAAAATCATAATAAATATCCACTACTTAAAAATTGACAATCAGAAAATTAATAATTATTAAAATTATCTAATATGCTCTTCCATAGAGAACACTAAATTTAAAAAAAAAAAGTGACTTTAGAAAATACTTTTAGGATGTTTGAAATTACATTAACTCAATGTTTGTATCTTTTTAATTACCATGTTGGAAATAAAACATTCACATTAACCAAATAAAACATTGCAACAATATGCCAAAGATTTTTATAATCACCACAATTT
Organism: Lemur catta; assembly: GCF_020740605.2. NCBI lineage: Eukaryota > Metazoa > Chordata > Mammalia > Primates > Lemuridae > Lemur > Lemur catta. The sequence goes on along the minus strand of NC_059153.1, from coordinate 5,665,098 downwards.
CCTTATATCCTGCTGCTTAGCTTATATGAAATTTTCATTTCCTAACCACTAATGCCACTGTAATCACTTGCTATCTTTGAAATTCTCCCCTAAGAATTACATATTCGATGCTATTAGCATTTCTGAACATCACTCTAATAATAGTTGTGTCTTTAATTTAATTTCCTTGCAGGAGGAAGGTATTTGAATCATAAAATTTTTCACTAAATTTGGAGAACTGAAAGTTTAGTAATACGGGGCTCTAACTTGTCAAGCTGTGGAAAGCACTTGGCAAGAATTCTGTGCTTAGTCACTAGCCTGTGGGTATTTTTGCACTGATTATGTAAAATATTCTTAAAATGACTACCTTGCCGAGGAAAATATGAGAACCAAAGAAATCCCTTAATTTACAACTGGTTCTCATTACCAAGGATGATTTTAAGGAATTTTTTTTGGTATGTTACCGAAATACTACATTTTCTTAATTGAGGATATTTTTTTCTTTTTGGTTAAAATTTGAGGTTGGGTTTCTTAATGCTCTAAAAAGTTTGCTCTTTGTTCATGTGTTGTCCATGGCTTGTGTGTGGTTTTGTCTATAGCTGCTTTTGTGCTACAATAGCAGAATCAAGAAGTTGTGCACACACTATAGAGCTGCAAAGTTTAAATTAATTACTATTTAGTTCTTTACTAAAAACTTTGGAGACCCTTAGACTGGGGAATAATGTGGGGGCAGCCTCAGGGCTCTTACTCTTTCCATAGCTACAGCAGGGTTCTAGGTACTGAGCTGTCACCTGTCATTCTATATTGAGAATCAAAACCCAAAATATGCGTCATCACACTAATTTCTACCTCTGTATTTACCTGGTCTTCTCCCCTGAATGTGCGTGCGTGTGTGTGTGTCTGACTTCTTAGAAGGACACCACCCATATTGGATTTAAGATTTAGCCTAATGCAGTATGACCTCCTAACTAATTGCGTTTGAAAAAACCCATTTTCAAGTTAGGTCATATTCCTAGGTACTAGAAGTTAGTGCTTCAACCTGTGCTTTGGGGGACAAAATTAAACCAACAGCAGTAGGCGTAATTCAAAATGAGATGGAGAATTTTTAAAGTGGGGAAAAAAGGAATTGTGATCAATAGCAAAATGTCGCAGATTTACTTGCACATGAAATATTCAGAAAGATAAGCAGGCCAAAACAGAAAATTAAAAAATATATTACATGGAGGATTCTTCATGTTTCATAGTTGTATAGCTTAGCCAAAACACAACAGCTAAAAAAAAAGAATTAAATGTATGTCTTTTCCATATAACAGGATGCACTAATTCAGAAATCATGACAATTTCCTTAGATGACATAGAATAATCTTAAGCAATTTGTTTTCTTCATATTGAAACTAACTCTAGGAATTTGAGGACCTCTTTGAAGCATTTATTGCCAAATTAATTCAAATTGGCTAACATATATATGTTGTATATATATCCATATATATTATATATGTTTTATATTTATATATGTGTTACAGCTCTTTTGTAGCTTTTTAAAATTTGTTTTATAGTTTAGACTTAACTAAGAATAGATTCCTATCAAAATAAATAAAATATATCATATTGAGTTAGTTTTATTAAAGTTGTCCTCAGTTAATTATCCTCAGAAATAAATTACACTTTCTAAAGAAACAAAGATATACCATGAATTGTGATAAATACACATCAAGAATATGTTTGTAGAAATATCTATGCTTCTATATGGAAATTACTATGTTTCTAAAAATTTATTTTGTTTACAGGACTATAACATGTAATAATTTTATTTCATAAAATCAACATTATTTTAATTAATTTATTAAACGTGTAATATTGCAAACTATAAGAATTAACATTTCCATTGTAACTTTTATGGGAATTTTTATATCTCGAATTAGCTAAGAATTCTGGCATAAAATTTCAAAACCACAATATTTCAAAGATATTATCCAAAACTTTCACGTTTGCATTACTTTTTCAAAAGACTACAGATTAATCACCTGGGAAATATTTTGTAATGTGCATTGCTTTGGGTTGTATATAAATCTTGTAACAAAGTAAATCCCTATAATTGAAAGAACCGAAACTACTTTTACTTGAACATGCTCTTTTCCCCTACAGCCCTGTTGCTGCTGATCACTCTCTCAGTGTAAATCTGGAATAGAAAAATAAGCTTCCCAAGTTTAAAATCAACCTAAGTGAGGGGAACTCTTCTTATAGGAAAACATAGTTTCAGTAAAATTCCAGATGTTGGTCTTTATCAAGAGAAACAGAGTTCTAGTCCTATTTCCTCTGCAGGACAGAGGAGTAAGAGTGGACAGAAGACTTGTGTGAATGTTCTGAGGTTTTACCCTACTTGCAAACTAACAATGCTGCCACTGTTTAATGCCTGCTAGAAGAAAATACGAAATTCCTTGGTATGACAGTGACTTTCACTCACAAAACAGCAGGCAGCCTGAGCTGCATGTCTGCACTGGTTCTTACTTGATCCTAAGTTCCACGAGGGTGACGTCCATGGGTGGGTGCTGTACACGCAATGACTTTACACCACAGCTCCGTAACTCCGAGCTTAGGAAACTCAAATCTTGTAGATGGGCTGGGAGTAAATCTGCCAATCTATGCCCAGAAGGGAGATACCCTCTTCATTGTCTTGGTCAGGAAACAAATCCAGCCTCTATCCGTCTAGAGGGATTCATGATCCACTGGGCTACTAAAATGTCTGCTGTGCATCTTTGAAAAGACAGTCCGGAAAGACAGAGTCTTTGCTTAGAACACAATCCATGGAGGACTGTTTTGTAACATTACCCACCCTGTGTTTCTGTACCTGCTTGGCTTCAGATGGATTTTGCCACGAGAACATCACTCTCTCCGCCACTCTGATTCATCTGTCCAATAGGAGCTGAAAACAAACCTCATCAATTTCCCTTTACAGCATTGAATAAAGTTGTTACCAGCAGGGCTCCAGGTAGAAGTATGAGGCCAGTCTGCAGTATTGACTTCAGACGTGCCCTCCGGGACCTGGCTGAGCAAATTTGCTGAGCCATCAATATCCACCACATAAAGCCAAGCTCCTTTACTGACATTTCCACTTGTCCTGAGGCATTAATCCAGGTATAGTAGGATTGCACAGGTCCCACCTTGGTCTGCAAGGAGGGAAGTCAAGGCCACATCTACTATTCGTATCAACTGTAGCCAATGAGTTGATCTTAACCCGAATGACTTCCAAGACTAAGGTGATATTTCTTTCAACACCTGAAAGTCACTTACAACCTGCCCAAGACTCAAGTCACTGTATTCTCAGTAGAGAGGCAAGTTAATGCTTGATTTTCACACAAAAAGTAGAATACCACGGGTACACATGGTTCCCTTGGAAACAATGTCTTATTCACACTTCCTGGGGCTCCCCAAATAAGACCTGAATTAATAGAGGAGCAAAGGTAGAGTACTTCCCATGTAGTCACTCAATAGACTCATAAGGTGTTAGAACCCTCAGTTCATTTTAAATAACTAAGTCTGGTCCTTCTTTTGGAGCAACTACCTGAGCTTGGTCAGTTTCACCTCTCCTGCTTGTCCAAACCATCAGCCTGGTGGCATTCGTCCCCCCAAAGGAATGATGGATAATAGAAAACACCCATAGCTGTTTTGAGCTGGCACCATCCCTGCAGTTTCTGAGTGCCTTCTCAGGACATTTAAGAGGAAGAGCAACCAAATCATGGTCAGCGTTGTATGTTAGGGATGGTAGACCTAGCAGACAAGTACATACGGTTGACACTTGGAACAACACAAGAGTTAAGGCCATGACTCCACATGTGGTCAAAAGTCCACGTATAACTTTTGACTTCCCAAGACCTTAACTACTGATAGCCTCCTATTGACTAGAAGCCTTACTGACAACATAAACAATGGATTAACATGTGTTTTGTATGTGATATATAGTATATACTGTATTTCAGTAAAGTAAGCTAGAGGAAAAAAAATGTTATTAAGGAAATTATAAGGAAAATAAAAGACATTTACTATTTAAAGTGGAGGTGGGTCATCGTAAAGGTTTTCATTCCCATGGTCATGTTGAGCAGGCGGTGGAGGAGGAGGAAGAGGAGGGGTTGTTCTTGCTGTCTGGGGATGGTGGAGGCAGAGGAGGGAAAGGAGGAGGAAGGAGAGGAGGCAGGAGAAGCAGACACACTCGTTGTAACTTGATGGAAATACACAGTAATTTCTGTCTGACTCCTTTGCTTTTTCATTTCCCTGAAAATGTTTCTATGTAGTACTAATCTTTCTTCCACCATTTGTTTACTGTCAGTGCCTGTATCATAGATGGGCCCATGCCATAAAAATGGGTCAAAAATAGTCTTAAATAACCAGAATGCTTCTACCCGATTGTCTAATGTCAGTTTGCTTTGGGGTCCTGATTCTTCTATGTCTTCTTTCTCATCATCTGGCCCTGATTTGGAATCACTCATCTCCATCTTGTCAAAGTCTGTTGATTCCTCCAGTGCGGTGTCTGTTAGCTCTTGAATTTCACCAATATCTGTATTTTGAAAACCTTCACCTGCTCACCTTAGTTGCTCTATCCACAGTCTCTTGCATAATTTTCTTGTTTAGTCGTCGTAAATCATGTGAAGATGCACAACGTGTGGACACGGTTTTCGTCCATTCTAGGACAAAATTTATTGTTTTAGGAATGATGGTTTTCACAGCCTTTTCTATAACAACAAAAGTATCTTCAGTGGTATAATCCTTCCAGACCTCCATGATGTTCTCTTTGTCAGTGTCTCTGCCACCGCGTTGACAGTCCTTTCCATAGAGTGCTGTGTGTGATGAGCCTTGAAGGTCCTTGCCCCCCTAACCTAGAACCTGTATTAGAGATGTTGTGTTTGGGGGCAGGTAGACCACTTCAGCGTCTTCCGAGTTGAGCACTGGGGGTCCGGGTGGTCAGGGGCATTGTTGAATATCCAAATGCCTCCTCATTGTAAGTTTAGGGTACTTGCAATAGTCCAATTGTTTTTGTATAGTAAATTCCAATGTCAGGGATTATATCGAAACTACTTGCCATGCTGAATTGTGACCTAAGATATTTTTTATATGACCTATATTTGATTCAGTGCCTTTCCTCATCCCCAAGAATATCTAAGCAGAGTTCATTGCAGAGGCAGAGCAATAGTCCTCTTCTTCATGACCGCAGTTAGCACGAAAGGCTCAGTATTTTGTTTCTATAGGTCTCCTCCAAATACGGTGGGTGGTGGTTGGAGGGCGGAGACTCGTTCTCATCTCAATGAGTTTGCTGTGCTTGGTTTGTTTTGCTGTTTTGATTCTGAAAACTGGAAGCAGAGTCTGTCTCATGTTCAACGCCGTCTTGACATTTGGAATCTCTTTGACTCCAGCGGGATTATTTAATTATCGCATGTCGTGTCCCTGCCAGGAATAATAAAGGTCACTTACCAAAAATCCAATTAAAATTTAAACTTTATGTTAATAATCTGTTACAAAGAGAAATCCCAACATTTTTAGAAGTGACTTTTCTCGAGTCAGGTAGCGCGGCAACCAGATAATTAACAAGCAGGAAATGCAATTTCTATTAATGAGACCGCGTTTCCCTGTTGTCTCCCTGGCCTCTTCCCCATGACACCTCACCTAATTGTGCCCCCATCGTGAGCCAAGAGAGACAATGAATTAAAACTAAGGAAGAAGAGAAGATGACTTTTTTATTCTCTCCAAAAAATATGAGCATTCCTTTTAGAACTTAGAATGAGTACACTGTTCTCATTCTGTTTCCTCCCGTGGAGGCTACTACTAGAGAAGGCCTCAGACCTGCTGATGAGTATTTATAAAGGACCCATCTCATTTAAATGCCTAAATGAAAGAGTGAAAGAATGGAACAGTAATTTTTAAGGGAAAATTTTGAGAAATGTGTGGCTTCTGCAGCTGTGGCTTTAGTGAAAGGCACACTCATAGACATCTTTGAAGGAAGATTTGAAATAGTGTGTTACCTGAAGGAAGAAAATAAATACAGTGCTGTAGTGCTATGCTTCCCTAACAGAAATAAAGCTTAAAAAGTAGAAAGTTGCTTTTGTTAATTTACAAAGATAAAGGACTTTATTCTGTTTCTTGATTAAGACGATGCTACATTTATACATTTTTGAATCAATAATTTCTTCAGTTATTTCTTCATATATAAAGTTCCAGTAACAATTCTGTCCTATTCTTTAAATTTTCTAGATGCCATTACTGCAACACTATTGGTTTTGGATCATTTATGTTTCAGGTATATTGCTTCAAACACTATCCACTAAAGAAGAAAGTCCTTAAGTCATAGTCAAGGCAATATTAAAGGGAACAAAAGCACTGGAGCTTTTTCAGTGAGGCTGTTCACATCTTTGGGCATAGTCTAGGAGTAGTGACACTCAAACTTGGAGAGCTGTAGCAGTAGGACAGCAGTCACATTGCTCTGGAAGACAGTGCTCATTTGACTATCAGCAAAAGAATGACCAAAATGTGTCCTTATCAAACCATGTTTTCTAAAGTCATTGTAGTGAATACGCAGGCATTTCAGAGTATTGTTATTTCATCTATGCTTTTTAAAAAGATTTCTTAGCTTCTTTCAGTAATCTGCTCTGAAGACTCAAGAACTCCGCGTTTTTGTCTGCGATTTCATCCATGCAAAAATTAGAAGCTCTTGCTACACTTAGTAATCAACCTTTCTTTGCTTATTCAGAAAGAAAAAAAAGTACTACAAAGAGGGTCCTGTTTACAAGTATAAATTTATTTTGTTTTCAATCTATAATTTGGGTACCTCAGGAAATATTTTAGATGATTTACAAAAAACACACACACACACAGAACTCTGATAATAAATAAAGTAATAAGACCCAGATAATGAATGAGAGTGAAGAGGAGCTTATATGTGCTGAAAATTAGGGTAAATACTAAATGTAACTACTGAAATTTAATAAAATCCTAAATTTTTACTTTCTGTCCACAAATTAAAAGTGGAAATACATGAATGATTGGCTCTAATAGTCTAAGAAGTGCAAGTCTGTTTTATAGGAGAAAATACTCCTAAAAATGTTCAAAACAAACTCTAAAAGAATAATTTCTTTGTAACTTTTTATATAAGTGATATTTAAAAGTGTTGAATAAGGTCCTCAAGATTAGTTTTACAGAATCTACAGAAAGCTTCTTCCAATGAACATTTTTTAATACCTACCATTGATAGACTCTGAGCTATAATATTCAAATGAAAACTGTGACATGACATCTTGAATTTCAAATACCCCCAACTCCTATAAGGAAGACATGAAATTCAGTCCATGGCAAAAATGGAGCTAAATTAACTGAAATGAAAGCATCAATTCAAATTCAGACTGATGAAATTATGGTTTTCCCAAACCAGTTGTGATGAAGCCACACTTTTCTCAAGATGAGAAATATTTTATTTCTCCACTTAAAAACTACCCCATGAAAGAAAGAGTAAAAATATGGAGCAAAATTATAGTTGAAATGCAAATGGTAATAACTGCTAATTTTTTGTATTGCTATGCTTGTAAATTGGCACAATTCTAATTATTATAGTTTCCATTTCTATAAAAATATATTTCAAAGGAACTTAAAGTAATTTCTTAATAGTATTTTACCTTTAACAAATCTGGATCATGACAATCACAATGATTTGAATGTATTTTGCATTCCTAATCAAAATGCCAGAAATGTAAGTATTTATCCCAAGATGAGAAAATTTGCAATGTCATAAGAAAACATATTACTGATTCATTTGTTCATCCTTTTAGAAATGTCTTATACATTAGTTACTAATAATAAAAAATAAATAACATTTTCCTGTTCACTAAATATTGATGTGTTTCTGACAATAGAGCCATATTTCACAATGTTTTTTAAATATATTGATCCTGTCAAATTATAAATCTATAATTTTAAACAATTCTTTGTCTAAGAATTGTATAGATATTTGGAAAATTCAAAGAGAGAGTGAAAGGCCATTAATGATACCAGAAATAGAAAGAAGGTTTAAGGAACATGTTTTGTTAGATCACAGAGGAAATTCTAAGTGTTAGATCCCATAGAAAATTCTTTGTGATCTAACAAAATGTTTCAAACCAGTAGCCATGGTATAGGGGTCAGGAAAGGGATACAGGACTGTACTAAGCCTTCATCCAGATAGAAGCATCAGATACTCTGGGTCTTCAGATGTTAGCTCTGAAGATTCCATTAGCCAAAACAATTACAGCACTTCCCAGATGTTTGTACACTTCCCAGATGTGTGTGTGTACCACACTAACACAAATGAGTGCAATTTGTGAGGAAATGATTTTAGAAAAACACTAATTGCTTTAGTTTTCCTCATTAATGAAGCTAATCATTTCCCTCTTTGTTTTACTTATGTTTATTTGGAAGCTTGAACTAACTTAAAACATAAATAAGAATATTTTAGGGAAAAAATCCATCTATTTATTCTCCACGTCCCCATTACCTGTTGAAAGAACATACAGAAAGTTGGTAATAGTTTTATGTCTCTGTTTTCCCTTTGTTTCTTTTATTTTTATTAATCATTGAAGCATATATATTTTTTATCTCTCAAAATCTTCAAATCTTAGCACATAATTTTCTTTATTCACTACTATTCTCTCATAGAATGTCTAATATTCAGTCACTAGAGTTAATTTTAGGAAAATTCTTCATCCCAAACATGGTATCCTAAAATATCCTCAAGTTCTTAATTTACAGACATTGGAGTATTTTGTTTCACACTTTTCAGATATTAGGCCCTGTTTTAGTACACTATGATTTCTCAGTATAATGCAATGTTTAAGGCAAGTTAAAGTTTTCCTAATGCTGTAATAGCATCTTTGGAAGGTCATGCAACATAACAAGACTGCACAAAAAAGGCTCCTACTCCATTTGCTGTGCTATTTCCCCTCTCGCCTCCACGGGGTTCCACCTTCACTACAGGGAGTGAAAAACCTCATCTTCCATCAAAACCATTTCTAGTTCCCTGTTACAAACGATAAATTCCACCTGCCTTGAGGTGTCAAGTTATTGAGCCATCGTCTGCTGGCACAACATCACAGTATTACACACACACACACACACACACACACACACACACACACACACACGTATGATATGCTGAGCTGTGGTGTAGCATAGACTTGGGGTAGATCACACTCTGCCAGGGGACACACACTGCTTCCTCGACATCCCCTGGGTCAGAGAAAGGCACTACTCCTACAGGGGTGAGAATCGCAATTTTCCCCACCCCCTGTGTAAACCCGTGGATTGGAGAATTAGGCTTATAATGTGCAAAATTAAAAGAACGGTAGGAAGGAAAAGACATGTTTTGAAGAGATTTCAACTCTGAATGCAGGCTTATGAAGAAATAACTGTGAAGAAATTATTGATTCAAAAATGTATAAATGTAGCATCCTCTTAATCAAGAAATATACTATTTTATTCCTTCTTTATATATTTGTGCATTTTGAAATATTTTTGAGATAAACATATAACACTTGTATAATAAAAAAACTATTTTGAAACTAAGTCTAAATGTTAATAACATCTAAGAGACACTTATGTTGGAAATCTAATAGAAAATTGACTACTTTTTAATTTTTATTTATTTATTTCTGAGACAGGGTCTCTCTCTGTCTCCCAGGGTGGAGTGTAGTGGTGCCATCATAGCTCACTGCTTCCTCAATCTGCTGGGCTGAAGCGACCTCCCTGTCTCAGCCCCCACAAAAGCTAGGACTGTGGGCATGTGCACCATGCCCAGCTAACTTTTTAAATATTATTTTCTGTAGAGACAGGGTGTTGTTATGTTGCTCAGGCTGGTCTCAAACTCCTGGCCTCAAGCAATTCTCCTGCCTCAGCCTCCCCAAAATTCTGGGATTATAGATGTGAGCCATCACAGCTGGCCCTATTTATAAAAGTTTATATTTTTATATGGATTAACTTAAAATGAGTTAACTTGGGTTAGAATTGGTGAACTACTCCACATCCTTCCCTAGAAATCAACTACAGTTTCAAATAATTTACAAGAGAAGAGAAATATCTAACATCAAAACAAAGAAAAATATACAATAAAACATTCCTGACATGTTTCATGACTTGAAATCTAAACCAAAAATGAGTGTGGAGCTGAGAGATAGAAAATAGCTCTCTAGATCCTGAATTAGAAAGAGATTTTTCTAGAAGTAGGTGTTAAAATAACAAAAGTTCTATTCAATAATACTTCTGCTAATTTGAGAATAAGGCCATCAATGGGGGCAAGAATATCAGAAAATGCTTCTAAAATGTCCTCGGAATATATGCTTTCTATAAAAAGATAAAAAAAGACTACATAAAACCTATCAGCTTGCTGTGAAAAAGAAGTAGCAAGCAAGAAAGAGGTCAAGGAAAATAAAACCACAATTGTCTAGGAAAAAAATCAATATGTGTGAGAAAAAAATAAAGCTTAGGAAATATACCAGCATCTATCTAATAGGGGTTTCTGAAAGAGGAAAAAATGATCATGCAGTGAAGGAAATAAAATAATAATAGAATAACTTTTCACAGAGCCATACATAGACTTTAGACTGCCAAATATTAGACAAAATAAGTGACTCCCATATATATTGGCACATTCTTTTGAAATTTTGGAATTCAAAGAATGAAGATAATATAATAAAATCTTCCAGAGTGGGGAAACAGATACAAGGTGACAAGCTATGGATAAATAAACAGTGTAGCATATATTAATACAATTGGAGCTCACGTGCTATGTCCTCACCCTTACCACAACAATAAATCACTCGGGTCCTATGTCCAAGTGTCAGAATCTGAGTTTCTTTGCCTGAGAACTTTTTCACCTCCTCATCCCCATGGCAGGGAATCCAATGCCATGTTCAGTGTGTGGCAAAAATTGGGCAGTAAATACCCCTATTCCCTCACTCCTTGGGTGGAATTACTTTGAGGCACATCGTTTACACTAACTCCTAGAAATCCTCTGTGAGATTAGGCTTCAGATACCCACTGTGGTAATTAAAATCTTTGGTATTAAAATCTTTATTGGCTGCCTTCCCTTTCCCCGGCCACTTCTTGCCTACTCTCCAAGTATTTGCTACGTTCATCTCCCAAATCAACTATTTGGAATCAAACCCTTGCCTCAAAGACTGCTTTGGGGAAAACCACGCTAAGAAACAAAAGCCTATATGATTTCTATTGGGGGTTTTATGTATGAATTTAGAACAAGCAATGTCTGCAGAGTTCTCTGGAAAATGATTTTCCACCTAAATTGCTATATCCCATCAATTGGTTTAAAAATGAGATAAAAATATTTGCCAACATGCAAGCATCCGGTATATTCCTCAAGTGTTGAAATATGGATATCAAACCAGAGTCAAAGAGAATGTAGGATATTGGCACTGAAAAGTAGCTGAGATATACAATGAAAAAAATATTCCAGGACAACAGCCATACAACTGACTTAATGTGAAGATAGTATACTAGAGAGTCATTTATTATTATTAAATAAAGATATTAATGATTTAAGTAAAATTTATCTTTTAGTAGCAAAAAATAGAAAATCAGGAAATTCAAGTGAAAGAAGTATTTGGGGGAAGGAAGAAGTACAAGAACGTGAAAAAGAGACAATGAGGTGAATTAAAACATTCTAATCAGTTGATAAAGTTTAAGAAAATAAATGCCCCCAACTTGAAATTTGAAACAATGAGCGTCATATGCTTAGTGACATCCAATTATATTTCTTTCTCTATGATTTCATCATATTACTTGGTTTAGAGAAGATTACATATTATGTATATACACACACATACACATATATATGTATATAAATAGGGAATGATATCTGAAACTGGAAAAACCTAATTGAGGTTACTGAACATAGTATGTCAGAGGCATCAAAAAGAGCAAAGGACAAAAGAATAGAAGTGGTGACAGTGGGCATCCTTGTCTTGTTCCAGTTCTGAGTGGGAATGCTTGCTACTTTTCCCCATTCACTACTATGTGGACATTGGGTTTCTCATATATGGTTTTCATTTTTTGACATATGTTCCATCTAGGCCTATTTTGTTAAGAGTTTTTTTTTTTATCACGAAAGGGTGCTGGATTTTGGCGAATGCTTTTTCTGCATCTATTGAGATGATCATACGATCTGTGATTTTGCTTCTGTTTATGTGGTGAATCACATTTATGGATTTACATATGTTGAACCATCTTTGCATCCCTGGGATGAAGCCCACTTGGTCATTGTGGATTATTTATTTAATTTTTTGATGTGCTGCTGAATTTGATTTGCTAGAATTTTATTTAGAATTTTTGCATCTATATTTATAAGGGATATTGGTCTATAGTTTTCTTTTTTTGTCATGTTCTTTCCTGGCTTTGGTGTCAAGGTGATACTGACTCTGTGGAATGAGTTTGGGAAGCACCTGACATGTGCAGACATGATATAAAACACGATCAACAGCTGTTGAAGGGATTACAGTCATACGAGAAACATTCTAAGGATAGTTTTAATTAATTTTTAATTAATAGCCGTATTTTCATTTCTATGTTAAATATATATAAAAGAGGCAACTTAAGGAAATACACTATAAGAAAATAGCCTGCTTAATCTCTAACCAGATGTGGATTATTAAGGGAAATTAAAGGATAATTTTGAGTGAAGCATAATCTTTTTTGTATAAATATAAACCGTTTTATTATTTCAACTTCTTAATTTTAATCTGATTCCTTTTGTATTTTTAAACTACTACCCAAAAACTTGAGAACAGTGAAAACATCTGAGTGGCACATTTTGGCAATATCATATGGGGAAAAGATCCACTTCGTTTTCCTGTAGGACATTAACCAGTTACGCATCTCACCAGCAATCTTATAATGACATTTCTTTCTTAAATTTCCTATAAATACACAGTTTCCCAAATGCTCTTTGAATTGGTCTGAAATTTTTCTGAATCTTTCCTTTTTTTAGCAAGTTGCATAAAATCTTTGACATATTTTCATTTTGTTTGCATTAAAGTCATAATTTTAGCTTTTTAAAAAATTATACTTTAACACCATCAGATACATATTAAAGAATATATATATATAATATTTATGCTAGTTTTGAAAGAAATAATGAACACTTAATAGAGCCATTACCCACTTTACGAATGGGAACATTACCAATAGCATTAAAATCTCTCCATCTGCTTCTAAACTGTGTCCTCTTTCCATCCCACAGGTATACACACTACTCTAAATGTTGTTTGTGTTTCCCCTGTAATTTCTATTATATACTTTTTGAATGCTGTACAACTTACTGAAATGAAATCTAAAAAATTCAACTCTGGACAGTCTAGAATCTTGAACTAAATATTTTTCTTAAATACACACACACATTTAACAACATAAGTGCAGCCTTGCACCATTGTACTCAGCTTTCCCAGCCCCTTAAAAATGCAAAACACGAATGCACTCTCCATTTGGAATGGAATTCAGTGTTTTAAAAGAAGCTTCCTAATAGCATAATCCAAAATGAGTTAATAAACAGAAGATAAAATATGACATAGTTGCCCAAAGAACACATATGATCTTAGACTGCATTTGATAAAATGTATCAACAGTGAAAGAAATGATATGCTCATTTTCTGCTAGGGGGATTTAATTTAGCTCACTAAATTTTCACTAAATTAAGAAAAGTAGAACCTATTTGGGAGCCGTGATGATTTCTCTATCATTTAGGAAGATTTAACTTGGAAAATTTATAAAGGAAGACTATCTCAATAAAAGAAATAGATAATTACAATTTTACAGGGCAGTTAGATTTCTATAGTAAGAACACAGAGAATAGAACTGGGAGAAATGGAAAATATGTTATATTTAGGATCCACCATCCAATAGTGTCCACCTGCCCTAAGTGGAATGGCTTGCCCTGGAATTTAAAGACTTTATTATCTTCATATGTTTTCTGGCAAAAGACAGGAATCACATTGTTGGGAAGGTTTTCATACAGTTTATGTGATGAAGCTAGATAAAATCTGTAAGAATATTTTAACCTTGAAATTTCACGTGCTTTTATATGTTTTGAAATTCATGTCATTGAAGATGAGCGTTTTTAAAAAATGGGACAAATGTAACTCAGTAAATCTATGATAAATTCTGTAACATAGTAAAAATTGTTACTAACTCTACCATTAACAAAACAAATCAGTATATTACTCAGAAGTTATTCCTTTAAGGTCTTATTACACCCTTTGCCACACAAAGAAAATAATAGCCCAGAGAACAAAGTAACACAAGATTTTAAACATATCATTTATAGTAAACAGCCATGATTTTTTCAACTAAAAAAAAAAGTGGCACGTGGGGTCTGTGAGAAAACTAAAGTGTGTTGTTTCTGTTACAATAACACATTGGCAAAAGCACATACAGGTATTTTCCTAATGAATATTAAATCTGTTAATATTAAAGAATTTCAAAAACTGAAGTGAACCTATTGAAGTAATTTGTAATTATGAAATAAATCAATCAGCTATGAATAAACAATATAGACTAACTCAGTAACAAAAATTAATCACTAAAATTAGTGCAAAAATTTATCACATATTAATGCTTTCCTATCAACTGATAAGAAAATAGGATAGACTTGAGATAAAATTTGGTTCTGTTTGAACATATCATGCACAGTGGGTAATGAATTATCACAACAGATGGTCTTGGTTTCTTTGTTGCTAAAAGAATATCACGTATGTGTGGGGGGTGACTATTAGTAATAATGAAGATTTGATATAAAATTCCAGGGTGCTGTCCAGCAAAAACCCTATCCTTCATTATACAAAATAAGTATGTTTGTGAAAATCTTACAGGAATAAAATATAATTTGAAAATTAGTTTTTTATATGAGCTCACTTACAAAGACGAAGTGCAAAACTACAGAAAGTAGTTAACAAACTAATGGGATTAAGAAAATACACTAAGGGACATTGTTCTGATAATGATCACATCTTAACGTAGTCTTTTCTTGCCAAAAGCTAAGGACTCCATATGTCTCCTTCCACTGACATCCATAGTCTCAGAGTTAACAGAAAAAGACATTTTCAAAAGCTGTTTCTATTGCAAATTAGATGGAGTAACACTGGCTTTAGCTTCAACATGACAAAACAGGACACAAATAGCCAAGGCTATATATAGAAGAGCTAGAGAACCCTCAGGAACATCACACAAGCAGCATATATTTTGTTCTGTGTTAATACCTAATTTTTATTGCTTCTACTTTTGAACATTAAAAGAAAAGAATTAAAATTAATTTACATATGTGAATTAAATATATTATAATTAATTTATATATAAATAAGTCACATAAAGAAATTTAAATTGTATATATGTACACACACAGATCATATATATTTTTTTTTTTTTTGAGACAGAGTCTTGCTTTGTTGCCCAAGCTAGAGTGAGTGCCGTGGCTTCAGCTTAGCTCACAGCAACCTCACACTCCTGGGCTCAAGCGATCCTCCTGCCTCAGCCTCCCAAGTAGCTGGGACTACAGGCATGCGCCACCATGCCCGGCTAATTTTTTTTCTATATATATATTTTTTAGTTGGCCAGATAATTTCTTTCTATTTTTAGTAGAGACGGGCTCCCGCTCTTGCTCAGGCTGGTCTTGAACTCCTGACCTCGAGCGATCCACCGGCCTCGGCCTCCCAGAGTGCCGGGATTACAGGCGTGAGCCACCGCGCCCGGCCATATATTTCTTTCTGATTTTTTCCCAGCTGGATTTAGTATACTCGTTCCATTAAATAAGAAATACTTATGCTGCAATGGTTATATTGGGTACACACATATTCATAACTATAAATGAAACATATGTTACAACAGGCTGTTTTTTTCTTTTGTGGAGTAGGATTACAAATTATAATGCTTACTCTTTCCCTGGGACTCAAAGTTGGGAGTCTCAGACTTCTGACAGAAGGGTCAAGACCTACAAATGCAAAGTATAAAAGTATAAACTCTGGGAAACATTCCAAGGGACTGAAGACTGTCATGCACTTGGGGGAGGGAGCAGGAGCCGGTAGCAGAGGATGATTAAGCACATCCCTTAGATAACTCAAAATTTCAACTTGTTTCCTCCTTTCTTCGCCACATTGCCCTGGGCAAAACTTTGCCTTCCTTGGGGCCACTGTGAGCCAGTGGAGTGTCACACAGGAGCAGCAGCGGGCTGGACAGAGTCACATCTGGGTAACACCAGACCCCAGTTAGGGTGAGAGCAGGTAGCAGAGATGTATTAATATGCTGAAAGCCTGCTTTCAGTATTTTCCCTTAACTTTCTACAGACTCTCACTAACAGTTGGACACAAATAAGATGGAGGAAAACTCTTAGAAAAAAGCAGCGCTTGATTAAAGAGACAAGTTTATTAGGTTTTTGCAAACAGGTTTTAAAGTCCAGATTGCAGGGAGAAGGGCTTCCCAAACTAAAATTTTCCCATCTTCCATTAAACTCAGTAGAAGGAACAAAAGCCAGAGCCCAGAATTTTCATCTCACTCATGACAGATTTCCATCAAAAGTAGCTTATACCCGAGGAGGATATGACTCAGATGGAAAATAATGATATTTCAGAAGAGTGCAAACATTAAAAAACAAATGAAAAGAAAAATACTTGAAGGGCTTCTTTCATAAGAACCTGGATAAAAGATCTCATGGAAATAAGATTTGACATGAGCATAGTAAATATCCTCAGGATATAAGGAAAGATTTTGAAAACCTACACATGAGCAAGCACATGTAAACATGCACTAATTAAGGAAACTTAGGTATGAAAAGTACAGTAATCAAAATGCAGATTTTAATAATAGTTTGAGTAACAGAATAAATACACCAGTAGATAACATGGAGTAATAGGTAGGCAAACTCTCCTACAAGGTATCAAAAGTGAATAAAGAGATGAAAAATGCTAAAAAAAAAAAAACTGGAAAATATGAGACATTGAGGAAGATTTGCATAGAAATAAAATGAGTTATGAAAATAATTGGTGCTGTATACAAATTAATTTCTAAAATTAAAGATGAAAAGTTCAGATGAAAAGCAGGCGGATTATCTGAATCTAAGTATTTCACATTAATGTTTAATATCATGAAATTAAAAATATTAAAATATTTTAGAGAGTAAAAGATAAAGGTAAACTTCATGGCAAAAATGAAACAATTAAAATATTCTAGGAAATATGAGTTAAAATTTAGAAAAATTAAGAAATCATGAGATTGAGGTTTTTTAAAAATCTATTGTCATTTAGGTTAATCTGTTAAGTGTATCCAATACTCAGCTAGTATAAAACCTTTTTTGAAAAAAAGTTATTTAATAATAGAATGTAATTAAGTGTTAAAGTATTAGTATGTCATGGCCCAGTAGGGGTTATCCCAAAAATAAACGGAAAGTATGACATTAAAATATCTATCAATCTATACAGGGACATATTGATATGTTCACCAATTGTCTCAAGTTGCCAGGGCCTAAGGGGTTTTTTCAGATGCTGGATTTATAGTGCTAAAAAGTGTGACAGGCTTGTGCAAACAGAAATGATTGGTTTTGCCCATTTAGTCTGTATAACAGACTAAAGGAGAAAACATTTGATCCATCAATACATTTAGGAACGACGGTTAATAGTATAAATCAGCCGTTCTTAATTAAAAGCAAAAATAAATGTTCAGTTCTTTTTCTGTGTGTGGCAGCCTAGTTTATTTCAGAACTACCTGATCATCGATAATACCTAGAAAAGCTGGAAAACAACAGAAAACCTTGCTGAAGGCCTCAGCATTACAAGTCATTGAAACTTGCAAGGCAAGAGGAATAGTCTCAGAGAGGTGCACCAAATGGGGTCTCTTGCCTACCGAAGGCAGTAACAAGGAGTCCAGAAACCGACCCAGACTTTTACAGACACTTGATTTATGTCACTTGGCCAAGGTGGCTCTTTGGAGAAATAGGGGAAGGAAGGTCTGGGTCGCTTAGGTATTTTTATGAGAACAAAACAAAACAGAAAAACCTGGCCGTTATCTTCCACCATACACAAACATCAATTAGTGGATTCAGATGTAAATATAAAGGTTAAAATTAAAAAGCTTCTAGAAGATAACATTGTAGACTTTGAATTAAATAGATTCCTTAAGCATAACACAAAAACACTAATTATAAAGAAAAAAACACCATGTCTTATTTATTAAAGAATATCATTAATAGAGTAAACATATAAACCCATGACTGGGAGAAATCAGTCTGCTCTGGGCCATAATGAGCAGATTGATTAATGAAAACAACACAATTCATATATTCTAAAATATGGAAAGTATAGGGAATAAAAAATAAAGGAATTGTTTCATACCCATACCATCATTCTTTTCATATTTTTTCTCTGCCTAGAATCATAGTTATATATAAGGTTCATACATGTGCCACTTCTGATCATCTGGGAAAGGTGAAAAGACTTGGAAAATATACACAGAATGCAAACAGTCATCTGAAAAATATAGACATAATTCAAGGTGGTATGCAAAAAAGCAGGCTCTTAATAGATTAGCAAATAAAGTTTTTTATAGTGAGAACTTTTTCATTTTAAAATCATTGTGGATTTTATTTGTTCTGTTAAAAAATGTCCATGATGTGGCTTTAGAAGCAGTTAAAAACCTACCTGGAAGGCAAAATGGGCAGATTCATGGAGTTTTCCAAAGCCTGCTTTCAAGGCTACGAAAAACGGTGAAAAAGTTTTGCCCATGCCAGTTGGGGTTCCATTGCTGGCATATCCAATACCAGAGAAGGAAAGAATCCTCAGATTTAGCAAGAAGAGATTTATATCAGGTGGAGGAAGGGGCAAAGTAAGGAGCTGGAGGAAGAATTATAACCTCTGGTCAGGTGGCCTTAGGTACGGAATATTGTTATCTGGTCAGAAGTATCACTTGAGAATTTAATAACCTCTTCCAGTTTCCTATCAAAGAAAGAATCAAAAGAAATTAATAGAGATTGTCATCATCTCCTTTAACAAAGAGTGTCACCATGGCAATCCACGAAGCTCGCTTCCGTTCATGTCAACCTCAGAAAGAGCAGAAAGGGAGCACCTCTCAGTAAAACAAATCTATTTTTCTTTGGGTAAGTGAAGAGTCTTATCAACAAGGAAAACTCATTTTTCTTAACTCACCAGATTTTTCACCAGGAAAAAACTGAACATGGCGTTAATAACTTATAAAGAAAATTGCAGGACCTTAGTACTCAATGGTGGAAATATTGAGAAATGTCAAAATGAGAGACATTACTCATAGCCCATGGAACTGAAGAATAACACCTGCTCTCCCCATCATTATCTCAACACCAGTCTCTCTAACTATAAGGGAAACAAGGCGACAGTGATTACTTTTAATGGATTCCACATGAAAAAGAATACAACTTTGTCAGGGAGAAAGCAGAAACAAGTGCTTAAAAAACAAAGTATTTTCCTATAAAATAGGTCAACTTTTCTCTAAGGAAGGTGGTGGGACTGGTGGTCTAACAGAATGGAAGAAAATTATCAGTGGGGCAAGAGGGTCAGGCCAGGAATGAAGGAAGAAATGTCCACAGGGGATTCTTCACTAGGAAACTCTAGTTATTTAAAACGGGGTTGATCCCAGAAGAAATGCAGGTGAAATTGCAATATACCTAAATATTAAACTGTCCTTCCTACTTGAGAATTAGTTTGTTATCTTTAGTAAAAAGACATGTGCAATTAGTCTTGCAGGTTGAGGGAAAAGGTGTGGGCCAGAGGAGGGAGCTTTTCTGTCTCCCAGCTCCAGGGAAGAAAGAGGGATGCTTGTACTTCATGTCACAGATTGTGGTCAGCAAGAGCAGAAAGGTGGGAAAAGATCCACTGAGAATGGTCCATGGCCCTGAGGGAGTGTTTTGGAAGGAAAACATTCACAGGAGTGGGAAAAAGTCTTTTGATTATCACAAAAAGATAGCCAAGGGTCTCCCCTGGGTAGGGCTTCGGGAAAGTCCTGGAAGAAATAGAGTTTTGCAAGACATATTTGTGTCAATGTGCATGAGTATGCAGCCCTGTGTTCTTTCCTGGACCCGGGGCATACTTTTTCAAGGTATTAGGCCGAACTAGATAAACAGAGAGAGATAATTTAGACATGCAGAAAAATAAGAGTTAACTTTATCGAGATAAAAAAAGAAGTAGAAAACATTGTTCCTAATGTTTAAAACATTGTTGGGTTTGGCAAACAAGATAAACAAATCAAAGGCAATGTATTGCTGGAGTTTGCAAAAAAAAAAAAACAAACAAAAATACAAAGACCTGAATTCTGAGCAATAAGCAAACACGAATCAGGGTTGCAGCTATGTCTACCTGCGTTGGGATTATAAGGCTAACCTAGCTATCGCTTTTTGGGCGCTTAGTAGGTACTAGACACAGACTCACATCTTTTAAATGCATTTCCATTTAATTTTCACAGAAACTTAATGTATAAATGTTATTATTCTCATTTTGAAGGTTATGAACCGAAAACACAAGATTTATGGGAGTTAATTATAATGCCTTTGATTACATAGCTAATAAGTAATGCAATTGAGACTCAAATACCCCAGTATTTTTGGTGGAAGTTTTCAGTTTACATAAAAATCGAGCAGACAGTTCAGTGAGTTCCCACGTGCCCTGTTATACCTCCTCACTCCCTGTTTCCTCTATTAATTTCTTAAATTAGTGTGGTACCTTTGTTATAATCAAAAAAGTAATATTAATATCTTATTAACTAAAATCCATAGTTTGCATCTTGTTCCACTCTTTCTGTTGTACATTCTATAGATTTTTGCCACATGTACAATGACATATATCTACTATTCCAGTATCATAGAGAATAATGTCACCATCCTAAAAATCCTCTGGGCTGCACCTCTGATCAATCCCTCATTTTTTTCCAGCAAAACCTGTGGCAACCCCTGATCTTTTTACTGCCTCATGGTGTTCCAGATGTCAAATAGTTGGAAGTCTACATAATAGGTAGCCTTTTCAGGTTGGCTTCTCTCATTTAACAATATGCATTTAAGGTTCTTTCATATGCATGGCTTCATACCTCATTTATTGTTTATCTTTTTATCACTGAATAATATTCCATTGTATGGATATACCAATTTATTTATTCATTAACCCATTGAAGATCATCTTGTTTTTTTTTTTTCTTTCAGTTTTAAACAATTATGAATAAAGCTTCTATAAACATTTGTGGGCAGGTTTTTGTGTGGATGTAAGTCTTCAACTCATTTAGGTAAATACCAAGAACAATTCTGGATTAAATGATAAGAACATGTATAATTTGGTAAAGAACTGGTGAACTGTTTTCCAGAAAGGTGGCACCGCTTTGTGTTCTCACTAGCAGTGAATGAGAGTGCCTCTTACTCCACATTTTCATAAGACCTTAGTGTTGTCAGTGTTTTGGATTTTGGCCATTTCAGCAGGTGTGTAGTGGTACCTAATTGCTGTTTTAATTTATTATATCTTAATGACATATGATCTCGAACATCTGTACATCTTCTTTGGTAAGCTATCTGTTCAGGTCTTCTCATTTTTTGAAGTTGTGTTGTTTGTTCTCTTACTTTTGAGTTTTAAGAGTTGTTTGTATAGTTTAGATACCAATCCTTTATTGGATATATGTTTTGCAAATGTTTTCTCCCAATTTATAACTTATCTTATTCTTAATACCATGTTTTGCAGAGAAGTCTTTAATTTTAATGAAGTCCAGTTGATCAATTTTTTTTTCCTTTCATGAGTTGTTTTTTGGTATTGTATCAAGACATCGTTAGCAAACCCAAAGTCACCTAAGTTTTCCAAATAAACTTTTATTGATAAATCTATACATTAAAAGTATAAATAAATTGTTCCTTTCAATTTTTATTTTTTAATTTAGTTTTTGTATATCCTTTCTTTTGGAGTTTTTATGTATCATTTCTTTTTGGAGCATTCATTACATTTAGTTGTTGTCTATCATTTCTTCTTGGAGTCTCAGTCTCAGTGTAGACTGAACTGAGAAAGTTGGGCACGTGTAAGAAATTACTGCAGATGATGTGGAAATATTTCAACTCAAATATTGAGAACATCCCTTGGCAAATATCACAGAGAAAAGGTTTATATTGAAGGACTGAGTAAACATTTAAAAGAATAACGGAAGATTCTAATGCAATATGTTAAGGTATCATAGTTTTCTTTCTGTAGTGCTATGCTTACTAATCTTTGTAAAGGAGTACTTTTCTTGGTATATTTTAATCTGGGGTCTATACTAAGAAGAATATTACTATCCCCAAATCTCCTGCCTTGTCCAGCGTAAGATAACTGTGAGTATAGTTCTGATGAACACTTCAACAGTTGATCAGAATATACATTGGAGATTTGAGTGTTCAGAACTGTCTGTGATAGAACTACAATAAAAGGAGAAATAAAGACCTCGGCTCCTACCCTATCTTGTGCCTGGCATAGACCTTTCATCCCCTCATCAAAAGATAAACAACTCAATTCCCGTCAAACTGTTCAACAAAACAGAAATAAGATGTAGAACTAGAGGTGATTACCCAAAGGAAAAACCGAGTTTTTCTCATAATGACTACCCATTATTCAATTACCAATCTGTTCTGAAAGCTGTAGGATAATTACATATTTGTGGCTTTGCGATACAGTTTGAAATGTCTTCTAGTTTCTCAAAGCTTTTTTTTTCCGTAAGAAGAAACAGACTTATTTAGTGTTCAAGTCCGAAGCACTCTTCAAATATTACATGATGCACCCTTTAGAATTTATGTAACATTTAAGGATCTTACTGAGCTGGAAAATAGAGGTGCCCTCTTTTTTTTCCAATTTGTTCTTCACTCATTTTCCAGTCTAGTAGTAAAATAACAGTTCGGATCATGAAAGTCAGTAAAAATGCTGTAGGCTGTTCATAGTTTCTGTTAGGAAGAACTAGTAGAAATACTTGATAAAATTTGTGAAGGTCTGAAGCCAGGGCATCTTAGTGTCCCAAATGAAACATTTTTTAAAACTGCTTTTGCAAAGTAACTGTAAATTATCCTCTCTCCAGATTGAGAACATGTCGTCATGTTGCATAATTTGATTGAAAAAGCACAATATTATGCAAGTTTTTCTAAATGAAGTTCATGGTTCAGTGATCTAAGCACCCCACCAAAAAATTAAAATACATTCTAAGGAATTCTGAATCTAATTATATTTTAGGGAATAGCTGCTGGATAAGGCCTTGGACAAGTCAGATGATTTTTTTTTAAGACCTGAATTTCTTTATAGCTCAATTTCTTTTCAGCTGCAACAGTGCTCTGACTTAATAAAACAGGATTTAATAAACATCTTAGCAGGCAATTGCAGGGTGTAGGAGAGCACACCTCTCAAACAGAACTGCCCTATGGCTCTTTGTTATCTCCCCAGGACTCCCCCCCCAACCCACCAGGCTGTACAGCCACCTGCTGCAGAGCTCTGGGGAGCTCTCGTCTCCAGATCCAGAACATTCTTCGCTCTGGGTATCAGAACAAGCGGGCTTCAAAACCGCACGTGGCGTTGCATGCCACTGAGATATTTTGGCATTGCATAACATTTCTTTGAAAGAAACTATTCTATTTTATAACACTGGTTTAAATACCATTTCATTAATTAAAAGAGTTAAATAACTAGGAAAATTGCTTAATTTGCACTCTTGGGGCAACTTGCCTTAAACAAAGAACAACATTTTTAGAAGTCATAAATTTTAATATAATCTCTAGTCTTTGCACCTTTTACCCAGTTTCTAACTAGTATTTTTTTTAAGTTCAAATAGGTTGGAGAGTACTAATATTTGTGTTTGTTTTGATTTATGTTCATTTGTTACTAGCTGTGATTTTCTTATAGCATAATTCTTATGACACAAGCACAAAGGTTTGTGAAAAACAGTGATTTCTGTTTCAGAACTATTTGCTCATCATCTCAAATTCATATCTCTGTATAATCCCTCAAAAGAAAACCAAAGACAACAAAAAATCTTATGGACCTGAAAACAAACTGGAATATACTGGAATTCATTTTACATTATCATCACCTAGTTTAAATTACTGTTTCCTACCACCTGCTATAAGACTGGGGAGATAGGTCACATATTGATTTTGAACCTACATACAGTTCTACTGATAGTGCTTAAATGCCATCCTTCAAATTAGCTGAGACTCATTAACAACTATGTTTTCTGCCTATATAGACCAATTATATATGATACTATTAGCAGTATCAATTAAGATAGATAAAGTAATAGCCTAATTGAATGCATGAGGAATCTAACGGCTTTGCCTTCCCTAATAATGGATTGCACTCTTGTCTCAGTACAATAAGCCAGACGCAGGATCAATAGAATTTTATGCTTAGAAAAACTACTAGCCTGAAGGATACCGATACCTAATTTAGGACTCATTACTCACATTTTTAACTTAATCAACGGAAAATATGTCATATAATTTAAAAGATATTTTTGAAAACCCATGCTCATGCCATTTCAGTCCCAAACACTAGGACTCAAAAGTTTTCATTTCTATATATGAACAGTCTAGTTTATAGTTGCAAGGTACAATTCAAAAATATATCTTGTTTTGTGTTTTGTTGCTTATGACATTTTTACATTATAGAAAATGAACTGGGGCATGGGTGGGTCAGTGCACCGACGTTCCCATAGTTGCATAACTCAGTTACTCATAATAAAATCTGAGGAAAAATGTGAGGTTATTGTACCTTGCCTGAGCACTCCCGTGGTGAAAGTTAAACTTATTTTGATGGAGAAACTAATCTTTATTTTGTAGAGTTTGTGCGACTGGTAGCATCTCGTATCAATCACTGACTTGCATTCAAGTATAAAGCAGTCTTGGGAAAGCTTCAGGCTTCTAGATATTTTCCAATATTCTCGCAAGGAGCAATTCTGGGAAAACAGGAGGGAGGACAAATAGAATTCAAGCGAAGTTTATGTAGGTAACCCACTCAATGAAACCAGAATATGTTCAAGCAAATGCAAAGTGAATGAGCTTTGTGGCAATCCAAGCTTTAACCAAAGCTTTGTAAAACTCCTAAGCCTTATTTCTTACGGTTCCCTCATCATCTCAATATATAACAGGAGATAGCGGAGTGATAGCTTATTGCATAGAAGAGAAAAAGAGGCTTTTGTGAGAGTATCTTTTATTGTAGCACACGTGGTCCACAAGTGTACAGAATGAGACGTATGAGCCCTTGGGTCTCCAAGCACAGTATTAGTGCTATCATTTTGTAAACTATAATTTAAAGGGAAATATTCATGTTGTAATGAAATGTGGGGAAATGGGAATGCTCAAATACAATTAGTGAGGGGTGTAAATTCAGACAAACGTTCTGGGGAGCAATCTGGTACTATGTACCAAAATGTGAAATGCATGTAACTGTTCACATAGCAATTCTATTGCAAAGACCTTACCTTTTGTAAATGTACTCTGAAGTTTTCCAAGATGTATCTCAGTGTAGCTTAGTTTGAAATAACCAAAATTTGTTAACATCCAAAATGTTAATAAATGAGCTATTAAATGTACATAATGAATTATATCTGTACTGATATGGAATATTTTCAAGATTTATTGCTATAATGAAAAGCTGAAATACAGACAACACATAGTATATAAACTCATAATCCAAATACAAGTTAAGGGGAAAAAATTAGAAAAAAATAGAGAATAGGAAGATCTAGTTTATCTTTCCAGAGATAGATGCAAAAACTGTTTGAAAGGGGTTAATTTTATTGCTAAAGATTATGTTGTTCTGTTTTGATTAACTGTTTAACCACATGCAACTTCCATTTTTTAACAGTATTCTAACAATATTTCCATAGGATTATGGGAAGGTATTTTTAAGAGTCAAAGATATTTAAAAAATTAGTATAATATGTGTAGAATTATTCATAAAGCACATTAAGATTTTGTTTATTGTCACATAAAGTTATACAATATATCAATATTTTCATCTATTTATCATATTTTGTGAGGCAATACCATGGTTAATTAGGTAGGTAAACCATATCACAGGCTAGAAAGTAGATTAGTTTGAAGGACAGGGATCATTACTGTTTTGCTACAGTGAGGCTCAAAAAACTAGTAATTAATAAACCCAGAGATGCAGGAAACACAGAAAGGGTATTGACAATTACAGGGAATTCATTCCGTGGGAAATGGCAAGCCTAGCAAAGGGTCTTAAGCCTGGGAGCTGCATGGTGTAAATTGTGATTGTCATAAGACTTTTAACAGCATTTTAAAAATGTATAGTAATTACAAAATAAATATTTTTTCAGTTCCTTTTAAACATAATAAGTTTAAACATGATATGAATCGATTCTTTCTTATAAACATAAGGCATCCTGAATATATGGTACCTTACAAATTAAACGAGTGTGGAGTCACAAATAGGAGTAAATTATAAACTTTGTTATTAATATTAAAATCACTAGAGAAATAAGTAATTCGATTTTCAGACAATACAAAATACAAAGATGCCCAATATAAAATATACATGCAGCACCCAAATGCTTACAGTATGTAACATCCTAAATTTACAAAATGGTATCATTTCAAGGGATTTGGAAGCTCTAGTCTTTGAGATGGATACTAGCCTTTGGGAGATCTCAAATTTATAACTAGAAAGCTATCCCAAGTTATTTGAGACGAATGTAGAAAAACATACCGGAAAATAATATAATCTTTTAACAATAAATCCTTTAAGATTCACTGATTAAACTGAACAGCTTGTTTATTTCTTGAATGTCATTTAAAAATTAATAATTGAATGTTTGTCCATATCCTAAAGGAGAGCTAGGTCCGCATTAACCATAGTCAATAGGAACATGTATTATTTATTAGGTATATTGGATGTTCCAATCACTCGGCAGCCTCCAGGCACATTTCTGATGGAAAGAAGGATACTATAGGGTTTCAAACAGTCTTAATTTGCAAATTTAAGTATAGAAATGCAAAGACTAAGTTGCCTGCAAAGACAACATTTTTATTTATATAGTCATCCAGTACCACTTAAAATGGAACTTGCAAAAATATATTTATTTCTGTGATATTCTCCTCATCTAGCCACATTTAATAATACTATGAGCTCAGAAAATTCAATGACCAATTACATCCTGCATGTCACTCACCTGGGAAAGCTTAGCGTTATAGACCTGCAGGCTAAATGTCAAGTGACGGTGTCTGGACCGTGGCCACATCTGATTAGCAAAGCTGTTTTCAGCATATTCAGTTGCCAGGCATGTGTAATGTGCCCCGTGTTCCAGAAAGATAATGGAAGAGAATAGGCTACCCTGCAATGCCCGCCCAGTTAAAGCAGCGGAGGCAAGGATTCAATTCTGATTAAAAACCATTTATTGAATATCTAAAATTGCAAAATAAATTGGCTACATGTTGAAACCTTTTATAGAATGTTCTCCATAGCTGCGTCAGCTCTCTATTGAAATACTTGAATATTTCACATATACTGACTACCTTTATGATCAGATACTTGGCATACTGCCTTCGATTACAGAATTGTTTATTGCTGCATGTCTTCTCTCTTAACTAGATTCTAAAAATGGTCTCCAGTGAGGTTATCTATTACTAGGGTCTTCCATGGTTCCCTTGGACTTGTTCAGTATAACGTAGAAAGTAGGCACTTAAAGAATTCTTAATTAAATGAATTAATGAGCAGAGTGATATAGTCCTAACTCTCAGTTCTAAGTGTTAAAAAGCACTGGTACAAGACAACCTCATTAAAAAAAACCTAGAAACTTTGCTGAACTCAGAAAAGGAGAGTAAGATTTGGATGTCCTGGAAGAATATTTATTAATAGGGTTTTTGAAAAGAACAAAGTTGAGACCTATAAGTAAGATTATTGTTGTCCAAAGTGGTGTTACTAATTGTGCTGAAGAAGCTTGACAGGGTAGAACCTACGAAGCAAACATAGACTCTTTCCCATTAATAATGAGAGTAGGAAATGCCAACCCTAGCAGCCAAGATCTAACTATTCACAGGCTGTATCACAGACTGATCTTTGGTACAGTTTCTTTGGGGACATCTTAGAAGTGTAAGAGATTGCTGTCTCCCTGTGAACACACAGTGTGGAGGGCAATTCTAGTTTTCTCTGTGGAATTAATCTAAACTGTAAACTCCAAACAATAATCTAACCCTGGCATTAAACTCTCTAATGAATGTTACAGAGTTTTATAACTCTTCAAACAACTAGCGAATTTGTATTTTTATACTTAAGGCTTCGGGGAAAAATAGGATAATAAACAAAATATATCAACGATTATGATCATAATCTGTTTTTATACTGAAATATTGTCATGATTTTTAGATAATGTAAATCATCTAGAAATGGTGTTTGTGAGGTACTTGAGGAAACATTTTTTGTTGTTGTTTTTCCTTAGAGGAGAAGAGGAAATACAACACTAGTGACATTTCTAGGACTTTGCTTTTCAATGTCTACTGGTAGACTGGCTCCTACCCTAAAGTCATGGTCAGGCCCGTGAATATATGCACATCTTTCAATAAAAGTGTACCCTAAAGTACAAAGTCATGCGTTATCTCTATAATAATTTTCTCATTATTTTCTATTTCAAGGAAACTAAATTTAATTTGAATAGTCTTCTATTTACTCAAAAGGAACTATATGTTTGAAATAAAATATATCTAAAATTTTCTATTTATTTTCAGACAGGTTATCCTTTAAATATTTTAAGGTAATAATAAGGAGAACACCTATGATTTTGTCAGCAGAATCCTCTGTGATTATAGAAGTCACTTTCCCAATGATTAAACAGGGCATCTACCCCTAACGTTCAATATAATGCATTTGTTGGAAATATCTGTGCAATACATACAAAGTCCCAAAATAGATTAAAAAACCAGCAAGTAAAAACATTCGTAGAAGTGTTACCAAGCTAAATATGATGAATCTGATCAGGTGACAAGTCAGGAAAAGTCTAATTTAACCTTAGCAAGCCTATTCATGGCTCTTTTCAGACCTCAAAGGTAATACATGCAAATTAATTCTTCCAAGGTTCTAACACTGGGAAAGAAGAACTCTACAGCTTTAGCTCAGAAAGACATACACACAGACATAGGAAAATGGATTTTCAAAACAAATAAATCAAGAGGACTGAGAAAAACAGATAAATACTGATTAGCAGTATTTTATTCATATTTTTAAATAGAAGAAAAGGTTTTTAAAAAAGGAAGGAAACTTAAAAAGTATCCTGCCCTCTTCTTCTATCATAGGGATAAGCATTGTCACAAATAAGTCATTTCTAAAAGATAAAACTGGCCTAATTTCTAATTTAAAAAAGAAAGAAAAAAATTCATCAGAGATATGTGTTATATTTTTAATCAAGAACTTTTCCTGGCTGTTGGGATATGCTTTTAAATATCTATCTTAAGGTATTTATGATTTAATTTTAAAAATTAAAATTAATGAAATGTACATTTCTTTCTTTTTTCTCTATAGAGATAAATGATGCATTTATCATTTTATTGATTAAATTCAGTTTAATTCCTGTACAATACAAATATTTTTAGAGTTCCTTTTAATTTGCTGTGCCTTGAGTGGTGTGGAAGGCAGATTTCCTAGAGTAGGGATCGTCTACTTTTATAACTTTCCTAGCAGGAAATTAACTTGTATCCCAATATATGTTTAATGATTTATTTATAACCTACATACTTTTATTATATTAATATATGACATATTTCTAAATAATAATGAAAATAAATACCAGGATGAAAAAAAACTTAATATGATAAAAGTTCTAATATTTCATTTCCATGCCAAGATTGACATCCTGTTGGGTCCACATATAGCAATGTTTGAGAGTGAGTATGTCCTAAATACTCATTTACTTAAGGGTGTTTTAGCTGCCTCTGCCATCTACTATTTGGTTCTTTTTCTGGAATTGATCTTGCCACTCTATTTAGGAATTAAATTTCAAAGTATCGACTTCATCTTTACTCTGCTTCAAATATGATCAGTTTTATACATGTGTTCTTACATTGCCCAGGTCCAGAGTTAGTAGTAATATTTTAAGTACTATCCTAGCAGTGGTCAGAGTAACCTCAAAAAATCAAAATAAATTTTATTTTTTTTAATTTTTTAACAGTTATATATAACTGCATTATATGGAACACAAAATCATTTTAAAAGCCAGATTTCTTTAAGACTTCCACGTCTTCATCCATTTATGATTAAAATAGTTTTAATGTTATTTTTAGATTCATAATGAACTCTGTGCAGAATTGCATTTTTGGAACTTGGGATAAGCCTCTTTTTAGCAGTTACCTGTGAATGGAACCTCTAATTTTTAACAAAGGAATATAAAGGTAAAAAAAAAGTGGAATGAAACAATATAGATATTCTCACGTGTACATTCTCTATCCACTCACTATATCTTAAATAATTTGTATTATATATATTTTTATCATATGTGTTAAGTAAATATATATATTTTGAAATCAAAGTGCTTTGATTTATTGGCCAGAAATGTAGGCCATTTGGGTTGACAACACTTTCCTGATGAACATGCCTGTGTTTTGCTGCTGTTTGTTTAGTTTAGATAAGAATACAGGGAACCAAAATTTTCATATTAGAATTTTTAACTATATCTGTATAACACCTTTCACCTATGATCTCAAAGCATAGTATAAGCATTAATTAGCAGTGGCTGAGGATAATCTGTGAGGTACAAGGCAAATATATTGGACACATTGTTCAGATGAGTAAGCTAGGCTTAAGTGTAACTGTTAATGATCTATGTAAATACTAATTCATTGAAAGTTATACATTTCTGATTTCCAAACCTATCAATTCTAGAGGAAAAAGGGAGATAAATTAAGATCACTAGTCCTAAGTAAACAGGACAAGTAAATATTCTGAAATTGACCTAATTATTTAACCCCCTCCCCTGTGACTATGTTCTCTGCTGTTTCCTGTTATTGCTTTGCAATAATGTATAAATACAAAATATGTATTTAGCTGTTACATACATCATGCCCATCTGCAAAGACCATAGAATTATTGAATGGCAGTACTGTATTACTGTAGGATCCTTGGATGGAATAATTGTGCAAAGTAGCTGCTTGGAAAATAGAAAATATTGCAGTGACAACAATAAGTATTTCTTCTAATTACAGTCCTGAGTTTATTAAGAAAATGTCTTTTGAAATATTTACAACGGTGTTTGTGTATCACAAGTCAAAGCAAATAGGAAAAGTGAACGACTGTAAGAGCGTATTTAGGTCTTTGTCTTTCATTCCAATTTCATAAAGTATAAATTTTGGGAACTTCATTGTAAGCTAGAGTTTTCTACTTGGAAAGTAGCTTTTAAGTGCACTTTGGCAGTCTCCTTTTTGTTGTTGTACTTGACAAAGCACATGAAAGAATAATTAGATATTATACTAACCTGTCTATTAATAATTTTCTCCTCTCAGTCCTTATGAATTCTTGCTCCTGCCATTTCCACTGCTTCAATTGTCCTTTCTTGGACCCCATGTTGGCCATTAAAAATACTATTAAACTTTTGAATCACACACAGCTTCTCAGTTTGCTCCAACTTCTTTAGCAAACAGTAATACCTTCTTCCTTAGAACTTCTACCTCTTATTCCTATTTCAGAAAAATACAGCAAAATGTCTTGGATCCCTGTTTTAAATTTTTAATCAGCTTCTCCTGTTGTTGTTGTTGTTTTTTTCCTTTAAGTAGAATGGAAGCTCTGTTAAGGTAAAAATTGTGTCTTATTTTTGCATATATGTATATGTGCATATATATGCCAAAGAGCACTGAATTGATAATCTGCTGACATAATTTTAATTTTGTTTTAATGAATATTAGCTTTTGGAAAATAATTTCACATTTCTGATCTCTAGTTTTCTCATCTATAATTAGGGATATGTGTCTCAATGTTTGTTCAGAGGGTTAAGTAACAGGACAACGAGTGAGGACAGGGCCTTACTACTTGGGAAACCTTCAAAAATTATTACTTGAACCAAAATCCACATACTGCAGTGTATCTAGAACATGGGAGATAATCGATATGTGTATGGAATATACATAAATAGCAGGACTTTTTATTTATATATCATATATATATTTTAAAACAAGCCATTATATATATCTTATTTGATGTTCAAATGTCATAAGAAAGGAAAGACAGCTGAGTTCCCTATTCTACAAGCGTAGCTGTGGATTTCTGTTAGCTGTGGATTTTGTAATGAAGTGATTTTCTCACACACTTTTGTAGAACCTAACTTGATTCTAGATCTTCTGCTTTTGACTCCAAATATTTTTACTTACATGTCGAATTAATGTATAAATGAGTTTTTTATTTAACTATCTAAATTTTCCCATTCCTCAAAAACCGGAAAAAAAAAAAATCCCCAAAATGCAGAAATACTCACTGTGAAAAAATAGCATGCCGTATAGCGCATTTGTTCTGCAGTTCCCTGCCCAAAGTTTGGCTCTGAGTTGGTGATCAATAAATACTTGAATACTGTTAGTTGGTTTCAAAGTAAAAGGAGAAGAAACATATTTTGTTGTTTCCTTCTGTACATATACTAACAGAGAAAGATATTAGCAAGTAAAATCGTATTTAAATTCCAAATGCCCCTAATTAAATTGGGCTGCTTGGACTACCACTCCATAAATCATATATTTAATAGATTCAGCCTTTTTGCTTAGGACCAAAACAAATTATTGGAACTGTACATTTGCCTAGTCAAAATGTAAATAATTTGTCCCACATAATGTGAGTAATATGCAAAAGCTATGATGTTGTTATTTTGCTAAGAAGCATGACAGTATGTTTATGGGTTGAACTTTTCATTTATGTCACTTTGTCACAAGAGTGACATGACAACCCTCTAAAACAAAATAAGGGAGAAGGAGACAGCATTGGCTATTATCGCTATGATAAGGCAAAGGAAAAGTTAATGAGAAGCTGGGGTAAAAAAATGCCTTCTGGTCCTGAATGTGGTATTGGTTTCCTGTGCGTGGTAATGATTATAATAAACCATTTTTTATTTCCCTCACTGTGTTAACAGGAGAAATGCATAAAAACACACTTGCTGCTTCTTCTAATCTGCAATGTTTCTTAGTACTAATATTCAAAATATTCATAGTTAACATGGACATAAGTTGCATAAGAAAGGGTAGAGACTAATGTGTTTTTATAATAGCCTAAGGATTATTTTTTCATACATTGAATTATTGTGAATAATCATAGGAGTTGATGAGAATAGGATTACAAAGAAAAAGATGTATGAGGTTAAATTACGCCTTATTTTATCTGATTTAATTTAAAGGCGGTTTATATCTTCAAAAATGTAATAAGACATGATGGCTATTGGATTATATATAGAGAGAGGGTTACAAAAACAAAAAGCATATTTTTAATGAGCTAGAAGTAGTCAAGTTCATAATGAAGCTGTTCATCACAGCTCTGTATCAATAGAAGAGTTTGGTTTCCATGAATGTGTGTGTGCACATTCTAGCCCCATTCTTTTAAAAAAGTCCAAGCACTCTTCCAAGTGATGGACCTTCCAAGACTGATAGAATATTCT
This sequence comes from Lemur catta, assembly GCF_020740605.2. Classification (NCBI taxonomy): domain Eukaryota; kingdom Metazoa; phylum Chordata; class Mammalia; order Primates; family Lemuridae; genus Lemur; species Lemur catta. The sequence continues at coordinate 5,631,474 of NC_059153.1, read as the reverse complement.
CCGTGATACTTGCACGTTTCAGTCTAAGGGTTCCCATTTCCTTGCAACCATGTATGTGCCACGCTTCTAGACATTGCATCTTTGTTTTAGTTCACCTGCCTCCCCTAGCTAATCAGTGTAACATTTAAAATAGATTATCTAGAATTAAAAAAAGTATAATAATTCAAACGTGCTAGCCTAGTCCAAAATACATGGACACGATCACTGTTCTTGACCTCTATACTATGATATCAGACACTATCACTACTTAATATTCACTCACCATTTAAATATTTTCAGAATCCTGAGTTTACTAATAGTCATATCACATCTAACTCACCGCTGAATGGTAAACCCTGATATGTCCAGTCAATGAGAGTGGCCCCATCCAGTGGCAGTGGGATGAATGTGTAACAATCATCTCTACAGATTGAGAGAGAGATAGAGAGACAGAGACAGAGAGATGGATAAAAACTCTGATTGGTAGGTCTCTTATGTGTTTGCTTATTGTTTTTGTATAAATTCTCCCACACGGAGTATTCTAAACTACTAACATGATACCACTGAGCATGGGGTTAGAAATTGATGCCCACATCCATCAGTTTTCATGAACTGGTTCAAGCCCAAACCAGCTGGTTCTATCTTTCATGACCAAACTGGTTCCATGCAGGAACTTGGTTCTGATTTAGACATGTGTCCCAACCCCGGCTAAGGAAATGTGAAGGGAAATTCTCCTTAACCACCTTACAATCCCACTCACCTTCCCAGAAATACGCTGAGTGGACTATTGAACCCGCATGTATCCAGACCATTGCAAAGATAGGCAGAAGATAGATGATGGATGTATTTGCATTTACAACATGCAAACCCACAACGTGTGAGCTTCCATAGCTGAGACCTGCTCAACTGAGAACTACTCATACTTTCCTAGAACTTGATTTTTCAAATTAAGAATACATCTTGAATACTGGAGATTTTTCTAGAACTCACAATCTCATGTTCAAAATCTTCTATTTAGAAATTTTTGTGACTCTGAACATTTTATTTTTATTGCCTGTAAGTCTTCATTTATCTCTCTCTTTTTAAAAAAAAATGATCTGTGTATATTTGTTTCCTATTTTCTGCTGAATTTCTGCCTTCCTGCTTTTGCTATTGGCGTAAGCACTTTTGTTGTCTAAATGGTACAAGCCCTCTGATATATACAGCATGTACTTTTCTGTAGTTCATCTTTAAAAAAAAAAAAAAAGTTTGCTGTAGTTAAATGTTGTTATTCATTTCTTTTTGGGTGTCTAGCTTTTGTGAAAGTACTAACATGAAAGTTCTTCTTTGACTAAAATAATAAAAATAGTCACTTACACCCGAGTACTTTTATAAATATTTATATGTGCAGGGTTGGAATAATTGTCAAAAAAGTGAAAACCATTCTCACCCCCTGGTCTCTCTTCCTAGAGAGGGGATGGATGAAGCCGAGAGATGGGTGAGCATTGCCGGGAGACAGCGGGTCTCTCCTGGGCATGTGCTTGCTTTGTTCCGTCTTGAGTTGTCCTTTGCATAAAACAGGTACCTGTCATTGGCTGTATCAAATTGGCTGTGACAAAATGTTATTTTCCATTCAAGTGTGCAGCACAAAGAGCCATATAGAATTGTACGGAGAAGGCTGGAGATCTTGAAAACAAATTTCCACTTTTTCATAGTTTTGCATCACAATGCAGAATTGCAACTGAGATTGACACTCCCCCATAATGATTGTTTTCTCCATGGGAACGTGATCTCAAAAACATATTTTTTTGCTGTCTATTAACCACATTGTCATTGCCCTGTCTCCCACTTAGTCAGCACACCCCATTTATTCTTAGCATGAGAGCTTGGGAGGGAGCCTAAAACCCACTCTGCTAACCCCAGGCTGACTTTGTGCTTTTACTCCAAATTAAACCACCGCATCTACTTACTGCACAAAGGCATAATCAGTCATGGCTGTTGCTTCTCCAATAACAATGTCATGATTATAATAAAATTTCTACCTTCCTTTGCCTTCGGCCATCCCCGTTGTTTGCCTATATTGGTTCTTTTTCAGTTGTTTGCACAAAGTACTATTTTGGCATAATGCCTATTAATCAGATTGGATATTAACTTCCAAATTCCCCCTCGGTTTTTCTTCTTCACACATGAACTTAAAAATAAGGAAGAGGAAAAGAAACTTCTGTGACTCTCTGGATACTTTTATACACCTACTTTTGTCTTATAGTAAAAATGTGCATGATGAAAATTGCCATAAAAATACAAATGAGCATGTACATTTTAAAAATGTACGTCTTTTGCCTTCTTTTAGCACAGTGTGCCATTTTAATCTCCTAGTTCCATGCAGGTTTGAGTCTTTCCTCTTATAAAATGAATTTATGTGTAAAAATAATTTACACTAGAATGCTTATAATATATAAATACACGTTTTCATAGTCTTAAAAAAGTACAATAATAAAATGGTGAGGGCAGTTAGGTGCTCTTGAATCAACTCCCATCTGTATTTATAATAAACTCTAAACTCAGCATTAAATATTCCTCTGCCTATCTCAGCTTATCTCTGTGTTTCTACCTTCATTTGAAATAAAATCTCCTCAAACAGGCCTTTCTTGACTGAGCCAGTGAGCATTTTTCCGTTTATTCTGAGTTCTCGTGACATTCTAACCGGTACCACTGGTACAGTTAGTAAAAGTGAATTAACATAGACGTGTTACTATGCTGTAAATGCATCCTAGCTCGCCCACATAAAAAACAAAACAAAAAAACACCGCTGATTTGTATAGATCTTTGTAAGAGTGTCCTTGGAGATCTTTTAAGTAAAACTTCGGTGGGTTTACGGTGGGGGTGGGGGGGAAGTGATCAAGGAAGCAAATATAAATGAACAGGTTTATGAGGAAGAGATGGGCGAGCGCTTTGAAGAGAAAGAGCGAAACAGGAGTAAAGCCAGTCGCCAAAGAGATGAAAACCAAAGAAGCACGAACACAACATATGAAAATAAACTGGCTCATCTGTATTTTGAATTTTCTCCAAAACTGGGAGGGAAATAATGTTCATATTCATCAACAGGAGGAGCAGATACTATGAGAAGTAGGGAAATCATAAATGTCAGGCTGTTAACTCTCACATAGTTTTTCTAGATCTCAGTGTTATGCCCAAGTTCATTTTTACTCCAGAGACATCAAATGGAATAGAGAACAGTTATTTGAAGAGACTGCATTAAAATACGGTATTTATATTCAGAATTTCCTTCGAAGTTGAAGGATATTTTTCCACAAGGAAGTGACATATCGCCGCGCTCGGGTAACGATAGAAACACGTGAGGCGACATGCTAGGGAGAGTGAGAGTCACTAGAGAAGAACTAAAAGAAGTGGAAGTGCTCTACGGATAGCTTCTTTCAGTTAATCTTTTTTTCTACCCTTCCACAGAACACATAGTTTTGGTTTATTTTTAAATATTTTCCCTTTATGTGAGTACTAAGTATACAAAAAACATTTAGAACGATGGTTCAAGTGCCTCAGCTCTGAAGAGAGGCAACACATATTTTTATCTATAGTTTCAGTTAGGGAAACTGAGGCACAGAAGGATTAGATCGTATATACACTACAGGTCATTCAGCTTAGAAGGGGCTGACTCACGATTTTGAGTTCATGCCGTCGGTTTCTACAGTCTGCATTTAGTACAGCCAGTGATGGCCTATTTCATTATTATATCTTTTAAATCCTCATAGAGTAATAGAATAATGCCATTAAAAACAGAATTATAAAATATCATTTCATGATATGTTAGGTATGAAACATGTAAAATGAAAGAACAAATTTACCAAATATCCACAGCACTTTGATTCCATTCCTTGAAGAGTATAAGGGGCGAGGCAAAGAGAGAGAGACAGAGAGAGAAAGTGGAAGACAAACACTTACATTGAAGCTACTGTCAATTCCCCAGTATTGCTGTATAATATGTCTGTTTCCTCGGGATTCCAATAAGCCAACATTCAACAATTTGAAGCTATTTAAAAACCTGAACGTATTAAATATTTCTTTCATCCGTATTTCAACTACTCAGTGTCTAAGTTCCTGCTTTGATATTTTCAGATTTTTCATTTCTTTGAATTTCCCCCCAAAAGATCAGTTTTCTGAGTTTGTTTTTAATGCCACATAGAGAGCAAAATGTCTTTCATTTAAGTCTGAAAGACCTGAAATAAACATATTTGTTTCACCTATTCTAGCTGTTTAAACCCCAGGAAAGGAAAGCTGATAGTAAAGCGAATTCTTACTGCAAACTCTCTGTAATGTACTCATTGCATAGCAAGTGTGGTGTCTGTGGTGTCAGAATGGAGTCGATTTCCACGGTATCGGCTATTGCTGCTTCCAGCATCCCCTTCCACCCAGACGGTCCACAGGGGGCCGAGTACAGCATCCGTGCCCCAACACGGGTTTGAAGGACACGGAGAACTCACTCAGAAGAAGAGGCAGAAGTTCAAGCAAAACACCGTCAAAAGGCTTTACCTCCGAGTGCATCATTAAAAACAGGCAGTTCTCTGCTTAAATGAGCATTTTTATCACATTCTCCTGTTGGGCTGTCAACAACCTGTTCACTGTTATATTATTTGAAGTGAATTAGAGTCGCCATTAATTATTTACTGCTACTGCTTATTTTCTGCAGGCTACACGGAAGGAGCGCGGGTTCCAGGGCAGATGTTAAGACGCAGATTCTCGGGAGCCGCAGCCAGGAAGTCTGCCAGGGCAGGTCTGTGGCAGATGGCTAAAGGAAACACCGGGAAGGACAGGGCTTCAGAGAGCACGAGGTTTGAAACCACAGAAACCGAAATCCACTTAATAGCAAGGTGACTCTGACCTAGTTCCTTAACTTTTTAAGACTTAGATTTAACATTTTTAAATGGGTGTAATGATCGTGCACTCTCATCTGGTGGTTATGAAGATTAACTCAAAGAATGCATGATAATCACCTCATGAGTTTCTGTCACGTAACTGCCTAATTGCTTAAAAATGTATTATCCTTATTCTTCTGATTTTCATTCATGAGGAAAGCACTTCTTCTATACATTAAAATCCTTTTCATGCATTTTGGAAGGTTTTGACTATATTTTGATTTGCATTATTTTAAGTTCAAGGTTAAATTCTGCTTCAGATAGGGATGAATGTAGATCAGATTTTATGTTATTTTACTCTGTAATTCTCATTTAACTTGAAAATGCTACTTTCTGATCTTGTAATAAATTTTACTTTTGATTCGTAATGAGAGTTTTATACAAGGACAGCACTGGCCTGAATTTCTTTTATCTTGAAAATGTGATTTTAATTTAGTGAAGTAAGTAAATAAATAAATAGAAATAAATAAATCTGGGAAACTTTAAAAGACAATCCTAAGGGGTAACTGTATTAAGCAAACACTAATACAACAGTAATCTGAAAAACAATAAAAACATACATTTTGAAATAGAAAGCATATAAAAGTAGCACTACATTGAACATAGTGGAAATCATAAACTTTATTATAAATCAAAGACTAACTTTATAACTTTGTCTAGTAAGAATATATCTTAAACGCTAGAGAGATGAAGTCTATAAAACGAAGGCAGAATTGCAGCAGATCAGAATGGCAAAGAGAAAAATCATCATCTTGAACCATAACTAGTTATGATTTCTCATTATACAAATGTGCCTTGAATTTCCCCATTACCGGAGGGTTATTACACCCAATAACTATTGACCTCTAGGTCACAAATTAAAATCAACCAGATCTACAACTCCATTTAAATTATAATGCACCTCTCATTTCCTGGAAGAATCTCATCATGGAGATCATAATTGCAAATTGGCCACCATACACATTAGAAGTACTTGGATTTCTTTTAAATTAAAAAGTAGCATCAAATAGATTCTATCAGCATAATGCAAGGTTGTTTATGACACATTTAAAAGAATTAAGTTTGAGCATCTACTTAGCTGCCCTTAAAAATATATAAAGTATACACTTAAATTACTAACATGATTTTTTTCAGATGAAAGTGCATAGAGAAAAAACAAGAACGTGATAAATACAGTTCACCTTTATTCTCTTTCCGTAGGTAGGCTTTTTTTTTTTTTTTGAAACAGAGTCTCACTCTGTTGCCTAGGCTAGAGTGCCATGGCGTCAGCCTCGCTCACAGCAACCTCAAACTCCTGGGCTGAAGCGATCCTCCTGCCTCAGCCTCCAAAAGTAGCTGGGACTACAGGCATGCACCGCCATGTCCGGCTAATTTTTTTTTATATATATTTTTTTAGCTGTCCAAATGATTTCTTTCTATTTTTAGTAGAGATGGGGTCTCACTCTTGCTCAGGCTGGTCTCGAACTCCTGACCTCGAGTGATCCTCCTGCCTCGGCCTCCCAGAGTGCTAGGATTACAGGTGTGAGCCACTGTGCCCGGCCTCTGTAGGCTCTTAAATAAAGTATAGTAATTATAGTCATGTGTCATTAAATGACAGGGATATGTTTGGAAAAATGCTTCATGAGGCAATTTCATTGCTGTGCAAACACCATGGAGTATTATTACCCAAACCTAGATGGTCTCACCTACTACACATATAGGCTACATGGTATAGCATGTTACCGTACTGAATACTGTAGGCAATGAAACACAATAGCATTTGTGTATCTCAACATATTTTTAAAAGATACAATAAAAACACATTATAAAAATTAAAAAAATGTTACAACTTTATAGTGCGGCTCCATTATAATGAGACCACCATCATCTATGTGGTTTTTTGTTGACCAAAACATTGTTATAGCGTGCGTGACTGCATACTTCCTATAAAGATCTGTCTTTGGCCAAAGGAAAATAAAAAGGCCACGATAAATTTAACTAATAATATAAATGAGGCCTTATTATTCTCCTGCTTACTCATTAAATTCCATATGAATGTACTGTAGTAATGATATTTCATTTTAAATTCAAAATAGTTACTTCTTAGAACATAGCAAGTAAAGAAAAGAAAGTCATAGAAATGTTCTAGAAATGTAGTTTCTGGTGGGGAATGAAAGAGGCCAAATGCCTTTAAGAGAGTAGAAAGAGCCGTTTATACTGGTCATCTGCTTTCCAAGAATTCCACACACAAAAAAATCCAATAAGGGTGATCATTGGCTGCTGTCTGAAGTGACTTGGGAACAGATCCTTCTCTTCCATGATAGTTTTAGCCTGGGCCTCGTAATCAGAATATCAGGGAGTACTTCCTAACATAAATCTATCTTGCGGTAATGTGAATGTATCGGTATTTACCATAATCGTAGTATAAATATAAATTAATGATCATTGCCAACTACTCAGCCTACGCTGGGTGATTTGCCTGGCTACGCCCCCATTATAATAATAGTGTGACATTATCACGTATCCCAGTGCGTCTAAATTTCTGGTGGGTTTACTATCTATAGCCAGTGGCAGGCTCACATGCAGAGCTTCCTAGATAGTTTTAATTGCTTTTTTAAAAAATTTAAAGATCAAGATAAGATAAAGATAAATCTCAAACAACTTTTAATAAGTAAATTTTGCGAGAATTGGTTATTTTTTATTGCATATGTAATATATTACTAATGGCAGTGAAATTAACTGACAGTTTCAGTAGTGGGTCATGCCACTTGCTTACATGAAGCAAAAAATGTAAACTTCTGAGGCTAAGCTGCAAAAGCTTCCACCTGGATTTCTGGCTTGGATGCTTGTTCTTAGCCATGAGAAAGCCCAGGTCACATGCAGGGGACATGGGACAATGTAAATATTTTAATTCTGGGAGAGGAAATTACAACAAGGACATTTGAGAATAATGAATTAAATATTGAGTTATTGTTGAGAACGTTACGAAACTATCAAAGAAAAATTGCCCCATCAAAGTAAAACAGGCAAGGAAGACTTTATTCAAGACTATGGCAATAGGAAGCAGGATTGTTACAATAGGAGAGAGAGATTGAACTCAACTCTGCTGAAACAAAAGGTGGGAAGATTTTTAAAGGATGGAGTGAGCTAATGGAAAAGTACTGGGGGATGCTGGGGATGGCAGATGGTCAATGTGATTATGCCATCTGTGTTTGCTAGTTGGTACTTGCCAAAGTTAGGCTCCTGCCCTCTCACAGAAACTGCGAGTTAGGGGCCCCATCTTTCTGAATAATTAGAGTTCAAAGAGATGGCTCCCAGGTCCTTGAGAAAGACATTATTGGGTTGTGAGAATTCACATTTCAAAGCAGCAGGAGAATTTACAATTGCAAGTTTTCTAAAGTAAATGCTCTAAGAAAAGGGAGGTCAGGGGACTGTGATCGGAAAGGAATCTTTCTACAGTTTAGCCAAGCCGAGGGAAACATTAAGACCCTCTCGGTCAGTATCAACATTTGTTTATATTCAGTGCATGCCGTTTACAGAAGTATATTTTTTATTGTAATCCGGCAACTTATATCCTGAAAACAAACAAATCTTTTACTTAGTTTTGGTGGCAAAATCTCTAAGACAATTTACGGGCAGTGGTAGACAGGCTGCAGTGTCTTGAGACATCCTTCTCTTTCCATTCAAAGGACAGATCAGCTGTTGAACTTGAGTACCGTGGTTACCAGCGTTTCACGTCCACCGGCTGGTAGCTGATTCCATGTGCACTGACAGCACCTGGGCTCCATGGTAATAGATTGGAACATGATCTTGAGGTGCACTTCATTTTGCAGAATCTGTGTTCTGTATTCTTGAATCTGCAAGTGTAATACTGACACAATCCTCCATGATTGGACATTTCTCTGCAAATATGAAAGGAACAAAATTTTTTTCTGAGTTCTTTTGCATTTTCTATAATATGTTGTAAACAACATGTTCTTGGAATTTACAACATTGAATAAAGAGACATCTGGTGATGCAATGTCACAGGCTAGTTATTTTCTTGTGTTTATTTTCCCTAGTTTATTTTCAGTTATGTTTTAGTCAAGATATGCCAGTAAATTTTGCAAGTTGAATAGCATATGATTAGTAGCCCTTGATACAACCTCTTTCGTCTTCCTGTGAAAACACATGAAAGCAATCAAAATAGAATGTTTCAAAAATTATGAATGGTCTTCTTTTAGTCATTTATGTCAGAAATAATATTTGGCTTTAGTATGAGAGTATGTTAATTTCAGTCATCCAAGAAAATATTTCGCAGGACAGAGTCATGAATATCCTAGTCAACAAAATTGTATAGGGCTATATTGCAATAAGAGGCAGAGGATAAAATACTCTTCAAATATTTTTTATAGAAAAAATTAGCTTATTCCATACATATTTGACCATAGGTCTTTGCATTTCTTTGCTATTGCTAAAGCATAGTTATATACAGTGGGGCCCAGAACATATCAATAATAAATGTCACTGTTTGAGCTTTTATATAACCAGTGGAAGTACTTTCTGTTTTTCTCCCAAGACTACATGTTTAAACTCCCACAAGCAGCTTGGGAAATTACACTTTCCTCCAATTCCGATTGAAAATATCAAGAGACATTAGCTGTCAACAGAAAACAGAGGTATTTCTTTATTCTTAGGTCAGTCGTGGTTCATGAATGATACCTGAAAAATGCAAATCAGTGGAAATGGAGTTAGGAAAAATGTCTAAAAATGGATATTCACTTTCACGACATGTGTATATCTATATTGGCCTCAGCACCATTTATAGGAAGTATCTTGCTGTGCTCGTAATGCAAGTTTTGGAGATAGGGCAGCTGTGTTCAAGGCTTGAGTCTCTCTACACATTCGCGAGGTACCTGGATTTGCAAATCCTCAGTTGTATCATCTGTACAATGAAAATATTTTCAATTTTTTATATGCCGTATAAGAAACAGATGAGATATAGGAAAATATAATAAATTGGATCATTGGTGGAAAACATTTAGATAAATGCACATATTAATAGTAAGCATGCAATGAATGTTAGCTCTAATTATTACCATTAGTGATAATAAAATCATGACACAAATCTAATTTGAAATATTGAAATTTATGGGTTGACAGCAGTTTTTCTTGTAATTTTATAATAACTTTATAGCAAATAGCTTCTTTTCTGCTCTCTTACATTTCTCAATCATTGGACCTCCCTCTTTAACGAAGAAATAACATTTCAATTTTTAAAACTGACAAATAATCATTATACTTATTCACTGGGTACATAGTGATGTTTCAATACATATAATGTCTAGTGATAAGTTTAGGGTAATTAGCATATCCATGACATCATTTTAAGGGGTTACCTTACTTAAAAATGTATTGATATGTTTGTCACAAATAAAATAGAGTGGATTTTTCACCAAATAAAAATTTTAAAGCATGAAATTTGAATTGAACATCATTTTTCACTTTCTCTGGAATTCAGAAGTGGTGGGTTATCATAAATTCTCAAAGGAAATGACTAGCTCCAAACAACATAAATTTGTTCAGCTTGAGTCTTCTCCCAGGCATCATAAATTCAGTATCTTCAAGTGTTTTGCAGAGGACACAGACAGTTATTTATTTTTGCTAAGACGGGTTATCTTATCCCCTTTAAAAAAAGAAGCATAATAATAATCCCTAGGACCTAAGCGGATGGAAAACAGTCCTCCCTGGGGGCCAATATAAGAAGGAAGACAGAAGAGCATGAGCAGAAGATAAGAAGGTAGTTTTTCATATCTCGAAGCCTAGGGGGAAAAAGTGTATTAAATTTCTATTTTGTTTAAATGATGGAATTATGCCTTTTATATCCTCTGAAAAATAAAACCTGCAGTAAACATCTGATATTTTTTTAAGTCCTGATATACTTGGTGAGTACAGTAACAGCCAAGGACATTGCTCACACCACTCCTCTATTTCAGATTTTGCCATTCGCTGTTCCAGAAGGTTCTCAGCTATCTTTCATACGAATTTCTTCTGAGGCATTCAAAAAGAAAACTTTCAGCATGTCGTCATAAATCTGTCTTCAAGAAAGCAACCCGAATTCCGAAAAGACTGCTTAGTCTCTCTTCTATCTTTGTGAAAAATCCTTCACAAAAAGAATGCTACTTATTCTTTATTTAAACAATAACTTGTATGTATCATTATCTCTAAAAAGGAAAAAAAAAATCAGCCAACACACAAATATCTAAGAGAATACTTCTTTAGTTTTATCGAGGCATAATTGACAAATCAATATTATATGTGTTTAAGGGGTACAGCTTGATATTTTAATATACATATACATTGTGAAATGCTCATCACAGTCAAGCTAATTAACATGTCCATCAGCCCATATGGTTGCCATTTTCTCTCTTTTTTGTGTGTATGGTGAGAAGACTTAAGATCTACCCTCTTAGCAAAGTTCAGGTGTACCAGGTAGTATTATTGGCAGTGGTCTCTGTCACTGTACATTAGATCTCCACGTCTTATTCATCTGCATAACTGAAAGGTGTATTCTTTGATCAACTTTCCATTTCCTTCTCACCGCACGCCCTGGCGCCACCATTTTACTCTCTACTCTTAAGAGTTTGACTATTTTAGTTTCCACAAATAAATGAGATTATGCAGTACTTACCGCTTTGTGTTTGGCTTGCTTTATTTAGAATAATGTTCTCCAGTTTCATCTATATTGTCCCAAAAGCTGAGTTTTTCTTTTTTTAAGGCTGAATAATATTCCATTTTACATATAAATATATATATATACACACACACACATACACATATTTCACATTTTCTTTATTCATTCATCTGTTGATAGATATTTATAAAAGCATATCTTAAAAACAGAAAAAAAGAACCCTTAAAAAGAAAAATAATTAAACTTTCAGTAGACTTCTTTTACTCTTTTTTTGCTTTATTAATAATACATTTAGGGGGTACAAGTTGGCTTCCACTGCATGCATATATTGTATAGTGGTGAATTCTGGGTTTTTAGTGTACCCGTCACCCAAATAGTGTACGCTGTACCCCATGGGTAATTTTTCATCCCTCACTCCTTCTCACCCTCACCTTGAGAGTCTCCAGTGTCCATTATACAGCTCTGTGTGCCCTGTGTAGCCATAGTCTAGCTCCCACTTGTGAGAACACGTGGCATTTATTCTTCTGTTCCTGAGTTACTTCATTTAGGATAGTGGCCAACAATTCCATCCAAGTTGCTGCCAAAGACATCATTTCCTTCTTATCATTGAGTAGTGTACTGCATGGTGTGTGTGTGTGTGTGTGTGTGTGTGTGTACACACCACATCTTTACTCATCATCACTTGATAGGCACTTAAGTGGATTCCATATCTTTGCAACTGTGTGCATTGTGCTCAGCAGACTTCTTACTTTAAAAATATTGAGTTAAAAAATTAACTTGGGTTTATGAGATATTTGAAATACTGAGAGATTAAAATATAAGAAGTCTAGAATTATGAATCCAGAAAAATATACTTTGAAGAATATGAATCAAACATTTTTAAATAAAACTAAAAATATTCAAAAAATAGACCTAAATCAAAGGGAGTACTAAAAAGTATATACTTTGGTCTATTTGTTCACTCAGCCTACTGGGAATTGACAGATACTCTTTAAATAAATTGACAGTAATTTAATTAAAAAATAAAGTTAAAAAATGTAACACATAGTTAGACTTGCAAAGATACAGATCTTAAAAAGAAATTATTATATAGAAAGAGATGCTAAGTTGAATAAGGTGGAGTTTAGGTTTAAGAGAATTAATTTAGGTGCTGAGAATATCACAAAGTTCCAGATCCTATTGTTAGTAAATATCTCAACTCTACAGATTTTTAAAGACATAATTACTATTTGTTATCTTTCTTACATGCATTTTGTGAAATAAGTAAATATTTCACCTTAATTTAGAGGTTGTATCAGCTTTGGTTACCAAGAGCTGTGGTCTGGCTTTCTGACAGCCAAAAAACACAATTCATCATTTGTTTTTCTCTCTTCTTTCCTCTCTTATAGCTAACCAACACAGACCTGTCGCTAATTCACAGTAGTACAATTTTGGTGCAAATATTTCCTTTTGTCAACACATGTTAATATTATTCTGTAGTGAATTCTACTAAGAAATGAAAATTATCTTGTGGTAGGGACTGTGCCTTTCTATCTATTATGTTTAGGACCTGAAGTAAATACCGAATAGGAACACTGAAGATTACGGTAATAATGCCTGGAAAGTTCTCAGAATAGTCTAATGAAATGCATTATTGGATTACAAAATAGTTAATTGAAGTCATCATCATTACCATAGTTGATTCCTTTGATGTATTGCTTGTGGGCATGATTAAAGATTTAGCAATATTGGTCTTACTCCTGAGATGTGAAAAACGTCTAATCATTTGTTCAATAGTATAAGGATTATTTAGAATCAGAAAGCTGGGAAAATGCTCTCTGCATTTAAATTAGCCTGACAAATTAATTTTCAAATCCTAATAGCATTTGTCATTTCTCGGGAATACATATATAAAGAAGAGAAGAGAATATATGTATGTTAAAATTATTGCACTGCAGGCCGGGCGCGGTGGCTCACGCCTGTCATCCCAGCACTCTGGGAGGCCGAGGCAGGTGGATCGCTCGAGGTCAGGAGTTCGAGACCAGCCTGAGCAAGAGCGGGAGCCCATCTCTACTAAAAATAGAAAGAAATCATCTGGCCAACTAAAATATATATAGAAAAAATTAGCCGGGCATGGTGGCGCATGCCTGTAGTCCCAGCTACTCGGGAGGCTGAGGCAGTAGAAATGCTTAAGCCCAGGAGTTTGAGGTTGCTGTGAGCTAGGCTGATGCCACAGCACTCACTCTAGCCCAGGCAACAAAGCGACACTCTGTCTCAAAAAAAAAAAAAGAAAGAAAGAAAGAAAAAGAAAAAGACAAATTATTGCACTGCAATTTCAAAGTTGAGAAGAGCAGAGTAGCACAATAAGAAAAGCACAGATTTGAATCTCAGAAGACCTGCATTCTGGTCTCACACCCTCTACTTCTTTGCTGGGTGATTTCAGAAGGTTGTAACATGCATCTGAGTCTGGATCCTTCTTCTCTGAAATGATGATCTCTAAGTTTCCTTCCAACTACAGGCTTCTATATTATTCAAGTAATAAACATGAAAAAATTAATGCTACCCCCAAAAATGAGTTAAGTTATATTAAACCTGGGACATTTATTTCAAGGAATATTATAACATTCTCAGGAAAAACGAACTTCAATGCTATATTTCTTAAATGTCATTCAGAATTTTAGAAGGTTTTGTGATACAAATATCAGACCAATAAAAGTAATAACTGAAAAAGTGAGAAAAAAGATTACAAATATCAGTGTTTGAACATTAACTGTGCATATCTCATTTCTTACTTAGAATACAAATAACTAACATTTACAGAGCATCTACTACGTGCTGGGCATTGCTCCTACGAAGCACGTACTATTATTATACGTTTATATAAAAATAAGTGTGTAAATGTGTTTTTCTTCTAATAGAAGAAAAAAGTGACGTGCTCAGAGCTTAAGTAATTTTTCCAAGTTCATACACCAGTTAAATGAGAGTAAAAATGAACACCTAGGCAGTCAAGTTCTAGAACCCACACTTTCACCTTTTAGCTACAATCGTATTATTATTAAGAGTCTCTTTGCATGTTCTCCGCACTCAATCAAAAGCCTGGTACCACAAGTGCCCACTGATCATTCTTCACATCAGGTAATAAAAATGGTATTTGTTTATATTTTGCTCCAGGCAGATTATCCATAGTTCATGTCACCTTCCCAAAGGAACAATAACTATTTAAACTGACTGTTAAGTATTCACACCAAAGACTCCATTCAGTATTTAACTTAGAAATGCACATATATTCGACATTATATAAAATATGGAGGTCATTTTCTTTGAAACAAGAATTAATATTACGTAGCTCTTTGATATTTGACTTTTAGAGTTTTCATTTTAAAGATATACATTAGCTGTAAAAGACTAATAAGATCTGAGAGATGCAGCTTCATTGAGAATAAAATTATGTTATTCCCTTAGGCCTGAAGCTTGCCAGCAATGAAGATGCCAGTATTCCCTGATGAACTTTGCTAGTGGATATGTAAGTTTTAACCTGCTCACTAAAGGAAATTTTCCATTTGGAAAGTGTTATTCCATTTAAACTTGCTCTCAGGTTGTCATGGGCATTTCTGATTTCTAGAAAGTTCTTGCATGCATCTATTTGTACCCGAAAGGGGTTTACTTGGAAATTATGCATTATTATTTTCATTTTTATTCTTAAATCTAGAAATATCTAGATTTAAGAATGCTAATATAAAGATTTAAATGTACCTATCTAGATATATTTATATGTGTGAGATTATAAAACAATGATCCTAGTATAATCGATTTTTTGATATTTCATTTTAATTATGACTGGCATGAAAATATGGGTTTTTCACAGATGTTAGGGCATTTGCAATTTGTTATCTAAGAATAGTCAAAGTTGGAAAAGTAAAAGTCATATCACTTTATAAAACGTAGTTAGCTTGGAATTATAATAGAAATAAAATACAGTTTAAAGGTGGAGTTAAAACTAGTTAATGACTTCAGCTAGATTTATAGACAAGATTTTTCCCTTGTTACAAATATGTATGAATAAAAAATGGAAAGAAAAATAAGCTAAATGTATCTTTAGTATCTATACCATTCTTATAATTCAGCAATGTTAGCTAATAACACTCTGTTTACTTAGAATAATTGAAAAAGAGGATTAACACTCATATAAAAAGGTTTTATCAATGAAACCATACTGAGAAGGTAAGTCTAGAAATCAACGCTAGTTGTTGGAGATACTTTAGGATCTTGCAAGATTCTCGAGGTCAATGAAAGAAATAACAATTGTTAAACAGTCCTGCAAACGGAATATGCTTAACACCTTTGTGTATATGTAATTTATTATGCATCTCGAAACTGTGCTGCATTTTCATATCTTCACTATTGTCAGGAGAGGGTTCAATATTTTTAAATATGATATTTGAAATAGACATGAAATCATATTGAAGAGTGTCATACTAAATAAGGTTCTTTGAAAAGAAATATTAGAATGAATCTAAACACTCTTCAGCTAGGAGATTGTGTTTTAAGAAGTTGAGTTCATATTTTATCGCCAGATACAGAACTGTAGAAAAGGAAATGAACAGTCCCCACCAATGATACGAAAAAAAATAGGCTTTGTTAGCATTTTGTGTAGATATTTTAGTAAAAATTATAATTTTTAGTAAACGTTATGATTTTTTGAATCAATTAAGAAATTCTGGCAGAAATGAGAGACTAGGAAAAGCATTGCTGTGTTAGTCTGGTTAGATCAGTGGGGAAGTAGGATCAGAGAAAACGATGACACAGCAGAGTAACTGAGAGCTCCAACTCTGACATTTGCCTGTCAGCTGCACCGTCTTTGCCAAATTGCTAACCTTTCTGCTTCAGTTTCCACATTTGTGAAATATAAACAACGGTAGTTTCTACTTCATCAAACTGTTTTCAGGTTGAAATTTATTGATTGATAAATTTTAAGTACATAAAACAATGTCTTTTTTAATCCAGTTGCCAAGTGAGATAGGATTTGATGTGGAAAAAAATAAACCAATTTATTGAGTACAGAGTGGCAGGATATAGTGAAAAGGTGTCCAGGAAATGTATTAGTCAGGGTTCTCCGGAGAAACAAAACCGGTAGGATATCTATCTACCTAATTATCTATCTATCGATCTATCTATCTGTCTTTATATCTATAAACCTACCTCCTCTCTCATGTCTCTCTCTCTGTCTCTAAGAAATTGGCTCACACGAGTATGGAGACTGACGAGTCCAAACTCTGCAGTGTAGACTGGCAGGCTAGGACCCAAGGGGAGGCTGGTGATGCAGTCCGACTTTGCAGGCAGACTGCTGAAAGAACTCCCTAGTCTTCTGGGAAGTCAGTCTTTTTCCTATGGCCTTCAACTGATTAGATGCGGCCCACCCACATTGTGGAGGTCTATCTGCTTTCCTAAAACTCTACTGCTATGAACATTAATCCTATCCAAAAAAGAGCTTCACATAAACATGTGGCAGTAGTGTTTGAGCAAATGTCGGGGTACCGTGGCCTAGCCAAGCTGACACATGAGATTAGTCATCCCAAGGACCGTCAGTTGGATTTGGAGACTCACTGAAAGACAAGTGGTGCAATTTGTGAGAAGTATTGATAATACAGAGGAACAATTTTGAGGGGAAATCATGTTGAACTTAAAGGGCCGTGGGACTTGGCAGAGGGCAGGTAAAATCATATTAAAACCCTGAGGCTATTGCATCTCTCGCAAATTATTGGCCGTTTCTGTATTCAGAGTCAAATTACATTTTAAAATATTTTATCTAAGTTAAGTAACTGAATTAGGTAAGTAGATAGTAATATTTGTAAATTAAATATCTTATGCAAATAGCAATATTGAAGAAACATTTATAGCTTATAATGTAGAGAACACAAGTATAATCGTGTACATTTACTACTAAGTTTTAGTAAGTATGAGTTTTTTGGGTACACCATAACTATCCAACTTATGACGTCCATTCTCTCAAAGAACATACAGTCCAGAAAAAGTTACAGGTAAGCCAAACTTATATTAACATAATATGATAAATGTCTTGATTAAGGAGTGAAAAGAGGGAATGGCATATTTTAGGCAATAAAAACTTATGTAAGATTTCAAATTGCAAAGAAATCACTGTGTACCTAAACTTTATATAAGTCATTTGTTGAAGCAAAAACCAAATATGTTCTATCCAAAAGAGAGAATAAGTAGTCGTGAAAATATTTAAATCTAAAACAAAGGGAAGGATTTGGATTCTTATTCCACCTGGGGTCAGCCTCTCCAAGCCTCAATAGATATTTTCACCTGTTTAAAAAAAGAAAGAAAAGAAAAGGGTACCCACTACAAGGAGTCTTTATGGACTGACACCTACTACAGGATAATCTCTGTTAAGTAAATGACCTGTTACAGAATCATATGAGGTTTTCTTTCCACTCTCTTGATTCTCTTTAACTCTCCTACAAATTCAGAAAGTATGCAGAAGAAAATCAAGAGGTGTGTGCGTGTGCGTGCGTGTTAATATGTATTCAGAAATAATATTTCTAGACTCTGTGAAGCTGGCAGGAATCTGCAGCCTTGGGTATTTTATAGTGAATTATATAAAAGTGTTAGACATTTGAATAAGTGAGCTGTACAGGTATGGATCCCAATTACCAGTGTACAATACAGGAACTCAGAAGTACTTTTTCATATTCAATCAAATTCCCTAAGAAGTATGGAAAGCAAATTGATATAAATTGCATTTCTGGCTTTCCAAAATATAATAAAGGAACCTAATGAATACATGCCACAGAGACTCACAATATAATAAGAGTGTTTCCAGTAACAATACACCAGGAGAGGTAACTAAAGTCAATTTGCGTATGAGTTTAACAATTCTCTTATGTGTCTAATCCTGCTAAATTTAATATCATTACAAATATATTATTCAAACATAAAACCATCTGAATTCCCTTATCTAATTCCCAGTAGTGCCTGAACTACATTTGTAAGCAATGAGCCTTTCTCTGTTTTCTTTCTAATTCATTTATGATGCATTATATACATTTTTTAAAGTTCAGAGACGGGAATTTTAAAACTAAAGATAGTAGCGGTTCGGGTGGAACTAGTTCTCAAGAGAAGAAAGTTGGTTTAAAAGGTAGACTAGTGATCAAAAAACAGGGAATGAATCTTACAAACTTGCCTATCTTTCACCAGCATAGGTATATAAAATTGACTATGAAAGACTAGTTATACAGAAAAATTATATGAGCTATTCTGGGTCTCGAAGTTTAAATAATGTTCTCCGGAGAAGCCTTAAAAAAGATAACACATGCTGTTGGCACTGAGTATCCCAAAGCCCATGCAGAACTATCCACAAAACCTCAACTGGAACTATATGCGAGGCCAAGGTGTATGGAGGGATGACTGAGGCATCTGATCCTGTCTACCACTTGCACCGTTCTAGTCGTTTCTGTCTTTGAACTTTCAAATTGGTGGCTGACTTCTTTTTGTGTTAGAACGACAGGCTACACACAGTGGCCACTGACACAAACTGGAATCCCCACTGTTGTTATAGTTATTATTTTCCTCTTCCAGACACACAGTCTGTAATTTTCTCAGCCTTGGTCAGCAATTTAGCTGGTCTTGACTGTTTTCGTGGTGGATTAATCCTTTAATTCCATAAAGTTTTGACCTCTTTACGGTCTTGTCCTTGTTAGGCTATGGTCTTTACAACTGCTTGTTCACCACCATTACCAAGTGTGGGAGTATCAGTGAATCCCCTAAATTCCGAACATACTACACCCTGCCTCCATTATGTACCAATCACCCTAGCTAAGCAACCAAAAAAAAAAAAAAAAAAACAACCTTTCATTAATATGGAATGTCTCTGAATATGCCTTAGCATGGCATACTAAATATATACCATTTCCTGCTCACTAGATCCAATTTTCATGATGTAATCAACGTAAAGTCAGTACGATGTTCTGCCCAATTTCAAGGTAATCAAGGTGTGCTGCACATTGCCTGGAAAAGTAAAGTTAGCTGAGTCTTGGCATAAGATAATTGGTGTGTTCTTTTCACAAAAGGTAGTTTTTGATACTCTCAACTGATGGAGAGTGAAAATAAAGCATTTATCATATTCATGGAAGTGCACAAAGTTTCCGAGTCTGTCTTGATATATTTAGGTAAAGATAACTCATTCAGAACTGCAAATGTGATTGGGGCTAATATTTGGCTAAAATTACGGTAATCCACTGGCTTTTGTTACAATCCATCTGGTTTTTTTAAAACCAGCACATTTGAATTGAACATATTAATGGAAATGTTGGAGGTGAAGGCTACCTCTCCAACATCCTAAAAGTCTATGACGCTTGCTTAATTTCTTTCTGAGATTCAACATTGCTTTATTTTACTATCTTGCTCCGTTGGGGTGAGGCAGTTTCGGTGCCTCCCAATTGGCTTTTTTTCACCACAATGGCTCTTACACCACTGGTCAAGAACACAGTGCTTTTTGCCAAATGTTAACTCACACCAAGTGGTCAGCCACTTGTGCCATATCTAGTAAGAATAATCTTTCTATATAACCCTGTGGCCAAGTTCTCACTTTAAATTCTAGTATGTGCAATGTAGAGCCTAACTTGTCTACTCTGTCTGAAAAGCAAGTCTAGGTAGATTCACAGATGTGACAATCAACTTAAAAAGATATTTATGAAAAATCAGAGCATCCATGTTCTAATCCTGGATCTTCTCCAAGAATTAATGTTTGATTTCAGGCAAGTCACTTAGACTCTCCAACATTTTAGAGTTTTAGATACTAAAACAGAAGGTTGGGCCAGATGATCATTGGATCATGTATTATAACATCTCCATGTGGTAGAAGAGATTTTTTCAATTAATTATCTATAACCTTCAATGTAGATGTTATAAAGCATTGCTAAAATAGGAAAAATTGCTGCATACTCAAATATAATTTCTATGTAAGGATTAATATTAGCAACTAATCCATATTGAATGTTTTCTGTGCTAGATGTTTTATATGGACTACACGTTTTATCTTCTCATCAGAATTTTGAGGTTGATGCTACTATGATTTCCTTATACAGAGGATAAAATTGATGATTAGAGAGGAAAATTAATATGTCTAAGATTAATTAAACAGCTAGTAACTAATGGAAATGTGGTTTGAACCAAGACAGTCCATGGCCAAAGTCCATCTTCTTAATTTTTGGATTATAGAATCACTTTACATTATCTTTCCATTAAATTACGAATTCAGTAAAAATGAAACAATCAAATCAGTTTAAGCATTTTTTTCTTTGTTCAGTTCTACCAAAGTGGTGGCTCTGATAGCTCTAGCAAGGGGAAAAATTCCTTAATTTGACATTTATTCAGCTAGTATTCTTTGTTGTTGGGACCATTGTTAAGTAAAAATATGGAAGAAAATAGTGATATAAAGCAATGCTACAGAACTTTCTAGAGCTTTATGGGAGACATGTTAAATTTTCTTTTTTGCAAAAGACAGAGAGCCAAAGACAGAAATAAAAAAAAAAAAAAAGAAGAAGAAGTAGTTAGAAGGAAGATCTTTGAAACCTCTCCAGAATTTCTTGATTACTTCTCATCTGGTCTAATTTTTCCCTGATGAGAAGCTGTGCTTGAGAGTAATAAGTCCTGCATGGACTAAATGCATCACACTCGACTGTCTGCATAATGGCAACGGTGGAAAGGAATCAAATGGATTTAGGTTTCATCAACCTGCAGCTATTGATTTTTCAGCTTTCCATGAGCTGCAAAATGCAGTTAGCAAAAACCACTTTTTTGCACTCAAAAGAGTGAACAGCAAGGGAATATCAACCCATTTTTGAATATAATGTGCATCTCTTTAAAGAGCTTGTGTCCTGACCTAACTCCTACAGCAATAGGACACCTCTGCTTCCTAAATGTACACAACACAGAGAGGTGTTTTGTTAACCTTTCATCCGCTTGTTGATGAAGCATCACAGATACACCCCCAGCTGTATATTTAAAATTCATTAAGCATCAGCAGATCTGACCTTTAAAAAATTTTAGAACAGGGAAATTTGAAGGAATAATTTACTATGGGAAGAGGTATAGTAAAAACAGTGCTTCAGTTTGACTCTGAGTGTTCATTAGAATATTTTTTAAATGTCTCACTACTATGAAAAAGTAAACAACTGTGATATATACACAGCACACATTCAACCGATTATTTTATATTTTGAGTAATAAATCTGCTCATTTTCAGTGACTTTTTGAAGATACTGTATGTAAACCAAACAGCAAAATGGTTGTCATTTTCATTTTAGTCTACTTTATTTTTTTAATGGGTTTTGAGAGGGCAAAAGAGGCTTTTGTTTTGTTTTTTAGCAGGCAGGAAAACTGTCCGTAAAGCTAATTTAAATATATATTTTGCGAAATTCACCTTTACCATTTCTTAAGTGCTTTTTTCTGCCATTCTATTCAAATTATTTTGTCCCCAGAAATAAATAGGGCCATTCATCTGTTAGTTTCGAGTTTATCATATGAAATTAAACATTAAGATGTGCAGTAATTAGAAATCACCTCTCCCTGGAAAATGGGATAATGACAGAGTCCTTGAAATCAGTGGAGATCAAAACTGCATGTTTAGAGCACATTTGTATAAACCTAAGAGGGCGTTCTGATTAGAGATATTGTATGAATGGCAGTACAATTAAAAGTTATATCTAATCTAGTAGAAAGAGTTTATTTTGAGGACTGTGACCTTAGAATTGTATCTTGTAAGTAAAATATCTCAGGCAAAAATTAATGTGGAATGCTCTTTCCTCAAACACATCTTGAGTTCAACCACTTTTCAAGGTAATCACTTAGGGTTAGTAATGATACAAATATAAATGCATACAAAATTATGAGGACAATGCACAATTATATTCATAAAGGATTGTGACAATTGTGAGTTATTTAAATAGTTAGAAAAATTGGTTAAGCTGTACCAACACATGTGGCCAAAAATAGAGGGTAAAGATGAAAAATCTGAAACTATAGTAGTGTCAGCAAATGTCAGAAAGTAGTCTCAGATTTTGGCTTGCAAGTGTCCTTTCTAAGCATAATACCAAAACCAGAAATCATCAGGAAACTGACTCAGCTAACAGGAGATGGAAGTTCTCATTGTCAAAATTTATGTGGAGCAATACATAAGAAGAAAATTTACAGAAACCTAATTGCCATCAATGGTCCCATTCCTGAAAGAAATTGTAAGACAATAGCGGTACTGGATTCAAGACACTGCTCTAGGGACATTATAAACAGGATTTCATAGATAATTATTCTTCTCTCCTAATTTTAAATTAACTCACTTATCTCTCCTAATAGAATTTCTCTCCTCCTCGCTAGCCAATTTGAAAATATTTCTTACATTCATATATAAATTCCTGGGCAGTGGTAGAGAATAAAGGGGGCCTGATTAGCTTTGCTACTAACATCTGTGTTTGGCACCAAACCGCACTGTTGACTACTGGCCCGTAAATTTGCATATGAAAAGAGGATGCAAATAGAAGAAGAGGGGTACTGGAGTTCAACACAGTAAGAGAGGTGTAATTTTAATGTTAATCACAAAATTTTATATTTTACAGGTGTATCTTTTAGCATTCTGAGAATATATCCAACAAGATTATGATTCAAGTAACATAAATTAACAAACTGAAGTGAAAAGGAAAGTGACCAAAGTACATGAAAAGATTTTGTGGGAGAAAAAACATTGTAAGGAAATTAATGCTTCCAATGTAATATTAAAATAAAATCAATAAATCATAAAGAACTGAACTAATACTGCAGAAATATAATAAGAAAACTTAAGGAAAACATTGAACCACACATAGAATGTGGTGGATAGAAACAAGGACATAAAAATTATAGGTGAGAGGAAGCTAGAAATCTGGAAATGGTGACCCAACTTTTAGAGATAACCAGAACTACAGGTGCAGAAGCAACAATCAAACTAGAACAGAATAAAAAAACAGTGATCTTAAAAAGTGCTAAAACTTATAAATGCCAGCAACTCACTGAGATTTCTCAAAATAGATAAAAGTAAATCAACCCCTTTAAAATTGTTCAACAAGTTTGCTTTTCTTGTTTTCAAAAATAAAATAATCTAGAACCATCCAGACAGAAAAAACAGCCATTTAAAAATAAACAAGAAAATGTTACTTATGAGTACACAAAAATCATGTCAGTCAAAGTTTTCTCAACAATGAAATTCAATAACAAAAGACGAATCTAGTTCTTGAACATTAAAAAATTTTTCTAGGCCCTTGAGGAAATAAGTTCAAGACTCAAAAATTTGAAAAGGTGACATAGTGGCACTAATATAACAATATATAAAATACACTTCTCATTTCATTTCACCAGTGATTGAGCAAAAAAAAAAAAAAAACTAGAAGACATCACATGCGCACCTAATTATGTGTTGTCTAAATAATCGTTATATATAATTTTATAAAACTTAACAAAGATTAAATCTGAGAAATGAATTCTGAAAGATGAGATAAAAAGCAAACTACAGAATTAATTTAAAAAAAAAAAAGCAAACTACAAATTTTCCTATAAAAACCAATCTAACAAACTAGGGAATAAAAATCAATTTAGGAAGAGGAAGAGAGTGGGTGACCAGAAAAAAAATGCTCATCTTACACAAGGTAATGGCAACAACTCCCTACTTCCAGATGAAGGGTTGTTTCTGTAAAATCTTTGAAGGACTCCTGCCTACCTTGACCACAGCTTTCTCATGACAAGAGCTTAAGCCAACATCTTAAGACCGTTAGGGTAAGGCCAAGATGATACTGGGGACATCAGCCCTTTCTACGTAACTAGTGCCAGCTGTGGACTATTTCCAGTTTTGTTCTTTTTTAATAAAAATAAGCTATTTCCATAAGTAATTGTAATTAGATTTTCAATAGTAAAATGCAATCTCAACTCTCCAAGGCATCATTAGATCCTTACTAATAAAGATATTTAATTAGCAGATAGAATTTAGCAACTAACACAGTCATAAAATGACTACTAAAAAAGTTTAAAATTTTATGTACACTTCCTTTTTCTAGAAATTTAAAAACTAATGTAAATAAAACATAGTCCATAAAATAAAATACTGAAAGCACTGAGAATAGAAATCATAAGACAAAATAATGAAACAAAATGATAAAGTTATAAAAAATAAAAGCATTAAAACCTTTCAAAAAAAATGAAACTTTGTTGGAGTTCAATATCAATATATCCATTTTTTAGAAAAGGTAAAACATTCATCGTTAGGAACAACTATGACAGGGAATAAAACCACAAATAAAACTTCCACATAGTATATTATTCGCTTACCAAAATCTCCTGAAAAGAAAATAAGATTCAACAAATTAATATTCATAGGGAGACTCAAACAGTGAAATCATGAACTTTTTAAAATTCTGAACACAGGTAGTTTTACAGCAGGTATTTTAGGCTTTTGTGGTCATTCCAATGCTGGGAAAAATCTTCCAGAATATAGGAAATGTTTTGTTAATTTTTGGAAACACTTAAAAATTGTGATATTCAATCTGAAAAATTTAAAAATAAAATTTTAATCTTATTTTACTAATGCATACAGAGGTAAGAGTCTAATAAACAAGTAAAATACTAGAAAATCTGATCTTTGTCATTCAGATGTTCAGGGATTACTGTAAGTACCATTACTATCAGTTAAATTTTGATGTGCATTGAAAAATGTTCCGTGCCAGTTCTCCTAACACAAAAAATGACTGGATTAAACCAAAACTCTGTCTTTCTTCTATGTGCCTCGTGTGTTCTGCTTGTGCAAGATGCATTCTCTCACCTGAGGTCAGGAGGGAAAAGGTTACCAACTTCACTGTCCAACTCATTAATTAAATGTTTTGGGGCTTTTTTTTTGTTTTAATTATTTTTTATTTTTTTATTTCAGCATATTACAGGGGTACAGATGTTTAGCTTACATATATTGCCTTTGCCCCACCCGAGTCAGTTTCAAGTAATTAAATGTTTTTATGTTATCCAAGCCCTCCTTTTTCTTTGATGCTTCTTTGAGCAGAGCAACTTATTTAGTCTTGTTTTGTTTCAGCTTTATCTTCTACTTTGTCCATGGCTTCCTTTTCTGTTTCTCACTTTCTGTTCACTCTGGTCATTCTGTTTTCACAGTGGTGGCTTTCCTCAAAAGTCTGGTAAGCTCTGACTGTCCCTTTACATTTAAAAGTGAGACACTTGAAGTTGATTGGAAGCTTTCTGCAAAGAATTTGTTGATCGAAGGTCTTTACTGCAAGATGAGCTGCAATGACTCTTTCTTAGTGGTATCCTTTAATTTCCTGTTGTGTGGCTAAAAACACCAGATTGTCGCATTTTTCACAGCCCCATCCTCTTCTGTGCTTCTAGTTCAAGTCCTGACGTCTTCTAGGAAATGAAACTTCAGTGTCAGAGGATGTATCAGGTTTAAGATAGCGACGTGGCTGTGAGAAGTCCAAATACAGACTCTTCCACAATCTCCCGTTTTCTGCTCCGCATTTTACTTGTTCCTTCTTCAATCGGTAATTTAGGTCCTCAGGAACAACTCTTTTCTGTGTCAGCCACGCCCCTGCGGGTACTTTGCCATCCATCAGCTAAGTGACAATCCATTCCTCTCGGCGCTGTTCCCTCTCTTGTTGTCTTTGACCTTATGGGCTTTTATGTATTTTGAATTCCTATTTCAGTGAGTTTTCATAAGGAGAGGAGATAAATGTTAGTGATCAATCAACGGTCCATGTCTAACCAGAAGCTTCCGAGTCCAATTAGTGAATCGGGATGATGTAACCCTTAAGAAAAGTATTGACTGTGCAATTTTTTAATACACATGACAAATACAATTGTCATAAATAAAATTTTTTTATGATTTTATGTAATATAATCACAAATTTATCTAGTGTGTATTTATCAATAAACCTGTGAAGGCCAAACACACTTTGTCTTGTGTGGGGCTCTAGAATTTAATCCATCGTATATGAAAATACAGCAGCAAAATTTGGGAAAGAATTATGTTGTGAGGTTTAAGATGACATATTTTAAAATGACTTTTTTTCTTTTTATCGTGTTGTTATTATGAGTTATTTGTTTTCTTATTATTTAATGCTTCGTCCAATAAGTGAAAACAAGAAAAAAATTGCAACTGATTAAACGCTCAACTTAACTCTATTCCATTTCATTGAAAACTTATACATTATAACATACAATTTAGTTTTCAGATACATTTAAGCTCAATATTCATGGCAGGAAAATATAAGTACACGCATTAAAAATTACTATAGTCTTAAAATATTTTTTTCTTAGTCATAGAAACCATATTTTTGCTGAGAGCAAACAGGCTTAGACCTCAGAGGATTTACTTCAGAAGGTAAAAGGCCCACTTAGGAAGCAAAAAGCCACAGTGCTCTAATGGAATTTAAACATAGCAAACCTTTTCTCTCCACACTATCATTAACTGGTCTGAGGCTTTTTTGATGAAGTTTAAAAGGCTTCCTCAGTAAATTCCCACAAGCAAGCCAAAGTAAGGACAATGCGGTATCCTGAATTTTAGAGCTTTGTTTTCTTGTTTGATTTTATACAATAGTGCTGTATTACTTTTAGCCAGTTTATTGTTTTCTGTAACCTGATCCTTGGAATAAAAACAGTATTGCAGTATCTCTTCATACTAAAAGTCAATAAGCAGTGATACAGCAAAGGCAATGTAGCAGACTTTTTAAAAGAAATGCCTGGAATTCACTGACAAATATCTTTTCTCATATTATGTATATAAGAGTGCATAGAAGCCTTACGTATTAGAAGCTCATCACTGGAAACAGCCCAAATGACCACTGACAGCAAAATGGATGAATAAATAGTGCTGTATTTGTAAAAGTAAGAAACATGTAGCAAAGGCAGTCCACAAATTGCTGTTGTATAGAAGACCAAGGCTCAATATCAAATTTATAATATTGAGTGAAAGAACCAAGACAAAAAAGGAAATTTACTATATGATCCAAGTTATATATAGTTTAAAAGTATAAGTAGAAGTAATATATAGAAGTCAGTGTAGTGATTATTTGTAAGGTAATAATTTAGAGAGAGTATAAAGGGGGCTTTTGAGATGCTAGTAATATTCTATTTCTCACTCTTTTTTGGAAGGTCAGGATTATGAGTCACAACTGTTAAGCAAAACAAAAAAATAAATGGCAGATAAAGAGGTTATAGTGGTATAAGCCACACTTCATGATAAACTTTTTTTTTTAATTTCAGGATATTATGGGGGTACAAACATTTTGGTTACAAGTAATGACTTTGCCTCGCCCAAGCCAGGGCATAATAAACTTAATTAGAGATTGTGAGCTGGAACAAATATTGGCTGAGAGTGTAGAACAGAATCCAAATAAAATTACGTATTGTACTCTGATAATTGTCTTGTTTTAGCATATGTGAAATCACAGGACACATTTCAGAAATAAATAGCACTATAACAAACCAGCAGGTGGTACAGATGACACGCCTGTGTACAATACATGGCATATCCATCAATAGATGCTCAAGAAATTGCTGAATATTATTTCATTTTTCTTTAGTTAGAATCAAATGCTTTGTCAGTTTCTCCTAGTAGCATTTAAGTGTTCTTCTGTCATAGTACTGGCACTCTGAATTCAGGAGTCACAGGTGGCTTGTTCTGTGTCCAGAGTGTTGTTCAGTGACCAGCACAGTCCATATGTTTTTTTAAATATTTATGGAATAAATGCAGTAGCATACAACACTAAATTAGGAATCCTCAGGCCTAGAAAAGGGCTTGATGGTAATAGATGTTCAGCTAATATTTGTTGAATTCATTATTTCAAGTAACAACCATCTACTGAGTATTTATTGTCTGTTACAAACTATTCTGGGCTGAATAAGAACTAATATGAGTAAATTAAAAGTGTGTCCCCTAGTAGCATCCCATTCTCCTATTCTCTTCCTTCTTTATCTCATCATTTAACATTTTTCATCGAAAAATAATTATTAAGGATGGAAGTTTTAGAAAACTATAAGATAGCACAAATGTCTTTTGAAAACATCTATGTTTAAAGCTTTTATTCATCTCTAATGCTAGGCAGAATCCTCAACTTTTTCAGGCTTATCTCCCAGTAAAAAAGACAAATTCTGAGGACATAAGTTTTTACAGAATGACTGGGGAAAGATTGAGTGGTCAAGATCCAAATTTGCATTATACAGGTTTTTTTTTTTTTTTTTTCCCCTCGGGAATTCCTCCTAGATAGAAACAGTGTCAATCTCTGCTTGAGAGAAGACATTTTTCGGCAATTTGGGGACGCGTATTTGACTAGGATCTTATATGGGAATTATTGGAAGAAGTAAGAAATTAGGAAAGTAATTATACTAAAAGAGAGGAATGAAAATGATATTTAAAATTCAAATAAGATCTTAGATAATGCAAAAATTTAAATGCAATCATGTCCTAAAGTTTGAAGTTAAAGCTCTCAGCTCTTATTCTCTCACTCAACATTCTTTCTTACATTCATTGAATAAATGTTTGTTGAAGACTTATTAAATAGTCAATATTGCACAAAAGGTTGTGAATAAAACAAGGAATAAAATACAACTCATGGAAGATATAGTCTATGAAAGCTCATAATTCCTCAAGGATCCAAGAAAACTAAAAACCAACTTGCGTATAATTGATACCTGTTACATATATTCAGGTTGTTTTAATACTTTACCCAGGAAAGAGCAATTCACTCTCCTGGTGAAGTTAGGGACACCTTCACACATAGAAAATTTGAAGAGTCCTAAAGACCAAGTAAGAATTCGTAAATCAGACGAGAAAGGGAAGAAAATTTCAGGCAGAAGGAACAATATGTACAAAAGGTCAAAATTCCTGGAAGTGCACAAACTTCTCTGGGAAAAACATCTCATGTGGCTAGAGCAGACTGTAGGCTGGGGAAGGGATAATGAGAATTTGCAGCATATGGAGCTGACAAAGTAGGCTGGGGAAGATTCCAGAGAGTCTTATATGCTGTATGCTTGGCTTAAAAATGGTGTCATGTCTTGAATTGAGCTTGAGAGTGGGCTTCCATTATCAAAAATACTACATGTTCATTGCCTAGAGGTAAACAGTGAATATGTTGAAGTACTTTCTTTAAGCCTATATTCCCAGAACCTGTAAAATGTATTGTTTTTATTTAAAATAAAACACTGGATGATCACGTAGTTTCTCTTTAGTTACATACCTTTTGTTTTATATATTATATTCATGTCAAAACATATGCTTTCATCACATGTTTAAATATCAAAATATGATCCTCTTGTGCTGATAGTCAAGGGTTTTCCTTCAAGCAGGAAAGTGTTATGAATTGGTCTACCTTAGAAAATAGCTCTGGGAGAGATGTGGATGAGTAGAAAGTAGGAACCAGAAATGGAGAAGGAATAAGTATCTCACAAGCAACTCGGACAAAATCATGAAGAGACTAGATGCTGGGGATGAGAGAGAGCAAGGAGTAAGTGGTGAGCAAAGTTTTAACAACGTGGGGACAAACAGAGAACAGGCGTGAGTCCAGATGGAAGAGGCAGCACAGATGGGGACAGGCCAGACAGCACCATCTCTCCCTCCAACCATCACAGAGTTAAATGCACGGCTGAAAAAATACCCCAAAATGCCAAAAAATGAACAAAAATACACTTTTGTGATTATATATCAAAATAAGCCTCTCTATTGTTCTTTTATTGATTTTGAAAATGGCAATAAGATCAACAATATTGTACAATGTCATGAATTAATTTATACTTATTGAATTTCTATTCTTCTGTTGATCCCAGTGCCACTCTGCTTAGAACAAGCACAGGCAACAGGACAGGGGGACTCGGAGGCCCCTTTCTTCATGGGCGTGAGGAGTCCCTTGTTTTGTCAAATGCAACAAACCTCCCATGCTCCTTGACATGTGCAATTAATTGCCGGGAGACATTGTCGTCTTCACCTACTCTCAGCTGCCATAATGCATCTCCCAGAAGACCTGAAATATGCCTTTATATTTAAATTTAGTCCTTGTGATCAGGCTCAACCTGTCACACGCCTGCCATCCTCACCTAATAACAGGCGAGCGTGAGTGAGGACTGAGACTCGTAGTGTATATTCAATACTCGATCCGTTGTGTGAAAATACTGACGTGCCTCCCAGAGCCTGTATCCATGCATACATTTATTTTATCTTATGCCCACTCTCCTTGCCATCTGATGGTTTTCATCACACCCATTGTTTGCTTATTGTCTGCTGTGCTTTAACTCATGCATTGACTTCAAACAGAAAATGATATTATAAAATTTAAAAAGAGACTCCAGCGTTTGATATTCTTTTACCTAAAAATTACAGAAGCCAAAAAAAATTGTCAGGTAGACAGTAGACAGCTAGTCCAGGTGAAATCAATAGTTCCTAACTTGAAAATGCTTACTGGATTTGGAAGAACAAATCATTTAAAATTAGTCAACCTGCCTTAAGACAATTTCCAGAAGCTCAGAAAATGGAGTGTTAGGAGGGTATAATCAGCGTTTGTAAAAATATTCCTGTTAATGACAGATTAAATAAACACTAGTATAACACTGTATGCTTTGTGTTTGACACAGACACTCTGATTTAATTCAAAAATATTCCCATTTTCCAAAACGCCCATTAAATTTCCATGTTGGAAAGTCGTGTTCCTCTGTTTTTCCACCTGGAGATTACATTTGTCTAATGATTTCACTTGTTTATTAATACTGAGTTCAAGAGAAGGGCTAAAGGTGGAAGAGGCGCCTCTTAGCTTTCATGTTTTCCATTTATTTCCTTAAATACTCCGAATAGATTCAAATGTAATGTTCATGAATCTATTTGAATTTAGCTTTTTTCATCTGTATTGCTTTCGTCAGCTCAGATCACAGAAAGCACACGTCACGTTATTTTTTTACTTTAATAAGAATAAAGTAGCTACCACCAAGCAAGTTTATTCAGGTGTTTGTCTCAAATTTCATGTACATTTTCTTTCATTTATTCAATCAACAATGATTTCTTTCTCCTCAAGCATTGATTTGTAAGTGATAATACAAAAATAAAATAGTCAATTGTGGGGATCAGTAGACATTGACACAAAAACCAATTACTGATAATTCCATTTACATCGCAATCATCTCAATTTTATAGCTTGTTGACATTTCAATTAATTGTGAATATTCCTAAAATCTTTCCTGGGAAGTAGCCTCAACTTAAGCAAATTTGATTCTGTAAAATCACAATTTTTTTCCTAAAAAATATTTAATAAGTTTCATGTTAGATGCTTGACCGTTTAGATTTTCCATTCCAATAACAATACGAAGATATGTTTGTTAAGGCTTTATAATTTAAAAATTATTTATTTATTGAACAAGTGGGTTTCCTAGGACACAATGGGAATCCCAGGATACAACAGGAAAACAAATGTATTTCCTTCCTTCTCCTACTCATCTTAACTACTCTCTGAAAATGGAAATTTCCTGCTGCAGAAGCAATTTTGACAGGTTCTTCTACTCTTTTGTTTGCTCTCCGTTTTTGTTCAATGAGAAGGTTCTCATTCCAGAACTCATTAAAGGGTAAATCATGTCTCTTCCAACAGAACAAGCCCTCCAGAGAGGAAGCTTGCAGCAGGAAATGGCTAAATGCATGATTTCTTTCCAATTTCCTGCCTGGATGTGTATTCTTTCCCATTCCTCACTAGGCTGACTTAGGTTGCTCAAGGGTTAAAGGAAGTAGGGAGGGGACATTAATGAGAAAAGAGGTAAAGGGCAGGAATTTTGTTTCTTGGCAGTTATTGGTATTATTTGGTGTTGAATTTCTCTGTACTTTGCAGGTCTTTAAAGCTACCTCTTTCCTGAGCATGTTCTGAGATATTTCTCGTGACCCAAGGGTTGCATTTTCACCTGGCTGGCCATTTATGATTCTCCCATCAGCCTCTGGTTTTGTGATGCTCGATGTACTCAGCCTTTCTCCATTAGAATTCCCTCCTTAACCTTCCTCCTGTCCTTTTTAGGCAAAAATCCCTTGAAACCAGGTCACATGACTCTCATCTCTTGAGAGAACATCCTTTGTTCAGATAAGCTCTGAAATTCAGATTAGTTCTTTTAATTTTGTCATTAGAACAGCTAAACAGCCACACTCTTTCTCTACCTGGAACTGATTTCTATACCCCGTTCCTCTAGGGAACTGCAAGTCAACGTCTTCTTAAACCTCCTTGTTCTTATGTTACAATGAGAAGAAAAGTCCCACTCCAGTCTCCAACATATTTCTTAATGGTCCCAACTTACTTTGTAAGCTAGAGGTTCTGCCACCTCCTTTGTAAGTCCTACTTGGTGTTCCACTGCCTCATTTTGGAATATGGTGTCCATTGGCACTTACTGGGGGGGGCGGGGCGGAAAGGGACAGGTTCTCACCTGAGTTTGAAATAGAGTCTGGTTTCAATAGCTCTGTTGCCTTTACAACACTCCCTTCATAGTGGCCCACCAGAGAGCATTCAGAATGATATTGTTAAAAATACCAGCATATCATTAAAAAAATCATTTTAGTGTTCTCTCCAGTGCAATTTCTGAAAAGGAAAGTTCTTACAAATAGTGTCTCTACACTGATTGGTCTCTAACAGAGTTCCACATGATGATTTAAGTCATCTTCTATAGTTTCATGCTACCAATGACAAAATCCTTACAACCAGGAATGTCTTCACAAATATCTATTCAATAAGGCAGAAATAGGCTTATATTATGTAAATAAAACCTAAGTTACTCACTAACATTAAAGGAAAAAAGTTTTGCATTGTCTATGTTTGGCTCAGCAGGGTCCTGGGAGCTTGCTGCCCCTTGCTGAACTGATGGAAAAGCTAAACAAGTAGCAAATGCAAACAATGGAAGTCAAGGAATCTCATAAATTATGGTAATCTATACAGTAATATACTAAAATATATAAATCACAAAATCACAGAGGCATAAGGAATTTGTAAATTTTCATAAATAAATATTTTATTCACCCAGTTGCTGTCTTAATTCCTCTTTCTGGGCTGCTCTGCTATAACCAAAACACATAGCTCTATAGTTTGACCATCCTATCTGAATGGAATTTCAAGAATTCAAATAAAACAATGGGATTGGAACTGTGTAGCAAGTATTTTTCATAACTTAAGTACACTCAGTTAACTTTCTGGCCACCTTCATTCACTGCTTCATTTTATTTGATATTTTTTTCAGAGCAGGATTGTGGGTCCCAGTGATACAGCCTTATCCAGCTTCATTTCTCCCAGTTCAGTATTTAACTCCATTCTTCCCTTGCCGTCATTTAATAAACTCTTGTTTTTGTTCGCTATTTTTTAATCAAAATGAGGAAGATAAAAAATCCTTGATGATTTTGAGATTAAATGTGAAATTTGGAAATGGCAGGAAATAAAAGGCTCAAAATGGCAATAGAATGCTTTATTTTAGTCTTTGTAGGTGATGTATTTAGGAGATGTTACTGTCAAGCTCAAGGTTCTTTTTTTTTTTTTTTTTTGAGACAGAGTGTCACTTTGTTGCCCTGGCTAGAGTGAGTGCCGTGGCATCAGCCTAGCTCACAGCAACCTCAGACTCCTGGGCTTAAGCGATCCTACTGCCTCAGCCTCCCGAGTAGCTGGGACTACAGGCATGAGCCACCATGCCCGGCTAATTTTTTTGTATATATATTTTTAGTTGGCCAGACAATTTCTTTCTATTTTTGGTAGAGACGGGGTCTCACTCTTGCTCAGGCTGGTCTCGAACTCCTGACCTCGAGCGATCCACCCGCCTCGGCCTCCCAGAGCTAGGATTACAGGCATGAGCCACCACGCCCGGCCCAAGCTCAAGGTTCTTTATCAAATTGTACTTAATACTATATGGCCACATTCATTAAACAATTACCAACTCTTTAATCTGTGTGTGTGTGTGTGTGTGTGTGTGTGTGTTGGCAAACAGAAGTTAGAGAGGAATGAGGAAAGGATGAAGGAAGGGATGGAAAAAATTCTTAAGGGAAACGGAGTCAAAACAAGAAGATGACACATATATAATTAAAATAAAATATGAAAAGTAATGAAGCAGAAATAAATAACATGTGCTTTGGAAGCCAAATGGAAAATCAAATCAACAAAATCATCATGGCCCCTGGGGAAGGTGTCACCATCCATTGACTATATTGCAGGAACTTAAGGATGACATTGAGTAAATGTTGGTGACAGCTGATGTAGCAGGTCTGAAAGATCACAGCTATGATCTGATCCCATATATACGAGAAAGAATCTATATGAAATCAAGAAAATTATAGAGTACTGAGG
This sequence comes from Lemur catta, assembly GCF_020740605.2. Taxonomy (NCBI): domain Eukaryota; kingdom Metazoa; phylum Chordata; class Mammalia; order Primates; family Lemuridae; genus Lemur; species Lemur catta. The sequence continues at coordinate 5,596,585 of NC_059153.1, read as the reverse complement.
ATGAATTCAGTTTGGAGTTCAAAGCCTATAATAAAGTCCTGTTGGACAAACCAACCTGTTGTAGAAAAACCTACATTTTTTTAATGTCAAAAAATGTGGGTCATTTCAGAAGAAAAATAAAAGGGAAATATTTATCACTATCTATTCAACCGTTCAAAAATTTTGCCATGGATGTTCATGAGTTAACCGAATAATAATTCAGTTGGTTGTGGATTTCATATAAGAAATAACTAAAAACTAGTACTATTAAGTATGTACTATGTGCTGTACATTACATGACTCACTCTTGACAATCTATGAAGAATGTAAATTAACATCATTCTGATATTGTAAGGCAGCTAAAGTGTATAAAAACGTTTATATTTTCTGCATTCTGTAGGAATGGCGGTCAGCCGGCAGATTTATTAAAAGTAATTTCTTAGTGAAATTACTTTGTGCTTATAACCTGATGATTTTTAAATGTGACATCTCAGAGATTAGCCATCAAGTCTGTCTAAATACATCTAGATTAAGGCTAGGTATCTATCTATCCATCTTTAGAGAGAGAGAGAGGCTGTTTTGGTATATACCAAAACAATTTACACGGGAACAATTCTAACAAAAAGTATTTGTAAAATGAACACTTGCAAAATGAACTTAGTGCTGATCTCTAGGTAATAATATAAGAAAAACTCTGAAGAATATTTTAGATCAAACTCGAAGATAGTGATGTTAAAATTCAGCGCCAGCACTAACAGTCAATGGGATGGTGGTTTCTCAGAAAGGTATTAGAAATTCATCAGAAAATTCGCCTCCAGTTGTATATGGCTATGTGGTTATGCTCACTCTGCATAAAAAAAAACACGACGGAGCCACAAATGGGCAATGAAATAGAACCAATCCATAAGGGAAGGAAGATGGTGTCAGGAAATCGTAAAATCAGGAACTACTTTAAAATGAAGAATTAAAATGAGAAGGATGAAGAACAGAATTTCAAAAGGAAGGTTGTGAGGCCATGAGTTAGGCAACCTCAGAAGTCTTCACCAATTCCCCAAAGGCAGGAAGATGAGATCCTGTAATGAAGGACTATTGTTCTACTTGCCAGACACCATCCATGCTGCTTCTAGTGACAAAGGACATTTTTTTAGAGCAATTTCCAGGTACAGTGCTTGGTTGGAAACATGGAATCATCTGTGCAGAGAAATTTTCTGCTTCCATAAAGCATATTCTCTGGATGAAGAATATGCAGATATTTAAGTATAAAATAATAATGTGTATTTTTGTGAGGATAAATAAACGAGATGACGGGACTGTGTTGCCCTGGGAGGGAGAAGCAGTAGACACAGTGAATGATCAAAGCGTTCATTTACAGGAGGTGATGTTTGAGCTGAGACCTGAATGATTACAAAGGACCATTTTCCTCAGAGAAGATCTGAGGACAAATCATTCCAGGCAAAGTTTCTCCAGACAGATCAGCACTAGCAGAAAACTGTTTTGCTTATTATATGATTTCAAATCCTCTCTTTTCTAATACAGTCTAGCATTGTTTTTTTATTTTCACCTGAAGTATAAATCCTACAGCCACATATATTTTAAACCAATTTTTAATAAACCTGAGTACATTCAAACTATTATTTCCTGTGATTGGATGCTCTGGTTCAATTAATGAAGGCTGAGATTGCATTAGCCTTTTCAGTAATCATATTGCATTATTGATCCATATTAATGAAGCACTATTTTCAGTATGATTTTTAAAAATAATTTTTACCAGGTAATTAGTTTCATCAACATAGCTTCTTTTCCTGGCACTCTTGGGACTATCTAAAATGAGGAATAGAGCCTTTTGCAATAGAGGTATATTAATAGTTATAATTAACAGCAAGAAACGAATTCAATTGTGGTTATACGAAACTGGCAAAAGTTTTAATTTTCACTCTGCAACTGAATTCTTGATTTTTGTGTCTGCCGGTGGACTTACAATAGCTGGAGGTCGTGAAGAGTCTTTCCGTTTAGAATTCTCTGCCCTCGTGCCGTTCTGACGCGACACTTGCTGCTGTCCCCACGGTTGTCTTCCTTTCAACACTGAGAACGTTCGAGAAGCCGCCTCCCTTAGCAGTAAGCATGTCTGCATGGCTAGAATAGGCCATCCAGCTCTTGCAAAACTCTCACAGATTTTATGAAAACGAAAAGAAACTCTTCTCTTTTTAAAAATTTGATAGTTGTCATCATTTTATCTCTTTCCAACCCCTATCAGACGTGTCCAGCTTCATCATTTTACCATCTCAGAGAGGTTTGTTTCTAATTTTCAATGGTCAGATTTCCTCTCTAACCGATGCACAAACTTCTTTGCTTTGTCCCTTCCCAGGCCTCTGTGTTTTTCTGAGAATAATTTCCCATGAATAAGCTACAGTGGAATTAGACATTAAGAGTGACACTAATATTTATCTTGAGATCAGTAGAATGTGATCTATCCTCCAATATCTTCATCCTCATTGCTTTTCCAGGCTCAGTGGTAGCCCTCAGACCCTTTCATTGTACTTTCCCCTTTTATGTTTGCACATTTACCTTGGTGCGTGCCGATGATTGCAAGTGGAGGATTCCGGTTCTGCACCATAGTGTATTCGTTCAATAGTAAAATCCTATATCCACATTTCATAGGGTAGAAAGTGGATATGATAAAAGTATGTTGGGTGACCAGTGCTTTGAAGATAAAAATTTACGTCTGGTTCTCTACTATGGTCTGTGTGCCCATTTTTATGCCAGTACCATGCTGTTTAGGTTGCTATAGCTTTGTAGTATAATTTGATGTCAGGTCATGTAATTCCTCCAGGTTTGTTCTTTTTGCTCAGGATGGTGTTGGCTATTCTGAGCCTTTTGTGGTTCCACATAATCATTTCAATTGATGCCAAAAAAAATCCATAAAATTCAATGTTCCTTCATGATAAAAACTCTCAAAAAACTGGGTATAGAAAGAACTTACCTCAAAATGATAAAAACTATGTACAGCAGTCTTGCAGCTAGTATGATGCTGAACAAAGAGTAACTGAAAGCCTTTCCTCTAACATCTCTAACACGAAAATGATGCACACTTTCAACCCTTTTATTCAGCACAGTACTGGAAGTCCTAACCAGGGCACTTAGACAAGTTAAAGACATAAAGAGCATCCAAATCAGAAAGGAAAAGGTCGAATTATTCTCGTTGCAGGTGATATGAACTATTAGAACTGATAAACAAATTCAATAAAGCTGCAGGATGTAAAATCAATGTAACATTTCTTTATAACGACAGAAATAATCTAAAAAGAAAAACAAGAAAGTAATCCCATTTACAATAGTCATATATAAAATAAATTACCTAAGAATAAATTTAATGGAAGCAGTGAAAGATCTCTACAGTGAAAACTATAAATCATTGATGAAAGAAATTGAAAAGGACACAAAAAATGGAAAGATATTCCAAGTTCGTGGATAGGATGAATCAATATTGTTAAAATGTCTATACTTCCCAAAGCAATCTACAGATCCAATGCATTCCCTTTCAGAATACCAACAACATTCTCCATAGAAAAGAATTTTAATGGAAAAATTATAATTGTATATATTTATAGGGTGTGTGTGTGTGTATATATATATATATATACGTGAGATATGGTGTTTTGATATATTTTATGGATTGTGGAATGATTATATCAAGTAAATTAACATTCAGCACCTCACCTACTTATCTTTTTGTGCTAGGAATATTAAAAATCATTTGTAAGCAATTTTGATACATACCATACATTATTATTAACCATAGTCACCATGCAGTTCAATAGGTCACTAAAACTTATTCTTCCTGTCAATCTGTCATTTTTATACTCCACAAATTATACCTTTTTAGTAGATTTTCCAGTCATTTATTCCTACCAGCCTGTGCTATTATTGTAGCCCCATATTTCACACAATTAAAACATGTACCAGTGAAATGAGTGATTTATTTTCAAAAGTCTGGGCTGCATTTTGAAAGGGTTCATATGAACTAGAAGAATATACTCAAATCTGAATGTAAGAAGCGAGTGCATTTCTAGTCCGTCATTGAACTGGCTAAAAAATTGTGAGTTGTTTTCTATACTATGACATTATAAAGAAAATTTTCTTTTCTTCTACTTCTGTTTTATTCCCAGAAAGTTTATTACTAAAGAAAAGAGGAACACGCAATAATTAAAGAAATAATATGCCCCTTAATTTTGATACAGAAAAGCAATTTTGATCAATCATTTTAATGCATGATGTAGACATTTCCTCGATTTAAATAAATGGCTCATATTCACTGGACTTTAAATACAAAAGATATACTGAATTTGAATAAGAACTGGCAGAGGGAAAAGTACATTTTAATATCAAGTTGACAAGTGGAACTTTCTAAATCTTTTGTCTAAGGGAGCTCCAGTTAGAACTCTGGGTTCTGAAGCTAGACTGGGTTCAAATCCGACACCATCCTGTGCCGGGGTGTGACCAGGGAAGCTCACTTAGCTTCTCTGCATGTTTCTTTCTCTGTAACTATTGTGTTAACAATTAAAGTGGTTCATAAATGAAGTGTGTCAGGCGCATAGTGTACACTCGATGAGTGTTTATTGCGAGGGAAGACAGAAGTGTGTGTGCGTGTGCATGTGCGTGTGTGTGTTTCCAACTGTGTGTCTCTGTGTCTGTCTAGTAAGAATAGGGCAGGCGAAATAATAAGTATCCAGAATCCCTTTCGCATCTTCCAGTGCATGAACAAATATTACTTAACTCATCATGTATATTTAGAGGAAGGATGGTTCTTTCTGGGCATATAAGCCCAGGAGCGGTGACAATCTTGACGCACTAAGATAAATACCCATTACATATGTATAAGTGCCCTGCATTTTTTTTCCAGAAGAGTGCTATTTCAAATGATTAAAACGTGTTTCAGGAACTTTGAGGTCCAATAATAAGAGAGATTGTGTATAGTTTTAAATAGTATTAAACAAAAGAAACCAAATTTTGCGAAGCATTTTGCTTTTGTTGTCAAGAATAAAGGCAAAGAAAAATTTTTGTTTGCTTTAGCAATGCCAATTTTTGGTTTATATGATGTGGAGAATATCATTAAAGGTTCAAAGTTGGAGTAATTTTGTACATTATGAAAAGTGTCTTTCATATTACAATGTAAAAATATTAAAGTGATATCAAGCAAGTATTTCTCTTTGTTCAAAATTCACTATCTAAATATTACCTTCTGAACTGTCTGTTGGAAGCTATTAAGATTTCAATGTTAAGTTCAAATAGTAAGTTTGATTTTCTCTAAATATGTTTAGGTAACAAAACAATGTGTTATATAATGATTTTTTAAGTTAAGAATGAATATTTCTTTAAAAATAACTTTTATTATGAAACTTATTTACCCTCTAACATTGAGGATTGGTTCTTTTTTAAAAAGCTTCAATTCTTTGGGAGGAAAGTCATTGCAATACATCACACATAGTAATTTAAACTGCAGTAAATATTTGTACATTTTATGGAATCTTCTTATGAAGATATTTAAACTCAATAGTGAATATATTATGGAATATATGGATACTCATTGTCTTATTTTACAATTGCATGTGTCTCCAGAAATCCCTCTGCTGATTAAATTTATAAAGCAACAGCTCAGTAGTTTAAATGTAGCAAGTTATTTATATTCCAAAAAGCCAAACGACAGTGGCAGCAACCACATAATTGATGAGTTAAATGAGTTTTATGTCCACAAAACAATTTTAAAGCTGAGTAACCCAAATTTATTAGCCATATCCAGATGGATTATAAAGTCAATATAGTGCTGTTTATGTATCAAGTCAGAGAAAATTATTAAGGATGATTTCAGCCATGGAGGGCTAGGGTGGGGGACCTTTGTTAAATTTTGAGGCTATAATTCAAGGAAATTTTCGTAGCTACTAAGCTAGTGTAACAAATAAGATAACTGTGCTATAATAGACTTTAGCTGAATTATTTTCTTGATGTAAAAAATGTACAACTGGAGTTTAAGTAGCAGCTCCATAAAATATTTCAAAATATACTGCTGGAAAGAAGTATTTTACTCAGACTTATTAGCAAATAAGGCTTCATAGTCATGGAACGTGTAAAAAACACATCTCAATCGATATTTTGATACAACTAAAATAGAAATGAGCTACTGGCAAGTCGCTTAAAAAGCTATTCTGTTTTAGCACCATTTTATCATAGGAAATTGGAAAGATATTTTTTTTCTGTATGAGAAAACATTGAATGGCTTCAGACGAAGATAATAAGATGCCTCTTGGTCATTAACAATTATCATATAAGTGTGAATATAATTGGAGAACTTTAGAATATATTAAAGACATATAAAGGGAATATTAACAATACGTCTGTTCACAGGCACTGAGGTATTTTACTCTAGCATTAAATTATGTTAGATAGAATACAGTGGTCCCAGCCCCCAAACCTTAAATTATTTACAGTGTAATTTTGGACAAGATCCATAAGTCTTCGAGACTAAGTATATTCAAGCATCCTTTACCTCATACACACCTGCATTTCCAACTAGTATATAATTGTCAAGAAATCAGCATATTTGTGCCAATTTCCTTTACCCCTAAATCCCACAAGGACAAGGCATATGGGCCCAGATGGATCTCTGCACCTACCGTGAGTTGTGTTTCAGGAAAGGAACCCCAAGCATATGGAAAGCAAATATTGTATAATGGGTCATATACATGCCTTGCTTATACTCTGGGGAGAGGAATTATCTTTATTACACCAGACAGTATAGATTTGTCCCCCTTCGCTCTAGAAAGAAATACATCTGTCTTCAAAGGCGTGTCATTATACAAACAGCCTTAAAAAGATACCCAGAATAAAATGTCCCCCAATGCCTCACTGCACAATATGCAGAAATGTGAGAGAACTATAGAAAATTGTCTCCTAACAGTAAGAAGCACCATTCGTTTATTCAGAAAGATTTTGGAGTAATACACACTAGAATCCTAGGAATTGAGAATATCGTGATGAATAAGATAGGCTAGGTCCCTGCTCTCAGGGAGCTAAAATCCTAATAAAAAAGTAAACAACTGAGAAAATTTCAAGAAGTGATCAGATTAAAGATACAGAAAGAAACTGGGTCTCTGTGAGACAGTAATATATGACAGATAACATGATCAGGGGAGACATCTTTAAGATTACATTTGAGTCATGGCCTAAATTATAAGATCTAGGGAAAGAGAATTCACTGTAGATAGAAAAGTGAGTAGAACGACTCTGAAATTTGAATAAAACAAAGATGAATTGCAATAAATTTGAATATTTCAAAAATTTGACTTTATGGACAAATTCCTATAAAACTATCTTACCTCTTACACAAAAAAATATATAGCTCTAGCTTTCAAAGAGATGGATTTATTTTTATAAATGCTTTTCCACAGATGAAATATGTTTGACAGGCAACTTATATCTATAATCAACAAATACATCTGAGAATTCTAGTATTATATGAAGCTCTAAAACTAAAAAGGAATGAAACATAAGGTAGACGTCATTAAAATTAAAAACGTCTGCTCTACAAAAGGTAAGGGTCAAAAAATGGGAAGACAAGGTACAGACTGAAAAAAACATTTGCAAAAGACCCATCTGATAGCAGACTGTTATCCAAAATCCACATGAAGCTGTGTGCTCCTGCCCCTAAGACCTTCCAGTGGGACAAGATGTGGAGGTGCAAGACAGTGATACTGACCTGACCCTGTTTAGGCCTAAGCTAATGTGTATCGTTGTGTCTTTGTTTTCAACAAAAAAGTTTAAAAAGTAAAATGAAAATAAAAATTTTTAAAACTTTAAAAAAGTTGATAGAAGAAGGATACAAAGAAAAAATATTTTTGTACAGTTTTGCGGTGTGTGTGTTTGAAGCTAAGTGTTACCACAAAGGAGTAAAGAAGTTAAAAAAATTAAAAACTTTATAAAGTAAAAAAGTTACAGTCAGCGAAGGTTAATTGATTCCTTGAGAAAGAAAAGTATTGTTATTATAAATTCAGTGTAGCCTAAGTGTAATGTTTAAAAGTCCTCATGTTCACTCACCACTCACCCACCCAAAGCAACTTCCAGTCCTGCTACTGCTAACTCCATGCATGGTGAGTGCCCTGGACAGGTGTACCATTTTTTATCTTTTATGCCATATTTTAACTGTATGTTTTCTAGGTTTAAATATGTTTAGATACACAAATACTCCCCATTGTGTTACAATTGCCTACCGAATCCAATGCGGTAACATGCTATGCAGGTTTGTAGCCTAGGAGCCATGGGCCGTATCACATAGCCTAGGTGTGTAGAAAGCTAGACTTGTATAAATACAATTTATGATGGTCACATGAGGAAATCATCTAACGACACGTTTCTCAGAACATATCCCCGTTAAGTGATACATACCTGCACGTAAATATTAAAAGAACTAAAATATTAGTGAAAAAAGACTTTCAAGAAGGAAGAGGTAGTCACTTTGTTTTGCATACTATTGACAGCTCATAAGTCGTAATTAAAATAATCAGCAATTCCTCCCTGTGTCTGTAATCAAAAACGCCTTCCACAGAAAGGCTGAGAAGGTTCTACTAGTGTGCATTGGGCAAGGAACGGGGATGTCCAGTGAGGTCATGAATATGCAATCAGTTCTTTTATTTTAAACTGTTATGATGCAGCTCAAATGTCATCCTCTTTCTGAAGCCTTAGCTCTTCAGACTGAGAAATACATTCAGACTTTTATTTTAGCGCAGACCCTATTTGGCGTTCATAAGGGATCACTTGCAGATGTTGAGCAGAATCTTTGCTAAGTCGAATTGAATTGAAAGGCAACAGTCAATTGTATTGAATTTATTAGTTAGCCATATCATAAATAAGGGAGTCAGCCTATTCTTAGGAAGACTAGATTCATTGATAACTCATAATACTCTAACGCTATGTCAACTGCTCCACGTATTTTGTGAAAAACATAGCACCACGTGTAGACACGCATTCAAATGCAAGGGTATTAGTTAAATCCATAATGATAAGGTTTTCTAAAGATCATGTATTATTTGGAAGCTATTTATGCTGTCAAAGCAAAGCTGCAGGAAACTGTTTTCACACTGCTTAGCAATGTTAAAAATATAGTACGTGTGGGGGTGAGTGTGTAAAAACCTTTAAATAATAACATTTTACCTAAACTTTATTCTAGCTAGTATTAAAACTTAAAGTAAAATTCAATACAGCACTGCAAGCAACTTTCCCTGCCATGAAGGCTTCTCAAAAAATGCAAAAAGAGTGGATGTTACTGTTCTCACCACAAAAATGATAACTATATGAAGAATGCATTTGTTAATTAACCAAATGTAATCATTCCACAATCCACATATATGTCCTTCAGGATATCACATTGTATGCAATAAATACAATTTTATCTGTCAATTTAAAAGGACGTACTTGCTCTAAAACCTTTCTTTTTTTTAATTTGGTTCTCTAGAATAATCTTTGATGGGGGTGCATGTTCTCACCTCTTTTGGATGATAAAATATAAACCTATGAAGATACATGGTTTTGTTCATGTTCTATTTTGATTTGCAATAATACTTTTATGGCAAAACCAAGGGATGCATACAAAGTGAAAATAAATACAGTTTTCATTTGCTTACCATGTTTTCTGTACGTGTCTCAACAAAGCTCTGTGAAAGTGTAACACTTGATGCATACGAATCTCAAGTAACCAAAACCATCCCTTTGATTTAAAGAAACTCATCTCCCTATTTCTACTCTTTATATCATTTTTAGCTTACTATATTTTTATATCTTGCGTAAAACTTTAAGAATGGCTTGCTTGTAAAGGAGATTTAAAATGACTGCAAAACATGTCTTTAGACAATCCAGGGAAATATTGTGATGGATGTGTGTACATCTTGATACAGTTTCTTCTGCAAAATACCTGTGCTCTGTGCTTTCATTTACTAGCTAATTATATCTGAGTTATGATCTAGTTTGAAAAATATCAAAAATAATATGTACTTAAAAATACCTGTTATTAAAAGTTGAGGACCTTGTCAATCAAAAAAAATACAAATGAATCAAATAATGGTTTACAGATCCTAATTCAATTCTGAAACACGGCACTCTGATCGAGGTTTGAGGACCCTGATTTACTAGAAAGAAATGCTGGGATGCACAATAATTTGAGTCATTTTTAGTTCGATTCCACTCTCCCCTCTGTCCCCTGTGACATAACACTCCTCTCTGTAGCCAAAGTCCTCCACCTTCTCAGTCCTCTCTTTCCAGTATGTCTTCTTGGACCCATTCAGTGTGACTTTTGTCCCCACACTCCCTGAAAAGGTAACTAACTGTTTCCACTCTGCCAAGTCCAGATGCCATTTTTTGTGTCTCCTCCTCTGATGCATCAGCAGTTCTGAAGCCTTGTCTGCTTGGATTCCAAACCCACATTGCTCTGCTCTTCTTCCCTTACCCACCTACCTGCCCCTTTTCATTCTCTTTCATTGGTCCCCCTCATCTCCAACGTTGGAATGCCCCAGCAATTAGTCTTTAGCTTCTTGTCTTTTCTGTCTTTCTTCAATCCCTTGGTGATATTCATCTAGTCTTATCGTTTTAAATAGCACTTTATCCTAATGCCTTCTGTGTTTATGCCCCCGCTCCAGAATTCTCTCCTGAACTCTAGATTCATGTTCAACTGCCTAATTGGTGTTTCTGCTTTATTCTCTTACAAACATTTTAAACTTAAACTTATTTTATTTTATTTTATTTTTTTTTTTTGAGACAGAGTCTTACTCTGTTGCCTGGGCTAGAGTGCCGTGGCGTCAGCCTAGACAGCAACCTCAGACTCCTGGGCTTCAGCGATCCTACTGCCTCGGCCTCCCCAGTAGCTGGGACTACAGGCATGTGCCACTAAACTTCACCTTCTTAAAACTGGATTTTCAATCACTAAATCCTTGCCCCTCCCCGCACACACCCCGAAACCAAAACTGTTTCTTCCCATAATCTCGCCATTTCATTCACAGCAATCACATCCTCTCACTTGCTCAAACTAAGAGGTTGGGTGGCTCTTACTGTCTCTTTTTCTTTCCACCTCATTTTCAATTTCCAGCAAACCTGTTCGTGTGTTCTTCAAAATATAGTCCAAATTCTACCAGTATTTACCACCTCCACTGTTACTTCTCGGGCCCAAACCACCAGTATCTCTTCTATAGATTATTGTAAATGTTTTGTAACTAGTCTCTCTGTCTCTGCCCTGGCCACACTTTAATCTGCTCTCCCACACAGGAGTAAGATAATCCTGTTTAAATTTAAGTTACAAAACGTAAAGCCCTTTAGAGGGTCTCTATTTCACTCAGAATAAATTTCAAAGACTTTGGAGTAGTTTATAAGAGAATACAAGATGACCACTCTACCCACCACCATCAATCAACACCTATCTGACTTAATCACCTCTTAAAAGGCATTTGGACAAACTCATCTCCCTGTTTTTTTCAGGTCACACCAGGTATGCTTCTGACTCATTCTTCCTCCTTCTGGAATTCTCCTGCCCTGGGTGCTATATGGCTTGACACTCACCTTCTCCAGATCTTTACTCAAATGACATTTGAGTTCGCGAATCCTTTCTTTGCCACCCTCTTTAAAACAGCACTTTGCTCTTTCCCTTGTTTTATTTTTTCTTCATAGCACCATACCATCTGACACTTGATTTATTTTATTTAAATATTTTGTTATTCTCCGTATCACTCTACCAAACTTTAAGCCCACAAAAAGACATCTATGTCTGCAAAATTGTGATTTTTTTAAACATTTCAAGCGCATCATTTTTTTTGGTTGTTATTACTACATTATTTGATTTCAGTAATTAGAAAAGCAGACTTTTTCACCTCGTTACTGGACCACTATTAATTTTTTTCTTTTATACTTTTATACTTCTTAAAATTAAGAAAAATTAAAGTTTTAATATGGAAATGGAATATATTATTTTATAAATTTGAAACTAATAGGTTTCGTAATGTCTTAAAATACATAGAAAAGATATATTGGAAATGAAAATTACTTTGTCTGTGAAATGCTTTGTTTATATAGTTGACAGTTTTCATAAAATCATAGAATCGTCCTTGCTCCTTGAGAACCTGTATATACTATATCTTCTGCCACATACTGTTGACACAGTGTAAGTGAAAGAGAATAACTTCTAAGTTTGCCTGGATACATTTTAAAAGAAGGCTTTTCCAGATTCAAATTACTTATTCTAAATAAGCCCATTCCCTGCTCTTATAAACAATCTCAATTAATGATTTGAAAGTACAATTATGACACAGTAGAAGCGAAAATCACCTAACAGCATAATTATTTGTAAAAGGCACTGTGAGGATAACGTAGGTTAAATAGCTGGCTGGTCTCCCTGTTCCTCCTGTCCAGCGTGTCACCAGCATGTCACATTTCTCCTCGTTTGTGAAAGGTGAGACAGTTGGACTTTCCATTGTATGGAACAGACTCTGATGTTGGAAGTTGCATCCACTTTTGCACAGATGATGTGTTTAATGGTGCACAACATGAGACAGTTGCTTGGAATCAGCATGGATAACAAAGAAAATCATAACAAAAAAGCAATCGGAAACAAAGATTGAAGCACTATAAATTTTAGTGCCTCAGTTATTGACAAAGAACTGAAAGTATTATTGCCAGAATAATATGTTATTCAGGTGACATGCAAAAGCAGAGAAAGAATAATATCAAGATATGAATGAAAGCTGCCCAGTATAAATGTAGAAGATATTTGAGTGAAAATCCCAAACATTTAAGCAAATGTGATATAGGTGAAGAGGGAATAAGACCTGAGACCTATCCGTTGTTACATTCTTTTACTCACTTGCATGCTTCCACAGGGATAGAATACAACATTTTTAAATATTATAAGAATAAAATCAATTATAGAGAAAAAGTATTGTTTAGGAACATAAATAATGAATGTTGCTTTGGGGACATTTTTGTCTCCCTATAGGAAGTTAGAGGGTGACATTAATATTTATTTTTATATTAACATTTATTATATTAATATTCATTTCTCTCCATTCTTGTGTCTAATTAGATCTGATCAACTGTGCATGATTGATTGTCTTTGATTAACAATGTCTCAGTTTCCTTAACTATAAATACTTATAATAACCTTCTGCTATAAAGGAATATTTTACTACTGACTAACAGCCAAAAAATATCCCAAGAAAATTGCTCTACCAAAGTAGAAGTCAAAATGCTAGGTTAAAATATGTATTGAATAATTCTGTATGAGTATTGCTGATATTTCTCTGCAGTCAGTATGATTTAATTTTATTCTATACTAAGGAGACTTCTCAGAATACTATTAAAACTTCTAGTATTTTCTGGAATTTTTATTCTCTCTTATAGTTAGGCTACAATTTTATTTAATGTATAGTAAAGGCTGAGTTGTTTCCAAAATCAGAAATTGGAGCAAAACATACATTTAATGTCTAATACAACCCATTAGTAAAGAAAAAATTATAGACACAAAACTATAACAATTTCCCTGTACACTAATTGCAATTCTGCTCACCTATCCCTGCTACGATTATACCACAATCCAGGAGAGAAAATCACAACTGGAATGAGAAAAGAGAATTAATTTCAACACTGAGATGAATCAGATGTTACAGTTATTTGACATTTTAATAAAAATACCTCAACAAGTAATTACAAATTCTCTTGAAATGAATTCAAGAAATGTGAAATTTCAACAATGAAATGGAAATTACTGACAGAAAAACAAATAGAAATTAAAGAATTGCTGCAATACAATATGATATCATACAATACAATAAATAAAAAACTTCCCTTGATGGGTTCAATAAGAGAGTTTAGGTGACTGAGAATACAATCACTGAACTCGTAGGACAGATGAATAGAATTTAGCCAATCCAAATGGATAAAAAACAGGTTAAGGAAATAAATCAATAGATCTTCAGAAACCTGTGGGATAACAGTAAAAGATCCGACTTTCCTATAATTAGAGTCCAAAAATGTATGGAGAAGAAGAATGGGTCTAAAAGAGAGTTTAAAGAAATAATGGCTGAAAACTTCCCAAATTTGGCTAAAAAGAAATAAACTTCTAGTCTTAAGAAGATGAGCAAACTCCAAATAGGAAACACTCAAAGAAATCCAGGAAAGGACATAGTATAATGAAACTTTTAAAAGCGTAAAGAAAAAGAAAAAAAATCTTGAAAGCGCCCAGTGAGAATGTCACATTGCTATAGGAGAAAACAATTAAAATGACAGTAGATTTCTCAAATGAAAACATGAGGGCCAGAAAGAATTGGTCCAACATTTTTCAAATATTGAATTTAAAATACTATCAACTGGAAATTCTATATTCAATGACACTTTCCTTCAGGAGAAAAGAAGAAATAAAGTTCAGTTGCAAGAGTGATTTTAAAATTCTTTGCATTTTTATAATAGAAAAATTAAACTCTCTCCTTGTTTCTCTTCCAGATTCCGGACTATGACAAGGAAACTTTGTCTTTTACATAATGATCAAAAAAGATGTGTGAAGTTCTTTTCCTAAACAAAAGTTTTATTGATACATGAAATTATTCATGCCTCATCCGTGCAATGAGTTTTTGCATAATTTTGCTGCTATTTGTGGTAACAGGCAACTCAGAATCTCGGTGGCTTAGAACAATAGCCACTTACGTCCCATTCGCGATAGATATTCATGGTTGTGGAGAGACGCCGCCATTGCTGAAAGGAATTCTCATTCCAGAATCCAGGCAGAGGGGCAGTAACTGTCTAGGACATGTTGTTCTTATGACAGATGATGGCAGAACCATGCTGTAATTCTTAAAGATTTTCTTCAGAAAATGCTATGACACGTGTGTTCATATTCCATTGGTTGAAATAGAACACGTGACCAAGCTCCATGTCCATGGGACAAGGTAATGTGCTTCTCCCATGAGAGGCACTGAAAGTCTGATCAGTGGGTAGGAATATGAAATTTTTATATTAGAAGGGGAAATGAGTGTTGGAACAATAATAAATTTACCATACTGTAGTAAAAATTTTGCAGAATTCCTTCTTCCCCAGTGATTATTAATTATTTTATATAACTGACATTCTTTGGACTCAATATGTAGTCACAGAGCTCCAAAGAGCAATCTTTCTGGCATTTATCAGAGGGAATTCAATTGAACAGTGATCACATATATTCTTCAGAGAAAATTAACAGAATCGAATAAATCTGAGAGCTACCAGTCAAAAAATATTTGTTGTTACATTGGAAAATCTTTGCTGTATATGTTTTGGAAGTGATATCTCGAATATCCTACTTTCATTTCTACATTGACCACTTAAAATCTCTGAGCATCTTAGTCATGAAGCCTCTGTCATGTATACCACAAAGGTATACACACACATACACACACACACACACATACACACACAAACACATTTAGCATTTTACAGAGTATTGGTATGAGTTCTATCAACCATTAAGTCAAACAAACTTTATGGCAATCATATGATGTAAATCAATTAATCTAGAAAGAAATAAAAATGTAAGAGGTTAAAAAAAAGATTAGAAATCATTCTGCAGTTACAGTCTATTAAAAATTGTGATGAGTCCGTGTGTCGCCAGTGGGTAATACGTCTGAAATCAACCAGCCTTGTTGACCATCACCAGGAATTCCCTTTGGATCAATGGGAATTCTATTCAGTCGTTGCTGAGCCAGTGTGACGTGAGCTCCTATCATTGGAATGCTCTGTAAAGAGGAAAAAACACAAGAAATGACCCCAGTGAAGTTAAATGACTTCCTAAGTCACCAAACACAAGCAAGGTGGAGAACTGAAAATAGATTCCAGGTAGCCATGGCCATAACTGCACCACTAAACCACACACTGCTTTTGACAAAAGCCTTAGAACGATTAATAAGCTTATGGGTTTAAGTGTACAAGAGAAACTTCCTCTATAGACCAATGATAATAGGTGGATTCTCATTTTATCTTAACATCTGAGCAAACCACAGATAAATATATTAAAATCACATTATCCCAGATGAGAAAAAGCTTTCAAAAATAAAAGATTTGTTTCTGACTTTTCCTTCAACAGGTTGCAACAGAACAAACTTCTAGAGTTCTTAGCTTCCATACTGATATTCCTGATAGCATTTGATTTGGCATGTAGACAAATAGATCTCTCTGCTCAGGCGCTTTAATGTAACACACCTGGGATGTTATTTGGCACTTACTGGTGTTCAATTCATGCTTCGTCATGCCACAACAAACATACTAAACTATCACTGATCTATGAAACTTTTTAGAAAATATATCGCACTGCAAATATTAGGACACTCCTCACATGTGGAAAATAAAACACATGTGGCTTGTTTGTTTAGTCTTATTCACTCTAACTTTTCTCATGTGCTGTGTCTGCTCTTATCTTGCAGTCGACCAGCAACTTCGAACACTGAACTGACATCAACTAAGGGCTAAACATCACCCCTGAAATACAAATGCTCACTTATAATTTTCAGCAGGATAGTTGATAATAGTGAATTTTATGAATTTCCTTTCAAGGTTTTTTTTTTAATATGCCACTATAATAATTTTGCTTTTAACTCCTCTTTGAGTAATTATTCCATTCCTCACTAACTGACTCATTAAAAATGCTTAAATAAATATGTAACCCGAATTTTCTATTTTGAAATGTCAAAGTCTTTTTCCACTTACTGACTTAAATATTTTTTTTAATGATGGCTACTTCTGGGTAGATCTTAACGCATTTTTTAAGTGCATTATCTCCTGTTTGTGGCTACATGCCCTTGTATTTTAATATTTCATTTCCTTAGGAAATATGCTTTGCTCGTGACCTTTGTATTATAAGATTCTGAAAGCCCAAAAATATTTTTAGCTCTCTTTTAAAACTGATATCTATTTTTGTTTATTACTCATTTTTTTTTTTAGTAAGAACAAAGCAGGAAAAAAAAAAAAAACATGCTTCCCCAGCTGATTATAATTAAAGTGAGAAAAATGAGATTTGGTTCAGATGTTTGTATCGGGACACTGGATTTTATTTTGAGGGGCTTTTGCCTGTCGAGTCTGCTGGCCATGCTGGCCCTGTGGAAGGGAGATGGTGGAGACTCTCATATTTGGATTCCATTAGTGTTCAAATTGTAAAACTAGCACCCCCCCATGCTGATTTGAAGTTTGCTGAGCAGAATTTCAATGATAAACTGGCTTCCCACACTGAGTATTTGTGAATTCATAAAACGACGCATCATTTCTTGTGAGCTCAACAATCTGTGACCACCTTGAAAGAGGAATTCTTTCTCAGGGTGATTATCAAACCAGAATTTTGTGTCTCTCAGACAAAATTATACTTCAAGGCAAATGCTACCATGTGCAAATATTCCGTATATTATCTGTGATGGCATGTTCTTCATTTAAAGCATCTATCGATGAAATTACTACCATGGCCAGTCTAGTGAAAAGAGCTGAATGACCACCTCTATATTACTGTTCTGCACTACGTAGAATATTCTTTAAAATAAGAATATTTTGTTTTGCAGCACCAAAATCTTCCTATGTACCTGCGATTTCTCATAATTTATCTGACTTAATTATTATGAAAATACTTCAAAGTCTGTATAAATAAAGAAACTGGAGCTCAGAAAGGTTGAATACTATGTCAACATCACGCCCTGAGGGTCAGAAGTCGCCGTGAGTCCAAGTACCAAACCAAATCCAAAATGGCTGGCAAATGTTTTGAGTAAAGGAGGCACTGGGGTGAAAGTTCACAAGCTCCCAAGAAAACAACTGTGGGGTACAACAATGAGGAACACGTAAGAGTATTCGAGAACATCCTATTCTAGTTCTTGCTTCTGACCCCTACATACGAACGTATGAACAAAGTGAGAATCATATGTGCAGGTTTTTCAGTTCTTCTTGTCACCATATCCAATTGTAATAAAAATTTTATTGTCATTCTCTGCTGTTTATTTTACTGGAATATTGTTTTGGTCAACATATTCTGAAGCAATTTTATTCAAACTAGAATTGTTGAACAAATTTAACACACCACATCCATCTCACCATAGAAATTACCTAGTTATGCTGAGGGTCCAGGTGAAAAGTGGACCAAGTGTTCAAGTATCTCCCGTGATCGAGCTTTGATTGCAAGTTCCAGCGAGAAGAGCAGAGGTGACATATGTAAATTAGTAAGTGTGTGTGTACACGTGTGTGTACATAGGTGTGACTCTAGGGCAGTGATGAATGGCTTGCTTTGACCTGGTGGTATCGGATAAAAGGCAACAGGTGGGATTAGAGAATCTTACATCAAAAGTCAAATGACATGTTTAAATCCATGTTCTGAAACTATTTGGCTTAAAAACATATCATTTCGTCTTTGATCCTCACTTTTCTCTTATGATGTAAAATGCAAATATTGAAATAATTCTATAGGCTCAAATATTTGCAATAAATACAAATTAGAAATTATTTTTAAATGAAGGATTCCTAATGCCTATTTCAGTCATTTTGATCACATTATTACTTAACAACATTGTTCAGTGATGTTAACAAAACAATGTATTAAATGCCAGGGAAATAATAGATAATGATTTATCATCTTTTAAATATAAATTCCCCAAAAGAAAATATGGGAAAGGGGAAGAAACATAAAATTGGAAAGCAACTGTTAATTATGCGTTGACAATAAATAACTAAAGCTTTCCAATAAATAATGAGGAAGCATGTGGAAGAAAACTCCCCAAGAGAAAAGCAAAGATAAGCCATTCCTTGTAGCAAAGGTAAAAAGAGAATATTTCAAAACTAAAACTACTGGATGAAATTCCTGTTACGGTAATTGTATCAGGATAAAGTGGAGGGGTGTGTGTGTGTATGTATTTTTTTAATTGTGGTGATAACAAAGGACTGAATTTCTGCTCTTTGGGATTAACTAGTTACATTTAATCTTATTAAAAGTTAACCAGACCACTCATCTGTATACAGCAGCTGTGGGCTTAATATTCTTCTGGGCTTCATTAAGACATGAGCTGATTTTTGTAAAGAGAATTGAAATAGAACTGCTCTCCAGAAAAAAAAAAAAAAAAAAAAAAAACTCAAGAGTGCTAAAAATGGAGACCAGTGTATTATATATTAAAGAGAAGCAATAACAAGAAAGCCAGTGAGCTTCAGAGGCAAAGGATGTTTTCTACTGCAGGAGTTAAGCTGCATGACTAAAACCCACTGTATCCTTGCTTGCAAAACCAATATAATTTAAGATAAAATAATGATTTTTTTTTCTGAAATATATGTCATCTTTATTTTTTTTTTGCTAAACTAAAGGTAAATTTTGTTTTAGTGTTGAATGTTACAGTTTTTTGTAAGCAGCCGATTATGAGGCATCATGATCTTCCACTACACTAGTTAAAAAACATCTATTGAGTTAGTATCGAATACAGTACTGAGATCCAAATTGCCTGTCCAACACATACAGCTCGGAAACCTTACTTTTCTGGGCTTGTCTCCTGCTGCATACTGCTGGCTAGAACTCGGGTTTCCCTCTCGGACCTCCCTTATTCCTAAGTAACCATCCTCAGAGTACCACCAAAGGCATGGCCCCCCAACCACTCACCTCCATAGAACAATGACTCTCCTCTGTGATTCTGTTAATCACGGCCAGTACTAAAATTCACAATTTGATATTCTGATTCTTCCAGTATTTTCTCCTTGAATGTTATTGCATTTTCTCTCCTTTTCTTTTGCTGAAGCTTCCAAATGCTTGGAGTCTGTTGTTTTTGTAGTCTGTGTTTGGATATATTTAGTGGTTTTTGGTATCATTATTTTTCTCCTTGCTATTCCGTTTTAGGTTTACTTGATATGGTTAAAGATTGTGGTCTTTGTGACTGTAATATACACATATGTGTGTGAGTAAAAGCATATATTTATTGCAGATTTCTTTGTTCTCTGATTTTTAAGTAAAATTTTTCCTACATGCTATTTGCAGTGCTGTGAAAAGTCTTGTAATCCCTATTTGTCAAAAAATGTTTTAAAAATCAGTTTAACTTTCATTGTTGTTCTACAGTTTCTAGCATCAAGTTGTAATATTTCTGTACCACATATAGAATGCCATGTGTTAAATTCCCATTTTTCATCCGTATTTGTCAATGTCTTCTAGTATTTAAAGATGTTTTGGTTTTAAGCCATATTCCTTCTTGTACCAGGATTTGTTGATTTAACTTTTTCAATATAAAATTAGCCTACTCATCCCACCAACTAGTATTTCCTCAAATTAATTTTTTCTGGTATTAATTTTATAATAATAGGTACAATTACTTTCTTGGTGTCATCTTTCTCCCTTAAAGGTAAAATTTATAGTTAGCTTTATCTTGAATAGAAAAATTTAAAACTGCAATACTTACTAAAATTTCAGACATGTATTTCTATCCCCATGTTTTCTTCCTTTTTCGTACTCCCTCAATTTTTACTTTGCTTGTTTGTGCTTGTTATAAGGAATCTGCTTGCTTTTATATTTGTGGGTCAAGATTTCTCAGCCAGGGCTGATATTTCTTCCCCAGGGGATATTTGGCAGGGCCTGAAGACACTACTGGTTACACAACTTGTGTGTGTGTGTTTGGGGACGGTCGCTACTGGTGTCCAGTGGGTACAGACTACAGATGCCATCAAGCGTCCTGTAATTGCACAGGAAGTCCTCTTACCACAAAGAACTCTCCAGCCCAAATGTCAGGGGTGTTAACATTGGAAAGCGGTTGAAAATTCTTACCCTTAGTTTTATGGGTTGTTGCAAATCTTTGTCTTTTAATATTCTGTGCTTATTTTAGTAGGTGTCTGGGAGAGGTTGTATGCAAACTCGATACTATCTCTTTCTCAACATCTATCACCATTGTTGTTTCCAAATTGGTCTTTTATGAGAAGGCCTTCAGGGTCGTCTCTGTATATAGACAGGCCCTGGTTGTGAGCTCTTCTGACTTGTCCATTCCTTACTCTTTTTATGCTGCCAAGATGAAATGAATTTCATTTATGTCCCTGGAAGGAAGGAAGAAGTCAGTAAGAGTTATTCCTATGTGCATATGTCCTTGATATCATGGATAGCCTTTGTGTTGCTGGTTTAGCAATATACTCTGCAAAAGTAATTTAAGCTCAAGTTGTCATTCTGGCTAATCTTCAAGCCACGACAGCCTGTGGGGTAGATCCACTGAGTTTGCACAATTCCAGACATATCATTCATGTTATATTCTGTGTTGTACAAGTGTATAATGTGTTAGGAGGGGGAGGATAGGAGCGGATGCAAGTAGGAGCTGAATTATCACCAGAATGCCCAGGGAAGTTCTAACGGAGAAGCTCACACAGAAAAATTGGGAGGATACTGAGGAATGGGAGCTTTCATGGAAATATAACACAAATCTAAACTCACACCGTACAAGCAGCTTATAATCTTAACAGACTCAAAAGTCCCATTATTCATTCTCAGGTGTTAAGTTACCGCTAAATGTTTTACCCAATTTCACCAAAGGGCAAATTTAGGCTCCGGGAATGAGGGCATCTTGGCTAAGCTCTCAGATGATTGATTTGGATGCTGGGACTGAATCTAGGGCTCTTGCTGTCTTGTAATCCACACATTTTCCACTCTGCACAGACACTTTATTTTCAATTGTCAGTAGAAAACAAGCTAAACACTTAAAATGAAGCAGTGAATCAGTAACAAAATGTATGTTTAAGAAATACACAAAATAAGTACTTTGAAACATTGGTGAATACAAACTTATCATTTGTATCTACAAAACAGCTATTCCCTTAATACTATTAATAGCTACATTAACATGAGGCTCACTTTCACATTCTCACTGTCTAAGCTTACAAATTTACTTTTTTTTTCTCTAAAATCAACAACCTCAAATTCTTTACCAAATGTTGCCTGATTCTGCCCCTTAAATGAGTCCTGTCTGCCTCTGTGGTCATTCCCAATAATTTCCTAAAGATTCCATCTATAGTCCATGAAACAACCAACAGTGGGAGGGTTGATTGGATGAACTGTCTCTAGAAGAAATTGCAAACTAATTGTTATTTAGAGGTATTTGGCTCTCGTGACATTTTTAAAATTTTCAACTCTATTAACTACTTATTCTCCCAGATATTTTATTGAAAAGGTGAACTGTAGGCTTCCCCCAAGCTATCTGAAAGATTGGCCAGCTCTGGTTTAATCCAACTTCGGCTCAGGTAGTAGAACAATCTTCATTTAATGGTATTTTATCAAGCCAATCTCTCCAAAGCACATATCATAACTTCATGTTTAGCATATCATAGAACAATAATTTGGGCTCCAAATTTTTTAGTCACCTTCCTCCCCTCCCAGCTTCACTTCACAACATTTATTTCACTATTTCTTCACCTGTACAATACACACTTAACCAGGTTGTTCATTGTGTCCCAGAGTGGGACACAGTGATGTTCACTGTTGATAAAATGAGGATTCCTCATCTTTATAAATTATGTTTGCAGATGAGGCCTTTTCTCGTCCCTCTGCCTCACCATGGTCGTGTTGTCTTGATTCATGTTCTTTATGACGTCTTCCATGTGGCCATGATGCTTGAGTGTCCTCTACACAATTTCGTTTCACATACCTGTTGTTTTCTGCCTGCGGACATCCTTCCTATGACTAAATATCTCTCACCAGGAAGAGCGACCCTAAATTTGGGGATATAATAAAGTCCAGTCTACTATACATTTATGGATAATATGTAACGCTAATGACTTGAGTGGCGAATTGTATAATACTCAAAAGAGTAATTTTGTAAAACATACTTCGCTGATAAAGATGTTTTGGGATTCATTGTTTTTTCTCCAGGCCCTACTGGGAAGGGGGCATTTTCAGAGCAGTGCAGCACGGGGTGGGTGGTCAGCTTACAATGCAATATTCCAGAAGTTCAAATGTCTTCTAGGAAGAAATAAATACACTTATGAAAATAACTCTAACAGCTATAGGAACAGAGTGTCTACGTACCCTTCAAAATAAACTCCAATGGATAGCAGCCCACTGAAATACTTATTAAATAAAAGCAGAGGCATCCAAAGTTTTGACCTTTTAAATCTAATAGGTTTTGCCAGGGAAGTAACTAGATTAGATAATAGAAACGATTCTTTGGCAGGAAATTGATATCTGATTGAAATTCAAGTTATCGCACTTATTCAACAAAGATCTAGTATTTCCCCAAGGACTACTCTCACACAGTTTGTGAAACTGTGAAAATAGCTTCTTCAGATTTGTTGTCAGTTCCTTCTTGTGAGGTAGTGTTTGCAGAACTTCACACATAGATCTTTTTAGTGTACCACAGTTTCTGAAAAATCATACTAAACTTAGAAATTTAGTATTTCTTTTAAAAACTAGCAAGCCTTGGCTCTTAGAAAACCCTGTGTAGTTTATATTTGAATATATAAATGAGCAGAAAACTCTATGTCCATATAAATATACAAGTTTTTATCTTACGATTTTTTTATTTTTTTAAAGTTTTATATATATATATGTCACTAAAATTTGAATTTCTAAGAAAATACTATTGATAGTCCCATTTTTAAAGTTATTCAATGCCTATGGCTTAAGAGTTTGTTTCTCAATGGGCATTTGTCATTGTTTTCTCTGTCTTACATCTAATCTCCCTTGTATATTTGCTAGATAACCAAAAATAATAACTAAATGATAAACAAAAAATTAAATTGAATAAATAATATAAGCCCATCCCACACATACTTGCTAAACTGCAAACCCTACATTAGAGGCAATTTCTGTGACTTATGACCAAGAGCTTCGGCTGCTGTACCATCTGCTCAATTCCAAGCCATCCTTGGAGACCTGTACTTACCTGTGAGATGCTTCATTCATTGTTCCAAACAGTATTCATAGATTTCATCTGAATGATCTTAAGCAATTATATTTAATAACTCCGCTATAGTACTTGCAATAGTATAACAGGTATATGGTCTCCGTTATACTTGTTTGTTTCTACCAGTGAATTTTGGACTACTTGGGCAGCCTTCATCTTTGTGTCCTTTGGTAGCACGAGACCCAGTCCCTAATGTAGGTTTTATTAAGTGAACTCAAATAGTAGATTTGATTGTAGTTCATAGAGTTTTGAGCAGTGGTTCTGTTAATTTATGCATATCTGGTCATATTTTTGCCAGAGTCCTTTTTAATACATGGACATACACTAACAATCAGAAAGCTTGTGTGATACAATGAGGAGGGAAAGGAAGGAAAAAGGCAAGGACAAAAGAGATAGAAATCATTTTCGTAGTGAGATTGAACACACGAAGTTAATTACGTTAACATCAGAATGTACCCTCCTAAGCTACTAATCCATGGAAAATTGCAGAAGTTTAAAAGCCAATAATGAAATAAAGTCCAAGCTATTGGTCTGTACACATAGGTGTGCCGACATATAGGCCGTTAAAACTGTGCCTCTGAGTAAAAGGCAAAGACGATTTAATAAAGATTTAAAGTCCTGTCTGCATAGCTTTAGCGGCCGGTATGTAAGAAACTAAAATAAACAAGGCACATATTTCAAATGCCTGTGTGTACTTCAGGCATTTTGCAAAGTGTTCAACATAGAAACAGCTTGAGACACCTGCGTACACATGGTTTGGCACTTCAAACATCAAATTGCACACAACAAACATGATTTGGGACTCCAGTGTGTATGACCTGTATAGATCCTGCTGCCAGAATTCATAAAATATTCACAGGTCACATTTGCTTGCATCCAGAATATATACCAGAGCTTCCCATACTTGGATAATCCAAACCAAAAGCTTTTGACTTGAAGAAATTGAGGTCAGAAGAGATTTCATAAATAGTATGCATATAGTGTGCATTAGTTTGAGTTGTTTAGAAAAACAGAACCGATAGGATACATAGAGAGATTTATTATGAGGAATTTGCTTATGTCGTTATAGAGGCTCACAGGCCCATGATCTGTGGGGGACCCAGGAAAGCCAATGGGGTAGTTTCAGTGTGAGTCCAAAGGCCTGAGACTCAGGAGATCTGGTGCTGAAAGTTCCGGTCTGAGTCTGAGCCCAGAGGCAGGAGAAGGCCATCACGTATTTCCATCATCAGCCCTCTTTAAACGATTTTAATACTGCCCATTTAAAATAAGTTATGCTATATGCAAATTAAATGGATAATGCATTTTAAGCTGGATTTGATATAGCTTAGAATGTTCATCCATAATTCATGAACTTCCCAAAACTAAAAAAACAAAACAATGACAATCTAGTAGGGCCATGAGAACATTGAGCACTGTGATATTTCAATTGACCCCACTAACTTAAAGTTTTAAGATTGCTTTTTCATTGATAGCTTCTGGCCCATTGATAAAGAAAATTCTGCGAATACTGAAGAAAGCTAAGTGTCTTTTACATATGGCAAGAGAGAAATGGGTCTAGAGCCATGGAGAAATAGACACCATTGTTGTCATGCTGTGAATATTATGGGATATGGATAGACCACATGGATCAGTGGATCAGAAAGAGAATAGGTAGGAACAGAAGTCCATGCAACTTTTACTTGAGAGAACACTAGTGATCTTATATGTTGAACTGTTATACAGATTTATAAAAAGATACATATATATATAAATATATTGCACAAGTAAGTATATATAAATATAGTATAGTATGGTATATATTTATATACATTGTGTGTGTATGTGTGTATGTTCAGTACTAAAGACCATACAGAGATAAACAAAATCTTTTAACATTTAGCTGGTATTTATTACACAGTAAGCTTCAAATAATACGCTATTTTACAGATAATAAAGAAGCTCTAAGTCAAAGACGTTTAATGAATTTCCAACTAGTAATTGCAGGAATTGACATTTGAACCTCATTTTTCTAATCACAATGCCACTGAGGAAATTCTCATGAAAAACAGTGAACTAAACCGCAAGACACAGTTAAATCAGTGTCGCCAAAGACAGTGGCAGCAAAGGGGGTAATTAATTACTTCTGACTGGAGAGATCATGAAAGGCTTAATATAAGTTATTACAGTTGAGTTTAATCTTAGGGGGTGGGTTGGAATTTATTAGGGAAAGGAGAAATGGGTAAAGGTTGGAAGAGCTTTGAAAAAAGTATGAACAGATCACAGTATCTAAACCAATTGTCTATTCTACTTAAGTAACAAGTTTCTGAAAACCTCACTCAATCTCACTTAGACAAAAAGGAAATTTATTGGTTCAAGAAATTAAAAGTCCAGAAATAGAGCAGGATTCACAGTTAGTTTAATTCAGTGGCTCCAAGTCATGGATTCACTGGAATTTTCCTTGGCTGTGTCTGCTTCATGCAGGCTTTAGTCTTAGGCTGCTTCTCTTACAGCATCAAAATAGGTGCCCCCATTTCTCTGTACACCAAGATTGGCCAAGAAAGACAAAATATTCTCTCTTCTTGTTGTATAAAAGAGTCCTGAGGTTCTCATTTATTGCACCCATATCTACGTATCTACACTTGACCCAATGACTGTCTGCTATAAATGAGAGTATAGATGTAAAGAATTTAGAACACTGCATGGGACACATTTAATGTTATGTGGATACTAGGGATTATTACTAGGTGCCCATTTTTGGTGACCCAGAGAACATTATGTCACCTCTATTATTACATCCAATATATTATATAGAGATTTTGTTATTTCAGTGAGTATTTCCCTTACAATTCTGAATTTCTTAATAGTGGGCTATCGTATCTTACTCATATCGTACCCGCAGTGACTCTCGTGTTGTTTAGCATGTGCTCAACTGTTCGTTAAATGAAAAAATGCTAAGTGAATGTAAAAACTTATTGGAAGAAAATGTACACTACAACTAGGACATTTGCATAAGTATTGAGAATTAAAATAAATTCACTCTTTAATCACCTTTTTAATTGCATAAATGTTATTTGTTGCTATTAAATTGAAATAGTGAGAAAATTGATACAGGTAGATTGTTTTCAATAACTCATCAACTCCATGGAACTCCAGGAACTCTTGGTAGTGGGGTGAAATTGAATTTCTCTCTTCTCAGAGCTTCAAAAGATTAATTTGAAGGTACCAGAGATTTTCAATTCAATTAGACAAATGTTTATTAATCATCAATTTTATAAGGTATCAATTATACTACATGACATAGGGGGAAAAAAATTGAATAAGTCATGGTCCTAAAGATATATATTGGTAAGAAGTACCATAATTAAATAAACACACTCTTCCCACAATTTCAAAAATTTCATTTCTGTCTGGACAGAAATTCTGTCTGGCTATTTGGGGTGCTTTTTTGGTTCCATATGAATTTTAGGATTCTTTCCTTCCAGCCTTACAGGGTGGCTGTGAGATAGCACTAAGGTAGCAGTAAAATTACTATAACATTTTTTTCACAAATAATCATGGGAAAGTACAGATTTCTGCCTTCTACGGTTTAATGACAACTCATTTCTACTGTTTAATTGGAAGTTTTGGATTTCCAAGTGTTTGTTTTAAATTTATAATTGCAAATAATTGAAGTACTAAAAGAAATTAATGTATTTTTTTCTTGTGCTATCCACATGAAGAGTCCAGTGTTATTATTTTATAACCTAAAGCTCCATTTATTTCTATGTTTGTAGGGTAGTCTGTTCTGTCTCTTTGACTCTATGTTCTCCAACAAATAGCACTGTCAGTGGTTACTTTGTAAAATAATAATAACATTCTGTTGAGATTATAAAATAGCTAACTGGAAAAATTAGGGAAAAGTTATAATTATTATACAATGGAAATGATCTTTTTTGTATTCAGTACTGTATGGTTACCTAATGAATCTAGATTTGTATTTTTCAAAATGGAGTTCATGGCTCATTAATGTGCATTTTATATTAATAGATTTAGGTTATCATTTCAAAATGTGTATAAAATGAAATGGAATGGAATGGCATGGAACAAAATAGAAAACCAAATGCACTGAACATAGTTATAGTAAGAATTTTTGTATGAGACTCTCTTTTTAGGTGTGTGTATGTGTGTTGTGGGTCACAAAAACCAGTGATCCAGATTGTGATATCGTAGAATGAGTCTGAGAAGTTCTCTGGTCCCCCTTTCTTTTAGAAACCAGAAAAAAATGCATAATTTAAGTAAAGTAAATAGAAAATAAAATATCACATTTTCTTCATTCTATTTTCCTTATTAGTATATTTCAATGACTATCGTTCCCTCTGCTGCCTGGTATTTCTAAAGACTAATTTAAATCCTTCCTGTTATATTGGCCTGTAGAGCACATCTTGGTATAAATAAGCTTTTGTGTAGAACATATTTGTGGAGCATATATCAAGGTTTAGATGCTGCCCAATGATTAACCTGCCACATAGAAAGGTGGAAAACATGAGTCCTTTTCATCTCTATTTTACCAAGTGCTTTATAAAACACAGGGTGTTAGATGACCACTTGAAAGCTTACAGAGTAGTAAGCAAGAGTGTTCTCTAGAGAGATTCATGCAGAGCAACTCTTTGGTATGGTGGAAAGACCACAGGGCTGGGGCCAGTGAGCCCCGGGGGCTGACCCCAGATTCACTCCTTGTGTCTCCCTGTTCTAACATGTGCGGTGTATATGATGCTACACTAAGTAATGACAGGATCTTTGTGAGACTCAAAACAATCTATGAGAATGTTCCAATAAGACGATCTATGAAAACATCTTCTGTAAACTCTGAAGTTTTTTAAAAAATGATTTGGAGATAATGTAATTGTAGTAATGAATGTGTTGTGAAAGTGGGCATATTGAAACGCACTTCTGCTGAGAATTATGACAGATTATCACATTCAACAAAAAGCCTTTTTCCCCTTACATCACTCTAACAATAGACAAAGAAGGAACAGGGAAAATAGTGGTTTATGCTGGAAGAATAACTCCGTCCAGGCTAATCTGGAAATCGGAGACAGGGATTTCAGTCAACCAGACTGTTTCAAGTGTACCTCTGTTTAATTGTGAACACACAAGAATTGTTTAAATACCATAGTTACTTTGGCAGATTGGGGAATATTAATTATTTACATTTGAGAAGTTGTACTTGATAAGTGATGACTATTATTTTAAAGATTACCATTCGTTAATCTGAGCTAAACAATCTACTATACTTTGATCTAACCTTCATGCACAAATCAATATCCTAAATAAAAGGTCTAATTTTCTATTCCTTGTAACTAAAAGACATAAAATATGACTTATAACTGTATTCATTTTTATTAATGTACATTAGTTTTAAAATACTTTTGATAGGATATAATCATAATAATCTTGGAAGGGAAACCTCATGGCAATGGAAACTAAGGAAACTCATCTCTCTGAAGGTCGAACTGCAGCTGAAGCAGAGCAGATAGATCATTCTAGTGTGCCTTGTAATTCCATGTATTCCATATTACCATGAGTATTGAAATCTGTAGATAATTGGATATTTAAAATAATATGATGATTTAATTATATTACACAAGGCACAATGACCCGCCTATACCTTCAGTATACATTAATACAAATTAGCAGTTATTACAAAGCTCATCTGAGAGCAAATGCTTCTAGTTGTAATATACTTAGCATCTATGAGAAGAAGGGGCTTACAATAAAACAATAATATTTCAAGTTATAAGAGAGGAAGGTAAAATAAATCCATTAACTAAGGAAGGCAAATGAGTGAATTATGATTTAGTGATAAAAATAACTTTGATGTCTCTAGCTAAGTACATTTTCTATGGTCCACCCTGTATTATGGTTATATCCCTAGAGTGGGAATTGAATTACAGACAAGGCTCCCATTTCAACTGTAATTTACCTGATTTTATCTGTTATCTGTAGTTCACCTTTCTTTTCCCAGGCATTGAAGAAGACACTGCTTTATTAATATTCCCACTAGATTACTGGCTGCGAATGTGTGTGTATGTGTATGTATATATAGGTGTGTGTATATTAGTTTATGACAGAAGGCAATCTATTTGAGATTCAACAATTAAATCTAACAACAGGTGAAATTGGAGGCCATTCACACAAGAAATTTACCAGTGAGTGGCATACCAAATTAATTTTCCTTGCCTTGGATGAGACTGCACTCTGTTTTTGTGTGCATCGTTTTATATATTTGTCAGAGTTTGAGGGGGAGGGCAGCACCAAATTTATGGTAACAGCAGTTTTCTTCAAAGCATATCAACAGAGATGAATTGGCAGATTCCTGGTTCATCATCTTTTATACAATATTGCCCTCTATGGGAGCCTAAAATGTTGAAGATTTTAGCAGGGCGACAAGTAGATTCTTTGACATACTTCTCTGATCACCACGTGCTTTTTCTTTTTTCTAATTTAAGTACTTTCCTCTTCCCCACCCTCCAACAGGTATAAAGAGCTGAACTGGCAAACAAATTTATCGTTTTTTATTATTTAGCATGTTTCCAGTATCAGAATTCGTTTTCCTTCATTATTTATTTATTTATTTTATGTTATATTCAATTACGTATTGGTTTTGTCTTCTTTGGGTAAAACATCTCTGTCTTCAGAGTACTGCATTTATTTTCATTTATTTTATAATCATTTTATTTGTGATAATTCCTATACAGAAAATGGGAAAAAAATAAAGTCCTAAAATAAAATGATACTTATTAAAATATAGAAGACCAAAAAATCATTTTATATAAAGGAGTATTTATACATTACAATGTTATTCTTCTGATTCTGTAAATACAAACCAAAGTTATGTATAAAATATTTAAATTATTTAAATAAGAAAAGCAGACTTCTTACTAAAATCTTTTCATTCACGAATATTAAGGAGATTTGAATGGCATGGGTTCTATAAAGGAAAACGAATCTGGGTTTTCTTGTCCATGGGGAAAATTACCTTATCATGCATCTTTGTATCCTCTCTTTGGTGTGGATACAGAACTGCAGGAGTTGTGTTGAAAATATATTTGTATATGAACGTACTCCTCTCCCCACTTTCTGGCTATGAGCCTTATTCTATGCCATGGCTGTGCTCCAAGAGTTGAGGATATAACTCTAAAAAAATGATACAATCTCTGCCCTCAAAGAGTAAAGACTTCATTGCTGGGGCTACGTGTGTGTCTATAAACCAGGCAATGGTAGCACTATAGTGTTGTATGCTCAACTGCTGTCTGGCTACAGAAGGCCGCCCTGGGCTTAGGGGTCTTGGAGCACAGCCTGAGTCCAGCCATTAGAACCCACACGCTTACCTGTATTGCTCTCAAGCATAAGGAGACCTTCAGCCCCTCAGACAGCTTTAAAACATCCCATGTTCTGATACTGCTGCTCACAGCTCACCAGTTCAACATGCCCCCCCTCAACACAAATACGCACACAGACCCCACGGTGCTGAAACCAAATAGGAGAAGAGTGAGAGCATCCAGTGCATTACCCGGAGTGTGATCATTTACAGGGAGGCATTCGAGCTAACAGGACAGAAGCCGATTTACTAAGGCTTGGTGAAAAATTAAGATTTCCCATGCTGATCAGAGCATTAGCTGGAGTAGCTCACAAATGAGATGCCTTTCCCTGAAGGACTGGAGCAGACAGAAAACAAATGATAATGGGATACCTAGGATAAAAAGAATTTGCTAACAGATGAAACAAAATACCCTATACCGCAGAAAGGGTTTTATCAAATTTATCACTGTGTTGCTAGGATTCTGGTCTGCAAGTAGGTTTCTCACTTTGAGCATTTAGGACTTTATAAATTAGAGAATATAAAAAGGACTTGACTTTTAAGCACTAATCCAAAAGAAAATTGCCATTAAACTATAATAAAAGTTTGGCGAATGCAAATTATAAAGAAAAGAATGAGAAACAAAGAAAGAAGCAAAGGGAAATTGCCTATGGTAGATACATCATATGAGCGCTTTGCAATAAGGATTCTCCTTGGGTAAGAAATTTCCCGCTGGAGTTGGGGCCTAATTAATGTACCTTATGAACTCCCATCACCTTTGTATAGTCTCAAAAGGGAAAGTCACCAAAAATCCTCATAGCAAAGATCAGACCATGGAATAATCATACATTTAATTTCTAACTGGCCTCTGTAACCTCACCCTAGGTCTAACTTTTGTGCTGTCCTTCCAGCACATAACAAAATTTTTTTGTGATCCAGTGGTACTTTGGCCAACTGCTGCTATTTATTAAAAATCGTATTTCTTTAGGCAGTTGTCAGCCAGACTGGAATTGGACTCTTTGGTCTGTTTGTTCCCTCACTTGGCCTTTCAAACTTTGCATCTTCGAAGGATTTATCTGAGGCATTAACATGCTGATTTCTCTCTTGCTAAAACAGTGCACTCGGGTGATGCTGGCAAGAAGATTCTTTCTTCCAGCCTGTTCTTGCCATCTTTCCCCTCCCTCAGCAGCTTGCAAACAACACATCCAGGTGTGGAATGAGATAAAATTTAAGTCCGTGACTGGGATGCTTTTTACGCAAGTAATGCTATTTCACACTAATTTTCTTACCATATATTTATGACTCCAATGGGGTAAAACTGAGTTTATGTTCCTCCTTTCTCACATGAGTTCTTATCTGAGTAACTACTAGCAGAGGTCTTTTTTCCTTTTTTTTAAAAAAAGATTTTGTATTAGTTACTCACCAATTAGAGGTTTACCCCTCTCCCCAAAGGCATAAACTGAACATAGTAGTTTCTTTTATTCATGCTTTTTCTTTTATAAAAGAGGTAGTAAGAGCATTTTGTGATAGTTGAGAAAATGGGAAAGTTGCTCACATTAAAAAAATCATTGCAAATAAAGGGGACAGAGAAAAAGTACGATGGAGCTGCTAGAATCCTGTAAACTTTAGTACTTTAAACTATGAATTAAATTAGTTGCATTCATTCAAATTTATGAGAACTATAAATTTAATTACTTGTAGTCATTCAAAAGTGTTATTTGTGCAGTAGAATTAAAGAAGGGAGATTAAATTTGAAAAGAATAAAAGTGTGTATTTAAAGATGTAAATATCGTCTACTTATAATCTGGACATGCCTGTAAAGAGTTTTTTAAAAATAGAAATTATGAGGTACTTGGAAATATTTTTTGGCATTTTCTATGCAAATTTCTATTTATTTTAGGTGCAAGCATTTAAAACTTATTATTAGTAGCAATTAGCAAAAACTAAGGTTAATGAGAAACATAATCATGACTAGAAATTTTGAAATTGTTAAATTTACTGAATTTTTTTCTGAACTCTTCTAATATTTCTATTAGTAGCTATAACCACACTCTCATTTTCACTATAAAAAAGAACTGACATTTAAAAAAATATATGAGCTTCCTTTTTCAATACACGTGTTTAGTTTTGTTTTCTGTTTCTTCTATTGAATATACATATAAGGAGATGTATGTCTTATAAAGTATAAATAGTTAAGTATAAAATATGTAATGTTTTAATACTTTTTATAGATTGTAAGTGTGTAATATAAAATATTTTCAACATTTTTCACTTTTGCAAATTTAAAACAATACATATTACACATACACATTTTTGGAACTTCAAAGGAAACTCCTCCTCCACTGAAAGTTTAAAAGGTAATTTTTAAGATAAATGTAGTTAAAAAAAAATTGCCCATTGTAATGGGCAAATGCTAATTTAACATCTGCTGAAGCAACAGAACAGTTGAATGAAAATATGTGGAGCTCCAAAAGTTTACTAGTTCAACAAGTTCAACTCAGTTTTATAAAAATCCATTGTGGTCTTAGTATAAGTCTGAACTATGTCTTAATAGATAAAGGAAAAATTATACTACACTTTATGAGGTATCAAAATAAAAATAAGAGCATTCACCTTCCTGTCTATAGAATTCAAATACAAGTGGCTGGACAAATGCTTTGCATAATATATGTTACTAAAAACTAACTGGATAGATGCTACATTTGACGTAAGTGCAAAGTCTATAAATGTGGAACAAAGGTTTAGTGATTTAAAAAAAAAAAAACAAAACACTTTGATCAAATAATTCTTCCCTGTCTTCTCTCTTACATATCACATTCCCTCCCGGAAATGTCTGAGGTCATTTACTTCATTTCCCCAACATGACAAGTTAGAAAATGATAAAAGATCTTAATTTCACAGATAAGTTTTTTTAGTCATTGGAGACTACAATACACAAAGGAAATTATAAGAAAAATGTTCAAAATACTTTTGAAGTTTTTTTTGTTTTTATTGTTTTAGTTTAGATGTTGTGAATTTCTCCAGCTTTCCCTAGGAATGGAAAAGAAAGAGCTTTTTGCTTAGTTTCCATTCATTTATACCTATTCACATGATGGGACTGTCTGTCCTCAATATTTAATTTATTTCTGAATGAATAATGAGAAAAAAAGAGTAAAGTGTGCTTTTTTTTTCCTTACAATGAATTTTAATTCCTTATCTCTGGATTTTCTTTTCTAAAAGTTTAGGTTTAACAAATATTTAAAAATATTTTAGGTTTAGTAAGAATATCTTCCATTAATATTGTATGTAACACTTTTACATTGTTAAAGTAGTTTCACTTTATTATTCATTTCACTCCAGAGAATAAAACTATGTCTCTTCAACTAAAAACATTGTTTACAGACTAGTGCTAGAGACAAAATTGATCAACTTTCACTTGTAATCAATTAACATCAACTATAGTTATCACTGGTGCTGAGAATGTTAATTTTGCTCTATGATCTTATCACTGTGTTGTAATTTAGTTCCGGTAACTAAAATCATTCTGACAAAGTGTCATTCTTTATGGAGATGTGAAATGGAATGACATCAATAGGATAAAGATCTTGAGTATTTTATAACAATGTTTCTTTTCATTAAATCATTTTTGTAAAGGTAAGACTTAAGAATAATCACTAAACTTGAATAAAGAAGAAGTCATTATTAGTGAGCCCAACTATATACAGTGAAAAATCTTCAATTAGCTTTTCAAGTGTATCCTATTTCATTTTATTTATCAGCAGTTAGTGTTTGGCATGATCCTATTCCACTAATAATTATTATATTACAACATTGTTGAAATGTTTAACTGTAACTTATTTATCCATTTTGAATTTGGATGTATATCACTAAGAAAATTCTGACTTCATCATCAAATGCATTTTTGCATTCCAAATGTACCTAAAAGGTAGTAAGAAGTACCTGCACTCTTTTTTGATGAATTGTAAAATATAATTTTTTCCTTTAATAAATGTTTAGCCTGTGAACCTGAAAAAATAACTGTCCCATGATCTATTATATACTAGATTGTATTTGTTATTTATGAATAACTGGCAAATATTCTTTCTAATTCACTAGATGTTTTTTCCTATCCTCTATCTAGCATGAGTCTACAGCTTGATGACCCTCAAAACCTGTGCAGTATAATAACAATAGTAATATTGTCGGCTGGACGGAGTGGCTCACGCCTGTAATCCTGGGAGGCCGAGGCGGGTGGATCGCTCGAGGTCAGGAGTTTGAGACCAGCCTGAGCAAGAGCGAGACCCCGTCTCTACTAAAAATAGAAAGAAATTATCTAGACAGCTAAAAATATATATAGAAAAAATCAGCCAGGCATGGTGGCACATGCCTGTAGTCCCAGCTACTTGGGAGGCTGAGGCAGGAGGATCGCTTGAGCCCAGGAGTTGGAGGTTGCTGTGAGCGAGGCTGACGCCACAGCACTCACTCTAGCCTGGGCAACAGAGTGAGACTGTGTCTCAAAAAAAAAAAAAAAATATTGTGTGCATTAAAATTATCATATAAAAGACCATATCATCAGTAACTGCTGAATTTTGAGGGACTCCCTCCCACCCCCACCTGGCAGTCAGACACAGGGTTTCCTAGAAACTATCCCAGTATTTCAAGCAGAACTATTTGTAACCAAAGATATCCATATACCAGAGGAGTGCTTGGAGGTGAGAAAAGTTTGTAGCTCTGTTCTCTAGCCTGTTACGGGTCTTGGACCAAATTCTCATTAGCACATCTTTGTTCCACTAAATTAAATGGCAGAGATTATGTAATAAAGCACGAAAAGCCCCCTGTAATCATATAGTCTGGAGTGAAGAAATGCAGTTGAAAGTGCTTTACTTTTATTTTGTATGTATTCTAACGCAGAAGTGTAAAGAACTTTACATAAAGTATATCAAAGTACTTTTTAGTGTCTTTATGAGTTTACGTGAGTTAGTAGAGAACAGAAAGCAGGTAATCATCCTATGTTCCCAATTAAAAAAGAACCAAAACATGAAGACAATTTTTGTCAGAGCTGGGAATAGAAGAGAACTTTTCCATTATAATCCAGTAATTTATCTCAATTAATAAAACAATGCATAAAATAAACACGGATACACACATATTCTTTCTTTGCTTATGATATTTATTCTGATCTAAAATATTATTATTAATTTCAGGAGTACGCAGTTCACTAACACTTGTCCAGGTTTCCTGTTCCTCATTGTTGGCTTTCTTTGAGTTTGTAAATTGTGTGTTTGACCAGCAGATATTCACAGCAGAAAACCCTGCCTTGAATTTTTCTTATTGTACCCAACAGAATCCTGTGGTACGGTGTTAGAGCTGCACAGTGGGATTTCATTCTCAAATTTCATAGGAAATAGTCCAACTGTACAATGAAAGATTATGCAAATCCCCGAGGAGCATCTAATCAATCACCGTGGTGTGAGAGGGAGGCAGTGGGTCGCAGAACTGGCTTCTGTTGGAATGTGTTCATGTGTGACACCCCCCTGGCTGGATGACATCACAACAGCTTCAGGTCCTTGAGAGTCTTGAGGGTGATTAGCTGAAAGAATTGGCTGCTTCTGCCAATCATAACCCAGCAAAGCTGCCTTTCTAGTTCTGGAGACACGAGAGAGAGGAAGGAGGGAAGACCGAGCACAGCCACACCGGCGAAGCAGCAGCAGCAGCAGGAGCAGCTGGGATTCCGGTGATTAAATAGTTCTCATTGCCTTTTTGCTGCGCTCGCTCTGCTCCCTGGTGTCATTCTCGTGTCCAGGAAGGATGCTGCATTTTACCGGTGTGCTGAACAGAGGTTTGAATCATCCCAGCTGGCTGCCTGTTTTGCAAAGGACAATGGGTGTATAAATAAAAAGACTGTGCTGGAAGAGTTCAGATGCTAGGACTGGAGCTAGAGAGTGCTCTTGGAATACTGTCCAGGCAGACTGCAGGCACTGACAGCTCCTTCTAATTAACCTGGAGCCAAGTGAACCTGAATACCGGATATATCTCATTTTCTAACTCGGGATACATTCAAGTTAGGAAAAGAAAAAAAAAAAAATTGAAATGCTTCTCTAGGTAAGTTGCTGCTTAATTTGCTGAAGCCGAGGCTTGTGCAATAAATGGATTTGTGTTGCTTAGCTATGTAAACAAGTTGAACACCATAAAGTTTTATTTGTGAAAGATTTATGTAGAAGCAGATGATATTTTAAAACCAGATGCAGTCTCCCTTTTCAGCATGTTTGCTTAACTATCATTATGCTTTGTAGAAGTTACATTTGCAGGATAAATGGGAAATAGAGTCCTGCCTAAAAAAGAGATGCAACTTGATATATTTTAAACAGTTGCCAGAACATTTGCATAGAAAGCATCTTATTTGATGACAATTTTAGTCTTTCCAGAATCACCGGTGTTACAAATTCAATATCCAGAACCAACTGTAGGGTTATAAATATTTCCCCAAAAAGTGCTACTGAAAACATGGCATTCAAATTACCGAAGATGGGCACTCCTCTCCTTGGGACCTGAGATTTATAGGCATGCTCTCTTCTAATGGTCTGCTTTAGAGAAACAGCTGTCACAGACGTTGGAAATTGTATGATACAGTCATAAATTGCTTGTAAAGAAATGGATGTTCTCTTCCTAGCTCCTATTAGGAAAGAAAAATAAATTCTTAGAACAATATATGTCATATTCCATATATATATCTATATTCCCAGGAAGACTGAAACAGCTTTATGTTATACCTATAAATACTTCCAAATTCCTCGTGCAAAGAATAAGTTGGAATGCAAGAAATGGTATTTAAATATGGTCTTACTCATTCTTTTCAGTATCTCTGTTAGAGGAAGCTAAATATAAAGGAAACAAACTTTATTTTCCTCGTACTTCGTTCTGACAAAATACTATATTTCTCAGAGTTATTATCTGAGCATTTTCAAGTGCTGAGATGTTTTGTTTATTATGGTGGGTGATCCTGTGAGTTCTCATACAGCTCTGGAAAAGTTTCGACAGTTTATCATTTCTCTTTTAAACACACCATTGCTTGCATGCACAATGTCTTTTACCAGAATATTTTTCATTAACTCAAGATCACAAATGTTTTAAATAAATCACATACCAAGATATGGGTGTGCTTCTGTAACTCTTAAAATGATGTTAGGTATCCACTCTCACCAAGTTCATGATTAAAATCCTATGAGTTTCTTGCCACAAAAGGAAATTGATTAAGATAAAAGTTACTGTAATTGGTTGAATTTCCCAAAAACTAGGAGACAATAAATTTTCTCCACAAAGACTTAGAAGTTTTTTTAATAGCAAAAAATAATTTTAATATCTTCTATTAAAAGTATGCCAGTTAGCTATATCCAGATGCCAACTAGTTGCTATGTCATTTTTTTAAGAAGCAAGTATGCCTGGACAGTATAAATCCACTGGCTAGAACAGCCTAAGTCTTCAACTGGAATTCATAAAAAATAAGTGATTAATAAGCAAAATATACTTTCCATTTACACTTATCTCAATATATAAATGTGAATTTATGCTTGCTATGGTTGTTGACATTTTTCAAAAGCAATTTTATGCATGTATACCTTATGATCAATATTACACAAAATTTACATTGATAGACATAGTAAGATAATTGGGAAAATTTTTGGAAATTGAACACTAAGCAGAATTGTCCTTTTTAATTCTATCTGAATGGCAATTGGTTGCCACAAAGACTGATGCATCAAAAACCTTTTGAAAAATTTATAATGTGTATGACTTATTAACATGAATATCAACCTTAAAGGGAGAACATAGATGCAATTCAGAAACTCAGGCATTATTCTTAAATAAAAGTAACATCTCGTGAGAATTTTAATATTCTTTTCTTTTTAATAAATAATTACAAAGTGTACATAAATTGCATTTTGTTTTCTGTAAGATGGAGTTACTATCTAAGACATGTTCCCTTTTAAACATTTTACCCCTAAATACTAAAAAGATGTCAATGGGGACTATTTGATATATGACTATATATAAAAATCGTAATTTGACATTTCTATATTTGATAGTCAAAGTACAAATGCATGTTTATGTATATGTTCACCTCAGGAAAAGAACAATCTTGCATATTTTATTAGAGTATTAAACCTGTCATACCTATTCTTCCTTCTCTCAAAAAAACATTCTGGGATTGGATTTAAAATCAATTTAGTTTCTTAATTCCATCTCTATACTAACATTAGTTCTTAAAAATGCTAAATAGTTGTCCTCAATAGGTCTAATGTTTACACGGTCCCTGGCACTTTCTGTTTGAGTAGAAAAGGGGCCTTTGAAAATAAAATGCAAAAATCAAACTTTCTGTGCATCATTTAGTAGCAACTACTAAGGGAGAACAGAAGCATTTAGCATACTGTGTTCAAACTAGAAAATTCTGGCTGGTGCTGCCTCCCCAGATTTAGAAAGCAGCTGGGGAAACATAAAATAAAACTAGAATATCAGCCCTGGCTGGAAGCCAAGGCTGTGATGCTCTGCACCCAGAAGGCTAATTCTTTCTGGGCTGAAATTCATTGATAATGCATTATGTTTAAAGTCTAACCTGAACTGTTACTCTTTCTCCAGTAAAAACTGTGGGATATTTAAAGACAAATATATTTTCTAAGTGGAGCAAAATGTTAAAGTAACAAAGGTTTTTTTTTTCTTTATTAAATGTTGCATTAATGAAAAAATGGAAATAAGCCTAGCAGAAACTACTGTAACATCCATTATATACTCAGGAGAAGAAAAAGAAATATAGATGATATGTACCCTCTAACCATCATCTTGGTAGGGGCAGAAAGGTAAGAAATGCCACACCTAGATACATGCCCAAAACATAGACATGTGCAGGTTTCATTAAAGTCACTGGCCTAGTGAAATTTGCAGTAAAAGTACACATTCTAAATACCGTGGTAGCATATATTTTGTAAAGCTAGACAACAAAAGAGAAGGTAAACTCCCATTTATTATGGAGTCCAAATAACTAGGAAAAAGAGAAACTTGTTGTCTGTTGATTTATTTTAAGTTTCTGAAGTGAGAAAAATGAGTCAGTTGTCAGACACAATGCTATCACCTTCAGCCATCAGGATAAAACATTTAGCCAACCTTTTCTTTAGCACTTCAGGAAACTTTCAGCTATGTTACTATACAGAGTGTTAAAATTCACTCTTTTTAAAGTCATTTTCAGCAAACTTAAGAAGTTAGAGGTGTCATTTGCGATATACAACTAGTATACATACATAAAGTCAATTCTAATAGAGACAGCCCTAGCCCCAAGCTGTCTTTATCTCAGTTTTCTAAGGAATGCTATA
The DNA here is from genome assembly GCF_020740605.2 of Lemur catta. Classification (NCBI taxonomy): domain Eukaryota; kingdom Metazoa; phylum Chordata; class Mammalia; order Primates; family Lemuridae; genus Lemur; species Lemur catta. The sequence continues at coordinate 5,556,023 of NC_059153.1, read as the reverse complement.
TCACATTCTAGAATTGAGAGATCTAAAATTTCTTTTAGAAATAATACTGAATTGAGAACAGATTTACTCAAATCTCAAAATAGTCTGGAAATAAATTCCAAACTCATTAATGGCTTTTGACATTTCAAGACAAAGAGAATTTTGAAATGTTAAGGTAACTTAGTCTTCATTCCTACAGGTAAACAGTTGGCCCATATAATGTAACATGTTTATTTCCTTTGCCTTGTTATTATTTGTTTTATATTCATGACTATTCAGATAATTCAGACCATGAAATATGTTATAATGAAGTAACCTACATATGACAAACTAAATAATGGCTTTCAAGTGACTCTTTGAGTTAATTTACATGTATAGATTAGCTTAGATATCTCTTTTTAGGATAAATACTTATGACACTTCATTAATAATATGACACTAAATGAATAATCATGATTAATTAGTTGAAATTTAGGAAAGTTCTGAGGAAAAGAAGAGTTGAAGCCGTGTTTGGATGCTCAAAAATATGATTTGGCATTGGCCTTAGGGTATTTGAGAAGACAAAAGTGATAACTCTATTAAGTTGTAGAATTGGGATTTCTCTACTAAGCTGAATTTTGGCTCCTTTTAGAAATTATTATTTTACATATTTGAAGAGTTCAAAGAAGCTTTTTAGCAAACTAAAAATCACGTGCATGCCCTACTCATGCACACACTTCTTCATTTGCTCCCAATTGAGAACAATTTCGCTATTTTGGACATCCCACAATAAATTGAACTTATGTTGAGATTTATTTAAAATATTTAGCCTCCTCATTAAAAGTCTTTAAGGGAATGCACCTTCAACCATAACCACATGGAAGTTGAAAGTCAGCTGAGCCCAGTTCTGTATGTTCAAGCAAAAAAGTAAATGTAGAAATGCTTTCTTAATCTCTCTTCATTGGCTCCTTTCTTTCTTTTTTCTTTCACTCGTTTTCCTTCTTTTCCTTCCCTTTCTATTTCTTCCCTTTCCTATGCCCCTTTTCTCCATTCTTTTCTCTCTCCCTCACTTCCTCTTTTCTCTCTTTTTTCCTTCCTTCCTTTCTTCCTCCCTCCCTCCCTTCCTCCCTCCCTCCATCCCTCTCTTCCTTCTTTCCTCCTTTCCTCCCTTCGCTTCCTCTATTTCTTTTTGCTACTTCAGCCTAAACGCCCTCCTGCGTAGCTGGAGAGCAAATCTCTCATGTTTAGCATGGCAGCAATTATGACTCTAATGGCCAGGTTTGAACACAGAGTAAATAGGAAAAATACCAAGAAAAAGTGGGTTAAAGTGGGTTGAACAATATTAAGCAGTAAAAGAAAAGTAAGACAGGGTGGGAAATTTATGTCAGAGAAGTAGTGACGTCAACCTTAAAATATGGGCTGTTCTCTCACCTATGAATTCCCATTTAATTTACTAATTTCTTTGAGTAGCATCCTTCGCTCCCTTTCCATATACGCCCCGTTCATTGCCGGTAGGGTCTTTTCCATTTAGCAAATGCAGCTTAGTGGTAAGAATAAAAAATAAATAAATGTAAACAATCCTTTTATTAGTATTTTAAACCACCATGAATTACTTTCATATTTAGTAGTTTAAACATGGTAGCATTCATATTCATCCCAAAGGCTGACTGCCATGTTAGTGGGGGAAAAAAAAAAACAGAAGGAAAAGCTCTTTTGCCCATGTAGATACTTTGGCTTGATTCCATTCCTGGATTAGAAATTCAATTGTAGCCTGCTGACCCAGAGAATTTGTCATATTTCATCAGATATCTGAAAAGAGTTCTTCTTCTTCTTGATGTACTGAGTAGTCTTTCAAGCCTACGTAAAAATCATTTAAACCTCAGAAATAAATATAGCATCACTAAAGATTAATACCAGGAAAGGAAACAGATGCAGAGATGCATATGCTTCTGTGAATGCAATAAAAGTCCTAATTCCAGTCATTACTCTAAAATGCAAGTTAATGATTAGAATCAGAATTTAAATTTTGTTGGTTTCTCAACCAATCTTTCACTAATAGTGATGTCAACCCAATTAAGATTTCCCATATTGCAATAAGTAAAATAAAACACAGGCATTTGTTTATAAATTATACTTATTAATTCATTTGAAGTATTATGGTTTCTGATATCTCAGTTTGTGAAGCCACTTTGGAATAGTTCATTTTCTTAATAACCGCAGAAATAATGTTAAAATTGATCAATTGAGGTTGACCTCAGTTTAGTACTTAAATTATTTGCCTATTCATCTGTCTGGACATATTTTTCACTTTCAATAGAGAAATAACATTTTAAAAGTTTTGCTCAATACTGTTCATAATGCTAATGATAATAAATATTATTTTCCATTATTTTTAATACATGCCAGATACCACTCAAGGTACCAGGGTGAACAAAATAGCTCTCAGGAGGCTTCTGGTGGGAGAAAACAGACAGTAAACAAACAAAGACCCAATGATAGTGTCTGTGAGTGCTCTGAAGATGTAAGTCCAGGTGATTGGTTAAAGGGTGTAACTGAGAGGTATAGGGCTGGTCAGGAAATGCCTTCCTAATAAATTGTCATTCAGAAAATCTATTTAAAAGTCACATGTCAATTGGAGCAGCCTTATTATTTTACCTTATAGAAAAATATGACAAAGAGTAGCGATTTCATGTAATATGCATCTGACAAGCAGAATTTTGACCTGCCTGTTGATCATTGTCCTCAGTTCTGTGACGTTGTTTGGGAGAGTTTAGGGTATGGCACGGTGGCACTCTGTGTAGTGTGACTTCTTCTGGAAAGTAAAAAAGCTAATCAGTTTTAGAAAATGTAATTCACTTCACTTCTATTCATTGCAGTTCTTCTAAGTATTTAAAAAGTATTATGTCTGTAAATTATCTCAAATTATTGTGTTTTATGGGAATTTTTGCTTGTTTGTTTCATTTTGGAATATCACGGGGATACAAATGTTTTGGTTACAGAGATTGCTTTTGTACCTCTTGAGACAAACTTAAGTGTGTCCGTCTCCCAGATGCTGTACATTGTACCATTCGGTACGATTTCACCCGTCCCCTCCTCAGCCCCTCCCACCTGTTTGATTTTGTTGAGTTTTACTTCCCATTGTGCACAAGTGCTGTTCAGTTAGTTCCAATGTAATAGTGAGTGCAATGTGGTCTTTGTTTTTCCATTAGGAGAATGGTCTCCACTTTCAGCCAGATTGTTACAAAAGGTATTAATTCATTTTTTAAAGGCTGAGTAGTACTCCATAGTATACATACACCACATTTTATTAATCTACTCAAGAATTCATGGGCACTTGTGTTGATTCCACATCTTTGTGATTGTGAATTATGCCGCAATAATACTCTAGTGCAAGTGTCTTTTTGATAAAATTTTTTCTTTCCTTTCGGTAAACACTCAGTAGTGGGATTGCTGGATCTAATGGTAGGTCTACTTTTAGTTCTTTGAGGAGTCTCCATACTATTTCCCATAGAGGTTGCATGAGTTTGCAGTCCCAACAGTGTACGAATGTTCCTATCTCTCCACATCCACACCAGCATCTATTGTTTGGGGACTTTTTGATAAAAGCCATTCTCACTGGGGTTAGGTGATATCTCATTGTGGTCTTGATTTGCATTTCCCTGATGATTAGTGATGTTGAGCATTTTTTTTCATATGTTTTTTGACCACTTGGCTATCTTGTTTTGAAAAGTTTCTCTTCATCTCTTTTGCTCACTTTTTGATGCTGTTGTTTGATTTTTTTTCTTCCTGATTTGCTTGAGTTCCTTGTAGATTCTGGCTGTTTACCCTTTATCAGATGAATAACATGTAAATATTTTCTCCCATTCAGTAGGTTGCCAATTCACTCTGTTGATTGTTTCCTTGGCTGTGCAGAGTTTTTGATTTAATAAATTGCCACTTATTTATTCTCCTTGTTGTGAGTGCCATTGGGGTCTTCTTCATGAATTCTTTGCCTAGGCTGATACCTAGAAAAGTTTTTCCAGCATTTTCTTCTAGAATTCTTATGATTTCATGTCTTAGGTTTAAGTCTGTTATCCATCTCTAATTAATTTTAGCGAGCAGTGAGAGATATGGATCCTGTTTCAGTCTTCTGCGTGTGGCTATCCAATGTTCCCAACACCGTTTATTGAATAGGGATTCTTTCCCCCAGGGTGTGGTGGTGTTTGATTTGTCAAAGATGAGAGATACGTTCTTCCTACAGCATGAAATTCAATGCTAATAGTGAAACTTAAGCCCCAGAGGAGCTGGTTCCCCATCTCATGGGCACACATGGGTGGGGTAAGAACCAATATTCCAAGAGATGACTGCGTTTGCTGGAGGAATGGACCTAGCATAATGAAATTCAGAGGGATCAATGTAATTCTCAGTATCCATGAGTTCTACTCATCGATTCAACCAACTGCACATGGAAAATAATTTTTAAAAAAATAGTGTTTGTGTCTGTACTAAACATGCACGTTTTTTCTTGTCATTATTGCCTAAAGATTACAACATAACAACTATTTACATGGTGTTTACATTGTATTAGCTATAAGGAATCTAGAGATGATTTAAAGTATACAGGAGGATGTGAGCAGGTTATATATAAATGCTGAGCCTTTTCATGTAAGGGTCTTGAGTATCTGTGGGTTTGGGTATATCCATGGGGGCCCTGGAACCAGTGCTTCCTGTATAACAAGAAATGACTGTATATATAATTTCATCAGTTACAAAAGTACTTCAAATTCAACAAGAAACAAAAGTCTGGCAAGGCGAATACAGTGGTAACACAAACTTGGAGTGCATTAATAGAATCGTAGTGTCAATTTCAGGGGGATAACTAGTTCCCTGTGACCCCATGTAGCACAGGTCTGCCATGATGTGGCCTGATCATCAGTCTCAGGTTCCTGGTGCCTCACATGAAGGAACAGTCTTTTCTGACCTTCTTCTGCCCCCAGGGCGGGCCAGGTGTCGCTGCTCTACCTGCACCCAGCTCTGTCGTGGTACTCACTGTCTCATAATGAAATTGCTGTATGTGTGTCTGTGCTCCTCATTTAACCAAAACCTTTTGATGGCAGAAATGCTTAGAGAGTGCTTAACCAATAATCAGCAGACAGCCAGGGTTTGATTAACATAAAATGTAAGGAGACATCTGGGAACCATACCATATGAGTAACAGTTGAAAAAAAAAACAGTGATATTTAAAGGAAAAAGACTACAGGGAAGCAATATAGTTATCTTTATATATTGAAGAGATTTTTTTTTTTTTTTTACTTTAAAAAGGAAAAGGAATTTGTTTTATGTTATGTGGCACCAACAGACTAAAATACGAAAGATCCTGGGAGGTTGTTTCTATGCCAAGTCAGAGAAAAAAAAATACTTTCTAAAAATCAGTAAGTTTCCACTCAATTAAAGCAACCAACACAGGGCGGACTGTTACCTGTCCAGAAGACTTCTGTGGAAGGATTTTCTGCCATGAGTAAGAGACAAATGGTGGCTACCAAGGTTTCCTGATGGTTTTCATTGTGTCACTATAAGAGCTATGGATAAAGGCTTTAGTGTAAATACTCTGCCCACCTGAAACCCAGCTTTAGCAGTTGGTTAGAAGACTGATCAACGTAATTCATGTAAATAACAACAGGGTAAAATTACACAGTGTGACTGTATTACTCAGGATGTACCTTAGAGTCAAAGAGCCAATTTTCATAAAAAGATTTACAAGGTGCACAATCTCTTAAGGAAAAAACGCAATGATAAATTTCTTGAGTAAGTGAAAGTCTATCTTTTTCATTTAAACATATTGTTTCATTTATCTTTTGAGCCAGTCCAAGAAAGAAAATACGTAAAGATTTGAGGCAGGAATAATAAAAATATTTCTGGCTTCCATGAACTTGTAAATGGTAAGGAACGTAGAGATTGATTAGCTTAACTGTCAAGCATAAGCCCTGTGAGAGAAGAATTGATGAATTACAGTCGTGTAAACAAACGCGAATTGGTTTAACGACGACATGGTATCGTGACATAGTAGAGGCAGATGGTAATGTTGGATTCTACTAAATCTAGATTCTGAATCTATTTTAGCCCTTATTCGTGATAAAACGGTAAAGCTAACCAACCCTTCTCTGCCTCAGATTCATGATCTGTGAATGAGGTAATGACGATCCACAGAACTGCTGAGAAAGCTGTGACAATAAATACAGAATTTCCAGTGCAAAGTTGAAAACTTGAGAGATTTTAAATTCATGGAATTAAGTTTTAATTACATATATTGGTACTCTGACTTTGGCCTGCAATGTAACATTTTGTGCTGATTTAAAGTAACCCCCGAATGATCCTAATCCTCATTTGGAAATAATCATCAAACCACCTTTTTGCACAATTTCTACTATATTTTGATTATACATTTGAAGATTAATAACATTAGATCTAACATAAAGGATCACATATCGATCAACATTTTAATCTAACTCATCATGGTCATCAAAATTAACTAACATTCAAACGGCTTGAGGAAAACAGACCATAGGCCAGAGGAAAAAAAACTGTTAGAAAAAGGTGCCAAATAGTTGATCTTGATTTTCTGGCATGCTGGAGTAAAGAGAAACATAGAGTTAGAAGACAAGAAGGCAAAGGTCCAGAAACTGAAACCAGATAGAACAAAAACAAATACAAATGTTTCCTAGTTGGTTATCTAACCAGCTGGTAGAGCAGGAAGTTGGTGATCAAAGTCTTCATTCCAAAGTCTTTATCCACATCCCTTGTAGGGTCACAACGAAAACACAAGAAACCTTCTAGCCACCATCTGTCTCATACTTAGTCAAGGCAGTAATTTTTTTTTTTCCACAGACGCCTTTTGGACAATACAATGAACTTTTTAAAATTACTAATTACTAATGTTGACCTAGACTGAGAATAAAAAGATACCAATTGTATTCTATGTTTTGCCACAAAAGTATTGGTATATTTTAAATTGATCTCATGGTTTCCATATAAAAAAACAAGACCACTTTGACTGCTCCTTTTCTTTTTTCCCAAATATATTTTGAAACTCAACACAATATTTTACATTTCATAATCTCCCAGTATTTTCTACCAAATAGGATTGCTAAGTGAATTATTTTGGTACAGGGCCTGGTATCCTTTTAAAACATTCATAAGTAACTTTTGTAATAATTCTAGATTCCAGTCATCAAGTATTAAAATAGGAACATCTCAAGAAATGTTGCCTCTGACAAGTAGCAGAATGCTTGAAATCACTCTAAATCTCTTCTCATGAGTTTTGGTCATACGTTTCCAAACTTTGACAATTGTGTAACCTGGTTTAGTTTTGTACGGGATAGTAAAATTTTATGTAGACTATATTTACATGTTACCATCCATGTTCTTTCTGGTTGATGGCCAAGCTGGTGTTTATTTGGTAGTATCTAAAAGCTAAAATAACGTAAAATATGAGGTAATCAGATTAAAAATAGCAGGCAAACCAAATGAAATTGAATGGGGCATGTCTCTTATTGATGAAAAGTAACTATTTTGTATGTTGTATAAAATTTAGAATACTCTGAAGCAAAAGAAATAAGTAAAAGGTGGAAATAGGAACTATAAGATATATATAATTTATAGCTAGAAAAGAAACAATCAAAAGAAAATTTCAGTATTTTCTATTTCATAAAGTTCTTTATTAGTCTTGCACATGGCAATGAACATTCTATTTGTACACAGGGTAAAAAGTGTCCATTTGGAAAGAGTTCAGTTTTCATTATCAGCAGATCAAAGTCAGTAGTATAGAATGTTCCACAGATAATTTCCTAATAGTGAGATAATGTAATGAAAAAAAAAAATCTTGCTAAAACTTTCTATAAAGTAAATAGACTCCAATTACACTGCCCCCAAACAGTATTTTATTTACATATTTACTTTAAATGTCTCTAGGTAAGAAAGTCAGTGATAGAGAAGTGATTGTCGAAATTAATTGAAGAGATAGTAATCTTTTGTTACTTCTGATGCAAATTCCATTTATATTGATAAAGTGAAAGCTTACCTAAATTCAGAAAAAAAATGATTAAAATATTAAAAATATAGCTTCTGAGAGATTCCATATATTAATGTAACGTGAATATAATTATAATACTATTAGTAACATACTAAATTCACATAACAAAAAGCCAATTAATATAAATTTTCATTAATATTACAATTGATATTTTAACAAATTCCTTAATAATTTCTTGAAATTAAACTTCAATGTTAAATATTAGGCACATTTTTTCCCTCCCTCTTTTATTCATTCATAAGGCTAGAAGTGAATTTCTACATTCTGGCTTCATTGATTCATCTCTACATCTTATAGTTTTCTTGCCTATAGGAACACCAGGGCCAAGAGAGCAGTTTGTTTCATGGATAACTGCTTCCATGATTGTCTACTGAGCCAATTAACAAGGATGAAAATCAATACTAAATATAATAATGGTTTTAAAGAATGATTATTGAGCTAAAGCAAAGCAATTATCAGTTGATGGCAATCATTTTATTGCTGTTGGCTATACATTGATTTAACTTAAGTGTATAGAGAAAAGCACAGAAAATGAATACTCCATTGTAATTCTGAGGACAAAATTGGCCATGTCATTCCCCTGCCTGGTCCTGGATCCTGCTTCTCTATTCTGTTTCAAATCTGTCTTTCCTCTTTCTTCTTCAAAATCCAAATCCTCTCATTCTTCAATGATTAAAACAATCTACATCCCTAAATCATCTCCTGATGACCAGTCCATGGGAATCTTTCTGAAATTTCATAGCACTGATCCTTAGAGTTCTCAAGTGCCCAATAGGCATATATTCCTCATGACACCAAGTGTTAGTGTTGTATTGCTATTAATTCTTTCAGTTCCTATAGAATGGGTGAAGATATTTGCATGCTTTACATCCAATAAAAGGCTAATAACTAGATTCTACAAAGAACTTAAACAAATCAGCAAGAAAAAAAAGAACAATACCATTAAAAAGTGGGCAAAAGACATGAACAGAAACCTTTCAAAAGAAAATAGACTAATGGCCAACAAAGACATGAAAAAATGATCAACATCTCTAATCATCAGGGAAATGCAAATCAAAACCACAATAAGATATCACTTAACTCCAGTGAGAATGGTTTTTCTCAAAAACTTCCTTTTTCTTTTTGTTTGCAACTATTCTCAGTTTGTTCACCACCACTTCCTTCTCAATTCACTTTAATCTTTTACTTGACTTAGCTAAACCACTGGACTGATTTTTGCCAAGGCTACCAGTAGTCTCATGATTGATAAATTCAAGGTCAGTTTTCAATTGTGTTTCTTGACTCACAAATGGCATTCAGTACTTGATCAGAAATGTCGGTATTCCTCACTTGCAGCTTTTATGGCTTTCTTCCACGAGCCACAGTTTACGCTGTGTTGTTTTCTAAATTTTTAATGGTATACCTCTATCATCTTACTATGTACACTGTTTCTTAGCGCTTTCACTCAATATCATGGCTCCTTTTACCTTTTAACTTAATGCCAGCACAGGCTACTTAATTCCATTCCTATATATTCAACATCCTCTTGGACATTTCCTTTTGAATATCTCACGAACTTTTCAAAAATAATATATTACAGTCTACTCATTTTCTCTTCCCTCATCTTCTCTGCTTCTGTGTAACTTTGTGTCTTCCATATTATTAAACTTATCATGCCTCACTGTAATTGCCTTTTCATTTGAATGTGTTACAGAATAGACTTTCATTGGTTTCAAAGAGTAGAGATGGTGTTTGTCAGGTGGATCGTGCATCTGGCACTTAGTAAGCATTCAATCAATACTGAACGAATGACTGTGAAAGCCTGAAGTCTTTGGATGATTCATGTTTTTTCCTCTCGACATCCAATCAATCACCAAGTCATGACACTTCTATTTCTTTTGTGACAGGACAAAAATAATTCATATGAGAGTGTTCACAGCCTTGTCTCTCCAAGAAACAGTTTAAAGCATTTACCCTTTCCGCTTACCCCTAAAAAGAAGGGGTAATCTTGGATTCTGAATATGAGGTTAATTGGTCAATACCATAGGGTCTTGTAGAAAGGAAGTGAGAGGAGAGGGAGGGAGGGAAAAAACAGTGCAACGTTTGGCAGAAAGGAAGTATTATAAGGGGAAGATTTCCAGAGTAGCTTTGGTGTGCAGGGGAATTGAAGAGTAGAGAAAAGGACATTTCAGAAGTGTCATTTTGTTTTATGAATTGGAACTATTTAATGTTGTTTAGGAGATATTAGTGAAGAACACAATTCATTTTAAATAAATTATTGTGGGTCTTAAACAGGGCTTCTTAAGTGTGTTACCTGTACAGGGCTCCAGATTTATAAGAGCTAGAAAGTTATACGAAAATATCCTGAAACAGCTTGCTCTGTTTTTAATAGTTTTTAGAGTGGTTCTAGGTTCCTAGCAAAATTGAGCGGAACGTACAAAGAATTCCCATAAATCCCTTCCCACTCATGCACAACCTACCCCACCACCAACATCCCTTACAATCAATGAACCAACATTGACACATCATTATCATCCAAACTCCATAGTTTATGTTAGGGTTCACCCTTAGTGTTGTATATTCTATGGGTTTTGCCAAATGGTGACCTGTAACCGTCGTCATAGTATCATATACAATTGTCTCACTGCCCTAAAAACCCCCTTTACTCCACCTATTCATCCCTCCCTTCCTCCCCAAAAACCCCTGATGACCACTGATTTTTTTCACTATCTCAATAATTTTACTTTTTTCATGATTTCATATAATTAGAATCATATAGTACATAACCCTTTCTGTTTAGCTTCTTTCACTTAGTAATATGCATTTTGTGTTCCTCCACACATTTTTATGGCTTGATAGATCATTTCTTTTTAGTACTGAATAATATTTCATTGTACAGATGCACCAAAGTTTATCCATTCATCTACTGAAGGACATTTTGGCAGCTTCCAAGCTTTGGCAACCATGAATAAGGCTGATATAAAACATCTATGTATAAGTTTTTGTGTGGATGTAAGTTTTTAACTCACTGGGTAAATAACAAGGATCATTGCTGGATAATACAACAAGACTATGTTGAGCTTTGTAAGAAACTGTCATACTGTCTTCCAAAGTAGCTGAATTATTTTACTTTCCCACCAGCAATGAATAAGACTTTCTGTTGCTCTGTGTCCTCTTCAACATTTGGTGTTGTCAGTGTTTAGGATTTTTGTCCTTCTAATACGTGTGCCATGGTATCCCATTGCTATTTTAATTTGTAATTCCTCATAGTGACATACAAAATGAAGCATCTTCCATATGCTTATTAGACATCTGTGTTCTCTGTTCCGTTCCATTGGTCTATGTGTCTATTTTTGTGCCCATACCATGCTGTTTTGGTGACTATAGCCTTGTGGTATACTTTGAAGTCTGGTAATGTGATGCTTCCAGATTTATTCCTTTTGCTGAAGATTGTTTTATCTATTCAGGCTCTTTCTGATTCCAAATGAAGTGTAGAATTATGGATCTAGAAAAATAATTCAGTGCTTCATGCAAGCTCATTTTTGAACTCACTATTCTGTTCTGTTGATCCTGTTGTCTGTTCTTTCACCAGTACCACAAGGTCTTGATGACTATAGCTTTGTGAGTCTTGGAGTTTGTTAGTCTCAGTCCCCCAACTTTGTTCTCCTTCAATATTAAATAGGCTATCGTGGGTCTTTTGGTCTCCATATAAATTTTGCTTGCTCTTTTTAATCCTTATTTCTATTTTCTTAAGTCTTCCTCTGGACCATTGTAACTAGTTCTTAACTGATTTATCTCATGGCTCCAATCCATCCTCTCAGCCCCTCAGAAAATAACTTTCTAATGACAACATTTACCATGTCAGTCTTCAGTTAAACTATTTCAATAGCCATCCAATTTTTAAGGCAATTTAAACTCCCTGGAATTTTGAATCAGACCTTTTTATCTTCTAGTACCTACCCACCTTTTGAATTCAATTTCCTACTACTCCTTTATATAAATAAATGAAAAAACAAGAAGGAAGTAGGAAGTGTTGGGAGAGAAATTGTAACGTTTCCCTGGGAGGCTAGAAGTAGCTGTATTGAGGATATTACATTCATGTAAAGGACCAAAAGAAATGAAGATTATGCCATGTTTATACCTGGGGGCAATTAATCTAGGCAGAAGCAACAGCAAGTGTGGAAGCCCGGAAGTATGTGTGTAAAGAACACAGCGTGTTCAGAGACTATCTAGAGGTCCTGTCAGGGGTTGTGGAGAATTCAGTGAAAGAGAAGTGTTGGATATTAGGTAGATCTGTGTAGACCACTCTATGATTTTGGCTGTTACTCTGAGTAAAATGTGGGGGGTGAGGGGGGGGAAGCGGTCATTATTATTTATTTATTTATTTTCGGGTGAGGAGTTGATCAGAGGAGAGACATAACATGATATATATTGTAAAATGATACCTTTGGCAATATATTGAAAAACAGCTCATGTGGAGCAATGGCTGAAGCAGAGATCCAGTGGGAAGATATTTTAATAATTCAGTGGAGAAATGATTCTAATTGGGACTAGGTTGATAGCCCTGAGGGTGTTAATATAGGTTCAGATTCTAGATATATTCTACAGGTAGAGCCAATGGCTTAGATGTCTAGTGGGTCGGGTGGGAAAAAAAAAGAGAGGTGACAATAACCAGCCACAATGGGTGAGTAGGGGTGTGTGTGTGTGTGTTTCTAATAATGTAGCACCCTTTACTTACATAAGGAGACAGTGAGGGGAATCAGTTTAGTGTTAAAGAAAATATCAGGCAATCAGATTTGATCTCGTTTACATTTAAAACACCCATTAGATTTCCAAAGTGGTTGAATATACAAATAGAAGCTGGTAAAAGATTTAGCTGGGGATGTGAACTTTGGAGTCATCTTATCCATCGCATTGAACACTAAGCTTATCGATAGTGCTTAAAACCATGACACTGTATGAGATCCCCAAAGAAGGGAAGGTAGAGTAGAGGTCAGAAAATGTGACTAGAAAGTCACAAAAAAACATAAATGTGTGATTTCCTGGAAGCTGAGGAAAGATAGTTTTTGTGCAGATGAAAGGATGATCGGTGATATAAAATGCTGCTTATGGATAAAGTAAGATAAGGAGCGAGAATTGATAATTGGATTTTACACCATGAAGGTCATTGGTGACATTTGTAAGAAAAATGAAGTGGTGAGGGTGAGCCTGATTAGAGCAGACTCCAGAGAAAATTAGACACAGCATTACAAACAGTTTTGCTGTAAAGGGGAAAGAAGTAGAATGACAGATTATAGGGTAAGTGAATTATGAGAGAAATAATAGAATGTTTGCATGCTGGTATAAATATTTTGGTAGAAAATGAAAACTTTATGGCTACATGGGACAGAGAAAAGTATTATTGAAGCAATATCTTCAGTGACTAGGTGATAATGCATTAGAAATTAGTGCACAAGTAGAGGGTTGTCCTTAGCTAGAGGAGATAACTTACCCAAAAGCAAACATACATGCATATAAGCGAGTAAGTATGGTAGTGGGTGCTTACGGAAATTCTTTTCTGCTTGCTACCATGTTCAACTGTGAAATAGGAAACAAGATCATCAGACGAGAAGAATGAAAAGGAAGTTAAAAGTTCAAAGATGGAAAGATACGAAACATTCATCTAGAAGAAGATAATGTCAATGGATTAAAAAACATAAAAAGATTACCAGCAAGAATTAAGGGCCCGTGTGAGGCTATTGATCAAGAATTTAAGTGAGATTGTTGATGCTTCCTCTATCCTCAGAGCTGCAAGCACAGATCTGGTGGAATGTGGGATTTATTCAGTGTGGTTGTTTAGACAACTGCACAGCATGAAATAAAAGAGAGTAAAAGGATTTGAGAGTATATTATATATAATGACTATAATGATTGATTACGTAATTTATGCTGAGTAAGGAGTGTTTTGACACCGTGAGAGAGAGAGACTGCAAAGCGAAAAGACGAACGGTTTAAAGATTCTAGGAGCGTGAAATATTGTTGAACTTGGGGTAAGAGGTAGAGTGAGCTAAAGAGATAGGAGATTGTGTTTGGATAGCAAAATGTAAGAAATCAATATTACCAATCACTTAGAGTTACATAGTTATTAGTTATAATGGAAAGACCTAGCATGTGACCATGGGACCTGGTGGCAGTGATAAGAAGAAACACAGGAGCACTAAAGAGAGAACCGAGAATCTTGAGGTATAGTATGAGAAGGATCATCTATATGGTTATTTTTACGATCAGCAATTATTACATGAGGAGTCTGTTAAAACATTGAAAGGTTTCCGAAAGATAAGATTTTTAGAACTGAAGGGCTTTTACCAGACATGAGCTGATGACTGCTGTAAGGAGAACAGGTGGGTGGTATGGTCTGATAGGATGAAACGTTATAGGATTTTAGGGAGTGGGAAAGAAGGATAGTCTAGAAGTGACAGTAAGACATAAGAAGGACATCTCACCAACCTCCTGACCCAGTGGTGGAGAACTAGGAGAGAAAATATAGCAGCAGAGAGCTCTGAGGTCCGAAGGCGAGAGCAAGGTCTTAGTTAGGGCCAGGATGATGCAGAAAACTTTTAGAGACATTTCGCTGTATATGGAAAGAATTGTTCTAATGACTGACCATGTGTTCTGGTGAGCGCAGTGAAATGTTTCAAGAAATGGAGAGAGTAGGAAATGGGGTCACAAACCCATTATGTAGGGGGGTAAGGAAAGTCCATAGGGTCCCGACTGTCTTTTGATGACTCACATGGCTGGGGACAAAGGGCATGATGAGAGAAGTTGTGGGGGTCCCTGTGTGAGGACCTGGGTTCCGAGGGGCCCAAAGCCTATAGCAAGGGTCATGTCCTAGGAGTTGGAAGAGCTGGGGGGTTGCAAGGGAGGCAGGAATTCTAGGTAGACAGTTGTCTCCGCCATAATGTTGGGAACGTTGGTTCATTGTCTGAAATTCAACTCATCTGGCAATCCACAGCTTCTGTATCAGTTTCCTAGGGCTACCATAACACAGCACCAAAATCGGAGTGGCTTAAACAATAGACATTTATTGTCTCATAGTTCTGGAGGCTAAAGGTCCAAGATCAAAGTGCCAGTGGGCACCAGGGAAGGATCTGGTCTCCTGCCTTCTCTTATTGGTTTCTCTAGAAATCCCACTGTGCACACTTAACGTCCCAATACCTGCAGTCTGTTAATATCATGACCTTCGTCCCAGAAAACAGGGTTTTTAGGACACTTATTGCCATTTACTCCCTTATTTACTTTTATGCTACTGTTCTTATTTATTACAATTAGATTTTGGTTTATTTTCAGTGTCTCAGAGCTTTACTATTACCATTTTCTGTACTCAAGTTCACGTACATTAACTCACGTTTTGCCAGTTTATTCTATCTACACTTCTATCCAGAAACTTGAACACTCTTCCTCTGTTTGAGGAATTCATGATCTTATGAATTTCCACCTCAGTACAGAGGTAAAGTCATTCTTTCCTCAGCCACGTCCCGGACATGCCGACTGAGGGTGTCTAATCCCATGTGCTCTTATCAGACTTTGAATCAGAAGCTAAAGTGAAGAATGGGTCCAAAGAAAGTTCCATGTAGGTTGGGGTGTCTTCATCCAGGTCCGGATTCCAGGGGCATCGGTAGCAGCGTCCCTTGAAGTACAGCCAGGTCTCAGTATCAGCAGTGACAGCTGTATCATATCTGGCCTGTGGCCAATTTTCAAAATGGACTTTCTGATATCTGCGCGTTTGTGGGTGTGGCCGTAACCATAACGGGAGTAGAACGATGAGACTAAATCTAATTAAGAACAATTTTTTTGAATTGCATGTTTTAATCACCTTGATGTTTGCATTCCAATTATAGTTTGCATCTTTATCAGGGTGTTATTCAGTCCTCCTTTATGACAAATTCTGTGATAGTTATTGAAAAAGATTTCTTAGTCTCTAAAAATACTTTTCTTTAAACAAATTTTTAATGACTAATTTAGGGAAAGCAACTTCGGAGAAGAACTCAAAGGATGAATAGAGATAAAGTCTATTGGTATATTTGTACATTTTACTCAGAATGATTAATTTGAGTATTTCATTGTAAGCACAACCTCCTAATTATCCATTATCCTTCAAATTATCTGCAAAACAGCTGCACATGAGCAGGTATTTTTACAGATTCTCAGGTAAATGATAAATTATAATGGATGCATATAATGTTATAATGGTAAGATATAACTCTGAGCAGTAGAAAGTGGTATCAAGAAAGCCTCTTTTGCAAATAAATCATAATGCCATTCTAAATGGAAATTGTAAGCACAATTTTAAATTATTTCAGATATAATTCTTAGGTTTTATATTTCATCCTCATAACCAAGAAACACAGTAAATTGAGACAACGTAAATAATGTACATATTTCTCTTTTGTATATAAGCTGTTATTAATTGCATGTTAATTCTCTACTCTTAAGATATTTTAAAAGGTTACTTATTTAAGCAGATTCAAATTTTTAGAATCGTGCCATTTTTGTAAATGAAATCATTGCACAGATGTTTCTCCACAATAGAGAAATGTGAAGCTGAAAGGTAAATCTCTTTTGCAAAAACCAATGCATGATATTATATTTAGTTAAGAAATAAATCTATCCTAAATCAATGGTCATTTGGAAGCAAGATGTGGCAAAACTGTTTTTTTTACATATTTGAATTATAGGTGTTTTACCTCTTTTTGCTTCAGAAAAAAAAATGTAGTTCTTAAAATTCACAAACATTAGCAAGATATTAAAAAGATCTGTTGTTTGATTTATCTGTCTCTTGTGCATAATGGGAACAAAAATATGAATATGTATATTTAAAAAGCAGAAATAGAGAAGCAGGGAACCATACAAACAATATAAATTGGCTATTCATTACAAATATGGGGAAGAAAATTGATTAAAACGTATTTGGTGTGAAACTGTTGCAAAATTGGGATTTTAACATTAAGAGTCACTGATCTTTCCCTGGTATCAACAGCATGATGTTCACTCCACGAGTCGTGTCACCTTCACTCTCAGGACTCATCTAGTTAGCACTTTTTTTGGTAATCTGTCAGCGGTTAACAGGTGCTGTTGGTCTACTTTTGCAACAAAAGCTAGAACATATCGCCCTCTAGTGTTAAAAACGAGACTCAGAGAACATTTAGAAATAAAGAAATACGCATTCTGAAAAGCAAACGACTTATGTTTTCCTGTCAAATCAGTGTGCTATATCAAGAGACAGGCTATTAATTTCTCATCCTAGAAAAACAAAGGGCAAATATGACTGAGAAACCTGTTTTTTATAGCCTGTGTGATAAAAAATGTTTGCTGGATGGAGGATAAGTTGTTTTACTATTTTACCTTTTTATATAATTCTAGTCACATCATTTTTTCATTACAGTTTTGGGTATTTTACAACTTTAGAAGAGATAACTTACTTATGCCACATTATCTCCTATCATTACTTTGGCTTTTTAAAACCAAATAGCTGTAAATATAATTTTTTTGAATTGTTAAAAAGAACATCACTGTAGAATAGGTCACTCAGCAGGCAGAGATAACTTTATGCAGCCAGGTTCTGCACCTAGTGAAAAACATTCCTTTCTCTAAAACACAAGATAAAACATTGAGGGAAAACTTCATTAGACAACATGTTCTAGAAAGTGACGTAAGTAGAAAATTAATGATCGAGGTAGAAAGAACACTATATTTGTCACTTTATGTATCAAATGATGAGCAGAGGCTTATCAAATAAACTCTGGAATAATCATATTATATTGTACACTTCAAATCACTTAGGAGGGTAGATCTTATTTTGTTTGCTTACCAAAACAAAAAATGAAATAAAAATAAATAAATTCTGGGGCGAAATATGCTGATATTAACATAATCCAAATTTCTGCAGACCTCCACGTCCTGTGGGGACAAATGGGGTCTGGTTCATAATTACAGCCCACATAGTCTTGGCTCTTCCCTTCTCTCTTACTCAGTTGTTTTAGTGCCCTTCAAGGTCTCACCTTGGATTGCCCATTGGGAGGTCCTGGCTCTCCTGCCCACCGCTAATCTCAGTGCCCAGAAGTCACTGACTGTGTCTCAGCAAGGCCACTGCTGCCCGTATCCACCATGGAAACAGTAGTATATACACAGATCTGCAGTTTCCTGTCTCCCCAATGCTCTGTGTGCACAAGGGTCATGAGCACGTGTTGCAAATCAACTCAGGCAAATGGATGGACGCCTGTTTGCCAGTCCCTGGGGTCAAGTTGATCAGAGACGCCAGCCCCAGGTGGATAAACTAAGATCAGTGAGGGGAGAGTGGTGCAGACTAAAGCCATGAAGATATAAAAACACTGTAATTACCAAAAAAATATGAATATGTAGATACTGTTTATGGTCAATTACTACGAGAGCATTATACCCAGTTTTGAACAAAGTCCCCAGAAGGGAGAGGTTGAAGTTCTGGAAAATATGCGAAGGCAAAAGGAAAAGGTTGACTTCAGAAGCATACGCATTTTCCATGGCATCGGGACGCAAGGGAGAATTCCTTAGATTTGGGGCACGTTAGTGAGAGGTGAGAGAGGTCCCTGGATAATTTTGAGCCAGTTCAACCTTCCCTTCCTTTTCTCATTGTGAAGTGTTAGGTTGGGGTGTTAGGTAGTGGGGCCTCTTGACTTGGAAATGTATTGAAATCATCAAAATGTAACAAATTGGAGGACAGAGAAGAAACAACAGTGATGGCTAAAGGACTTCTTAATCGTCCTTCCCTTTTGTTATAACTAGACAATGTCATAATTTTAAATGAAAAGATAAGATCAAAGTTACATGTTTAAGCTACAGAAAAAATTACATACAGAGAAAGAACTAGACAGAGGGTTTTGTTAAGCAATGTTGATTTGATTTGATTTTTCTGAGTTTTCAAATATTTTATAATACTTCCCACTATAAAATACAGGTAAATTTTGTTTAAAAAGGTAGAAGTATGAGTTTTTATAAACATTTTTTTCAAATCACCTTTGTAGATAAGACAATTTACAGAAAAAGAGCTTGCTTTTGAGAGAAAATTGTTCATATGATTTTTATCTGAACAGGGAAGAACACCATAATATTATATTTCCTCCTCAGTCACCTTTTGTAGCTTCTATATAAATTGTTTATATAGAAAGAAAAGAAAATAGAGATAGAAAATGGAAACATTGTTACATAGATTGGCCAGTTACTGCCCACACTCCTCCCATTAAATCCATTGGCACAAGCTTTACATCAGTGACTTTAAAACCACCCACCGTCAAGGAAAAAAAGGAAATTTTTCAGAGATGAAAGGGAAGTAGTAAATAAAGAGAAGAAATGAAGAGCAGATTAAAACAGAGGAACTGAGATGTTTTTCGATGATAACAGGAGAAACAGGTGAATTGCCCTTTGCTTCTTACATAGAGGAGTAAATAGGAGCTAATCTAAGACTGAACTAAGTTTTATTTCATTTTTTTTATTTCAGAATATTACAGGGGTATAGAAGTTTTAGCTACATGAATTGCTTTTGTATAGCTTGAGTCAAAGTTATATGTGCGTCCATCCCCCAGATAGTGTGCACTGTACCCATCCGGTGTGAATTGACCCATCACCTCCTCCTCTGCTGTCTGTCCCTGTGTCCACCCCCAAACTGCAGCTGCTCTTTGTTCTCCTCAGTCCAATATTACACCTTCCAGCCAGGACGGCCTGACAGGAGATGAGCCTTCTTGGCTCATCCTGAGCTGCATTTTAGATAGCCTGTCTGGTTCAAGTTCAACTTTGAATGTCCCATTGTATATACTGCCCCAGAATTTCTAGAAAATGAGACAGATTCATGGATTTATCCCATGGATTTATCCCCAATGTCATCCCAAGTTCCTAAAGGAATTGTCTGGAGTTCAGGAACCCATAGAACTGATATGGTTATTCCAACATTGTTTAATTCTATTTCATTCTGGCCAATACATTCTAAAGATACGATTATTATTTTAGGAGTATTAAGGATAAAATTCAATGATGAAATCTTAGTTGTAAAAATAAATACAGAGTTCCAAGCAATGATTACTAGACTTGTCAACTTGGACACAGGTCACATTTCTGTTACTGTATCTAAACCTTATATAGCAAAGCAGAACAAATGTCCGTATGGTATTGCCTACTCTGGAAGACCTCATGTTTTTTCTAATAAATGAGATGGATACATAGATATTTACAGTTTGATTTTAATAAAAAATGGGCTCTTTGCTTTAAAAAATCATGTTATTTCTCTGCTTTAGCAAGCAAAACACAAGAAAATGGTAAATAGGCACTATATATATCTGCAGGAAATGGTGATAAAAGAAATCGCCTGACATTTACTCTTCTATTTACTGAGTTGCCTTCAGAATCTTTTGAAGTATGAAGATAGCTGATAGCTCAAAGCTATGTACCTAGTATAATATTATGTTACAATATAATATCATGGTAGTAATGTTATCATTATGTTTGAAATGACACTTTTAGGAGTTTGCAGTGGTAAAAATGCATACTTTGGAGACTAAAATAAATTTATACTGTCAAAGAAATCAAGAAAATATGAAGTATATAAAAGGTAGGTCATAATCAAATGGTTATTTACAGGGGAAGAAAGGATCATTTTTGCAGAAACTCATAAAATAAGAATACTACTTCGATTTTGATTAAATATAACAATTACTCATTACTTAGCACCTTCATTTGGGGGGAAAAAGAGTTATTTATGTAGGTTTGGTTGCTGCTGAAAATAATATCACCATATTTTGTGGCTGAAGCTGAAAGGAACTCCAAGGGACCAAACCATGTGGTATCAATCCATTCCTAGTCTCAGCCTCATTGAATCAATATTGGATATTTTCAGAAACCACTCGGAATCATAAGAGACTGAATTGATCTTTAGCTAAAACCTCTGTGATATTTATCATTCTCTTAGAACCAGATAAAATAATTTGAATTAGCTGTGCCTTCTCGAGTAGTGTTTCAACTCAAACACTTTTGACCATGTCCTGGAATAAGAAACACTGTTACAGTGGGAACCAAACACGCACACACACGTGTTCTTGTTCATTTATGTGGTGGTGACTTTAATTTGAAAAATACTGCAACTTTCTGAAAAGGTAGTTGTAAATTTTGGAATTCACCCCAAGGGTGTGCTGGTGCAGCTTATGTATATAGAAAATGGTTACATTTGGTTGTTTTAACCATTTTAATTTTTAATTAAAGATATTAATACTGCTACATTAATATGAAATATGAGCTAATTCTTTTTAAGTTTCTTAAAAGAAAACAAGAAACTCATGAAACATGTAGAAATAAGGTACTTAAAATGTATTCTCCCAGGTATCATGAAAAACCAAAGCTGATTAAATTATTGTAAATTCTTAAGTCCTCCCAACTTAACATACCATCTTTCAGTTGATTGGATTCACCTCTGCAATTTTCTCCGTATTTGGTAGATATTTCTGGTTTTGAGTATCCAAACTTTTAAAATTGAAGTTAAGTTTGCTAATGTGGGGTTAAATGATGTAATTATGCTTCCTGCTAAGTGTTTGGCTTCACTCAGACTAATCTTTGGCTTTTCTCAACAATGCAGTTGGTGGAACATAAAACCCTAGCATTATAAATTATTGATAATGTGAACTTACTTCCTTTCTTAAACCCCCTAAATCGCCATTTCCCGATTTTAAAAATAGTCTAAGAATGAGTAAACAGGACGATGAATGCAAAGAATGTAGCATAATTACTAGCAAGTAGTAGCCACTCATTAAATGCTTGGAAATATTGTTATTTTTAAATTTCAGCTGAACTTTAATGAGCCTGTATACCTTATTAGACAGTATTCAACAAAGAAAGAATCACACATTCAATGTAATTTCATTTCTAGCTTTCTTCTGAATTTCTGTCTTTCCAAAAAGTAACAATAACTATAATAGGACCTCTAATTGCTCTGTTTACTAACTTCTCTGCTGCTAAAAAATTACAATAATTTAGAACATGGGGAAAATACACTTTACAAACTGTAGTTTAGAGCATCTCTAAATACATTTTGAAAATAAATCAACGAATGATTTGAAAACAGATATACAAAACAAATAATGTCTTCATGTAATCTAATCTTAAAAGAGAGTAATAGATTCTGGGAGATATTTATTCCGCTACTACTGAGGTGATGACCCACATTTGAAAGCATTGAAGGAAAAGATAAGAAAAGGAGTGAGAACAAGGAAGTTAGCATCTACAAAGGTGTCTCTTTTTTTCTTCCTAAAGTCTGTGCAGAGGTCATGCGGCCCACATTTTGAGACAGATTGTCGTGAAAAATAATGAGTTGATCTCCCTTCCCAAATTTTTAACAGTGGCTTTATTAGGACATGTAAAAGTCAGATTTAGAAGCATTGGGACTAACACTTATTTAATTTTCTTTGTCTGGTGGTGAAGGAAATATTAATTTTTCACAGATGCGATGTACTCAGAAATCCATTTATTTGCTCATCGTATAATGAAAGGCTAACATTACCAAGTAAGGGGGAAAGGGAGGAAAAGAAAACTCCTGTATGTTTCTGTTGCTGACTGGTCTCAAATTCATTCTGCAGAGGATGTGAGATTCAGGTAAAATAAAAATGTTAGAGTGTTGCCTTAGAGTCCTTAAGAACACGTGTACATGTTATTATATACTTTGGGCACATTTTAATGTCTTCGCCATTATCCTGAGATGAATCTCTTTAATTTTATGTGAGTTATTTACCATATGCTTCTTTTGAAAAATTAATCTTAATCGTTTTATTTTTACTTATGTTGATAACATAAGATTGTCACATTGATTGGTCTCCCTACTCCCATCCCCTGCCTTGCCTTTTTTTTACCCCCTTTTAAGGGACACAACGCTAGGTAAACAATTCAAACAAATCATGTACCACGTCTCTTTGACATTCCAAACAATAGCCTCATAGCAATTCCTCTTAGGTGTAGAACAGAAGTAAACATTGACAGTTCATCATCTTTTATGGTCCAGGCTTCCTCATCTCCACTGGCCGATTTTTGTAGGGGAAGAAGAAATGTGAGGATTGAATGAGAAGGATAACTTCTCTAGTTAAAACAACACATTGAAACACACATATCTACCATGTGGTAATATGTACCTATCATTCTTCCAACTCTGAACATATTAATGTTAAATAAATGTCACATTTCAATTTCATTTATTCTTTGGGTTGGCAGATCCTAGTCCCATATGCTTTTTAATTTCTTTTTTATTATTGCATATTAGGATGAACTATTCTAATATGCAAAATTGACATCTCATCCTTTGTGCATTCAGAAATAAAAATCACATTTCTTATGTCAGAAGAGATAAAGATTTGACAAAATATTAACTTGTCATACGTTCAGTTTCTATTCAAATATCCTGATTAAATTTAAATTTAATTTTACTATTAAAACACTAAACAATGCCTCCCAAGTATGTGGATTAAATAGATTTTGGCTCTTGTTGGGCCATTTCAGGTCGGGATAGGGGTGGGATGTGGCTGATTCTATGGTTGCTTAAATTAATTTATAAATCAATTACATGAGCTTGGAGAAGTCTAGGAATGAATATAATATAAAACTGGATAAGATCCTTTGAGAAATTCCAAATCTCTTTCAATTACAATAGTTTGTACATATATATACATATACGAAATATACATTTTTAAAATTTTTTAAATTTGCTTTTTATTTAGGTAAAATATACATATATAATTTGTGATCTTTACCATTTTTAAGTGTATATTTCAGAGGTAATAAATACATTTATATTCTTTTTTTCCCTTCGTCCCCTTCACATTTCTTTTAATTTGATTTTTATTTTAAAAATTGATTCATGAACATTTTCAAACATACACAAAACTAGAAGGGATAGCATAATTGGTTTATATATTTTATACCAAACCAATGCATTTTTATTGCTGTATTTCATTTCTTTTTAGTAAAATGCAATTCAATTTGTTTAAAGGGAACTGACTTCTGAAACACTTGAAAGGCTTTTGGAGAACAAATAGTTATTTTAAACGATTTTATTTGAAAACAGAGTATCAGCAAGTCTCTAATGTGAAATTATTTTCCTTTTTAAATGAATGTGAAATCACAGGGGAGATTTTTCAAATTGGTACCATGTGTTTCATGGAGGAAAATTCAAGTCCATTGATGTATTTGAAACTGAAGAATTAAAACATTTACAATATTTGGTAGAAATTTCAAAATTTCAGATTTTAAACTTTTGAGAATGTTTTTAAAATATTTGTTCAAAATCTAAGACAAAAACAAGTATTATTTCAATGTAGCATAGATGATTTCATTTAAATTAGTGAGAAAAACTTTATTTTAAAACAGAAATACAAAATGAAAGCAGTGACATAATATTGTAATGTTCAATCATTTAATCTAATAATTTTGTTATCAATAACCGTTAATCATTCAGATCTTCAAATTGAAAATATTAAATACAGAAACTCATAAAATGTCTACAGAATGATAGCATATCCCTCATTTTGTATTACTCATTACAAAACATGCTAATTTAATTCTCCATGATATAACGTGTCAACAATACACATCTTAAGCATACATATCACAAATTGCAAGCAGGAACTATTTTGGCTGTTTTCCTACAGACACTAGTTTGGAAAACTGGGAAATGGAAATTTTTTTAAGTATTCTAACCCAGTTTTGAGGGGAATGAAAAAAAAATTGTACAGAAAGTAATTCACTAAAAATTAGAAACATCCCTACAAAGAGAAACCACCTAAGAATAATGAAAAATGATGTCTAATTGTGATGAAGCAGTTTGTCGAATTCGATGTATACATACGGTTTGCCAGTTCTGTCAAAGTTATTTTATGGTAATTAACGTTCTATACTAAAGCATACTTTTATATGACTTTTTTTTCCCCTAGATGACTAGTTGAGAAATGATCTCAATACGTGTTTCTGTATATATGGATGTTTGGGTAAAATCAAATAGGATTCTGTATTCTGGAGGTCCTCAAAAAGTCTACCATACTCTAGATTGTCAACACCAGGCTACTAACATTTTTGCATATTAGCACAATAAAATTATCTTTCATATCTTTGATTTTTAGATAGCAGCGTATATATATATATAAATACACATAAATATTTCTATTTTTGTCTTGGTTATTGGATTTCTCCTCTTTTTCAGATTATGCTTAGAGGATTCTGCAGCAATTCTTGGTCTCGGACATACTCAAAATCTCTTCCACTTATGCCCTCCTGGTCCGTTGCCTTCCAGCTTTAATTTATTTGTGATCCCTTCAAACATTTTACATGATTTGCAATGGTTACATGAACGTTTGGGAAGTTATGTTTACATCCTCTCATACTGTATTCACTATGGCACTTTAGAAAAAGAAATTGGAAAAAAAACTTCCAAAGCATTATTTTAAAAAATGAATCTTATTGTGAAGCTTCGGAGAAGTTTTCGAACACTGATCGTCCTCTTGGTTACCTTTTGCTTGGTGAGCATGGTTATTTCTGCCTATTTTCTCTATTCTGGCTACAAACAGGAAATGACCCTCATTGAAACCACTGCGGAAGCAGAGTGTGCTGACGTCAAAATTCTCCCCTATAGGTCAATGGAGCTGAAAACAGTCAAACCTATTGATACATCCAAAACTGATCCTACTGTCCTACTCTTTGTGGAGAGCCAATACTCTCAGCTTGGTCAAGACATCGTTGCTATTTTGGAGTCCAGCCGATTTCGGTATAACATGGTCATCGCCCCTGGCAAGGGAGACATACCACCTCTTACAGATAATGGCAAAGGGAAGTACACTTTAGTTATTTATGAAAATATTCTGAAGTACGTCAGCATGGACTCATGGAATCGAGAGCTTTTAGAAAAATACTGTGTGGAATACAGTGTTAGTATCATCGGTTTTCATAAAGCCAATGAGAACAGCTTACCAAGTACACAATTAAAAGGATTTCCATTACACCTTTTCAATAATCTAGCTCTAAAGGACTGTTTGGTCAACCCTCAGTCGCGTTTGCTGCATATCACCAAAGCCCCCAAGGTTGAGAAAGGCCCTCTTCCTGGGGAAGACTGGACTATTTTCCAATATAATCATTCAACCTACCAGCCTGTACTTTTAACTGAATTACAGACAGAAAAATCCCTTTCGTCTTTGTCTAGCAAAACTCTTTTGGCAACGGTGATTCAGGATCTGGGGCTCCATGATGGAATTCAGCGAGTTCTTTTTGGGAACAACTTGAACTTTTGGTTGCACAAACTCATCTTCATAGATGCCATCTCCTTCTTGTCAGGGAAGAGGCTGACATTGTCCTTGGACAGGTACATCCTTGTGGACATCGATGACATATTTGTGGGAAAGGAAGGAACAAGGATGAATGTCAAAGACGTGAAGGTAAGAACACTTACAAATAACATCACAATTTGTGTTTCTTTATGTGGTATTGATAAAATATAATTTTGAATATTTTAGATTCCTAATCACTAAAATTTTAAGGTGCAGTAGGTTTGAAATCAAATAGTCATTGGAAAAAACAAAATCTTGAAGTAAACCTTAATCATTCCATGCACATACACTCACCGCCACCCCACCCACCCCCGCAAAAGCTTCAGAATGGGATACAGCCAAAATATCCCAACAAGTAATTGAACTTAATCTTTTTGCCTCTATTTAAGCTTGGCCCACCCCAGCTAGAGCTCCTGAGAACAGCCTCCCTTGTTCTAACATATGCTGTAGTTTGTAGCAGTGAGACTTATGTAACACAAACTCTATTTCTGGACTGATCACCCTGCCAAACTTGGGTTTGAAAATTGTGTTTCAAATACAGTTAAAACACAATTGTGGTTAAAATACAAGACGGACAAGCAGCCCAAGACCTTTCTATAACCTCAAACAAGCATAGTATTTACTTATATGAAATGTTCATACACTTGTAAATATAGGTGTTAGCAAAAAATAGTTTTATAGGGAATGTACAAGGTATTGGACTTGGCTTCAGGAGGATTGAATTGTTTATCTCTATTATTTTTGCACATTATTTTGGGTAACACGGCAGTGTTACTGGTAGCACTTCTAGGTTATGACCAATTGACTGTATAACTGTTTCATAATGCAATGGCTATTAAATAAAGACAAAACCAAATATGTTACACTAGATTAGGTAGGTAATTCCCAGCATAATTCTTTTTTAAGTCTCCATTCAGCATTCTCACATAATGTTTCACTTGTGCCTCTCTCCTCCTATATAGCACTAAATTCATTTTGTGCGTAAATAAGTTTAGCAAACAGATGTACAGAAATAATAGGAGACAACTTAGAGTTACAAAGGAACCGAAGATTGTTAAGACCTTGTCATCATTTTCGATCTTCTGTTATTAAGCTGTTTACCCTGCAAAGGTGAAACTTGGATACGACTTCAAAATCAAAGCTTTTTCCCCCCATCCTAAGACCTTATGACCGCTGTAATACATGATTGAAACCAGTAAAATAAATTCACTTTTTAAAAATCTTCAGAGTACACGTGGGCCAGTGAACTCTGTTTTTAATAAGCTACTGAGTGAAGCACCCCTTGACTGTGACCCAGATACTTCATCTGGAGACTGTCACAAAGAAATTAAGTGACCACAGTTGTGTGCTATCTAATCTTTTCTTATTTTCTCCCTTATTTTTTAGTATTTACCATTCCTTTTAATTAATATAAATAGTAGTGTTATTTAAATTTTAAAACTACAAACTTAAGAGGCCACGTGCTTCAAATGGTTCTCTGAGAGGTTAGTTCTTCTCCTGAAACCCCAAAAGGACAGTGTGTTCCTAATTTCAGGCTAAAGAATGATATGAATTTAAAACTTCCTCATAACGCTAAATGCAATTGGCCAGCTCAAACCCAGGGATTTCACTTATTCTCAGTAGAAAAACAAACTGCTACCCCCCACTGCTCGTACAACATTCAGAGGTCACTGATGGCTCCTAGGTGGCATAACCACACACAGAATAACATAATATTGAAATCTAACCAAGGCTTCAGTGACGTCACACGTGAAGAGAGAACCACGAAGGCTGTGGGTGTCTAGGTACATATTAGTGTGTGCATACATATGTGTGCACGTATAGAATTGTATAATGTTCATTAAGCAAGACATACTATTTATTAATATATGCACATGTTAATTTAACTGTAATTTTGAAGAAAATACTCTTTTAATTTTTTTTATTGCAAAAAATATAGGGGGTGCAAGTGTTTTTCGTTACATGGATAAATTGCAGCATGCTGAACTCAGGGTTTTCAGTGTACCTGTCACCAGAATAGTTGTCATTGTCCTCAGTTGGTAGATTTTCATCCCTCGTCCCTTCCCCCCCCCTTCTTAGTTTCCGATATCCATCACTGTTCTTTCTGACCATGTGTATCTTGCATTTAGCTCCCGTTCAGCTCCCATAAGAGAAAAGATGTGGTGTTTGTTTTTCCATTCTGAGATGCCTTACTTAGGATAATGGTCTCCAGTTCCGTCCAAAGTGCCGCAAAAGACATTATTTCATTCCTTTGTATGTCTGAGTAGTACTCCATGGTGTGTGTGTGTGTGTGTGTGTGTGTGTGTGTGTACATATATACATACACCCCACATTTGCTGGATTTCTTGGCAGAAATCCGACAGGCCAGGACAGAGGGGGGATGATACATTCAAAGTGCCAAAGAGTGGGGGGCGGGGGGGGGGTGTCAACCAAGAATACCTTAACCAGCAAACATGTCCTTCATAAATGGAGAGACGAAATCTTTTCCAGACAAACAAAAGCTGAAAGGAATCCACTACTAGCCTTATTAAAATTCTCTTACACATAGTATGCTTCTTTTCTCTTGCTTTTTTCAGGATCTTTTTTCTGTCTTTGGTTTTTTGAATGTTGATTTTATATAATAGGTCTTGGTGTAGTCTTGTTTGGATTGAATTTCACTGGAGACTCTTAGCCTTCATCTACCTGGATACTTGTATATTTCTTTAGATTTGAAAAGTTTACTGCTATTATTTCTTTAAATAAGCTCTTTGTTTCTCTTTTTTCTTAAACTCCTGTAATTTGAGTATTTCCCTTAGAACAATTAATCAAAGCATATGAGAAACTTGATTAGAACTGAGGGCTATTTACCTCTTGGGTGACTTATATGTCCATAAAAAACATTGTTTTTTAAAGTTAAATATGCAATTCACAGTTTGGGCATCTGATTTTTGTTTTGACTTTATTTTTGAATAAATCTGATTTTCTGGGAAAGAATTTTCAATTATGTTCAGAAAAGTTCTGATAGTTTCATGTTCTTCATCCTCGTGTTACTCTTCTGGTGGTATAACCTTTAGTAACACACTAGTAGGCAAGGAGAAATCCTTCCTCCCTCCCTCAAGCTCTACCCCAGTTTTCTAGAGCAACAGTGTTGCATAGGTACTGACATTTTTCTATATTATTCTGAAATAGAGGTATTCTGTCCTTCAATAGAACAAATTGCACAGAGGAAAAGGTGCTAGACAGATAAGGAGCTTGATTTAAGGTCTTATGATATTAATGGTTTAAGTTCTAATGATTTAACATGGAACAGCAATAGTTAGGCTTTTGAAAAATTAAATATAACTCTGGCCCAGGCAACAGAGTGAAAATCCGTCTCAAAAAAAAAAAAAATTAAATCTAGATTTTTCTGGTGCTCTTGGGTTGACAGTGTAGACTTTAGAAATCATCAAGCTTAATACTTGCAGTCTTAGTGCAAATCACTAAAAAGAAATGAATCAAAGAAGAAAAACAGATTTAATAAAGCATTTGAAGTGTCCTGTAACAAAACCATGACAAGTTAGTTTCATATAGAGGAAAACTGTTTCAGGCACCAAGATAATAGCCATCCTAACAACCACTGGTATGCCTCGCACTGGTTAAAGGAAGAAAACATAAAAGCCTAGTAAGTCCTGGTCATCCTCAAAGAGAGAAGATTAAAGACTGACTGAAAACAACACAGTGTTTCAGAAACAGAGAAGGCGCAACATTCATCTGGAATTTGGCATTTTGAACTCATGTTTTCCTCCCTATTATTGCCCCGTGATGAACAAAAATTCCACCATGACTGCCTCCTAACAGCACTGTGGAATGCACCAACTGACCCTATGTCAGAAACATGTCTGAAATTTGGAGTGTTGTATAGGGGTTAAGGGTCAAGAGAACAAGAAAGTTAAATCCTTGCTTTTATTTTGCCCCAAAATTTTGGTCTACTGAAAGAATTTCATTTAGTTTTTATGTATGTATTTTCTTAATGAGTGTGTTCATTGTGAACGAGTCCATTTTTTTGTTAGAAACAAGTGTTTTATAGGCATGCTTTTTTTTATGTAAGTCCATTTCCTGGGTCTCAACCAATTATTATCACTTTTTTAAAAAGTATATGTTAAAATGAGGCCTGTGACCAAGTGGGGGTTTTTTGTTCGACTATTTTAATGTCTTTTATATACAAATTAGATTTTAATTTAAAGATCAGACATTCCTTGAATTCATTTGCACTCAAGACAGGCTAGAATAGAAATGGATCTAACACTAACTTAAGTGCTTACTTTGGTTAGTTTACAGTATTAGGTAATTACTGAACAGAGTAACTGAAACACCAGGGAAAGAATACAGTTAAAGTCCATGAACTTCATTTTGCTACTCAAGCTATAGCAGTTGTCTCCGTGAGAAAGAGAAAGTATTAGAAAGTATTTTAGTAAAAGCAACCAAGCTGACAAAGTCTCAGCAAAGTGGAAAAACCACCGCTTATTAGAGACTTTAAATCTCACGGTTAATAACTTAAAAGCCCTACTGGAATCTGTGGCGATATTTTCAGATTGGTTTTCTCCAGTTTGTCATTGTCTATGAAGACATAAATAGTGATTATTAGCTGGCCGTTTAATTGGCCTGAACTATAATGGGCTTTCTCAACTAACTCCGCTGTCTTTCTCTTACGATATTCATCAAACTAGGAAATGTCCTACTACATTTCTGTTCAGTGCTTTGTGTAATGGGAGGAATATGGTTCTTGGCCTCAATAAGTCTAATTTTGAGATTTCGTGTGTGTGTGTGTGTGTGCAGTTTTCAGAACTCTCTCCACAGTCTCAGCTATTCATCTGTTCTGACTCTATAAAACCATTTAATGTTTTAAATAAAAAAGCACAATTAATTTTGACTACCTGCTAGGGTTAGATAATTTAATTCTGAGCCTTTCTTACTGCTCTACTTTAAAAAAATAATAAAAGTTTGGAGCTCCTGTGGAGTACAATTTCACTTTTGTACCATTAATACTGAAAGGAAAGGAAATTGAAAAAGACCTTGAAATTGAAACGCGTTCTGAAAATGTTGTATTCAAATGTCGTTGCCTTTATCTCAAAGCAGGAGAAATCAGTTCAAAGCATTGTGTTCTCCTACAGAAAAGTACGTCTTGATTTCAAATGTCTTAAAATGAGAAAGAAAGAAAAAGAAAGAGAGAGGGGGAGGGAGGAAGGAAGGAAAGAGAGAGAGGGAAAAGAGAGAGAGAAAGAAAGAGAAAGAGTGGAGGGGGGAAACTTAAACCATGTTTTAACAACTAAGTACAAAGTAAAGAAATATAACAGGAAGCAAAAAGAATTTTTTCTTATATTGGAAAGCAGTACATAGAAGACAAAATATCTTACTGGGATATTTAACTCACCCAGACTGAAAAGACAGTCATATAATGATTAGCTTGAAAGCCCTTGTTGCAACAATAAACTCATCATAAAAATTGTCAAATACACCGTACTTCCATTGGCAATGGTATTATTGAAGTTGCTTTGCCACCCAAATCCAAATAAAAGAATAAATACTGAGAGTAAGAAGATGATTGAGTATGATTAACATTATTCAGGCAGGTAAGAAAAGTCACATTCATCCCTGACAGTAATGGCTCAGGTGGGTGGATGTGACTATGAAAAGATAAAAGTATCATTTTCCTGTGCTTAGAAAGGAGACACGTGGCCTTTGTGAGCTCTACGTTTGTTTCACTTAGAAGCATCATCATAAATACTCTCTGGATTTGCATATGTTAGCAACTGTGCAGTAATAGAACATGAAATAGATTCAGGGCCATTTTGCATTTTCTATGTTGACTTCCTGGTGGTCTTTCATGATTTTAAAACTTAGACATACATGTTTTTATATATATACAAATAAACATATACATTTGCCCGCTAGTTTCATTAGCCATTAATATTCCGCTTCCTTTTTATGAGCCTTGTAACAGTGGTGTAATCATCTCACCTAGGTACATGTAAAAGACATCACGCAGGTAGATAAATAGGACTCTCATTTTTTTTTTTTTTTTTTTGAGACAGAGTCTCACTGTGTTGCCCAGGCTAGAGTGAGTGCCGTGGCGTCAGCCTAGCTCACAGCAACCTCAAACTCCTGGGCTCAAGTGATCCTCCTGCCTCAGCCTCCCGAGTAGCTGGGACTACAGGCATGCGCCACCATGCCCGGCTCATTTTTTCTATATATATTTTAGTTGGCCAGATAATTTCTTTCTATTTTTAGTAGAGACAGGGTCTCGCTCTTGTTCAGGCTGGTCTCGAACTCCTGACCTCAAGCGATCCACCCGCCTCGGCCTCCCAGAGTGCTAGGATTACAGGCGTGAGCCACTGCGCCCGGCCAGATAAATAGGACTCTCATATATGAACATCGCCCTTTCTGATGTGTGTATATGTGAACATAGCTATGTGGAAAATTTCTCTCCACAAATAACCAAGCCATATCTGTGTATAAAATCACTCATTCCAGTAGAATGGTTGAACTGATGTATTTATTCTTGTAGGACTCAGTGGAAATATTTAACGTTTGTGTTAAATATAAACTGGAAACCTGCATTGAACTGTTTTTGGGAAACCAAAATAAGCAAGTTTTAAATTTTAGAATTTTTGTCAGACATTTTTACGCTTTAACCCTGGCTTTAGTGTACTCACTGTGCTGAATTAATTTACCAGAAAGAGAAATGAAATGACAGGAGGTTATACTGATGATTGGAAATAACTACTAAAATGAAAATTTTAACGACAAAGCAATAGGTAAAAAGGCAAGAATATTAAGAACTTCTTTAGTACCTACTCTGTGCAAAGCATTATTCTTAGTGTTCTATAAATTTTAACTCATTCAATTCTCTAAACAATCTAAGTAGTAGCTTCTAATACCTTAATTTTGCAGAAGAGAAACGCAGATGTGATGAGGTTGAATAACTTGTCCAAGATCATATGACCAAAAAGAAGCAAAGTTATTATTTGAATTCTGGCTCCAGAGCCTTAATTCCTACTAAATATTCCATAGAGCCTCTCAGTATTGACTTTCGAATTTGAATTTTTCCACTGATCGTTATGTTTGCAGATTGTTTTTTCTCTGTGCATGCTTTTACTCAAACACATATTTTGTAATTCACTGTCCTAATTAGCAAATGTGACCCTAGTCAATGGAAACTTAAGATAGAAATAATAACTCATAGTTTCTTTGCCGAATTCATCTAACACATTATTTTTATTTTTTAATTATTTTTTTATTTCAGCATATTACAGAGGTAGAAATGTTTAGGTTACACATGTTGCCTTTGCCCCACCCGAGTCAGAGCTTCAAGCATGTCCATCCCCCCAATGGTGCACACAACACCCATTAGGTGTGAATATACCATCCCGATCCTCCCCCCAAAAATCACAAATTCTCAATAGAAACTGAGGCATATTTTTTAGCCTATCAACAAAAAATTTTCATCTAGAAATTGGAATATTCCTTAGAAAAGAAATGTAAAACTATTTTAGCTAATAAAGAATGTGTAAGAGATGTTTGTGTGTGCCTGTAGCCTTTCAGTTGGATAGCAGCTGGAAACTGCCTCACTTCTTTTAGAATATAGACAAGACATACTAGTAAAATGTAGCTCTAAAAGGTACCTTTCTGAATGTCTTTTAAAAAGATATTAGTAACTCATATCTCTGTATGATTACTTTTAAATTTTGATCCAATTCCAAAAATATCAAAATGCAAAGTACTATAAACTAAGGTTCAGTTTTACATATTAGGAACGCTACAGAAACATACTAAAATATTCTGATGTCTGCCAATAATGACTTTCTGGCTGTCATTTCCTGCTGGTCCCTCGTGGATTGCTACCTTGCAGGGACTGTTCCTTGTTTCTCTCCTCCTTCCCTCTCCTCTCTCTCCTTCCCTCTCCTTCCCGTCTGCCTTCTCATCTCTCTCTTCCTCCCCTCTTTTTCTCCCCCTCCTCTCTTTCCAATTCTGTTCCTCCTTCCTCCTTTCAGTTGCTTAGTGTTCATCCCAAAATGTAAGTTTGATGTAATCTGTTATCTAGAAAAATCTAAACAACTCTTTGTTTAGCTGCCTCCTCTTTCCTTCCAATCTATGTCCTGAGATTGTTTGAC
Source organism: Lemur catta (assembly GCF_020740605.2). Lineage (NCBI taxonomy): Eukaryota > Metazoa > Chordata > Mammalia > Primates > Lemuridae > Lemur > Lemur catta. The sequence goes on along the minus strand of NC_059153.1, from coordinate 5,521,539 downwards.
CATTGTACCTCCATTAATATATTTGCTAACCAAGGACCATTTACTCCAGAGAAAAACAATCTTTCTTACAAGCAGCATCAGCATCAGCCTCTGGGATTACTACTGCAAAATTACTTACTTATATTAGTCACCTTGTTGCAAGTAACTACAATGCAATATTCTAATACTCTTTCCATTTGGGAATATATTAGCACAAAATATGAACGGATACATTGACAACTTCCTCATTTGCCAATATATATTAATCTACACTGAATATTCTGATGCTTTTCCTAGTAGGCAGAATATCATTTCCCATAAGGGAGTGTTTGTTGATTTGTCTCAATGCTTCTGACTTCTCATTTTTCTTGAGCTTAGATGACCAGCATGCGATGGTACACTGTTCACCACACCATTGACATGGTAATGTTATTTGTCCTGATCCTTATTAATAACAGCAACTTTAAGAATGACAGCCTGCCATGTCTGAGTCTAGACATTAAGCCTAAACTTGCTGTGGTCATTTTTATGATATATTCCATTCCTAATTATTTTTAATAAACATGCTTTAGAAGCAAGTGTGTGTTTTAGGGGAGAGACCAAATACAGATAGTAAACCAGGAGAATTAAGTTAAAACTATTTAAACTAGTTGTAAGTACACATATACTTTAATAGTAATATGGAAATTTAAGACAAGTTTGTTTTTTTTTATGTTAAAAAACCTTAGGGATATAAATACTGCCTGATCTATAAGAAGCCTGAATTCTAGTTAAATTGAAATATTAATTTCTAAAGATAATTTTACCATAAAAGTGTTTGTGTGTGTGAGTGCCTGTATATATAAGAAAATATGTGAGAGTAATAGAGACAGAAAAAACACAAAAAATTAGAAAAATCATCCAAAATGATGCTGCTTTTTCTCACTGGATTTTGTTATTGCTACTGTCATTACTAGGACTTACCACTGCGTAGCTTTCTAAATCAAAACGTTTCACCATAACCATTCAGTTATCTCCTATTTATAGAAAAAGGATTTCTTTTTCTATAATTTCAATTTCTTAAAAGAAGATCAATTTGTCTTCGGAAAGAAGGAAACTGTATTCACGTAAGGAGTCATGGTCTTGAAATGCCACGAACTATGCTTAAATCGTAGTCTAAAGTAAATTTTTTTTTTTTCTCACCATGACCAGAATATAGCGAAGAGTTTGGTTTTACGGTGATCCAATAATTTCTAATAAAATTTAGATAGCCTATTGTGAAAGTGTCTCTCTGTAACACACTGGGGTGAGGGAATCTGATTCCGAGTTTATTTGCTATGGACAACGAAATGGCCTTTCAGAATGCTTTATGAAACCACAAATCATTTGAGCTGCTCCCTGGTTGAGAAACTTAAATTAAATTGGAAAAATCCTCCAAGGCAAATCAACAGTCTTTTGAAACTAAGTTAGCTCTATCAGCATGACCATCACTCTTACGTGATTACAACTAATTTTAAAACCTAGAAGGGTTGCTCTCCTCTTTTAAAAAGCGTAAGCTAATCCTATTATTTTAATGCAATTTAATTGCATTACTAGTCATACCCTCATCAGTGTTTTGAAGCTTTGAATATTTTATAGCTCCCTTTTAAAGAAAAAGATATTATGAACCACAGTGATAATTTAAATCATTTAAAAATATTACAAAAATATGTTTAAGTATAAAACCATACATAAACTCATGTGTAATTTTTATTCAAACAATCCATAATTTAGATAGAAACAAAGTTACCTAATGGTCAGTACCAAAATTAACAGCATTAATGTAATGTGATGAATGATGTTGCTTAAATTAAATGTTGTCCTCAATGTAACATGAGCAATGAATATGGTACCCTCTGCTTGCAGAGATTCACTGAAGTTCATCTTGCTTATACTTCCTCTTTCTCTCTCACTTGTACATACATCCTTTTGGCCTTTAGGTGCCATCCTACCAGTTATTTATTATCCCTCTGTTGTTTCTCATTGTGAATTCCCAAAAGTACCACCAGATCTTTTAAATATTTGGAAAGAACACAGAGACACAAGTCAGACACTAGTATGCTGTTATTTTGAAGTTTAAGGAATTAAATACACAATAATGAAACTCTAGGATATTTCTTTTGCTATACCATGAAATACATCAGTAAGACACTACAATGCAATGAAAAAGTTTGGGAACTTCTGATGTAAAACCTGGAGCCAGGTTCTCGGAGTTCAAATAGCAGATCTCCCAGCTCTAAAGAGGCTCAGCATATTATGGATACGATAGTCCCTCCGGATCCAGTGGAAGCCCGAAACCTCAGAGAGTATGAAACCCTGTATATACTGTTTTTCCTATACATACATACTTATGATAAAGTTTAAATTATAAATCAGGCACAGTAAGGGATTAAACAACAATCACTAAGAATATAATAGAACAGTTAAAACAATATAATAAAAGTTATGTGAATGTGGTCTCTCTCTCTCTCTAAATGTCTTTTGTTGTACTGTACCCACCCTTCTTGTGATGATACGAGATGACACAATGCCCACGTGATCAGATGAAGTGAGTGGGTGACAGGCTTTGTGACCTGGCATTAGGCTACAATCTGACCTTCTGACGAAAAGGAGCATCATTTGCTTTGGGTTATCTGGATCACGGAGCCATGACACTGTTGATGGCAACACTTGGACGTCAGAGGCAGACGATGTTGATGACGGATGGGTGGGTCGCCTACACGGAGTGGAAATGTTGAACAAAGGGGTGATTCACATCCGGGGCAAGGCAGAGGAGGATGGCTCAAGATTTCATCATGCTGCTCAGAGCAGCCTGCAATTTAAAACTTAGGAATCGTTTATTTCTAAAATTTTTCCTTTAATATTTTCAGACAGCATTGAAAGGTAGCTTAAACTCTGCAAAGTGAAACCTCAGATAAGGGAGGGAACTGCTATACTATAAAATTATTTGTTAAATAAATTTCATAAGTAAATCATTACATCTGCAGCATTTACCTTAAAAGTTGACGTATAATGAACATTTGACAAATGTTTGATGATTGAATCAATGACTGAAGAAGCCCTTTCATAAGAAGAAATTTCTTCCTAAGGAATAAAAGTACCAGTTGTTTTTTTTTTTTTATTTTTCGGGTGACCTTCACAAATATTGGAGGGATATAGTCTTTCCTGAGTGCATATTGAGAAAATCCAAACCTATACATAGGCGCTCAGACACCTGCAAGTACACAGTGTGACATGTCAGGAAGAAATAAGTGGAACACGCCAAATTCTGTTTATAATGATCAGTAACATTCTGGGAATGAAAAAAAGAAGGATATCAAAGCTCTGTGATTAAATTAACTGCAAAACAAGACATTTAATCTTTCCTTCTTTCCATTCGTATCTCAGCAATACACTTTCATTCAGAGATAATCCTTCTCGTAGAATCTCATTAGCCAGCCTGTCAGCACACAGCTCACCAGACATCACCTGGCACTGATTTGCATCCTACCCATGTTTAATGTGGAAAATATGTTTAAACCTAGTGGAGTCTTCCATCAATGGCTGAGGCACTTAATAGATAATTATCTCTTGTAAAAGATTTAGGTTTAGTTAACGATAATAAAAGAGAAAAAAATATTTTGTTAAATACATTATCTAATAATCTGTCCTTTGGCGTGCTCTGTATTTTCTGTAAGTTGAGAGTTGGATGTAGAGATTAGATCAGATCCAGGTTCAATATTTAAGCAAGGCTGCTTCGTGGAGGGAGTTGTCTTCTTCCACAAGGAGACGTACAGTGCGTGGCTGCCTCATTTTGTGTGATTTTAGCAGCGGTTAATGACCAACGCCTAGATCTAGTCATTCATTCGGGGCTGTGAAATGGTGATATTGTAATTCCTTCTTCATTCATTAGCTAGAATATGCTATAAAGAGAAACTTCACTATTTTATAACCCAGTGGCAGTGTTCATAAAGAAAAGGTGAATAAATGCTTAGTCCTCTTTACTAGTTTTCAAAACCGAGTGTTGGATGAGTGTTATTCTCCAACCATGGACAATTATTTGCTTTTTTCTTTGTTATCCTTATGAACTAATAGATTTAAATATATACAAATATGTAATGGATGGTGATGGCTACCTAAGGCTCTCATTCTCTCTGCTTTGTCAAATTCTAACAGCATCCTAACTATTTTACCTGATTCTACTTTGCTTCTTTCTAAGTTCATCTTCCGTAAAACTACCAGAAGAATCTCTTACAAAACAAATCAATCACATCCTACGTAAAGACCTACTTAAAACCCTTCAGCAGCTGGGTTTTCCGTAAGTTCCTGTGTACACCGCACCCTCCACTGTGCACATACAGAAGATATTTAGGTATTTGGGGTAAAAATTTGAGTCAAGGAGAAAGGAATACATGGAAAACGGTGAGCAAAAAACAAAAAATCTCTCGTATCTAGAATTTAATGTGGCTGGCATAAAGGAACAGGAGAGTGACCAGAGAGATGGTGAGAGTCAGTATTACAACTTCCTTCCTTAAATTGTGATTTGTGTAAAAACCAAATTTTACACACACACACACCCCAAAACCCACACACAGGCGTTCTGGTGAACAAACATGCAGAAACTATGATTCAATATATGGTACCGCAAAATGAACTCTCTCCATCATATTCTTTTATAGAGACAATTATTCCTTTTTATAACACTTTTTTCTTTGAGAGCCCTTTATTGACCCAGATAAATTTGTTTCAATAAAGCCAAAGAGACAAGGTGTTCGTTATACTATAGAAAATTAACTTAAGTTTAACCTAGCTGCATTCAAACGGAAAATTGGCAGCCCAAAGAATTGAAAGGAAGTACAGTTTTATTATTCCAGAGCTAGACTGAAGAATATTTGAAGGAAAGCACTCTAAATAACATGAATGGAAAATCATAAATATTAATTTTTAAAACTATAATACCAGTCCAATGGCAATATAAGTATTAGTTTACTAACCTAAATGACAACATAATAGAAAGGAATAAGCCCCACAGATATTATTTAAGAAAATAGTTCAGTCTACAGAGATTTTTATAGAATTTACACAATTATTATCAGTAAAGTCACATTGTGAAAATATATACCTTGGAGAAACATGTATTTGTATTTCTATCCAGGACTTATAATTTTGAAAGTAAATAAACTTAAATTCAGGCATCACTTTAAGTTATGTCTTTGTATACTAAACTCGATTCATTTAAGCCTAAATATATACATACCACAGGGCCTGTGAATTCTAGAAGTATAGTGCGTGCTGTTCACTTGGTAGCAAGCTAACAAAATTTTCATGAAATAAGTTTTCTTTGATGATAGCAATTACGAAAAACAAATGACAGAGATGGAAATGTACTAATAGGCTTAAATTCCTTCAATTCTGTCAGGAACTCTAATAATATTCCTCAGTCTGAAGTTTGTATTGGAGTAGACATCCTGTTTCCTCATGTTCACAAGGATGTATTATCCGGTAATAATATATCCTTGTCTCATCTAAGTCAGACATCCCCCGGGTTAGGACCAGACCTAACAAACAGGATCAAATTGTCAAATCAGACGACACGAATCTCACTCACTGAGAATCTACCCAGTATCACACTTTACTAAATAATTTTAAGGCTGCAGGCAATCAGGAGCCTCAGAGGAAGCAGAGAATGTTCTAGACTATCAAGGGTATTGCCCGTGTTGAACTTATTTATTACTCTGGTCCAATAGAGTGAGGTCCAGAAGGCAGACTTGTGGGTCCCCCAGCTGTCTGAGTTTGTTTTACGTTGCTATAACACAACATCACAGACCAGGGAATTTATAATGAACAGAAGTGTATTTGGGTCCTGGGAGGGAAAAGTCCAGGGACACAAAGGCGTAAGGTGTCTGGTGAGGGCGTTCGTGCTGTGTCACCCCAGGGCAGAGGGCAGAAAGGCAACGAGTGCCGGAGACGGAGGAAATAGGGCCAAACCTCATCTTCTTACCAGGAATCCCCTGGGGACTTCAGTGATCTCAGTCCTGCAGCTGCATGAGATAAGGGTGTCCCTGGGAGCACGGAAGCTTTCAGGCCATCAGTGCGGTGCTTGACATGAGAACACAAACCCTTTAGCTCATGCTTTTTTTTCCTTACTAATTGCCCAGGTACGTTGGGAGCAACCCACCAATCTCATTGCCTTTGTTAGTTGGTCAGAAATGTTCAAAAGTGTCACATACACAGTCACCTGGCTCTTTGCTTCATATAAATGGTTGATTAGCAGTTTCCAGTGGTGATATTTTATGTATCTCCATGACTAGATCACACCATGGCCTATCAATGCGCTCTTTACTACTGGAAAGAGTAATTATTATTATTTTTTTTTTTTTTTTGAGACAGAGTCTCACTGTGTTGCCCAGGCTAGAGTGAGTGCTGTGGCATCAGCCTCACTCACAGCAACCTCAAACTCCTGGGCTCAAGCGATCCTCCTGCCTCAGCCTCCCGAGTAGCTGGGACTACAAGCATGCGCCACCACGCCTGGCTAATTTTTCTATATATATTTTTAGCTGTCCATATAATTTCTTTCTATGTTTAGTAGAGACAGGGTCTCACTCTTGCTCAGGCTGGTCTCGAACTCCTGACCTCGAGCGATCCTCCTGCCTCGGCCTCCCAGAGTGCTAGGATTACAGGCGTGAGCCACCGTGCCCAGCCTGGACAGAGTAATTAGCATCTTCAAATCTAATCAGATTAGAGAGCCAATACCAGGAACCCCGATTCACAAAACTCATCCTTGAAATTCTCTTCCTCTAGGGCCACTTTCAGTACCAAAATCTATACTGTCAGGTCCGGAGCAGAGAGAAAGACACACGAAGGCTTGTGTGTAGCAAAATGCTGTTTATTTGAGCATCTGGGTGCAGATGGGTGGAGGCCAAAAAAGGCATCCACGCCAAGGGCGGGGAGAGCCTTGACTTTTATAGAGGGCTTTTCCAGGGGGGAGTGAGCAACTGGGCCAGAACAGCCGCTTTAATAAATTCTTTTCAAACAACCAGGAGGGATGAGAAAAGTAAGTTCCCTTCTTGCATTCCATTCCTTTATCTCCCTAGGGTCTGGCAAAGGCTACGTGCCTAATACACCGCTAGGAAGGGGAGAGAGGTGGGTTTCATAGGAGGTTTGGATGGAAGTTTGGGGAGGGTGAATTCTTCAAGCCTAACATATATGAGTCAGGGTTCTCCAGAAAAATAGACCAGCACACTCTCTCTCTCGTGGGGGCTGGCAGGGGAGACAGAGAGAAAGAGAGAGACAAGGAGAAAGAGGCAGAGAGGAGAGAGATCTATTATAAAGCATTGGCTCATGTGATCATGGAGGCAGAGAAGTTTCCAGATTGCAGTTGGCAAACTGGAGACCCAGGAGATCTAATGGTATAAGCTCCAATGTGAAAGCTGGCAAGCTCAAAACCGAGACGGGTTGATTTTTTTCAGTGTGAGTCCAAAACCAGGAAATGCCCTATGTCCCGGCTCCAGCCTCAGGCAGGAGGAGTTCCCTGTCACTCAGCCTTTGCTCTATTCGGGTCTCCAGTTGGTCGGATGAGGCCCACCCACCTTGGCAAGGGCGATCTGCTTTCCTAAGTCAACTGATTCCAATGGTGATCGTATCCATTTGATGCATTTGATACAAATTGAAACACCCTCCCAGAATGACATTTGATCAAATGTCTGGGAACCCTGCAGTGGCCTAGACAAGTGGACACAAAAAATTAACCATCATGATGAGTTTCAGTTAATTGAGTCATTCATTCAATGAACATTTAAAGCCTTACCCTAAGCGTGGTAGGTTGGTGGCAGATACAAATACTATGAGCTATGCTTAAGTCCAGCTGGAAATATGACACATCGATAATATACCAGGGGCAGAACGTATTTAAGTGCTGTTAATAATATGCTCAAGGCAGGCTGCTTCTAAGTGCAGTCCAAGTAAGTAAACTATTAGTTTAAACTCATGGGTCAGCAAGCTAGGAGTGGTATCACTCAGGCTTACAGGAGAAAACAATATCTGCTCTAAGTCTTGAATTTTAAGTTCAACTTTAACATGTAGATGTGAAGGACAGGCAGAGTATCATTCTCCGTGGAGAAGGCCACAAAAGGATGTAGGTAGAAAAATTTATTCATGGAAACTTCATTTACTATGATCTGGACCTGAGATGAATCAAAGGAAACTCTGGAAGGCAGGTTTGGAAAATAACCTAGGAGGCAGATTATAAAGGATTTTACATGTCAGGTAATTAATAGTATTTGTACAATGTCTGGTAGATAATGCAGAGCCATTAAAGAGTTTTGAGTTTTCGTTGACAACGAACGACCTAGGATTGTGTCGCTACAAATCTGAAGGAGTCAAAGGCAGTGAAACCGTCTAGAAGTGGATCATGGGAAGGAAACTGGAAGAAAGAGGCCACCAAGGAGATGTTGGGGGAGTTGAGGACAGCCTTGACTTGGGAAGCCTCGAGTAAACCATGACAAATCATTGTAGCACTAGAAGAAACCAGAAAACTGGGAGGGGGGCCGATTTAGACATGGAAATAAATTAAAGCTTAAAAATATTAAACTTGAGGTTGTAGAAGATGTTTGATTTTAGAGAGTTATTAAGCAATATCAAGTGTGAACAGTGACTCAGGAAAGAGGTCCAGACCAGATGTGCACTTAATGCTCATACATGATATAGTGATAGTTAAAATAAAACTCTTAACAAGGTAGGCAAAATTTATAGGCGGGAAACAAACGAGTAGGAGGCTTGGGAAATAGTCTACATTGAAAAATAAGGAAAGCCGCAGCAATGGAAATCATAGGAGTAATTGAAGGAATCAAAATCATACAAAGATGGAGACAGAATTTTTAAAATGTGAAGACACAAAATGAGGAATGATAAAAAAATATTCTGTGATTAATTTTTACTAATAACAATTGTGTTGAAGTTCTGTGAGTGCTAATACTAGCTAGATTGTTGGAGGGAAAAGAGTCAATGCAGACTATTTTTAAAAGAAGTCTGCCAGTGAAAGAAAAATGGAAAAACACTTGGAGGGAGTAGCTAAGTTTTATTGTCATTTTTTTTTTTAGGGGAAAAAAGTTTTTTGTGCATTTAAATATCAACAAAAAAAGACAAAAAGCAAAAATAATGTAGAGTAGGAAATGCAGTTACTTGATAAACATACAGTAATATAATGAAGTGCTCAATAATTTAGCAAAGCAAATTTAGTTAGCGAAATTCATTGTGAAATTGAAATGATATTTGAATCAAATCTTTGTATGAAAATTCAACAAATACTCCAGTATTAACAGTTTATTTTACTTCATTTGGGTGAAGAAATTCCAGTAAGAAGAGAGCAAGTGAGGTCACCCAAGCTGTGGTGTTGCGATGATAGTTTTACTTTGTAACCATCAAGTAGTAAAACAGCTGATTTAGAGTGACATTGAGCCATAACATCAGGTAGTGAAAATTTAAGATCCTGGTTCAATTTCCCATCTGATAACCTAGCCATTTATAAGTGAAAGCTCCCATATATCGGTGATAAATGTGAAAACAAGAAGTTTTGCTGGTTGTAAAACATGGTCTCAAGAAATACCTAGCTTTAATAGGCATAATGTCTAGGTTGTAAAATTGACAAATTATCATTTGTTTTAGGATGATATCATTGATTCTTGGAATCAATTGTTGCTTGTTTATTGGTTTGTATTTTTTTTATTGTTGTTTTATTTTGTTTTCTGAAATTATGGATCAGCTCTAAGACTCTAGTACCCATTCTAGGTGGTCACTGAACCCTCTCTCACTTTGTCAATTTCTCTACACACACACTTTTTCTCTCTTTTATTCTGCCATTCATGTGTCTTGTTTGTATAATTCTTTTATAAATTATTACAATTTTTCTGTTAAATTAACCAAGTATTTTTTTCAATTACAGACATAAAAAATTAACACTGCTTCATGAATCTACATTATTTATATAGGACAGTATAACTAGTATACATTAAAATACGTTCTTGTTTCTGTTCTTAATGGTTGGGTTTCATGTGAAATTGAGTTATTTTGTCTTAGGAAGATGTATTGGAATATAAAATAAAGTAAATTCTATAATTCTTCAAGGAGATAAAATAATTTTAGTGTTTTAAGTAAACGGTATATTATTTATTCTGAGATGAGCGGACCTTAAAAATAGAGTTTTATTGTTTATTCCTACCTGGAACTGCTATTTCCCTAACAAATTGAATTCTTCACTTAAAAACAAGGGTGTGTAAGTCGAAGGCAGTGGGGCTTACGAGAAATGTCAGTTCATAAAGCTATCAATCATTTCAGAGCAGTGAGTATTGCAGCTGGCAGCAAAAGTAAAGTGATGCTATAATGTTAATCTGAATCTCTGTTGTAAAAGTAGAAAGTTTGATGATGCATGAAGTATAATGAAAGGTTAAGAAATAGAATTCAACGGAGTATCTGAAAAGGTAAGTGATAAGACCTTTCTCAGACTATAGAAATGTAGACAAGTACCAGGAGGGCCTGACAGCGATGAAGTGTGGTTAAGGTGATTGTTTAGCATATCAGTAGACACGTGGCACGGAGCTGAATAGAAACCATTCATGAGACAAGTCATACAGCAGGATGAGATTATGCCTGGGTTCTCAACTTCAGAAGATGGACTGAATATAAATAGTATGGATGTTTCTATCATTTTCTTCTTCTTTTCCATGTATCGATTGTTCAGTATCGTAGGGATTGTGGGAAAATAAAGGCATGCCAATTCCAACTGTAATTGCATAAGAAAATGAACTCATCATCAATGTCAAAAAATCTAGAACAGGCTTTTATTGACTATCATTTCGTGCCATGTTTAATTTTGAATTAGTATTAAACTTCATATTTAATCAAATGATCGTAGGATAGTTGAGAATTTTCCTGAGCAAATGATTTATTTTTTTGTTGGTAAGTGATCAAAATGCCTTTCAGCTTCACTTTTTGAGAAGTAATTTGGGAAAAATTGGATTGTATTTGAAAGAAGGGAGAGTGTATATGGTGATCATATTTCACATTGTCTGTGATTGCAGGTCTATATTAAGTCAACCGTTTAAGATACACAGGTGACAGGGAGCCATCTGACAAAAGCAATATGTGTGTATTCTTAACATATTTATTGCTTAATATGTATGTGCTGGTACTAGGCACCCAGGACTTCATATATTACATTCATTTCAAAAGTGAAAAACTCTTTTTACCCTCAAGAAGATAATTTGTAAAATAAAAAAATAACCAAATTATATTACTTTAGGTAAGGAAAAAAAAAATACAATGTGTCCTAGTATAGTGTGTCCCGAAAGAGTGAGTTGTCACCTTGCAGGGTGAAAGGAAGAAGATAGAAAAGAGATACAATAGCACTATATCTTAAAAAGTTAATACTAGTTTAATATCAATGCAAGCACTTTAATAAATCATTTTGGAGATAACAGTACTGCTGCCAGTCTTCCCCTCGTTGAAATTTCTCTCTTGCTTAATTATTCTCAATGAGATAATTCCTAAAATTTTAGAGTACAGCATGTTAAAAACACTGTCCTATAGATCAATGACTCATTTATCCAGAACAAGTGTTTTTAGTGGCAAGTAAGTGCTTAATTCAGTGAGTTTTATGAGGAGTTTTTCCCCCTAGGACTCCTTCCTGCAAGGTTACTCTAGTAAATTATTTAGTAAAGCCCGGAAAGATCAAGGAAATTACTGTGACCTCATCTCAAAATGTCTGAAGCTCTAAAGTCGCTACAAGAGCTAATAGGCGAATTCTATCAGCCTCAGAAAACACAGTATATCATCTGACAGCCATATGTGTGAACAGCAGTGTGTGTGATTGCTTGAGGCATGATTAATGGAAATCTACTGTGTTAATGTATGTGTGGGAGATTTGTATTGGTCCAGTATTATAATGTAAGCTATCTGTTAACCCTACAAAGCTGTGCCCCTTGTCTTTAAAAGACAATTATAATGTAACTGTCACTTACCATTCCTAAATAAATAGAGAAAGGCAAATTCCATAGAGGCAAATGCAACAATGTTTAGCCAAGATTACCACTTAAAATTGTAGTTGAAATCTAGATGAATTCTTGAATAAATTATGATCTACATAATTTAGACTTGATCTATGATCTACATAATTAAGACTCTACATAAAAGAAGAGTCTTCTAAGATATTCAATTGTGGATCTAGACTGAGACAGTCAATGAATTGACTCATCAAACGACCACAAAAGCATCTCATCATAAAGCACTTTGAAAGAAGTTATTGGTAACTGGATGGAAATACTGGAAAGATGAATGGTATATTCATGATAGAATAGTTGCTGTTATTCCTCTTTAACTTTATCACATTTGATATGGGTGTGATAGAAATGCTACATTTAGGAAAATTCCTTAAAAGGGCAGGGTTTTGATTGGTCCCATCTTGTCCATCCAGAAAGATCTACCAAAGCTTATCGTATCTCTGAGGCTAGTCTTGTGGTCTGCTCCTCTGGGTTGCTCTGGAAATTCTCTTCTGGGTCAGAAACCTCAGAGAGACCCACTGAATTCTACGTCATTCCACAGGTCTTTGATGTAGTTGAGAAGATAATAAAGAAATGTAGTGCTCATTCTGCGGCGAGTTTAAAGGTGAATTTGATTCCAGCATTCCCTGAACTGCTCCAATTCCAATGTCAGCTCAGGACAGAGCCAGCTCAGATCATTACCGGTGCAGAACAACCCAGACAGGAGCCGTGCCAGATGGCCTTTGCCATGATCACATTCGTCCCCAGAGACACAAGAGGAAATTCTTGGATCCCCTGAACATACCCAGAGAGTCTTCCTGCGGTCTCTACCGTCTGAGCAGAAGTAAGTCAAGGAGGTCTATTGTTTTGTTTGTGTGATTTTGTGCAGCAAATTAGTACCTGTTCTTTATATACCATTTCTGTAGACCTCCTCCGAGACCTTCTTATTCTGTCAATCCTTCTCTTTCTCATATCGTCATTTTCTCTTTCTGTTGGAATTTTCCACTTACCTTGCCTTCCTTTTGAACAAAAAAAAAAAACAAACAAAAACCAACCATACAAAGCAAGGTCAGCATGAAGCATTGCCCGACAGCCTGCACGTTTACCCGTTCTGTAACCTGTGCCTTAATTTACCGTGTAAGTAAAATGGGCTGATAATAACAGTTTCCTTAGTGGGGTAGTGACAACTGAACTGAGTCCACGTGTAGTGCTGACAGTGTGTCTGGCTCAACAAGTTTAAGTTCACCGTCAGTTCTTCCATTTCCTGAGATATAAAATGAAAGATTGTAATCCCTCATCCCACAGGAATTAAGCTGTGAGGCTAAATGCCTTCACCAATGTAAATTATAGATAGCAAATATTCAGTCAAACCCGGCTATTTTCAAACTCTCACCAGAGTAAGTCTTGATCATACTCAGTATTGTTGAAATTACTATTGTTCTCACCTCTTATTTTTTCTGGCTGTTTCTTGGCAATTGCCTCGCTGCCTCTTTCCTTCATTCCTGCCATAGCTGTGTGTCCCCAGGGTGCTGTCATTGTCCCTTTACTCTACTAATTCTACACATTCTCTCCGTACACCTAATCCAAATCCATGATTTCAACTTCGCCAGACATATGGCAACTCCAGAATTCTCTACTTAGGCACCATTTGTATGTGTAGACTTCGGGGCATCTCAGCTTGAATGTCCCTTAAGTCCTTCAGATTCAGCGTGTCTCAAAATAATACCATCGTCTTTCACTACAAGCTTATTTTCCTCTGCCTGTGAGTGTCATTCCTCTGCCTCCACATGTGCAAAAGAAAAACTTGGGGGTTCAAATTACAACCTCTTTCTGACTTCCTCGTACATCCAATCTCTATCCAATACCTGTGTACTACACTATGTGGATAGCCCCTGGATTTATTCTCACTCTTTCTTTCCCAGTTCTTGATCTCCTGGGGTTACAGCTGTGGGATTCAAACGCCTGCAGGCTGGTGTAGCTTCAATCCATCTGCACCAAATGCTGTCTGAATGCTCTTCTCATTCCCCTGATGAAAGACACTCAATGACACTCTAGTACTTTGAGGGTGAAATTTAAAACTTTTAGTTTATTACATAAAAGCCATCATCATTTCTGTCTCCTTTTCTAATTATCTTGTCCTCGGTCGTGTAGGACTTTCTTGCTATTTTCTGAATATGTCTTGAGCTATGTCGCCGGGTCTTCCCTATGCTAATTTTCACCTCCTTCCTGGACTTCCCCACACTCTCATCTACCTAAACTGTACTTGACCTTCAGGTCTCACTCCGCTCCTCGTCCCTCTGGGACATCCCAGTCTTATTCAGAAGTCCCATTCACACCTAAGATTACTTGGAATACAGCAAATCCTGTACTGTAATTTAAATATCAGTATTATCTTTACCCACTGGACTATGAACAAAGGAAGGACAAAGACCACCTACCTCCTGCTCTCTTTACCTGCCTACCCCAGCCATACGGGCCTCCTCACTGCTGTTTCTTAATCACCTCAGATATGCTCTTCCCCTGGGGTATTGCACTCAACCAATATTTAGTAAACAATGAGTAGAAGGAGTGATGAGTTATTCTTTGCAGGCAACATAGTGGTAAACACATAACAGGTAACCAATAAATGTTGTGTGTAGAGTTAATGATAAATTAAAAATTTTAAGCAATTCAATTTTAACAATTAACTTCAGTGTAATCAATTTAAAGTGAAAGAATTGAGTCCTTGTTAAAATTGGAGGGAAAATTCCCCCATTATGGCAAAGCTGAAAAATAGGCAACGTTGTGAATTCAACCATGTTCTAGTCTGATCACCTGAAAATTAAGCTGTAACCAACTTAATTTCATGATGACAAAGGCTAAGCTATTTTCCACTTTTCCTGCTATCAAAAATTTAAGGGCAACCCTAGGGACATTTTTGCTCAATTAGCCCTAAAAAAGGATGAAATATTAAGTACTGAGAAACACCATACATATCTCGTACAACTCGCTGAACTAATACATCTGTTATAGTAGAATAACTTTCTATTATATGTTCAAATCACACTGTGATTTGGGGTTGATTGAGAAGGGTGGTTAGCGGGACGAGCAGGAAGATGAAGATCTATTTATACCGACCCATGCTCAGGGCCAGCTTTACGCGCAGAATGACAAATAGACGCGCTTTGTATCAGCTGCAGCTCAGGAATCCTGCTATTGCAACATTGTACACGGCGCACCCAAAGCTTAGCAGTTGGGGAATAGAATGTAAAGCAGTCTGCAAAACCCCTCCACCTCTCCCCAGGATGGAAACCGGATTATGCTGTTTGGCACACTGTACTTTTCCGAAATCTCCACCTTGCATATCTATTGCACCTGCTTTGAGAAAGGGCACGCAGTGGATACAAAAGCAAATTAAGTTCATGTTATGGAGTGAGTTGAAAGCTGAAAGTCGTCATTGAAAACCAGGCAGGCACTATTTTAACAGTTATTTGTTAAGCAACTAATACATGCCAGTGCTATTGTTACCAAACCCACAGGGGGGTTCTGGCCTAAGTCCGACCATTTCCCAGAAAGCGAATTACTGAGACAATGAGGATTGTTAAGGAAGAAAGGGAATTTATTATAGATGACATCGCCTGGGAGAAACTGAGGGTTTTAATAAGCGGTTCAGGAAGGTGGCTGCAGGTATCGGGGCAGGTTGTGTTGAAAGCAACATGTGCGGGAGATTTTACTGAGAACTCAGAGGTTACTGACAGAGAGTGAGTCTTGGCATTGTTATCCTAGGAAGAATCCACCATTTCTGGGTGACAACTCAAAAGGCAAAAAGGTTGGTTAAACAGGAAGATGATCATGTTCTGGCCGTTGAGTCCTACTGGCCTGGGAACCCAAAGCCTAAGAAAGACAGAGGGAAATCATACATGGGGGGTGTCATCTTGTGTTTGTTCATAGAGCTGGTTATACTCGGTTGAGAGATGGTGTAATTATAAATAAAGTACACTACTTGGCCCAGCCCTGAAGGAGTTCAGAATATTATTACAGACACAGTATGTAATAATTACCCCGGAGCGTATAATCGTTACACAGTAAAAATGACCTAATGGAGGGAGTCACTGTTCTTTGGCAGTCACACAGGGTCGGGCTGTGGTTATCGGAAGCTAAATCAATTTGTTGGAAGGCATTTGACAGCTTACTTATCGGTAGAATAACAGATGGCAGAGCAAGGAGCCGGCAAGCGCTGGCCGTGCAGCTGGGGGTGACCAATGGCTCTGTCCTCTAGAGCATCACACTTGGGGCCATCAGCTCTAAACATTCCACCTCTGGGTCACTCCACGGAATAATTAAATTCCGGGAAGAGAGTCTGGTCAGCCTAGTGTGAGGGCATGCTGCCCCGTGGGCTGAGGCAGGGCAGGCCATAAAAGTCCCCCTAAGACCTCATGCAATGAAGGAAAATCAAGGTGCTGTTCCCATCAAAAGGGAAATTAATGATTGGCCAGAAAAAATAAAAATGATCACTCTAAGAGCAAAATCAATGCTATGATCTAAACTGTTTGTGTCTCGCCAAAATTCCTATGTTAAAATCCTAAACCCCAAGGTGATGATACTAGGAAATGAAGTCTTGGGACAGATGATTAGGTCATGAGGGTGGAGCCCTCAAGAGCGAGATAAATATCCTTATATAATTTTATAGGCACATTTACAAAAATCAGCAGGTGATTAAACATCTTGATGAAGCAAAAAATAAAAAAGAGACACATTAATCTACCCATTCGTTAACATATAGGCGTAAAGTATACTACTTAGTACAGACCAAAAACTGTGCTCAGCATGGGTGATAGAACAGTAAACAAAACAAACATTGAGCCTGCCTTCATGAAACTTACTTCCTCAATCTTTCCTGATTATGATAGGAGATAAACAAGGTATATTCTCAGCTTGACCCAAGGCTTAGGCGGCACAATGGAGGGTTTAGCAAATTATGTCTGATATGAAGCTTGGTGGATGAAGTGACTTCTCTGAGAAGGGCAAGCGGAAGTTAAATCCGAGGCCTAAAAGAGATTTCTTTTCCAGTAAGAGTCCCCCAACCAAAGCACAGCACAAAATATGCCATGAGGCAATTTCCTAGGTAAATAGAGGCAAGAACACAAAATGATCGATTGATGAAGTTTGGGGTTAAGTTAAAAAAGAAAGCTCCCTGAATGCAAAACTGTAGTCAGACCACGCAAGTCCGCCTATCAGCAATGTCACTTTGATGATGTATCTGAGAGCAATGAGGCTTAAAAGCTTGAATTCTAGCACTTACGGGATGACACTGCTTTTAATTCTCGCCCAGGGTCCACTTGCTTTTAGAAACGATGTTTCCCTAAGGCTTCCATCAAGGAGGTGAGATGTGTGCTACTCCAGAGCATGCGCAGCCCAGGGAATAGGTAATGGGGTTGCACAGAACGCGCCGTGACCTCCCCATGTCTGCACTTTGGGGAATCCATTCTCAACTCGGATTCTAAGCTGCCGTTATTCTTGCCATTAAAACAGATTTTTAAAAGCCTCTATCGTCCGCACAGCATGCAAGAAACAGCTGGTCTCCAGAAGAGGCTGTTCACTTTGGGGATAGACAAAGAGAAAGTTACAACATGAAGCATCCGTTCTTGCATTTAGCAAAGCAAACACTGAGTTTGTGGACAGTTGCAAGAATTCTGAGACTAGAGACCTGAGAGGAAAGCAAGCAAGGGATAAAAGCCGCTGGAGGAAATGATTAATCCACAGGTCCTCTAGGTGCAGACAGCCAGTCCAAGGCAGCACGATTGCATTAGCCACACCGCTTAAAAGTTGTCACCAGTGGAGGAAAACCAGAGATGACGACTGCAACGTATCATATATGCCTATGTGTCATGGACTACATACAATTTCCAATATGGTGTGTCACTTCCAACAAATCCTTTAATCCTCTTCAAAAAGATGCAAGTTTAAAACCCCTAGAACCGGGAGGAATTATTTGTCTATTAGTACGAGGATTTTGATGGTTGGAGTGAGTGGAAAAGAAACATCAGTTACATAACTCTTTTGCAGAGAGTCCTATTTCTCTCTGCGTGTGTTAAGGAAGCTAATGGAGTGTTCAATGCATTATCCTCCAGGTCTCTCCTGTAGAGAGGGCATCGGGCACGTTTACGTAAGAAATACGAAGATACGTAAAACTCAGTTCCTTCTCTTCATGGCATTGCTAGCTTGTAGGAAGTTGGGAAAAGTTTCACAAAAACCACTATACAAGACTGAATTCCTTGGCATAGCTTTACTTGGATGTAATATTTGTGCTTACACATTCAGATTACTTAGACATCAACATGGTAGGTTGCTTTCTACTGTACTGCAAAAACCTGTCACAGAACAATTAAAACAGTGACATGTTTCACACTCTGCAGAGCTGGCTTTATGCATTTTTGACAATATTACCACCTATTTGACAGATATATTTTTCCTTTAGGAACTTGGGGAGTATATCTGCATTTTTTTTCCTTGTTCTACCTCCTTGATCTCTACTGATGACTAAATATAGTAGAAGTGGAAGAAAGAAAATAAGATAAAGAAAATAAATTCTTTTCCAGTGAAGAATCAGGAAAAGCATCATGGAAGATTTGAGTTTGTAAGTGGATTAGGAGGAAGAATAGTGTTTTGGAACAGACAGAGCCGTGGTGGAAGTGGAGATTACCCCAGAGAAGCAAAAGTTCAGAAGTTGGAAAATGAATCGTATTTGCAAAACAACTCGCAACATCAGCCTGGCTAAGGGAGGAATGGGGGGAAGTGAAAAAGGTATTCATGACTCCATCCACGGGAGAAACATTTAACCAGCTAAATACAGCATGGCCAGCTCAGGTAGCTGCATCGTGTTTGCATGAAGTGCCCGTTCAATAGAACACCCTGCGGCATCATCGATTTTTAAGTATGCATCGGAGTAAAAGCAAGTAGTCATTTCTTCCAAACAGGACTATTACTTATTTTTCATTCTGGCCGGTGAGGCCACCTCTGAACACATGAAAAAGGAACCCTCCAGAGTCGTTTTCTAATTTAGCCTGAATGAAGAGAAGCACACAGGCAAGTAATTTGAGTTCTCGATTTAAACAAGAGGAGGGATGCATGCAGAATAAGAATTGCATTTTTGATATTGGTCTTGTTTCAATAACCTAAGGAGGATGTCGTATTAAAGAGGTGGTGTTTATCTGAGTCTAGGCTGATCACCCTTCTGACAGGTACAGGGAGGGGGCTGGGCTTGATACGGAAAGCAGGAACCTCCAGGGCTGAGCTAGAACAAGGGGAGCAAAGAGCGGAGAGAACCTTCTCGCCCTTAAAATGCCTCTTGCCCATTTCTATTATTTAACTATGTCCTGATCGTGAAAAGTTATCCTCAGACCCAAACATTTGGAATTAGACATGAATAATAACAGTATAACATAATAGCAATATGGGGAATCAGGAAACCTGGGTCCCGATCTCTGAGATGAGCTTCCCATGGGAGTTGAGTAATCTTATGATCATTCTAGCTTTCTGTTTCTTTATAAGTAAAAGATATGCACAAGGCGGATGATTTTCATGAGCCATTTCATTGATATCTCACATTCATTCTTCAAAGGTGGCCTTGTTATCCCCATTCTAAGGATAGGGACACCACGTTTCAGAAAACTCATTCTGCCAGTCAGTGAACAATACAAGTTTCTACTTTAAATCCTTAGTTATAATTTTAGTACATCCAAAAACCAAAAATCCAATGAAACTATTTTGCACAGTAAAAAGTTATGGAGAGATTTTAAAAGACATTTGTAAAAATCAAATGCACAATATTGGAAATAAATAAAAATAAAGGCATTCCAATTAAAATGAATAATTGGCAAGATCACGTTGGAGAGTTCAAATAAAATTCACACAGAAATATCAGGACTGTGTAACACAATTCAGTCTCTGACTGCATTTGGTGGTCTGGATGGAGTGCATTGGGTGACACAAAATGACTCCATGTGTGTCTAACTTAGAAGCTTATTCAAATTAACCTTGTACTTCAACGCCAGAATGTCAGCATTTAAAGATAATAGCTAGTTTATATAAAAGAGATATCAAAATACTTTCACCTTTTGTTTCTTCTGAGTGAAAATAGGAGAGGTAGCAGTTCATTGAAAATGAATCAGTAGGGTAGATTACTAAGAATTGAATCTCTTAATTCAAATTAAAATATGTATCAACATATCATTGTGAATATTTCACTTAACTAATTCCACATTCACAATTCCCATGACAATGATAAGATAGTTCTGGCTTCGTCTCATTATGTCATTAAAGGGACAAGTAATAACTGCATAACTTCCTGCCCAGTATAGGTGAAATTAGTAAAAATGAGCAACAATAACTTAAATGCTTCTTGCAGATTTTAGGGGAAGAGCTGTGTGAATTCGAGCAGCCAGTTTGACCCACATTTCAGTCTCTATATTTATTCTTCTGGTCCCACTTCAATGATCTGTAATAGTTACAAATCAGACAAAATTTCAGAGACTTCTGGAAGTGACCTATTCCAAGAAAAGCAGATAATATATTCAGGGATTTTTTTTCTTCTGCTGCTTTAGAAATCTGTGGAGATTTTTATGGTTTTCTCCATGCAGTCTGTCATTTTCTGGTTAGTTAATCACGAACACCTAGTTAGTTCTGGCTTGTTGATTAATTAACAGGAAAAATGAAAGCCATTAACTTTTTTTTAAATCCCTAAGGATGAATTTTTCACAAGCTCAAAGTGTTCTTCAAATTGCAGTCTTATTCTTGTTGTATCCTATGATCATCTAACACCGAAGGTTTAAATGCCCAGCTGTATACAATGGCTCAGTAACTAGGGAATGGTCTATGTGATATGGTATATATGACATGGTATATATCTGAGCATGGTTGCCTGTTCATCTCAGTAAACTGACAGTAATGACAGCTGCATTGGAAATGTCTTCCCCCCTGGGGACGTGAACTTGAGCACCTAGCTCCTAGTAGTTGATTTCTGTCAGTTCCACACACTGCGGCCATCATTCCTTACGTACTTATCGAGCACTCTGGGTTCCAGGTAGTGTTTTAGCCTCATGGATCCATCAGGGCACAGAGAAGGAAGGATTCCCTACCTTTATTAAAGTGGCTGAGAAAAAGACCTTTAGCGTATATGATAGCTAAGTAAATTGTATGGTGCATCAGAAGGTGTTAAGTCCAGTGGAAAATGAAGAAAATGTGGAGCCAGGGTAAGCAGTGCTGAGTGGGATTGGAGGAGGCTGCAATGGACAGTGTTCTTAGAAAAGAAGATCTGGAATGTATCTGACCACTTATGAATTATAAATAGAAACAGAATCACCAATCTTCTTTTGCATCCTGAGTTGAAATGGCCCAACCAAAGTTAGAAAAGCAATGTCTTTAAGGAGTTGATCCTTCAAGGACTAGGATGCAACTTTAAGTAATTAGAGATCTGCTTAGCAAAAGATAGATGTTATGAATGCACAGATTTCCAGAATTCATACAATGCCTATATGGACAGATGCCTTCATCACTTGGTTTTTAAAACCGAAGCTAAAATATAATTTTAAAAAATATTTTAAATTTATTTCTCTGTCAAAAGCAGAATTTAAAGAACACATAAATTCTCCAACAAAAATAGATATAAAGGCAACAGAATCTATGTCCATTGGAAGGCATCGTACCAAACCGCAGCTGGAGACAGTTACTTTCTAGGTCTTGGTCCTCGACTTACCCACCACCACCTCTAGAACTCATCTGATTTAAAACATAAACAATAATTTTAAGACTAGAGGGTGACGAAACACCCAGGTAACTTTGGTGTCTACCTTATTTCTCACAAATAAAGATCATGAAGAAATGTGCTATTAATTCAGCTTATTGTCCAAACAAAGGAATCCAAAACTGTTCCAACTGGGTCCAATTTAGTAGTTAACACTCACCCAGATGTAA
Source organism: Lemur catta (assembly GCF_020740605.2). NCBI lineage: Eukaryota > Metazoa > Chordata > Mammalia > Primates > Lemuridae > Lemur > Lemur catta. Next base: position 5,499,580 of record NC_059153.1, on the reverse strand, counting down.
TTCTTATATTCAATAGGCCTCTAGAATCCTAGCTCATAAATAAGAATAATGAGCAAAAACATATTTTAACACCTCAGCTAAAATTGCTAATAAAATATGGCTCCTTTGCAATATGAATGTCATCTCTTTATTTGAAATTCCAAGCACATACTATCTATAGCGTAGCCTGAAACTATTATTATAAATAAATACATATATATAATTATTTAAATACTACTTAATTTTATGAGTTTTCATTCCTTCTTTTGGAATATTGAATTCTGGAACTGAAATGGCTATTTTCTTTAAGTAAAATATACAGATCTCAGATAAAATATTCACAGTTCAGCTAACCATCAGTGAGTAGATGATGCCACCTATACGTAAGATGTAGAGTTCCCGTAGGAACTCTGAGGAACAACAGATTTGGGAGTCATTTATACAATCCAGCAATGACACTCCTTGCTATTTACCCAAATGAGTTGAGAATTTATGTCCTCACAAAAACCCGCACGTGAATGTTTATGGCAGCTTTATTTATAATTGCCAAAACTTGGAAGTAACCAAGGTGTCCTTCAGTAGGTCAATGGATACAAAACAAACCATGGTACATCCATACAATGGAATATTATCCAGCAATAAAAAGAAATAAGCCTCCAAGCCACAAAAAGACACAGAGGAATCGTAAATGAATATTGCTAAGTGAGAGAAGATTGTCAAAGGCTACATATTGTATCATGTACCATTCCAACTAAATGATATCCTGGAAAGGGCAAAACTGTGGAGACAGTGAAAAGATCAGCGAGCAGCAGCTGTTGGAGAAAGGATGATTAAGGAGCACAGGAGATTTTCGGGGCGTGAGACTATTCTACACTTTACGGTCTAGATACATTCTAGTCTACACTCTAGTGTCTGCATTCTGCACGATGCAACAACAACAGATACATGACATCCTACATTTGTCCAGATTCATGGAATGCACAATCATTCCTTGGTGTCTGCAGGGAATTGCTTCCAGAATCCTCACGGATTCCAAAATTTGCGCATGGTCAAGTTCCATAGTCAGCCCTGCAAAACAGGGAATACAAAAAGTCTGGCCTCCTCATCCAATGTGAATACTGTATTTTCGATCCACGTTTGGTTGCAGATATGGAACTCCCAGACACAGAGGGCTGAGTGTATTTGTTGGAAAAAAATCCTCCTCTAAGCTGGACCTGCACAGTTCAAACCTGTGTTCATGGGTCAACTGCACCACACAGAGCGAACCCTAGTGTAAACTGTGGACTGTAGTTAATATAATGTGTCAATAGTCATTCATCAACTGTACACATGTACCATAATAATGGAAAATAGTAACAGGAGGAGAACGGGAGTACATGGAACTCTGTACTCTCTGGGTAATTTTTCCATAAACCTAAAACTGCTCTAAACAAAATTAAAAACACCTGTTAATCTCATAACCAAGAGTGGCCTAAAATGATAAAACAACTAAATGTAACATGCTATTCTGATAGGATCCTGGAATAGAAAAAGGACATTAGGGAAAAACAGGAAAAAATGAATAAAATATGGACTTTACTTAATAATAATATACCAATATTGGTTCATTAATTGTAACATTTACAACACTAAATGTAAGATGCAATGGATATTGGGATATAGAAACTTTCTGTACTATCTTTACAATTTTTCTGTAAGTAAACAATTTATTGATGAAAAATTGATTTATTGATCACAAACTTTAAGCCAAGAACAATGCTAGTGACATAAAAAAGCACGTACTAGATTTCACATATTAATATGAAGTTATTGAAGGCATATATTTCAATGAAAATATAGTATTAAAAAGTTTACTCTTAATTAGAAAGCAATGTCGGATACGATTCAAATAATCTACATGTAGAATGTGTATGTCATCAGGGCAAAATGAAAATGTTTTGATTTTCAATCTAACTATATTATTTGGTAAGTATAACACACCATTTAATTATTATGCACAAATCTCTTGATTTCATTTGTATTGAAATTTACGTAAGTAGCTAGTTGTTCATATTATCTGTTTCAATAGCATCATATATTATTGACATTTCACCTCTCTCCTGCAGTTAGATGCATGCATTGCCTGCAAGTAACAACTGATACTCCCGGAAATGTCACAGTTTAGCAACCAGTTTCATCTGAATATACAGTACATATTCCTATAACTCACGCTGGGTCCCCTATCCTTTAAATTGTTAAAAGCAGTTCCCCCAAAATATCGATTTGCCTCTGTTTTGCCTTCCGTGATAAAATATTTGAGAATGGTTTTACTTGGCTCAATTAATACGGCATCTGTTCTCTCCACCCCATAACCCATTCGTCATGCAAAATAGAAATCTTGCTCCTGCAGTGGTATTGATCCACATGGCCCTTTTGGTTAGAAGCAAAGCCTCTTTAATTGCTTTGGCTGACTTTCATCTTTTACAAAGTCTTAGGCACGTTAGCTATCACGCGGTAGTGTTCTCATTTGTCTTAAATTCAGATGCACCTTGGTCGCTCGAGATTGATTGACTGTCTGTATTCTTGAGAAACCAGGGCCTACCCCAGTCCACGCTAACTCTGCTTAGCTTCGAAATCTGCAAGAGCTATCTCTCAACTCCTTCTAGGGCTGGATAACCTCTTCTCTTTCCTTCGCCAGAGGTGTTTTGACCTTTAATTAAAAGGAAAATTTGTTGTCTTCCTTTCAGAAGACAGCAAATAATGAACTCATTAAAATGAGGTTAGTGTTCAGGCCTTAGAGCAATAAGAGTTGAAGTCTCATTAGCAGCTAACAATGCAGAACACAGCACATAAATAAACCTAATATGGCAGAGCAAAACGCCCGGTGCATTCAATTTGAGCAGAATCAAATGTTTACCGTCCATGATGTCTGGGGCATGAAGTTTTAATGCTCTTAATAAAGAAAAGCAAATTGCTTCCTATTAGCCATGAAATGTTACCACAAAAATTGCCCCAAAAAGTGTATTATGTAAATGTGAGATATGTTAGTAATTAACAAGGATATTGTAGTAAAAAATATGTCTTGCTTGATATATGCAGCAATTAGGAAGAATAAAGACAACTCAAATTTCTAATGGTAATTCTAGATATTAATGTAAAATAATGTGGAATGTAAGATTTTTTTAAGAGACTTTGTATTCATTGTCCATGGCCCAAGGGGATAGATATTTGCAATATCAAACAAACTAAATAATCGGTTAATGAAATATCCTTGTAGTTGATGAAATGTTTCTTAGGAAATAGATTCCTTAAGAACTTATTTAACACAGCTACTAGACTTCATTTATCCAAGTACACAGAATTTTGTTGTCACAAATTTTAATACTTTGTAAATTTTTTATCATACTAGAGGAGCTATAGTTAATAAAGTAATAATTAGGAATTTTATTTCAACAGTTCAGTGAATGGAATAAAAGTATACATTTAAAAATGGCTAATATCTAATACTAATTTTAATATAAATATCACAACATTTATGTTAAAAGATCAGTAATAATATGCATATCATTCTCCATTGTTTTAGGTTCCTTAAATAAGGTTAGATGTTTGTGTCAATATGATATTTGCTGCACAATTAACTTGTATCTAATACATTTCTTAAATAAAAAATCATTAAGGCAGTATTTTTACTTGATTACTCACTCATTCCATCATCTTTTCTCCAAAATATGAATATTTGAACAAGGCTGCTTTTATTCCATCCTACTTGAGCTCTCATGAAAACATAAAATATTTTTTGGGACAAAAAATGTAATAGATCAGGAACACCCACTTTATGTAGATGAAGTCAACTCACTAAATGGCACATTGGAGATTTTGAAGAGCTACTTGAGTTATATAGGAGCAAAGTTGGACTTGCTTTCTTAAATACTGAGCAGTGAATTATGAGAACAATGAATTAATTCAATTAATGCTTATTAAAATAACAAATCATTGCCTTTAAAAAATAAGTTATATATTTATTCCCTGTAATATCCAGTCAAGTTACTTAGTGTATAAATAGTGCAAGGAAAAATTCAAAGCCATTTAAATTGTTTTTTATGACTTGCATGTCATTAAAGACAGTAAATGATGTTTATTGTCCAAAGTCTAAGTATATTTTATTTTACATATGTTTTTAAAAGTTAGAGTTTCCTCACAATATATTCAGTACAAAAAAGTGTATTTACACCTACGTGCTTTTTTTAAGCTTTAATATTGGATTTTTAACTCAAAGTGAGACATTTTATTTCTAGCTCATTAACAAGTCTTTCCAAAATAAGAGAGTTTTTTTGAGTTTCATTATGCTTAATTGATTCTTAACTTTATATTCATTTATTCATATTATTCTTTTCCTAATATTTTTCTGGTATTTTAGATTCTTGCTGTATTTCAATTCTTTAGGTTTTCTACTTTTTTTTCTTGATTTTTATGGTTTATCACTTTTCTATTTTAAACTTATTTCCAATTTTTACTTTTAAAAATTGAGTTGATTTTGTATATATGCATTATTATTTGCATCTCTCTTCTTTCATTATTGAAAGGTATGAAAACTCCCTTTCTCTGAATTTTGAAAACCAAAGACCATTGACTTACACTGAAGTAGGGAGACTTGAAACCTCTTAAGATTTGCTTTTTGTAGATCGATTTGTTTTGTTTTTAGTTATAGAATTTGTCATTCTTACTCCCACATTAGTCAAAATTACATGGGAGGCCTTGACTAGACAACTCTATTTCTTTCAATAATAGAAAGGTCTGTCGAATTCTTCATACAGGTAATTAGCTCCAGGGAAGAAAATCCATTTGCCTTGTCTCTGTGAGCTTGTCTTAGCAGGACATCTATAATACAACTTTATAAGACATCTGTGTTATAAAATGTGTGGTGAAATGCAAGCTCCTATCTATGTTGCTCTTCTATTATTTTGTGGTATGGCCCACGAACCACTTTTGTCATTTTACCATTGCAAAAATATTACTAATAAGAATAAGTTAAACTGATCCAATTTATTGCTCTGCATTAATATGTACTTTTATCATACTTTTAATACTAGAATACGTACATGAAGACACATTTAGCACCGGGAGATACATAAAAATGAGTAAGGTTTGATGGGCCTGTAGATGCTTATAGACCACAGAGAGAAATAAGAGTTGATGCAATATTAACTGGAAAGTGATGCAAGTCTTAAAATAATTTAGAAACCTACTTTGAGAGATAAGAAAAGAAAAAGCTCTTGAGATATCAGAGAAGGCTTTATACCAAAACACGGCATCTGGGCAGAGATTTAAAGAATGGGTGAGGTTTGAGAAATGGGATTTGGAGCTGGGGAGGTTTTCTAGGCAAAGGGAGGCCAAAGAAAAGTCATGCAGAAAGGTAGGAAGGGGGAGATAGTTCGATTTAACTGGAGAACGTGGTGATTTGGGGAAAATAGTGATGCACGTGGAGGCATCAAGGATACCTCACTGACAGGGAGAGAATGATGCTTTCAGGGTTCAGTGACAGACGGTATTTATTCAGCTCTTACTCTGCATCAGAACCTCAGCTCTGCACTTTGCATACCTTATCCAGTGTAATTCTCACAATTATGCAATGCAATAAGTACTCACCATTGTCTTATTTCACACATAAAAGAAGAGATTAGATATATGAAAAGACTGACAAAATTGAGTCGTGCACTGAAGAGCCTCCTGGACCCCAGAGTGCCCTGCATTTACCACCTTTGGGCTGTTTGCAAGACTGCAGAGTGTCAGACCTGCAATTATAGGGACAGATAAAAATGGAAGCTGGGAACACTCTTGGAGGCCATGGCATTTTAAGAGCCCAAAGAAAAGATAATGAGGGACTGCCCAAGGTGGTGTCAAGTGGATTGGGGAAAAATGGATTATTCGATCTTTATTAGTTTGTCCCTAAAAAAGCACCAAATGGGTGGCCCCACTTCCCCAGTCTAAAGTCCCTGCTCATGTCAATCACAGCATGATCTAGATTTCTTCTGCAGCACTTATCAAGAACTATGATTACATATTTGTGTGACTGTGTATTGAACATCTCTCTCCCTCTCTAGGCTGTAAGGTCCAAGTTTACAAGGGCCATGCTTGTAAATTCAACACTGTATTCATCTACACCAAATTTTTTTTAAATTTAAGAATAGATGATGGATAAATAAATGCTGAATAAAGAATGACTTCGATAACTCAGAGGAAGAACACTGAGTGGATGGAATTGGAGTGGTGAAGACAACAGGGGAAGGGAGAAATCAAAATATATATACATGTTTCAAAATAAGGAGGCTCAGAAATTATGCATCGAGTAAAGCAAAAGAGCCAGAAAAAGGAATTCACAAAGAGAAATATGCTTCATATTCTTATTTTAAGGCTATGTTACACAGCATTTACCAATAAGCTCACTAGTTCAATAGATATTTTAACCCTACCCTCTTTTTAGTATTTGATCTTTCTAAAAATTGATTTTAGTATTTTATTGAACTAAGTTAAGCTAATGAGTCTATTCTTTCTTTGTCTGTTTAATTGATAATATTTAAATAAGATTGACCATGATCACACCAGCATAATTGTGATCTTGGATAACCACTGACTACATAGTTTATCAACATTTTAGTTATTCAGTCATTTCTTTCTTATTTTTTTGTAAATTAAACTAATTTGCAGGAGACCCCCTTAATTCTAAAAGAATAAATAGGTTCACAAGTCTTTGAAGCAAATGCTTAGCCACCATGACTAATGCAAAAAAATTGTGTAAATGTCTGGCCCTTTATTCACCTTAACAAATGGACAAGAGTAACCCAAACTCATTCTTATCAATATCCTAGTTTGAAATGACTTTCTCATTTTTGTCAGAACAAAGTAAGTCCTTTTAAGAAAAAATCCACTGGAAAACATAGAAAAACATTCTGAATCAATAAGCAGACCAATAAGCAAACTAAAAAGTCCAAGGACATAAGAGTTCTGAATTATGATATTAATACATATGTTGACATAGGAATATAACCATAGAAGGATTGGCAGGAAATTTACATGACTAATTCTAACACATTATTATCAATGTGTTCTTATCCTGTCTACAAATGAGAAATTAACATAGTATAGTTCCAAATCTAGAAATTAGGGAAATGTTTGTCAAATTTAGAGGATTTTTTAATAGAATTATTAATAGTGATATAAAGGGTATCTATTCCTATGTGTTATTTCCTTCCTCATATCTCTAGATTTGCAAGCAATACCCTATAAAATATACATTGCTCTTTAGCTTGTGAAATAAAAACGCAAGCTTTTGACTTAATAATTATGCCTTTAAAAATGATGGGAAGGTAGCACAGTTAAATAAAATACTAAATTGCAGTTCAGATGAAAGTTCTCCTGCTATTCCTTACCAAGAAATACAAGACTTGTCTATATCCAACAATTCTGAAAAATTTTCCCCAAGGAAAGGAAGTACAATAATCTGAAATTCAAGAAATGCCTCACGCAGAAATGAAAAATGATGTCAGTGTTGTGCAAGTTATAGAATTGCCACTCAACAGCCCATGATGTGCTTGGACTTCCCTGGTTCATAATTGGTATCCTTCAATAAAAATAATAATAGCAGTAATTATAATACTTGAAATATGAAGACTACATAACAATACCCATCAGAAACCTCCCAAAACAAGAAAGCTCATAGTATTTTGTTTCACTCACGACACACATTTGCAAAAGAGGCATCCCCAAACTTCATATTTACTTTTCTAAAATCATGTTAATTTCTTATTTATTTCAGGCATTACTAGAGACCCAAAATTTACTGCGCACTCAGGTTGCAAATTTTACCTTCAACCTTGGATTTTCAGGGAAGTTTTACCACACAGGTAAGAAGGAGCTTTGTGTTCTCAGGCAGCTACATATAAATAGGAGACAGGACTTTCAATGTTCCATAAGTAGGAGAAAATTGATTATGGGAAAAACTCGGGTGCATTATATGAGTAGCCAGATCCAAAATCGATGAGCTTGTTTACTTTGGCAAATACTATTAAAATCAAGGGCAAAAGAGAAAGAAAATTGACTTTCTCTACTCGATAAAAGAAACCATAACCGTTGTTCTGCGTATGATTTTGCCTCTTGTTTTTCAGCACAGTGTAGATAAAAAGCATAGTGACGATGATGATGATGATGATGATGATGATGATACCACTACTGGTAATAATTGACAGTATTTTAAAATTATTGAATAGTTGAGGTATTGGATGCTTTTGTACATATTATTTATTTTTGGAAATCATCTGGCAATGGGAGAGAGATGTTATAGCCTGAAAGAAATTTAATAGACCCTAAGGGTCACCTTGTTACTTTGCCTTTCCTTGCAGGATTGTTCCTTAAAAATATTATTGCTAATTTGGCCCCATTTATATTCAAAGCAGCAAAATCAAGTTTGTATTTCTGTCCATCTCTATCCAGCCTCAGTTGCACTTCTGGTCAGTTTCAGCCTCCCAGCAAATTCTCAAAATGTGATTGGTGTGCATGCTTGACTCTGTTCTGACATTTCTTTCTCACCTCTTTATCCAACCTCCCCTCCAGATTTTGACTTTCATTTCCCGAATACTAGCGTTCTAATGTCTGGCACTACGCATGAACTATGTTCATAAAATCGATTGTCTTACAATGATGACAAAAATAGTACAAAGCTGTGCGTTGGGTCCTGTATTAGAGGAATAGCTACAGTCCTCCTGTTTGTGTGTTCAAGCTCTGAGCTAAATGCTTTGTTTAGAACTTCGCACTGTAGTTTCTTCGCAGCATCTTAGTGGCAACATTTCACAGTAGTCTCTATGCACGTATGCAATTTCCCGACTCATTAAAAATAGCCTATGCAAAGGTAGTCTTTAATTATCATAAATGCAGCTTGTTTACTCAAAGAGGCTTTTTAAGGTAAAAGCTCAGCATGGTTTATGAGAATATTGAAGTAGCAATGTCATATTGGCTTTTCCCTGATGCTTGCTTTCTCCTACACTGAAACATGTAAATCTGCTTAAAGTAATAGAAGGAAAATTAGTATTTAGACAACGTGACAAATCAAATGATTGCATATTTTAAAAGGACATTTTGCAGAAAGAGATTTGGGTCATCGTATCCCCACAGGGAAAGCAATTCCAGCTTGCAATTTGAAAATCTTCTTCAAAAGTCGCCTCAAGAAATGAGTTCAGGCCTAAGATGCTCTGACTATGAAGTTATAAAGCAGAAAACTATAAAGGCGTATCTACTCATGCAGGGGGGAAAATTATGGGATTATTTGAAGTTCACACACAGATAATATAATTTTGTCTTAAATAGCTATATAGTAAAGTAAAGCCATTCTTTTGGCTGAAATATATCTGGATAACTGCCTTCGTTTTTATTTACTTTTCATACTCAGACCTATTAAACCCGCCAGACATTTGCAAAGTTAATGCTGGTAGAGCTTATAACGCTTCCTATTTCTTCTTTAAAATTTTGAACATGTGCACGGTACACATCCAGTAGGAAATGAGCAGCACACGAATCAATATCACAAGAGGAGTTATTGAAGGAAGATACAGAAAATAAAAGAGATACATTTTGAACTGTATCTCTTACACAGACCTTATTGACTCTCTATGTTGAAACTAACCTAACACGATAATGGCAGAAGAATTATGCTATTATGCTGTGGGGATACTGCATGTTAGAAAATGAGCAAAATATGTATATCTGTAAATTCTGGAAGTTTAGTGTCCTTCACATACATCTGTAACTTTTATTTGATTGGTACACTTACTTTACGTGTAGGATCATTGAAGTGCATCTATAACGTATTTCAAGGGTGTGACCATGTTATGTTGAGTACGTGTTAATGCACTCGGGGCTGTCCAGGTTTCTTGCAGAGCTGAGTTACACATTAGTGACACTCACTATCAGAAAGACACGCCTCACCCCTATTCAGTCACATTTCTATACGGAGATTTTACATTATAGAAAAAAAAAAAGATTGCAAATCAAGGAAGTGACTTTGGTGCTAGTTCACTTGCTGTGACGTGCAACCGAGAGGAGGTGGCCTTGTCGCGGTGGCTGTCTCAGCTCCCCCAGCACGATCTGATTTTCCAGTGCACGAGGATGCTGATTGATGAGACTCATTGTTTTGAAGACATTTAATCACATATGCCCAGTGTAATAATGATTGATTCTGCATTTCTTAGACTAGCTTCACTTATTTATATGTTTCATGTATTCTTTCCTGTTCAGCTTCTCTGCCCTTCACGTGCTAAAAACAATCTCACCCCAGAAGGGCGTATCTCTAAGCCGTCCCTAAAAGTCATTCACCCAATTGAAAGGGGAAGGACGCAGTGCTGATTAAAAAGCAAAAAATAAATGCATGCAGTTTAGAGTGAAATATTTTAGTCTGGAAATACTTACAGCTTGATTGGAATTGCACAATGAAAGCTCAATTGAAAAATGGAGACAAGTGTAGTATTAAGATGCTTTCTAAGGAAGGGGAGCTACACATTTTATTTTTCACGGGACATGATTTCTGGTGACAATCATTGCCGTTCTTTGTAAGTGAATATGACCCAATCAATAATTAATTCATGAATAATGTTTGCAAATTGAATTAACATTGGTCTTTTCCGTGAGAGTTTGTTTTTACCAAAAATAGCATTTTCTATAGAGTCATTTACTTTCAAACACGACGTTAAGAAAAGTGTTACATTCTTCCTTCTTTGGTTACTTTTTATTTATTTTGCTTTTCGTACAAAGTATTAATTAAAGACTAGAAACTAGAAACAAACTGCTTGTGTTCAATTGCAGACTAACATTTTACTAGCCCTGGGAACACAGACAGATTACTTAAACTTTTTGTGCCTCAGTTTTTCCATCTACAAAATGGGAGTAACAATAAGAATCGCTCTCATCTGGAGCAATGCCTAGCATGTTATCAGTGCTATGTGCTTATTATTAATTTTAATTTTAAAAGTGTTTTTGTATAACAATCAAATGTTATCAAAAAAGTAAACAGTAGACAATTCACATGGCTGTATTTTCTAATTTATCATTGCACAGTTCTTTTTATTTCATATAATATTTAAAATTAGTTTATTCTATACCCACCCCTATGGAACAATGCCAGGTTCAGCGTACAAACAAAATTAGGTAATATCTTCTTACTATTTAGGAAGTTCAATATTTCACACATTTGAGCAAATACGAGGCAGAAATTTATACAAAACAGATAATGCAGACACTGAAATTTTATGTACATTATTTTAATGTTATAACTATATCTTTAAGGAAATTAACCCATAGTCCCGATTTTGCTAAAATTATTCTTATTCTCGTAGACTTACAGAACTTTTAGAAGCACTTTTAGATGCTATTATCTCAAAAGACAGACCTCCAAAAGTTATACCAAAAGAATGTACTCTTCATATATTTTACTTCTGAATTAAAATGCTTTTTATTCACTGGAAATCAGAAAAAGTAAAAGAACATCATTTGTCAATAAGCACAAAATGTACTTGTTTTTCGTTCATGATTCTCTAGAGTCTAGATCAGGTTAGACGGGAGAGGATCAATTTGAACACAGATATTTTAATGGTCTAAAACTTGTGTTAACATGGTGACTTATGAAGTGCAAATTTTATTTCCACACATAATTTAAGCGTATATTAGGTACAGAAAAATATATGCAGTATATTTTGTTCTATTAGAGTGCCAAAAATTTAATATTTTCATTTAGTTGGATTTAGAAACATTTGTAATTCTGCTGTTGTCCCCTCAGCATGACTCAGTATCATATTTTTTATTAAGCCATTGCCAGTGTCGAGGGGCTGGCTATGGCTTTGAATTATATGACCAGCATAAAATAAGTGAAAGGCTGACAGAAATTAATCCATGATGTTAAAAAAAAAGAGAGAGAGAGGTTTTTAAATGTCACTCTCAACCTCATAGAGAGTGTTTATAAATTAACATAATCTCTGGCATAAAAATTACTGAAATTTTATGATCAGTCATGCATCTGTTTATATCAATAGTCTGCAAATTTTTCTTTAAATTGAGTCATTGACCTCCTTCCTGGTCAAGTATGTGTTATGTGTTCCCTGCCACTTGCAATTATGATCTGCAGAGTTTAAAGTGAGTGGAGGCATTTCTAGAACATTCCGTATTCAAAGCACAACAGAATAATTCCGGGGGAGCGGGAGAACTATCAGTTCGTCCATCATCTGTGACATATAGTAACTCTTTCCAATCTCTGTCTCCATTTGCTAAATTAGGGCCCTCAGAAACTTCTGCAGCATAAACACTTCATTTCAGAAAGTGATTAACTCTTCTTCATCTGGATTTCAATATTTGGTATTCTTAATATATTAACAAAAGTCAATGAGCGATGAGTCTGTAATACTAACAATCTGAGCTAACCTCAGCAAAAATTAAGAATTCTGTCTACTCATTTTATTCATAGAACTTTAGCACTTTCAAAACTTCTATTTCTTTGCTCCGTGTAGTGGCATTCACGGTGCCCAAACCCTAATTAAACTTGGTGGTCCTTATACCTTTCGAGGACTATGGTGATGGACTGTATCCCAGCAACAAAAAATGTACATAAAAAGAAACGCAAGTTGGCATGCACTTCAGTTACCATGTGAAGCTGCTGAAGTTCACTGACTTCATTAATAAAGATGGCATTAAATTATTCATCTATTCACTACTCTGGGAAAACGGCATGTTACAGCACAAGGTAAAGGGATTCGGTCCCTGACTTTAAGAAATTTATAATCTAGGCAAGCAAAGTTACTAAGAATGTGTGAAAACATATAACTCCAAATGCAGCAAGTATAAACCAGTAGATATTATTTTTAAGAAGAAAGAGAGCCTAAATAGTCATAAAGTACTTACTATTTACAAGTGACAATATCAAGTGCTCTAATAAATTAATCTCATTGCATCTTCACTAAGACCTTATAAGTATTTATATTCCCATTTTAAACCATAAAACTGATACTCAAAAGAAGTTAACTAGTCTAAGATCACATAGTTAATTGTAAGTGGCAAAACTCAGGCTGTGCTCAAGATATTGGGTAACATCCAATATATTCTTTGATCATTTCATGGCACTACCTTCATGACCAAGGAAATCTTTAGTATAGGACACATAACTGGAACATTCTGAGAAAACCCTTAAAAAGATCTTTAATATTTATTCCCTTAATTTCAGGAAAAAATATAAAATCAAGCACTACTTTTAAAACATGCTCCATTATGAAAAAATAAACCAAATAAATATACCCCACACTATAATCTAGGGCTTTTTATTTTATTCTACTTATATAGTTAAATATTTAGAGACCAGATAGGAGTTAATTCTTATATTATTGATTCAGAATATTTTTTAATTGAACTGAATATTGTAAATTGCTATAAAAACTGTATGATTTCATACAGGGAAAATATTCTTGGATAAGTGCAACATAATGAATTCCCTTAGAAATAAGTTATTGGTTTTTTTCTTTTCTTTTCTTTTTTTTTTTTTTTTTTTTTTTTTTCCTTACTTGTGGCATAATGGTTTTTCCTATGCATTGGGCACTGTTAAAAATTTTTTCCCAATAGAGGAGGAGAAAGGAATATTAGTTTCAAACTCTCAAGTCAGGTTTATATTATAAACAGTTACATGATTCATTGTTTAACTGTTATGAAATATTTGTATTAAAATGGGAAATGTTTAGGTATACAATGTTAAGTTAAAACATAAGGATGCAAAAGTATTTACACAACAAGCTCAACTTTTTTAAAAAATAAGTAGAAAAAGGTTTTAAAGAAAGAGACAAACATGTTGCTACTGTTTACCTCTGGAAGATGGCCTTGCAGGTTGTTTTTGCTTTTGTTTTAGTTTTTTTGGCTTTCTATGTTACATGGCTGTGATTTCTATGTTTCTTTAAAAACCATGTGTTATTTCGGTAATTAGAAAAAAATTAACAAATTGTATCAGTAAGTTTTAAGCTCAATTTTAGATTTCTATAAAGCAAAACTTTTAAGAGTAAAAAGATATATGCTCTCTGATCAGGTTTCCCCTGTGTGCAGTAAAGAAAATAATTTGATAATTTGTCTGTTGATGATTTTAAAACCACAAATAAATCATCTAAAAGGAGTTCTGCCTTTTATTAGCACCACGTGTTAACAATTCTAAACCATACCCCTAAGTTCTAAATGATACAGTTGTCTGACCTGGGGCCAAGCCTGTCTGGCCCACCCCATCCCAGGCCCCAGCCCCTCACCTCTGCTGTAATTTGTGGTCTTTTATTTCTGATTAAGAAAACACAGAATTGGACCTATGTGTCAGGAACATGAAGAATAAAATAAACCTGACAAAAAATCACCTTTAGCCTACTACAAAAATCTTCACCAACGCCATTTTTGACTTTATTCCTTACAGGGACTGAAGAGGAAGATGAGGGAGATGACCTTTTGCTCCGGTCCGTGGAGGAGTTCTGGTGGTTTCCACACATGTGGAGCCACATGCAGCCCCACCTCTTCCACAACGAGTCGTCTCTGGTGGAGCAGATGATTCTCAACAAGGAATTTGCACTGGTGAGCATATTTCATAGTGGTATTTTTCCAACTGTGCGTTGTGATCTAATAGTGGATTATAAAATTAATTTATTGGGTTGGCTCCAATAGAAAGAGAACAGAACAGGCCGGGCGTGGTGGCTCACGCCTGTAATCCTAGCAGTCTGGGAGGCCCAGGCAGGAGGATCGCTTGAGGTCAGGAGTTCAAGACCAGCCTGAGCAAGAGTGAGACCCTGTCCCTACTAAAAATAGAAAAATGATCCAGGCGTGGTGGCATGCGCCTGTAGTCCCAGCTACTCGGGAGGCTGAGGCAGGAGGATCACTTGAGCCCAGGAGTTGGAGGTTGCTGTGAGCTATGATGACGCCACTGCACTCTACCCAGGGCAAGAGAGCCAGACTCTGTCTCAAAAAAAAAAAAAGAAAGAAAGAAAAAAGAAACAGAATAGAACAGAATATCAGGATACATCATATGTATTAAGGGTACATATTGCTCTGTGATATTTTGTTTCAGAAATGTGTATATATAGATGAGGTCATGATGTGAGATTGTGTGTATACATGTAATATATAAAATATATTTCAAAAAGTAAGTCATTTTCAGAAAGTTGCCATCTCCTATTTAAAAAGAAAGATTATTCTTATATTTATAAAGATAAAAAATAGTACTTTGTTCATTGTATTCCTGGTGCAATATAATTAAACTCTCAAAAATTATTTGTTGCAAGCATGAAGGAATGGATGGATGAATTGACTGTTTAGAACAATGGCTCTGGACCAGGGGCTCTCAGACTTCAGTGTGTACCCATTTCACCCAGAAGACTGTCACCCCCTCCCAGAGTGTCCCACTCAGTGGATCTGCAGAGAGGCCTGAGAATCAGCATTTTCAAATCGTTCCCAGATGACGCCCGTGGTGCTGGGTGATAATTGTTTGCTCTAAATGAGGGGTTCTCTTCCTAGGACCTCTGGACCAAATCTGGGCTGCTGATTGTTGTTTTACGATCCCTGAGCTAAGAGCATTTGTTTAAACATTTTTTTGTAATAATTGAAAAGCAAAGGAACAATAGTATTTTGTGACACATAAAAATCCTACACAGTTCAAATTGCAAAGTCCATCAATAAAGTTTTATCGGAACACGGCCACACGCACCCCTTCTTCACGCATCGTCTGCCCCTGCTGTCACACGGCAGCAGCTGAGCTGAGCAGCTGCAGAACAGACCAGATGGCCCGAAAAACCCAGAATATTTCTATCTGGACCTTTGCTGAAAAAGTTTGCCCATCCCTGCTGCGGACAGTAGTTTAAGCCTCCTATTCCTTAAAGAATCTAACAAAGGACAGAAAACTTTCCCCCAGAGAAATGGTCAGGTGTACATTGTCACATCATCACTCAGTGGGGTGTATAATCACAAAGGGTTTATGACTCCCCCAAAGACCCTGTGCCCCAGGTAGGAACCCCCGTCTTAAACTAAACAGTTATGATTCGTTAATACCATGTGATTGCTGATTGCTTCATTTTTGCAAAGTTACCTTTTGAACCAGAGCCTCAGGGCCAAATGAATCCTGGGCTATTTTATAAAGCCATGCCCAGTCATGATGCCAATGGTCGCCCTTTCCTTCTCTAACTCCCCCCCCCCGACCCGTGTCAGACCTGCACACAGGACTCTTAGCAGCCAGTGTAGACAGCAGAAAGGGTAGTTAGATCCTAGACTCAGGCACTGGAATATCTGTGTTCGAATCCTCACCTTCCATCTGTGGCTTGATCTTAAACAAATCACTTAGATTCTCTGTCTCAGTTTCCCCATCTGGAAAAAGGCAGATAATAGTTAACGACTGCCTCGTAGGATTGCCGTGAGGCTACATTTAATGCGCTTAGAGCCATGGCTGGCACCCAGGAAGCATTGATCAGGTGTGAATTCATCGATTATGGCCTTTCTAAATACAAACAAATATACAGTTGCATCTTGCTTTTAATAAGTCAATTTTTTCAAAAATATGAATTTACAAGAGGTTGTTTTTACTTAAACGTTAGGGAATATCTAATCAATGTTGTACTGCTTCACAGCATCACAAAATTAAATAAATATTTCCCTTTTCAAAGGTAAACTTACCTTGAGTAAGCATGCTAAATTCTTTCAGCGCAGTTAACTAGAAAATAAAACGCGCTGATCACCTGGCTTAAACCTCCTCCTCCACTTCACTTCCACTATGAAGCCTTGCCTTTTAGGCACATAGGTTATATTTCATAATGGCTGATTTCACCTGTTTGTATAATTTCTCTTTTTAAAGCCATGCTGAGAGCTCTGGGAAAGATCCAGATGTAATTGCTTTGTAACGAAATGTTGAAAGCTATTTAGGGTCCATTCAGAGCAATTACATTTGTTTAGTCATTGTGGCTAGAAGCTAGACTTATGCTTATAAATATATTTTGTAAAGAAAAAAAAAGGCCTTACTGTCTTTTGCATGGTCAAAATATCACAACTCAAATGAATTCCGTTAAGCACACATGCAGAAATGGCACTGTCCTTTTCCTTCTGGGAGTTCAGCTCAATAAAACTCAAGACTCCTCCAGCAGTGACATTCAGAGCAGCACCTTTCCTGTCAACATGACATGCCAATATGTGTGCTGTCCAGAGAGCCAGGAAATATGTCTCTTTCTTATTAAATTATTATCTTTTCACATCCAGGTGACACTTTGAGACCATCAACAGTATCAAGATAGGAGAGGATGGTGCAAGGCACTGACTGAAACATTGGCAGGCTAAATCCTAGTCCTAACTGCTAGTAACAAGTTCTGATAAATTTGGCAACTTTATTTAATGTCTTTAAGCCTTGCTTTTCTCCCTCAAAATGGTAATGACTCCCTTTTCCATTTACCGAACTGCAAGCTTTTCAGATAATTAATTTACATCAACTCATCTGCCAGGCAAAAAGCGCTGGACCAGATAATGCCACTGATCAATTCCAGCTTTGACATTCTCTGGTCAGTGGTGGACAACATCAGCCCACAGATTTGGAAGGAACATTTTGAAATACTCATCTAGCTGCAATTGAAGCAATTATGGAGAGAAATTTTCAAACTGAATGAGCAATTTATACAGATAAAAATCAAGTGTTTAAACCTTTCTTAAAATTCTATACCGACATTCCTCATTATTCCTTGGTATGACCCTGGCTGGTAGAGGGCTTGTCGGTCTCAAAACCACAGTTCTCATAGCATTTCCAAAAAATGATTCAAACACATTCAGATGTATAAATACCTTGTTATTGATTATTTCAAAAATAGGTCACGAAAACGCCAGTCAATCAGAATGGTTTCATTTGTGGAATGTCTCTGAATTCCATCTAGGTATAGTTCATTTTCTTCTACAATTGGTTTAAAAATCATGCAAGAAACATATTGCAAAACTGATTCTTTACCCTTTCATCATGTTAGAAGAGGCTTTTAAAATCTAAAACACTGTTATCACTTAATCCATGCTCACACATATATGTCGTGTGAAAAAAATATATATATATGGAGGTTATGTGTACATATATGTTAATCCATGAGCACAAATGTAAGCAGTGTGTGTGGGTACGGGTGTATGCATGCTTAATACATGAATGTACATGTTGTGTGTGTACTGCGAGAGTGCTAGTCTAATAATAAACACAGTCAACCAAGATACTGTAGTTAGTATGGGACCAATCTGGAGAAAAATATTTATTTTTTGGCTCTTTTTCCTTTAGTAAACCATAGATCTTTGCTGCCATTCAGTTGCTTGAACTTGTCAATAAATAGAAGCATTCAAATTAAACCCCACTGTGGTTTTGGAAATAATTTGTTTATTGAATCTTGTTATATCTGTTTTTTTTTTTCTATCAGTATTTTAAAATCCTAAAGCAGGGTAGGCATGAAGGTATTTTTAAGTCTGAAAATAGATTAAATAGGGAGATAAAATGTTAATGGAATTTTCCTGGAAGACAGGGCAGTGAAAATTTGCTAAATGTTAAGAAAATGGAATATATGCATGATCTTGAATATAGTTGATTCAATTTATTGGAAACCTATGATGAGTAAAATGGTCTCAGGAAGGAATAAAATAATAAAATCACAGTGGAAGATTATAAAACACCAGCCAGTAAATTTGAAGCTCATTTCTATGAACACTTAAATGGTTTTGTTACTGCATATAGAACACTTATTTACAGATGGTATTCTATTACAGTTTAAAAGTATTCTTATATATCCATGTAGTCAGTAGAAATATCTCTTCATTGTATCATGTTAGTTTTGCTTTTATGTTAAATATGCACACATTTCTCATATATTGTCTAAAAGTGTTGTTCACAGATACAATCCATCCATAATTATATTTCATATTTAAGACAATATTGTCAATGTACTTTGCACTTTCATGTCAGTACTTTGTGTTTTAAAGATAGCCAAGATTAAATACCTACAGATTCAACCCTTATTCATACTAAATCAATGTGGAATATTGTATTACAGTGAATAAGCTACGTATTTGCCACTGAAGAGCTTCAGCATTTGAGTGATTTATTGCTTTATCCATTTCCGTGAACAACTTCCTAAAATATATAATTTATTGCTTTTAAATTAATAAATGTGTGCTGAGTATCACATCACATTTTCAAAAAGACTAAAGGTTTTTGTTGTTAATATGAATAATTTTAGTCCACAGGGTTCTGGCTGTGGCCTCAGAGTCTGCTGAGATGCTCTTAAACCATGTTCCTAAAATTTCTGAATTCCTGTGCCTACTTTTCCTAGTTTCCCAGTCTCCTATTTCCAGTTTGTACGATTTTGACAGCTTTCTCTTCTAGCCATCGTCATGTTATCTGGGTCTGGTAGCCAGATTCCCACTTCAGGGAAATGAAATGAGCAAACTAGACCATCAAGGTCCCAGATATCTCTAAAATTACAGAAGTCTAAGTTGCTCTGAATTTGGAAGTCAGATGGATCAAGCATATAAATGACCTCAGCAAAAATGAATAATTGTTGAGGAACTTACAGATCTTTCTGTATTGAGAGAAGGAGATGCTATTGTATAAAACTGAGAAGATTAGTAGGGAAAATTAAGGGGTATAAATGGCATAATGATTGGTATATTGAATAGCAGGGAAAATATTTTTATTTCTCTCCTTTCATCTACTCATTGACATTAGATAAGATTTTTACTCATTTTACAAGTGGGATAATATTGTTTAATAAAGTTCTAAGCTGGCATATTCAAGCAGTCTCTAAGGGTTCTCATCAATTCCTATTTTCACCAAACTTACAACATGAAGGATAGCATGAATTTTTGCCTGCAAATTAGAATTGGTATTTCATTAGCTATTAATATTCATACTGCTTAGTAATGGATTTAGAGAAAAATGGCTTTTCTTGTCATGTGTTTTATCATGGTAAGCCCTTGACTTACTGGTCTGGTATTGGCAGGTACGTGAAAGAATTTTCCTTAGACAGACAATCTCTGCAATACATATTTATCTATCTGATCTTCCTAGCAGAGGGCAGTAGCAGAGCCCCCATTCTCCAAATTCCTGTTTTAACTACAGCATCTTTCTGCTTGTCAAGCAGCTATTTTATTTCCGAACATGTTTAAAATCAAAGGAATACATTCCACCAACAAAATGCACTTTAAATTGGGCAGCAATAATTGAAGGAAATGAACTATTTATATCACCCAAAATGCATTAATATAAGTCTATTAAGGTTTGCATCTGTCTGTTCTGGATACCCTGTTGTTATTATTCTGGGGAAGTATAAAGAACTGGATGTCATTCTTTCTGCTTTCTTTGATCTCTCCATGGTGTTATGCTTTTAAATAATCTTTTAAGATTAACTAGAGGCACTCTATTTTTTTTTCAAGTGCTCATACATGAAAATTGCACCAGAGGTTTTTTCCCCCAGGAGATAAGCTAATAACTGGTTAATGTAGGTGATATTTACTGTACTTGCTTTTAAGCAAATTAATATTTTATCTATTAAGTTTTATTTGTATTATGCAAAACAATAGACTGTGTACAAATTACAAAAGAAAAAATTCATGTTCTTTGGAAGACAACAAAATCTTGGCTATTTTTATACATAAGAATCCTTCGTGTGACAGTTTATAATGTGTGACAGTTTACAATGTGTGACAGTTCACAATGCCCCTGTCATTACCTAATTGCTCAGTGTGCATGTCGAGCCCCTGTGCTTGGCTTCAGATTCATCCTGGTTCAAATTCCATCTTTTGCCAATTACTAGGTGGGTAACCTTGGCAAATTAAAATTCCTGTGCTTTAATTTTCAATTATGTAGAAGAAAGATGACAGTGTTTCCTGCCTCATAAGTTTTTATGAGGATTAGATGCTGTGTGCATAGGTTTATATGTGTGTGCTGCTTAACAGAGTAACTGAGAACTCAGCATTTCGGCAAATAATTGTCATCACCATCATTCTCACCATGGCCATCATTATTTTCAGCATATTTCCTTAAGAAGCATATATCATTCCTTTTGAAATAAGAGGTGGATGATGCCGAAAGTGACTTTTTCAAGGTGACGTAATAGCCAAGTTGGAATGAGAAACAAGACATTCCAGTTGGCTTTGCAGTCCTGTGTACCCGTAATTCCATACGAGTACACAAAGGGCATCACAAATACTTAGTAATTAAAAGAATCTAATATCTTACCAAATATTGCAAGAGAAAAAAGCATGGATGACAAAAGTTATATTTTTAAATACATAAGTGAAAAAATTAGAAAGAGTTAGATCCACATGCATGGGAACACTTGAACCTTTGAAATTGTTTTTCAATCGTGTCCAAAAATTCACACTTCCAGTGTGAAAACCAACTCCCTCCTTTCCTGTGTCAGTCCTTCGTTTGCTCATTCCCTTCCTCCCTCCTTCTCTCCCTTTCTTCCTTCTGTTCTTCCTTTCCTGGACAATCAGTGAGCGTGCATTATTGCTAAGCACTTTACCTGACACCAGGGATGCAAAACTGAATCGGACCGACTCACAGAGCAGGGTAGGGAGGGGGGCGTTGGAGGGGGCGCACGGGAAATGTAACAAAGGGGCGTTTTAGGTTTTTGAGAGAAACGTGCAGAACACAGTCCAGCCACAAAGAGACGCTCATTATGCTTGTTAGTTACAAGGGGAAGAAAAAATGAAAAGCAGGACAGACAATCGAGGCGGACAGCACTTGTGAAACATGGGGGGGCGGGGGGCATGAGGCGGAGGGCAGGAAGAGAGCTCCCCGAAAGAGAGACAGCGTGAGGAAGAGCACCGACTATGCCTCCAGTAACATTCTCTTCCGATAAAATATGCATCAGTTCTGCAACGACCTACAGCCCGCGGGAGTTGGCCTGCAGTCTGTGTTTGCATGGCTGGTGTGCTAAGCATGGGTTTCACATTTGTTAAAGCGTTGTAAAAATCAAAGAAAGAAAGAAAATGTGGAGCAGAGGCAGTTCATTGCTGTCAAAGGTTTACCAGATCTTAACTCACATGATCCAGAAGAAGGTATATGAAAATGGAATCACCATAAACAGTGTTTCACGAATCCCTAATTAATGCACATCTATTCATCAGTGATCATTAGTGACCAACTATGGCCTTAGAAATGTAATATTTCTGGGGCATAAAATACCATTTATAATAATTCTTGCCTTAACAAATCTCCAAAAGGAGCATAAAATGTTGGGGAAATGAAAAAGAAATTGATTTGGTTTCAGAGGAGGCTTTCAGTTGGGAATGAGAAGCTGACGAGATCAAGTAGCTCATGTGGGCCAGAATATGGAGAAACTCTTTATCCCACGTGTTAGAAACTCAGGTACCCTAAACCCAACTTTGTCGCTCACCTTTGCTTAGAGATCCATCATTTGAAATACCAATTCCCCAAGTTCTCATATCACCTCCCCACATTCCTAATTAATGTATTATGATTTGTTGTTCTCCTATAATCTCCTAGATCAGTATTCTTACGGGTCATTCGTAGATAAGATTAGGAAGTGGACGCTTAGCAATAGGACGTAAGAGTCCTTATTTCAATATTCTCCTTTCAGGGCACAGATGTCTTCAGTCCTTGGTAATCACTTCTAAATGCATCCTCAGTGCCCATGTTTACATTCTTCCTTACCAAATAAAGCCAGATTTGCTTGTGGAGCCAAAGTATCTAGCTCAAGGACTGAATTTCTGAACTTCTTCTATTTCAGGTAGTGGGCATTTAACATAGTTCTAGCCAATCAGATGTAAGCCAAACATCATGGGATGGGGCCCCCAGGAAAGATGCATGAGGGAGGCAGATGTTGCCCTTCAGCCCTTTGCTTTTGTTCCTTTTTCTTACCTACTATGTGGTCCAAGTGGCTGGAGCTAAGGTATCCATCCAGCTATGATGGAAATGCCAAGAGAATCAGAGACCGCACTTTTGGCAATCTTGAACTGATGAACCAACACTGGCAATCATTTATCTACAGATTTCCCATTACTCAAGAAAAAAAGACTCCTCTATTTTTGAATCCAATTTTTTTTTGTTTTGTTTTGTTTTTATTTTTTGGTATAGAGGTTGAACTCACTCCCTATTCAATAGCATGCTTGAATGCTTTACCATTGTATTTTTTTTCTCTTAAATTGTTTTGAGATTTGTGTAAATTCAAGTTGCCCCATTATTTAGAATTTTTAAGCACTCTAAAAGTATTTATATAGAAAAATACCCTAAAACATAATGGCCTAACACTTTCAAGAGAGTATTGATAGAGAGATTTTGTGCCTATTTGTCAATTAATTATTAGATAACAATTTTGTGAGTAGATCCTTGAAATGGTCAATAATAGCATAATTAGTTTTCACTGACAAATTTTAATTTCATTGTGTCAATGATCATACTCTATTAAATGACTGTGAAACATTCAAGAGCCAAAGTTTTTAATTTTTAGCATTACTGTTTAACTCTAATTTTATATCACTATTATATAACTGTTTTACTGACTATAGCCCATTCAAATTGAATAATCCCTCAAAACCAGTAGTTAGAACATCTTTTTCTTTCTCTTTTTTTTTTTTTCTCTCTTTTGCTTTTTTGAGTTTGAAAAATTCTCTCAGCTTGATAGTGTCCTTTATGCTTTATCTATAGTGGCTGAACATTTTCATCATTTCATGATTTTTTTATAGTTGACACTTTAGTTCCCTGCAGTCATTTTTGCAGTAACTTGAGCAATATGCGAATATGAGAAATTGTTTTCAAACCTGTTCACAGTGGAGAGAGTTAAAGCTGGTCAGTTATATAGGAGAATTGGGGTGCTTGAGGTAAACTTTTTTTAGGGTGACAACTGTATTGATGCTTTATATTTCCAAGTATGATACCAATGCAACATGATAATGGAAATGGAAATAATATAATGGAAATGTAATAATTCAGCATAATTTTAGTTTGAAACATGTGAACATGTCTACAGAAAAGTATAATTATTTAATAGTCTCTATAGCCAGTAGCTCGAGTAAACATATTTACTTAATTCTTTTGAATATTTTGGTACCATTTATTAACATAAGCTTAGTTTTTTTGTCTGATAACATTTAACCTGCTTCACCTAATAGTAAAAGTTTCACAAAATTGCAAATAATCACACATAGGAATTACTTTAAGAGAAGGCAGAGGATGTCATAGAAGGACAAAATGTAATAACACCTTGTATTTGGGGGACAGGGGAGGGAAGTGACAATCAGGATGGCTCATGCATATACCAAATGTTTAAAACATTTTTTCATAAATGTGTTAAGCTGACATTAAGGGAGGAAAAATGCCTCCTAAGGGAAATCTCAGCTTGACTCAAAAATAATATTAGAAAAATATTCCATTGCTAAGAGAAAGTAATAGTTTCTATAAATCTCCTATTTCTTGCAAAGTGATGCTTTGCATTAATGATCTCAACCCATCAGCTCCTGTATATAATTGTGGAAGGATCCACAAAGTTTGGAAATGTGTTCAAAATCAGAAAATAAAGCACATTGTATCCAGCTTCCAAAAGGGCAGTTACCTGTCTTCAACTCGTCCATTTCACACAAACCCATCCCTAGCTAGTCCGTCTTAGCCAGCGAGTGCTTTACTCCCTGAACATAGGCAATGAGCTGGAAGATTTAAAAAAAAAAAGAAAAGAATATGTGCTGTATATAAATACCTGAGGTACTATCATGAATAAAGAGAAGATATATCAAGATATTGATGTATATTAGTGACTTAAGGCAAAATTACAAATGAATATATTATGAAAATAGTGTGATTTGTATTAAGTAAAATTACTTTGAATACCTTCTCTCTGCATATTTCTGCTTCCAGTCCTATAGAAATGAAGTGATCATGTGGTGGATGATACCATTCTTGTTTCCATCTGCCCAGACGTTGCATTACAAGTCTTTATTGTATTCATAATCCCACTGTTCTGGACCACTGTTTGGTTACCAAACCCAAAAGGAGTCTGGCCGAGGTTTGGTTGCTCACTGCACAGAAAGCCAATTACTGAGACCATGAGTGTTGCCAGGGACGAAAGGGCACTTTTGGGATTGGGGCGAGGTCTTCCATGGCGGGCTGTGGAAGACAGGCCAGGCTGCGTGGGGTTTGCGGTCATGGGCTCTGCCTGTGTTCTGGTCAAGAATCAGCTGTTGGGGGTGGCTGGTGCGCCATCAGGAGTCCTGGGGGACAGTTAGTTAGGCAATTGCAATGTTCTTCTCACTGGGTTTGACAGGTCTGAAAACCTGAGGTGCTGGGGAGAGAACAAGAGTAATTTAGGGAAGAGGTCATTTTGCAAGGCCAATGGCAATGCCCCCAACTGCTTACAGGTGGTGGGACTGATACTCAGTTTATGGCCTCTCCCTGGTCTGGGGGGAGGTTCTGTGTTTCCTGAGACCATTCAAACCCCAAGTATTTGACAGTGGGAAGTGAGATCTGAGCTTTTCTCTGAGACACTTTATTGACATGATCTTCGCCAGCCTGGAAATCCAATACGGTTACGCATGCTGCCTTGATCGAGCTTCAGTCTCACTGGCTACCAGGATACCATCTACATACTGTAAAATCATTCCCTTGTCCAAAACTATTTCCATCAAATCTCTGGCCAGGATATCTCCAAAGACTCCCAGGGAGTTTTTAAACCCCCGAGGAAGGGTAGTCCCACGATACTGGCATTTGGCTTTAGATTTTAACTCTTCCCACTCAACAGCAAATAGTTCTTGAGATTCAGGGGCAAGGGGAATGTAAAAGAAAACATCTTTTAAGTGTATCACTGAAAACCAGGCAAAATTTCCACGTAAAGTGATGAGGAGGGGGTAATGATTAGGTACCACAGGATGAATATCCTCTGCTGTTTGGTTCATTGACCTGAGATCTTGAACACACCGGTATTCCTGGGTTCCAGGTCTTTGAACTGGCAGAATGAGGGTGTTGTAAGGAGAACAACAAGGTTGAAGAAGTTCATACTCCAGAAAGGCTGAAACGAGGGGCTGAAGACCCTCCTTAGTGTGAAGTTTTAACAGGTACCACCTGAGTCAGCAGGGAGACACTCCCAGGTCTGCCATGATACGAGTGGGGTCCACATGCGCCCTTCCGGGTCGTCCCGTAGCCCGGAGCTCAGGGCTGACTTGATCCAGAATCAGGGAGCAGAGCTTGAGAAATGGCCAAAGGAGCGAGCAGAGCCACTTGCAAAGCTTGGGAATGTTCTGGAGGAACTTCAATACGTCCTTGCTTGCTCTGAAAGGTCACTGAGCCTGCAACTTAGAAGGTCTCAACCCAGCAGTAGGAGAGGGAACTCTGGCATGGAAAGGAAGCTGTGTGTGAGGACAGAATTTCTGATAGTGCAACCTAACGGCTGGAGAAAATATTTGAGAGGGTTCTCCGGACACCCTCATCAACAGTGAGTCTCTCTGAGACTGCCTAACCTGAGCGTTAGAGCTGAGTATGTTGCACCAATGTCAAGCAAAAAATGCAACCAGTCTGTCACCTACCTTAATTGTTACCTTAGGCTTCTGGTGGGAGATGTTAATTATGGGCTGTAATCTCCTTAGGCTTTGGGGAACCCTGGGGCCCCATCAGTCTTTATCTTCCCCAGCTAGCCCAGCCAGGGGCAGGGCGGGCTCCAGACCACCCTCCCGCTTCAGCTTGGGGCAGTCCTGGCAATGACCTTCCCCTTTACAGTAAGCATATTGATTTTTCCCTAGGGAGTGGAGGGTCGGCCAGTTCTTTTCCCCTCTCTTTGGGGATGAAAACCTCTTTTGCTGGAACACTTGAAGATTCTCATGAGGGCCGCTGCCAAAAATTTAATCTGCTGCTTTATTTCATGCATTGTTTTTGTCATTATTGTTCTTTAGTCTGTTCTTGATTTATAAAAGCCTCATCAACCACTTCAGCCAGGTTAAGGTACCTTCCAATTTTTGTAACTTTTGCTGAATATCAGGCATGCTTTGCCCAATAAAGGTCATGTGGATCAGGCTCAAGTTTTCAGTGTTCTCCAGATCTGCGTCTGCATACTGTCTGTATGCTTCTACAATTCTGGAAAGGCTGATGGATTCTCATCTGCCTCCTGTCTTATTTCCTGAACTTTTGATCTTAGGGACTCCTTTTCTGAGCCCATCTGAAACCCAGCCCTAAAAGTGTTGAACCTCACCTTCACCTCTGTCACTGGGATTCCAGTTGGGGCCACGAAGAGGGACTGCCACGCTAGGTCCCGTCCTCACTTGGTCACTTGGGTCTTTGCATGTGGCTGAGCACCCTCCTCGCAGGCTTTTTGTAAGACAATGCAGCATTCAGAGGGCAACAAAACGTTGAGCAGGCTTTGTACACGCGCCCAGGTGGGATGATGGCTGGTAAAAATAGACTCAAAGAGATCAGTTCTCTGCTGTGGGTTGTCCCTGCATGCAGGGTTACATAAATCAAAAGTGGAGAATGGGCTATAAACCCCCATTAGTCTGGCGGGCTGTCTATTTCCATTGAAGCCCCCTACGGGGACCTGCCTCAAAGGAAATTGCCCTGCTGGGCATGAAGGAGGACCTTGGCCTAATTGGGTACCCAGGCAGGTAGAGGAGGGAGAGACCACACACCCAGGCTTTTCAGGACTGCCCTTCAAGAAAGAGGAGCTAAGAAGGGCCAAAGGGAGTGAGGTAGGGGCCCCAGATTCACAGGGGGAGCCGGGGAACTAAGAAGGGAATTTCAAGAAGGCCAGGGGGGAGGGTGGACGGCCCAGTGCAGCCTCACCTGGAGTTGGAGCCTGGGTCGTAGGTAAGATCATGGCAGAGCTGCAGCGGGGACTGAAGCTGGGGCCAAAGCCACCCGAAGTTATTCCAGGAAAGAATTTCCTTCCGACTGCAGGATGGGGTTTTCAGGGTTAGATTCTCTTTCCGCAGCCTTCTTAGAGGCCTCTGTCCGTTGTACTAAAATTCTACATTTAATCTGATTTGGCTTGTTTTGATAAAGGAACATAAAAGATAGGGGATTTTATCCCATTTTCTGGTACCATGACAAACAAATCTAATTGAAAGATGTATTATAATTTAATGACCCAGTGATGGGCCAAGTTTCTCCATACCCAAGAGAGTATTGAGGTCAAACAGTATTACAAAAAAATATCATTTTCGTTTTCTTCATAGGTTCATAGCTCTACTCAGACTGGTTTTGGAGAATGCATCCCAAAACCCTGCATTCTGGGATCGAATTCTGGTTTCCCATGGCCACACACAAACATAAGCAAAAAATTCAAAAGATTGCAAATGAACAAACTGCAGTTTCAACAAATAAGCCTGAGGATGGCAAATCAAAACGATTAGGAAAGTTCCCACGCTCACATGGGGCTTCTCCAACCAAAAACAAATGGAATTTGTTGGAATTTGTTTGGAATTCCCCAAACTGAGAGGCATGTTCCCCACTGTATGGTACCTTTAAATGGCATTCACCTGTCCGGAGGCAAAGCCAAAATCCAGAGATCTGTTCTTTCATGGCAATCAGGGATGCGTCTGTGGCCAGTGAGCCCCCAGCCAGCAGGGGTTCCAAACCAACGTAGCCCAAAATATAGCTGGGTGGCTGCCGGGGAGGCATTCAGTCTCCCCCCACTCTGCGACCACCAAGCCACGAGCAACACAATCTGAGTCTCAGCCCCAAATTCTCTTACTGAACCCAAAGGGGTCCGGCCCAGGTTGAGTTGCTCCCCACAGAAAGCCAATGACTGAGCTGAGTTTTCCCAGAGAAGAGAGGGTTGTCTTGCTATTCATTCGCCGGGCAATGAAACACGTTTCTCAAATTCATCTCCCAGACCAGCTAAGGGCGAGGGCTTTCATGGTGGGTTCTGGAAGGCAGGTGGGGCTGTGTGGGTCTGAGGTTGTGGGGTCTGTGCATGTTCTCACTGGAGAGTGGGCTGTCGGTGATCAATGCTGAGTCCTCAGGAAGTTCCTGCGGAGACGTGGGCTAAGAGAGACGATTACAGTGTTGCGCTCGTTAGGTTGGACTGGTCTGAAAGTCTGCGGTGTTGGGGAAAGAATAAGCAGTAACTCAGGGAGGGTATCCTGTTCAAGGCTGATGACAATTGCGTGCCTCTTCCTCTGTCCTCGTGCCAAGTGCCCCAGCCACGCTCTCGGCTGATGGTCTTGCTTCTCACCTCGCTGGAAAAAATATCAGGCAGAAGAGAACTCCCACTTGCTCCTGTTACAACTGCTGCGTCCACATGATAATAGCAAAATAAAAATGAAACAGTAGGCATGCTTTGAATTTGAAACGTGAACGTATGTATAGAAAACATATGATAATTATAATAATCTTTATGCATAAGCAGCTAAAGGATCTGTCCCCATCCCTGCTCTTCCCGGCTGACTTGTGCAGCCCCTGGGATGAGACAGCGAGGTCAATGCCAACAGTGCCCATAGACTTGCACATTAGAAAACTTAAAACTCTGTTTGTAGAAAACTCTGTTTGTAGCAACCCCGTCCCTGGACGTCATCTCTTGCTAACTCTGCTCCAGAAGCAATGGAACCCTCGCTCTTCCTCAGCAATGCCCGGGCTGCACATGTGCCTGAAATAATCATTCTTAAATTATCTGGATGGCCCATTCCTTCACAACTTTAGACTTTAAATCGAGATATTATCTTCCAGAGAAAGTAGGTGAGACCCTTGCTGAATAATCCATTTAATATTGCAACCCATGCCCCTTCATTTCTGTCTCTGCCTGTGCTTTATTTTTCTCCATAGTTCTTATCACCTTCTAATACACTTTTCGATTTACTGACTTGTTTTGTGTAAATCTCGGTTGCACCTCGCTACAATGTAAGTTTCCCCGATCGCAGGGATTATTTTTGTTTTCTTCACTACTATATCCTCAGCACCTGGAATGATTCCTGGTAAAGCATAGGTGCATAATAAATATGTGTTGAGTAAAGGGAATTAATAAGCCAAAATGTGTTGAACATTTTGATTGCCAATAAAGTAAGACTTCTGAACACAAAAAGTTAGCAGTGCAGTTGCCAACTCAGCTGAAACGGCACATTTTATACAACGCGGGTGAAGGCTTTGCTTAGTTCTGTTAGTTCCCTTTAAGTGGCAAAGCAGACCTTCAGCAGGGTCAAGAATATTAAAGGACTGTGTCTCAGTGGCCCGGAATAGCTCTGCTTAGGCTTGGAAAGTTCAACTCTGTGCAAGCAATGCCATTGCTGTGCTAGTTCTTTTTCAAAAGAAAGAAATCCATTTGTAACACAGAGCCCTCCAGAGATTTGTCACCATTTACTAAGCTTCAGTCCAAAAAGTGGCAAGACTGACCCAGCCAATTTCCAGGGTCACATAGTCATTGCTTTTATCACTTATGAAAACAGAAGACAATTTCGGTCCCCACAACACAGTGGAAAAATCAATGATTCTAGCACCATTTTCAAAGTTGACAGTATGGTCCCAAATCCTTATTGAAAGGAAAAACAGATAATGAGCTCTATTCTCTTTGGCATCAGTGTCACTCCCTAGAAGTTGTGCATTGAGGGGGACAAATCAACACTT
Source organism: Lemur catta (assembly GCF_020740605.2). Classification (NCBI taxonomy): domain Eukaryota; kingdom Metazoa; phylum Chordata; class Mammalia; order Primates; family Lemuridae; genus Lemur; species Lemur catta. The sequence continues at coordinate 5,469,024 of NC_059153.1, read as the reverse complement.
CAAGTTCAACAGGGCACTGTTTCATGCATTCCCTCTTTGCTCTAAGCGCATTCATTTCCGCAGTCATTATTCATGTGTTTTTCCATTTACATAAATTTATTAAACACCTATGATATATCTATTTAATAGAATTTTTATTTATTATCTCCTTTAAAATATTTATTAAATACCAAAAATATGCTAGACCTTCTGCTAAGCCCTGGGGACATAAAAACATCCCAAGCATAGCATGGTTTCGTAAGCCCCATCTCCTGAAGTACAAATGCAAGTTCACAGCAGCAGAGAAAATGGGATCTGTCTGGCTCTTGTGTTGACACCTCCAGCCATTCTTCAAGTTTCTGCCCAGCCATTGGCGTGAGGTCCAGGAATGAGTCCTGTGTCCGTGAGCCAGCCCTCTGCACCCGCCTAGCTCTTCTCTAAGTCTCTGGCTCTCCGTGGTATGGCAGGTCTTCTGAAAAGTATCTGCCAGTGACTGTCCAAAAAATGCAGCACCAGGGTGCCGCTTTTGCTCACCTGTGGTTCTTTCCGCCTCTCCGTGTGACGCCTACAGATCCCTCTGCTCAATGTTAGGACGTGGTTATCTTCACATGCAAAGGAGAGCTGAATGCATGCTGGCTCCAAGGTGTGGTCACCAGAATCAACCAATGGAGCTCTGTTCTGTCAAGGGCATCTGCTCCCCTTCCTTACCTTACCTACGTTGCACCTTCCTTGCCTTACCTACGCTGCACCTTCCTCCCCTTACCTACATTGCACCTTCCTCCCCTTACCTACGTTGCACCTTCTTTGCCTTACCTACGCTGCACCTTCCTCCCCTTACCTACATTGCACCTTCCTCCCCTTACCTACGTTGCCCCTTCCTTGCCTTACCTACATTGCCGAGTTTCACCATAGAGTGAATCTGTGTCCCCAGGATCTAAGAGAGATTTTGTGATGACTATTTGGAGCATCTCAGGTGCCAGAAGATGAGAGATGATGATGGTATTTGCAGAGGATTTAATAAAAACACTATTTACAAAGGAATAGACAGGGTATAGAGAAATACCTAAGTAATACCTAGCCGCAGTGCAGGGAAGGGAGTTACAAAATCCCAAGCTTGAAGGGGCAATGGACAAAAGAGGTCACCAGTAACGAGACGGAGAGAATTGCATATTTTGTGGGTGTTGGGGGACAGTTTGACCGTTGCTTTAAGCTTTGGTTAAAGGGGTCTGACAGCACAAGAAGACTTTGCATAGAGGGAGCTAAGAGAATAAATATCCCACTTACTGTGTCTGCCTTCTTGTCTCCTACCTGGAGTCTCCATTTGTCAAATTCAACAGAAAGCAAGAAAGCGAGGGAACCCATTGCAATAGTCCCTACTGTAGTATATCCTAGAGTCCCTCCTGGCCTCTGGGTATAGAGCAGGCTGGGAAGAGGAGATAGCTGTGCTGGACAGGCCACCATTATTTCTGATTTTACCCCTCTGCTCCGTCTCTATGGAACTTAGGAATTGGCATGTATTTTGCTGTGGTTCTAAATCTCTCCTCTGCTTCAATCTTTAGTCATTGTCCTTGGCTACAGCTTGCAGTCCTTGTGTTTGCATTTTCCAAAGTTGATAGAACTTTATCCAGAATGATCTATGTATCTTTTCTGAACACTTAAATAGAGCTCATGACTTCATAGGCACTATTTTAAGCCTAGTAAATATCAACGCATTTATTCTTTTCATTATTGAATCCCCTAATATTATTAACCCCATTTTATAGATGAGAAATTGGAGGCACAGAAAAGGGAATCTCTCAAGGTTATATAATTAATAAGTGACAAATCCACACCGTCTGTCCCCAGAGTCCAGGTTGTAGGATACTGTTTGGAATGATACATATTTTGTTGTGGACTCGCTCTAGTCCATGTAGTGTGATAGATTCCAGTGACAGTTATGTGAAAAAGAAAGAATCTGTGTACACAAAGGGGTCAGGCTCTGTTGGCAGGGACGTTCAAATGCAGGAGAGAAAGTGTTAATATAGAGAGATTCATGGAAGACTGTGAGGACCCAAACTTAGCTGAACAAACTCGGTCTAGGACGGGAGAGCATCCCCGGAGGAAATTACTACTGATATTTGGAGAGTGAAGTTAAGTAGTTTGGACTTTAACCTGAACGCAACAAGGAACCATTGGATGAGTTCATCCTGGTGAATTATAGATGAATTATTTTTGAAAGAAGACTGATGGTAAAAATGCAAACAGAGATTGGAGTGGAAATATACCATTTAAAATTCTTTGTATATGTCGATATATATTTAGATATATGAATATATACTCATTTGTCCTATTTTTAAAACTTTCAGTTACTATTAAATATCCAATTTTATTTTTAATGTGAATTCCATGGGAAATACCTAGGATCTAATAATGCTATCTTTTTCTAGCTTATCCTTAACAGAGTCGTATATATATAAATTCTGCTCATTAAAACTAAAAGAAATTGATTCAAGATATTCATTTTTTTTTTTACAACAGCCATTGATCTGGAGTAGTTTATTCCTTTCAGTATTTTATGAGATTATTATCCTTTTAATTCTAAAGTTCATATTTATTATCTGTTATCTAAAAACCATAAAGAAATCATTCTTAGAAAAGTACTTTACCTCTGAATCTAAGTTCCATTTGATTATTTTTGGGTGTAGAAAAAATTCAACAACAAAGCCTCATTGTTCATTCAACTACATCACTAGAGTTATCACCGCAACACTAGTAATTATCCATACTCTACTCTTATCAAATGCTTCTTAGTCATGATTTGTTATATTGAATTGAATTTACCCAATTACTAATTAAATCCTAAGGAAAATTAAAACTGCAGGCCTCTATATCATAATTTTTTATTTTAACTTAAATATCTGTTAAGACAATGTTAAAGGATGATTTGCACGGATGTGCATGTCAGAGACGTCATTTTTTTTCCCACTAGAAAAATGTCTAGATGTTAAAAATTATAATTTTTTTTCAAAATTAAACACTCTTAGGTCAAAACTCAATAAGAATTAAGATGACTCTATCTGAATGATTTCCACAGTTGTCTCCAGATTTCAAACTTAATGGAGGCAGAGGTCATGTCTTATACGCAGTCTACCCCAGTACTTGGCAAAGTGCTTGATATATAAGTCATGAACTCAATTCTTTGGAGCAGCATGCTGTGTTCATGCAGGGACTCCCAGGGCCATACTGAACTGGTTCCCCGGGGAGCTACCATTTCTGAGGCCGCCACGAAGCTCTGATCGAAACAATAAACTTCTGCCGCTGCCTTGCACATGGGCACCAAATACCGCTGTGGAAGAGCCTCTTGTTTTCTTTCAAGTTCTTACAAGCCAACAACAGGAGCTAGGAGCTGCCAGAATTTAGCCTCTGCCTCCCTAGCACCCTCTGAAATTTGTCTTGAGTAATTCTAATTGGCTGAACCTCATTTGCATTAACAATGATAGCCGCACACCCTGAGCAAGAGCAAGACCCCATCTCTACAAAAAAAATATAAAAATTAGCCAGGTGTGGTGGTGCATGCCTGTAGTCCCAGCTACTGAGGAGGCTGAGGCAGGAGGATCGCTTGAGCCTCGGAGTTTGAGGTTGCTGTGAGCTATGACGAGGCCATGGCACTCTAGCTCTGGTGACAGTGACCCTATGTCAGGGAAAAAAAAAAAAAAGGTTAGCTGCAGAGGATTTTGAGAAATGTAGATTTTTGCTTTATAACCTCTCCAAATTAAAAAAAATAAAATAAAAAAGAGAGAGTGGATAGGAATTCCAGTTCAGAAATATATATATAAATTCCCATTTTTTAAGTAAAGTACTTTCAGCTATTAACTGTGGGGAGGGGAGGGATCACAGTGGAATTGACTTAGTGGAAAAGGAAAAGCAAAGACTATGAATGTAGAGGCCCTGGGTACAAGTCTAGCTCTGGCACTTGTGAACAGGAACAAGTCATATGCTTTTTCTGAGCCTCTGTTTCCATACTTTATGAACAACATCCAGTCCTCACAGGACTCTCATGAGGATCACATTAGACATGAATGTAAAAACACTTCATAAATATCAGGTACTAAGAAATTGTAAGGAGATATATGATCAGTAGGAATGATCAAATAAAAATTAAATGACATTCAGTTGCTGTTAGAGCTTTAGTGCTAAACGCATTTTATTTTATTCTAATTTTTGAAAAATATTGACCCTTTTTTAATATAGTTTATAAATTACCACAATGTCTCATTTCCCAACCAGCTGGGATTTAATGTAACTAGAGATATTAGATCCAGTCAAACTGCCCTGTAAATATTTGTGGTGGCATATCATATTATAATAGTGTAGAATTCCTAGATCCTCTAAGAGAAATGGTTCTCAAAATAATAAAAGCCATGTTTGAATTTATTTGTTCTCGGTCATTTATGTGGATTTTTTATAGAATGTCAAGTGCTTCTTATACTTACATCGGAAAGCCTTGCAAATTTTGTAATTTTTGTGATCTTGTGTAAATACGATGTTTAGTTCGTGTTTTAGTTGACCAAGTCTCTGTGAAGTGAGTTTTAAACCCTGGATGGTAAAGAATGGAGGTTTCTAGTTCAGTAAGCCCCTTGATACCAGGAAAAGAGTTACTAGGGAATTACTTTTCACTTTGTGTTATCATTTAGGTTGAAAAAGCATAAACTCATAATTACCTAGTGTGATTTACTATTTTGATTGAGCTCCAGTTGCCAGTGTGATATGACGACCTTATAAAACAGTGTAACATCAAGCCCCCAGAAATCAATAAATATAATAAAATCTTTTTACTGCCCCTTCCTTCCTACTCACCAAATCAATTGCTTTTTACCTTCTGGTTTTTTATGAAAGTTCTACAATTCATTTTACTATCTGTCAAAAGTGAACTTTTTTTTTTTTTTTCCTGGCGAGATATAGTTGTTTGATTTCTCAATTTTTTTTTCATTGATTTTATTTTTCATCTCTTTGTGTCTAGGAAACTTACTTATCTAGCATTTTAGGCCCCAAATTTGGAATAAAATATTCTACAATGATTGGAAATAAGGACTAACACGGTGATGAGTAAAGATGATTCACATTTGTATGCTGTTGATTTTGTTATTTTCAAATTATGGAACAAGGCTTATAAACCTCAGTATGAATCACTTGAGAGAGAAAACTGAGGATAACAGATTTTTTTTTCCTGTTCCTGTGAAACCTCTCTAGGCAACAGTCAGACAGATTCTGTTTTCCAGACAGAGGAGTTCGAGCATCCTTGACCCCAGATTTGTGTCAAGAGGAAGTCCACCTGTACCTCACACCCAGAGCACCCACATACTGGCAATGTCTTGGCTGCTGGGTGACTGTTCATCCTCAGAGAACTTCCAGACCATTCCTTAGGCAGCATGGAACAAACCAGAGAGAAGTTAGGGTCTGTCCCAGCAGACGTACCCTCGTGATGTGTCATGGTTAACAGCTGTTGCCTGCCCCTTCTCTGGTATTTTCCAAGTACTTTTATGACTGGAATTTTCCAGCACTGCCTTGTATTGAAAATATAAGCTTTTGGGAAAAGTATTTTTCTCCCACACACACCGAGAATGGAGCTCTCCCTGGTGCCTAGCAAAAGACTCCAGCTCATTTTGCAGCATTGATTTCATAATTCAGGCTTTCTACAGAGTCATTTATTGTAATAGATGTTAGAGAACGCGAGGAGTCTTGGTGAGAGGGAGGTGAATTTGGCTACACAATGAGGGTCATTACATAAAAGGAAAAATGATGGAGGCTTGTGAAATATTTAGGGTCCGTCTTTTGAGCTGAGTGTGGGGTATGACTTAGAAATTGTAGAAATGTGATCCATTTACTGCCTGCTTATTATACCAGACTGAATTCTTTTTTCTACGCTGCATACCATGTAATAGAAAATACAAATGGCAATTGTCAAGTCAACACTTTTGTGTTCTGTTTATTGATTCCATCAGCTCCATATATGACTGTGCATTGTCATTTATAACCTCAATTGATGAGATTCAATCCTGCAAGGAGTCTTTATAAAGCAGATAAGCATTTAAAGAGAGAGATATAAAGAAGCAGAAATTAGAACACTGCCGATCTATTTCATGTACCTAGCAGCGTAATACCATTCTTTGACAACCTTTTTACATTCCTGTTTTAAATTTATACCTGTTTTCCTCTTTAGAGTTGACGGTTTACCCAAGGTAAGCATCTCATAGGAAAGCGTAGGTTTTATAAAAACAAATTGAGTTGCTAAGGTTCAAAACCAAGGGGGGAATCTTAACCTTTGTCTTTCCTCCACTCTCCGTATCCCAAACCTCCCTGGATCTTGTATGGCATTAATCTTTTAACTTGGCTACCAATAATCTGATTTATTTGCCCATCTCTACCTAATCTGTACTAGATAAATAGTTTTCTAATGCACAGGCTTGATTAGTTTTCTCCCCACTTATAGTTAGTTCATCTTGACATGTTGTCACTAGGTCCTTCCTAAAATCTGGAGAGATCTTGGTGCCCTGTGCTGAGAGCCTCCTTATCTAAAGTGTTCAAATAGAATTAATTCTGCATCCTTCAGTTTAACTGTAAAAGCTCGTCACTTCATGCTTCATACTTACCTTCCTGGTTTTCTTCAACACCACACACACACACATGCACACACACATACATACATGCACCCACCCTCACCCACCCCCCCCACACACATGCACCCACCCTCACCCACATACATGCACCCACCCACACACACACACACACACACACACACACACAATGCTCTTTCATCTTCTGTCTTTTGGGCACTTGCTGAAATGACACCTTTTTAATTTCCCCTATTTCTATCTGATGAAAGGCCAAGTTCACTTTCTATCTTCTCCCAAAACTTTCTGTATGCAAAATTCAGAATTAATCTCTCCCACACACCACATGCTCCAAGTAATTACTATATCGATTATACCATCAGAGCCCTATAAGATTATGAGCTGCTGAAAGATAAAAACTCCACTTGCTAGTGTTTTTTTTTCCCCCCCTCCTACTTAGCATAGAATTCAATGTATTCTAAACAGGTGTTTGTGGAAACAATTTGAATTAATTGGCCACACGCCATCATGGTGTTGCTCTTGCTTTCTTTCAGGAACACGGAATCCCTATCAACATGGGCTATGCTGTGGCCCCACACCACTCAGGGGTCTACCCGGTTCATATCCAGCTGTACGCAGCCTGGAAGAAGGTCTGGGGTATCCAGGTCACCAGCACCGAAGAGTATCCACATTTGAAACCTGCACGGTACAGAAAGGGCTTCATTCACAATGGCATCATGGTGAGCGCATATGGCTGTTTGGGATATTTGAAGACAGAGTGCCATTACCTCCAAGGGTGTATCAGATCCTTGTTTTACATGACTATTAGAAATTCCCAACGTACCATGGTGGTGCCTGGCCACACCCAACACATAGTCTGGCTTCTTTCCTAAGCTGTGGGGTGGCTTTGGCAAGTCCAAGACGAGCTGGAACTAATGGGAATGAGCTTTGTGTAGATTATCCATTGCAGTTTCAGAATTGAAATTTTACCTGGGGATTCTGTAATTCTCCTGGGGAATTTCTCAGTATTTATTTGCTTGGGTGGTGTTACTGAGAGTGTTACAGGCAGAGTAAGGTTGCATGGATCAAGGAAACATCTCTTCGATTGTGTATACTATCAACAAACAGAATGAAATAAATAGCATCCAACAGTTAAATTTATCCATTCAGTTTCTTTTGGCTTTCAGATATTCGAGTATCTAAGGATACTGTTCTTTTTATCTTTTCCTTACCTACCCCAAAAAGGGAGTTCTATTTTTCTATTTTTTCTTTTCAGATATATTAATTGAAAAAATAATTACTCGATATAAGAATGTCATATTATTTCCTATAAGCGAGGATAAACCCAAGTGGATTTTAGATAGGAATTTATCATCATTCACTGAAATAAAAAATTATACACTCTGAGATACAATAAGTTTATTTTTAAATGTCCAACTCTACTTCCAGTGACTTAAATCATGATGAGAGCAATAGTTTACAAACTGGTTTCTCTCCTTTAAATATTTATACCTTACCAATCCATTATTCCTATTCCTGTTAGAATTGTCTCCCTATTTGTCTAATCACTATTTCAAACGAAAATGCATGCATGCCTAACCAGAACTGGTACTCAATGTTCATTAATCATAAAACTTTATTTTACTGTAAATTGGTACCAGAAAACATAAAGAAGCCTCAGATTTCAATGAAGCCATTGACAATGCAAATAGTGGTATTGCTGTCCATAGAAATCTAGGTGGTATAAACACTATTACTCATGTAATTTCAAATCAGAATGAAAAGACCAAAATTTCTATTTAATAAGTTACATGACCATTTGACATATTAGGAAATAACAATATTATATGTATTCATTTACCTCAAATTTAATATAAACTATAATTATAATTAGGCAAAGAATTTTAAAAATTATACTCTGGGCAATTAGATGCATTTTTCCATTAGGTTATAAGTAGCTTATTATTCAAAATAAGGTTCTGGAAGAAAATTACTAAATTGCTTTCTCTGTTAAACATTCAGATTTACAAAAGAAATAACCACAAAATATACCAGAATCAGTCATTAGATAATTTGCTACTACTGTGATAAAATTTAAATTCAGAGTGTAGTAAAAACAAAATTAGTGATGACAACTGATGGTGTTGAATCCCAAAAGCTCTGCACAACACAAGATGGGATTGCAGAAGGCTGGAGAGAAATGCCCTAATAGCATGGAAAAATAACCTTGAGGAATCTCCTTTCTTGAATGAAATTAATCCTAAGAAGGCTTTCTTTATTTATTCATTTTTGCTAATCCTTTAACATAACTCAGGTGTTGGGTTAGATTTATAGAACTCAGTGAAAATTCTTTAACCTGTATGTCCTATAGCTTTGATTTGGCAACTTCCTTTATATTTATATAATTACACCAACATCAGCTCTTGATTTCAGTAAGATTTTAACGCTAACAACCAAGGAACTCCAATAGGAAATGAGCATTTGCAGACTCTGAAGTCATGAGACGGTGGTGAAGTTATTAATGAAATCGTGTCAACGTGCTGTTTTTCCCCCTTTTCTTCAGGTCCTCCCGCGACAAACCTGTGGGCTATTCACACACACTATTTTCTACAAAGAGTATCCTGGCGGACCCCAAGAATTGGATAAAAGTATCAGAGGAGGTGAACTTTTCCTCACAATCCTTCTAAACCCAGTATGTATTCTATTTCTGCATCCAAGAACATCAGTTTTTTTTCAAATGTGTTTCTTTAAAAAAACTAAATCATCTTTATTTTCTTTATTAATAGCACATCTTTACTGCAGGTATATTTAAATCTACATTTCAAATCTTTTCCTTGATAAAATTTGATTTTGGGGGAGCTGATTTTTTGGTAGATCTGTTTAGAAAGTTGTGGTTTTGACTTTGCAGTGAGGCTGACGAAAGTTCATTTCTAGCAGCAAAAGAGATGTTACGTCTTCCATTGCTATTTCCTTCAAGTTAGTTCTTTTCTTTCCCTCAGCTTTATTAAGGTATAATTGACAAAAATTGCATATATTTATGGTATAAACTTGATGTTTTGCTATATGTATACATTGTGAAATAATTAAGTTAATTAACATATTTATCACCTCACATCCTTATCATTTTTTGTGGTAAGAATATTTAAGATCTGCTCTCTTAGCAATTTTGAAATACACAACACTGTATTATTAACTGTAGTTACCATGTTATGCAATACACCTCCAAGCATAGTTACACATCCCCCTGAAACTTTGTGCCCTGTGCCCAATTTGTCCCCCAGCCCCTGGTAACTACCACTCCACTCCCTGCTCTATGAGTTCAGCCTCTTTAGATTCCATATATAGGTAAGGTCATGAAGCATTTGTCTATTTGTGCCTGGCTTGTTTCACTTGGCATACTGTTCTCCAGGTTCATCCATGTTGTCACAGATGAAAAAATTTCCTTCTGTTTAAAGGCTGAGTAGTATTCCACTGAGTGGATATACCACATTTTATCGACCCATTCATTTGGCAGTGAGCGCTTAGGCTACGCATCTTGGCTGTTTTGAAAATGCTGCAATGAGCACGGGAGTGCAAATAAATATCTCTTGGACTCCTTTAGTTATATACCCAGTAGAGGGATTGGTGGGTCACATGGTAGTTCTATTTTTAATTTTTTGAGAAACCTCCAGTGTTTTCCATAATGACTACAGTAATCTACATTCCCACCCACACCTGTTATCTTTTGTCGTTTTGATAATGGCCATTTAAACAGCTGTGAGGTAATATCTCATTGTGATTTTAATTTTGCATTTTCCTGATGATTAGTGATGTTAGTATTTTTTCATATACTGTTGCTCACTTGTATGTCTTGCTTTGAAAAATGTCTTTTCAGGTCCTCTGCCCATTTTTTAATTGGGTAATTTGTTTTATTACTATTGAGTTACTTGAATCCCTTATATATTTTGGATATTAAGCCCTTTGCAAAAATATGGTTTGCAGATATTTTCTCCGATACCATAGGTTGTCTCCTCACTCTATTGATTGTCTTCTTTTCTATGCAGAAGCTTTTTAGCTGGATGAAATCCCATTTGTCTAATTTTTGCTTTTGTTGCCTGTGTTTTTAGGTTTATATACAAAAAACTCAATGCCCAAACCAATATCAAAAAGTTTTTCACCTATGTTTCCTCCTAGTAGTTTTATGGTTTCAGGTCTTACATTTAGGCCTTTAATTCATTCTGATTTGATTTTTTTTATATGATTTGAAGTAAAGGTCCAATTTTGTTCTTCTGAAGCAGGTATATCTAGTTTTCCCAGTACATGTTTATTGAAAAGGCTGTCCTTTCCTCATTTTGTATCCTTGCAACCTTTGTCAAAGATGAATTGACTGAAAATGTACAGATTTATTTCTGGGACATCTATTCTGTTTCACCGGTCTATATGACATTTTTTATACCAGTACCAAGCTATTTTGATTAGTATAACTATGTAGTATAGTTTGATATCAGGTAGTATGATGCCTCCGGCTTCGGTTTTGTTGCCCAAGATTCCTTGGACTATTGTGGGTCTTTTGTGGTGCCATACAGATTTTAAGATTGGTTTTTATATTTCTATGAAAAATTTCATTGAAATTTTGATAGAGATTGTATTGAATTTGTAGATCACTTTGGGTAATATGGATATTTTAACAATATTAATTATTCCAATCCACAAACACAGAATATCTTTTCATTTATTCGTATCTTCTTCAAGTTCGCACATCAATGTTTTATACTTTTCAGTGTACAGATCTTTTAACTCCTAGGTATTTTTTATGCCATTGTAAATGGGATTGTTTTCTTGATTTCTGTTTCAGATAGATTGTTGTTAGTATAGAGAAACACTACTGATTTTTGTATATTGATTTTGGATCCTGCAACTTTGCTGTATTTGTTTATTAGCTCTATCAATTTTTTCATGAAATCATTAGAGTTGTCTATAGAAAAGATCATGCCATCTGCAAACAAGGACAATGAACTTATTCCCTTCTAAATTTGGATGCCTTTTATTTCTTTCTCTTGCCTAACTGCTCTGGCTAGAACTTTTAGTATTATATTGAATAGAAGTGGTGAGGGTGGGCATCATTGTTTTGCTCCTGATCTTAGAGGAAAAGATTTCAGCTTTATATCACTGAGTATGATGTTAGCTGTGGGGTTGTCATATATGGACTTTGTTGTGTTGAGGTACGTTCCTATTATACCTAATTTGTTGAGTTTTTGCCATAAAAAGATGTTGAATTTTGTGAAATGCTATTTTTGCATCTAATGAGATGAGCATATTATCATTTATTCATTCTGTTAGTACAGCGTGTCTCATTTATTGATTTGCATATGTTGAACCATTCTTGCATCCCAGGGATAAATCCCACTTAATAATGGTATATGATCCTTTTCCTTTGCTGTTGAATTCAGTTTGCTAGTATTTTTTGTTGAAGATTTTGCATGTTCCTAAGAGATATTGTCCTGTAATTTTTTTTTATACAGCCTTTATCTAGCTTTGGTATCAGGGTAATGCTACATAAAATGAGCTTGGAAGTTCTCCCACCTGTTCAATTTTTTGGAAGAGTTTGAGGAGAATTAGCGTTAATTCTTCATTAACTGTTTGCTAAAATACACCTGTGAAGCTTTTCTTTGTTGCAAGACATTTTCCTACTGATTCAATCTCCTTACTCATTATTGGTCTGTTCAGATTTTCTGTTTCTTCATGGTTCAGTCTTAGTAGGGTGTCTGTTTCTAGGAATTTTTCCATTTTTTCTAGGTTAACCAATTTGTTGGTGTATAATTGTTAGTCTCTGATGATCCTTTGTACTTTTGTGGTATCAATTGTAATGTTTCCTCATTCATTTCTTACTTTGCCTTCTTGGTCTAGCTATAGGCTTGTTAATTTTCTTTATCTTTTCATAAGCCAACTTAGTTTAATTAATCTTTTCAATTATTTTTCTAATCTCTATTTCATTTATTTCTGCTATACTCTTTTTTTCCTTTCTTCTGCAGACTTTAGGTTTGATTAGTTCTTCTTTTTCTATTTCCTTGAGTTGTAAAGTTAGGTTGTTTATTTGAGATCTTTCTTTTTTCTTAATGTAGGCATTTAGTGCTATAAACTGTCCTCTTAGAACTGCTTCACAACCCCTTCACAAGATTAGTTGGCAAATTCTGTCCCCACCAGAGAGAAATTAGACTATATCTCCAAATTATTCACTTCCCTTATGAGAATAAGTCAAGAAAAACAGATTTGTTAAGAAGTATGTGTTGAATATAACAATTAAATGTAATATAACATTTCAATGTTGGTTTCCATTCTTGAATTGTAGTAAAGACATAATAATATGTGGTCCTCCAGCCAAAAGTTAAAATTCTTAATTTAATCAGCAGTGCATATTTTGACCATACACTGAGTTTGCTTCTGGCTTAATATATCAGTAGGCACACCTACTTCAGTCTTTAAAAATGATCAAAATGTAAAGCTGCACTGAAAATATGTAGCTGTGTATTATCTTTGTACACTTGGGTGATCTGAGGCCTATTTTTGAAATCTTCACTAATTTTATTTGGAATCAAAGATAGAGAATTTGGCCCTTTTAAAAATTGTGTCTTTTCATCTTTCAAAGTTTGTAATTTTAGTTCCTGTTATAAATGTATGCATAAAGGTTATAACAGTATGGGAATACATTGTCATTAGATAATGTCGGGATTATTTCAGTTTTCTGATTTTTCTCCCATAATGATTCCATTTCTGCAGTCTTAGGGAAGCATATCTTTATTTATGTTCCAGTGCACACAGAAAATATGAAATAGTGGGTCTATTTTATGTCAACCTTGACTAATGTAAGGAATTTTCATACTTTAGAAAAGAGATGTATGTTTTAAATAAAACTATAGTTAAATTGTCTGCAGTGAAGTTCCAGGTATGTTTAAAATGAATTATGTTAGATAACTTATATGTACTACTTTAAATTCCTGAAGAAATTAAGTAAAACCTACATTATATGAAAATGAAAACCTGTAAATTGGATTAGAAAGCAGGGAAGTGAAGGCAAAATGTGCTTTATCAGAGTATGAGTAATTTAAAAATCTTCCCCTTAAACCGCATGGTTATTAAAAATCGAAAAGAACCAACAAGATCTGTTGGGCACTAACTTGGCACTAACCTCGGAAATAGGAGCTTAGACGCTCTAGGATCTTTAGCAAGAAATTTCATTCTTCAGAGATGTTTGGGCTGTGTCATGATATATTAAGTTCCTTGTCGTTGAAGCTGTCCAAAAACAAATTTTGTAGGAATGTACCTTCTATGATCTCCCCTGGCACTAAGAATCTGTGATTTTTATGTTCTCATGCAATTAGACATTGGAAACATCTCTCTCGTTGTCAAACATAAAAAATATAAAGCAAGTTAAATTTTAAACATTACCAACCAGCATTATAAATTCGCGTCTACTCTATAATTGTAAGATCAGAAGAAAAGAGGAAATGATAACTTGTCATCAACATATAAAAGAATAAAAGGGTGAGATGAAATGGAAAGCTTTCCAGTGGTAGATACATGGAGGGAAGCAGAAGAGACATAACCTTCCCATCGCTGGTAGACTGAAATATTACTTCCAGGTTTAGCGGAACAATTTTGAATTTTGATTGGTAGTTTCTGAGTTCATTTGTATATAAGCATCCTATGGGGCTAATAAAGGCTGGAAAAAGTATATGAAGGTATGTCCTGGAATGTCCCCCTCTAGAGTACTTTAAAATAGAATCAACAACTGTATAGATCTTTCTTACCGCCTTGGGAATGCATCTGCCTAAAAGACGGGGACTGGATTAAATAACCTTGAAAAGTTCCACATTTTTTTTTCTCGTTTATAATTTCTACAGCTTGTGCTCTGCAGTCTCAAAGACATATGCCAACCTGAGACCCAGGCTCTCTCCTTGTCCACCTTTCCATTTAAGGATTCACATTATTTGGGGTTGTCCCTCCCCAAAGTAGACCTGTATCTTTTCTGTGCCTCCAGTCTCTAATTATTTTAGTGCATTTTCAACAGTTTTTAAAATTTTAATTTTTACTCTAGCTGGCATTCAGAGATGTATCCTGTTTTTGTATTTTTTCCCATTTCAAAATATGTCATTATTTTCTAATCTACCATGAAACAGAAAATGCAAATTGGAATGTATTTTTACATCTTGACTCACATATGAACTCCTGTTACTATTGTGTATTAGATCTGTCTAATTCAGCAAATGTCAAGAAATAGGATTTCTTGATTTCCTTGGATACCAACTTGCTTTGCCCAATGAGTCTAACAATCGAAAATTAAGTGATATGAGGGCTATGTGAATGGCATTTCAAAAGCATATCTAGGCATTTGTCCATTTAACATGCAGATAACTCCCTCTTATTTTTTTGTAGATTCTTATCGTGACTTCATCGCATTTTGATGTTTTCCTGTGCTGTTCCTCACTTGTCAAACGCTAACATGTATTTCCCTGGTGCCGAATCCTTCCTGTATTTTCAATATAATCTTTGTTCAGACAGGAAGAAATATAATTTAATCATGTATGTGAAACAGCTGACACCAGGTAGCCTACCATCATTCAAGTTGAGACAACACCCAATAAAATATGCAGCAACTGACAATGGTAAAAAAAAAAAAAGTCTGGAGTCTTATCAAATGGTGTTACCAGTAAGTACAAAAGCTTGAAATGAATATGTCCTACTGAATTTAATTTTTTTCCTAACTCATTTTAATTTGGTGCTACCCAAAGAGCGGTATGAATAGAGAATTTTCTACATTTTCTTAATGTTTAAAGAGACTCAAACTCTAGAATGTTCTAAATTGGCAGTACTGGAGCCAGAAAATCTCCTATGGGTTCCAAAGTTCAGAGCAGTGCCTAGACTCACTAACGCTGGCATGTTGTATTGGCCTCTTGCAAATTCAAGTGAACAAAAAATATGGCCCTGAAAGAGTGTTGTACTTGAAATTGACAGTAGAGTATAATGGAGCTTCAGTGATAAACTTCTGCGTGTGCTGGGCGCTGAACTTTCATATACCAAGGCTGGTTAATGAGCTTTCCTTCCTCGTGTATATAAATCTCTGAGCTCATGGAATCTAATAGCAGGTGCACTGCATTATGGATTATTGCTGGCTCTTCAGACAGATTAGAGAAAAGGCAGCTGTAAGGCCTAGGAAAACATCAACACAAAATAACCTGAACCAAACTTTGAGCTCTTCTTAATGCTGAAATAATACAGAACCAGATATATAAGGTAAATCCCAGAAATCTATTTTATACCCAGTGCAACAAAATAAAATGCAAGCAATATCCCAAGGTGGTAGTAGATGATAAAGAATTAGTGGTGACGATTGATATCAAGGTAGTCAAGTATTCTTGAGTTTGATTTCCTGTAAACACTGTGCTTTTAAGAAAATTATAGCAATTAGCTAATATTTCATGTAGACCAAAGCAATTATATATTCCATTAAAATATACTTCTTTAAAAATAATATTTTAATATTTCTAACTCAGACTCACAGGAGATTTTCAGGAGTCATTTTTTCTTTCCTTTTTTTATTGATACATAATAGGTGTTCATATTCCAGTGTTCATATGCTGATTTATTACATTCCTATAATTTGTAAAGATCAAATCAGTGCAATTGGAATATCCATCACCTTAAGTATTTGTCTTTTCTTTATGCTAGAAACATTTGAATTATTCTCTTCTAGCTATTTTAAAATATACAATAGACTATTGTAAGCTATAGTCACCCTACGGATCTATCAAACACTAGGTCTTATTTCTCCTATCAAATTGTATATTTATACCCATTAATCAACCTCTCTTCACCTGCCTCTCCCCCCCCCCACCCTTCCAGGCTTCAGAAGTATTTATTTGTATAGAAATTAACTTCTAACTTTTCTACTATAGTGAAATCTCCTTCGTCTCTAGATAGGGACTTTGCAGCAATTAGTGTTATTGGGAGCTCCGGGGCTCAGAGCCTGGGAGAAGAGATACCAACTGTGAGCGGAATGGACCCCTGTAGAGTATATAGATGGTGGAAAATTCTATTTCCACTCAGTGAAAGACCTACGGTCACCTCTTTTATTCCTTTATCTACTTTTTTTTCTTTCCTTAAAGATTTGCAGGTCTAACCTTTACAAAAGGACATGAATCACCACTTCTGCAGTGATTCACACTCACAGCAGGGATTTTGTAAAACCTGGAGTCAGCTAAGATGCATGGCCTCACGATGTAGGATATTATTCTTTCTGTTCACACTGAAAATCAGGATCAGAGTTAGTAGAAGGCTGTAGAGAATGTGGGGAAATTGTTTTTCCTAGTTTTTTAGTAGTGCATGTTTTGTTCAGTTTCCACGATAAGGTTTACTTAAAACTTAGTAGTTCAGAATACAAAGTGTGCCATAGCAAAAATACAGAATATTTTTGCCTCCTAAACCTGAACTCTGTCTTCTCATGAAATAGAGAAGAGATTGCTATTATTGTGTAGACATACATCTTTCTAATGCAATAGTTGCTACAGGTCCTGATGGAATACAATTTGCATTTCTATATATTTCCAGACCATGAACAAATCCATAAGATTACATTGTTGGGTTGTTTTTTTTGTTTGTTTGTTTTTTTCCAATTTTGTTTCCATAGAAAAATAAATGAAAGCAGCAATATTTTATTGGGAAGTCTTTTTCATCTAGTGTAACTGGATAATTTAGTTTTCCCAAAGCATGGAATGAAAGGTAGTAGAATAGCTCTTTAGCATAAATAAATTTTCAACAGCAAAAAACACCACCTCCTGTTTATGTGGATGTTAGTCAATAGATAAAACCTTTTTCTTCCTCTCTATTTCGGGGCCTGTAATATATAAACATTAAGTGGATAATACTCTTGACATTTAGGGATAGTTTACAAGCATAATCAGTGAATTCATGATAATAAGAAAAAAACGCAAGGAAAACCTTTGTATATCATTGCTTATATGACCAATGGTTTGGTAGGTAGTAGGATGGATGGGTTAGTCCACAAAATTAAATTTGGAAATGTGTGCTTTGTTTGTTTATGAGTTTTCACTGTACTATAGAATTCAAAATTCTTGACTTTATTATCTCTTCTGCAAATCTTTTAACACCTAAATATTTCAGTGTGTCTTGTTTCTATTTTTTTATTGAATATGTCTTATTTCTTTTCTTCAATATTTATTTAAAATTTATTTAAATTGCCATAAATGAGAAAGACTATTTTGGATCAATTTCTCTTATTTCACTTTGTTTATTCCTACTTCATTTTCCTCTAGTTAGTCCTCGGAGTCAAAGATAGTGAAAATAAAAATAAGAAGTCTTTTCTAAAACATGTTGCTATTTTCATACTTGGGGAAGCCAAATACTTCTGTTTTAGTTTTTCCATTAACGGCTCATATGCAGATATGATATGGAATGTTTGTGTGCATACCCAATGTTGATAATTGTTATCCAGAGTACAGAGGCCGTCCTAGGGAGAGCTGCTTGTGCAGACAGTACTTTTCTCTCACCTTAACCTCACTGTCTGTCCATGATATTTCCCCTCTGCTTTCTCTTTCTTGCCCCCCCGGCCTGGTCACAGGCTTGAGTCGGATGTCACGGCTACATGCACACATGGGACCACCGTGCATGACGTGGCTCACAGTGCGATGTGCATGTTTAGTGCGTTTCTGCCTCGCTCACACTCTGTGTGTCCCGGGCAAACAGCGTGGGCTCCCCGGGGGGACTAGTGACGCCATCGCCACCGAATGTGTCTACTGCAGGCTCTTTCCTGCGCGTTGTCAAAGGAAAAGGAAACGAAAGAAAAGGAGAAAACAGAAAGGAGAGGGGAAAGGACAAGGGGAGAGGAGGAGAGATAAGGAAGGAAGGCAAAGGAGGAGGGGTGCAAGTGGAGGCAGGGACAGGGAAGGGAAGGAAGGTGGAAAAAAGGAAACGGAAGTGGGAAAAAAGGAAGCGGAAGTAGAAAAAAACGGAAGTAGAAAAAAGAAAACCGGAAGTTATTCTTTCCTCTTCCATTACATCCGACAGACAGTAGGAATGTTGTGGCATCATTTAATAACCCAAGCTCAGAAAATCTTGGTTTATTTTGTTTTTCTTAGTTTACTTAATACAGAAAAATAAGACGTATCATTTCCATACGCTTCAGAATTTCTCTGTAAAATAGGGGAAAGAATGTTGGTTCTCCTGCTGTTTTACACAGACAGTCTAAGGTGTGGTAAAAAGCAAGTGTTTTGAGGTGTGTGAGAAGCCCACGAGCTCGGGGTTTATTTACAGTTTGGATGTTGCCTGGTCGTGTCTCCCTGCCCAAACACATAAATCGTGATAAAGACATCCTCTGTTACGAAGGTTTTTAGCTCATTATACGCTTTGCTTCTGAAAATGTTCTTGGCAGTGTCAGGGTATTGTGCTTTCTGAGCTATTTTTAAGTAATAAAATTTCTGTCATTATTTTCTGTTCCAGTGAAACAAATTGAGTCATCAGATGCAATGGCTGCTTGCCTGGTCATGACTATGTTTTTCCTTTGATTTTTTTCATCTACCAAAGTACCTCGGCTGTTTTTGGCAAACGTTTCTGTCTGGGTTGTTAGTGTTGCTGGTTTTAAGGTCTTTTAATTTTTGTATTAATAGGGAAGTTTTTGGTAAACACTAAATCTGTCTTTGTTTATAGTCAACACTGATTGTTGTGGGAGCTTTGCTCCAATGAAGAATAAATAGAAGTATAGCAAACTCCATGTTTGGTACATACGAATTAACGATATGAAAAATGAAGGCCTTACCGGTTACAATATATTTACAGATAATTTAAATGACTGAGTTGGATTTAATAGAAATAAACAAACTCAACCACACAAACCAAATAGAAAGCTCTAGGCTGGGATTCATCACCTGTTGTTAGGAGAAAGAATACTCCTCATGTCTGCAGTCATTGATCCTATAGACCTGTCTCCATTGAACTTCACACCTAACAGAACAGTCAGTGTTCAATTACCTCTCTGTGAGAACATTAACTCAAACCAGAGAAGCAGCTAAGAGATTTAGAAGTAAAGGAAAGGTCGTGTTCTTGTAAACGGAAAGTTCATGATGACAGCCAGCGTCTTCCAGCACTGTATGAAAATTGCTAGTTTAAACAAAGTAAAAGATAAGATTCTGAGCATGAAGTGTTTCCTTGATTTATGGCTGTCGCTTTTAACACAATTGAAGGTATTCAATAATACCGTTCAAAGTATAAAATGTAAGTAACGGAATCTTGCTCTTTTTTGAAGCTGTTATTATACCCACTTAAACTCTCTTTCACACACAGGTACACATTTAAATCAAATGTGAATAAAAGATGGGACTTGAAAATTGCTATCCTCGTGCAATTTCTTTTCGGAAGTCCATTCTGCAGTTCACTTAAACAACTTGCTCGAGCAATCAAATCTATAGAGACAGAGCTTTCGACATGGGTTGAGATGTTATGCTCATAAACACAAAGAATTTAAGAATTATGTGCTATTTAGAAAACTAAAGCAGGAACTTATACACATCATATTGTCCCAAATCTGAAGCAGCTTTTACCCTATCTTTTGCTGAATGCAATATATATATAAAATAGTTTATAATGACTTTTGCAGTTTTTAATTTTGAAAAGGAAGCCTATCTATAAGCAAGCACTGTGACAGTATCTTACAGTGTGATGAGTTATTGGCTCAATTATTATGGTTTTGGTAATAACTGTCTAGAAAGCAGGCAACCTCCCAGTAATATCAGGAGACATTCCTTTTCCAAGTTTGTGCCCATAGTAGGTCTGTTATATATCTGTTGACTGAATAAATCCATCAGTGAGTACGGTCACCTCTCCTTCCAAAACGTAGCCCAGTTAGTGCTTTTCTCTCCATCTGTGCAGTGACTCTCCCAGGCAATGCTTGTATTATATTTCCCCCAGAAAAATTCATTATCCCTAAAGCAGTCAAAGTAATATTGTTAAATGCAAGACAGAGCATGCCACAGCCATTCTTCAAGTCTTCCAGTGGCTTCTCATTTAATCTTAGAATTAAATTCAAACTCTGGACAGTGGCCTGGCCCTCTGCTGTCCTTTCTGCATTTATCAAGTTGCACCCTGACCTTCACTTACTGCACTCTACCCACATCATCCTTTTGTCCATAGGGTCCTTCAAACGTGCAGAGGTTGTTTGTTCCTTGGGGCTTTTGTATGGTGTCCCTTTGCTTGCAATGAGCTGCTTCCAGGCATTTGCAAGCCTGGTTTCTTTTGCTTTTCCTGTCTCAGGTTCTCAGGTCAAAAGTCATTTCCATAGAGCAGTGGCCTGACCTTTCTACAGTCACTGTCTATCATTTACCTGTCTTATTTTGCATAGCATTTACTATTCTCCAAAACTACTAACGTGTTCACATCTGTCTCCCTTCCCCAATTTCATTCCCCAACCTTGTATCACCAGTGCTCCACTCCACTGTAGCTCCATGAGCTTGGCAACATTTCTGTTGTGGTGAGGAGTTCAGCAAAGATACCAATGACGCAGAAATTGATCTGATTGTTGACTATGGTATATTGCTGGAGAACTATCTTTGTGAACACTGGAAGTGATCGTTAGCCAAGAATTTAAAATTTTAATGTGCAAATGAGATCAATTCTGTATTGATAATTGTACAAATTTGACTGAAATTAATATTTAATTTTACCTTTTCAAGTTGATTATATTCATGTCTGCCTAAAATTAGAAAAAGAGATACCTCACAATTATTTCCTAAGACACATATATCTAAATCTGGAATATGAGGGTAAAATCTGCAAAACTCCCATGGTAGCCAACCCATCTTTAATGCCCACTAAGTATTGAGACCCAGTATTTTTAATGCCATAAATGTCTCTTTGTTCTGAGTATTTATAAATAGTATTTATAGTTTACTATATTTAATCTTCCAAATGCTTGATATGGATTAACTCATTTGAGCCTCCAAACAACCGTATAAAGTTGATACTTCTCTTGTGAATGAGAAGACATGCCAGAGAAGTTAACTAATCAATCCAGTATTATGCAGCCAGAGAATAGCAGAGCTACAATTGGAACTCAAGAAGTCAACTTTCAAAGTCTCCTCTTTCATCAGTACCCGATACTGTCTGTCTAAGGCACACTGCTGTCAGAGTAGTAACATAACTTGGGGAAATCTTCCTTTTTGAGGGAGAGTGATTTTAGCAGCAGTAACTGGACTCTACCGACTTTCAAAGTTGAGCACATTGATGTCATTGCAGAAGTATACAGTTGGCCCTCTGCATTTGTGGGTGCCACATTCGTGCAGTCAACCAACCACAGGTCAAATACATTCAGGAAAAAGAGAACATCTGTACTAAATATACACAGACGTTTTTCCTTTGTTGTTATTCCATAAACAATAGAGTATAACTATTTATGGTGGATTAATATTAAATAAATTAATGCTCATAAATAACACATACTGTAATATTATCGAGAAAATTAGAATCAGTTGTCATGCTTTCTCAATAAAACATCAAAAATCTCTAAGTAAGGTGTGAATGTATTGCATCCATCCTTATTTTGGACCCTGATTCATAAAAATATATCACTTTTAAATGGGCTGGATATGATATATAACTATTTTCAGCCATATTTTCCATTTTGGCTATATAAAATAGCAATAAATACAAATTATTTTACAGGATAAAGAGTTATTTTATTGCTTTGATAACCATGACCTCAACAGTGAAGCAGACAGGTTAATGTTTGCCTCCTCCAGATTGGATTCAGAGACACTATTTTGTCTACGATTCAATGTGAGTGTAAAATATTAATGGTTTTATGAGAGAGTTAGTGACCACTTCTGAAGGAACATGCAACAGTCATCTTTGAGGTGAGGTGGCCTGGCAGGTATTCTTGCTAAACTTCTGAACTGGCATTTAAGGATTACTCCTACCGCTCCCCCTTTTATCCTTCATATCTGTTCAGGCACCTGAGTTTGGTTTATCTGCCAACATGAAAAAGGGGCACGGCAAGAACTTCAGAAAGCATCATTGCAGATTCATCCTGACCCGGTGTCTATCAAATATTTATACCAGGGTGAATGATCTGAAGGCTCTGGAGTCTGTCTGTGTCTCCACATGCTCTAACGCAGATAAGAAGAGAACTGTGCCCCCAGGTCAGCTTGTCCTCACTGCCACCCTGCCTGCGGTGCCTGTTTGTCACCTGGATTGTGTGTGTGTGTTGTCGTAGGCTTCATAAGACGTGGCTTTGTTGGTCACACCCCGTATCGTGTTGGTAGTACCATCTCTACATGGATCACAAGAGAAATACTAAAAAAAAAAAACTTAGTATCAGGAATAGTTACACTTCTGAGCAACTGGCCTCTTTTATTGTCACATGGGAATTTACACAACTAACTAATTCATTCCACTTTTTCATTTTGGCTGTTAGAAACTTTCCACTAAATTTACGTTCCACTGATAGAAGGTTATTAGTCCCAAAATATTTTATTAGGATACACCTCGCTACATCTAATGCCTGTGAATTTTTTTCCCCTTCTCTCCTCCTTAAAGTTTATATTGTATATTGTTCTAACCTCTCTTTATACCCTTTCTCAAACTAGGTAAATGATAGCACTAGACAGTTACAATCATGAGATAAAACAGGGAATGTAAAAATAATTTTTAATGCAACCTTTAAAATGCTGCCTATAATAAGTATTACTTATAATAAACTCGATCATAAAAATATGTCAGGAGACCATGGAAAGTTGGTGTAAAACTCTCATTTATTATCGTTTTAGGAGAGACCATTGTGAGGTTGCAAAGGAAAAAACATCCAATACTCACAATATTTTCTTGAATTTTCCTCTACTTTTCTATGCAAGAGCCACTAGTACTTAAGAAGTATTAAAAATTTGATCTTTCAGCTTTCTCTGCAATAGTCTTCAGTCATTCCATGCATTTTTGTCGGGTGCCTGTTGTCTTCCAAGTGGTATCCTAGGCCCTAGGTAGAGAGGAATGGGGAGGCAAAACCCAACATCCCAGCTTGTGTGAGATTATAGTATAGTGGAGGGAGAGAAAATATGCAAACACACAAAACACACATAAGAAAAATAAGGAAAGAGAGTGGCTTTGGGTGTCTGACTGGGTGTGTTTGGGTTGGTGAGGCTGGCGTCTGGGAGGAGGTGGTGTTTGGCAGACGGCTAAGTCAATGAGGCCATCATCAATGTGGCATCTGATGGAAGAGGGTTCCTGGCAGGGAGAGTGTCGATGGCTCTGGTTGGCTGAGTCACATTTAGCAAAAGAAGTGGCTTGGATGTAACATCAGCAAAGGATCAAGACGAAATCATACAATGCCTTGTAGGCCACAACTGTGAATTTTACTCTTTATATTTTTATGTGTATTTGTATAGAGCCTTTGTGTTTATATGTGTGATGTGGGCCGTTGTAAGGTTTGAATAAGGATCTGAAACAGTCATATTATGCTTTCAAATAATCCGGCTGCTGAAGGGAGCCGGATGATTAGTCTATAGTCAGCAAGTGTGAAACAAAGATACCAATTAGGAAGCTATTGCAAAGCAGAGATTAATGCTTGGAGTCCACGGCAATGGTAGAGATAATGAGGAATCGTTGACTATGGGATGCATTTGACTTACTGGTGGATTCGATGTGAAGTGAGGAAGAAAGAGGAGTCAGTGATGTCCCACATATTTTAGCCTGAAGAAGCAGATGAATGAAAGCGCGTTTACTAAGATACGTAATATTGCAAAAGCACCAGTCTGGGGAAGGAGCAATCAAGGGTACGTTTATTGACATGTTGATTTTGAAATAAATTTTATATAGCCAATACATTAGCTGTTTAGCTAGGTGAGTCTTCAGTTCGGGAGGTTTATAACAATGAGATGTATCGGCATCTAGACAGCATGAAAGTCACAGGGCTGAATGATCTATCTACAGGGTAAAGAACACATTTCAATAACATACATTTCTTTTGCATATTTAAGAATAGTAGTCAGGCATTGCTATTTCTTGTTAGTAATTTCAAGGAAATTTTTCTCATTTTCTGTGGGAAAATGAGAAGCCACTACACGCGCATGCATACACACACACACACACACACACACACACACACACACACAACTCACTCTCTTAAGTGACCACCATAATATTGAAATATGATGATGTTTTAGGACCTCTTTTTTATTCTAATAGAGACGTCCATTTCCGGAAGTGGTCACTCTGAGAAATTAGGGACATGAATGAATGAGATGAGCTTTTCATTTCTGGTCACATTCTATGGTTTATGACTCATTGGTTACCTTCAGTTTCCCTATTTCTCCATCAAGCTTTTGAGTGGATCTTACGAGAATGGGTTCTGACATATTTAAGACATCCTGAGACAGAATCTGCACCTGTGATTATGTCTCTTCAGTGCCCAAAAGATCTCACAGTATCTTTTTTCCAGCTCATCTTTCTTTCTCCCTTGCCATTTTGGACTATAAAGAACCAGCTCATAAATGTTTAACAGACAAGATAAGCTAATAAATACAGCTCTAAATATCATCCCCTCACAATAGCCAAAGAATGATCTGTTCTGGAATAATTCCTTATGCCAACCAAGAAGAGCTCTCTATAAGTCAAAATTAAAAGTAAAATCTACATTACAAATGAGAGATTAGCAACTCCTCTGGCATTTAAATGACATTTATATTGCTATTTATATCAATAAACTTTTAATTTCATACCAATCCATGACATTGTCTTTACTAATGAGTAGGGATTTGCCCAAGGAAATTGGTGATGTCCTCATCTATAAATTCTTGAGTGGTCATTGAATTAATTTAAATTAGTAATTTAGCTTTCTAATAAGTCTTAGTAGTTGCGATTTTTCTTTTTTTGGAGACAGAGTCTCGCTCTGTCACCCAGGCTAGAGTGCCGTGGCATCAGCCAAGCTCACAGCAACCTCAAACTCCTAGGCTCAAGCGATCCTCCTGCCTCAGCCTCCCGAGTAGCTGGGACTACAGGCATGCGCCACCATGCCCAGCTAATTTTTTTTTATGTATATTTTTAGTTGTCCATATAATTTCTTTCTATTTTTAGTAGAGACGGGGTCTCGCTCTTGCTCAGGCTGGTCTTGAACTCCTAACCTCGAGTGATCCTCCCACCTCGGTCTCCCAGAGTGCTAGGATTACAGGCGTGAGCCACCGCGCCCGGCCAGTAGTTGAGACTTTTTAAGCCTCTAAACCCTGGTATGAAGTCAGCAGAGATGAAATGAATCAACAAACAACTCCGCCATCCTCAGTATGATTTATTCATCATTATTACAGTGATTCAGAGGAAACACTAAATTTTTTATTTTCCTGGTCATTGTTTACATTTTATTGAAGGATATCTCTGAATATGAGGGAGTAATTTTTTGATAAATGAATTTTGAAAATAATACATATATAAATATTCTTCAGTTTATAGAGCTTGGGTCAAATCACCATCCTATGAATATTTTGATTAGGATGTGGGTGGAGAGCATGATACTGAGGTAATAGGAAAAGCATTGTTGTATTCCAAGTAATGTATTTTTTGTAAAAATTTCCTTTATCTTTATAATTAATATCACTATACATTTCTTGTTAGTTAATTAAACAACTTCTAAAAATATATTATTTCAATCTATGGTATATTTTCTTACTATAATTATGAAAATAGAAAATGTTAAACAAAAATTGTTTTAGAATATAAAAAGTATGGGCTTAATAAACCTTGATAAGCGTTAATTTATCATTGTAAGAAAAAAGTTTCGAACGTTTCCTGCTTTGTGTATGTGCGTATGTGAACAGGTTTCTTGATTTTGCTTTATTTTTTTGAGTCTACTTTCTGTGAGAGGGAGAAAAATCTAACCTGGGATAGCATAAAAATAATTGTCTGTAACCCAAATATAATTCAAACTGCACAAGTCTCCTGCAGCTGCTTTTCTAATAAAATGACTTTGCGTATCATATTGTACAAAATGGGAGGTCCAAGTGTTTTATATTTAACAAACTCTGCATAATTAAAAAGTAGGTCAGCACAGTTTTTACTGCCCCGGAAGGAAGAAAAGCTCACCAGAATCTATTCAACTACATGATTTTAAATGTTTAAATTTATATTTTGTTCTGGCTACCAAGGTAATAAATATGTACTCATTGAGGATCATGTGAAAATAAAGGAAAATAAAAAAGGAAATAATAAAATTAATCTGCCTTCTGCCACAAATAGCATTTCAAAGTACTAGAAAGTACTTTTTAAATATGGCTCACCATATAATTCATCATTCGTATCTTGGTTTTTTTAACTTAGTTTCATAGCATTAAGATTTTGTCTTGATACCAGAATTATTTAAATTACCCTCTAAATGATTATATTATAGAGTAGAATATGATTTTGGTATTATTCATTTGATTATTTTCTGTTGTTGAATATTTCTTGCCAGTACTACTCATATAAATTTAGCATCTACACTACCAGAGATATCTTTGGTTAAACACAAATCTTTTCAAGTTACTGCTTGCAAAATATTAAATGATTCCTCTGCAAGAGAAAGTCCAGACCTCTCAGTATTGTATGCAGGTGACTTCTCACTCTGACTCTGGTCATAGTTGGTTTCAGACAACCACAAGGTTACAGTTAACATCCAGTAATACTGATGTTGGCTTTTTCCTAAAAGAGCTATTTTTTCTCATGCTTTTAAGCTAGGACCTGTGCTCTTCCTTCTCTATCATTTACCGCCTTTGTGTTTTTCCTCTTGCACACTCACTTCAGGTACAACCTCCTCTTTGAAAACTTTTTGACCATCCCCAGCCCAGGTTGAGTTAGGTACCTCTCCCCTAAGCTTCCATGTTAGCTTGTATAAACCTCTGAGCCCCTATCATAAAATATCAAAAACACCTGTTAGCACATCTGTCTGCTGTTTAGATGGTAAGCATTCCAGGGGCTGAGTATGTACAGTAAATATGTATTGGCTTCACCACTGTGGCTGAGGGCTTATAAATGTATTTGTTAAATAAAGTTAAAAATCATAACATTTACTAAGAACTCTCCAATGTACCAGAAGTTGGCCTGAGTCGTTTGCATGTATTAACATAATTAAATCATCACAACAACCCTACGAGAGAAGTGCTATTATGGCCCATTTAAAAATTTTGTTATTGTTGTTGTTTTTATGTATTTTTTCTTAATATGTAGATGGAGAAACCGGGACATAGAGAGGTCAAGCACTGTTGGTGGTTAGACAGTTAGCAAAGGTCAGAGCCAGGTGGTGAAGACAGACCCCCCAGAACAGAAACCTGTGCTCTTACCCTGGGCCAGATGTTTTCTCTCCATTTGCAAAGAATCCTATGACAATCATGAGATATAAATTTAAAGCAAAACAATGAATGCAAACAGTAAGGATACGTACTCACTGCCTCTACTTTAGTTCCTCCTAGAGTTCCAAAAAACTTGAGAGGCAGAAGGGATAAATGATTTACCAGTGTTTTGCAGCTAGTTAGGGTTATATTAGAGGACAATTCATTCCGCTTTCCCTCATTCTAATACACTTTCCCACTAGATGAAGCTGATTTATGAATAGTACACCTTTTTTTGTTAAATTAAGACATAGATTCAAAGAAAATAGAATCGTAAATCACTAAAAGAATGTAAAGAGTTATTGCTCTTATTTATTAAAAGCCAAATTTTTATAAAATATGTAAAAGACTCCAGTCTTGACAAACAGGCTCAATTGTGAAAAATAAATGCACCGTGGTCCCTTCAGAAGAGCTGGCATCTTAGATCTCAAGTTCAAGTTGATTGGAAGCTTGTCTCTAGTCTATAAAAGGTCACAAACACACACACACACACACACACACACACACACACACTTCCTCTACACTTAAAACCAAAAGACCTAAAATAAGGGAGATAAAGAAAATGGTTGTACTATGCTTCAATAATGAATATAAAAAACTTAACAATGAAGTATATTTCACCTATCTTGTGTTGGTGTTATGCCTGTGAAATTAACTTACCCAGAAGGACAGAACGGGTTAACCACAAGAGTGTGTTTACAGTATGAAAGTTTGAAGATTACATTCTTAGTCAAAGGTATGCTACTAAAGAATGCTTGTCTGTAGAATAATCTCCCCCAAATATCTCCTTTCATAACTGGAAATGCTGCTGGAGATGATAACATGATAGAAAAATTACAGTGCAAACATAAAAGTCGCCGGGACTTTTATCATCCAACTCCAGATATATGATTAAATCTGCTTTGTCCTAACTCAAGCTTTTCTGCACAATTTTTCTTCCTAAATATGACTGTAAGTCTATCTTTCTTTTCAATCTTTCTTCCTTGTTTTCCTTCTTAATACAGAGTTCCTAAATGAAGCAAAATATCAGAGTCTACTGAGACTAATACTTCTCAGCTTCATATTTTATAGTTAATTATGTTATGACTCATAGAAAAATTGATCCCAGGGCTCATAATTTTTCTTTTTCTAATTTCTCCTGTTCCAAAGCTGCCTTTCCAACATTTCCTCATTAATGTAAACCAATAGTGGTCTTTGTTTGAAAGCACTTCATCAGAATTAGCCTCAAGTGAGTCAGCTGATGGAAGAAATAGTAATAAATGAACATGTGTCAAAGAGGGGGCCGTTGAGGACAAAAAATCAGTCACCTTCCAGCACAGGCTATGGGACAATTTATTAAAGTGTCAGAAGCATACCTTAAAGGTAAAAAACCAGCTGATACAAAATTCTCTGATTACCCAAAATGAATCTGTAATGGAAGTAAATGAAAAAGAACAGAACTGCCACTGTGCTGTTTGCCATTCAAAATTAATTGGGAAATGGTTGATTTGAAAATATAATCATCTCTGATCCACTGACTATATAGTGAATAAAATTAATTCCAAGGTTTGTTTACACATAGTAGGTCTCCAAAATGGATAATTATCGTTTGCGAGCACTTTAAGTCATGAGAATTATCATTTTTTAAAACCACATGAAATCAAAGGAAAACAAAGAGAAAGTCATGAAAAGAGATAACATCTTTTTCTATCTCAGTTTCACTAGTTTTTTGCAGGTTTTTATAACTTCAATTAAAATAAAACAGCATCCTTCATCTAAAGCAGCATCAAATAAAACCTTTATCTATACTTATAAGGACATTCTGATTAAAAAATAAGGTTAGGTCTTCTCTGTAAGTAGCTGATAAATTGATAGGAACTCTCTATTAACGTGTTACAGAGAGGTTCAATTTATGTGTGCTCCACAATGACTTTAAGAAGCTGAATATTATTTGTACAATTCTATCCAGGATGAATATGCCATTTAATAAGCTTTATTCACACCAATTAGCAATGAAGTGGTCCAGGGAATTCATAATGTAGGGATTTTATAGGGTAGTATATTAATTAGGTTGACATTATACATGTATCACAGACTGACTTGTTGGAGGAAGAAAGAAAAAAGAAAGAAAGAAATTTCATCTTGCAACTATGTTTTAGGCAGGGTAGATGAAGAAAGAAACCAAGTTCAAACAAACCATTACAAGTTGTTTTTTTTTGTTCATTTGTTTTCCTTTTCAGCCTTGTTTGATGCTATTGACGATGTAGATTTAAGAGTATTTAAAAAATTTTAACTCAACAATTTATTACCAAAGATGGAAAGTATTCCTTTTGGGGTCTGCTCCAGTCCATAATGAATTGTGAATTGTATGGACAGGCAGGAATAACAATGTCTCAGGATTGTTTGATAATCTGAAAAATTTCTATAGCACAAATGTGGCCTATAGCAATTAGTGAAGGGAATATAAACGTATCTATCAATCTACTTGGAATTGTGTATATTAAATCGTATTAGTATTCATATTTTAAATCTCTTGTTAAAAAAAAAACCTCTCTACAAATTACATAGCATTCTTTTTGTCAAATATCTCAGAAAGTACTGACAAAAATATTCATTTAACATTCAGCTACTTCTAGCATCTGTGTGACCAAGCAGATGGATAAATACTGTCAACAGTAAATTTCAGGTACACAAACACACATTTCTATTTTCTTCATGTTTGTATGGCCTTTCTACCACTTGATATCATGAGCACATAAAGTGAATATGTGTCAGTACTAAAATTATTGTGTTAGATTAGGTTGTTAATGAAAATAATAGCAATAAACGTTACTAATTGGTGTAGTTCTAGATATTCTGTGCAGTTTTCTGTTCTGATGCTTTGGTTATCATCCTGGTGTTTCAAATTCCTTCACATTTTTTATTATTATCGTGTTGATCATGAGAGGCCAAATGAATGAGAAATACGTGGTATGTGTTATAGTAAAAATTCATATTGCTTGAGTGGAAGTGACATAAAGATTCTGAACTGGTGAAATGTTGGAGGAGCCAGTGTGGAGAGAAAAGCAAGTGGAGAAGAAGGTGAAATGCTCTAAAGACATTTATGCAGGAAAGATCTACATTTCAGATTGCAAATATGGCACTAAAATTTTCAGCCTTGAAGGTAGTTGTGAGTCCTCTAATGTAAGACAATAGTAGAAGCCAAGACCTTTAATAATATGAGGAGAGGATGTTGCACAGAAAGAGAAAAGAAAACTGTTATGTGCAGAACTCAGAGATCTCTTCAAGTAAAGGGAAGAAGAACCAATAAAGGGGAAAAACACAGTGTGAAATGAGTTTATTATCACTGTGATGGATGAACACTTTGTCCTCTGCAAGGACAAGGCAAGAGTCAACATTGTCAAGTAGGGTTGAAGGTCAAGGAGGATGAAAGTCTCAAGATTTGGCAACTAGGAAGTCACTAGTGACTTTTAAAAGAGGAGTGAGTTTCAGAATAGAGGTCAAAACCAAGCCAAATACAAAGGGACTAATGAGTAGTCAGTGCCTGGGGAAAAAATGACGGAATTTGAAGAATTTGGTCAGGGGGCGGTAGGAGAATATTTGCATAACAGCTCCTGGGCATAGTGAATTTTCCCCTATTTCAGGATAAAGAGAGTAGGTGACTGTAGGCAAAGTGACAGTGAAGAGGAGGAAAATAAAATTGCAGGAGTAGGTGTCTTTAGGAGAGTGAAAGGAAGTGGGTAATTAATAGGAAAGTTTCCTAAGGACAAATGAGACTATCGCTAAGGACACAGAGGATTGACCTTGGGCAGACCAGCCTGGTCTACCCTACCCTGAAGAAGTAGGAGGAGAGAGAGAGGATAAAAGAGTTTGGAGAGTGTGGGAAAGAAGTTGCAGAAATCTCTAACCATCTCCTAGCACGAGATCAGAATAACAGCTGTTATTTCGGGGGGGGGGGGGGGCAGTTTCTGCGTTGTAGTCAACATCCGTATATTTAGTGAAAATGTTAGTGACGAAGACTCTTGAGGAGGCACGGCCGTCTCTCAGGTGAGGGTTAGGGTGGGGCAGGACCAAGATGGGGCCACCCTTGTCCTTCTTCCCAGGTGCGACAATCGCATGAAGGCAAGAGCACCCATGTTTGTCCCTGGGATACCCGGAATCCCTCACCATCCACCTAACAAAAAGACTCTGTAAAACAGAGCTTTCCATTAACTATTTAAAATGTGTACACATGCATTAAAATAACGAAAAGACCCTTCCATGAATAAAGTAGCAAACAATTTGGGGTCACGCAAGCATTGGGGCTTATAAAAGAGCTTAAGAAAGGCACCGGGATTTCTTTAGGCCCAACTCTGTTCCATCATAGGAATACATCTTATATTCGAAAGCACGGATTTCATACTCACTGTAAGCCCAGCACTTCCTTCTCCCAACAAGGCCTTGTGATGGTAGTATCCTCATCCCCAGTTGGAGTCATTGAGGCTTGGCCAACAGCTGGAAAATGATGAGGCCACAAGTTACACAACAGGTACATCTAATATTGAGTTCAGAGCTTCCCCCCCTCCAAGATTATCTTTCTAGAAGATACAGCTGTTGCATTTGGAGACAGTACATATCATTTTTGAAAGAAGCTTATGATTGATGTCTGCTTTGACATTTTCTAAAAGTCTTTGTAAACCTCTATGAGGATTATCAATTTTACTGTGCCTCTCTTAAGTTTTGTGCTTTGTTACAAGTATGGTTTAACTTCAGACACTTGACTACCTAATGTGAACACAAGTTTTATTATCTCTGCCAGAGTCTTCAAGTTGAGAATAGACTTTATGATCATGGGCTTCATATTACTTGACTTAATATATTCTTCAAGGTCAACTTCAGTCTACTCCTCATCTCTTTGACTTCTCCTTAATATTTGATAAGCAATAACCGGTTATGTAATTTGTATATTCATCACCTGTCTAGAGTAAATGGGACCAAAATACATTTAATGTAAGATGTACTAAAATGAGGAATTCAAAACTATTTTGGGAAGGAAGTCTGAAAGAATACTCCCGTTTTCCAAAGAAAGGATTATGAATTGAAGTATCCCATTTAGTGGCCAAGTGGGTAGCTTTTCTTTTGCTCAAGCACATGTGCTTTTTTAAGATATAAAAAAGTCGGTTTAGAGATGTAGATGTGCATGTTTTACACCATCAAAGGAATCCTTTAAGAAAGTGTGATAATATCCAATATGCCTAAATGTATAACAGGTATGAGGAACCAACAGCTAAGCAGAGATGTGTGGATGAGAACCTGGAGGTGGAAAAAACATTAACAACAACAAGAACAAAAACACTAAGGGAAAGTAAAGCTGAAGCAGGAATATGTTGGTGATTCGGATCCCCAAAGTATCAAAAATGTGGGATGAGAAAAAAAAAAAAGCAGACTGGGTAGAGGATGTAAGATTCAGTGGCTGTCAGAGACCCCCACCATCTCTGCAGAAGAAATACTGATATTGTATTTCTTAGGCCACGGTCAAGTGTACACATTGAGCTGATCAGAGAAACAATAACAAGACCAACAAAATTAAAGAAGTTAAAGGAGGAAATTTGGATTGAATGTAACAACTAATTTGTGGATTAACAAGGAGCAATTAAAAAATGATACCGTATACATAGTACTGTGTTTTTAAGAGCCTGGACTTTGGGATCACAAACTCTGGTGTGTTAAGCCCGAGACTGTGCTGTTGTGAGTGGCTGATGCAATCCCTCTGAGTTTTAGCTTCTTCATCAGTTTGTCACTTAAATGAACATTATAAGGCAGTTGCAAAGACTAGCATATAGGGGCTGCTTTGTGAGTGCTAGTGATTGGACATTTTTAATTTCAATTTTCCTCTTCATCAGTAACTAGGCAAATAAATACTTTTAAGCTTGAACCATACTGAATAAATAAGCAGGCTTATTCGGTTTAGTTTAGTCTAAACTCTTCATGTTTCTTAAGTATATTGGTTCTCCCTCCATTTCTATCACTTGCAGTAAAGTTTAGTTACATTCTAAGATAAGCACGAGAAGAAATGCACCAGGGAGAGGTATCGATATTTAAACCTCAAAATCGGAAGGCTTATTAGGACACCCAATTAGATGAGAAGAATCTACCTCCTTTTTGCCATCATTAAGTCATTAAAGAAAAACTTGACATCACCTGGTGACAGGAAAGTGGAAAATCCACCAGTAAAATGTCCTCTTCTCCGGCTCTCCAGTCGTCCAAAGGGTGAACAAGTTAAGTTGCCCGGGTAAGACAAACTCATTATTTTAATAAATAAATTGAACATGCTCCAGGCGAGCAGATGTATTAACATTGGAACGATTTTAAATGCCAAATTATTTTAAGCTAGATAGTTTGGGATTTCGTAGAATAATTAAGTGGATCCACGCATGGATGCCCGTTTGTTTTTGTGCCAACAGCAGACAGGCGGTGCTTATAAGTTTTAATCACATCGCCTCTTCTGCAGAGCCGCAGCTGAATGTTTATCCTCGCTAATCAAAAACTCAGCACTAAACCTTATGGCTGTAGGACCAAGCAGGTATCGTATCCTCTTAAACAGCTCTGACACTTAATCCCTGAACTCTTGTTCAGCAGGGAAATCTTCTCCTGCCTGATTCTTTTTTTTTTTTTCAGCTTATTATGGGGGTACAAAAGTTCAGGTTATATATATTGCCCATGCCCTCCATCCCCCCGAGTCTGAGCTTCAAGCGTGTCCATTCTTAATACGATCCAAGTTCAGTTGCTACAGGTTTTCTGATTTCTGTTTATCTGATTTCCTTCTGGACAATAAAAAACCATGTTCCATTTTTGAAGTATATTAATTTTTCAAATAAACAAACATACAAAAAAATATAGTTTGCTGCTGCTTTCCAATTTATCTCACTTTAGACCAGGTATTTTTAAACACCTTTCTTTATCAATCACCTGATTTCTCATATAAAACTTGATTTTGAATTCAGATTCTTTGAGACTGAAACTTGAGCTAATTTTGGAATACTGGGTTTTACATTGGCCTCTTTTGTTGTTGCGTTGTTGTTTTCACAATGTGAAAACCGAAGTGTAATGCACAATAGATTAGTTGCTATTATATATACACTCCTCAAAAGGAAGCAGTAAGCCTATCTAATAGATAATGCCATGGCATAACTATTTCTTATCTTCTCAGTTTTCTCAGTCAGTCCTCCTGTGAGTTCCTTTGTTTGCAAGTAATTCATAAAGCTAAGACCTTTGCACTCACACAAAAATACTCAACGATTCGGTTTGTTATTTGCCAACAGGCAGGATAGGAAGTAAGGAGACAGGAAAACTAGGATCATGTACCTGCTGAAATTGTTTCTCTCCCTCCCTCGTTTATTATGGCTTCCTTATTTTCCTATTGAATGAAGCAACATACGGTGTCTAAGAATAAGAGAAATGAATTTTCCTATCAGCAATCATTAGTTCTACCAAAAACTATATGGTAATGAGCAAAACCATAAACTGTGAACAGAAAAAAATTAAAGGTTTACAGGACTTCACAAATTAGACAATACTCCATGGTGGTCAGTGGTTTTTTTTTGTCATTTCAGGTTTACAACCTGATTGTTTGTGTCACAAATACTTATTTCTCTTCCCTATGACTTGGAAACTGACATCTCCACACGGTTGAACACCAAACAGCTGCCAGAAAGTGTTTTCTGCCTCCTCTAAAGAGTTCCTGGGTGAATCCAGGAATTGTCTCTATATGTGAAGTGTATTGTTCACCATTTTTAAAGACATCTAAACATATTAACAATATTTACTTGAAATCTTTTGAAAAATAGTAAGGTCGTCTATTAGAAACGCTCCCTACTTCAATACTGACGTCACCATTCTCTATTCTCTTAAACACGAATGTGATCTTTCTATTATTGTGTCCCTTGTTTTTTGTTTGTTTGTTTCCTCATTTACAAACGTCACCTGCTCATTTCTGTCGTGACTGCCGGCCCCTGTGTGCTAATGAGTTCGTAGTTCCTGCTCTGACTTGTGCCAGGAACCACGTAGAGTCCCAAACAAAGAAATGTATAAAATTTATCCCTGCTGCAGATATGCTCACAGTCTAGCAGAAGAAATAATTCATTTAAAAAGTACAATAAATAATAGCATAAAGCCATGTTCAAAGTGCTATGGGAATAAAGAAGAGAAAGCAAAAGCCCGTTCATGTGTTGCCTCTTCGACTTTTTATGGGAGAAATAGTACAAAGAAAACATTTAACTCTTTTGTCAGTCGTGCTGAAATAAAAACACAAGCTATCTATAAGGTTACCAAATTAAAGCACAGGAACAATTTTTGGGCACACAAATGACTTGTTTCTGGAGCAGAAGGGGCATGAATACGACAAGCATTGCATTCCGAGACAATTGGTCATTGTTAAAATTAGTGCTGTGTCAACACAAAACCTAGTTTCAGTAATCCTTTTGTGTTCCTGCTGCTGTTTGCTGAGTTACTAGGTCCCCATATTCTAAGAGCCCCAACAGCAGGGAATGGACTGTACTTTTTAATCTATAATACAGACCATAATCTGCAATGGTAGACGGTCAGGATGTGGTTCGTGTTAAACACTCCAACCTCAAGGAACTACTGGGGCAGACAGCCAAGGATGGAGCTATGTCAGTACTGGGAAATGGCCACTTGTCAGGGATGTTTTTGTTCACAAGGCTACTCGTGTATTTAAAAATACAGCCTGTTGGCATGTAGATCAGATTTTGACAGCTT
Organism: Lemur catta; assembly: GCF_020740605.2. NCBI lineage: Eukaryota > Metazoa > Chordata > Mammalia > Primates > Lemuridae > Lemur > Lemur catta. Next base: position 5,432,333 of record NC_059153.1, on the reverse strand, counting down.
GGAAATTAGAGATCATTTTGCTAGTATAATAAAAAGACTGAGGCTAGCAAAATCCATATGTATATCTGTCTACGGAGAGTAGAAACGAGGAAAAAGGAAGACAGAGGGGGAAAGGGAGAAATGCAGAGAGGAAAACAATTTTAGTTTCTTAGAGCTTCTTATGTATATGGTGCAAGACCCCTGTGAGATTACTCTCTCACGATGGGATCGGCCCCCAAATCTCCTGATTTTATTCACTTTAATCAAAATTTCAATACCTCTATTTTTAAATATCACGATATGGATTTCGATAGTGTCAATCGTATTTCATAAAAGGGTTTATTCTAACATGCTTCATCTAGCATCAGCTGGAGAACCCTCCAAACCCTTTGCACTGGCTTCTTTACTAGAAGGCAATAAAGGCAAAAAATCACAGAGACTTACAAATGAGGAACTAATACCTCTGAAAAGTAACTCAAGTCAGTATTAGAAGTAAATATTGATTTATTCTATGGTAAACAAGTTTTAACATACATATAAGTATTACTTCTGTTGAGGTGTTTAGACAAAATAGTTCTTGAAAGTGCTGTACCACTGTGGAAAGTCGGAGAACTTTTATGGGAAAGTATATGATTATATAATAAGTTTATTGAAGACTTTCACTGGTACTGTGTTGAACCCTGCTTCCCACAAGGTAAGGGAATTCCGTAAGAATATCTTAGCCAGAATTTACAACTCTCTGGCCACTTTCAGTTATAAGAACATTACAGATGTTTTAAGTTAAAAATTGTGATTTTAAATCCAAATAAAGGTTTTTTTCCTTCTCCTCCCAGTGCTGACTACATCTCCCTGTCTCCCCAGCAGCAGGGAGCTGGTGTGTGTACACACGTGTGTTGTGAAGAAGTGTGCGAGTGAGTGTAAGTTCACATGTGAGTGTATCTATGTATATGTGAATTTATGTGTAAGTGTGCAAAGTCTAGTGTCCGTTCTTGGCAACATAAGCACTCTGTATCCATAATAAACATTCTCATTCTGCAGTCTTGTTTTCTGAAATTAATATAGGTACTCTAGCATTCTTCTGATTAGTGTTAGCACAGTATGTAGCCTTCTCCATCCCTTTACTTTTAACACACGAGTCTTTCTTCTACAATGGGTGTCTTGCAGACCACGTACGTTAATAGTTGGGTCTTGGTTTGTTTTTGCAATGCACTCTGACAATCTGTCTTTTAATTGATATACTTAGATAATTTATAATTAATGCAATTATTGATACGATTGTATCGTAGCTACCATGTAATAACCGATTGCTGTTCGTTGCATTTGCTCCCCTCCCTGTTTTGTCATCTTTGGTTTTAATTGAGCATTTTATATGATTTGATTTTATCTTCTCTTTTAGCATACCAATTATTTACATTTTTATTTTTAGTGATTGCCCAAGAGTTTGCAATATACGTGTTTTGCTAACCTAAGGCTATTTTCAAATAACACTATATTGCTTAACATGTAGTGCAGATAACTTCTAAGACAGGATTCCCAATTCTTCCCTGCCACTTTTAACGGCATTCCTGTGATCCATTTCACTTATTCATAGGTACATATGTATATGTAGTCATTCAGTGCATTGTTACTATTAGTACTGTATGCAGTTATCTTTTAGATCAACTAAGAATAAGAAAAAAAAATGTTTCATGTTACCTTTATTTATTCCTTTAAACACTTTTCCTTTCCTTCTGTAGATCCAAGTTCCTGAACTCTATCATTTTTTCTTTGGCCTAAAGAACTTTTAACATTTTTTCAGGGCAGGTCTGTTGGCAAAAAATTTCCTCAGTTTTTGTTTTCCTGTGAGTCTTTATTTCTCCTTCACTTTTGAAGGGTAGTTTTGTTGGATATAGAATTTTAGATCTGTGGTTTTTAGCTTTTAGCAATTTAAATATTTATTCCACCTGCTCGTTTGCATTGTGTCTGCTGAACAATTCACCATAGTTCTTATCCTTGTGGGTCTACAGGGAGGTATTTTTTCTTCTGGTTTTCTAGGTGTGGTTGTTTGTTTGTTTGTTTGCATGTTTGTTTCATATTTATCCTGCTTGGTGTTCTCTGAGCTTTTTATATCTGTGATATGCTGTCTTTCGTTAATTTTATAAATTTCTCGGGTATTATTATTTTAGATTGTCTTCTGTTCCATTCTTCCTTTCTTCTTATTCTGGTATTATACATATGGGGCACTTTTTGATATGGTCCCACAGTTTTTGGATGTTTTGCTCTCGGGATTTTTTTGTGTTTTGTTTTTTGGGTTTTTTTTTTTAACTCTTTGAATTTCACTTTGGGAAGTTTCTCTTCTTTACCTCTCTTCAAGTTCATTTCTCTTTCCTTGGCCCTGTGGAGTCTCTGCATACATCCCTGGTTACTGGTTAACACGGACTCACTGAGGATGCTCCCGGTGTGGCAGGAATTCAAACGCTGCACTTCTCATATTGGCCTGTGTAAGGTTTTTATTTTTTGTTTTTAATTATTATGGGTACCTAATAGTTATATATCTTTACAGGGTACATGTGATGTTTTGATACAGGCATGTGATGTGTGAGTCCTTCAGGAGTAATGGCGGTGGTGTTTGCTGCCTGTATCTCAGAACATAACTATTCGCAACCTCTTTTCCCACCGTCCTCGGCCCCATAGGGGTCCACACGTCCTAAAGCCACTGGCTCTTCCGGAACCCTTGCTTTGGGGCTGTTCTCTTGTTTACAGTTATGTGCGAAATAACTGAAGCCAAGAGATTTTCCCAGGTGTCACCTTGTGGGGGAGAAAGGAAACTTCTCCTTCACCCCAGAAGATTCACTGAAAGATCGACTCACAATAAGGCAGATTAAGAAGAGAAAGAGATTATGAATTTATTTACCATGTGCACAGGGAGAATCCCAGAGTGATCACCCAATATCCCAGTGGGGGCCAGCAGTAGATATACCTTCATTTTAGAGGGGATGGGGGAGTGAGGAATGTGGGTAGTTCTGTTGAGGGGCGATAAATGGTCACGAGAGGATTAATAGCTACTTGGGAGAATGAATAGATGGAGGGAAAGAGATTGACTTGTAAATTATCCTCTTTGGAAATCAAATTAATCCGAGAGACAGGCATTATCCTTAAAATGGGTTTGGCCAACTCTGGTTGCGTCTTGATCTTTCCTGCTGTATTTTGAGATAACAGGGAGGGGAAGGAAAGATGATTGTTCTTAATGGGTCCGTCTGGTTTTCATGGAGACAGAGGCAAAGCCCCTTCCAACGCTGTTGAAGTCTAAGGCCCTTTAGTTCAAAATACTCTTTACACCAAGGAGTCATACTCTGGGGTGAAACTCCCTGAGCTCTTACAACCTTGATCCACAAGAAATTCATGTGTTCTACCACGAAAAGCTAAGCTTGATCCAGAGGAAAGCTAAAAAAATAAAATCCTTTTATATAATTTTAACTTGAATTCTATCCTAGGAACCCATTTTTTTTTTCCTTTCCCAGAGGTCTTGCTTACTTTTTCCACCATAATCTTTCAAAGTTAGGAGAGGGAAGAGAGAAGAGAGTTAGCAAAAGTATAAGAAAATTTTGATCTTTTTGCTCTTCTTTGAAAAGAACACACTGCATCCTCCCTTCATTGGTGTCACTTATCAAAATACCCCCGGACGTTTGAACAGGTAGAAGGTATGTGTGTTCCGTAGAGTTAAAAAATGCCCAAGCGATTGTAAATGCTCTTTGGTAGAAACATTAAAATGTGCAGTTTAATAAGTAAATGTATTTTTTTAATATAGTCAACCCATAGGCATAAAGTGAGTTATTTAAAGTATTAAGCAAATATATTTTAGAAGATTAAAAATGTTACTAATTTACAGAAGGCATATAGGGAGATCATTTTAATCGCAATCTTCCAATCCTTACTAAGATGTTCCTTATTACATTCATTTGGCAAATACCCAATTCCAGAAGAATTCAACTGTCTGCTCTTTCCAGACCTAAAGGTGGCTTATAGCCGATGTCATGCTAGAGAACCGCACAGATTGGAACCTGTGCCCATTTATATGGGCTTACCTGGGCCCCCAAAGCAGCCACAACCTGCTTCTTTTTAACTCTGTCTGGTTCTTTATAGCCACTCTTTTAAAGGTTTTTTTTGGTTGTTTCTTTCAGCCTTTTGTTCTATTCATCCTTCCACTGTTCCCTATTTAGTTGAAATTACTCTAGTATCCAGCCAGTTACCTAAGCCAGAAACCTGAGTTATCTTCTTTGATCCTTCTTTTTTTCACCCCTGACATCTAAGCAAACACAGATCACTAGAGATTCAGTACCTTCACATATTTTGAATCTGCATAATTTCTCTCCTTTCCCATTGCCACTGTTGGGTGATCATCACCTCTCGATCACGTGCCTATAACATCCTTCTAAATGCCTCCCAGCCTCAGCCTTCCCTTCCTTCAGAAAGCAGTCAGCATATATTTATCTGAGGATGTCCCCTCCCTGCTCAAAATCCTTAACCCCTTCCTCATTGCCCTTAAAACTGAATTCCAAACGAGCAGGAATTTTAAAAATGCGTATGAACTGTTCTCTTACTCTTCCTTGCACGGACCGCATTGTACCACTTGTGGTCTCTAGGAGGCGCTCTGGTAAAGGACTGCAGTTCTGTCTAACATACAACCTCAGCCCCACCCCGCTCTAACCCATGGTCTCACCTGGTGATCCTTCAGACCACGAAGGCTTCTGCAAATCTTAGATCCGTGCCCTGCCCCTGGCTCCTGTGTGTTGTCATACACCCACAGAATTTCCATTTCCCGTTGTATTACAATGTGCTCTTTCCTTTTCTATAGCCGCATGTGATCCTAAGCTCCTTTGGACAAAAAACCAAACATAATTTATTCACCATTACACCTCCAGTTCCTGATAGACTTCCAGGCACTTAGTAGCCATTTAATAAATATTTGTCATTTTTTTTGATTGTTGGAATAACTAAAGATGACAGTTTTTTTCACTGAAAGGAGTTGGGCTCTATCTGAGGCTGTTGGGGAAGCTCACACTGATTACTAATGGACCTGTTTTCTCCACCCAGTGGCTGAACTGCCCACGGTTATTCCCGGGGTTAGGAATTTGCACTTCGCTGACTTTTATGTGGCATCATTGCAACAGGGTTGGCAAGGAGATTTGAGCTCTTAAAAAGAGAGTCATGCTAAGTAGCTCAGAGGGAAAGCAGGTTTGATTGGCTCCCGTCCTGTAAAAATGGGAGATCTTTGTTGAAAAATCAGGATATTTGAAAAGGCAATTGCTGTGACATCTAAAATCCCAGTTCCGACTTGCCTACGAAAGGAAAACAAAACACAAATATATGCAATAACTGTACGGTTGTGAGCATGTATAGTCTTTTCATGACTTAAGCCTCTATTAATGCACAAGAAAAATGAGAGTGAAGCCTCCTGCCCGCTGAAATATAGCAGGAGCCTTCTGTCCCCGGCTAGAACAGCTGCCCCGTGTATTGCTGCCTTGACAAAGTCACGGCCCAACTTCCCTATTCAGGAGGATCAGTGTTTACCCTCTAGTTGGTCTTGAATCGAAACAGTGCTGATTTGTTAATAATGCACTAACCAAATATTATGCCTGAAAAACTGGGACACTGGTGAGCCATCAGAGGCAGAATGGAACTTTGGTTGCATTTAGTCTGATCATGGAAATGGAAAACACAAATAAAAAATGTCATTTAGCAGTTCATTGTGTCCTTTTAAATGCCAGCTGTTTTCTGGGTTGGAGCGTAGAGCGTTTTGTTTTTTCCCGTCACGTCTTCAGACTATGGGGGGAATAATTGGAAAGGAAATAAGTTACTCCCTATTTTCTACAGGCAAGAAAGTGTGTGTTTATCAAGGATTCGTTGGTTTATTCAACAAATATTTGTTGCACACGTATTATGAGCCAGACATTTTACTAAACACTGAGGATGTGACAGTGAACAATGGAAGCAGAGCCCTTGTATTCAACGAGCTTACAGTCTAACACGGGAGTGAGGAAATAGACAATAGATAGCAAAACAAACACATAACCTGCCAGGTAGGGAGTGCCCTGAATGGCCAGGGCATGGGGGAGAGTGCTGAGGGTGCTGTCTAATGTGGGGACATAGGGGTGAGGCACTACCCTTGCGTAGCGGTGTCTTGCTTTTAAAATCTACTCATTGCACTTTTTTAAATGAAACAAAGGATTCCATTTAACAGTCTCCTCCTGTATCGATTTTTAACTGCAGCCGTCAGAGGTGATTCTGATGGATAAAACTTGCATTTATTAGGATTAAGTTTTAGTGTTTCATTGCACAGCACAGTGACTATAGTTAATAATAATTTATTGTATATTTCAAAAATAGCTAAAATAGGATTGCCAATGTTCTCATTACAATGCAACTATAAATATTTGAGGTGATGGATATGCTAATTAAACTGATTTGATCATTCACAAGGTATGCATGTCGCAAAACGTTGCATTCTACCCCGTAAATATATGCAATTATTATTTGTCAATTCAGAATAAATTAAAGGTTAGGAAAAGAAATAACTTGAAGGCTGCAAAAGAACTTCATGTATTAGGAATCAAATGTCATCATTTTCAGTCTGGTGTACGTGTATCCAGCATTTTCTGGCTTAACTAGAAATGATATTGTCTTAAGCCGTGATATATACAGATGATTTCAGCAGAAGAAACACAGACTTTGCATACAAAAGGTATTATCTCTGAGATATACATCAAATCACTTAATTATATTTGATATGTTAATTATTCTAAATTCATTTTAGTTGAATATGCAGAATGATAACTTTCATACAATGATTTCATCTTACAAAATGTTTTGGCATTTCCCAACTCAGGTAAGCATCACAACCAATCTGTAAACTAAGTTATTGTTTTCACTGAATGGTAGAGAAGTCTGAGATTCAGAGAAGTGACTTGATAAAATAATGAAGAGCTAGTCCTCAAATCCAGGCATTCTGATTCCAAATTTCATGTATTGTCCCATTGCGTGTAAATCAAAACCATATGAATTATTACCCAAAGTTATTTTTCTATATTTTCAGACTTATGGGATAAAGATTCCTGGAATATTTTAATCACTATCTCTTGATTTTTTAACTCTTTCATTACCATTATTTTCTTCATTAAACCAGCTCCAAATTATAAACCAAAGGTTTAGTTTTTTTTTCACACACCCAAGGAAAAAAGCCTTCTTTTTAATAGTCAAGGATATGAGATATTCAAACATCAACTAGGAATAGTGATGAATTATAAATGCTTTTGGTGATACACATCTTCTACAAAACCACATTGAAAGTCACATAGAGCAAAAAAGTCCCTCTTCTCAGGGAAGTAGCCTGAGCAGAAAGATCAATAACTGGGGTTTATATTAAGTGCAGATTTAAAGGCACGAACTAGACCATTCTTAGCAGCTACATTTTTTTCAGAAAAAAAGAATCTGTAGGTTCTTCTAACCTACCAATGGTGAGACGTGTTTGAATCTGGAGTTTTCTTTGCTTCTCTTCCTTGCTTCCTTCCTTCCCTTCTCTCTTTCCTCCTTTTCTTTTTTTTTCTTTTTTCCTTCCTTTTCCTCTCCTCTTTCTCTTTCTCTTCTTTTCCTTCTCCTAAGAGTAGTTCTTAGAGGCATACGTCTTGAAAAGTCTGTGTAAATCAATGAAATGTGTTTCTTTGAGATTAGAAGACCATAGTTATTTTCTATTTCTGTGACACATTTCTTAGTAGAGCTTGTATTTCATGATGGAAAACTTTAGTGTCTGTTTTCAGTGCTGCAAGAGAAGTAAAATATTTCTGAATGAAACCATCATTTCTTTCGTTGGTATTATCTTGAAATGTCTAGAGCCACTAATCAGCTACAATGTATGTGTGCCTGTAAATATAGAAATTGAAACATCAACTTTTATTTTTCTTATTCCCCCTGCCAAATTAAAAACATATTACTGAAATTTTACATTGAATCAGTTCTAGGAAAAGTTTATAAAGACATGTTAGTTGCAATATAAAATCATTACAAATAAAATTTACCAGATAATTAAAATGATAGGAGAAGAAGCAGAAAGTAGAAGGAAGTTTGACAAATTTGTTTCTGAAGTTCTGCCAGAACCACAGTATACAAAAGAATGCTGATTCTGGATTCATGTGCCCGGTTTTTCTTTTTTTATGTTGTGGTAAGAGCACTTAACATAAGATCTACCATATTCAACAAATGTTTAAGTGTTGACTCAACACTAAACTTTGATTCAAAGTCGTTGACTTCTTGAAATGTCAGATTTGCTGGGATTCCTGGTCCAACTCGAGCCATGTCACTGGAACTTGTTGATCCCCATTTCCTTTTCTCTAAAACAGGGTAGTTTCTTTGTCCCTAATCAAGCAACACAACAAAAGTGAACAAAAAGCCACTTTCTGAAGTTAACATTATGATTCAGCAGCGTACTATGTCAAGATAAGATCAACCGTGAAGTAGCCATTCCAAAATACATTTTGCTACTGAAAAATAAAATGGTCTATAAATAGTGGATTCCAAAGTAATGCCAGTCTTTAGACTGAGTGAAATAATAACATAATTATGGTAGGTTTGGACAAATTTGTCTTACTTTTGATATCTAAGAACACAGAACACAGACATCAGTATTTACCAGGTTATTTGCTGCCTGGGACTAAAGAGTTGCCCAGGACAAGGTCACCTAAAATTATCACCAACATTTATGTCATGTGTGTTTAAATCAAGAAGTGCTATTTGCATTCAAATCTGTAATGTGAAGCGAAGCCTGACTCTTGGCATCTCTTGGGTGGTACCAGCCTGTATTGAGAATAAAATAAAGACACAAAATTACCTTTTATAAAGAAAATACGAGGACGATGCCAAAGGCCATCAGACAGGCCACCAGGGACGCCTTCCCCCACGGTCCATCTGTCTTCACGTTTTATGAGAGCTAAAAGCATAATCAATAATTTAACAAGCTAATGGACATATTTTTAAACACAATGGACTCTCCTGAAAAGGAGCAACCTGTCAGAGCCACAGAGGGCGAAAAATAGAAATTCACAGCCACTGTTCACGGTGAAAACTGCTGTCCTGGGCCAAGAGCACAGTACAAACTGCCTCCAAATGAGGAGCCTCTTTCCTTGCTCCGCAAAACCATTGTTTCTTTCTGCTTTTAGTATTGTAGCTTTTTCGCTATGAACTGTGTATCTGACGACTCTGGAAAGGATTTGATTTTTAAAGGCACCGTCAGGCACAGAACTAGTTATTCAGCTATTTAATGTGTATTTATTTTAACTAAAAATATGCTCTAAACCATTATTTTTAAATTCCAATTTAAGATATTGTATTGATATTAATGACCATACGATTTGCAATTAAATTGCATTTGTACAAGTAGGAAAAGCAAGGAAACTATTCTGGCCTTGGCAATGAAAATTAACCTAGAGAGTAGCGATGCTTCATTTTTAGGGATAAAATGAGTCTGTTAATTTTAATTTTGTTCTTGCCTTTTTTCTACTCTACTTCCTCTATTTTGCATACTAGTAGCTTCATAGGAAAGGCAAAAATAAAATGTTATAAAACATAAGTGATTGTATACCTTGTAGTTTTAAATATTTGGGGAACAGCCTCTTGCCTACATTTATTTATTGCCTTTTCATCTGTCACTGTGACAGTGATTCTTCACACAGTTAAGGGTTATCTATAAAATTCAAGTATATTTACACAATTACCTATTATGAAGATTTATACAGTACTATATTTAAAACCTCCTTTACCCTTGGACTATAGATGCATCACTAAATGGATTTATTCCATATGTAATACCTTCCCACGTTTTGTGTGCGCATATTGTGTTTAGCAATTGGGTTAATGCAAAACTTTCTATTTCTAATGAATAATCAGACTTTGAGAGTGCCTGTGAGCTTGCTTGTATATTTTTGCAACAGATAAAGAATTTAGACTGGTTTTATATTCGATGGTAACAGAGTTGAGAGTCTTGAGGGTTGAGGGAGGAACGTATGTAGACAAGATAAAGACAGCCAGGTACTAATGACAGATGCAAAGACACCCAGACCTTGGTGACCACTCGGGAAGGCCGGCTGCGGTTGGCCTGCTGATACTAGCACTTCCTGAATATCTTATTCGTCATCTGTTGAACAAGATCTCCTTGCCTGTCTTTGTCATATGAAAGATGAAGTTCAGCTTGTCTGAATCAACACGTATCTCTGAGCCACCATATTTCAGGGTCCAGAGAATCATATATACAAACAATTTCCACCCATGTAGCAATCATACTTTCCCCAGATGGTACATCGGGGACTAAAGTACTGAGCAAAACTGTTCTTAGCAGACAGCAAGAAAATAACAATCCAAGTAAATAAATAAAAAGACTGGGATAAACAGAGGAACGTATACTGGTGTGTAAGAAATAGTAGCAATATGTTGTAAGTACGAAAAATGACTTGCTCCTCTCCCCTACCACAAATTCTTTGAATCTCCTCATTTCTGCCTCAACCATGTCCATTCTTAATTTGCTTCTCCGAAAGAGGTTTGGTTTTGTTTTTTTTTTTAAATGAGCCACTTGTCCAGAAATACTAAAAATAGGCCGGGTGCGGTGGCTCACGCCTGTAATCCCAGCACTCTGGGAGGCCGAGGCGGGAGGATCGCTCAAGGTCAGGAGTTCGAGAGCAGCCTGAGCAAGAGCAAGACCCCGTCTCTACTAAAAATAGAAAGAAATGATTTGGACAGCTAAAAATATATATAGAAAAAAAAATTAGCCAGGCATGGTGGTGCATGCCTGTAGTCCCAGCTACTCGGGAGGCTGAGGCAGGAGGATCGCTTGAGCCCAGGAGTTGGAGGTTGCTGTGAGCTAGGCTGACGCCATGGCACTCTAGCCAGGGCAAAAAGAGTGAGACTCTGTCTCAAAAAATAAAAATAAAAAAAGAAATACTAAAAATAAAATTCTCTGTGTGCACAGTAGGTGCATTTAGCAAGCCAGATATCAGTGAAGCTGCGCTTGCGGAATTGTTTTGCTTAAAGTGCATTTGACCATACACCAGCACTAATCTGTTTCCAGCCACAAGCCATGTGCACGTCCTGCCCCTACAGCAGTGACTGCAGCCGCAGGGCCAGGGTGCGTGTGTTTTTCTCAGTCCAGGAAACTTGAAATGCAGCGACATGCCTGGCTTAGAACTGCACATCTCCACACTCCGCTTTCTTCCAGACACAGATTCTCATTTGTCCTGCGTTCAGCTTCATGCTTTTTTTTTTTTTTTCCCCCACAAAACAAGGCTTATCCTCCTAAGGAAATTCTGGAAAAATGATTTAAATCAAGTCAGCTGCAAAAAACTTTTAAAAGCATACGTTGTTAATACCTTAATAAAATGATACTAGGCATCTGCCCAGGATATAAAAATAATCTTTACCATGCTCTTAAGGAAATATTTTTTTTTTACTCATAATTTTGTCAGTCTTTTGAAACTCCCAGGTGTCTTAGAATTCCACCCTGAAATAACAGCACTAGAGGGCAGGTGGGAGATTTCTAGGACATTGTTATATTCTTCAGGTGCTCAGCCTACAGCCTGATTTTTCATAATCATTTCAGTCCTGGGAAACTATAATTACCCTGAAGCACAGTACTTACCACTGTCTTAGTTCTTAATTACAGTAGTAATGTGAGATAAATGTATACTTATTGGGATCAAAGGCATGTTATTTTGGGGTGATTATAAAGAAGTTCTCATGACAATTGCAATTATATGGTCATCGACTACTAGTACCATGTTATGTTCTAGAAACTCTGTAATTAAGTCCTGCCAAGAGGATACTTCCTATTTGAAATAAAGACCTTGAGTGAGAGATTGGCCACTGTAATATTTGGCCGGTCACATATACACCTGAATTTGTCCAAATGATTCCATATGTATCTCAGGTAAGACCATTATATCAACTAACATTTAGGGATTTAAATTTCTACCTGAACAAGCTATATAAAGAATATTTTTTTAAAAATAGCCTTTCTCTTTTTTGGCCTTTAGAATAAAAAGATTTGAATATACCCCAAGGTGAAAAAAAAGGATTAGAAATATGACAGGAATGATATGATCTTCCAAGATAAATTTGCATTCCATCATTAATATTTTTTCAAACACTATAATTCATTTTCTTAAAAGTTTTCATTTAAAATTACAAAAATATTTGGTCTTTTGCCATTCCAATTTAAAAGAAAAAAATAAAACTTTAAGTTGCCAAGATAATACTTAGTTTTTTCCACCATCTCCTATAGAAATATGCTCTTTGTCTTTTTCTATTTTAATGCAAAAGGAAAAAAAAATGATGGATGTCAAACTTGATAAAAATGTTTAGATGAAGGTTTCAGGTATATCGTGTGTTGGAAATGGGACTCTGACTGCCTAGGTTTGCATTACTGCCGTGTGACTAACTAGCTGTGGAACTTGGACAAGTTACTTAACTGCTCTGTTCCACAATTTTTCATCCATAAAACAAAAAAGACGTTATTTTGATACGGAAATCAAATGTTTGGCTTTCCACCTGAAAAGATAATTGTACTTCTCATGAAATTCCAAGGCTAGGTGAGGTGCTACCCAGAGCTGATACGGCTACTTTTGAGCTTAAGCACATGATATTTTTTGGTTATTTTTATTTATCTTTCAGATCAGCATTTTCATGACCCATTTATCAAACTATGGGAATGACCGGCTAGGGTTATATACCTTTGTGAACTTGGCCAACTTTGTGCAGAGCTGGACCAACCTGAAATTGCAAACTTTGCCTCCAGTGCAGCTGGCCCACAAGTACTTTGAGCTCTTCCCTGAGCAGAAAGACCCTCTCTGGCAGGTAACATTTAACATTCTTTCCTGGGTTGGAAGGGAAGAAACGAGCAATTTGTGAGTGTCTAATTTGTGTCAGGCACTTCGCTGGGAATATTCAAACTGGTATTTAACCCAAACTACTCTTTTACCCAATAGCTTCCTTCTTTTCCTCAACAATGCTTTTATTTGTTTTATAGATTGCTTGCATTTTTTGCTTGTTTTTCTGGGTTTTTGTTTGTGTGGTTGGTTTGGAAATTTTGCACTGAGGGTGTTGTTTTATTGTTGGTGTCTTCTCCAAGCTAGTCATTTTGACTTGCATGTAGTGTGAGCACTAACTAGCAGTAAAATGGTGAGACTTTGGATACGTAGAGAAAGAAAAAACAAGAGCCTCTGTAATCTAAGATGCTATAACTAGACCCTAATATGCACATGCACAACACGGTGTATACAAGAAAGGAGAAGCAATTTTTACCTTCTGCTCGTATAGATTTAATTTCTCTTAATATATCTTCACTTTCTTTAAATCTAATCTTTCACAAAGATGAGACCTGGATGTACTGATAAAAGAGAGAATCGTCAGTTTTAGAATTGCTTTTACTAATAATTCAGCTTCATGTGGGGCCACTTAGCCTGGATGGATCAAATGTCAACTATCTGCCTCTTAGCAGTTACCTAGGAAAATGCTGCCTCCCATTTCCTTGGTTCTTTATGCACCAGATGACATCGACCCGCACAATCAATAAGCTGGCTGCAGAGAGCAGATCAGATGGTCCCCCGCTGAGCAGTCGGTGGGGAAAGCAGCATCATCGTTAATGAGAAATCACCATGAAACAGACTTTTTACCCTCCTCCCTCCCTCTCCTCAAGACCATTTATTTCCCTTTATTCCCTAAATAATGTTACATCCCAGTCCGTGTCTATGCAGTCATAAATTCATCCAACACATGTTTATTGACCATCTGTTATGTGTAAAGTAAGGCAACTTGCTCTAGGGCATGCAAAAAAGAATGAAATACATTTTTTTTTCCTCAAAGCTAGTGGAGGATTCTTCCTTATTCTCGTTTATTATCACATGTCTCAAAATGTATTCTAAAACTGACTGCCACAGTAAGTCATACCATACCCTGATGATGTATTCAGTAGCCCTTCACCATTGGTGTTTACATCAAGCTACACATTCTACTTATTTACCCTTTCAATAAATTGCTCGACCATTTGCATATTTGGTATATAAGTTAGCTATCCAGATAAATAGATAGGAGCTTCATTATTATGAATGTTAGCGTCACGCCAAATAGATGTTGCATTTCATAAAGGCAAAGCATTGTGCCCCATAATGGTGGTTACTTGAAAGGGCTCACACACTTTCATAAAATGGACAAATCATTGATGGTAAATCAATTCTTTTCTCACACATGTGTGTATATGAGATATCTATAGTTTACAGTGCAGTAGCAGTAGAAAGTAGCCAAATTAACAAGGGTTTCAGAAGCTGACAGAGAAACAATCAGTCAACAGTCCCAAGTTCTACTCCTCTTTCTTTTCCTTTAGAGAAAAAAGGGTATTTTCTCAACGTTGAATTGTATTTCTTGACATTGTTTGAACGTTCTAAAATAAAGAATCATATTTATTGGTATTATTTGGATATCAGTGATGCTGTTTTCTTAAAGAGTAAATATAATCAGAGATACACTAGCTCTAGTATGATTTGGTAAACACGATGATTCTAAATATTGATTGACTATTCATTAAATATAAAATACTGGTCTGGTTAATTAGGGGTACAAGTGAAAATTAGAAATAAAAAATGAGATATTCTTTAGAGAATGATATACTGTTTGGAAGACATAAGAAATGTTAATATATACATATATAATCTGCAATTGCTGACATATTTTAATTTTGAATACTATCATAGTTATAAATGCCTAGGGAGTTCTTGATAAAAGAGAATAAATCGGAAAAAGTTTCATAGAGTTCATAAATTTTTGTTATCACTGTTGTTTACAACAATGATAGGTTTAGGACTTTTACGTATATTATCAAATACAGCTTTTTGTAAAAGTTTTTAAATGGCACTCAAGAGTAAATGTTTTTACTGAAAGATTCCCTTTGTCATCACATAACTTATGTTAATATATCTAAAAAGGAAAACAAGGAATAGAAACACAGAAGAATAATTAAGTTCAAGAGGGAATTATTCAGGTACATGAGATTTTGAGAACAGTTAACTTACTGCAGCAAATCTAGTGAACTTTGTTAATCGCAAATGATGTCTAAAAAACTACAAGTTGCAAAGCAATGATAAAGTGCATAATACTTTCTGAGTTCTCTTCCCTGGTGTTATCTGTTATTTTCATAACTATATCTATAGCAGCACCCAAAAAACTGTTAAGTGTTGTCATCATTTCTTTTATACAATATGAATTTAGTTGTATTAAAAAATAGGCAAAACCAGCATTAATTGGTAAACGTTTTGTAGCCCATTCATCACAATCCTAGAGAATTATATAGACAAATATGTTTCTCCGTCATTGTTACAAATTGTCAAAATGAAATGTTAACGCACCTTTTTGTATTTAGGAACATGACTTACTTAGTGTATTTCACATTTAAAAGTAAGTTAACTGTTATTTTACTTTAGATTTTCAATTCACACTTTTTCATTACCACAAATAGAAAGAAAAGTGCAAAATGGTAATCTTAGCATCCGTTTGATTTCCTTTGGTTCCTCGTGTAAATTTTCATTAGCGCCAACTACCATGTATGTGAAGCTGCTTTGTCACCTAATTAAAAAGGGCCATATGAATATCTGCCAGTGCGTAGCCTAATAAGTACAGCCCTAAATGCCTTTGTGCTCCTCTCTCATTGGAAGCTGATTCTTCCAAAGCTGATTAATACGATTACTATGGGAGTGTGTGCTGAGGATACACATGCAGTGTGATCTTTAGACGGTATCCTTGCCAGTTGAGTCCCTGGTGTGTAAGACTCTCAAAATTATACTCACGGGACCCTACTGGTTCATGTCCCTTATTGTTTTGGTAGAGTAATCACTAGCAAGTGTCAAATAATAGAGCTTCTTTCTTTTGTTTTGTAACTCTCACGATAGGAACCCAAAGCACAACATGGCGGCAGCTGGAAGGTCAAATTCTTGCACATTTACTAATCGATGCTTTTAAGCTCTCAAACTGCCAGGTTAGTTCAGTCTCAGTCTTCACTCAGTCACTGCAGATCACACTGTCTACAAACATGCCAAGCATGGTGTGGATTCCTGCTTGCCTGTGTGATCGGGAGAATGCTCAGAGAGCTTTAGTTTCTCTCTTTCTACACCGGGGATAAAGAAGTGGGAAAGTGGATCCCAGTGTGGTTAGCATGTTTGTGGATTCTAGCTGTCAAGGCATCCAGCCCCAGTTTAGAAAGGATGAGACTTGAATGTCTGTGACATAAATCGTAAGACCCAGTGGCGTGCACACTGGAGGTTCTATTGTGTGTCTGTTGCAGCGATGAAGGAATGCTGGCGCAGAGAATTATAGATTGTAAGAGCAGAATAAGAAGTTAGGGACATCTGGCCCAACCTATTCATTTTAGGGAGGAAATGGCTGACACCAGTGAAGTGAAATGCTTTGTTCTAAGTCACTTGGCTTATCAGAGACGAGTCAGGTCTAGTGCTTGGGTTTTCTTACTCCC
This sequence comes from Lemur catta, assembly GCF_020740605.2. Taxonomy (NCBI): domain Eukaryota; kingdom Metazoa; phylum Chordata; class Mammalia; order Primates; family Lemuridae; genus Lemur; species Lemur catta. The sequence goes on along the minus strand of NC_059153.1, from coordinate 5,415,823 downwards.
TACTCCGGTGTAGTTTCATCCACAACATGATGGTGGTGGTTTTGCACTAAACCCAGTGGGCCCCAACCTTTTTGGCACCAGGGACTGATTTCATGGAAGACAATTTTTCCATGGACAGGGGTGGGAGGGAATTGGAGCTCAGGCAGCGATGTGAGCAATGGGGAGCGGCTGTAAATACAGATGAAGCTTCCCTCGCCCTCCCACCACTCACCTCCTGCTGTGTGGCCCATTCCTAACAGGCCACTGACAGGTTCCAGTCTGCAGCCCTGAGGGTTGGGGACCACAGACTGAATCAACCAAATCTACTTCTACCATCGACTGTATGTATAATGAAATTTCAGGGACAACTCCTTACTTCAGAAGACTCTGAGGGTACGGCCACGCCAATTTATTCAATCTACGTAATCAAAAGAAAGGTCTTCGCTCCCATGGAAATTACAAACCACTATAGCTCCTTATTATACGAACACAGTTGTTTTCCTTGTATGAGTTCTATGCAACTTTAAAAATAGTTCACGCAGCTCCCAAGGTAAAGAGACGCGTGAGATACATACGCTTCACGAGGCCCCAGGCTTAAAACTAGCGTGAGTTAAATACAACTCACACAGCAGTTGGTGTGTTAAAGATAGAGCTTGCAGAGTAAACATGCCTCCTCCTCCTGGGGTCAGTTTTACTATGAGACTACTTCATGGAAAATACCCATAGTCTTAGTTGATTTAAATAAATGGGTATAATAGAGTGAAGAATCTATGGATGTTTACAAAAAATTGGGGACGCTTTGTGCTTAAAGCATCACCCCAGACCCACTCGGGACCACGGCCCCCTTCCCACCCAGAGACTGGCATCTGTACTCGTCTGTAAGTCAGGGAACTTTGGTACCCTGAAAAACTGGGGGAGTAACCCCAGTATAAAGTGCTGCAAGCGTTCTGTGGAGACAGAGGGTTCGTTATGGATCAGAGCACTTAGATTTCCCGGGAAACTGAGGGACCGGCGGGGGTTAAATGGAGCACAAATAGTCAGAGTGTTGGTAAAGAAGGTGTCGCTTTGAGAGTCTTTCCCTAAGGATTTGCTGATGGAAGCACTGAGAATGCACATCCTGGCTTATTAAAATTCCTCATCAGTACACGTGAATCCTATGAGGCTTAAATGACATTGAAAGACAAAAAAAAATTGAAAGTCACCAGCCTGTACAATACAGAACTGGAAAGGATTTGCATAGACATGCATAAGGCAAAACTTAATGAGCAGAAGAAATTTTAAAACAACACATCCCGATAAGGAGGAAAAGAATTCTTTAAAAACGTCCTGCCTGGCATAGGTCACACAGCGGAAGGCGAGCAGAGGGGACACGAAAAGGAAACCAATGACCTCTGAAACATCTGCAATTTACAAAATACCCCTTCTACCATGAGCACTGGGCACTTTTAAAGTTTTAACTGTTAAAGTCTATGTGTGTCCTAGTTATCTGGAGCAGGCAGGTGGCGTGGATGGGAACAATCTCGAACTGATAACTTCTCGTTGTCCTTGTCAGGGAAGGGTGTGGGGGAACGATGAGCAAAGCAGTTTTTTTTAGTAGCAAAAGGACAATGTGGGCTTGGAATAACTAGACCTCATAAGGACAAAAGTAATTTTCACATATTCTATAAAAATATGGACTTCAAAATAAGGTAAGTGGTATGATTTTTTTTTTGTAGAATCCATTTTTTTTTTAGCTTGATTGCAAATTTACAATTTTTGCTTATTTGGAGGAGAAAAAAGAATCCCAGTGCTTCTACCTTTCTAAGTAGCATAATTTCATCAGAATTTACTGCCCTTTCCAAATCTTGCTCGTTGCTTCAGGAAACTCTCTGCCCGCCTCATTGGTGTATACTTAAGAGTCAATTGGTCTCATATATTCCTTGTACAAAAACCACCTGCATGTCCTGTAGCCGTATGAGAGCTCAGTCACACGCCTTTTCCCTAGGCTGGTGCTCTAATCATAAGCCACCCAAAGCAACGTTAACCGAATTCCTTGTTCAAAGTTTAAATGTGTCTATAGTGCTGGGTGCTTAACCCGGCACATTACTGTTTATTGCAGTCTCAGTTATGCAGGAAGCAATCGGATTCGAGAACGAAAAGGGATATCATTGCTTTGTAATCTTCTGACTTCTAAAATTAAAGCAAGAGCAATAGAACAAAGCATGAAAGTGCAATGAAATGCTCAGAGTTTCTTTGGAAGACCCGTTAAACTTCATAGTCATTGCCAAAAACTTCACACACACACACACACACACACACACACACACACACACACAATTTCACTGCAGGAACAATCTCGGAGTTGGATTCCAAATCTGAAATTAACTTGCCGTGTGACCTTCAGCAAGACCTAAATAAAACAACCTTGCATCTCAGCTTCCGCAGCTATAAAGGAGGGATAATAATATCTGTCTTACCAGGTTGCTTTGGGGATTAGAAGTAATCTGTGTCAAGCAAGTGCCTGGAATATATAAGGTGGCCAATAAAAGTTAGCTGTTATGTTCACCAGTATTCAAGTATTCAGACAATATAAGGAAAGTCAAGTAGGAAGAGTCGAAACAAACATTTCCAGAATATAAAACAGGAAAAGTCAACAGTCTGTTAATAAAGTTGTGATTAACAGACCAAGGGGAAGTAGGAAAAGAGGCAAAAGCAGAAATGGGCATTTGGAAAGCCCTAAAATAGCACAACATACAAGGAAAGCAGTTACGAAGAAGGACAATCTGCCCAGATTGGAGAATCCAAAATGCCACTGACTGTCAGAGACCTATGGGAAAAATTGAAGTGATGCAAGTTGAATTGTTGTTAGTAAAGACAATTGGAACATCGCGTACAGTAACATCTTAGCATACAGATTATTTTATTTGATAGTTTACTTCTGTCATTGTCATTTCCTGGGAAAATACAAGTGGATATGACTGGTGTCATCGTCTACCAAAAAAGGCAGGTTTATCCATGATCTGTGTGTTAGAGACTAAGCCAGCTCTGTTCAAGCCTTATGTGAAATCTTCCTATTTCTGTGAACATTTTATTCCACCCGTTTTGCAAACAGAAGTGGGAATGCAGAGAGGTGTGCACTCCAATAGAGAACACAAGTGGCCGAGTTGGACACACATTCTCATCTTTTAACAAGACTTTCTTGCCGAAGCAAGTGCTACTGCACTGACTCACATTCTGGCTCAAGCTCTTTGCCTTCTCGTAGGTCAGTATCAGAAACGATTGAGTTAGAGCACTGGGGACGTTGCTGTCACAAGGATGTTCAAAAGCGCATTGAGTAGATAAGATGGAAATGTCTTTGTCCATCGTGTCATGGTACAGAAATGGGCAGGAAGTCTCGGAGATACAGACAGCTCTGCTCCACAGGGTCGTCTAGAGCCTCAGGAAGGCAGGCTCTTCAAGATGTGGCTTTTGCCTCTGAGTCCAATACACACACTGTCATTGCAGAAGTTTTACAGCTAGAAGTAAGCTGGAAACAGGAAATCTAGGGAGGGTGGCTTAAGAGTACACTTCACATCATTTCAACTCACTCTCCACTGGACTGAAATTATTAATACGAAGAAAGCTGGATTCAAGAGAGACTGTAAAATGTGACTTCTACCTGAGAATCCGTATCCTAAGCAAAATAGAGGCTGTTCCGTTGCTAACTGGAAAAGAATAGAGAATAGATAGTTCAGCCTTCTGCACCACAGTGATAAATATGGTTAGAGAGTTAAGCTAAAACTAGGCTATGGAGGATTTGGGATTTAATAATAAAGAAAAAGATGGCAGAAAATAGAGACACCAGCTAAAATGAAATTTCAGTTATGCAAAATAGATCAGGAATATCGAGTTGACTGGCTTGTAGTTAACCCCGTTTTGTCACCTTTGCTGTAGATGAATTCATATAAAAATTCAAGATATATAACTTAATCTCTTTTCCCAGGCAAATTCCTGTATAACACAGTTGTCTTTATACAATGGTGGTCTTTTATATTGCACTTCACTCTTGTTCCAGTGGGACCTGGGATAGAAAAGGCATTTGAATCAAGGGCATCTTTTAATTTCATGGAGTATGGAATGATCACTGACATCGATTGTGTTTTCTAGAAACAGAGTCTGGGATAGGGATTCTGTCGCAAATGATTTACTGAAGAAATGTGTTCAGGAAAAACAGGTCACGGGAAACATGGGGCAGGGTGTGGTTTCTGGAAAAGTCTAGGCTTGATCTGACCGGCAGGGAGCGAGTTAGTGACAGGGACACATTGTTTCACCTTGAGGCAAGCAGGCAGGTGTTTTGCAGCCCTGCATCACCAGCCACTGGGGATGGGCCGCCCCTGAGAGAGAGGAGGGGATTTGGAAGTGTAACTTGCCGGTCAGGTGACTCCGACAGCCAAGGGCAATGCTCAGTGTCCCCAGCTGGGGACAACTGGCCGCTGGCACGGCTGGGGCTGGGTGAGGTACTGCACTAGCTTGGAAAGAGGATGTTTTCAGTGGAGAGAAGAGCTTCCACTGCAGTCCACTCTGTGTCTACTCAGCTTCACTTGTTTCTTGTGTTACGTTCATTCCATCTAGACACAGCTTTTCCAGGATTCTGTGAATATAATTCCTAGAGAAACTTACAGCAGGAGGGACACTGTGAGAAACTGTGACTCCATTGCTGTGTTTGGTCCTAAAGCTTAAACCGATGCTTAGTTTTCTCCCACCTTCTCTCCTATTCTGTTTTCCCCCACCTGTGGCCAGCACTTCTGCTCTGCAGGCCTGACCTGGTAGATCAGGTACAGTCTCAAGATCAAGTGTACTAGCAGCGGCTATAGTTTCCTCCTATATATTTCTCCAGGAATTATGGCAGAGAAAGGCTGTGCTTAAATAAGAAAAGTTACGAAGGTAATTTGTGAAGCAAAAAGAACACTGTGGTAGAATGTTCTGGCACCCCACCCAGCACTGACCAGGCAGTGGTTGCTGTCCTTTCCCATTTACAGTTAAAACTGGGTATAGAAGTACCAACAAGTAACTTAGTGGATTTTTTTTTGAATGCCAGAAGTATTTTTCCCTGTTGTCACTATGTAGTAGCCATTGTACTTCCTCATGATTAATGAAAAAAAAATAATTTTTTCACAAATATATTTAAAAATATGTTAAAATAATATTTTGAGAAAAGTATATTTAAATATTTTTCTCTTCTTTTAGTGTCTTTCACCCTCTTTTTCTTAAAAAAAATCCTCAAAGCAGTAACAGAAGAGACAAAACAAATTATATAATGAGAGTTCAAATGAAATAGAGGGTTTAATTTTGGCATTCTTTAATTGAATTTTGGGAGTTCAACTGTGGTAAGCATTTCTTGATGGATATCCTATTTTTTTAAATTGGATAAACATATTCTGTGTTAGGATGGAATGATATTAAGAAGTTTATGATTTTGCAGCACCTATATTTGGCAAATGGGTCAAAAGAATCATAATTAAAGACAACTCATTTGACAAGTGTTACCTTAAAATATTTGTCAAAGACAGATACTCTGAATGGAAAATAACTGTGAAAGTATTTAGTCTCTAATATTTAGACATTTCATATGGAAAAAAATTAGAATTGAAAATAAGCTTATCTCAACCCAGGAGAGAAAATATTTCCCCAGTTAAAAATATAATGGGTCGCCTGTAATCCTAGCTCTGGGAGGCCGAGGCGGGTGGATCGCTCGAGGTCAGGAGTTCGAGACCAGCCTGAGCAAGAGTGAAACCCCGTCTCTACTAAAAAATAGAAAGAAATTATCTGGCCAACTAAAAATATATATACAAAAAAAATTAGCCGGGCATGGTGGCTCATGCCTGTAGTCCCAGCTACTAGGGAGGCTGAGGCAGTAGGATCGCTTAAGCCCAGGAGTCTGAGGTTGCTGTGAGCTAGGCTGATGCCACGGCACTCACTCTAGCCCGGGCAACAAAGTGACACTCTGTCTCAAAAAAAAAAAAAAAAAAAAAAAAAATATAATGGCCTACGCAGAAGAGTTATTTGAAAATGCCAACATTTTCAAATTTATTAACCACAAAATGCAAGTTTGAGGATGATTGCAGACAATTTTATGGAAAAGTAAAACTTAATAAAGTCATATTGAAAACAATCATTCTTTAGAGGAACTTTGGTGACATTGTATTAGAGAACGATGTGTTTAAAGAACTAATAAAAGTACATAAATACGAACCATAAATGATTTTTCACCTTATTTTATTTTTAATATTTGAATAATAAATATAAAAATAGAATTGTTTTAATGCCCAGGTATATGTTTTTTCAAAAAGAATTTTATTTTTGAAAATCATTTTTGAATATAATTATTGCATAGCTCAGTAATATAAGAAAACCAATTTGGCAGTTAATAAATACTTTAAAAATTACCTCATTTTCATTTTAAAGGCCTTTTTAATTCTCAAAAGTGTCATGATAATAAATTTGAGTCTGTCAAATGGAATAAATGGAACAGAGAATGGAATAGGAGGTGAAGGTTAGATGGGATAAAACTGGATCAACGGATACATTGCGTACGTTGAGTTAGAAGTTTTCTCATCGCTATACAGAAATGACACATGCATAACATAGAATACAGGTCTAGAGCTTAGGTGGGAGGTAGAGGCTAGAAACATGGATGTCGATGTTATCAGCTTGCGGGATGTAGCAGAACTCTGGGAGTAACTGGATAAGGAGAGAACAGCACACAGAATAAAATGAAGAGGAAAAATGGGCAAAGTCTAAAGTTTAAGGATGTCATTTCAGCCTCTGAAGAAAAAAATAGGAACTATTAGAGGAGAGCACAGATATACAGGAAAGTATGGTCAAACCAGGTTAAATCAAGTTAAAGCTTCTGCTATGCAGACATAAAATATAAACGCACAAGTAGAGTGGTATCTCAGGGACGCTGCTCGGAGAACAGAGCCAAACATCAAACGATGGTGACAGCGGGATGACTTGCTGCTGAGCTCCAGCCATGTGGCGAGAAAGGTGCTAATCACTTAATAAGGGACTGATTCTGAAATCAGGAAACCAGAGCAAGGTCTAACTCCTAGCTCTAGGGATTTGATGCCATGTTTTTCAACAATTGTTAAGGAGCAGAGCCAGCCATTCACTACCCAGTAAGATTCCCTGTTCTTCCTTCTTGCAGAATCCATGTGATGACAAGCGACACAAAGACATCTGGTCCAGAGACAAAACTTGTGACCACTTACCAAAATTCCTGGTCATCGGGCCACAAAAAACAGGTAAGAATAGCCAATTGCGCTATTTAGATTCTTTGTAAAAATGATTTTATGAAATACATTGTTATGTGGCATTATCGGATTAGGTTTTGCTTTGTGAAATATTTAGATATTTAGTTCATACCTTGAACTACCATCCATCCCCATGGTCACCATGATGCCATGGACCCCAAGGGGACCCAACGGTGCCCATTAATTAGACTTAGGCACTAAATTCCTCAACTACAGATTTCAAAACTGTAGAACATACATGTCAGATTGTTGAAAACTTGGAATTTATGTGTCACAAAAAGCCACTTTTTGTGGCTTTACCTACTTAATTCTGAATTAAGTTACTAAAACAGGTTTTGTACTGATTCAAACACAAGACATCAGCCTGGAATTGATTTTTTTTTTCAGAGCCAATGCCATTATTCCTTTCAAATATTTTATATGTGTGGTTTGCTCTTTAAAATTAATCATTAGACATTAATATGATTGGAACTTACTTTCTGAATCACTTGAAGTTCATCGGGCATTTTTTTGCCTTGGTACTTTCCTGTGCACTGAAGGACAACTATATAAGAACGTGGGAAAACAGAGTGAAAGTATTTCACCAATGAGATGACACTTTCAATTAGAATATTTTATACTTTCTTCAGTAGGTGACAGTTTTATACACTTTGTGCATGTCCTGATTAATTAAAGTTTTTATTGAGTTGCTGTGTTTTGAATTCACTACTTTGAAAAGAAGCATTTTCATCAGTTGAGCGCGCGAACCATAACACAAAACAAACAGTCTCAATAAACAAGCCTGGCCCAGATGAAGATATTTGTAATACAAGCAAGTAGATCATTTTAAAGGTTGTGGGCAAGATTTCCAGACTATTAGATATTGGTTGTTTTAATCTTTTCTTCATCTAGGAATATAAATTGTATTGCAACAGTAAGTTAACACACGTGCAGGGAAGAGAAAAAAGCAGCACATACTTGTGGATATATCACTTTTGTTGCTGTTGTTTAAAATGTGCATTGATTTTCCACCAACTCCCTTGCAGCAGGGCTAACTCTGGAATGACTGCTAAAGAAATAAAACATCCCTGTGTTATAAAATTATGATAAAAATTTAATTTAAAGACATATCCTGTATCATTTGTCATTGAATAGTATTACTTTTTAGTTCTGCTAGAAAATTACAGGTTAGTAACTATAAATCTATTTTTTCTCCTTATTCGAATTTATAAAGACTATAAGTTAGACCTTTAGATTTTAATATTTGACCTGCCATTGTAGGAATGATAAAGCTTTTAGCGGTTTTGGCTTTCCCAAGACAAACAAACAAATAAGAAGTTAAAACAAAGGAAGTGGATGAGGATAATATTTTATAGGCTATGAAAACCTTATTCAAATGTGAAAATGGTTATAATAATGCTTAAAATCCAATTGTAGAAGTCTGAAGTCATATTTTGTTCTTTTTATTGCTTCATTGGCAAAACTCCCACCGCTGTCAGAGACTTAAACTCGCTGGGGCGGGGTCCCAGATAAATGCTAAAAATCTGCAGTTACATGACAAGTTGCTTTTCAACAACTTAAATGTGCCTAAGTGACTTTAAGGAAATCATTTTGACACTGGAAAGAGTGGGTTATTTGAATATTACTGTTGGAGTAAAGATTATGCTCAAATAATATTTTGCCTCTTCTTTTGTTGCCATATAACCTTTTGTCTTTTTTTGTGATAGGGACAACCGCACTTTATTTATTTCTTCTCATGCACCCTTCCATCATCAGCAATGTCCCCAGCCCAAAAACATTCGAAGAAGTTCAATTCTTTAATGGCAACAACTATCACAAGGGAATTGACTGGTAAGGAAAATAACAAAAAATAAATTCCATTATTAACACGTGCTCAATCACCGCAGAGCAATTATAGATGTATGCATGGCATCTGCATAATTACAGAATAAATTTGTTATGCTCAATTCTACCACAGTGAATTAGAAATTAATTTATAATGATGATATGTTTAATCAGTGTTGCCTATAATTTGATTTGGACAGTGCAATAATGATAATATTTTTCTGCTAAATTAATATGATTGAATAAAGAACCTTATGGGATATATTTCATCAGAATTATTCATAAGGATATTTAAAAGTCTTTGAAAGTATTATTTTACTGTGCCTACGTCTTTTTTTAACTGTACACATAATTTGTCTTCACAATGATGCTTGAGGAAACAAATAAATCAGCAGCTTGTTTCATTTTGTACTCCGTGACAAGTGTCTTCATTAACCACATAAACTATATATGTTGTAGGATGACACAGGCTGATATTTGTCATGCAGATAATAAGAGAGCATTTCCAATACCGCATCAATTCTAGTAACACACGTGCATAAAATAAATATTAATTAGCACTTGATAAATGATGGAAACAATTTAAATCACGATATTTTCCATAAACTAAAATAGAACAAACCTGACCCTGGAAATGATCTTCGATGCAGGTGATGTTTTTCTAGCTCTATCCTAATTTTCCAACAAAATACGGTTCTGAATTTAATTGTCAGTTCCTGGGTATGTAAAGCAAATCTCAGCCAAGGAAAATTCCCGTCAGTGCACACACCTGTAGCAGGTAACTTTGTGTGTCATCGTCACACAGGAACCTGTGCTCAGTGAGATTCTCTTTCGTTTTAGAAGCAGCGAGGATTACAGCTGAGCAGGGGCGACAGCAGTGAGCCAATCAGGCTTCTCATCATGAGTAGAGATGTGTCCACTGTGCATCTAGAATATTACTATCCAACCGCCCTTTAAAAAGGCTCCATACGATTTGGAATTGCATGCAAATTACTAAAAGCAGAACAGTCACTTTCTCGGATCCACGAGCTCAACGGGAACACAAATTGTTAAGCAAGAATATAGACGAGACTCTTCCCCACTCCACATTTGGGAAACATAATAACAAGTGTCAAAGGGGAAAATAAGAGTCTTATATGAATTCTTAATTGCTCTCATTATTTATTTCTAGAACATTTGAGGGTTAGAGGAGAGATGAGCTGTAAGGAGGGTTACACACATAATTAAAGCCTTGCACCGAATTAACCTCAGAACATATTGATTCCACAATCCGCACGCAGAGGAACGTCCCAGCAGCATATGGAGGAGTGAACCCACCGGGGCACTGCAGGAAATATCCGCTTAATTACTCGAGATAGACTATAATGTGTTCACACTGCTACACATTCCACACATTATGCAGAAGAAGGAGGAGAACAGCTATGCCCTGAAATGTCTGGTGTTTTGTCGCTATTCCGATTTACACAGCTTTCTGTCTTGTGAACTTTAATCTCACCTTAAAGAATTTCTTCTTTCAAATTTGTAAACATAAATTTACTATTTTAACATAGCTAAGAAAAATGGTGTAATTCGCTGTTGGCCAGGGGCAAACTTAGTATTTCTGGATTTGGCTTTTGATAGCACAGAACATCAGTCCGAATCGGCTGTATTTTCTTTTTGTTCCTTATCGATCTACCTATTTAATCTCACTTCCTCCCCTGTCCAAAACGGATCATTAGAAAAGTAATATTTGAGGTTGTTTTCATATTCAAAGTGTATAGAATATCCACTATTTACACTATTATAGCAGAATAACTGGAAATTGATATAAATGAATATAAAATTTTTCAACTTATTTCATGTTCAGAGTATGGCAAGAAAGAAAAAATCTCACATTAATGAATTCTCTTTCTCTGCCTTCAGGTACATGGACTTTTTCCCTACCCCATCGAACATTACAAGTGACTTCCTGTTTGAAAAGAGTGCTAATTACTTCCATTCGGAAGAAGCTCCCAAGAGAGCTGCATCTCTCGTTCCCAAAGCCAAGATCATCACCATCCTCATTGACCCCTCAGACAGGGCATACTCTTGGTACCAGGTATGAGCAGGAAAAGTACCGCTAAAAGCATTGGGTTGTAGCTTGAATGTAGGCAATGATGAACCATCAAACTAAAACATTGAAGAGTCAAATGTAAAATTATCTAACCCCCTACACCCAAAATTGTGAGAAATAAGAGCTGAATATTTAACTCATATCAAGTTGGGCAAGGACTTTCAAGCATAAAATAATAGAAAAAAAATCAAAGAAATAGATTGCCTACATCATATAAACATGTAAAATATTGGTCTATCAAAAATTAACGGAATTATAAGTCAGTATCTAGGGCATCTTTGACAAGTACATGATAAATGGCTTACTTAGTTCCCTTATTTTATAAAACGTTTCTCTGAATTGGTAATAAATAAATAGATAAACAGTTAAAGTATCATAGTAGAAAAATGAGCAAAAGGCACAGCTAAACAATCATACACACACACACACATAAAGTGCAATTGTTCAATAATTGATGTGAAAAATGATCAACCCATTTAAGGGTCAACAAAATACAAATTCAAGCAACACTCCTTTTTAATATCTTGACAAAGATTGCGATGTTTTTCTGTGCTGGCAAGCATTCCAATAGAAGGACACATCGGGGATATTTTCTGGAAGCTCGTTTGGCGATATCTACCAAGAGGTATGGAAAGATCCTTTGGTGCTGTGATTCCTCCTCTGGAATTGATCCTAAGGAAAACTTCCAAGAGATAGACATATATTTGAGAACATTGCGGCACTATCTATAAAAATCATAACAAAAAGAAAAACAAATGCCCAACAGTACAGATTTTTGTCACCCTGAAATGAAATATTCTGCAGCAACGTTAAACTATGGTTTTAATCAATAAAATGATCATTGAAACATTGTGTTTATTCTAATGTGTAGATAAATATATATGTATATATATATATATATATATATATATGTATATATATTTTTTTTTTTTTGAGACAGAGTCTCGCTCTATTGCCCGGGCTAGAGTGCCGTGGCATCAGCCTAGCTCACAGCAACCTCAAACCCCTGGGCTCAAGCAATTAATCAAATTATCATAAAGACATATAATTAGACATTGTGAATGTGCTGTGAGGAAGTATGTAAAGGTGCTCTGAAAGCATTCTCTAGGGAAATAAACTTTTAAAACTGAAGGCAGAGTAGATGTTAATTGAATGAGGGTAGAAGGAGAGTTGTGGAAAGGAGATAGCATATGTAAATTATATTAGGTATAAAGAACCATAGCACATTTTAAAAAGCCAAAAGGAATTCCATGTGGCTGTCTGGAAAACCCCAGGTGGAAACCTGCAGGAGATGAGGCTGAGAGAGAAATGGGGGTTGGAACCATGTGGTTGCCATTTTTGGAGCAAACTGAAAGCCTTCGAAAAATGGTAGCCAGTGTGTGACTACCAGATTTTCTACTGGAAAATATTATATTATCCTCAGTATGAAGAATGGATTGGGGCAAAGGCAATATATGTAACCCAAACATTTGTACCCCCGTAATATGCCAAAGTAAATAATAATAATAAATAAAATGGAATTTTTAAAGGATATAGTACGATAACAAGTAATTTTTATATTTTTCTTCCTTTTTTTCCTTGACTTTTCAAACTTTCTTCAATAAATATGTACTACTGAAAACAAATACTGGTGGGCAGAAAAATACAACTTTGCAAATTGGACTGCAGTTGGATTGCAAATTGGTCAGGGATCCAAATGGAATGTAGATTGGAAACAAGATCCATAAATTACCACCAGAATCCGTGAGTCAGTATTTCCCACCAGACACAAGAATGTATCGTTCTCACCTCACAAAACTCATGCTGTAAAGCAAAATAAAATTATTTTTTAAAACTGTGCCCAAAGCCTTAAGATGTTAAGCCTTAATTAAAAGTTTTGAATTCGAATACTTGGGGGAAATGCACATTTTTCTAGCAGAAAGCGTAGGCACTCCTTCGAGCGGATTTAAATGAATCATTTTCTTTCACATAGATTAAACCATTTAAATAAATGAGAATCTTTATGATGTGGGTGCTGCTGGTTTGTGCCTGCTTCCTCCAAGAAATTCATTGAACATACACAAGTTTGAAAGGGAATTATTTTTTCGGATAATACTTTTTACGGCTGCATTGCTGAGAGTAGGGCCCCAAACTGCTCCACATTTCAAAATAATGTAGCCTATTATTTAGCTAGTTCTGTCTGCTCCGTAAATACCATAAATCCAAAACTCAGCAGGTGTAATTCAGAAACTCCTGCCAATGTCACCTGCCACTGTAATTTCTACGCCACGTTTTTATAATGGACCTCACAGAGGAACTAGAGTGCTATTTTTTCCATAAAATATGTGCCTTTTTCACTTCCTGGTCATATTTTTATGCTAATCTATTTCGTTGCAGGAATATAAAGAAAAGTTGGTTCTCAACTGGCGTAACTCGGTATAGAACAGATGAAGTGAAATTTCATGTTATCACTGCTTAAAATAGAAATTTTAGCATGACTATATTAAGTATACAGATAGTATGTTTATCATTATTTATTCAAGTTTATCATTTCTACACATTTTGCTAATTAAGTGAATTATAGAACCTCTATCTACGAAGCATGATGCGTATATAAGGATGTCAATAAATATAGCATAATAAGAAGACTTCAAAAGTTTCTGCTGCTTACTAATTACTCTTTTAACCATTCACCACTTCCTAGTCATCTTTCCTTTTCTGGTTATTTTTATTTCTGACTCACACATAGTGCCTGCTTCTGTCCTCACCGTGTACTAGATTTTCTTCAAGTTCACGTTCAGATTTCTTGCAACACTTAACCTCACATACCTCATCCGCCTTAGTTTCCATATGCATTTGGTGTTGTTTTCCCCCAGTTATCAAAATCTTTCTTACTCCTACCTTTTGGCTTGAAAGCTTCAGCTATTAAAAAAGATCCTTCATCTTTAGACTCCAAATGAATCACTTATTGGTCTTGCTGTCACAGCAAGTCACCTCTAGGCAAATACACACCTTTATTACAATCTGTTAGTCCATTGTCTCCCACACTAGATTTGATTTCTTTGAAGGCTGATCCTGTCTTATGTCTTTTTATCACCAGAATCTATCGCAGTTCTTTGCTCTAGAGAGAGGCTTAGTGAATGCTTGTGAAATTGTATTGACTGTTAAATTCATTCCTCGCTGAGCTGGGCTCTGTCCTGCTTGACCCGTGATGGGTTGGTGGGAAGAACCCTGAGGATTGGGAACTGAAAAGTAGCAGAGAACCAGCGTTTGGGAATTGGCAGGTTTAGGCAGAACCCGTAAGAGAGTAAAAGGGAAGGACGTTGGGTCACATCAACGTGAATATGACACGTAAACAAGCATGAAGAATAGACATCTGCTTTCTCTGTGGCCAAGACATCTGCCACACCGGGTGTCGGGGAAATGTCAGAATCTGCAGGAGGGAGTATTTGGCAGCAAGGGGCCGAGTGCCACGGAACCCCACGCTTTCCCACTTAGATCTCTCTTCCTCAGGCTTGATTCGTCGGCTCCCTGACATCTTTTCCCTTCTAATCAGACCCACGAAGAAAATCCTTGCACTCTCTGCTTTGCACCTAAAAATTTTAGACATTTTATACATGAAGATAACCACATGCTTATCTGCGCACCACATGATATATACTGAAGGCTTGTCCTTTAAAATACTTTAAAATAGGCCAGGCGCGGTGGCTCACGCCTGTAATCCCAGCACTCTGGGAGGCCGAGGCGGGAGGATCGCTCGAGGTCAGGAGTTCGAGACCAGCCTGAGCAAGAGCAAGACCCCATCTCTACTAAAAATAGAAAGAAATTATCTGGCCATCTAAAAACTATATATAGAAAAAAAATTAGCCGGGCATGGTGGCATATGCCTGTAGTCCCAGCTACTTGGGAGACTGAGGCAGGAGGATCGCTTGAGCCCAGGAGTTTGAGGTTGCTGTGAGCTAGGCTGACGCCACGGCACTCACTCTAGGCCGGGCAACAGAGTGAGACTCTGTCTCAAAAAAAAAAAAAAAAAAAAAAATACTTTAAAATAAACAATGCACCAAATGCCTATTTCAATATACGCAGTTTTCACCCTATTTTTATTCTAAAAGCAAGTAATTAACTTTTCATATTTTGTGAAATGAAGTCACACACACCCATGTGTGCATACACATCAAACACACACATGCATACTGGCACACATACAAGCATGCCTACACAGGTATTAAAAAAAAAAGCAAAAACTAACTTTGCAATTGACTTTTCTTGTTAAAGCACCAACGATCACACGAAGATCCGGCTGCCCTGAGGTTTAATTTCTATGAAGTTATCACGACAGGACACTGGGCGCCATCTGACTTAAGAACCCTGCAGAGAAGATGCCTCGTACCCGGCTGGTACGCGGTCCACATAGAGAGATGGCTAACTCACTTCGCCACTTCTCAGGTAACGTCCTGAAATCAATTTTTTCTGTTGATTATATCATAATTATGTTGTGCTGACAAACCGAAAGTGCGAATTAACATTGCCACCAATGACAATTTATACTCAGAGACACTAAGTAATGAAGAAATGTGCATTCTTACAGTTTTAATTTCATTAATACTATGACAACTTTGTTAAAGGGCTCGGAAACACATTTTGGAGATCTCCTTAAGAACAGCAGCTGGTCTCGAAGTGATAAGTCCTCACCCAAGAGACATCGTGTGATTTATAGATGGCAACTGCCCACCACTAGCAGAGCAGCCAGTTATACGAGACCTTATGGGTCACCACGTGCAAACACCTGCCCTGTGTGACCCTTACAAGGAAGGAAGGAGGTCATGCACCAGAATGCCAAAATGGGAGGTGTTATAACACCCCCAAAACACAAGATAGAAATAAGAATTTGGAAAAAAGCATCCTTTTTTTTTTTTAGACAGAGTTTCTCTCTGTCACCCAGGCTAGAGTGCCATGGCGTCAGCCTAGCTCACAGCAACCTCAAACTCCTGGGCTCAAGCGATCCTCCTGCCTCAGCCTCCCGAGTAGCTGGGACTACAGGCATGTGCCACCATGCCCGGCTAATTTTTTCTATATATATTTTTAGTTGGCCAGATAATTTATTTCTATTTTTAATAGAGACAGGGTCTCGCTCTTGCTCAGGCTGGTCTTGAACTCCTGACCTCGAGCGATCCACCCGCCTCGGCCTCCCAGAGTGCTAGGATGACAGGCATGAGCCACCGCGCCCGGCTGAAAAAAACATCCTTTATAATAACCCTTATAGTCTGCATTCCAGCTCAGGGCAGAATTGAAGCACCAGCAGGCGGGCTTCAGCATGGACCTTTTTTTCAACATTCCTCAAACGATTCTGATATTCTGGGGCAGGGAACCAATAAACAGAAAGGCGGGAGCAAATATTTCCCCTCCCCAGGTCTGTGTTGGTAAGAATAGAGGGGTGATTTTTGGCTTCCCACCCGTTCTAAGGCCCTCGGTTGGCTCCACTGTTAGCTCATGGGAATTTGGTAGGTTGAGTAATCACCTGATTACACCACACATGGAAAATTGGGTTTCTACTGAAGTAATAAATCAAGAAGGTGTCTATGTTTATTTCTGATTTACAATAAAGTAAGTTAAGGGCTATAACTAAACAACTCATAAGAAATTATGCCTATGGCAAACTTTATGATGTATTTGGAAGGACATGAGAACAGCAAACATTTACATGTATTCTGAGCAGTGCGTATTTCCTTCCTATTCACACTGACCTAATTTATTAACGCCATACCAGGTCAAGGCAGGCAGCTCAGTCCCTTCAATTTTGTTTTCTTCTTCATAACGTGGCTGTTTTTGACTTTACAGTTGCTAATTATTGATGGACAGCAGCTGAGATCTGACCCGGCTACTGTGATGGATGAAGTCCAGAAGTTTCTGGGAGTTACACCTCATTATAATTACTCCGAAGCACTAACGTGAGTCTATTCTCATGCTCGAATTCACTCCCATTATTTACCGTCATAAATTATCACTGGTAGGTGTGTCTACAACATCATTAACACCCGCTATGAATTTATACATCATTTTATTACTCGAAGCAGTCAGATAAATATCCTCATTACTCATGCAGTGTCTCTCTTTTGAATACCAGGAATACTTTATCTTATAACGTGTATCTTATATTATGACACATTCTTCTTTTTGTGAGCTTTATCCAATATCATTTTGGTTAAGGGAACATTTTCCATGACTACTCTGTGCAGAAAATGTCCTAGAAATTTAGGTTGCAAGAGTGAAAAAGATATAGTCTCCTCCTCCAAGTAATTTACAGATTAGAAATGAAATGCTGATGGCCATCACGCCCTCAGTGAAAGTGAGCAATATTTAGAGCGGAGTTGGGGAAGGAGGACATTCATGTTTTGTTCTGTATTTATTAAATTATTTATAACCAAATATAATCGTGTATATTGTTCCGGTTGTCCACTGCTGCATGATAAGCCATCTCAAAACTTGCTGGCATATAATGACAGCTATTTGATTATGCTCATGGAATCTGTGGGCTGGGAATTAGAGAGCTGGGATGGCCTGTTTTTGCTCATGGTAACTGAGGCTACAGCTGGGAAGACTGGAATGCATGGGTAGGACTCAGATGACTGGGGACTGAAATCATCTGGAAGGTTCTTCACTCACATCTCTGGCTCTTGGGTGGAGATGGCTCAAAGGCAGAGATCAGTGGGTTGAAGACATTCCTTCCCGGGTGGCTTGGCTTTCTCACAGGGTAGTGGCTGTGTTCCAATTAGGGGTGATGAGTCCAGGGAGCTTGTGGTCCAAGAGACCCACAGCCTTCTCTGACCCAGACCTGCAAGGCACACAGCATTGCTATGCTACTTTCGATTGGTGACGATAGTCACAACAGCCTGTCCAAGTCCAAGGAGAGAGAAATAAGACTCCACCTCTTGATGGGGGATGGGGGGAAGTCAAGTCATTCAATAGAAGAGAATGTAGGATAGGAGGTACTGTTGCAGTCCTCTTGGGAAAGTAAAATCATATATTTGGGTAATTAAAAATGGAGGAAAAATGTAAAGAGACAAAATAACAAACAAAAACAAAACCTCCAAGCAGCCAAAACATACCCTAAAAGGGCATGCACCCTATTCACAAAAGACTCCCTCGCGAGGTCTGATATACACAGCCTGTTGAATTTTAGATAAAATTCTAAGAAGCCTGGTTATATAATTTCCCAGTTCATAGCAGATTACAATCAGCAATTAGACAATTAGTGAGTTAAACTGAGGGACAGGAAAAGCAGTAGCAAGATTGGGTTGTTCCTTACCCACTGAAACAACCCTCATGAAGTTTTTACCTACATGCAAATAACGATAAAGTAGACAAAGCTTCCTATAATATGTTTTTTATTAATAGTTATTGATATTGGCGTATCTTCCCCTGCCTCTCAGAAGTAGTTTAGGTAATGTTTCCATTCTGTTCACTAAAAATAATTGTTTATAGTTCCATAAACGTGTGAAATCATACTTTTGAAGGAGAGATTAGAGCCAAGTACAAAATATATGGTTTTTAATATGTCTCACACATCACAAAAATTAATAACTATAGTGATGTTCAGTAGAATAAAAAACTCGAGTGGCAATCAACTCATGTCCTAAAAGTTGTCTTACAGTTCTACTGAGAAAGACTTTGAATCTTAATATCACAATTTCGTGCATCCTGAAACAAAATCATAAAATAATAAAGCGATGTAACTTAGAGAGGATAAAGGCCCTTCGTGAGACTTAGGTATATAAAGTTGCCAATGCAATAAATGAAACTAGGACGGCAAAATAATGTGGATTCAAGGGTATGACGACCCTATCTTAAAAAAAAAAAAATGGCTTTTATTATTCTCGATGGCTCTCCTTTCTCTGTCTCACAACAGCTGCTGGAGAGCAAGGAGAGGCCACGGCCCGTCCTGAGACCTCTCCACTCCCTGAGAACAGGGGAGACGCTCAGAGTGTGTGTGTAAATATCTTGGCTTTGTCACCAGGGCTGAATTTTACCTTCATGCCGTTAAATATTCTCATCCCGGGGCAGAAAATGCTGTTTTGGGGCACCCTTATGTCAACTTCCTCCTCTCATTTTATGCAGCGTGCTGAATTGTTTGTCCTCTTGGGAAATTAATGGAAACTAGAGAAAGGACTGAGATAGGCCAGGAACAGATTAAAAAGTCCAGGCTGGAAAAGACTCTTGTCTTCCTTTTATCCATTTAACTACTGATGTATTTAATTTTAGTAGATAACATGGACAGGGCAACTTGGATTGCAGCAAGGATCGGGTCTCTAATAATAGGTTGGGCAGGGAACTGTGAAGAAAACCTCCCTCTCCCCCTAAACGAATTCACATAGGTGCAGAGGCGAATTGCAGGAGCTCTGGTACGATAGGAATGGGCCCAGGGCAACAAAATATTCTGCAGCTAATTAACTTTACATCCCAGTCAATTATGCTTCATCCTTCGAAAACATCTGCTGAGCGACAAAAATGCAAACCTTTTCGATGTTTTATGCATACAGCAAGCCCCATAGCAATAAATTGAAAATTTCCCTTCTTATTTGGATCATTCTTTCATTTTTTTTCCTATCTTGTTAGTCCTAAACAAAAATTCTTATATATTTGATTTTAAACAAAATAATTAGGACACACTTCCTTTCGTTTGTAATTCAGTGAAACCATGGGAACAAAACAACATTAGAATTTTCTTCAAGGGTATGGCAACCTGTTGGATTATCTGCCTTGAACAAAAGAAATAAGGAATTGTCTAATCTTCCACTTTATTTTTACATTATTCGTTTCCTTTTTGAAAAGTGTGAAACATTTTAACTACAAAAATACAGTGGTTTTCCAGATTGGAAGGTTCAATTCATGTTTATATTCAGAGAAGTATACCTATATTTCATTTCACCCCTTTAATATATACCATTGAATGATTTTGAAGAAATCTGTTAACATATTTTGCCTGGGAAATCCTGTTCATAAATAAATAAAAGATCCTAAAGGTCCTGTATGTATGAGCTGTAATTTTGATGATTGGTCCTTGATCTTTTATGGCTCCATAGATAAAATAATTTCAACATAAAATTGGACTAAAGCTCTCTATATATTTTTTCATTAGAGTAAAACTATTTAAAACATATCACATATTGTTTACTTCCTCTCAGTTAGCGTCTCTCAATCAGGTGAATAAATATCTGTAGAAATGAATTGAATGAAATCAAATCAATGGACATGCAAAAGCACATTTCCTTTGTCCAATTGGTGAGGCTCTCATTGAAAATTCCGCACACAATGCGTAATCGTTAAATGTTCATCTGTTGTAGGTTTGATCCCCAAAAGGGATTTTGGTGTCAACTGCTGGAAGGAGGAAAGACCAAATGCCTTGGAAAAAACAAAGGCCGAAAATACCCCCCCATGGATCCAGAGGTAATACTGTCTTATGCTTGAATTCTTTTGGCAAAAATCTGTGCATACAGCTGTTTCAGAACTACTCACAAGAAATTTGCTTCCTTTGTCTGCTCTTTCTTTGCAATTAATAGTTTATATATTTAGAAGATGGTAGAGATTGATAGATAAAGGATTTATATATATGTGTGTGTGTGTGTATATATATTCCCATATACTTGTTATTTGAATGCAATTCAGACATAAATACTTATTGAAAAGTTGCTCATTTCCAAATACTTAAAGCACTTAAATAAGTTTACTTTTTAATATTTCTTACATTTCTAGTCCAGCTGGAGAGATTGGCCCTTATTAGAGAAAGAGTTAAAAATTATAACATATACCCATGGTTTTAGTGTAATGTTTTATTTACACAGATTTTGGGCAAACAAAATTGATAAGTGGGCTTTCTCCCTGGATGTCACTTACCTCCTATTATAACCTAATTAGCGTAGTTTTGTCTCTTGGATAAAATCAAAGATGAACACTTTCCCTTGTTAGATAAATAAGTGAAACATATGTTTATTAAACAAGGGATTTTGGATAAAATATTAAAGTATGATTATCTTACGTTCCATCCCTGTGTCGAATGGCTAACCGTGCAGGCATGGAACTGAGCTGAGCCGTGGAGAGGCTGCATGAATAAAACACTTAGGAGCCCAGATTTCTTGCAGGATGGACAAATTAGTTATGGTCGCTGATTTATAACAGGATGTGTGAAACAGTGACCAACTGCACAAAGGCAGGACAGTCTCTCACTAGAAGCGAGGAAATGAGGAGCAATGCCTTCGGTGGCCGACTAAGCTGGGACACCAGCCAGCCACCTGCTCGAGCAGGTATCATAAGCATTTCTTTCACGGCAGGGTGGGCAGAGGGACGACGCAAGTGACTCATGTGTTACTATGGAAATAGAAGTGCCAGAAGGTCCTTAAACTACACCTTTGAACTCAGTGATTTCGAAAGGGTTTCGGAAATCACTTTAATCTGCCAAGAAATCAACATAATGTTCCCACCACTGCTATAAACATCTTATACCAAATCTGAAGTGTTTACGATCTGGTTTAAGGGGAAAAAAACATCATGAAATACCCGGTGAATGGTCTGCCATGAGAGGTCGTTGTCTTAACTCCATTTCCACGGTGTACACAAAAGTTGCTAAGGGAGTTTGATGAGGAAAGGGACCCGTCTGTGTTAAAATGCTGGGAGGGCTGAAGCGAGATGGGGACTCTGGCCAGATGGAAACAGCGTATGAGCCACTGCTGCCTGCGTGCACAAGGGGTGTTATCGGGGAGACACAGCTGTGCCCACTGGGGCATAATATGAGGTGAGCGACATCCAGAGAGAAAGCCCAATGGTAAATTTTCTGTTTTCCCAAAATCAGTGTAAGTAGAACATAAACATTACACTAAAACCGTCGATATACGTTATAATTTTTTAAGCACTTGTCTCCTAAGGGCCAATCTCTCCAGCTTGGCTAGAAGGATAAGAAGTATAAAAGAGATCAAGCTTCAGAGACCTCATGATATTTTGGAAGCAGAAAGCTCTTAATGATTTTTTTTTTAAATCTGTTTTGTCCTAAATAAATATAGAACATTTTTATGTCGTGTTGTAAGTTATTTTTTGCAATCATGAATTTCAGTTGTTAGGATTATTTACGTTTGTTTTTAATTTTTATCCTATAGGCCAATTTTAAAGGAAATGCATGTGTGCGTGTTTATCGAGCTCACTTCTATAAATCCGGTTCCCCGTGAGGTCCCTACCTTATCCTTCCTTGGTATTACACTCCTGCCATCGTTTTGTCTTTGTGTGTAGACTTCATAAACCCCACAGTAAATACGTGCTGGAATGGTAGGTAAGCCACATGGGATTTACCTGGACCTATTTTTCTTTTACAGTGACGCTTTTGACAAATCTCTTTAAAAGGTAAAAATAAGTGATACTTGAGGAAAAGTACAAAAAAAAATAAGTATTTCGTAGGTACCCATAGTGCAATGGAATTCCTTAAGGAATGTAGATTAGAGAATCGTGTTTGATGAACGAATGACTTCTTTCAAGTATTCTTTCTCTTTTTGCTTTCCAGTCTAGAACGTTCCTCTCTAATTACTACCGGGATCATAACGTGGAACTGTCCAAACTGCTGCACAGACTGGGGCAGCCCCTGCCGTCCTGGTTGAGGCAGGAGCTGCAGAAAGTGAGATAGCACCAGGAACAGGAACCATGGCTCTCAACAAACCTGCTTTTACTATTCAATAGAAAAAAAAAAAAAACCAAACCCCACGACTTTTATTCCTTTAATGCCCTTGTGATTGTCAGCAGACAACTGTCTGAATAAATTTCCTTCGATCTTTTTCATAAGATGAAAACTGTTATATATGCACGTATTGACAATGCGTAGCCTCAGTCCCTGTGTGAGCTTTTGGGGAATAATTGGGGTTTTGTGGCATTATCCAGTTTCCAGTGTGGAGGTGATAACACAGCCTAGCTCCTCCGTTAACCATAAGGTTTCGGAAAACTCTATGTATGACTGGTAACCCAGATTATATGCAAGTAACCAGTTAAAATTTTGAGTAAAATATGAGCACTGAGGAATCTGTGAACAAGGTTAGTAGTAATCCAATATCTGAATTAAGGGCTAACATTTTCCCCTTGCAAATTTAAAGACAATTTTGCTTTTATTGAACAATTCTTGTTCTTGTTCAATAATTGTTCTTTTGAACAATTATTCTTTATTATATTTAGCCCACATGCATTTTCTTCTATAGTTACTCCTCTTTATGAATTTCCTTAACTTGCTAAAGAAGTTGTAACATTTTAGTCTCCTCTGTTTTTTGTCTGTCTTTCTCTTATAAGAGGAGACTGTCTGAAAGTTTCCTTATTCACTGATATTGCCATTTTATCTGGCAGGGTAGGACATTCTCGCTGAATTTGCTGTTATGGTTCCAACAAAATCTATTTGAGTTTTGGGAAAAGGGAAGAAGAATGTGCATCTGCATAATGTCACTCTAGGTGTAAAGCCATTTTTAAGTGGGTCCAGAATCTTACCATCCTATTAATCTAGGTATTTCCACCTTGACAATAATGGAGCATTTATATATTTTTCACTGAGGTAGAAAAAAAGACTTTGTTGATAAAATACGGAATGAAAACACCCTGATGTGTTTGCAAATATAGGGAGGCTCTGTACCTTCTATGTAGTATATGCCGATCTTTTTATAGCATGGATTTTTCATATATGCCAATACATCTAGTATTGTAGAAGATTAGGGTTTTCATGCCTATGTAAAAAAAATAAATATAATCTAAAACTTACATCTTCAAACATCACTAAGTCTCTAACCTAAATCCAATCCCTCAACCATGCCACCCAATATTAATTTCTAGAGAAGTGATGTTCTTTCTGTTTTCTTTGGTGGTTAGTATCATGCTAGTTAGATTTTTATCTCATTTGTCAATGATGCTATCGTAAGACTTAGTTAAAACTTTTGAGTGACACATGAAGGTAAAATTTCAACAGAACTTTAAATCAAACTGACTTTGGTAACATCACCCATCAATCCATTCTTCCCCCAGAATAATTTTTTATAGGCTATAGATAATACTACTTTTTCCTGTAATTTGACAAATTATGCTTGCAATAATTCAATAGCAAACTGAAGATTTTTTCTTTTTCTTTTTTTTTTTTTTTTTGGTAGTGGTGGTTGTTTTAGCGAGCAAATCAAATTTGGGTATTCTAGAAGAGAATGAATATTTTCGCATATTTTATTTCAGAATACAACATTGCATTTATACTTCATTAAGATTTTGTTTGTTTTCATGTTGTTTTCTCAGTATACCAAAAGGCTCTTGATTCTTTTCAAAAGTGTAAGACTTTTCTTGGACATGAGTTAATGTAAATCACAATTACTCTTATTGTTTCTCTGTAAACTGTGAGACTCAAATTCTTCACCTTTCATGAAGCACACTCAACTCAAAGTAATTGTGTATTTAGAGCTCTAACATTTGATTGATTTGTTCACTAGTCTCTTTCAGTTTATATTCGAATTCTTTCTTTTTTTAAATATAGATTAATTTTTTTAATTGGGAAAAAAGTAATATTTATAAAATGAAGGGAAAATAGTTTTTATATCAAGTAAAATTTAAGTAACGCAAGGTTCTCCAACTAATCACCAGATATTTAAAACTATAACTCATTTTCTCCATTTTCCCAATTTTTTCTAAATAATGTATACAGTTATTTTCCCAAACTTGACTAGTCTTTTCTCTTTGGTTACTTCAATTGGTACATATATTTTTCTTATTAAATTTGATCATGAAGACAAAATAAATTTTAATTTTATAATTCATCTTTATGTTACAATACACTACTTAGAGGGACTCTCAGCTTCAAGAAGATTATAATGTGAGAAAAAAATTTAAATTCTAAGCATATGTTGCTTTTCCCAATTTTTGCCCAGTAAATACTTCAAAAATACTGACTCAAGATTTAGCATATGTAATTCTTTAAAATTTTAAAGAAATTATATCTCCTGGTCTTGAATGATACACTTTTTTATCAGTCATGAATTTTATTTAAACTACACATATATAAAAGTGATTACAATGCAGGTAGAGAAATGGAAAATTTTACTTCTTAAGCTAAATTTAGGCAGTTTTCTTAGAATTTAAAACATTTTTTTTTCCAATGAATCTGAGGCATCACAGTCTGTAGGTAAAGTAATTAAATAGAGTAGTAAATGAATCTCCCAAACAATATGGCAAACGAACTTTCATTGGTATCCATCCAATAGTCAGTATGAACAAGGGACAGTCTCCAGCCAAATGCCACAGTAAAAGCAGCCTGGTGGGTCATAAAGCAAAGAAAGTTTCTTAATAACCATTTCTGAAAAGAAAACCTCATTGTCATAAAATAACAACTACCTTAGAATCCTCTATGCCCACCTCGCCATCTTGAATGACACACACTTTTTACATTTTAAAGAACTTCCTAAAACCTTTAAGCAAGCTAACTTCTTCTCTTTTTTCCTCCTTTTCTTTATTCTAGTTGCCTAACTCAGAAATATAATTACTGATCACCACACACTGATAAAGGCAGAAACAATATTGGATCATAAATCTTTATCAGAATATATGTGTTTTTCCAAGGACAGTCTCTAAAAATTATTTTACAAAACTCATCCGAAACCAAATTTTGCTTGTATTTAACAATGGCCCAACGAGAATTAAATAAGCAACAAGGAAAAATGCCAGTGAGAAAAAATTATACCCTTTTTATTACTATTATCTAAAAAAATAGATTTTAGTCCAATAGGAGATTTCATTTTCTTCCATTTTAACAAAACCATCTGACATTTACCCTATGTAATCTTTTTTGTTCTTCTATGTCACTGTTTTAATATGGTATCATGTGACACCTTTATCATGAGGACTGATTTATTTTTAATCACAGACAGCACAAAGAATTTATAGTGGAATAGTATCTTAAAAGCTCTGTTTCTGGTGGCTAGAAAGCATATTAATTATTTATTTGCTGGAGGTACCTCGAAAATAATGCTGGCCAATGATTTCGGAAAGAAATCTAGTAGTCCTGCAAATAGAATTTTCTCTCCACTATAGGACACAGCTTAACCATGGATCTATATTATGTGTATATATACACACACACTCAATATATGTGTATAGATGCAAATGATATGCATTTATGTGGTATCTGAGAATCTTCAACTAGTTTTTGATCATACAAATTATATTTTCTGTGTCAGCCAGTAAGGTGGGTGGGAAACGCAGAGAGAGAGAACTCCATATTTACTGAAATTGTTAAAATAACATTGTAGCATATGTATAACATATCACTCATTGGTTCTCACTTCTTCAGAATAAATACTGCTGCTGGTATGGCCACTAGAGTCATGTTGTTTCTCCTCTAAAATCCAAAGTTTGAATCTACAGTTGATTCTTTTTCCTTTTCTTTATCTTTGTTCACTGTGTACTTATTCCCTGAATGCTAAACGTATCAGTATAACCATAAGGTTATGAGAACGGGCTTCAGATATTCAAGTTCTCTTCCTAGTTCTACCTCTCACTAGCTGTGTGACCTTAAACAATTTATGGAACCTCCTTGAACCACAGTTTCCTCTTCTGTACATTAGAGACAATAAAATAATTACTCATGGAGATTTTGTAGACATTAAGGGAGAATATATTTAAACAATTTAGCACAATGCCTGGTACAGTTGTGCTGGAATATGTTAATTACAGAAATACTGTATAACATTCAAACCACTCTCTTCATGTATCAAACAAGATTATGTTTTTTCTACTCCCTTCAATAA
The DNA here is from genome assembly GCF_020740605.2 of Lemur catta. NCBI lineage: Eukaryota > Metazoa > Chordata > Mammalia > Primates > Lemuridae > Lemur > Lemur catta. The sequence goes on along the minus strand of NC_059153.1, from coordinate 5,388,887 downwards.
TAAAACATATATATCTTAAACATATATTTGGTCAAAAGGGGAAACTATTTTCCTCACCACGACTCAAAAGTACATTTTGAACTGTTTTCTGATGTTATTCGGATACCAACACTCACAGCTAAGTAGTTCATCTCAGTTAATTCTGTTGAAGTCTGTCTCTCTCTTTTTCCTCTATCTTCCCCTTTTTCAGGTTATTCGGTAGAATATGTTTCTTATACCTTCTCTTTACATCTCTCTCTTAAATGTCTTTGCAACCCAATAGATATTATATCAATAATATCAAATCTAGAGCTACACCTTCCCCAAACCAAAGTCACAAACTTCATAGAGACATATATATCATAGGAAGTCGTATGGACAATAGAGGCATATATATTAATAATAAAGAATCAGTGCTATCAATCTCTAGGTGCTTGAAGATTATAAAAACATCTCTCTAAATTCTCCATGAGTCTTCTTCCCTGCAAGAATTCCAACTTCACCTCCCACTAGTAAGATCTTCTTTCCACAAATAAAAACACTTTACTTACTATATTTAAATATATTTTTATCCTCTTTATTCACATCAAACATTGTTGTTGTCTGCATTTTTAAAGTGCAGACACACAGTATTTCAGGCCTGAAATAAATTTATATAAGTCATTAAGTTCCATCCAAGAAAATTTACTGTTTCTCATATGTTTAAAGTCTCAGATGTCACCAAAGCCTGCCACATAGTAGATATTCAGTAGCATTTCATTGAAATGTACTGGAATCGTTTGCTTTATTTCAATATATAGCATCAACCTTCTCATTTTTCTCTAAGTTCTAGTTGTAGACATTTTTTTCCATAACTTTAGATGCCAGAACTAAATGTCTCCCAAATCTCTACCTTCATCCCCAAACTTGCTTGTGAATTCCAGACCTGTTACCCACCTCCCACTGCTCCTCATCCTCTCAACAGCTGCCTGATACCCCAAATGAGAACATCCAAAATTAAACTCTTCCTCTTTAGGTAAAGTTTCTGCTGCTCCTCAATCCTCTTTCCTTGTTCGTGACCACACCCAACCAGACCACTCTTTTTAGACCTAGGAATCTCCCTCTTCCACATGCCCAAGTTACAATGAACTTTTTCCTGACTGTCTTTTACTAAACCAGAACTTCCCGATGGAAGTCACAAATGGAAGCCACATATATAATTTCAAGTTTTCTAGTCACCACTTTCTAAGACTCTAAAAAGATAATATTAATTTTAATATTTTATTCAATAGATTATATCCAAAATATTATATCAGCATACAATCAATATAAAAATTATTGAGATATTTACATGCTTATGCCTATACTGAATCTTTAAAAAACAATTTGTATTTTACTCTTACAGCACAAAATTTTCTGTAATGGATCAACATCAAATTTTTAGTAGTATCATACAATACTCCCACATACTCCAAACAGTGGCCGGGAGAGGTGGAGGTGTTCTTTCCCACACAGAGAACCTGCCTTGTCGATGTCCCTAGATTGTCTCGTGTCAATGAGAACCATCAGGGCAGAGAGAGTGGAAGCTTCTGAGAGATTTTTGGAAGCCAACCTTTGAAGAGACGTTCATCACTTTGACCCATGTCCCGGTGGCCAGACACAGTCACCTGGCCACTCTTCACGACAACAGAGGCTGAAAACTTCAGTCAACACATCTGCAAGGAAGAATGAGATATGTTTGTGGTAACCCACTATCCAGCCCCTCCCACTCAGATTAGGGTTGAAAGGGGCACCAGGACTTAATTTAACGGTAAACTCAACATGAAAAATAGTAAACATCTACAAATGATGTGATATCAATGTCCACTAATAACAGGACATCTAGATCATGAGAATAATATCAGTAAATCTACATCATGAGAATAGATCACTTTCTTTTAATTTGTGCTGAGCGGATCACCGGCAGGACATAGAATTTCTCAGGTGAAGTTCATACTACGAGAGGATGATAAGTCAAGGGTTATAGCCCGATTCTAATACTTTCCTGATCTAAGAAAACTAGGCTACCCATTTTCAGGTTGGACAAGCGCATTTGTTCAGGCTAAAAACGTCAGAGTCATCTATGATTCCTTTCTTTCTTATCACAACCTCCATCTATCAACAAAGCCTATCAGCTTTATCCTCAAAACTACTCACACTCCAAGAACTTCCTGTCGTCTCCAACCCTGGCATTCTAATTCAAGCCCCCACCACCTCTTCAAAAGAAACTAATAAATAGCTTTTCCTGCTTCCAAACGTGAGCTGCTATAGACTAGTTTCTGTATCAGCCAGAGCAATTCTGTAACCGACTTCCCTATCAACTCACTGCCTTCAGTCCACACTGGCCTCCTTAGTTATATGTCTGTTCACATAACTGAGTTATATGTCTGTTCATTCCTCTGCATCTCCTAAATAGATTATAAGCTCTATCAGAGATGGGCTCTCTTTTATTCCCTGCAGTTTTTCCTGTGTCTGGAGCTCTCCGTGACATCGTATTAGTCTCTCAATAAATATTACTAAAAAGATAAATTTGAGAAAATAAACTGGGATGGTTAAGAAACATAGAACCAAGACACACGAAGAGCACATGGACAAACTGGGAATGTTTTTAACAGAAGCTTGGGTGTAGACAAGGTAAATGAAAACTGAGCAAGAGCAAGAATGAGTTTTGAGAACTTCTTGGTCTCAAGAACCTGTCACAAAAGAGAATAGAAGTTATAGAAAGGAAAATTTCCTTTTAATAGGAAAAAACATTTTCTTGTAAATAGGGTGATTGGAATGGGATGCTTGGAGAAAAAGTAACTTTCACGTGTTTCTAAGTGTACAAAATAGACTCAATTGGGATTTTCCAGAAATTTCATAAAGAAAACCTAAAATCCCAACTTTTTAGTCCTTGCCAATTCTGAACAATGTAATGTTTAACAGTAAAAGAAAAGACAAGAAAAACAGTAAAAAACAGTAAAAGTAAAAGAAAGAGAGAATCTAACACTCGCTGGGGAATGACAACTAACGTTTGGTTCATTTGTTGTTCATTTGTCTGCGTAGGGAATTTTCTATTTGTTCATTTATTTACTCATTCACTTGTCATTCAGATAGACTAGTTTTAATCTACAGGGTAAGGAAGAAGCATGAAAGCAGGAGATTTATATCCACCCCAAACTTTTATAAAAGAGGGAACAAGTTCCTCATTTCCAAATTATCTTCTGTATTTATTTGTCTCCTATAGGTATTAAATTGTGTATTAAATGTACATAATGTCTGTATGCATACATACAAAATGCATACACACAGTTAATGCATATCCACACATATATGCATGCCTGTGTATTTATGTGTGTGTGTGTGTGTGTGTGTGTGTTACAGTGGTACACATACTGTAATCATGTCCCCAGTACAGCAAGCATGCCACTTTGCCAAACCATTGTAAAGTTTGCAAAACAGAAATGTATCATCCCTGGGAATACAGTCTTACTGTCTTTTCCAAGCTGTTTCACTTCCCAAAGCAGTGAATAAATACTATTTTGTCTGTAGCATTTTATTCTTCACATTATGACACTTATACCACTTATCTCTAAATCCTTCCTTTCTGGTTGACTTTATGATTCCACTTCTGCAATAAAAGTTTTATGGCAGGAGTCTAATGAATTAGACCCTACAGAAAGGAGAGCAAATTGGCCCGTTTCAAAGCTTCCAAGCTATAGCAATAAGTTCTGCAGATTTACTGCAGACCTCTTCGCTGCTCCAACAAGGGTGCCGATTGCATTGTTTCCAATCTTCCTTTATGACATTTTTTTAAAGGCAGAAACTTCCAGAATCTATCCCACCAGAATAGCAGAAAGCCAAAGGTTCACAGGGAAACCAAACAAGCCAAGCTGTGCTGGATTCAATAACACGAACACCATGGGAAATCAGTGACCATGCCCGGCATGTTAAAACACTGCATTTAGGTGCTGGTTTTCGGAAGCCTGTGTCATGATTAAGCCAAGAAAAACACAAGAAAAGTCACAGAAATCAGCCTAATCTTTCGTAATAACAGTCAGATCGGGCTCTGGGACACGACCACCCAGGGCAGGCCGAGCTGGGCATCCTTAAGGCTCAGGAACCCTGGAGGTCAAGCAGCACCCAGGAAGATGGGATGCTCCTCACATCTCAAAGAGCCCAAGAAACAGAATAGGGTTATAAAATAAAATGCTTTTTTTTTCAGTTGTTAAATTCTGGAAGGAGGTTATTTTGTAGTTGTTCTTTTGATTTACCTTGTTAGGGGGAAACCAGAGAGGACTGGTTGGTGGCCCGGTACTCACTCTCAGTGACACTGATCATCATCAATTTCCCAAAGCCTAGAGAGTTCTACACGGTTCTGGATTTCAGAGTCAGATAAGGAAGAAACAAGAACCGAATCATTGAATTTAATGGTAAAACAAGTAAAAAAAAAAAAAAAAAAAAAGATAAAACTTTAAACATAGCATTTACGTAGCAAATGACATTTATTTTAGTATAGGTGATTTATTTCCCATACATGATTTATCAAGTAATAATTTAGCAACCAATAATTTAATTTAAAATAATTTTGAATATGAGCAAAACAAGTGAAAATCTGCCAAAAAAAATCTTTCTTCTTCATATCTTAAAATCATTTTTAAACAAATAAGTAAAGTTAGTTTGAGCAATTGGCATAGTATTTTTGATCACAATGATCGTTGGAGAGCTCCAGGAATGAATAAGAAATTTGGAGATAGCAAATGATAAGGGAACTTTAACACAGTATATTAGTAATATTATGCTAAGTATCACTTTTCCTAGCACCAAAGAAGCTAAAATATACAACAAAGAGGGTACAGCTGGCACGTTAATTAATCTGGTTTTATACAATTAAACTTGAGAAATTGGCTACTGCATGCATTCTTAGCTATGTAAGTGTCAAATGTTTTAGACTTTGAAACCGCAATGTTTAAAATTTTAAGCCATCAAACCTAACCAGATATAGCATGCATTTAGTGACATAATCGTACATACCAAGAGCCACATGGAAGTTAGCTACAAGAAGGACAATTTTGTGACTTGATATGTGTTTTTAAGAACTATCAAATTATTGGAATGGAAACTTCCCTCTAAGTTTTCTCAAAATGCACTTTTTATATGTAAAAATTCCTTTAATCAAAATTTTCAAGTCAGCTTATTTTTTGCTATCAGTATAGCAATCATGCTTTTAATTAAGTGAACCCCAAGTAAAGAACCCTAGGAATAAGGTGAAATTGCTATTTTAACTCATTATGGATATAAAAAACAGAGAAATCCAAGACTACTTACTGGCAGAATAGAAATGATGTGAGACCTTCAATGGGGTGTTTGCATGTTAATGTAATGTACTGTATCTGATGATTATTTGAAAAAAATTAATTTAAAAAAAAAAAGACCATAAGCAAATAAGTTACCTTGAAGAGACATTAAGAAACATGAGCACAATGTCATACACAGTATTTGGAAAAATGCCCTCTTTCATGGTCACCTATATCTTATTGAGTGTGGTTTTTCTCTAAGCTAAGGAACTTTTAAAATTTAGTTTTACAATTGATTTACATAAGTAACAGTAAGTGCATTTTAGATTGATGTATTTGTAATAAGTCTAAACAATAAAAATCTACTGCAGTTTTTACAAACTCAGTTGCCTTCCAGACGCTTATATGCTCAGGGATGATATTATATTTTTAAGACTTCTTTGTTGCCTCTAAAGACTAAAACACATATCCAAAGGGAAGATTAAAATGCGCTGGTATTTACTGAATTCCAGGTGCATAATTTAAAGGAATATACTAAAATGACTAAAACTTACGCCTCCAGATGAAAAATGCTAAAAAATAAAAGTTTATTACATATTGTAGAATATTCATAAACTAAGCATGCATCATTTTAAATGTTTCAATTACCATAAATATATTATAGGCACTTCTAAATTTATTGAGGATAATTCAATTACCGCGTCTAAACATTGAGTTGGGTAAATTAGTGGGAGCAATATGTTCCCTATTTAGCCGATCTGATGAAAAAGTAAAAGTATGGCTTAGAATACTAAACTCTGCATTTGAAAACTTAAAATGTTACGGAATGTTTGAAAAAATTTAAAACGCAAGTTAAAGTCTTTCTTTTGCAGTAAAAGACTAGATTTAAGTAAATATCACAAATGTCTATGATATTTGATAAGGGGTTAAGGATTTAAATGAACAACCCACTCTTACTACCAAAATTTACATACTTTTTATTATTTTGGCATACTTATTTGGAAGTAACTTACTAGAGAATTAGCAAATCTTAGTGTAGTGCATATACAAAGTAACAAATGTGTATGTATATTAGTTACTTTGTAGCTAATATCCTAACCATCTTAACATTAATGCTTTAGACCAAGGAAGCAAAATATATTCCTCCACATCAATATTCAAGCTGAGCAGAATAACAAAATGTAAACAGCAAGGACAACGAATGACAAATGTAATATTACTTTATAATGCCTCTTTGTTATAATAGTGTATCTAGCAAAGTCATTAAATTAAAACAAAGTGTATTTTGTAATTGTTTCCACTGAACAGACAATGGAAAACAGAATTGCATAACGAGATTCATGTTACGTTGCATTCATTTCCTAGTTTTAGGAAACTGACAAGACTCCAAAATTACTCAATACATTTCACACTCACTTATGGATGTATATACACACATAATGCTGTATCTAATGTAATAACATCGCATATAATTTCAGATGGTGTGTTTGGGCCTTTGTTAGAGTCAATTCTACTTCCAGGCTTTTTCTCTCCTTTTGGTTAGTAGCAGAAGTCTTGAAACCTATAATTCCTTCCTTTCTCTTTGATTAAAAATAATAATAACCAGCCTGAGCAAGAGCAAGACCCCGTCTGTACTAAAAATAGAAGGAAATTAGCTGGACAACTAAAAATATATAGAAAAAGTTAGCCGGGCATGGTGGTGCATGCCTGTAGTCCCAGCTACTTGGGAGGCTGAGGCAGGAGGATCGCTTGAGCCCAGGAGTTTGAGGTTGCTGTGAGCGAGGCTGACGCCATGGTACTCTAGCCTGGGCAACAGAGTGAGACTCTGTCTCAAAAAATAATAATAATAATAATAATAATAATTGCATATTCATATGTGTGTGTATATATCTACATATATGTGCATGTAGATAGATGATTAATACGTAGACAGATATAACAATATAACAGAGAGAGAGAGAGTCTCCTTGTCGTGAGAGGGGGAATCCAATGTCACCTACTGTTTCTGAGAAGGCCTTATGTGTTGTTAGAAGTGTCTACTTTCCAAAATTTAACAAAAGACAAAAACCTGAGGTGGGGAGGAAGTAGAGATTTTAAAGGGGTGAGGGATTGAAATGATCAAGGTCATTGTCACCATTCTCCTGAAGTCCGCCCAGCGCCAGTTGTTCTAGCCAGAATAATTCTAACTTTTCTGAAAATAGTCCATGGATTATTTAAGCCAGGGATTTCCCTGGTAAAAGGATGGAAGAGTGGAGGGTGAGGAGCTAATTACAGAGTGAGAAAGGTCTTCATAAATTTAAAATGAAGTTTTCCCAAAGATGGTTGGATGCTCACACTAAAGGAATAAATAAATATGCGGCTAATTCTGAGAAATATGGATGTAGCCTCAGGGACACACGGCTAGGAGCAATAATGTGCTCATTAAAGGATTTATATCTATGGTAAAGGATATAAACTATATTTCTCCTCCCTGGTCTAAAAACAGATATATTTAACATCTAGCTTGATTATTTTCCCTGTGACACATTTTTTTCAGATGACCCTCCAATCTTCCAAATCAGAAACACATAATTGCTTCCTGAAGTTAATGAACTTCGGGAAACATTGTAGTGCTGAGTCCTAGAGCTATCCGTGGGCTTACAATCCACCTGGGCTGGAAGAGGGTTAAGTGCTAGAGTTTGCTGGTTCCAGGAAAAATCACGCGTGTCCAAGGACTGGCTCAGGACAGCAGGCTGGGGCCAGGGAAGAACAGAGAATAGGCTGTAATACAGGGTGACTTAGTCATAGATGGGAAATAGCACCTTCTACCATTTTACACAGAGCTACCAGGGGATGGAGCTTAAGGCCAAAGGGAGGAGATAGAGCTTCAGGTTTCTCACTTATTTCTGCAATTTTTCAAGGTGTTTGTGTTGAGTCTTAAAGATTTTGGGAGGGTGTTGTCATGACTCAGGGGTAAGTGTTTAACAGAATGGCTGAAAAAGTTGACCCGAAAATCCATCACACCCTCTTCACCAAAGTTTTCTAGATGGGCTTCATCCAAGAATTCATTTGTTAAAAGATTTCTATGACACAGAAAAGAAGTGAATACAGATTTTTTTTAACTGAGTGAGAACGTATAAATAATATAAGTGAAAAATAAATAAAATGTGTTTTGGGGGCAATGCAAGATATGAAGGTAAAGCAGTTAAGGTATTTGTCCTGGTAGACTAACCGATGTTGTAAAGATTTCTACAATACAATGGAATAGGTTACTTTTTCTTTTGCTTTAAGTTTTCTGTCTTTGTAGGATTAAGATAATCAATTCCTTAATGCTTATAAGTAGGGGTTTTAAAGGAATGAAAGGAACAAAGCAGTTTTGTGTTGTACAGAATTTAAATGTCTTTGTACATTAATTCCCCATTGAAGAATCCATTAAGATAGAGGTCAATGCCTGCTTAGCAAGTAGCTAATAATAGGTCAATTGTTCCAAATAAGAAGCAAGAGAAAAGGGAGTACTCTGGTCTTCTCCATAGCTTTTGGTGACATCTTTCCAAAACGTAATGTTGTCATCCTTTCCCCTGACAGCCCAGATACCCCAGAAAGGCCTTGAAAAGATTTTCATGTGCTGGAACTTACTGAATCCTCTTACTAATTATAAATACATGCATAGGTATGTCATCTGTAACCCATTTCTTTAGCATCCCTGCTCACTTCCCTGGGATAAGACATGTGCAGTGTGGAATAAGAGAAATGAACTACAAGCACGACTTTTTCTTCCTCCTAACTCTCCCCTAACTGTATCTATAATCAATAAGCCTCTTTAGGATTGTGTTTCCTCACTTGTTAAAATGAGAAGGCTCATTCCATAGAATACTATTTTCTTCAGATGTTAATGGGCTTTAAGAAAAATGTTAAGCTACATAAAACACTGATGTTTACGGCGTGACTGCTCTGGATTTTTACTGTGCAAATATTCGCTGTAAATCTTCGGAATGGGGGCTTGAGATGCAACATTTCACAGCTTATATGGTCATGGAAATCCTGTGTTTTTAGAGAGGCTTATAGAAATAGCGTTAAATGTAGCAGATTTGGGGAACAAGGGTCTTGATATTGTACAGAGATTCTACCTTACATCTTACTGAATACCAGAGAGCGAAGATGTAAATGTCCTTCAATCACAAGGTCAGTGTTGATGAGATTTCTCAGGCATGCTTAATCAGAACATGCAGCATAAGAGGGCTGGGAATCTTAAGAGCATCATAGATGAAGGCGAAAGAACAAACCAGCAATCAAAGCTCCAGTGAGTGCTTGCGCTTAATGTGCAAGTAAATTCTCCTAAAGCCTAAAATACAGCAGGACTGTGAATCCAGAGGAATGTTCTAGTAATGGAACCAGCTTCTGCCAGGGAACCATTGCCCAAGTTTCAAGAAACTACAGAATCTAAAGATTTGAAATAAGCTAGAGGCAGACACAGGGTGATGCTGCTTCTGAGTAAGCATGAAAAAAATCTATCCAAAGAGGGAAAATTAATGAAATTTATGTTAACGGGTCAAAGGAAAGTAAACATATGATTATATGAATAGAGGCAGAACAAAGCACGTGATGAAAGTCAGCATCCATTGATGACAAAACTTCTTACACCAACCACAGAGTAATAAACACCCCAGATAAACACATATCTGAGTGACATAGACTCTTTTGAATGTATATTTGAAATAGTTCATGATGGAAATGTTTCATCGTTAGCATGATATGGGACTGTAATTCATAGTCCTATTTGCAATCATTGCTCTAATTGGCTCATTTTGGCAGGAGTAAATGTAAATTATTAAGCAAAAATCATCTAAAAATTACTTTTTGTATACATTTTAGGTTTTAAAAAATGGCCTGTATTAAAGCATAGGATTCCTCATATCAGTTCCAGCTAATCTTAGAGTGTTATAAAAGTGATTAATACAGATATAAGTTCTTATAGTTTTTATATGTTTTTCTGTTCTTTTTTTTTTAAGAACAGGTTTGTTGAGATTAGTCACATTCCATGAAGTTTTGCCTTTTTAAGGTGTAGAATTTGATGTCATTTAATATATTCATAGGGACATGTAACCATCTCCAGTCTAATTTTAGAGCATTTCCATCACCCCAGTAAGAAACTCTGCCCAATAGCATTCACCTCCCATTCCTCCCTCCCCCAGCCCCGGGCAACCACTGACCCACTTTCCATCTTTATGGATTTGCCTCTTCCAAACGTCTTATATAAAAGTCATCATTCAATATGTAACCTCTGTGTCTGGCTTCTTTCACTTAGCAAATGGTATCTTTAAGGATATTGTAGCAAGTATCAATACTTCATTCCTTTTTATGACTGAAAAGTATTCCATTATGTTACTACATCACATTTTTTCTATTCACCAGTTGATGAATATTTGGGTGGTTTCCACTTTTTGGCTATTGTAAGTAATATCTGTATAAACACTAGTGTACAAATGTGGATGGATGTTTTCAATTCTCTCGAGTATATGCCTAGGATTGGAATTACCCAGGCCTTATGGTTAAACTCTATGTTTAACATTTTGAGGACCTGCCAAAATGTTTTCCTAGGTGGCTCAGTTTACAATTCCACCAGCAGTGTATGGGGGTCCAATTTCTCCACATCCTCACCGACACCAGTTATTGTCTGTCTTTTATATTTTGATCATCTGTGAGTACGAGGGAATATCTCATTGTATACCTGCTTTTGATGTCCCTAATGAATCATGATATTGAACATGTTTTCATTTGCTTATGAACCATTGTATACATCCTCTGGGGAAATGTTGATTCAAATCCCTCATCTATTTTTAATTGGGAAATTTGCCTTTTCATTGTTGAATGATAAGGGTAATGAATATATTCTGGATACAAATCTCTTACATGTGACTTGCAAAGATTTCCTTCCATTATGTGGTTAAAATTGCTTAATTTTGATGAAGTCTGATTTATCTATTTTTTTTCTTTTGCCTCGTATGCTTTTGAAGTTACATCTAAGAAACTATTGACTGATCCAACGTCACTAAGATTTGCTCTTCTATGTTCGAAGAGTTTATAGCTTTAGCTCTTATACATAAGCCTCTGATCCATTTTGAGTTAATTCTGTACGTGGTGTAAGGTAAGGAGTCCAGCTTCATTTTTTCGTGTGGAGATCTTGTTGTCACAGTACCATTTGTTGAAGGCATCCTTAAGTTTTCATAAATTAGAGTGTGTGAGAGAACTCTAGCGCTCATCTCTTCCCACCATGAGGTAGAGTCTTGGTGGAAAACTGGGTCATTTTAGGTGTAAATCTCTCACAAAACTAATCAATTTTCCACTGGCCAGTAAACTTGTTAACATTTTCAGAATTTTAAGCATAGTAAACAGCCATATTTACCTCCCACCTTAGGAAACATTTACCCATTCAATCGCTACCCTGCAAGCCTGGTGACAAGTGACCCGAACAGCCAGATGCCCGAGATTCAGAAGGGAGTGTGGCAGGTGAAAGAGTAATGCAACAGTTTATAAAAACAAATAGTGTCCTGGTCTCAAGGGATTCGAATCCTAGTGATAAAAATCCATATTTATCCAATAAACTGAACAACGAACACTCAACTGCAACCGTGACGGAGGCTATAAAAGAGATTCACCATGTTCTGAAAGTCTACAATGGAGGGATGAATTTGACCTTGCTGAAAACAGGGAAGATATTCCTGACAAAATGCCACTGGCTCTGAGACCTGAGTGTTGATAGATATTAACCAACAGAAGAGGAATGAGATCAACTTTCCCAGACAAGAAAATCAAGTGTGCACCAAATCCCATGTAGAAGGAAGCTGGCAACTCTGAATGTGGGGAGGGATGAGGCCACGTTAAGGAATTGTGGTTTTATCCTTTCAAAAGTAGAATAATAGTCTATTCTACCCATGTAGAATAATAGTGAAGAAATTCAAAAGGCACTGAGGACAAGAGGAGACATTTTGCAGGTAACAAAGCATCATCTAGACATCAAGTGTATTTGCTTTCTTGCTTCTTCTAAGTCAGTGCAAGATTCTCCGGCCTGAATTTGGAGCATGATCCTCGAGTCTTTTGCTTTCCTCATCCCCTTCTCTGTCGGCTTCGATGCGCTTCTGGCCACTGGCTTCACCCGCACGACGCCATGTTTGTTCTTGAGCAACATGCCATTTGCAGCTGGTTTAACCACTAGACGGTAGCATGACGTTGCCACAGCCCTTCGCAACCCAGTCCAAGCCACACCCCTGCTTGTGATTTTCAAAGCCCTCAGAGGACTGTTCTGTGACAGTCACTGGCACGGAGCCAGGGATTCTGTCCTGTTGTCCCAACTCTGCCACAAACAAATCCTTGTACAAAGGTCTTTCCCTTACTTGGCCTTAGTTTTCTTATCAGATACCCTGTAATGCCCCTTCCAGCTACAGAATTAGAAGATTCTATTTCCAACAACTTTCTGCATTTCTTTTGCATTTCATCTGGCCACACTTCTTGCCGTTCCAAAGGTACTTCAGTTTAGCCTAAGTAAATCTTTTTTTAAAATAAAGTAGTTCATGCAAAGAAGATGCCATGGATTCCATGCATTGGAATATTGTGCTACCGTTGACAATGTGGTTCCAATCCGTCCCTTCCAGGAATTTATGAAATGCCAGCGAGAGTGGGCTACAGAAATCAGAAGTGAGGAATGCTCCAATGAATCAGGAGAGTTGACTCTCCTCACTCAGTGTACATTGTTATTCACCTCTTATGAGTGGGCAAATGACTATTTACAAAGCTATTACAGGTCTCATTAATTGTCATTATTATTCATGGATATCACCGCAATTACCAAAGTGCCTCTGTGCACTTTGCCTGGGAGTTCTTTTTTAATTAGTCCTATTGAGTGTTACTATCTGACCTCCTTGCATAATGGATAAGGCGAAGGAAGAACACTGCAAGGTGGTTAAAGACAGGAGCTTTGTTGCAAGGAGGGCAAAGGATCAGTGAGTGACACCTCATCGCCAAGTGCCAACTGCAGCTTTACCTGTACAGAAACCAAGAGAGATGACACTGCTACCCATGTAGAATAATGACATTTTGATGGACTTCCCCTCCTTCAGGGAAGGAGAGGAGAGACTCTGTCTTCCAGAGCCTGGAAAGCAGGAATTAAATTGCCAGCAGGGCTCTTATCAGCCTGTTATTTAAACGTTTAACCCAATGCCCTGGTGAGGCGTGATTAATAAGAAATCTGCTCACGGTATCAATTTATGCTGATGAGAGTCATTGTCGAGTGGCACAAGCACATTGCAGACTTCTAATTTATTATTTAGGCCGATTCAGCCTTGGGATTCACTTGAATAGAAGGATTAGGACATTTGTCTATATCTAGCAATTTCTGATCCATAATGTAATAATTTTGTTTGTTCTGAAAATATAATGCAATTTTTTTGCGTCAGCCCTTGTGCTAAAAATATCGGAATAGGAATACAGTATATGAAAAAAGAATTCATATTTGCTGTATTATACAATGCTTGCTATGAATACTTACATCAGTCAATCAAAACTATTGTTGAGCACTTAGCAAGGTGTGGTAGTTGCTAAGGTAAAAGGTAGAATAATCATATCAACAACAAAAGAGTAATTAGCTATTACAATGAGTATTGTAACAGGCTAGAAATAATAGTTTAAAGAAGGAAGAAATGTATGAGAGTAATGCTACAGGAGAATATTCATGGAGGGAATAAAGATTGAACCGGACATAATAATATATTTTGGCAGGTGTATATACAAGAGAATGGTAATCCAAAGGGAAAAACCAAATAAAAACATAAAGGGAGGAAGACCTTTATTATATTTTTGGGGTCAATGAGAATCTTCTCCTAAAGGGTTCATTCTGAGAAGCAGTGAAGAAATTGGAATAGAAAATATAGAAAAATTACATAGAGTTTTAAAAAGCAAGAGGAGGCATACAAACTTTAATCTTGTGCTGTCAAAAGGCATTGTGATGATGATAACTTATAAGTGCGGCTCTTGAAATTCTTTCAAGTTCAAATTCTCACAGCAATTATTTCCAGAGGGAAGGCCAAACACTGTCATGATCCCTGTTTAGCAAATTAAGAAACAGCCTTATTACAATATTACAACTAGGAAACCATTAAATGGTATTTATTTCTTACTAAGGTGGTCTGACTTCTGAGGCGAGTATATGACTACTTTGTAAGCCTCATAGAGCAGCAATAGAATAAATGTGTCAATCAAGGAAAATGAGTCTTACTGACAAATAGGATGGATCAGAGAGATAAGAATCAATAATCAAAGGCAGCCAGAACCATTCCTCATCTTCAATGTCCACCTGGACTCAGGTGATGGGACAGGTAGGAAATAATCTAAGGCAAAGCGTGGTGAGTCCAAGAAGACTAGTTCACAAGGAGGATAATAATGAAACTGACAAATCCTAGAACTTTGGTTAAGCAGATAGACGTTAGTGGGTATTGAGTTCATACCATCAGAATAAAGCATGGATAACTTAAGATTCTTTATAATTTACCTAGTGTCCAACTTCATTTCCAATTGTTTTCCATACTTCCTATATATTCTCATTGCTTCAGTCATACGATAACTAAGAATTTAAATAAATGAACATTTCAGTTTCTCAGGAAAAAAAGAACAAAAAGAACCAAAACCAAAAAGATACTTCATGCTCCTTTGTGCCTAGACTTGCTGATTTACTTGTATTTCTCCCTTCTACAAGGCTATAAAACCTGTGCATCTAGCATTTCCTTGCCACGTAACAACGAATCACTAAACGTTGTAAAAGAAGGGAAAGAAGTAAGGGTGATTGTAGATACAGGCAGTTTTTTCTTCTTCCCCCAAGTTAAGATTATTTGCCTATTAAGTCTTTGATTTTCTGTGATAGGAGGGAAGACAAGAGAGTTTTGAGAAAAAGTAGAGTATGTTTGACAAAGGGATCGTGAAAAACAGGAAGGAATCTGACCAGAGGAACGTGGCAGGTTTGATAGGTGGTGTCAAAGACTAATTGAAATTTCAAGTATAAATTTGGAGAGGTTAATAAGATCACTTAAGTTTTACTTATTGGAATACAGCTAAATACTGGATTAGAGCCATAAAAGTTCATTCCATATTTAAAAGAAGACGTGTTTAGAGAGGAAAACTGTATCTCAAGAAGATACTTACTTGTATGAAAATTTTTAAGCCTTTCAGAGCTATATAAGTTGACTTATAAACATATGCCTGAGGATAAATGGAAAGAGAAATGGATGTTATATTATCATGCAAATATCCTAGACGATCTCATCTACTCTTGGCACAAAAGTAAGAAACCATCGGCAACTTCCAAATATCTGGAAAATCCTAGGAGTTTATTTAGATAATAAAACATGGTCCCTAACAAATTTTTGATACGTCTTGCTGAAAAATTCATCTTGGAGAAAAAGAAAACCACAACTCCAGGCCAATAAGGATTCATTTGCACTGAAATGAAATTCACAAGAAGCAGGGAGAATGGAGCCACAGAGAATTTGAAAATAGAAAAACGATTTTATTTTTGAAGAGTTAAACTATCAACACATACATGCTTATAGCAAAGATAGGTAAATTTGCCTTAGGGAGTGTGGGACTGTAAAGAAGTATTTTTATGTTTCTGCACAGCTAGGGATTTCTGAGCAAATCCTACTGAACCTTGGGACTTGGATTCAAAACTAGCCTTTGCAGGTAATTTATGACTGATTGCCTCGTGAAAGAATTCCAGAGAGATTTAGCTTTTAACAGGGAAATAAATGGCTTATAAACAAGACTCTAACCTGATTCAATGACCTAAGATAGCTAATAAAAAATTCTAGTGTATATGGTTAGAAATGGAAGCATAGAATCAGGAGAATCATACTTTTAAATGTTAGGAGTGTCTTTGATATCATGCAGGGCCAAAGATCCTAATCAACCATAGCAGGGTTTCTCAAAATTGAGTAGGTTATGGAGCTTATTGTAATGGAAGAGACCCCTGAGAATTTTGTCTTCTAGTCTCCTCAGAGTTGGAGTCTATTTATATCAATTTAGAACATTGACTTCAGAATTAAAAATGCTTTGCAACTGTGATTGATCTCTTAAAATCCAATTTAGTCTTTATAGTTCCTTTTTTATCATTGATAAATGAAAACTCAGAAGTAAAGTATGATTATAGAACTAATAAATCCCTCAAACATATCCAAAGACTTTAGGGGCACCTAAATGCTAGCATGAAAAACACTCCATATTTAGATATTTCCATCTTGGTAAGGTTGAGGCATCGGGCTTTCAAGGAATGATGACCCTCATGATTAAAATCGCCCAACTTATTTTTATTTGCCTAATTTCATGATTTTTAGGTTGCCATGTGACTTTTTATGTACGTTTGTAGAAAAAGAATAAGCTCATCATTTAATGCAAGTATCTACATGTCCTAGGCAATATCCTACATTGACATAGGTCTATGAGTGTGAATTTAGAAATTGTCATTCTGGTTTTTACACTTTATTTTGCTATGCCCTTAGCTAGTTTTACAGCGAGGCTAGTGACTCTGCATACATTAACAATTATATTTCCAAGGCAGAAAATCCAAGAATAAAATCCTGAAATGTGATCATCAATCCCTTCCTTTGAAGGATGCCTGGCCTTTCTCCGGTAGCACTATTCTTTCTCTTTGCAAAAATGAAACAAGGAGAAAGAAACTATGTTATATTAGTCTATCATGACTGAGAAGATGAAGACGTGTATCCTTGAAGGCAGAAATCCAAAGATTTAGGAAAGAGATGGTATTGATTTCATGATAATGACATTCTGTCATAGATAGTGACGTGGGGATTCTCAGAAAGACAATTTTTATGTTTTCCATCATAAATGATCTTATCGAGAAAGTCAGAAGAAAATACCTAAGGAACGTCAGATAAAGTATATACAGTGTGCTTTGATGAGCTTACACTTTAAAATTCATATACAGATGGTGGGGAACATGCACTTAAAGATCAACAAGAAGGTGACACATGTCAATAAGACCAATGTCATTGCAGCTAAAGCCCCTAATGAGTTTAGGCTTTAAACAAATTTCTCTGAACAACAATGTCCACTCTTTTGGTTAAATTCAAATCAAGAACGATGATGAAATGCAAAGGCTGGTTTTCAGCAGCCTACGATACATTGTTGATGAACAATATGGGGAACATTTTCCCTGTCATCGTGTTTCTGTCTTCCCTGTCAAGGTAAATGATATTCAGCGTGCTAAGAAGGAAATAAAGCCTAATATGAAAGAAGAGATCGTAAGAGAATACCTGGGCTGCTGTAAATGAATTAAATTCTCATGGTGAGAGGATAATTATATCTCAGGATATATGAAAAACGTGTAAATGAGATCAGTGAACCACTGTTAGAAACCTTTGAAGAGTTGGAAGAATATGAATGATGCCAAAGGCCCATGGAGAAATAAATGCCACTGCTAATTTGAAAAGAGGAAAGAAATGGAATCCTTGATCTATTTATTACTTATACATTTATTTATTTTTGTTCTACTGATCTCATAGAGGCTTTGAGGGGATTTAGACAATAGCACTGTAGAAATAATAATAGGAATAATTGAAATATAACAGGCAAATTAAATTGGCTGGACAAGGGAGAGCTCTGAGTGGTGGCATTTGAAATACACCTAAGGAGATGTCCTATGTCTTCTCCAAGGTGGCCTCTTCCATGGACCACAGCTAACTAATGAATCCAAAGTCGGACAGCTGATCAACTATGGACCATTCAGATTTTTGTTTCTGGTAAACGGAAGATGACCATGAAGTACCGTGGAAGCTGGTATTTATGGGAGCTCAGTGACAGGTACGGCTCTAGGTACCAGGTCAGCCAACTGCTGCTGCTGGGAAGCTCACAGCAGGCTTGGATCCTTTTCTTCCTGAGATCTGACTATTGCACTCATTTTCTGGTACTTTCTTCTGTGTATTAGTGCAGATGAGCGAACCCTTAAAATAAGAATCCGCTGAATTTCAGTGGCTCACCACAGCACATATTTACATGCTGGTCACAAAACAGCCTGTTGTGGGTGGATGGCTCTCCTGGAAGCTGTTTTCCATGCAAAAATTTGCAGACTCAGCCTTCTTACATCTTATGACTCTCCTCTCCTCTAAGTTTCCAGAGTATTCTCGACAGAGTAAGTGAATCGGTAAAGAAAAGATTTTTATGTTAAGATTGGGAAGTGTCAGAAACACTGTGCTCACCATGCACTGGCAGGAACTCTGTCCTGTGGCCAGGCACAACTGCATGACATCTATCTGTGTGCCCCAGAGAGAAAGGAACAATTTGGTGACTAGCTGGCCAGTGCTTGCCATGGTCAACCCTTCTGGTCACCAGATGGCTCTTTTATTCTCAGTCTCATGCTCACCATTCGAAAATCCTGCAGATCACTGAATCCGGCTCACATTCCCAGAAAAGGCCAAAAGCTTGGTGCCAAGCTTCTATCACACCCGAAATCCTTTGTTTAAGCTCATAAGAATAGATTTGTGATCCTTGCAAGCAAAAATTTTACCTAATAAACAACTGAAAACAGACTTTTATGATGGTATTTCTTTTCATTTCTTTTAATACTGGCTGGATCTCAGAATTACTTAGAGAGGCGTGTGTGTGTGTGTGTGTGTGTGTGTGTGTGTATATACATATATATATATATATATATATATATATATATATATATATATATATATATATATATATGGGCTCTACCTTCAAAAATTCTTATTTAATTCATTGGGACTGGGGCCCTGACACTAATATTTTTAAAACACTCCACAGGTGAGTGTAATGTGCATTCAGGCGTGAGAACCCCCTCTCTAAGGTGAGAGGAGAGCGATAGCACGTACAAGCAACCACTCTTAGCAAGACAAACAACCCAGAGACTAAGAAGAAAATGGCCATATGGGAGCAATCTACTAATTATCCAACCCTGTTGATAATCAGTTGACTAAGGAGCTTTCTCTATATCCAATGTGCCAGGGTTCCATATCACAGTAAAGATTTTGAAAATGTTTTCTGGAATAACTTTATTCTCGCTTGAATTAAAGACATCACAGAGTCTGGAGACAACAAACAGCAGCTTGAGCTAGAAAGAAAAAGAAATCCAACTCAAAAATGCTGTTCAGTGTTTTTCTAAAGAATGACATCTGTGTCTTATAGGCTAGGTCACCTCCAGATGACATTGTGGTTTCCCCTTTTTAAAAAATTCTTCTTTTTGACTCCTTTGTTATGAACAGCTTTAGATGCAGGGAAATTTTAAATGAAAATTTGCCAAATAGGGTGTTGGGTATTTATATGACAATTCACCAAATAGGTTGTTGGATATTTACAGACATTGGCTTTCACGTCCCTTCCCCCGACGTGAGTCTTCATCTTGCTACACTGGTTCTCTCCTTTGCCCTCCCCACATCCAGTCGGGGGCAGGTGAAATTGAAATCCTACCTGCAGTGAAAGTGGGAGGGGCTTTTGGCAGCTTTCTGGGCTAGGGGTTCAACACTCTAAGTTAGGGAGCTCAGGCTAACGAGCCATCTCCCTTCAAGTTTAGTCCTAAACGTTATTATAGGATATAAATAGAATTGATAGGCAAAGCTTTTCAATCACCTTAGGATTCAAGCAGACTTTCACAGGTTGTTGAATCAAGACTGTCAAAAATGCAAATGATGGGAACAAACAAGCAGGAAAAACCCGTCCTCTTAAACGATGACTCCGACTTGGAAGAGTTTGACGAGGGTAAAATTTCACTGACGCCTGGAACTCAAAAAGGGTAAGTTTTATGAAATAAGACTAGAATAATTTTATTTAGAATGGACTTCCCAATTTATAATGTTGGGCATATAAGTGAACATAGGATAAATAAACACATAGAAATTCTATGTATAGATATGCAAAGGTATTGAATGCAACACAATAAAATATTTTATCAAAGCATTGGATTATGTGACAATGGTTAGTTTTATTACCACATCCAGGTGTGGGCGGTTTCAGTGATTTTGAAGACATGCTGTAAACGTACAGAAATTTATCAGATTCCCTATCTCTAGACAGAAAGGCATCAGTGTAACAAAGACACGTCTGTTATTGATCTGTCAACTCAGACTCGATCTATGGCTATTCTATATCCGTACATTTAGAGCCAAGCGTAACAGAAAAAGTAAAAAGCCATGTGGTTGTTCAATATTAGCTGTAAATAAGGTCATTTTGGAACGTTCGTCTCCAGGTGTTTTCTATTTATTTTTCTAAATCGCAAGCATATGGCTAGATTAAAATTGAACCACTTTTGATACATCTATAGATTTGACATTTCTAAGAAATGGATTTAGAGCTTGTTTCAGACTAATTGGCCAAATATGATAAGACAATTTTCAAACTACTTTGTGTATTTTCATTTTATAATAATTTTCGTCTTAATTTTCTGCCTGTCATTCTCTTTCAAACATCACGTAGTCTTGAAAAGCAAACTGATTGGGATCTTTTGGGGAAACAGCTCTAAGTGGCAAAAAAAAAAAATGAGAGACAGCTCCAGTCTTCAACTTGACTCCAAAAAGACCAATCCTACATAGGGAAATACATTTAGATTAAAAAATTGCAGACAATGAAAACGAGACACTGGCTAGTAGCATATGACACCTTCCTAAATTCTTTGTTTTGCTTTTATTAATTTTGTATAATGCAACTGCTTTGCGTGTGTGTGTTTATGGAAAATAGTTATATGTGCTTTTGGGAAATTGCCTTCCTCCACCATATGATGATGTTATTAACTTTCAATGTCTATATTATCTCCATTATCAACAGGGATTGGAGGTAAATACAATTCTAATCCTAAGAATTTCTCAAGATGTGCTTGGATAATTAATTCTGGATGAATACTGTTGATTAAAAAAACTATATTTTATTTGGAAATGATAAGATGTTTTATGTACCCCAAGTAAAGATTGGTTTTTAATGCAATTTCCAGTGCTTTGTTGTTATGACATAAAAACATTAAAACAACAGGAATGTTTAATGTTAGGACAGCCAGTGATTTATAAACGTGATAATTAATCTAGGTTGCAGATGGTGGAAAAAGATAACCTACATGATGTGAAAAGTTAATACAGGGTTTTTGTTCTTGTCCAAGGAAATATATGGAAAGGTTAAAAGGAGTACTTTCATGTTTTGTGTCCCAACCGAGGAAGTGTGTTTTTCACATGATATAAAGTGATACTTTCTTATAAAACAGATTAAAATTGAACCCACTAAATTCAATGTCTGTAACTCACACAGAACTCTACCAACTGAAAGTGTGATTTAATAATCCTTGTCCTGGTGACATACCCAAATCCCTTCCTACTGGGCACAGAAAATTGAGAAAGAATTTACAGGTGAAAGTTTTTTTTTAAAGATCTGTGAAGTGCTATGATGTATATTTATCTAATGATTACATTAAAGAGAAGAAAAATACAAAGAACAGAGAATAATTAATATATTCTATCTCCTGAAAAGCAATAGTCTCTTTTAAAAGTATAGAATTTTTTTTAAAAGGAATTGCTCATATTAGTGGCAATTTAAGCCCTTTTTGCTTAAAATTAATATATTCATTCCTTAAACAAACATGTTCACTGAAAACTGAATCAGGACAATAAGTCACTTATGTGAAAATAATGTAAATACATAGATTCTAAATTAAAAGTTTTGCTTCTACCAATAGACCAGTTCATTCAGCAGAGCTTGGTAATTTAGTACATATTACCAAAAACATAAAGAAAATCTGGGCTAGGGCTTTGTCTGGTTTTCTCCAGTTTCAGTTTATCTGGTTTTGTGGTTTGGTTTGGTTTGGTTTGGTCTGATACTGTTTCTGCTCATGCCTTGACTCTCTAAATGCCCTGTCGACTAGAAAAGTTGTTATTTGACACACTCAGAGTTAAATCTTCTCAGATTGCAGAATAGATAAGCACAAACTAGGTTCCTGTTGAACTTGAAAACCCCTTTTCTTCAGTGAGCTTTTTTCCTATTTCACCTTCACCCAAGGAAGACTGAAGATAATAATTCCCTCAACAGATGCAAATAAAATGCCCTCCAAGTGCTGAAAAAGGAAAAGGAAGAAAAAGAGAGGGGAACGGGGGAGAGAGAGACAGAGAGAGAACAGAAGGAGGGAGGAAGGGAAGGAGAAAGGCCGCCATGATCAATATTCCTCTTCAGACTGTCCCCCACCTTTCTATGCATTAGGATCAGAGATTTTTCCAAACATGGATTCTACATTTAGAAGCTATATTGAACGGAATTCAAGTAGGAAAGAGTTAGACTAAAATCTGTTTAGAAAATTCTACATTTTTCCTTTAATGTTGCATTTAGGTAAAGTTCACGTACAATGTTCCTAAAATCAACAGCCATCATTTATTGAGCACGATGTACAAAAAGGAGGCTTAGGAGGTGCTGTTCATTCTAAGTATTGAAATGAGGAAATTAACCTCCAGTCTTTCTGACTCTTCACTGTGTGAAGATATTGAAAACTTTGTACCTTTTACTGATCGCAATGGGGAGCTTATAACCTTAAGTGCTTATACTCATGTTGATAATGTCTAGGGCGGACATTCGACATTCGCTTGCCCTCCCAGTTGTGACCCCTCAGTAGGTCACTCTAACTGCCCTTCATTAGCTCTCCGAAAGCCTCCTTAATGGCGGTCATCATACTGGTATAGATTTGTTCGCTGCCCATGATCCACTCTGGAGTGTCAGCTGCCCAAGGTCCCTGTGCACTGTATTCACTGCTATAACCTCCGCAGACCACTATGGTGCCGGGCATTTAGTTGGATTTCTGTAACTTACCGCGATACCAATGTACTCAGGGAAATGACAAAATTGTGTGCAGATGGTAACCCTCCAACAGAAGTGGCTTAAAATGCACATACGGTGCCTCCTGGTTGGGTATTTGCCTCTCACGTTGGTGAATTCAACTTGGTGGCAATTTTGTGGTTATCTCATATGCAAATGCTTGACCCAAATTCCATTGCTAAGCAAGGCCCTTTCTAGCCACAGTCAGAAGGGGCAGGACTGGGTTTCCTCTCAACTTCTATGTAGATGAAAGCGTAACTTCTCCCGGAGAAATGGATTTCACTCAATTTCACTTGCAAGAATAAAACCGAACACATTATTTGAAATAGAAGGGGATGAAAAATGGTTCCTTTCATCTCTTCTGCCTGGTAGTATATAAAATTTATTTTCTCCAGGATGCAAAAAAAAAAAAAAAGACAATCATATCACTTATGTGTGCCAAATACACCCTCCATTCACATTCGTTATCTCCCTTGGCCAACTATTCCAGGTCATTTAATTATTCTGGCACAATAACCTGCCATCTGAGAAATAAAATCGTCACAGCAGAGCAAACTGTTGAATCTTACAGTGTGCTTGGTCAGAGCAAAAACACGGCAAGTTTATAATTAAAGCGAATTAAACAATTTTGCTAGAATGAATGAAGGCAAGTGATATCCACAGATATATATATTTAGACAAACACAAGAAGCAAATTGAGCATGTCATTATTTCAAATTGCAAATTAGAAAAATAATAGATTGCTCATAAAGCCATCCAGGAACACAGAAAAATTGGTCTCGCTAGAAATTTTAACCGTGAAAAGCGATGCCGTTAAACATAATTGGACGCTCACTCCGAACAGCAAGATGATATTCAGGATAGTCAAGAGTAGATTCAGCATCAGAAAGAAAAAAATGGAAGAAAGCATCATCAACCATCATATTTTTTAAAATGTGGTCAGGCAGTGCTCACTATGACTTTCAACCAAAATGACTTTAACAGTTTCATTTGGCCCATAAATGAAATCTTTTTGTTCCCCAAATCTCGGTGGTGCCTCAGGACTTCAGAAGTCACTGGTGCTCTTTAGAACAAAGGCTTTTAAACTCAGGCTTGAAAAACTCACAATAGTATATGGAAATACCTCCATTTTTCATTCATTCATCATCTCAACTCTGAGACATTCCTCCTATGAGCCACGATGAGCTATAGGGAATATACAAGTGTATGATCCTGGCCCAAGATACGATTGCTTGAAGTCACATGTTTTGAGAGGTTCACAGAGAGTGCAAGGTAACCTCAGAAAGAAAGCCACTAACTCCATGAAATTATTAGGGAACCTGGATTGACCCAACTCTTGTCAAATAGATAGAAATTTGCTATGTAGAAAAGGGGTAAAGGCAATTCATGTCGAAAGGATCAAGTGATGGGGGAAAAATAGTGGAAAAACTCTAACCTGTTTTTGTTAAATCATCCAACAAGGAATATTACACGGCATGAGTGCATATTTCAAGACAAATACTGCATATTTAAATGCAAACATGGCAGCTTTGTTGCTTTCAGATTATATGCTCTTAGCTAAAGGAGGGGAAATTCTCTCACGTTTTCCCTGAGAAACCCAAACTATACATACATTCTCTCTGTAACTATTAAAGAAGTTGTCACATGCTACCTAAATCCTCGACTGTCCACATGATGTGAAAAAAATTGAAGATAAAATAAATCCATTGTCTGAAATTTTTGCAAGAAGTTACATGCTGTTTTTCAAAGCCAACATAAACTCGGAGAGTCAAGTATATTTGCTAAGAACTAAGACTCTGGAGCCAGACTGCCCCGATTTGAATCCAGGCTCTGACATTTATGAGCTTTTGGGAAGTTGAGCAGATTTCTTTAATCCCCCGAGCCTCAGTGTACTCATCTGCAGGATGGGAATAATAATGCTGCCACGTTTAAAGGTTGCTCTGAAGAGTTAATGTGATGATGCTTATTAGTAATTGGCATAGTTCCTGGCATCGAGTAAGCATCTGGTGGTTTAGTTATAATTGCAATTTATGTAATTGAAGCATAATCAAGAGTCACACACATACACACATAGACACACACTCTCAGAAGAAGAGGAAAAAAAATCTTATTTGATCTTGAAAAAAATAACCAGAATTGGCTAAGATACAACGAGGTCTTAACCTTCTCAAACCAACCTTTTCCCTTCCTTAATATTATCAGATCTTATAAATTCTGATTGAAACTAACCAAAATGGCCTAGGATAGTGTGCGTCCCCAGTCTGGATACGGCAATGTCCCCAATCGTCACTGAGACTTAGTGCTCAGAGAATTAGTAAGGTGGACCCATACGGTGCAATAGACTGTCTCGGGGTCGTGTTTCTTCTTTTAATGTATTTTCTTCTTTTTCTTTCTCTCAAATCACAACTACTGCCACTCCTTTCTCTCTTTAATATTTGGCTTTCTTTTCTATTGTATTTATTCCTAGAATTTATTGCTCACGTGGGGACATCTGAATCCTTAGCTGCAGCTGTAGCTCTCAAACCCCATCAGCCACGTGACAAGGCTCTTTGATTCCTCCTTTTCAAAACTATCTCTTTCTTCCATTTCCTTGATTCCTCCTTTTCAAAACTATCTCTTTCTTCCATTTCCATTTATCCCACCGAACCCAACCCCCAGTCCCTCATGCATGGCCTGTTACAATAAAGCCTCCTGCATCCCAGCCTCTGATCCCACCAATCCACCGACCAGCTGACGGCCAGAATGCTCCCTTTTTCAATAACGTCTAATGATACCATTAGCTGTAGGATCCAGTTAAAATTGCTTAGTATAGCATTCATAATGGAAAATTCAATAAAGAAAAAAAAAATCCCACTAAGACGTTTTTCTAAATAGGCAATAGTGCAAAAATATAGGCAAGAAGGAAAGAAAGGAGGGAAGGATGGAGGAAGGGAGGAAGGGAGGGAGGGAGGAAAGCCTGGAACTCTTGGACTGCATAAATCACGGTCATGCTCAGAGCATCAGCCTTGAATTTCTGCTTCTGTGCAAGAGTAGTAAGGCTACATGTCATCGTTGACTTATGACCATTGCAAGATCTAATGTCAGACATGCTAACTTAATATACTGATTTCTCTTAAAAATTGTCATTATTTTCCAAATGTGTAAAAACAATATCATTACACTGTCTCATGTACATATTATTTCAAATCATAGCTCTATTTTAGATAAATCCAGTGTCTAAATCCAAGGTTGCAATTTTTTCTGTCGTATCTCAAATATTTTTTGTAGTTTCACTGATTGCTAAAGAAAAATAAAGCTCTCCTCTAAGAATATAATACACTTTATTTAAAACGACTTATTGTCTATATTTTGGCAAGAAATTTTTCTTACAAAGTACTAGAACTGGGAAGTTTTTATCCTGCGATCAACCCCAAAGGCTCTGTCATGCTGTCTTTGTGCTGCTGATAGTAATTTCCCAGATATTTTGAAGTTTCTCTGTCCCAGAAACTCACTGAGATTTGAACACGCTTAAACAAACAGGAGCTTCAGCAGAAATGACAGGTAAGCTAAGGACGAGTTTATTATATGTTTGTTTTTTTAATCACAATTTCAATTTTAAGCTAGCCAAGCCCTAGATAAAATCTAGGCTCCCAGATCTCAATTGATTCTGGTCATTTTTTAAAGGTTATACATAAGTTTTTCCAATTCTAGTTTCTTTTCTCCAAGAGGAAAACAAAATTTCTTCTCATGAGTTTCAACGGAGGCTCAGAAATCATAGCCACGCTTGTTCCCTCATTCAAATTCGATCTGAATCAATTTTATCCAAAATCTGTTGCAATCATATATGTATCGCATATGTAATATATAGCTTTTTTGAATGTATTCATGGCCATCCCCAAACATTCTGTAAATCATCAAAGCCATCCATTCCCAGAGACCAGGACAATGTATATAGATGCCTTTATTTTCTTTAAAATGGTACACATATTCTGGAAATAAAATAAAAACCGAAGCTTATCACCTGTATGTGAGTATTTTGGCAAAATTTCCTTAAGGATGAAAATATATTTTTCTTATCATAAACATTCCTCAGACCTGCATGCTTCATCCGCTGCAAATGAGTCCCACTTGCTTTCAATATTATTGAGATACATTTTTAGAAAAATTTCTTAAGATTTCTTAAAGCTGGGTTTGTGCTTTATTTTTTTTTTTTTTTTTTTTTTTTTTGAGACAGAGTCTCACTTTGTTGCCCAGGCTAGAGTGAGTGCCGTGGCATCAGCCTAGCTCACAGCAACCTCAGACTCCTGGGCTTAAGCGATCCTACTGCCTCAGCCTCCCGAGTAGCTGGGACTACAGGCATGAGCCACCATGCCCGGCTAATTTTTTTTTGTATATATATTTTTAGTTGGCCAGATAATTTCTTTCTATTTTTGGTAGAGACGGGGTCTCACTCTTGCTCAGGCTGGTCTCGAACTCCTGACCTCGAGCGATCCACCCGCCTCGGCCTCCCAGAGCTAGGATTACAGGCGTGAGCCACCGCGCCCGGCCTGGGTTTGTGCTTTAAAATGAAAATACTTAGTCACAAACTTGAGAGATTATTGTGACATCAAAAATAAGATAATAAATATACATATGATCAATTAGGAGAGACCTCTGCCATGTCAGTTTTAGACGACTTGGCAAAAGTGATAGCAGATTTGTCATTTGTTCATTGGTTAAAAAAAAAAAAAAAAAAAAAAAAAAGTTGTGATCAAACAAAACCCTAGCACGAAAGCCACTTTTTATTTACTCATATTTCTAATGTGATAATAAATATTTTTTAAAAAAAATTAAGCTTCAATAAGAAAGTTATATACTTTTTTAAAAAGGCTCAGAACAGAAAAAAATGGAGGTAAAAATGTATACTTATATAACAAGTAATCACGACTACAGAATTTTACCAAAGCATCAATTTTGTGATTTTTTCCCTCTTGGACTGAAATCGATTTCCATGTTGAAAATACAACGCTTGATAAGTTTAGAATCCAAAGAAACCAGAGCAGCTGGCTCTTAACTCGTCCCCTACGGTGATGACTAACTAGTCTCCCTGCCACCACCCTGAAGTCATGCCCTCCCTCACACCCAGGTGTCGTAAAACGTCCTTTGCTCAGAGTTCTTCAGGGGCCCCACCTGCCTTCTCAGTAAAAACTAAACTTCCTTGCAAAGCACAGTGTGATGTCACCCTGATGATGTCAATTTCTGCTTGTCATGGTTTGGAATGCCATTGGTTTGGAATGTCATGGTTTGGAATGCCATTGATTTGGAATGTCATGGTTTGGAATGTCATGGTTTGGAATGTCATGGTTTGGCCATTGGTTTGGAATGTCATGGTTTGGAATGCCATGGTTTGGAATGTCATGGTTTGGAATGTCATGGTTTGGAATGCCATTGGTTTGGAATGCCATTGGTTTGGAATGTCATGGTTTGGAATGCCATTGGTTTGGAATGCCATTGGTTTGGAATGCCATTGGTTTGGAATGTCATGGTTTGGAATGTCATGGTTTGGAATGCCATTGGTTTGGAATGCCATTGGTTTGGAATGTCATGGTTTGGAATGCCATTGGTTTGGAATGCCATGGTTTGGAATGCCATTGGTTTGGAATGCCATTGGTTTGGAATGCCATTGGTTTGGAATGTCATGGTTTGGAATGTCATGGTTTGGAATGCCATGGTTTGGAATGCCATTGGTTTGGAATGCCATTGGTTTGGAATGCCATTGGTTTGGAATGTCATGGTTTGGAATGTCATGGTTTGGAATGCCATTGGTTTGGAATGCCATTGGTTTGGAATGCCATTGGTTTGGAATGTCATGGTTTGGAATGTCATGGTTTGGAATGTCATGGTTTGGAATGCCATTGGTTTGGAATGTCATGGTTTGGAATGCCATTGGTTTGGAATGCCATTGGTTTGGAATGTCATGGTTTGGAATGCCATTGGTTTGGAATGCCATGGTTTGGAATGCCATTGGTTTGGAATGTCATGGTTTGGAATGTCATGGTTTGGAATGTCATGGTTTGGAATGCCATTGGTTTGGAATGTCATGGTTTGGAATCACCTGCACTGATGTCAATTTCTGCTTGTCATGGTTTGGAATGACCCCCGTACTAATAAAGCGAAAGCCCATTCAAAGGACCTGAGTTGTTTTAATAGATCACTTTTATGTCCAAAGCATCACAGTGGCCCTAATGAAGCTGTCAGAAACGACCGAAGCAGCTGGTGAGCCCTGATGACAGCCAGGTGTCACCTGAAATCCTTTACAAGGTTTCATCCTCGCGACTGTTCCTAATTTTTAAAATACTGCTATAACGTTACAGATGGAAGAACCCGAGGCTTTAGAGAGGTGAAAGGCCTTGCCCGAGGTCAAGCAGCTGATAAAGATTAAAAGGGTAGGATTTGAACCCGGAGAATCAGGATTCCTCGCTCTGCCGGAGCCTGTGTCCCAGCTCAGTCCCACGCCAGGGCTACCTGCACTGCCAGCACGTAGTGACAGCGACAACGGTGAGTGACCCGTCAACCTCTTTCACCTCCTTAACTCATGTAAGAAATAATGCTCAACAATATCACCTTTGGGGCTACAATGTAGCCTAGAGCTTGGGGGAAGGCAGGTAATTTGGAGGGCGTGTGAATTTGCAACAAATGTGCTTCCTTTCTGCTTTTGTGCACGTATATTTTGTTTTTCCTAATGTAAAAAAAAAAATAATTCCACATATGTATGAACCTCTTACAATCATTTTTCAAATTTTGCATGTTTTTCGAGTAAAATATTATCTCACACTGTAGCCTTTGTAAATTAGTCAGTGCTGAAGAAGAAACTGGTGGATCTTTTTGTTATTTAAACTGTTCTCTGTTGATATATGCTTTACCCACACTATACGAAATTTCATTTTCCAAAAGAACACACATTGCACTGTTTAAAATTTGTAATGAAGAGAAGCTTTTACAGGCCTTTAAAATTTATTTGAAAACAGTGTTTTTCCTCTCACTGCTAAAGACTTAAAATCCATTAACTGCAAAACACTACTATGCAAACAATATTTTGTTATTTGTTATTTGGGAAATTTGTTTGTTATTTGGGAAAGTTCGTGGGCACAGAGCACAAAGTAGGAAAAATAACTTCGCTTTGGATTTGAGCAAACTTGAGCCCTCAATTGC
Organism: Lemur catta; assembly: GCF_020740605.2. Taxonomy (NCBI): domain Eukaryota; kingdom Metazoa; phylum Chordata; class Mammalia; order Primates; family Lemuridae; genus Lemur; species Lemur catta. The sequence goes on along the minus strand of NC_059153.1, from coordinate 5,358,606 downwards.
CATGTAACTTGGAGAAGTTACTGTCCTCCTTTGAAATTCATTATCCTCACGCCCTGCTAAAGAAATCAGTGCTAATACCTTCCTTGCAGGATAGCTAAAAAATTGCTAACTTTGGAACTGCTGAGATGCTGTTAAGAGTTCCGGGAAGAAGCACAATTTGCAGCAGGTATTTTGTTCAGCTGTCACCGGTTAGTCCCCCAGTTACACAGCCGTTTTCTTATAATGGGAGCTGTTATATAAAAAAAAAAAATGATTACATTGTGGAGCTGAAATACTGGCCAGTTGAAAGGCGAATAAGCAGCAGGGCTCTTTTTATGTATGTTTGGGAGTTTAATCGTGTGCTGCAGGGTGGATATTTGGCCAGGGAAGGTTGCACCGTGGGTCTCTTAAATGCCACCATGATGGGGCTCAGAGAGGAGAGAGCTGACAAGCCCATGAAGCTTCTAAGCTGGGGCAGAGTCATTTCAGCAAATCTCCATCCTGTGGGCCTCTTCGATCACGTGACTCCTTCCCCTTCCCTGTGTCTGCTAATTGAGAACAGGTAATACCACTTAGGAAAAACGGTTCCTTCAATCGCCCTCCTCCCCTGAGCGCAGCTGAAGGTAATGCTGTGACAAGCTCCTGGTTCCTCAAGGGACCTAAAATTCCAGCAGCCTTCTGGATCTCGCCTCCCCCCCAAAGCCTTTGATTATATAAATGTTGAAAACGAATAAAATTTCATTGTTCTCAACCGTCTTGAAACCATCTGTTTTTTTTCTCTCTGATTTTTGGGATTTGCCAAATATGCAACATCCGGAAAACTCTTTTGCTCTCCCAGTCCAGCACGTGGATGATGACACTTCGCCCTTTAAGACGTCCCCCAGGGGGATGTTGGTGACAGTGACATGATCCTGGTGCACCAGGGAAACACTAGACAATACCCTGGAAAAGCCAGCGTAGCCGAGATGGGCAAGCCTAGTGGTAAAGATCATTCTGAGATTTTTATCAGGTTCGTTTGTGGTCTGCCTGTGACTAGGCAGAAATTCAAGACGGTCCCTGAGAATAGTCAGCTTTGTGGCATTTGTCAGCAAAGCTGGGTAACTGTGTTGATCCAGATGGCTCTCTAGGTGAAAGAGAGACGCCTGTAAATCACAGAATGGATGTCGTTTAAGACATAGGGGAACAAAACTGGCCCTGAGCAGCAACGGGTACTGTGATTCTTTTTTGTCTTTTCAATTCCCCCAGATTATTTGTGTCACTTCCTTCACAGTTCTCCACTAGTAATTCTATCCTCTAGGAAAACATCTATATCACTGAGAAGGGCAAGGAAAATCACGTTTGGTAGCACCAGGGTTCCTCTGAAAAGGACAGTGATAGCACCAGGGTTCCACTGAGAAGGACAGTGGTAGCACCAGGGTTCCTCTGAGAAGGACAGTGATAATCATTGCAAATTTGACTCTCTGAGACCTCATACGACCTTTCAGTCCAATTTATAAAATTACCAGACCTTACTTAGTAATGAAGAAAATGCATTTACAATCAGAATTTTCATCTTAAAAAATGTAGGATGTTTTCTTTTTAATGAGAAAGAAATAGGTTCTATGACTAGGGCAGTTTCCAGCAGTCTTATTTTTCCCTTCTGTTGTCTACTGTTGACTTATTTTTTATTAACCTCATCGCTACCCTGGGAATCTCATCTACTGTTCTGCTCTTCCTGCGATCAAGAACTTAAGTTGACATCAACAAGCAACGTATGCTGAAAGGTACTGGCAGATTAGATTCAAACGTCAACCGTTGTGAATTTGAGCAAAATGTTACTAGTTGAGAATAAAGAGATACCTCTGGTTGGATATTGTTATATGATTATTTCTACCCTGCTTAATTTATTTGGAGATTAGACTTTGGCTTACAGATGTGCTTTTCTGCTTTTGTGCACATATATTTTGTTTTTCCTAATGTAAAAAAAAATCCAAATGTGTATGAACCTCTTATAATAATCTTTCAAATTTTGCATTTTTTTCAAGTAAAATATCTCACTGTAGCCTTTGTATATTAGAATAGTCAGTGCTGAAGAAGAAACTGGTGGATCTTTTTATTATATAACCTGTTCTCTGTTGATATATGCTTTACCCACACTATACGAAATTTCATTTTCCAAAAGAATACACATTGCACTGTTTAAAATTTATAATGAAAAGCTTTTACAGGCCTTTACAATTTATTTTCAAACAGCGTTTTTCTTCTCAGTGCTAAAGACTTAAAATCCATTCATTGTAAAACACTACTACATAAACAATATTTTTGTTATTTGGGAAAGTTCGTGGGCACAGGGCACAAAGTAGTAAAAATAACTTTGCTTTGGATTTGAGCAAACTTGAGCTCTTATTTGCCATGTAACTTAGAGAAGTTACTGTCCCTCTTTGAAATTCATTAACCTCATGTTCTGATAAAGAAATTAGTGCTAAGACCTTCCTTGCAGGACAGTTAAAAAATGCAAAATACTTATTGGAAAGTGCTTCTCCTATTGTACGGTCTAATAAACCCAAAGACAAAGCAGAGGTTACTATTTTTAACAATATTGAAATCACTAGTTACTTGTTTTTTTATTTCAACAAATCTTTTTACTTTCTCTCTGCTACTCAACTACTAGCATTTTCTTTTTGTTTTCCTCTTGGTCAGAGCATTAATAAATCTTCTAACAGTCCCCTCTTGAAGCTTTTATACACAACACCTTCCTGACCATCAGCACAGACTAACTGAGAGCTTTAGAAATACTAGTCTCTCAGTTTCCTTCTTCTCCCTCCAAATCTTACCATACTCTTTAGCGACTTCGATGTGCAAAATAAATTAACTCTTTGTGGCTTTCATTCTTCTTTAAATAAACATCTGTTATGCTACACACCATGCCAGGCAATCAAGATATTATGGTGAGAAAAACAAGACACTTTTTCTGTCTTCACAGAGCTCACATCCTAACGGTGGAAACAGCCATTAATCAAATCCTACTAATATACAAAAAGGATATTAATAATAAACTATAACTATAATAAATATATACAAAAGCAGCAGTGTGTTTTGCAACTATATGGAGGAAGCATTTGGTGCAATCCGAGGGTCGGAAAAGGCTTTCCTGAACAAAAATTAAAATTGACATGAGATTTGAAGGAAGAGTAGGACCCACCTGGGTAACAGCAGTTGTGGGGTAAGAACCAAAGTGAGCAAAGTGGAAGAAACTTCAGGAGCATAGGCCCTGCGGGGGGCGGAGCGAGGCTTGTTCAAGCATCTGAGAAGGTGGCAGCGGCCGCTGGCTGCTTCGCAGTGACAGGGACATAGGTGGGAAAGGGGACCAGGGAGGTTGGGAGGGGGGAGACTAGACTGAAATAATGATGTTCGTCTCCATCCCAAGAGCAACGGAAGCCAATGAAATATGTTTAAGAAAAGGATGGGCTGGGTGTGGTGGCTCACGCCTGTAATCCCAGCACTCTGGGAGGCCGAGGCGGGAGGATCGCTCGAGGTCAGGAGTTCGAGACCAGCCTGAGCAACAGCGAGACCCCGTCTCTACTAAAAATAGAAATTATCTGGCCAACTAAAAATACATATAGAAAAAATTAGCCAGGCATGGTGGCACATGCCTGTAGTCCCAGCTACTTGGGAAGCTGAGGCAGGAGGATCGCTTGAGCCCAGGAGTTGGAGGTTGCTGTGAGCTAGGCTGACGCCATGGCACTCTAGCCCGGGTGACAGAGTGAGACTCTGTCTCAAAAAAAAAAAAAAAAAAAAAACGGGTGCCATCATATTTGCATTTGGAAAGAAAGATCTCTCTGGATGCTCTTCAGAGCAGTGTTGTTCAAATTTGAAAGTGCTTCCAAACCCCCTGAGGATCTTGTTAAAATGAAGGTTCTGATCCAGTAAGTCTGGAGGTACGGCCTGAGAGTCTGCATTTCTAGCAAATTCCGGGGGTATGAGGCAACTGCAGGTTCACAGACCACGCTTTGAGTGCCAGGGTTTAGGGAAAGAAAACACGGATAGAGTAAGATGCGAGGCCAAGACGCCAGTTGGGAAGCCAATCTTGTACCCACTTGCTCACTGTGTATACACTGCTTACTAAGGGCCGGCCCTAGCCCCTCTTCCAGACAGACGGTGGGAATAAACTGGTTACCCACACAGTGTCTCAGTTTAGGATCAGTTTACATGCCAGTAGCTACTTCCTCATATGGGCAATAGATGACTGTAGCTTTGACTACACTGGTGTCAGTGGAGAGAGAGCACAATGAACACACTGCAGTGATATTTACATGGCGAAATAGACAAGACAGATACTGGCTTTTGGAGAATGAGAGAGAGATTTGACAAGGGAGAGTTCTAGAATTCAGGCTGTCTTTGAGATTCCACAGAATCTATGGGACTTAGACTCAAACTCAAATCTAATGATATCGAGCTAAAAATGGAAGTCAAAGCGGGTAGAATAGAAGGACAGGGATATCATGAGTCAGATTTCCTGTGAGTTGAGTACATTGAAGTGGTGTCAGGTGGCAACTCTGCTCCTTCAGCCACCTGCCCTGTTTCCCAGCCCTTGGGCTCCTACTTTTCTGAGAAAAAAATACACTTAGGGCTGTATAATGATATAGCTGGGGCTGTATAATGTTTCCTGTTCCCGCACCCACATTTAGCTGTGTCTGACCTCATCATCACTTCTTTCTTCCGGTCTCTCTCTTTTTAAAAACTAATCTCAGTCGCATTCTTTAAAATGATAATCCATGTTCTTTGTGTTTATTTCCTCAACTTGCATTCTCTCTCTGCTCACCGCCATGTTATTTCTACTCCTACAACTCATTCAAGCAATCCATCCAATCTACAATTTTTAAGTCCTCGACTTGTTTTGACTTTGCTACAACTGACTCTATCATATGCTCCGTTCTTCCAGAAACTCTTACTCGTTGGCTTGTTTCTGCTACACACGTCATGTACGTTTGCATTTGAACTCTCCAGCCATTCCTTCCAATCACCTTGCCTGGCTCTTTGTCTTCTGGGAACCTATTTAATGTTGATATAACCTAAAAGGTTAGACATTCCTTCTCTTCTTTACACATTAACAACTTCTCATTACGTGCCCAAACCATACCTTCCCAATGGTTCATCATCTACTTATATGCTTGAAATTTAAATCACAAATTCACTATTTTCTGAGCTCTAGACTTACATAGCCAACTGGCCACAGGACATTGTCACTTGGTAATCACAGACACTTTAAGCCAACATGCATAAAACTGAACTCATCTATCTTCATATGTTGAAATGACTCTTGTGTCCTGTATTTCCGTTCTTGATAAATGTTCTTGCAGGAACCTGAGATCTCGCCAAGATTCATCCTTCTTCCAATCCCCAAACCAGAAAAGGACCAAAATTTATTAATTCTATTTCCCCTCCACTATTACCTCCAGCACTGCTTTCCTTCAGGAATCTATCAGCTCGTACTGAGATCACTGATCCAGCCTCAAAAAAATTTCTACATGTCTTTGCTCTTTCCTTTTTCCAATTCATCTTCAAACTTTTTCCAGTGTGATTTTTCACTTTTTGGCTTAAAGTTTTTCACTGATTCCCTCCCTCCATAACAAAATGGCAGAAAATACTAATATCCTATTAAGGCTCTCCATGGTCTAGTACCTGTATATCTTTATAACTTCTATCTCTCATGGCAATCTCTCTTACAGTCCAACAGTACTGAATTTCTGGCACTTTGGATTTGTTGGACTATTTCATAATAATCCCTTTTTTACTGAACATTATGAGTTCCTCCTATCTGAAAGCCCCTTTTCTAATTAATTTGGAGAAAAAAATATATTCATCTTTGTAAACTCAATTCGAACATCTCCTTTTCTTGAAAATCTTTCCTGATTTTCCTCTCTTTTGTGCTTGAATGCAGGACATCTCTCTCTCTTTTTTTTTTAATGGCAGGGAAATTTATTTCTGCATTTGTTGACATATCTATATTTACTAAACTGTAAATTACTTGAGGATAAGATTTTATCTTTGCTCTTCTGAGTTTCCCAACCCAACTCACTGCATAATAATACAGAATCAACACACAACCTCCTATGTATGACAACAATTCAATTCTCACCTCACATTTGCATAGTATCCCATGCCATTCTGAAACCCGTTGTCATAGTTAGACCCTAATTTTTCATGGGTTTGTTTCTCCTCTATTTCTTTTCCCTTATTCATTTAGGCAGTATTCCAAAATAATCTCCCTTCTTAACAACCTACAGTGGGAAACTCACTCTTTCTGGCTTCCCCATAGCAAACTGGGATGCTTAAGTTTTTGCTTAGTTCATTCCTTATTCACCATAAACCATAGATTGCCATTCTTGGAGTCACAGTGCTGCCCCCTACACCCACATTCACTTTATAGACAGTAGTTGTACAGTTGAGCCACGTAGGACAATATTACTATTCCTATTCTTGGGGCAAGAACTATACTCATTATCTTGAATGGTTTCTTTTGGGTAGACCTTAGTTTATCAATTTTCATCTTAAACTGACTATAATTTTCCATGTGTGGTCTAGGCACTATGTTATTTAAAAAAAAAAGGACTTCTGTTTACAAAAACTGTCATGTATTGACATTTACTGAGCATTGACAAAGTTCCAGCCACTGTTCAAAATGTTTCTTATTAAATAAGGATGGACAGAATGCGACAGTATCAAATCAGATAAGTGAGGGGGGGATTCTTTCATATTTAACAAAACTAAATTTCTCTATGAGGTTCTAGTCCTGTTGGCAGTGACTGCCACATGCAGTCATAGTCATTTATGCATCAAAACATACTCACGTGTAAGTGACTATCTGATGCAATTAACGTATTAATTTTTCAGTCGGTGCTTACAACTTCCTCTCTGATCTTTCTCAAATTCTCAGGACTCTTTCCCTCTTACTCCGCCTGATCCCATTTTTGAATTTCCCGTGCTCAGGTAGGCCAGCAGCTGGGAGCAGCAAGGACAGAATGGAAGCATCGCTCATGGTTGGGTGCACCTCGGCATCCTAGTGGGTAGTGAGGCATTTCTTGACTCTCATCTGCTCCTCCAGCTGGTGCAGGTACCTTGCAGTCTCTCTTGGCATGGATGGCTTCTGAGGTTGGCTTCACTGTGTGGCCATGAGAATGACCTTCATGTGCCCATCTGGGTCATCTTGCAGCTTATGGGCTTGGATTATCCTCCAGAGGCGTGGCTAAGGCCTCCCTTTCCATCTCCCTTGGGTGACCCACTCCACTCCTTGAGCTGGTGCCGTCCTTGTGCGTGCTGGGTTGACGTAGCAGTTTATATTCCCATCCCAGCCTGCTGAGACACTTTCAAAGAAAGAATCTAAAAATAAATCTGTTATTCCTCACAGCTCCATGTGATGTACAAGTTTGATCAGCATGCTTTAATAATTGAAACAGTTATTAATTAAAAACATTGGGTATTACTATAAAGGGAATGGCGCTCTGAGACTTGAGATATGTTTTATGTTCACAACTCATTACATTTTTAACCTGCACATCCAATTAATCAACCGCTCACAATGTTGCCCAATTATATCACCATTCATCTCCCATTCTTCTGCCTCATCCACAGGAAGGTTATCAAAAGTTACTGTCAATGTCTTGCAGGGAAATTATTTTCTACATGTCTACAAAACTCTTTGGTAATCTTAATAAGGAAGGAAGAGAAAAAGAAGGGAAGAAGGTAAAAAAGAAAGAAACAAGGGAAGGAAGGAGGGAACAAGGGAAGGAAGGAGGGAACAAGGGAGAGAGGAGGGGAAGGTAGAAGAATAAAAAGATAAGAACCAAAAGCAAAAGGAAAGGAAAATCTCATTACCAGTCCTCCCTAGACTAACTGTGGACAATGGAGCTCACTGAAATCCTCTCCAGGTGTTTACAAACCAAGGGTTTAGTAATTCATTGTACTGCAAGGTTTTTTCCATGATTTTTAAAAAATTCATAGAACCCTTCTGCCTACCCATAATCCTACCTGAAAAAAGAAAAGGACTGATGTTTTGATTGGAATCCCCGTGCAGGGGGTCAGCCTCTCCCTGTACTCCTTCCTCCTCCCTCCCTCCTCTCCCTCTTGCTCTGCTGTCCTTATGATTTCTGCTGAGGACCCCAGGGCATCTAGGACCATAAGACATGCATGAGCAAAGACTGTCAAAATCCTCCATGTAGATCTTTTTTCTGGAATTAATTCAAGCTCACCAATATGTAGTACAGATAATCTATTCCGCCCTCTATTTGTTGGAAACCAGTATGTTACTTCCGACCCCCAATTTTCTAACCCTCCTTCCATTTCCCACACATCCTCAAAATGTGTTAGCAGCAGACATGCGGGCGTCTCTTTCCCAAGTTCCCTTAAGACCTATGATATATTTTGTCTGGATCACTGAGAGCAACAGGTACACTCTATAAATTATCTCACCTCAGCCAGGCATTGGTGGCTCATTCTTGGAATCCCAGCACTTTGGGAGGCCAAGAAGGGAGGATTGCTTGAGAGCAGAAGTTCGAGATCAGCCTGGGCAACATAGTGAGACTCTCATCTCTACCAAAAAAAAAAAAAAAAATAGCCCTGCATGGTGGTACATGCCTGTAGTCTCAGCTACCTGGGAGTCTCAGTTTGAGCTAGGAGGATCATTTGAGTCCAGGAGTTTGAGGTTGCTGTGAGCTATGTTCGTGCCACTGTACTCCATGCTGGGTGGCAGACCAAGACCCTGTCTCAAAAGAAAAAAAAAAAAGATTTTCTTGCCTCTCTTGAAGACCAATTGCCTCTATAATAAAGTAGATAAAATCCAATAGCAGTGAAGGAATTCTGATTTCTCCGTTATCTGCTAACATTATGCCGTCTGTCTCAAAGCAACAGGCTTATACATACTGTGTCTTCTTGCTCTTAACATTCCTGAAAAACCCTTTTGATACCTCTGACATTTTTCTGAAGCCACATTTTATTCAAAGTTATAGATGTTCTCACATATTTTATACAAGTTGATAGAACTTTTAATATCAGTTCTTGGTCATGTCATCTAACCTCCATGTTTTGTGCATGACAAATTTCACTCTGAAATCAACAAAACCTATATGTTAGTGGAAGCTCTATATTGTAAACTTGAGCTCTTCAGAATGCTCTTTTTTCTAGAAAGATCTATGTGACTGTATTTCTTCCCCTCCCCCATCTTCTACCCCACAATGTGGGGATCCTTCATGATTGGGAATTTTTTGTTTTTGAGCTATCAATCTCTGCCGAGCCATTGTTTCTCTTACAGCCCCAAGACATGAGACTCCATATATATCTTTACTCTTACCAATTACAATCTACCTTCCTGAACTTTCTACTACTCTTGTAGCATCGTGTGCCTGGCATTCGCTTCTTTAGTCATAACCACCTGCAGTCAATATCTCCATATGTTCAATCACCATTATTTGATGATCACAATCAAGTCTAGAGTAGTCGTCCCGATTACAACTTGTTTTGTCGTCTGAGAAATAAAAATCTTATTCGAAACCATTTTTATTGGTTAAATTATGTCCCAACAAAAATTCATGTGTTGAAGTCCTATCGTCTAGGACCTCAGATGTGACCTTAATTGGGAAATAGGGTCATTGTAGTGTAATTAATCAAAAGGAAGTCATGTAGAAATAGAGTGGGCCCCTTATCCGTTATGGTTAGTGTCCTTATAGAAAGAGGAAGTTTTTTACACAAACACAGGAGACTGTTGTGTGAAGACGAACGTAGAAATTTGGGCCACAAGCCAAGGAATGCCAAAGATTGCCAGCAAACCACCAGAAGTTAGGGGACAAAATGAAACAGATGTTCCCACGCACCCCTGGAAAGGAACCAACCATGCATGACAACACCTTGATCTTAGACTTCTGGCTTCCAGAACTGTGAGATAATAAATTTCTGCTATTTAAGCCAACCTATGTGGCTTTGTTATGGTCGCCCCAGCAAACAAACACAACTAGTTATAAGCAGTTCAAATAGTCGATGGCCATACCTCCCTGCACGTGCCCAGTCTTGTCTGGATCTCGGAAGCTAAGCAGGGTCAGGCCTGGTTAGAACTTGGATAGGAGATGTTCAAATAGTACACTTCCAGAATAATTCATCTTCTGCATGAATCCACAGAATTGGAAAGTTTCATCATCATAGGAACTTGTATTTTGGGGATCAGATATTTTTTCATTTTTTTTTCCCTAAAGCTCATCATCCATTTCCTCCCTCTGGCTGGAAAGTCTTACCTTTAAGCAAAATTCACCTTCATTTTATTTATTACATGACCACCTTTGGATGATAATTATGTCCCCTGACATAATTATCTGAATTTGCTGAAGAGATTTCTTAATTTCTTCAGACCCCAGTTTCCTCGTGTATTTGTAAAGACTTTACCTTTGATCTTGGCCAAAGGGCAGAGAAGCAATGTGTGAAGATTAAAAAAAAAAAAAAAACTATTCAATAAAAGTATAAAATATAAAAAAAAAACTATTCAATAAGTTAGTAAAGATGATTGCGCAATCTAATCCCTGAAAGAAGCTTAGAACAGTTATTGCATGTAGTAAGTACCAAAGAAAATTTATTTTTCATAACCTACGTACGCTGGCTTTTTATCTTTCATTGAATGAAAGAATTTCTCCCTCTCTCCTCTCCACTTTTCAGTTAAAATCCTACTGATCATGTTGGCAAATGTCTGAGTCACTGTTCTCCACCCTTTGCAAATAACTCAGTCCAAATCAAGGACACATTCTCAGTGGCTAAATTATGTCTAGGAAAATAAGCCCTGTCTTTCCACACACAAGCTGTTGGTTTACTCCCTGTTTTCTTTCTTTTGCAAAGTTGTAATCTTCTATTACAAGGGAGATAAAATGAGCAATATCTTTAAGCCTTTCAGTTTTCTACCTGTAGGTTCATAGTTCCTTTGAGATTGTTTGCTGGAGTATTCTAGCTGTGGAATTTGTCCCAATATAAACTGAAAGGGAGATGAAAACGTCAATAATTTCATCAGACCCTCTGCCACATAAGCAATAATTAATATGGGAAGACAACACCCTACTCGCCCCGCAAAAGCCTGTCCACAAAAAGCTTCGCTGAACGCTTCAGTTCCCCGGGCACACACTGCCTCAGTTTGCCTTCTTAGGAGCCAGCAGATTTCTACAACAAATCTACTAATGACTGAAAATCCCCTTTCCTGAGCAGAGACTGCATTTCCTCTGACATATCTCAGTTCCGTTCAAGTGCAAAGGAATTTATTGTTTGCAGTAAATTGTTTGAGGTTCAAACTTCTCTCCTTTTTCCCATCTCCACCAGCTCCTCCAGTCACCAGCCTGGTTTTACTGATATTGATCAGCCTTTACCTTCTTCACAATCACTTTTTCCTCTTGTGTTTTTTTTTTTCCCCCCAGTTTATTTCTCCTGTGCTATCTGGGAATGTCTCAACCCCCTATAAAAAAGTTTTCCTCAAATGCTCATATGTTCTTCCCATTTCTTTTGTTGTCTTTTTTTTTGCTTTCAAATACAAAATTTCACAATCATTTCCCCACTGACGAGCACGAGTCCTCTAACTACTTTTCAAATCACAAAATGCACACACAGATGCCATCAATCCTATTCCAGATAGCTCTGATGAAACGTTTTTGCATAAATGTTGTGTTTCCCAACCTTTTTCTTTTTATCTGCTTCTCTCCCTTCTTTGGCAGCCCTTTAACCATATTTAAAATTTTTTTGAATGAGTCAGGTAACAATGAACTAAATCGAGAAAAAACTTCACTAAATTTGTCATTCGTCATTGTCGATTGAGGACAGCCCTGACCTGAAACTCCCATCTGGCACTTTCCTTTGGGCAAAGACTGTCAAATGGCTGACGAGTTAATAACCTTGCTCCTGGCTGGGGAGTTGTACAAATGGACAGTTGGATGAGACCGGCACACTCATTCATTATTCAGTGACCTAAAAAGTGATCCTTTGAATTCTAGCAGAGAAAGGTTAATGGTAGAATTCCCTAGAATCCTTTGAATTTTAATTAAAATTACAAAAAAAAAAAGATTTTGAATTTACATAGGAACTGGTTCTTTCTAGATGGACTATCAGATACGTCATCAAAGCTAAATCTCCTCTGTGCAATAAATGAAGAACTCTGACAATACTCTTCATTTTTATTTATGAATTTTATTCTACAAACACTTCCGGCAATGCATTCCAAAGCATCTTCATACTTCTTTAACTGAACAGCGCCACTCGATATTTGCAAATGAACTATAATAATGCACCACATTCCAAAAGCCAAACTCTCTGCATGATTTTTTTTTTTTTTTTGAGACAGAGTCTCACTCTGTTGCCCTGGGTAGAGTGAGTGCCGTGGCGTCAGCCTCGCTCACAGCAACCTCAAACTCCTGGGCTCAAGCGATCCTCCTGCCTCAGCCTCCCGAGTAGCTGGGACTACGGGTGTGCGCCACCATGCCCGGCTAATTTTTTCTATACATATTTAGCTGTCCAGATAATTTCTTTCTATTTTTAGTAGAGACTGGGTCTCACTTTTGCTCAGGCAGGTCTCGAACTCCTGACCTCGAGCGATCCTCCCGCCTCGGCCTCCCAGAGTGCTAGGATTACAGGCGTGAGCCACCGCGTGCGGCCAATTTTTTTTAATTCAAACTTTTTTATTTTTTTTTCAAAATATTAAGGGGGCTATAAGTGTTTTTGTTGCATGGATGAATTACATAACACTGAAGTCGGGGCATTTAGTACGCCCATCACCAGAATAGCATGCATTGTACCAGATGGGTAAGTTTTTAATCCCTCACCCCCTTCCCACTGCCCTCCTTTTTAGTGTGCAATGTCCTTTACACCACTTATGAATGTGTGTGCACATCATTTAGCTCCCACTTATTAGTGAGAACATGAGGTGCTTGTTTTTCCATTTCTCAGATATTTCAGTTAGGATAATGTTCTTTAGTTTCAACCAAGTTGCTGTAAAGGATACGACTTCATTCCTTTTCATGGCTGAGTAGTACTCCACACTGCTACTGTGTGTGTCTGTGTGTGTACCTCACATATATGATACATACAATATGATATATCACGTATGTATCATATATCACATTTTCTTTATCCATTCATCAGTTGATGGGCACTTAATGTTGATGCCACATCTTTGCAATTGTGAATTGTGCTACAAAAAAGATTTGGGTGTAGGTGGGTTTTTTTTGATATAATGACTTTTTTCCCTTTGGGTAGCTATCAGTAGTGATATTTCTGGATTGAGTGATAGCTCTACTTTTAGTTCTTTGAGGAATCAACATACTGTTTTCCATAGAAGTTGCACTAATTTGGAGTCCCACCCACAAAGTATAAGCATTTAAGCATTTCTTTTTTTTTTTTTTTTTTTTTTTGGAGACAGAGTCTTGCTTTGTTGCCCAGGCTAGAGTGAGTGCTGTGGCATCAGCCTAGCTCACAGCAACCTCAAACTCCTGGGCTCAAGCGATCCTCCTGCCTCAGCCTCCTAAGTAGCTGGGACTACAGGCATGCGCCACCATGCCCGGCTAATTTTTTCTATATATATTTTAGTTGGCCAGATAATTTCTTTCTATTTTTAGTAGAGACAGGGTCTCGCTCTTGCGCGGGCTGGTCTCAAACTCCTGACCTTGAGTGATCCTCCCGCCTCGGCCTCCCAGAGTGCTAGGATTACAAGCATTTCTTTTTCATTACATCCACACCAACATCAATTGTTTTTTGATTTTTTAAATAATGGCCATTATGATAGGGATAAAGTGGTTACGGTTACATTGAATCTGTAAATCACTGTGGGCAGTGTTTTTCATTTGCATTTCCCTGATGGTTAGTGATGTTGAGCACGTTTTCATGTGTTTCTTGGCCATTTGTCTATGTTCTTTTGAAAAAACTTTGCTCATGTATTTTGCCCACTTTTTAATGGGGTTGTTTGTTTTCTTCTTACTTGTTTGAGTTCTTTGTAGATTCGGGATATTAGTCCTTTGGCAGATACAGAATTTGCAAATATTTTCTCCTATTCTGTAGATTGTCTATTTACTCTGCTGATTACTTCCCCTACTGTGCAGAAGCTTTTTAATTTACTTAAGTCCCATTTATTTATTTTTGTTGTTGCGAGTATTTGCCTTTAGGGTCATAGTCATAAATTCTCTGCCTAGACTGATGTCCAGAGGTGTTTTTTCTATGTTGTATTCTAGAATTTTTATGGTTTCAGGTCTTATATTTAAGTATTTAACCCAATTTTAGTTAATTTTGGTCTCTGATAATTTTGGTCTTGTTTCATTCTTCTGCATGTGGCTATCCATATTTTCCCAGCACCATTGATTGAGTAGGGTGTAATTCCCCAGTCTATGGTTTTGTCTACTTTGTCGAAAATCAGCCATATTGTTTTATTTCTGGGTTCTCTATTCTGTTCCATTGGTCTATGTCTCTACCTTTACACCAGTATCATGCTGTTTGGTTACTACAGCCTTGTAGTACAACCTGAAGTCAGGTAACGTGGTGCTTCTCTATGTGTTCTTTTTCTTAAGATTGCTCTGGCTATTCAGGTTCTTTTTTGGTTCCATATGAAGTTTAGAATTATTTTATCATCTGTGAAAAATGATATAGGTGTTTTGATGGGAACTGCATCGAGTCTATAAATCACTATGGGCAGTATGGACATTTAAATAATATTGATTCTTCCAATCCATGAGCATTGGGATGTTTTTCCTTTTGTTTGTGTCATCTACGATTTCTTTCATCAGTGTTTCGTAGTTCTTCTTGCAGAGATCTTTCACCTCCTTACCTCCTACTTAAGCATATTCTTAGGGTTTTTTTTTTTTCTTTGTTGCTATTGTAAATGGTGTTGAGTTTTTATTTAATTCTCCATGTGACTGTTACTTAGTATATAGAAACGCTACTGATTTGTGTACATTGATTTTTGTTAACCTGAGAGTTTACTGAATTTTTTTTTTTATCAATTCTGGGAGTCTTTTTGATGGAGTTTCTAGGGTTTTCTAGTTACAAGATCATATCTTCTGCAAACAGGGATAGTTCGACTTCCTCTTTCCCCATTTGAATCTCCTGTCTTTCTTTCTCTTACCTGATTGTTCTGGCTAGGACTTCCAGTACTATTTTGAATAAAAGTGGTGACAGTGGGCATGCTTGTCTTGTTCCCATTCTTAGGGGAAATGCTTTCAAGTTTGCCCTATTCAGTATGATGTTGGCTATGGGTTTGTCATCCATGGCTTTCATTATTTTGAACTATGTTCTTTCTATGCCTAGTTTGTTGACAGTTTTTGTCATGAATGGGTGCTGGATTCTATCAAATACTTTTCTGTGTCTATTGAGATGATGGTATATGGTATTGATTTTTACTTCTATTTATGCGGTAAATCATGTTTATTTAATGGTGTATATTGAACTATATTTGCATTCCTGGGATAAACCCACTTGGGTCATGGTGAATTATCTTTTTGATGGGCTGTTGGATTCAGTTTGCTAATATCTTGCTGAGAATTTTTGCATCTATGTTTATGAGGGATATTAGTCTATAGTTTTCTTGTTTTGTTCTATCCTTTACTGGCTTTGATATCAAGGTGATACTGGCTGGTAGAGTGAGTTAGGGAAGATTCCTTCTCCATGTTCTGGAAAAGTTTCAGTAGTAGAATGAGTGCCAGTTCTTATTTGTAGGTCTGGTAGAATTTGGATGTGAATCTGTGTAGCCTAGGAATTTTTTTTGGTGGGAGATATTACTATTTCAATCTCACTACTCATTATTCATCTGTTCAGGATTTCTATTTCTTCCTGATTCAGGCTTGGGATGTTGTGTGTTTTAAAAAATTTATCCATTTCCTTGAGGTTTTCATAGTAGTCATAAATATTTTGTATTTCTGTGGTATCAGTTGTAGTATCTCCTTTTCATTTCTGATTGAGCATATCTGAATCCTTTCTCTTCTATTTCTGATTAATCTAGCTAATGGTCTATCAATTTTATCTTTTCAAAGAACCAACTTTTTTGTTTCATTAATCCTTTGTATTGTTTTGTGTTTTTGTTGTTGTTGTTCCCATTTCTTTTGATCTGGGCTTTTTTATTTCTTCTGCTAGCTTTGGGTTTGGTTTGTTCTTCATTTTCTAGTAATAATTCCTTGAGGTGTGACATTAGGATGTTAATTTGTGTTCATTCAGTCTTTTTGATGCAGGCATTGAAGGATATAAATTTCTGCCTTAGCACTGCTTTTTCTGTATCCCATGGATTTTGGAAGCTTGTATGCTCTTTGTCATTCTGTTTGAAAAAATCTTTTGATCTCCATCTTAATTTCATCATTGACCCAAGGATTATTTATCAGATTGACTTCCATGACTTTTTGTACAGATTTGAGAGTTCCTCCCTCAAAATTGATTTCTAGTTTTATTCCACTGTGGTCTGAATAGATACATGGTATTGTTTCTATTTTTGAGTTTTCTGAGACTTGTTTTGTGGCCTAATATATGATCTGTCTTGGAAGGTGTCCCATGTGCTGATGAGAAGAATGTATATTCTGTAGTTTTGGGGTAGAATATTCTGTACATACCTATTAGGTCCATTCGTTCTAGAGTCTTGTTTAAGTCTTGTGTTTTTTTGTTGACTTTCTGCCTCAATGATCTCCAGTTCTGTCAGTGGGGTGTTAAAGTTTCCAGTTATTATGATGCTGCTGTTTATTTATTTCCTTAGATCTAGTAGAATCTGTATTATGAATCTGGGAGCTCATGTATTAGATGCATATAAATTTAGGATTGTTATATATTATTGCTAAATTGATCCCTTTATCATTTATAATGACTGTCTTTGTATGCTTTAACCATCGTTGATTTAAAGCCTATTTTATCTCATATGAGAATTAGCTACTCCTGCTTGCTTTTTGTTTACATATGTGTGGAGTATTTTGTTCCATCCCTTTACCTTGAGTCTGTGAGAGTCCTTGCTCATTAGAAGGGTCTTGTTCTTTTGTTTCTCCTGTGTGCCACTGTTTTATAAGAGCTACGAGCTTCAACTTTCAGGTTTTTTAACACTGGTGGGTATCGATTGTTCTATTCCATTTATACAGTACTTTTGAGCATTTTCTGTAGGGCAGGTCTAGTGGTGACAAACTCTTAATATTTACTTGTTTAGGAACAACTTTATTTCTCCTTCATTTATGAAACTTAGTTTTCCAGGATACAAAACTCTTGGATAGCAGTTATTCTGTTTAAAATACTAAAAATAAGATCCCAATCCTTTCTGGCTTCCTCTGCTGAGAATTCTGTTGTTTGTCTGATGGGTTTTCCTTTGTAAGTTGGTTGTTGCTTTCACCTTGCAGCTTGTAGGATTTTCTCCTTCACTTTGATGGGCCAGACTAATCACTATGTGTCTTGGTGATGTCTTCTTATTTTGCTATGTTATATGGAGTATCATTAGATACCATGCTCTGACGTTAAACATTGCAATTTTGTTCTCTTTCTATTATATATAAAAAAGCAAGGCAAAGGGAAGCAGAATTTTTGAAAAGCGGTTTATTGTGTGCTCAGGGACACAAGGAATACAGTAAAAGGAGTGGCCTAGAACACCTCGGAAGTCTCAATTGCTGAAAGGGTTATGTCTTCCAGCTCATGTATTATTGTTTATAGTCTCCAATATCCTACCTACCTGTGTCAGAACTAAATGCCATGTAAGATCCTTCTATGATTAAAGTTTTCAGATAAGCCAGTGTGTTATTGTCTGTCAGTGCATATTTACATTATGGATGTGTATAAACTCATCTTGATTCTTTTTTTCCTCAAAGATAGTAATATATTATGGTTCTTTTTACAACAATGTTCTTATAACCACCTTTGCTAGAAAACATTGATTCCATAGGTTTGCTTATATTCATAATTATAAACTCAAAATTCTCAGTATGATTTTTGCATGATCAAGCCTAATCACTCTGTTTATACTAATGATTTAACTTATTTTTATAAGCATGTTTTTAAAGCATTTACTCCTATACTGTAGCGAAGAAAATGCATCATGTTCCAAAAAATATTTCAAAAATGATTTTAGTGTCTATTTTTCTTTTAACAAAATCTTTGAACATTGCCAGTGAGCAGACGGATGTAGAAACAATTAACAGCAGAAAAGAACAGACGGGCTCTGAATTCAAAGACTTAAATCCGCAGGTAAGGACAGACTCACGATTTACCAAGCCTAGACCCATATTCTGGAACAGCAGGTAGAGAGATGACATGATTCAGAAAAAGAAGCAGAAGGGGACATTTTTATTTTAAATAAATGGTAACTTTACAAAGGTAGTATCTTTGAATTAGTGATGGACATGTACTAAATTAACTTATTTAAGAGAATTGGCTGGCATAGTTTTAGTCTCTATTTTGCTTCTATTTTCCTCCTTTTTAGAAGCATGAAAATCGAATTCTATTTTACCCTGCTGAGTTTTTGACATTTTCCATTTGGCAAAAAGGAATTTCTCTCCCTCTCTGGTGTTTCTAATGGACCTGAAACCCATGTGATTAACATGGCTTCCTTCCTCACGCTAGGCTTGGCATCAATATCACTTTCAGAATTAATGTGTACATCTCCGGAGAGCAAGTGCTAATTTCGGGGAGCTCCAGCTAAAAAGCTATTATAAATGGCTACCCTTACTGGGCATGAGAGCTAAGAGGAAAAGAAAATATTTTTGGTGCTTGGATTTTTGCCTTTAAATTATTCCAATTAAAATTATGTTATTGGAATATCAAGATCAAGTTATGAGCTTCTTCTTCTTTAGGGGGCACTACGTCCCCCAACTTAGCACAAATAGGCAACATTTCAAGCTTTCTAACCATACTGCATGTTAGAATCACCTGGGGAACTTTCCAACCAAAAAATACCAGTACCCAAACACCACCTTCAGAGAGTCTCATCAATAGTTTTGGAGTAATACCTGGCAGCTAGTTTTTCAAAAGTTTTCCAAAGTTAAGACTAATGTATGATACAACCGACCAGGATTTAAATCCTAGGCTTACTCTGTTTAACCTCATTTTAGTTTTAAAAACTAAAATGTTTCTAAAAATCATTGGAAAAATAAATTATTTGGGATGATTAAGCCATATAAAATATTTCCATTTCATTAAACATCCTTTGCCAAGCAAGGTGTAAGGCAGTTGTCCTAGTGCATTTTGTGCTGTTATAACAGAGAACCTGAGACTGGGAAATTTATAATGAACAGAAAAGTTTATTGGCTCCCAGATCTGGAAGCTGGGAAGTCCAAGACTGAGGGGCTGGCGTCTGGCTAGTGCCTTCTCGCTGCATCATCTCATGGTGGAAGGGCAAAGAGAAGGCAAGAGAGAGCAAGAGATTAAACTTGCAGCCTCAAGCCCTTTTATTAATCAGCCTTCATCTATTCATGACGGTGGAGCCCTGATGACCTAAACACCTTCCATTAGGCCCCACCTCCCAACGCTCTTGTCTTGTGGGATTAAGTTTCCAACTCATGCTTCTTAGATGACATATCCAAACCACGGCAGTGGGCATGCTGGTTTCCTGCTTACCAAAATTCAATGTAAACACAGAAGCTTAAAATCAGTTCTCTTAAAGTAATCTTTCTTGCTGTTAATTCTCAGAACCAATATATCAGTAAATTAAAATATGCTCGGACCCTGATCACTTCACAGCACATCCACTACAACTGCCATTGTTCAAGCCACCATGCTGTCTTGCCTTGGGAACTCCAAGTTGTCTCACTGGTCTCCTTTTTCCACTAGCACACTCCTCCGGAATGATTCTTTAAAAACATAGGTCAGCCCATGCCATCACTCTGTGCAAGACTTTCAGATGTCCCCCACCAAATGAAAGCCTAAGGTCTTGCTCATGGTCCTGATTCATCTCAAACATTTCAGACATGCTCCTGCCTTAAGATCCTTGCATTGTCTGTTCCCCCTGCCTGGAAAATGGTCTTCCCAGATATCTGCATGGCTGATCCTCTCACTGCCTGTTTCTTTTCTTGAATGTCACCTTCTCACTAAGGTCTACTTAAATTGTAACTCTCCCCGCACTGCTAATACTCATTAGTCCACTTTCCTTTTTCTTTTTCTGTAACACATATTGAATATTTTAATGTCTGTATAATTTTATTATTATTTTTATTGTATATTGTCTCCCCCTTTTAGAATATGAGTTCCGTAAGATCAGAGACCTTTGTTCATTGTGTTTATTGATCTCCTTCAAGGGACTGAATCAGTGTGTGGCATATGGTAGGTATCACAAAATAAGAATTATTGAATGAGTCAGTGGCTGAATAAACACAGGCGAAATCTGCAGGATCATGCTTTCTAATGGTAATTGATAATTTCTTTTAAAATATGGTAATATCTTTTTTATAGGACTATTGGTATGTTTTTAATTAGTTTTACATGCTAAATACACTGTTCTGGGTGGTTCAATACTCCTGGCATCCTCCTCAGGCTCCAAAAGTTTTCATACAGAGAAAGATATACAAAATAATCCATTTCAGTATGGAGAGGGCATTCCCATAAAACTGTCTCTTTATCTCTAAAATTATTGTCATTTCTTCCATGTAGACACAACTTTCCACTCCATCTTCATATTTACTTTATAAAAAAACTTATTCCACTATATATGAAACAATTTCCTTGTCTTCCCGTTATTCCTCATCAAGAAAGTGACAAATCAGTTTTTATCATGACTTTATCTAATTTCTAAATCTGTAATTTCACCAATTAGTCTGATAATGTATCTTAGTTAATCCAAAAGAATTTTAGAAAAGTTAACAACTTCCAATACAAATAAGTGCTACAGCCTTTCTCCTTCTGAATGATAAATGGTTTTTTGTTTTGAGTTAATTTTTTTTTAATTTCAGCTTATTATGGGGGTACAAAAGTTCAGGTTATATATATTGCCCATGTCCCGCCCATCCCCCCGAGACAGAGCTTCAAGTGTGTCCATTCCCCAGACAGTGAGCCTGGCACTCACCATGTAGTTATACCTCCATCCCATCCCCCCACCCCCACCTCCCCGAGTCAGCACCTCAAGCATGACCATTCCCCAGACGGTGCACAATGCACTCATCATGTAGGCAAACACCCATTTGTTGGCGTGGATGTGGAGAGACAGGAACACTCATACACTGCTGGTGGGACTGTAAACTAATGCAACCCCTGTGGAAAGCAATATGGAGATACCTTAAACAGATTCAAGTAGACCTACCATTCGATCCAGCAATCCCATTATTGGGCATTACCCAGAGGAACAAAAGTCATTCTATGACAAAGACACCTGCACCCGAATGTTTATAGCAGCATAATTCACAATTGCAAAGATGTGGAAACAACCCAAATGCCCATCAATTCACGAACGGATTAGTAAACTGTGGTATATGTATACCATGGAGTACTACTCAGCTATAAGAAATAACAGTGATACGACATCTCTTTGGTTCTCCTGGAGAGAGTTGGAACCCATTCTATTAAGTGAAGTATCCCAAGAATGGAAAAACAAGCACCACGTGTACTCACCAGAAAATTGGTTTCCCTGATCATCACCTAAATGCACATTGAGTTAATTTTTTTATTTGTCATTTAATTAATAATCTTTAGTGCTTCTAATTCAGTGACCAACTCAACCATTGTTTTCACCTAAGTACCCTGATTAGATGCATAATTAATAAGGGTGGAAGTAGACACATTTAAAAAAAATAGGAAGATGGAAATGGCAGCCCTCTGCTAATAGACACACTTGCTGTGACTAGTTCAATGCTACCATGCTGAGCTACAAAGCTTGTCAATGTTGGAAATACCAGACCTAGAAACACATCTCAGCTCTATCACATTCTATGTGTCTGATACTGGAAACATTAATTCTGTACCTATCATAGTCTCCTATATCTACAAAATGAGACTAATACTTCACAAATCATATTAAAATCCTGTAACGCACGTACCACTTCATTAGCCAATAGTGAGTGATTACCAAATCATAGTTATGAGTAAGTTCTGTATAGCAAAGGAAAGATAAAAGAGAACCCAATATTTTCTACCTGTAACATTGGTGAATTGAGAAAAAGTAATTCTTGATGATAAAGGTTCAGCAATAATACTTTACTAGTGAAGAAAGCAACCTATCTCTAATGTAGCTGGTCTCTTAATAAAGTTGAAATCATGTATTCTCTACTCCAGAGAGAATGTATGATCGAGTAAGATGAAGGTAAATTCCCTTGCTGTGTCCCCATATCACCTGGTCCTAGTCTTTCTTCTTCCCCACACTCGTCACACTCATAATTACATGATTCATACTTACCCCAGCTCACAATATAGAGCCTGGGACATGGTGAGAACCCATCAGATTTCTTTTTTTTTTTTTTTTTTTTTGAGACAGAGTCTCACTCTGTCGCCCGGGCTAGAGTGCTGTGGCATCAGCCTAGCTCACAGCAACCTCAAACTTCTGGGCTCAAGTGATCCTCCTGCCTCAGCCTCCCGAGTAGCTGGGACTACAGGCATGCGCCACCATGCCTGGCTAATTTTTTCTATATATATATTTTAGTTGGCCAGATAATTTCTTTCTATTTTTAGTAGAGACAGGGTCTCACTCTTGCTCAGGCTGGTCTGAAACTCCTGACCTCGAGTGATCCTCCCGCCTCGGCCTCCCAGAGTGCTAGGATTACAGGCGTGAGCCACCGCGCCCGGCCCAGATTTCTTCTTAATCACAATGCAATCAGTAAGAAATTTGCAATTTGTCACCACCTTT
Source organism: Lemur catta (assembly GCF_020740605.2). Taxonomy (NCBI): domain Eukaryota; kingdom Metazoa; phylum Chordata; class Mammalia; order Primates; family Lemuridae; genus Lemur; species Lemur catta. Next base: position 5,335,874 of record NC_059153.1, on the reverse strand, counting down.
GTTAAATATATTCCTAAATATTTAATTTTCTTTGATGTTATTATGAAAGGTGTTGCGTCTTTGATTTGATTTTCAGCTTGACTGTTACTGGCGTATATGAATCCCACTGATTTGTGTGCATTGATTTTTGTATCCTGAAACTCTACAGAATTCATTTATTAATTCCAGGAGTCTCTTGGTTGAATCCTTGGGATTTTCTAGGTATCTTATTGTCAGGAGAGAGTGAGAGTTTGACCTCTTCTGCCCCCATTTGGACACCCTTAATTCCCCTCTCTTGTCTGATTGCTCTGGCAAGGACTTCCAGCACTGTGTTGAATGGAAGTGGAGAATAGTGGGCAACCTTGTCTGGTTCCAGTTCTAAGTGGGAATGCTTTCAATTTTTCCTCGTTCAATATGATATTGGCTGTGGGTTTATCACATATGGCTTTAATAATTTTAAGGTATGTCCCATCTATGCCTATTTTGCTAAGAGTTTTTATCATAAAAGTGTGCTGGATTTTGTCAAACACTTTTTCTGCGTCTACTGAGAGAATCTTATATTTAATGAAGGAAGTGAGAGACCTACATAGGGAAAACTATGAAACACCGAGAAAAGAAATTGTAGAAGATGTAAATAGATGGAAAACCCTACCATGCTCATGGATTGTTAGACTAAATATTGTTAAAATGTCCATACGACCTAAAGTGATCTACAGAATTAATGCAATGCCTATCAAAATACCATCATCATGCTTCACAGATCTAGAAAAAATAATTCTATGCTTTGTATGGAACCAGAAGAGACCTCATATAGCCAAAGCAATCTTCAGCTGGAAAAACAATTACCACACTCACTCACCGTCAAGTTGGTACTAACTGATCAACACTAAGGTGCCCACATGGTAGTAATGTTCAATGGGTGCTGGTCAGATGGGAGGGGGGGTGGTGGGGTGGGTAAACTCACAACCAATGGATGTGGAGTGCACTGTATGGGAGAAGGGCACGCTTGTAGCTCTGGCTAGTAGAGACAAAGGCATTACATTAACTGAAATGTTTGCACCCCCATAATATTCTGAAATAAAAAAAGGAATTTGTAATTTGACTTGGGAAGGTCTATATACATTTTATCACACAGCCTAAGGCATCTTTAATCTTCTACAGGAATTAAAAAAGAAGCTGAAAAGTACATTTAGGGAAGTTTATTCAGAAAAAAACATTTTGGTGCAAATTTCCTAGAAAACAAAGCAGACCATTTGTTACAGCTTTAAATTTTTCAGTAAATTTGTTATATCTCTTGGGATTTTTTAAAAAATTTAAATTTATTTGCTTTCATTTTGTTTCTCAGGAAATAGCCTCTATAGAAACTATTATTTCCAGAAATACTGAAGAAAATTATTCTTTTAATTAATTTAAATAAAATTCTTTTAATTAATTAAAAGAAAATTATTCTTTTAAAAATAATGTCACCATCATTTTTCAGAGTAACAGTTTCCATTTTCTTAAACTCTTTGGACTGTCCTATGGTTTCCTTAACCCTCAACATGAGGATTACTAACGCCTAACATATTGCTACAAGTAAACATTGAAAATGAGTTCTTTTTAGACATAGTGGCAAGGACAGTAAAGGCAAAGGATTCTCCAACTATGCTTTTGCTCAGCTCTGATATAGTACTGTTGACTTTAATCTTCCTTCCTCACATAACATTTTGTAAATCAGCTGAGTATATTCTAAAGGTGTGTGTGTGTGTGTGTGTGTGTGTGTGTGTGTGTGTGTATGTGTGTGTTTTCTAGAACAACCCAATGCTAACCTTGACTATCCTAATGCTCTTTCACTTGGGTGTACTTTCGATTAAAACCATTGCAAAGCACAAACATACGTTGCCAGCAAAGGTGACCTTTCTTTTATATTAGATTACAACCTCGTATCTATAAAAGTGAAAGTTGCCTTTGAGCATTACTGTCCTAAATCTACATTAAAAGAAACCAGATGCCTCTCCGCCATATTGCTTGTCAAGACTTAAGATTTAATTAGGCATTTACAGGGATGGATTCAAGGGTCTCTCTGTTGGTGCAAATTATCCTTATACTGCTACTTACTGGTTGCAGTTTCCATTGTTTAAAAAAAAAACAAAACCAAGATACCAACAAAATAACCAGTATTCATGGTGAAGAAGGTTGTTTGACATGGACATGAAATATTTTGTTTTGCCAGTGCATGTGGCCTGACTATTTTTAGAATCCGGTGGTATCAACCCTTGGTTTCTCAGGGAGCTCTAGGCAGGGTGGATGCCTGGCTGGGACGGCTGACAGCCAGTAGCTCCAGCCAGGTCACTGCGTCACAGTGTCCCCTGCCAGCTGCGTGGCCGTCTTCCTGCCAACCACACATTCACGGTGGCCGCCTCCTGGTGTTCCCAGCTGCCTCGAGACAGCCCCTGCCAGTCACGCCCTGGGGCCTCTGCCAGCCCCGCAGCAGTCCCTACCTGCCACCTGGCAGCCCCTGCACCCTGAGCCGAGGTTCGGCTGTCACATGCAGGAAGCTTATCCCGCAGGTCGCCTGAAATTAACTTTCCTGCAGAGTCTCTGTCCTTTGAGCTCAGGGTTTGCAAGAAGTGCGGTTTAATTTCCTTCTTTTAGACAGTTTGCATGTTTTATGTGAAAGGATTCTTTCACTGGTCGGCTGAAATGCTCTCACAATCACAGGTTTTCTTCTCACACTTGTGACCGCAATTCTCTGGAATTTAAGATCACTGAACCCAAACCAACTAAATCTGAAATTTGGAATCCAGGTTCGAACAAAGCATAGGAACTTTGAATAGTCCTCTCCCAAGGTATGTGAAAAGGCGTCAGTTAGCCTGAGAAACATCAGAATCATAACCTCCTCATTTTCAAATCACCAGAAGATATCAATTCAGGCAGGGTTCTCTAAATTTTCATCAACTGCTACAAAAAAATCAGAAAAAAAAAAAAAAAAACCCAAATTGTAATTAAATACCTATTATGCTATAAGGGATTAGTATATTGGAGAGAGAGATACAAAAATGCTTAAGACATGGTTCTTTCCATAAGTGGTTTGCAATTTAATTTGTGATTGAAGTGGACGCATTTGAGATAACATGTCCCAGGGTGTTGCGACGTGGAAAGACAAGCGCATGGCTCACTGTGTATTGTACACCACGGTGCACGTGCCTACACAACGCTAGGTGTTCCGTGGTGGGAAAGAATTGGTCGCTACACTGAGCTGTGGAGCCTTCTAGATGAACTGGATCTTAAACTGGGCTGACTTAACCAGATTAGGGAATTGGTGGTAGAAAAGGGCTGTGCCCAGTTTGGTGAAATCCCTTAAATGTCCAGGCAACTGGGTGCATCTAAGGATCATTTCTTAGCCACACGTGTTACCAGATCTCTGCGTAGCACTTTGACATGGATCATCTCTCCCTCTTGAAAAATGCTCTCCACTTTGTCTCCAGGATAGGACTTTCTTTTATATCTACGTCTGCTCCTTCACCAGCTCCTTCTTCTTGGTCTTACTCTCACTGCATCCTGTATTTTCAACCTCTAGATCTTAGAAAGCTCCTATGCTCAGCCCTTAAACTTCTCTCTCTTCACACACTTCAGAGTGATCTCGTCTATACCAAGGGATTTAAATACCATCCAGTTGCTGATGAGGATTCCCCACTTGATACTCTAGCACTAAACTCTCCTGTGCACTCTAAACCAACATTTCCAACCCACCTCTTGACTTGGCTGTCTAATTATAACTTCAAACACATCTGAAGCCAAGCTCATGATATCTCTTACTGATGCAAACACACACACACACACACACACACACCCCTCCAGGAGTATCCATCCTAATGAATGACAGCCTGATTTTATCAGTTATTAATATTTAACATCAACCTTAACCCTCACTCTTATTGCCCAAAGCTCATCTCTCTACCAATCTTGTCAGCACTACCTTTAAGAGATATGCAGAATTTAAATACTTCTTGCCATGTGTGTCATTTCTACGCAATACTAGCCCTGCCATCTCTCACATGATGTATTCAGGTAGCTCAAGACTAGTGTCCTGGTTGTCAACTTTGTCCTTCCTATGACTTATATTTCACACAACAGCTAGTATGATCTTCTAAGAAGGAATCAGACTGTGCCACTTTTCTGCTGTAAATGCTCAATGGCTTTGCATCTCACCCAATGAAGCACAAAAGCCTTAACATGGCCTAGAAGGCTGCCCACAGTCTGCTCCTGCCAACATCTCTGATTTCATTCCCAACACTCTCCTTATCATTCATGGAGCTCTAACCCCACTTACTATACTTTGAAAATACCAACCACACTCCTGCCTTGGGGCCTTTTGCCCATTGGTGTTTTCTTCACCTGGAATTTTCTTCCCTCACTTAGATTCAGCACCTTTATTTCCCCATGTCTCTGCACAAATAACACCTTACCACAGTGGTTTTTGTGTCTCTCTACAAAGCGTAGTACCCCCCAAGCATATTTTAGCCTCCTTATTCTGCCCCAGTTTTCTATAGAATACTTGCCGTTATTTGACATACTATATCATATATTCAGTACATTGTTCCTCACACATATTCTAGAATGCAAGCAGCATGTGAGAAGGAATTTTATATCCTCTTTTGATTGCTTTATCGCCAACATTTTCAATGATGCTGGGCACATTGTAGGCACTCAATAAGTATTTTAGAATGAATTTGTCATATTAATCTGAATTTCGTGGATATTTACAAATATATCCTACGGTTTATTTTTGTGCAATTCTATGTTTCTGAGATGTGGCATTTCTAGAAACGCTAGATCCCCACCTCAAGTGGATCGTGAAGTTGAAAATCCAGAGAGCATATGAGACATATCAAGACCAAAAACCTGTGTTTTTCAAACAATCTTCAGTTTATGTGGCAACTAGGGTAAAATCGGAATCTAGTTAAGTATGTCAGGGCAAAGTAATGTGATACAAAGGTACTGAATTGTAGTCTAGACACAGGATCCAGGGTTTAGGGCTTGGAAAACTGGAAAAAAAAATAAGAAAAAATAATACACATACAAAGACCAGGAGAATCTTTTAATGCTGGCAACATGGGCTGGGTTTTTCTTTCATGAAGCTGTTCTCCATGGCTGGACAGGTATAGTCATACTTCACTGCACCTGCAGTTACTGACCAGTACCTTCTGAGACAGAGCTCTGTGAACTTTTGTAATCTCTGTGCTTAGTATTCGATACCTAATGAGAATGCAATACAGCTGGTGATTATAAAGAAATACATCGGAAATGTACAACCTCAACTTATTAAAATACCTGTGAGATTCTCAGCAGGTGAACACTATAAGGAATGCGTCCCATTAGAGAAACTACTTTCTTTGCATTTTTTCCCCAGTTGAAGTGAAGAGTAGTGAATGACAGCTGAGCAAACAGGAGGAACAATCTTTGTGCCACCTTTCTTGGAAAAAATTGTGAAAGACGTTAGAAACTAGATGTCAAAGAGGAAAAAAAAGGATTTTTCTTTGAGTTCTCCCCAGAAGTGACAGCAATCTTAACGCTATGCTTATTTAGCATTTTCCTATTTATCATTTCATTTCTCTCAAAGAACACTCAATAACATCTTTACGTTGACATGTGTCTTCACACAAATATTCAAGATTATTCTGAAATTTCCCTATTGTCTCAGAAAGCCAAAGAACTTAGTGGCAGGTGGGTGTGTTGGAACTTAACATATGATCACGTCTTAAAAATTAGCCAAACTATTCTTCTACTTCATCATAATTAAATTTGCAATGAATAAATATTGGATAATTACAGTTTTAATGGTTTGTTGACATGTGCCATACAGATCATAAAATCTAGCAAAGGTAAATTTAGCCTATGTGAAGGACAGTGACTGAATTTGTTGTTTATTTTAGTACTAGGCCCTTCTATAGTTAATGTTTTGCAACCCAAGCCTTTGCATCTCACTCAAAATAAAATCCATTGAGCTGGCCAGGCACGGTGGCTCACACCTGTAATCCTAGCACTCTGGGAGGCCGAGGCGGGAGGATCATTCAAGATCAGGAGTTCAAGACCCCATCTCTACTAAAAATAGAAAGAAATTATCTGGACAACTAAAAATATATATAGAAAAAATTAGCCGGGCATGGTGGCGCACGCCTGTAGTCCCAGCTACTCGGGAGGCTGAGGCAGGAGGATCGCTTGAGCCCAGGAGTTTGAGGTTGCTGTGAGCGAGGCTGATGCCACCGCACTCTAGCCCGGGCAACAGAGTGAGACTCTGTCTTAAAAAAAATTAAAAAATTAAAAAAATATATATCCATTGAACTAACTTGGGGGGGACACTTTTCCAGGGACTGGCCTCATTTACTTCTATTGTCTCAGCTTAATTATTCTCTTTCATTCTGAGAAGCATTTGAGTAATTACTATTCATCCTAACCATTTGACTACATCAAAATGTTGCTGTTTCTCTAAGTACATTTTAACTCAACTGTCGAAATGGTTTTCAAAATTAATCATCCAACCTGGGATATTAGAATATTATTTTACAATCAAATCTCATCTTAGTTCAGAATAGTATTATAAATCTTGATCATCCATTTTAAAAAAATTCAACTAAATTTTCAATTGTATGTAATAATCAAGTATACTTCCAGGAAAACATCTGTCACTGAGATTTTCAAAAAATGCAGCAACTAAAGGCAAAAGAAACTACAGTAGTAGCAGAAGTAGTAGTAGCAGTGATCGGTCATTACAGCAGTGGAATAATAAGTACCATTTACTATCTTCTGGTCATCGTGTTAATCTCTTTGTAGATAAGGGTATATAATCTTCATACCAACCCCGAAAAGATTGATATTACCCTCATTTTATAGATGACAAACTGGGGCTTGGGGCTTAGTAGTTTGGGGTAACTTGGCTGGGTCTCCCTGCTAGCAAATTGCAAAGCAGAGATTCAAGGCCTGTTTCGATTCATTCCAAAACCCAGGGCCCTCAACCATGAGCTATGCTGCCTTCTCAGTGTCTCATTCCAGGGAGATGATCAAGTGTATGGGTAACCTTGGTAATTTCTGGAAATACTGGTGACCCAGTGTGGCCAGAATATAAGGTGATGGAAGGGGGTGGGTATCCTGTAGACTGAAGGTTGTATCTGCCCAGACTTCGTGGGTTAAAACCTGATCCCCAGTGTGATGGTATTTGGAGGTTCGGCCTTTGGAAGGAGATTGGGTCATGAGGATAGACAAGGTCATGAATGAGATTAATGCTCTTATAAAAGAGACCCCAGAGAACTCCCTTGTCCCTTCCCATCATGTGAGGTTAGAGTGATATTATCTTCTATAACAAGGAAGCAGACCCTCACCAGACACCGAATTATCCAGACCCTTAATCTTGGACTTCCCCATACCTAGAGCTGTAGGAAAGAAATTTCTGTTGTTTGTAAGCTACGGTGCGGTAATTTTATAGCAGCCCGAATGGACTAAGACAGGGAAGTGTAAGAAAGGTAATTTGGAGCTTTCTGACAAAGGATCTCATAAAGCAAGTTAAGAAATTTTTATACTACTCTGCATGTGATAAGGACCGAATGGAGTTTTCCAATCAGAATAGTGACAAGATCAAATTTGTTTCGGAAACACGAGTTTTGGGATGGGGAAAATGCAAAAGGAGAGAGAGAGACTAGACATAGCAAGCCCGGTGAGGAGGCTAGTTCTCAAAAAAAGATAACAAGGGCCGGGCGTGGTGGCTCACACCTGTAATCCTAGCCCTCTGGGAGGCCGAGGCAGGTGGATCGCTTGAGGTCAGGAGTTCGAGACCAGCCTGAGCAAGAGCGAGACCCCGTCTCTACTAAAAATAGAAAGAAATTATCTGGCCAACTAAAAATATATATAGAAAAAATTAGCTGGGCATGGTGGCACATGCCTGTAGTCCCAGCTACTTGGGAGGCTGAGGCAGGAGGATCGCTTGAGCCCAGGAGTTTGAGGTTGCTGTGAGCTAGGCTGATGCCACGGCACTCACTCTAGCCAGGGCAACAAAGTGACACTCTGTCTCAAAAAAAAAAAAAAAAAAAAAAGATAACAGGGCCCTGAATAAAATGATGGATAGTGAGAATGAGATGATGAGAACTTCTTGGAGAGAGATTTGGGAGATACATGAGGCTTTGGGATTGACTGGCTGAGGTAAAGGAAGATGAAGAAGGAGGAAGGATTGTTCAGGCGGGGCTTGGGTTCCTGAGCAAAAGGTGGTGTTATTGACCAGGAGAATGGGGATGAAATGGCAGCGGGTTATGAAGAGTTGAGTTTAATAATTGTTAGGTTTGTGGTTTCTAGTTTCCATATCATAATGACAAGGCAAGATTTAAGAAGGGAAAGCCTAGAACCGCTGTGACAGAAAAGATCAGGAGTCAAAATAGTTTGAAAACTTAAGCACAACCAGTAATTAAGGTATAAAAGAGAATATGAGAGGCTATGGAATTGAATACCAACCTTTCCCCATCTGGACTCCTACCTTGTGTTAGAGCCTTTATGACAATTCTTTGCTCTTCCTCTTAGAAGTAGAAAAATGATCTCTTTCCTATTTTACCTGGTATAAAGGATGTTACTCAAATCCAAGAGAGTTGGTGCATTGCCCCTGTGAGCCAGAAATAGTGTGCTTTATGCTGATACTAAGTATTACTGTGATTTCTGCCCTATCTGTTTTTAAAGCCACTTTAACGTTTCAAATAACAATAATAACCTCATGACTGTACCATTGCCATCTTTCTATACATTTGTGTGCGTGCTCGGGCACAGCTTGCCCAGAGCAGCAATATTTAGATAGCAACAAATACAGAACAACCTAGGTTGATTCGTTCTTTCCAATCGTTTACAATCTTTTAAAAAGAGGAGTGGGGGAACAAAGTAAAGACTTCCTATTTATTAGCATCGAATGGCTTTAATGCCAAGTGTTAGACTCTTTTGCACCCCAGCGCTGTTGAAATTCTCTGCATACTAAATTGCTGACAACAGGCCGTTGTATCCACCGGGTAACTGTAATTCTGAGCGTGTGTTTTATGGTCTTACTGAGGTGAGTGTGTGGCTTCGCTGAGCTAATCTCTCTGATTTGAGTTTATTTTTGCAGAAATGGTGGCATTTCAAAATACCGTGTAAAATTCAATAGTCACATCTTGTAAGAAGTGAATCATAGGTACCAAGGATAGAGGCAACCTGGTTGAAGTATTGTCAGATATTTAGTAGCTTTCTGACCTTCCCAAATATACATACAATTGAGAGCTGTCACTTAAAAGTAATCTAAAATACAGCACTTAATAAGAGCTCCATCCTATGTATTAAGAAAATATATAAGGCCGGGTGCGGTGGCTCACGCCTGTAATCCTAGCACTCTGGGAGGCTGAGGCAGGAGGATCGCTCGAGGTCAGGAGTTTGAGACCAGCCTGAGCAAGAGTGAGACTCCATCTTTACTAAAAAAATAGAAAGTAATTAGCTGGACAACTAAAAATATATACAGAAAAAATTAGCTGGGCATGGTGGTGCATGCCTGTAGTCCCAGCTACTTAGGAGGCTGAGGCAGGAGGATCGCTTGAGCCCAGCAGTTTGAGGTTGCTGTGAGCTAGGCTGACGCCACGACACTCTAGCCCAGGCAACAGAGCAAAACTCTGTCTCAAAAAAAAAAAAAGATATACAGGAAAAAATGAGAACAGTAACATACGAAGGCCCTAAGTGATAAACTCATGGTGTTGTAGCACAGCCTAGTAGCCTTTTGGTGCTCAACCCTGATCATATTATCCAGAAATAGATTCTGATGTACAAACAGAATTGGTCAGATGACAACATTTTCTTGAAGGCATTTTCAATCAAGAGAAAATGAACTATTTACTTTAAATCTCTGTCCCTGTCCCTACATCCACATACTATGTTATAATTAAAATAAAACTTCTTGAGAATTCAGTCACTACGAGGACATCTGATTCATATCATTGATGCTCAGTTTTGTTCACTAGTATGGTAGATTTTAAAACAGAAGTCTCTTAGAAATCACGTGAGCCATACATGAACGAACCCAGTGGAAATAGAGTTTGGTCTATAAGTTGTGTTCTTTTGTTGAAAATATAATTACCTTTTTCTAAAATGGCTTTGTCTTGCATTTGGATTTATTTGATAAAACAAAGATTTTTATTCGGTCATAAAAATCTTTGTTTTATCAAATAAATCCAAATGCGAGACAAAGCCATTGGAGAGAAACTTCTGGAAAAGATGAAATTGGCTGCATTTTAACAACCACCCCCAAGCAAGAGCCCGGGCAGCCCTGAAATCTGACTCTGATGGTGGGGATGGAGCACTCAGACCATCAGGCTTGTGAATAATTAATAGATTAGTGTAGGAATAATTAACATCCCTTCTTAACCCGAGGTGAGTGGGAAGAAAAATCTCCATTATCGCGTTCTTTATCCTTTTCCATCAGGGGTCGTGACATTATTAGAATTTCAATACCCTGAAATGGACACAGATGGGTCATTTGTTCTGTTGGTTCCAAAGCTGAATCTGTTTTAATGAGGTTTGCCTTTAGACAATATTTTTTTTGTTTGATATTTATTCAATATGTATTTGGTACTCATAAAACATTTCAGCAACTTCAATCAATGAGCATGTATTTCCATGCAAATGGTTTTGTGCATTTGGAAACCATATATTGTCTACTTTGTGTGCGGCATGGTAGAAATAGAGAAACATAAAATAAATTGCATGGTAGAAATAGACAAACCTAAAATAAACTCCTGCCCTCTATGAGTTAACTGTCAAGGAGGGAAAACTGATGCACCAATTAATCATTATAATTGGATAATATAAAGACAATAATATGAAATACATGAAATTCCCAGTTATCCTGGAGAAAAGAAAAAAAATAACTGCTAGGAATTAAGAAAAAGCTCAGAGAGTAGTTGACATTTGAGATGAATTTTAGAGGTTAAATAGGAGTTTTCAGGTAAGGAAGTCAGAAAAAGGATGTTCCAAACTGACTGAATAACATGGAGACAATAGAGATATAAAGGAATATGGCCCATTTATTATTTAGGGTAAATGCTAAGTGCTATTACAGAAAGACTTAGAAATGTATGTAAAAACATCCAAACATTTACCTCTTAATCAATGCAATGAATGTTCCTGCTTGAAAGGTGGCTTTTTTCCACGCGATGATTCAGAGACTTAGACTCCTTCCTGCGTGGGCTCTGCTGCCTCCTAGGGGGAGCTTGCTTTGCAAATCCACACAGCAGAAGGGGACAAGAGGTCTTGGAGGGTCAGATTTGCCAGCCTAGAATCAGCATTCCAGCCACAGTCACCTGCATGGAACTCAGTCATACCCCCCATCTGTGAAAAGGTTGCAAGGTGATGTCTAGCTGTTTGCCAGATAAAATGGATATTAGTGAACAGCTAGCCAGTCTTTGACACGCTTCCTTTTTTTTTTTTTTTTGAGACAGAGTCTGGCTCTGTTGCCCGGGCTAGAGTCCCATCGCGTCAGCCTAGCTCACAGCAACCTCAAACTCCTGGGCTCAAGCGATCCTCCTGCCTCAGCCTCCCAAGTAGCTGGGACTACAGGCATCCACCACCATGCCCGGCTAATTTTTTCTATATATATATTTTTTAGCTGTCCAAATCATTTCTTTCTATTTTTAGTAGAGATGGGGTCTCTCTCTTGCTCAGGCTGGTCTTGAACTCCTGACCTCGAGCGATCCATCCGCCTCGGCCTCCCAGAGTGCTAGGATTACAGGCGTGAGCCACCGCACCCAGCCGACACGCTTCTATTTTGAATAACCCTTTTATTCTCCACACACAGAATACCTTTGCCACTTCCCCAAAGGAGACAGCCAAAGTCCCATCCAGTCTCTGCTTCTGCCTCAAAGCTTGAATCTCCAGGCCATGTGCAGTCCTCGTGCACAAATGCTTCTCCTGGTAGAGTCATGTGATGGGAGAAGACAAGCTAATTTGGATGTCCCTTCTCCCCATCAGCAATATATCCACACTACGGAGCAGGAGTATATAAGAAATGTGCCCATTTGAAGCATGGAAGTAGCCACTTGGCTGTTCTGACTCTGACAGTCTTCTGAGCCACGTGGTGAATGGAGATGGTTTGCCTGGCACCTGGTAGAGCTTCCAAATTAGACCCTGATTCTGTTTCCTGGGAGGAAATTTTTATTTGCCATTATTCTCCCTGGAGGAGGATGCCACCCTTTGGGGGTGTCCAGCTTTCACAGCTCATCTCCTTCTGGAACAAGCGTGGTGGTCTTCAGCGTGTCTCCTAGCTTGGACGTTCAAAGGGCTCTTTTCCTCAGCATAGTTTCGTGGGCAATACAAGTAGGCTTCTGACCTTTCTGCTTCCAGTCACTGCCATATGCTTTCCTAGACCTAGTGCTATCTCTGGTTTCCCGTCCTCAAACCTCCTCCCCCAAGCTGTTGGGATGCCATGATGCCACCTGCAATGACAGGCCTTTGAGGGAAGGGTCCCTTTGATTTGATTTCTCTGTGCAGCGGAAGAACTCACTTCCACTGAAGGTCTCACTGAGTCTTCAGTGCTCAAAGCCCTTTTATAACTTCATCGTTTGTGTCTCTTACTCTTTGGAGTTCAGAATCAGCTGGCTTTCCTACCTTAGAAAGGACTCCAAATCTCTCTTGTTAATTTTTGCTAACAGATACACCAACTAGTCCCTGAGCTCTTGTCTTTCTTGCAATACCTTGCCCAACTCATCCGATACCAACCTATGCTTACGAATAATGTTCTGTTTTCCAACCTCTCTTCATAGTTGCAGTATTTGTGGTCTGCCTTTATAATTATCATATTTTTGTAGTTATTACATTTTTACCCACTATTTTGCCATAGTAAAGGAAAGATTTCAACCGTCAGCCTGTTACAACTGTTTCTTTGTATAATCGCTCACTGCTTAACCATGGAACCAATGACACAGTCTTTCTTTAGGTTTTGTTACATCAGCAACCCCTATCCCTTGATTTCTGTGTTAATCTGGTCAGGCTAGCAGTTATTAGAATCAATAATAAAATCTCAATGAATTATCACACAAAAAAATTTCTTATTTACGATATAGTTCCATGAAAGTTGGAGGGTGGGAGCACTCTTCATGCATGTAGTCATTTAGGGATTCGAACTCCTGTCATCTCACGGCTCCACCATCCCCTGGAGGCTCAGACTCCTTCATTGTATTGCCCACATCTGGCCTGCGAACAAGGAAAGAGAACGTGAGCACGGAGAAGTAAGTCAGACTTTGGGGCCAGGCATGGGATTGGCATATGTCCCTTGTTTGTATGTTCTGCTACCCAGCACTCGGAGCATGGCGCCATCTTGATGCAGAGGATTGGAACATACAGTCTAAATGGGTGTATGGAGAAAGACAACACAGATATTGCTTACAGCTGGTAAATTTCTACCATAACAAAAAGGAGAATGGATTTTTGGGAAGCGGCTGGTAAAGTAAGCCTTAGAGCCCGGTTTTAGGACGCTGCATGACTTAGAAATTGAACCTTTGTGAGTTTAGGCACCAGTGGACTTACTAGAACCCAGACCCATCAGCTATGCCCAAGTGTAGAAGGAGATAAGAAAGAAAAGAGCTAGATCATTGAAGGCCTTTTGTGCCATAGTAGAGAATTTGCTTTCTAGTCTACGGTCAGGGAGAACATATTTGAAATTTTTTTTTTCACAACAGAATAACACAATCAAATTTCCATTATATAATAGAAAGATTACTCTAGAAATACAAGAGGAAGAAGGAAACTCACAGTCATTGGGCATGATTTAATGCCGTAAATTACCTAAGTGCTATTTCATTTAACTCTATCAGCAACCTTATAAATTAGGTAATTACATTGTGTCCCATTTTGACAGGAGAGGAAAGTGTAAGTTCACAAAGCTTTAATTATCTTTTCTCTTGTCCTGCAGTAAGTCTGAGAGCCAATGTGCCAACTGAGAAATATCTAATTCCAGAATCCATGTTCTTTTCGCTACATAAACAGATTAATTGGAGGTAACACTAGAGACGTAAAAGCCTTTTGGAAAATTGTTTCAATATCTCTTGCAAGTAGGGAAGAGAGTATATACAAGGTCAGCAGTCGGAGGGATGGGTAAGTAGTAACCCGTTTGGGAAATACGTTGAAAGTATTAATAAACAAGACCTCGGCGTCCATTGCATGAAAGAGAGAAAGGAGAGGACAGAATGAAGGATGTGGCCAGGTGCCAGGGTGGCTCGTGCCTGTAATTCCAGCTACTCGGGAGGCTGAGGCAAGAGGAGCTCTTGAGCTAGGAGTTCAAGGCTGCAGTGAGCTTTGATCACCCCATTGCACTCCAGCCTGGGTGACGGAGCGAGTCCTCCTTGTCTCTAAAAAAAAAAAAAAAAAACATAAAAAAGAACGGAGGATGTCTCTAGTCTCTCACTTAGGAGAAATGAAAGCCTGAACTTGGCCGCCATCAACTGGTTTCTCATCCCAGTCAGTCAAAGTCAAAGTCAAAACAATGACGTCGAACTGCTTCCCAAAGCCAAAGTTAGCCCATTTGAGCCTCTGCAAAACATTGCAAACTTCCCTCTCCTCTGGTCAATACAGCCCCATAAAAGGGCACCTGGTACAATAAACTCTTTCCCATCTACTCAATTTATAATTGTGTCTCCTCCCTCCACTCCCACCTCACCAGAACTCCCTCTCTGCCTTCCTAACTTTATTTTCCTCCGTAGCATATTATATACATCACATGTTTATCTTGGTTATTTTTTTCCTCCTCTTCCCACTAGAATGCAACACCATGAGGACAGATATGTTTGTGTGTCTTGTTTGATACCGTATTCCAAGTACCTAAAATAAAATGCCGGACATATAGTAGGTGCTCAATTATATTTCTGGAATTAATTGAGTTCATTGTATTTCTTGAATAAGAAAACCTAACGTAGTTGGCACATAATGGGATAAGATCACTCAGAAGGAATGTTTAGACTATGAAACCATCTACCATTTGAGACAAGGAAGGACACTGAGAAAGAATATTTAAAATATGTGACTTGATTCTAGCTTCTCAGACTCAAACCGATTGCTTCTTGCGACAGCATAAATCGTGCCAATGATTCTTACCCCTTGTGTCATTTTCTAATAAAAGATCCAAAATTGAACTCCATCGACCTTACTAAAATTTTATTCTTTTGCATTCATGGATCTTCCAGGTGCTTAATTATTTAGTTTAATTGTCATGCAGTCCTTCCTAAGAAAATATTAGTAAACTAGTTTTTTTTTAAAGTAGCAACTTTGCTTTCTGTGCTTTGCTATTTTCTACCTCCTAGGAAGTATCCTGTCTACTTGAATGTGTTTACAAACTGAGTATGTCCACTTCATTGGAACTCCATGAAATGAAAGGCAAAACCAGCCTCGTGCATAATTGTATGCATAATTTATCAGACCAGATTCTTTCTAGGGAGATAATCATGCATTCTCTGTTCTATACTGCCAATTCCCAGGTTCGTGTTATTGTCCGTTGCTCTATGACTTGCTGAAACGAATTCTAAAAGCATGACTCCCAATCTTGTGACATTAGAGTCCAACTGCAAAAACGCCAGTTGCCATGAACAGTTCCAATGCGACAGCTTGGTCTAGCCAGGTCTTTCCCTTGCCCTTTCCATTTGTCCTGCTCTGCTAGCCAACTTGTCTAAAATTAATTGCTTAGAAATGGCTAAATAATGTTCAGATTATATAGAAAGCAACCCAGTAATTGTTTTCCCATTTAAAATGGTTTATTAGACAAACAGAAAAGACGTTTTGGAGATAATTGGCAAAATGTAGCCATGATGGAGGATGGGATGACGTTAAAGAATTATTATTTTCAGAGGTGATTATGTTATTTTAGATGTATGTGCTCTTATTTTTGTAAAGAGGCACATTGGAAGGATGTAGAGATGAAATGTAATGATGTATATAATTTATTCCACAATAGTTCAGCAAATAAAGACAGGAGTTATAAAGTGAAAAAGACGGCTACCGATTCCTAAAATGTAATTGAGGATTTTTTTTAACTCTTCTGCTGGCTTATATTATTCTAGTTACAAAGTAAACATTACTATGTAACAGTTTTTGAAAGCTTATTATGTGCCAGGCACTCTGCTAAGTATTTCATAAGCATTATCTCATTTAATTAGGCAACAAACTTATTTGTTGGGTGATAATATTGTCCTTTAAAAATGGGAATGGTGTGTCCCAAAGATTAAATAATTTGCTTAGGTTACACAGTTAGTTACTGTCCAATGTGACAACATTTAAAATATCTTACAAAGAACCAAAAATATATCAAGATAAGGTAAATTAAAATAATTGAAGAAAAATAAATGAAGGAAATTTAGAAATGATAAGCACAGTGGAGTCAGGAGTGGGTTTGGCAGGCTCATTCAAGGCCTTGAAGTGAAATGAAAACCATAAATTTGACTCTAAATTTATCAGCAACCTACACAAAGAAGAAAATACTACCAGTGACAAGATTCACAGCATTCTGGGAAAGTCTAAAATAAAAAAGTTGTTCAGTAATGACATAACTATTACTATTTTCCAAGACCAAGCTCAGAAAACAGTTTCTATTGATTCTATAGGACACAGATTAATTTTTTTTTAAAAATCCCTTGGACCAGTGATATTCAAACTTTATCACTTATAGTAATTATCTATTTTTAATTAATAAACTTTATTTTTAGAGCAGTGTTATGTTCACAGTAAAACTGTGCAGAATGCACAGAGATTTTGCATATAGTCCTGTCCCCAACCCCAACCCAAAGATCCTCCCCACTATTGACTTCTGCATCCCACATTTGGTGCATTTGTTACAATTGATGAACCCAAATTAACACATTATTACCTAAAGTTCATAATTTGTATTAGTGTTCACTCTTGGTCTTGTACATTCATTGGATTGTAACGAACGTGTTATATGACTTGTATAAAAGTGTCATGTGGAGTAGCTCCACCTGCTCTAAAACCCACTGTGTGTGCCTGGTACCCCTCCCCTCTGACC
The DNA here is from genome assembly GCF_020740605.2 of Lemur catta. NCBI lineage: Eukaryota > Metazoa > Chordata > Mammalia > Primates > Lemuridae > Lemur > Lemur catta. Next base: position 5,318,863 of record NC_059153.1, on the reverse strand, counting down.
CCTGGCAACCACTGATGTTTTTATTGTCTCCATGGTTGGGTTTTTTTCCCCCCCAGAATGTCATAAAGTTGGAATTATATAGTACGTAGCCTTTTCCGATTGGCTTCTTTCATTTAGTAATATGCATTTACGTTTCCTGCATGTTAATGATCTAACTATAAGTGTAGAACCCTGGGCTTCACTCCCAGAGATTATGTTTTAGTAAGGCTGGGCTAGGGCCAAAGAATGTGCATTCCAGAGGATTCTGATACAGAGGTCTATTTACTGGCTTTTGAGAAATGACTGTTCTAGAGATCCTAATACTAAACCCAGGGTGCTCTTTCCTATAAAACAAGCCATGCTGATGATGATATGCCACATACAATTAGGCAAAGTAAATTATATATGTTACTGATATGGTACAGTTCCAGGACTCAGTTTGCTGATAATGTGGCTATTTAAAGATAGATTTTAGAGTATCTAGGTTGTGAGCTAGAGGCCCAAAGGATAAAATGAGAATGGCACATGTGCTTTGTTTGATCAGCACAGTGTTTTACAAACCAACCAACCAATCACATTTGAATGAATGCCTTTGGGGGGAGGTATGAATGTTATATATAAAAAATGAGGCCAAGCACGGTGGCTCATGCCTGTAATCCCAGCACTCTGGGAAGCCAAGGTGGGAGGATCGCTCGAGGTCAGGAGTTCGAGACCAACCTGAGCAAGAGCAAGACCCCATCTCTACTAAAAATAGAAAAATGATCTGGACAACTGAAAACATACATAGAAAAAAATAGCCGGGCATGGTGGCGCATGCCTGTAGTCCCAGCTACTCGGGAGGCCGAGGCAGGAGGATCGCTTGAGCCCAGGAATTTGAGGTTGCTGTGAGCTAGGCTGACGCCATGGCACTCTAGCCTGGGCAACAGAGCGAGACTGTCTCAAAAAAAAAAAAAAAAAAAAAAGAAATGAGTCTGTGTGTGTATATATAATGTTTTATGTGTGTGTGTGTGTGTGTGTGTGTGTGTGTGTGTGTGTGTGTGTGTGTGTGTGTGTGTGTATACTGAGTCTATGTGTGTGTCTATACACACAAATTCATTGACCTTTGCCTGAGAGATCCGCTAAAGGCATCTGGGTTTTCAACCCCAATTGCAGCAGTGGTTTCCAGATTGTTCATTGCACAGCTTTGGGTTCCACTGATGACATCAGGGCTCCCATCTCAGTTAAATGGGAGTCCCCAGGTTGGACTTCTCTTTTAATTCATTTTATTTACTTGAGTTGTGTGGAAAAATCCCATTTTATGAAAGGGTTCTGCTATGTAAAAAGAAGTTTGAAAAATCCAGATCCAGTCGAATGGATGGATAATGTAATCTTCATGCAGTCCTCTGCTATTATTCATCTCAGCCAAGCTTTTGGAAGCTGTTGAAAAACAGTAAGGTCAAGGGTATACTCTTGGGAAAGACCTTGAGTGTAGTTGCTTTTGCTGCAGGAGTTAAGTGCAGTGCTGGAAGTTTCAATGGGCAGTTGCACTGGGAGTGGGCTGACAACTCTTATAAAAATTAAGAATCCCACTGGGCACGGTGGCTCACGCCTGTAATCCTAGCACTCTGGGAGGCCGAGGCGGGAGGATCGCTCGAGGTCAGGAGTTTGAGACCAGCCCGAGCAAGAGTGAGACCCCGTCTCTACTAAAAATAGAAAAATGAACCTGGCATGGTATGTGTCCCTATAGTCCCAGCTACTCTGGAGGCTGAGGCAGGAGGATCACTCGAGCCCAGGAGTTTGAGGTTGCTGTGAGTTATGATGACACCACTGCACTCCAGTCCATGTGACAGAGCAAGACTCCATCTGAAATAATAATAATAATAGTAATCCTGAAAAGGGCATATGCCTGGCTACAGGGGCTGCTCACTTGTGTTATAAGGCAAAAGAAACACCCAGGGATAAGAATAAGATTATCATCACGGAGCAATTGAGAATGTGCTCTTATAGGGCAAACAAGCGTTTACATCCAAGCTATGATGCAAAACCACAACTTAAATCTTATAAAAATGCTCAAATAACCACGCATAACACAAGATAAGCCTGCCTATAGTAACTGCCACATGGTTTAAGTTATAAATAAAAGTTCTGTCTGATATGATAACTTCCATTTTAGAATATTTTATTTGTAGCGCCTCTTTCTGCCAGGAAATAGATCATTGGAGCTATTTTCTATTAAGACCCCATTAGATCCTCATGATAAAACGAATTCATTTTCGTACAAGAGAATACTTACCCTCCAATTGTCTGTCGCAGGGGAACATTCATCTAAAGACATAAAATATGTATGGAGTGCATTAAACTGGGAGAAGGGAGAGAGGCCAGAGCACAGCCCGATTTTTCTTCCTTTGGAAGGCATCCGACACATCAATAGTCGTTCCTACTGACTTTGATTTGGTCAGTAGTGCTGTGTTACAATGTAAATCTGTATACATTGGTAACCAGTGGATGTTAATCAGTGCCGTGTCATCCTTAATAGTCTTGGTCCATGGATTCAAAGACTGAGAAAACCTCAGGAAAGGCTGTACTCTTGGATTTCGATGGAAATTTCTGGCAGGAAGGGGTACCGAATGCAGCGGCAGTTGATCCTAGAACAGCAAGTGTAGACGTAAATACAGCCTGCAGTTCCTCAAATGATGGCCTGAGATCCGTATTTGTACTAAGCAAGAAAACAGCATGCATTTTAAATTGAAATCTTAATGAATTCATAATTGGGGTGAAATAAAGAGTTATCTTTTAAAAATTCAGTTAAACTAACTATATTCAGACTTATACCTAATAAAAAAATAGTGATAAAAGCAAAGCAATTATGAAACATCATTTAACGGTCTATACAAGCCAGAAGCACTACCGTCACCACCCCACAAAACCCACTGCACAAAACCCAAAACACTGTTTGAAAAGCAAAAGGCAAAATGAAGGAAAAAATGAGTAAACTCTTTGGTTTTGTTGTTTATGTAAAGGAAAACAAAAACTTAAACAGATTCTATATGGATATTAAAGTCTCAGATGTATATTTTGTTCTTGGTTTTATGTTTGTTAGTATTTTATTTTTTGTTTTCATTTTTTTTTTTTTTTTCCCCTGATTGGCTTTGTGCAGGAGACTGGCGTTAGTAGATTTAATCTCACTTCCTGTCATAATAGTCAGGCCTCCAATATGACTGAGATTTATGCTATGAAATTTAACTCCATCAAACCCATAGGAAAACAAAAACATAAGATAATTGATGAGTAAGAAAATTATCAATAGATAACTCTCAAGAGTTTAATGATTTTTACTGCTCTTTTACTTTTTATTAGTACTATTTTCTTTTCTGCATGGATTTAGTGCTTGTCCTTTTAGTGCTTTCTACCTTTTATTACTGCTTCATAGCTTTTATGAATACTATCTTTTTTCTGCATGGATAATAGAGAACGAGTTTCACTTTGGTTTCAACGGGAATTCTTTGTAAAATAGATGTTCCAGGAGAATAAATCTATTGTTTTAAAGAAGTATATCTATATATGATTCATTGCAAAATTCTTATGCCAGTCACCAGTATATGGTTTATGCCATTGTTTAGGTTTCTTTCTGTTATAAGCAATAACAACAATGATGATAATAATAATCCTATATTTAACTTAGATATATGAATTAATGGATTAACTCACACAACTAATAAATCCAATCCATGGTTTCAGGTATGGCTGAATCCAGGAATCCAGAGCTACTGAGTCTGAAGCTCCTGTCCTGTAGGTTTAGCTCCTGCTGGGTGTGTGTTCTGATACCTGCACTTGTCACTTTGGGCAGGAGATGAGTCCCTCACATGGGCTAGCTTGGGTCACACCCAATCCCTCCCACTGGAGGAAAGGATTTTCCTTACTCAGACTACATGGAACCCTGCAGGAAGGAGAGGCGCCATTGTCCAAAGAATGGGGAGGCACGCTGGATAGGAAAACATGTCCACGCACACACAAAGATGCCCAACACACACCGTTTTCAAATTTGTTTTCATTGTGGCTCTTGATATCTCAGTCTAAATTATCAAATTTGTCTGAGTTTTCAGTAAGAATCCGTCAGTCTTGTTGGGCAGCGTCCACATTAATTTCCACTTACGGGAAATCCACGGGCCCGAGGTTCTGATTGTCCCTGACATCAGTGGGTCTTAGAAACATTCGTTGACATTGGCTGTGGTTTACTACGCCAGCACCAATGGCTTTTTTGTATTCTTTTAGTTGTTAAAACACACCTAATTTTGCAGTATTAGACAATCAACCAAACATGGACTCATCTCTACCCTACCAAATTATGGGGAGAAATAATCCACAGTAACTGGTTCTTTTTGCTATGAACAACATACCTTTTAGGTCTTTTTTTTTTTTTTACTTTCTCTCTATGTTGCCCAGGCTGGATTTGAACTCCTGGGCTCAAGCACCTCCTACCTCAGCCTCCCAAGTAGCTGGAATTACAGGTGTGGTGGTGCCGTATCACAAGCAAATGATATCTATTTATTTAGTGATTATAGCCCCATGAACTAAGAAACAAGTATTAGTATTTGCTTGTAGCTAGTTTCCAATACTCAACGAGAACAAAAGGTTACAACTGAAAACTTCTGACATATTTATACAACTATGTTGAAAACTGCAATGCTTTTTGAAGGATCAATATAGACAGATATGAATTTACATGGCTTAAAATTGAATGAATTCTTCAATGTGGAAGATTTCTTAGAAACAGCCTAAATAACTTGTCTCTTCGAAGGAAGTAAACAAGGTTTAATTTGTCTCTCCATTGGATGTCAGTATTGTACCACTAAAAATATCACCAGCATCTTTACCTTGCAAAAAAATAATTTGATACTTTCCTGAGAAACTCAAGTCAAACTGTTTGAAGTAATTTTACCCACAACGTAACTACTGATAGCATTGTTTTTGCCTGGTGTAAATGCCTTTGTGATACGTCTCTTTCAAAAACAACAGAATCCAGTTGGCTCAAAAATGAATGCATTTGAAAAACGACTTGAAAATGTCACTACCACTTTGAATAACCTTCAAAACCATTTATGAGAGGTCAGTCCTCTGGGTTGGTGCACAAGTGAGGATGATTAATTTTTTAAAAGGATAATAATTCAATTTTAAAAGATACACAGTTACTCACCTTGTGTGCTGCAATAGCCTATTTGTTCATTTTGGAGGTGGCTGGCAGGAAGCTACACAATAATTTCTGAAGCTGCAAGCGGAGGTATATATTAAATAGCATATCATAATATATTTATTAAGGACTAATGCAAACCACATTGAGTTATAGGAAGGAAAATGTACTCCCCAGTGCTTAGAATTTACTGAACACCAAGAATTCAAATGAGATTGTTTAGTGAGAAGGAGGAGGAATTTCCATGCCTACCTCCCCAAACAAATAAATCACTGCTTATTTCCTGGGAATGTTTGCAAACCCACTAGGTTTAATGATATGAGTAGTATTTATAACTGAGTTTATATTCATATGTCTTTTCTGCTTTGCTTTTCGAATGTATACTTCAGACTAGGACTGTGAATACCAAATATATGTTCAAGATGTAATACTAGGTGACCGAGGGCAGTTGTCCTTGAATTGTTCTTGTGAGTTTTAAGGCAGCAGCAGAATTGTTCCCCTGCATGGCTTGCTTCTATCCATCCATAAACAACACAAAATAATCCCACGGGAGAGCATCTTCGAAACCATCCCTATTCCACTCCAGGAAAAAAAGGGTCAGTGGACTAAATAGAAAAAGGAAGCCTTTCTTTCCCGGATTTGCCAGGTTGCCATCTGCTTAGGCCATTTTATTGAAATCCTTTTTGTTGTTGTTTTTGTCTGGTTGCTACTTGATAAGATGTTAAGAGACTCACAAACTATGCAACCACGTAGTTTTCCTTGGAAAATGGTGCTACACTGAAAAAGGGAATCTGGGTTTTCAGAAGTCCCTTTGTGATTTATTTGAGATCGAACATATTTAGGGGAGATTTGAACATAATTACATTGAAATGAGCAAAGGAGCATGCAAAATGGAAAAGATAAGACACCTAGACTTGATGTATGAATATCTGGGTATCAGTTTATCAGATGACAAAAACATATTAAAAGTCATAGCCATTCATTCCACTAATATTCATCAAGGTCAGTGATGGTCAAAGCCATGGGGCAGTATAAACCCGAGCAAGACGAAAAATGACCCCTTAAACAAAAGAAAACTCTTGTCAAACATAAAACTTTCATGTGACAAAGTATCAACACATGAGAGTGAAGAAAGCATTATATAATAAATAGTGCTGGAATAATTATTAAAAATTTGGGAGCAAATTAGTTCAGGCAAATATTTCACATCAAACGTGAAAGTTTATTTTTATATGGCTTAAAAAAATGTTACAAATGAAACAGCACACGACTAAGAAATTAAAGCTAAATATTTATCAACATTCTAGAGTGCAGAGGTGACTTTGTAAGTCTGAAAACAAGAAGAAAATTCATAAAGGAAAAGATAGATGAGAAAAAATTTAAATTATTATGCAAAAACATTGAAGGGCAAATAATATAGTAAGAGATATATTTGCCAAATATATCAAAGTTTATGTACAAACTGAAGAACAAATTTGAATACTAATAGACAAGTAAATACATATAAGTATCTTTTACCAAGGAAATAAAAATTGAAATCAAAATGAGATGCAAATTTCACTTAGCAAACAAGCAAAAAGAAAACAAGTTTAATTTCTAATAATGATGTGTTGTAGAAAAACAGGTAGTAGTGATAGGGTAAACTATTGAGGTCTTTTTGGAAAGCAGTTTAACAATACCTAACAAGAACCGTACAATGTTCTTATCCATTGATCAACTGAATGTCAGTTCTAGGGTACTCTCTTAATAAAATAATGCAAACATTGCAGAAATAGAAAACACAAAGATATTCCTGAAAGCATTTTCCATAATAGTAAATAATGGGAAAAATATACAACAAAAAAAATTGATGCAATTAACTTGGCATACTGCAGGTACTCAGTTAATATTTTTTGAATGAATACAAATGAGAACTGGTCACAAAATTTTGACCACATAATTCAAATATTTCATTGCTCATTTACGGTGTAATTAATGCACTGGAGCTAATCTAGTGTAAAGAAAACATATTTCCCTTGAGAAACTATAGTATATATTATTAGGTTCTCTGTTATTTCTCTGTCGGTTCACAGGGCTAAGTCAACAATAGCAAAGTGCAGGCTAAACATTTAATTTAATCAACATAGACACATTAATGTAGGTAAATGAGGCTAAGAAAAATGAGTCTGGATTTTAAACACCTAGAGTAATTAAATTAACTGGATAATTAACGAAATCCCAATTTCGCTTGTACTATGTGGACACAGCCTTGAGAAATATAATTGTGACTTTTTTCCTACTCCTTGGTAGAATTTTATTCCAAAGAGTAAATAAAGCATATAGATGGTCATATAAAAATCAAAGAATGTTGGGATTCAAAGGGAGCCTGGAGTTCACCTAATCAAATATTTTTATTTTAAAAATAAGTTTGAGGCTTAATGATATTAAATAATTTGCCCCAATATCTGTTAGTATGTATTTGTCTGATAACAGATTTTGATGGTCTCTGACACAGTGTTTGTGCTGGAGATAGAAACTTGCTGACTCAAGGTATAAGTGAGTCGATTTATTAAAAGTGTAGATAATTTTGTGCCTTACAACCTAGTAAAAAACAGACTTCATTGTTTGCTAAATTATTTTGCTTAAAACACATATAAATTGGGAACTTAGGTCAGCAAAATTCGCTGCCACTAATTATAAAGACATATTTACTCAGTAATTCAAAAACTATGGATAAATGGTAGTATTTAAAATTGAAAATATATATACAGATTATCTCTTGGTTTTCATTTACATTCTCTTACTAGTCTACATTTAACTTGTTTACCTCTGTAAAGAAAAAAAAACAAAAAAGTCCACATTACTGAAATTCAGCTACAACACGTGAGTATGGTATTTGCACTCAGAACTGGAGCGAGACGTAATTGCAGAAGGAAATATATTTACCATATAAGCCACCCAATAAATTGTTTTAAATTTTACTCTCTGCACACATTTGTCATGATAAAATGTAAAAATCTTCGGTAAAATTTGCTGCTTTGCTTGTCTGTCTTCCCGTTTGATCTGAACCAGTTTTAAGGTATTTTTTCTGGAGAAAATGAAATGTACTAGATTTCTCCATTTTGTCCCAATCTCTAATTTACATCACCGTCTCTCAAGATTATATTCAATATTGACATCTTAGAAACTTCGAAAACGATGAATAAATAAATCTACATTTCGCCACTAGATGTCACCAAAGACCAGCTCATCAAGAGTCATCGACAGACATTTGACCTCTGGATTCTGCCAAAAACACTACTCATTTCTCAGCATCATCAGGAAATGATAATTTCAGTAAAATATTCATCACAATATCTAATTCCTCAATCTTGTGATAATGTGTTTCCATATGCAAAAATGTCTCAGAAGTATGTAGAAATAACTCAAATATATGTTAATAGAGAAGTCACTTTACCAGTTCAAAATTCCTCATAGATGTCGTTGACAGGCATTGACAACTTCAGAGTTATTTTATAATTAATGCATATATATTTTTGTAATACTTATGCATATAATTTCTCTGCAGTTTTCATTAGAAGATAAGCATAGGTTGGCCTCTGATGTGGGGAATTACAGCACTATTTGCAGCTGAAAGTGTTCATGTCATTATAAATATTATGAGCCCCAAGATGGAGAATTTGATAATCAATTTACATGTTTAATTAAATGAAAGAATTTGAATATATACTTTTCATTCATTGTGTTTATTCCCACGAGAAATAATGGAATAATTTGCTTCATAAGGTTTTATGAGCAAACTTCCATGGCTTTGAATAATTTCATTTGATCATCTCTTTTCCTTGATTAGGGTGAGGGTGGTGAGGACCTGAATTGGCATACTTCAAAAAAAGGTCAGGAAGAGAAAATTAATAACAACATAATTTAACTAATCAATACCTTATCTTAAATATGTATATTTTTTCATACTGTGGATCAAATAACACTTTAGGTATAAATATTTTCCCTGAATGTGCTTTGTAGTATCTTTTTTTCAAGATATAATGTAATATAATTAGCACCATTTGTAGTAAGTATTATCAGTCTTCTTTTAAACACTCATTAATTATCCCTTTGCTCTCTAGGACTTGAATGATGTTTTTTTGTAGCTCTTTCAGCTTAAAAATAATCTTTGTGTTTTGGAGAATGCATTGACTATGCCTAGGGTGCAACAGTACCAGCCACTGTTTTTCTGCCACGATTTTCATTCATCTTTATTCGTTGCTGAATCTCAACCACAAATCTCCAGCCAGGCTTTCTTTCCTAAGTTCCATGTCTGTCCATCCAAATGCCTCCTAGATATTCCCATTTGGAGAGCTTAATGGCACCACAAAAATAAAGAATTCCAGAGTGGAATCTGAATAACAAGATTAGATTTAGGTATTTTGTTGTTGTTTGCTATTGCATTTTTTTGTTATTGTATTGTTATTGTATTATTTGTTCTGTTAGATTTTTTTTTTTTTTTTTGCTGAAATCATAGAAAAGAAAAAGATAAGTGTGGATACAAATAGGTTAGAAGTGGCAGGAATATGAAGGAACACCTCTTTATGGGCATTATATTTTTCAGTAAGTAAAAGAAGATCATCTGCTGAAACCAATGAAGGTAAATTGGCAAATTAAAAAAAAAATGCTAGGAGGAAAATGGTGATGGTTTGAGATTGCTAAGGAGAATAGCAGAACGAATAAAATGAGGCGTCCAACTAAGATGCAGATGTTGATTTTTCAGGAGCTCCAGTCCATGTGGCTGTCTGATTTCTGCAGTGTTGTTTATCTATCTAGGTGCAGGAGTTGGAGAGTGGAGAACGGAGGTGGTTGGCTTGATCCAGGATTGTACTTTTGCTACGTGAGTGTAGCAGGAAAGTAGAGGCAATTTTGTGAGTCTACACAATAGAATTGTTCACTTAGAAATCAAAGGCCCAGATTGATTAGCAAAGAAAATATATCCAGGAGGAACCTTCTAGATTAGGAGCAGTTATGAAACTGAACACCAACAGGATGCAGAGGGAATGGGGAATGGGATGATATTAGGAGGCGGAGGACAGAGGGTGGGATCCTAGGGTAGGGCACTGCAGAAGTGGGGACACTCTGGGTGACAAAAAGCCCCAGGTTTGGTGATGACTGAAGGAGAAGGAAGGAATAGGTCAAGGGCTTTGGCAAAACCGAGGACATTTGACAATAATTTATCAGATTCCCCACCTAGTCTTGGAAGAACTTTAAAGATCACAAGTTTAACCTCCTTAAACAGAAAATTATCTTAAGCTATAACTTCCAGTCAATCTTGGCCAAGCAGCTGTAATCCTAAGTGTAAAATAGTAACCCATAATAGAACATTCTCTGTGAGTGATTTGCTTACCTACTCTAAAGCAAGTATAAAAGAAGTCAGTCAGCAGTACTTTTTGTTTTTTATTTAATAATTATTTACATATTTTTTTTTTTTTTGAGACAGTCTCGCTTTGTTGCCCAGGCTAGAGTGAGTGTCGTGGCATCAGCCTAGCTCACAGCAACCTCAAACTCCTGGGCTCAAGTAATCCTCCTGCCTCAGCCTCCCGAGTAGCTGGGACTACAGGCATGTACCACCATGCCCGGCTAATTTTTTCTATATATATTTTAGCTGTCCAGATCATTTCTTTCTATTTTTAGTAGAGACAGGGTCTCGCTCTTGCTCAGCTGGTCTCGAACTCCTGACCTCGAGCGATCCTCCTGCCTCGGCCTCCCAGAGTGCTAGGATGACAGGCGTGAGCCACCATGCCCTGCCTCTTTGTTTATTTTTATTCTTTTCAGAAGAATAAAATAGTTGACATAATTTAGGGAGAAGGAACTTTTGATTCCCTCTTGGACAAAAGAACTTGAGCAAAACTCCTAGAAGGAGGAACAATAGAGGATGTAACAAATGTTCCCTTGGAGTTGACGTCTCAGCTACTTTTCACTGTGGAAGTGTGGGACCAATTTAAATTCACCCACCTCATCTTGTGTTGCTCAGCCGGCTCTATAATCGTAAACTCCCAGACCTGCAGCCAATCCTGGTTTTTAAATCCCCACATAGGACATGCTTATAACTTTGACTCAAAGTGTACAAAAGTAATTCATGTAACCAAAATGTTTGTACCCCTATAATATTCTGAAATTTAAAAAGAAAAAAAACATGCAAATGTAGCTCTGGGATTAATACAGAACCAAAATAATTCAAAAACTCAATATCTGTGCTTGGAATTTGGAATCTGTTAGGTTTACACCATCAGCAGCAGCCTTTCGTGGAAGAAAACCCAAGGCTGTTTGGTTCCCCAGCCTGGTTTTCTCACTTTCTCTCCAAAATGAACAAGGATAAAGAGAAAAAACAGTTTCATTTTCCTTTATCCTCAAAGAGTTAGGAGTGTTGCTTACTGCCAGGGTGAGTTTGTAGCTAATCAAATCTGAGTAAAAGGAGTTATAGAAGGTTCTGTATCTGCAGGGGCCCCACACACAAACCTGAAACTTCCTCTAATTTTATTACTGTACAGCCTGTGTGCTTTGCCCGTTGGCAGAGAAAGGATATTCAATCTGAGACTAGAGATAACTAAGAAATTAGTAGTCACATGCCATGAGTGCTTCCTTACTGTGCTCGGTCCTTCAGCCACGCTGAGGTGTGGTTTGCCTGTCTCTTGCCTTCCACACACCTGGGAAGCTTTAGAAGCACATTTGATTTGAACCTCTGGGGCCTGGGTTTTGTGTTTGGAATGTGTGCTTTTGCGAAATGGAGATTAATAACAGTGTAATAACTGCTAAAGTAAAACCAAAAATTATGGGAAGAAACAAGTACTGATTGGGGTAATGTGCATGGCTACATTTTAACTTTCTAAAAAAATATATATAACATTGTTACTATATTTCCTGCATATTAACTCATCACTATAGTAATTTCCCTTTTTCTACCAAAGACAACATTATGTTGTAACTCATGCACTTCCTTTTAATTCATGACCACCTCGATAATCATAATCCTTACTCCGCCACTGTTATTCTTGAACACTCTGTTGATACTTCTAGGTATTTAGTTTTCTTTACCATAAGTAAAAAAAAAAATGGTTTGTGAATTTTTGCTTTTGCTGAATCCTTTTATTACCAGGATGTACTCTTTCGTATTTTGAGGGAAAACCATTCTCTTTTATTTCCCTCAAACTAGCTAAGAAGCTGTATATATTACAATATTTTGTAGATGTCCTAATCCAAGACCAAGTAAACGTAAGAGCAGTATTATTCTTTTGTCTACCTGCAATTTAGCTTGAATGAAAGCCTTTACGTTATCTCAAATGAACTGTGATACAAGAAGCTTGACACCAACCATTCTGAAAGTTGTGCCACGTAACCAGGTGTTGAACACTCGGGCACATAACAGGCATCTCGGGGAAAGTTACTGGGTAGCGAATGCAAAGCTAATCATGTTTCTCTGTGATAAACTGAAGAGCCACAGGCAGACTGACGTCAGCTAGAAAGCAGGTGTTTTGCCCAGTGGCCACCTCTCCTTGGCCAGGTACAATCCCATCAGGGCAAACTACTTGCAGTTTCCTAATGTGCCACACTCTTACCTAACTCAATGCCTTTGACCCCAGGGTCATGCCTTCCAAAAATTACCTCCGTGTGCTTCTCTGCCTGGTGAACTTCTATTTATTCTTTAAGATTCTACTGAAACAATCCCCAGGTAAAAACTTCCCTCCTCCTTCTGTGCTTCGATGGCACATTGTCTATACCCGTATCACAACACGTATGTATCTCATTGCTTACTGGAACTGCTTGCTTGCTGGCTTTGACCCCTGGATGTCAAGGACGATGATGGGTTTTCCATCCTTGCATCCTCAGCAACACATACAGTGCCTGGCACTTCAGAAACACAGAAAACAATGTTTGTTTGTGTTTTAATAAAGGCAGTACTTAGAGCAGTGAGATCAAGAGCATGACAAGAATCCTGACAAAGGAATATTATTTGGTGCTGTGTTGTAGATGAAAAAACAACATATAATTTTGTGTAAACTAATACATTTTACAGATGACACCCAACTGAAGAGCATAAGATGTCAGTATGTTCAAAATTGATAGCAAAGTGACGTAGACATCTTTTGATATAAAATTAAGAAATCTGGGGCTGGGCACGGTGGCTCATGCCTGTAATCCTAGCACTCTGGGAGGCCGAGGTGGGAGGATCCCTTGAGGTCAGGAGTTCGAGACCAGCCTGAGCAAGAGCAAGACCCTGTCTCTACTAAAAATAGAAATTATATGGACAACTAAAAATATATAGAGAAAAAATTAGCCGGGCATGGTGGCGCATGCCTGTAGTCCCAGCTACTCAGGAGGCTGAGGCAGGAGGATCACTTGAGCCCAGGAGTTTGAGGTTGCTGTGAGTGAGGCTGATGCCACAGCACTCTAGCCTGGGTGACAGAGTGAGACTCTGTCTCAAAATAAATAAATAAAATAAAGAAAGAAAGAAATCTTAGAAAGATAGAAGGTAGGAAGTGAATGTAAGCAAAGTCAGTCAAGGTCTTGAGATAAAAAGACCATTAGCCAGATGGATGTTTTTTTTTTTTTTTATCACAGTTTTAGGAGAGAAAGAAGATCCAATGAATCTATTGAAAACTGCAGTATAAGCAAAGGAGACTATTCCATTACAAATGCTTATATTAACAAATGAGGCAAATAGAAAACAGCGAAACACTGAGTTTACAGTTTAACATAGAAACATCACGAGAATACAGATTACAGAATGATCGTTGTTAAAGGAAATGATCAGGTAATTAGAGTAGAATAAAGAGAGGAGATGAACCAGGTGTTGAGGGAAAGGTGCAACTGAGTTGGGGAAGAGTGGTGCAGCCGAGGTGGGAGCTAAAAATGACCTAGGTGTGTTTGAAGAACAGAAAGGTCAGCCCAAGGACAACATGCTGTTCCGAAGGGTGTAGATGCTTTCGTTGGTACTGAAATTTGAGTTGAATTATACAAAGCTTTTTATTTCCATAGATCTTCAAAACTTTTTCTATGGTGCTGATAACCATGCCAATGGCTATTTAACTTGCCATGAAACAGAGAGCCCTCTAGGAAAAGAGGCATCGGAGCAAGAGCAACTGGAGCGGTATGATGCTTGCAACACGAAGATGTGCTCTGACCTGGAACTAGCAAGAGCATCTGGGCTGACTGGTAAGCGGGTCCCAGGGCTGGAACGTCCATAATGGTCAGGGCACAAGTGGCCCTGAACTATGTTCTCTATGACAGCCCAAAACAAGCAACTCACAGTTTTCAGTTTGTAACTGGAAACCAAAAGGAAAGCTTATAGGACCATCTGAAAAGTAACAATAAACATGGCAACGCATGCTACACACGATGATAATTAGAACAGTAAAACTGACATTCAGTTTAATTGCATGAATAGACGAGTTATGTATGTGGAGGCTATGGAAAGGCATGTGATTTAGTCTCCTTTTGTACCTGCTAAAAATATTTTAGGATGACACTCTTAATACTATTACATTTGAAAACTTGAATATTAGAAAGTGATGAGGTAAGCAGGAAACTACAGGCTACTATTCACTTAATAGAAATAAAAGATTAAAGCAAGATAAATTGCATGAAATCTTTAAGAATCTAAAATATCTCTAAAAACTATACTATTTCCCTCATCTGCTTCTTTTTTTAGTTTGGCTCTGTTGTGTAATTTGAAAACATTTACCATAAATATTTAGAAGCAGTTTCTGAACCAGGGACGAGAGGAACAGCCGACACGCTAGATCTGGCATCTGAAAGCTGATAGATTCATGGAACACACAGCCATGAAATAAAATTCCACACAACCAAATTCCAAATGTATTGACTTTTAAAATTGGAGAATGAAAAATAAATAAATTGCTGTCATTTCCCTCTGATTTAAGAAAATAAATGACAGCCAGCAGAGGGGTGTTCTTCACCTTATGTTGTGGCACAGACCTGAGAGGTGATTCTACCTCCTCCTCCAGTGGTCTAGCAACATTCTCGAGGAGTTCCATTGTCTTGAAAGCAGGATCACTAGAATATCTATGACATAATAGACTCCATGTGCCCATAGATGCCTACATATTGCCAAAGTGTCGCATTTGCCAAATCCCATGGACTTCTCTGGGACCTACTTTCAAGACCCTTAAAAGTCTTTGCTTGATTTTGCCCTTGCCCACCTTCTCTCTGGTGAAAATACATAAGTAAATAAGCATCGTTGGAGGACACACCCATGCAGTTCAGATAAGTCTCCCTAGAACATCGCTGAACTCTGTTCAGCGAATAAAAATACATTGTGAAAAGCATGAAAACCATCTGAGCTGGTTTTTGATCTGAACCTCTTACTGCTGCTTCCTTCCCAGGTGGTCGTTACCTTTGCTGCCCCCACACCTTTCTGTTTGTTGCTGCATGAAGGGACAGTACTGCTGCGATCTGACGTCCCAGATAAGTGTTTGAATACCTGCCCCCCATCTGTACTGGGCTTCTCTGGTTCTAGCAGACAGCTGACTGCAGTTCCAGCATCTTCTGTTAACATTGAGGGTATGAGCAATACTGAGTGAGTGAGTGTCAGAGAATCGGAGCCAGCACACGATTCCTGGTGCAGAAGGATTCTGTGGGCGCACGAATGATGGACGTATGAGGCGGGCTTCCACCAGGGAAAGGAGAAATGTCTACTTTACAAGCTGGTTGCATAAGAATTTTAACTGACCAAGTGGGGGGTAAGAAGGGGTATGCGTGGCTGGATAGTTTGGAGATCACTGAGCCAGATTGCTCATGCAGTGCCACATCCACAGGGTCACACGTAGGAAACGCCATCTGCACATTCATTGCTTCTGATAGACCTTACACCCTAAAGGGCATTCAGCTATGCACGCATAAAAAGAGTTTTTAAAACAGCTGGGTATTTTCTCAATTTGGCCTCTGTAATTTGAAATAGTCGAACTTCCTACTATGTTTACACATTCTGTTAAAACTCCAAAGTGTCATTAGACACACAGGCACAATCTATGCACCATAAACTTGAAAATGGCAGGGGAACTTAGAAAATATCTAACAAAGGTTACTAGAAAATCCAAGAGAGGAAACCGAAAGCTTGGACTCAAGGAGATGGGAGAGAACAGGTAAGGAAGGAAAACAGGTGGTGTAATCTCAGTCGCACGAAATCTGGAACTGGACAGTGACATGTTCAAGCTCAAAATTAATTGTGCTTTCACATATAGTGTAATTGGTATATCCATTCCCTTGGATTCACGAAATTTACTCAGAGGTACCATGTACATTTCTTCCTTAGCTTCATTTTCTTTGAGATCCCAAATGAGAAACTGTTACCTGTTAGTTGTAAGAAAAAAAGTTATTTATACCTACAATTTAAGTAGTTTCAATTTCTCAATCTCAATTTTTTAAAAATTTTAATTAGAAGGTGGAAGTGCAAGAAAGAATATATCCAAAGCAATAGTTTGGTTTTATAACAATTACACTGTATTTATTCCCGATATTTTCACAAGAAGTGTTACAGCAGGTACATCTGACCAAGTTTCTAAAACTTGCTAGTTCTTGTCCTCTTTCTTTAAGAGAAATAAAGTTTTTGTTTCTTAAAATAGACTTGAATAAGTTCACAATACTGCCATTCTTTAAAAAAGCTGAGAAAGCATTTTTTATTTGTTTAAAATTTCTAAGGAATTGTGTGGATAATTTAAATACTAACTCCATACATATAAAGAGTATTTAATATTATACATTGTTTCTCACTTTGATATATAGGTTTAAGCATTTGCTTTTTCTGATGGTCAAAACTTAACTCTGTTGGTATTTTTAAGCACTCTAGGAATCGCCTTCTTACTCATAAATTGAACCTCTTGTTACACCCAGAGGGCAGAATTGGGATTGGAAGCAGAATTGATAATCTTCAAGATATCATAGCCTTGGGCTTTTCTAGATGCCTGGTCTTTGCCAGTTTCTTTGACTTGTCAACAAAAGGCTTAGGTCACCCAGTGATATCACACATCATTGCTAACTTGAAATTTATTGTTGGATGTCATTTATCCAATGTATTCGCATGCCAAAATTGCCATTTTCTGCTAAAAGGAAGGAATGCTCATGGACCTTGGCCAAAGAAATTCATCCATTCAAACACATCACACACGCTAATGCAGTGCTGTGCTAAGTAAAAGAGCAATGAATCCCTTAATTAAAACATTGTCTATTTGGGTAAAGAATCTCAACCAAACTCTTCTTGGTTGCCTTGGTTTTTGTTTATTTTTGCCCTAAATAGAAATATGATCCTAACACTAGGACTCATGTTTAGCAGAATTTACCTCTTAAAAGTGTAGATATTAATACTATATTGACTCAGTGGAACTCAAGTCAATTCTGTTCTTAATAGGCAATGATCACTTACTGTACAAAAAGGGTTACTGAAAAAGCTAAAACTATTTTAATTGTAGATAGAAATTAACATAGGAATAAAACATTTTGGTTTTTTATTATGTCAAAATCTTATGGGGGTACAAATGTTTTTGGTTACATGGATCACTTTTGTTATACTTGAGACAGGGTTATAAGTGTGCCCATCACCCACATAGTGTTCATTGTACCCCCTTAGGTAGGTTTTCACCCATCCTCTCCTCCCCCCTCCCCCCTCCTTGATTTCCACCCAGTTTTACTTCCCTCTGTGCACCTGTGCCCTCATTGGTTAGTTCCAGTGTAATAGCCAAGTATATGTAGTGTTTGTTTTCACATTCTTTAGATACTTCACTTAGGAGAATGGTCTCCAGTTCCATCCAAATGGCTGCCAAAGGCCTTAATTCATCTTTCTTCATGGCTGAGTAAGTACTCCATAGTACACATATACTACATTTTGTTAATCCACTCATGAATTGATGGGCACTTGGGTTGATTCCGCATTTTTGCAACTGTGAATTGTGCTGCAGTAAACATTCGAGTGCAGGTGTCTTTTGATAAAATAACTTCTTTTCTTTTGGGTAAATACCCAGTGGTGGGGTTGCTGATCAAATGGTAGGTCTACTTTTAGTTCTTTGAGTAATCTCCATAGTGTTGTCCATAGAGGTTGTACTAATTTTCAGTCCTACCAACAGTGTTCCTTGCTCTCTGTATCCATCCCAGTATCTATTGTTTTTGGACTTTTTAATAAAAGCCATTCTAACTGGGGTAAGGTGATATCTCATTGTGCTTTCAATTTGTATTTCCCTGAGGATTAGTGATGTTGAGCATTTTTCATATGTTTATCAGCCATTTGTCTATCTTCCTTTGAAAATCTTCTATTCATGTCTTTTGCCCACTTTTTAATGGGGTTGATTTTTTTTTTCTTGCTGATTTGCTTGCATTCTTTGTAGACTCTGGTTATTAGCCCTTTATCAGATGGGCAGCTTGCAAGTATTTTCTCTCATTCTGTAGGTTGTCTATTTGCTCTGCTCGTTGTTTCCTTAGTTGTTCAGAAGCTTTTTAATTTAAGGAGGTCCCATTTATTTATTTTTGTTGTTGTTGTGATTGACCCTGGGGTCGTCTTCAAAATTCTTTGCCTAGGCTGATATCTAGAAGAGTTTTTGCAACATTTTCTTCTAGAATTTTTATGGTTTCATGTCTTACATTTAAGTCCTTTATCTATCTTGAATTAATTTTTGTGAGTGGTGAGAGGTAAAGATCCTGTTTCATTCTTACACGTGACTGTCCAATTCTCCCAGCACCATTTATTGAACAGGGCTTTTCTCCAGTGTATACTGCTATCTGCTTTGTCAAAGATCAGTTGGCTGTATGTGGATGGTTTTATATCTGGGTTCTCTGTTCTGTTCCATTGGTCTATCTCTCTATTTTTGTGCCGGTACCATGCTGTTTTGGTTACTATCATAGTATAGTTACCCTTGGTTACCCTTGTAATATAGCTTAAAGTCTGGCAAAGTGATGCCTCCACATTTTTCCTCTTGCTTAAGGTTGCTTTGGCTATTTTGGTTCCTTCTGATTCCATATGAAGCGTAGAATTATTTTTTCCAGATCTGCAAAAACTGACATTGTTATTTTGATGGGGATTGCAGTGAATTTATAAATCACTATAGGTAGTATGGACATTTTAACAATGTTGATTCTACTGATCCATGAGCATGGTATGTTTTTCCATTCGTTTGTGTTATGTGATTTCTTTCCTCGGTGTTTCATAGTTCACTTTGTAGAGATTGTTCATCTTTTATCTTGGGTCTTTCATTTTTAAACCTTTTATTTTTTAAGTGAAGTCACTCAATTTTAATAGCATTTTGGGATTTGGTGAGTAGCTGAGCTTTGAAAAAAGTCTCTAGCTTTCTTCACCTTCAATCACAAACATTAGCTCTTTCCAATTCTGGACATCCAAATCCTGCCCCTGTGTCTATGTGGAGGGATTATGAGAAGTTGCCACTCTGGAAGAAAAATGTCTTAATTCTCATTTGTGTTTGACATGATAAATGGCGATTCAAATACTTAAATGGTTGCAGAAACTTTCTGAAAAAAAAAATGAATATATATACTTTCTTGAAAACTTTACTTTATTAGAGAATCTAGCCCAAGTGTGGAAAATTTAAAATCACTGTTTATCAAAACTGGCTAACAATAAGCTTACTAGAAAAAAAACAACAATGATCAGTAAATACCTACACTTAACATTCTTAACCCTGGGACAGAATTTTAAGGTCCAGCTTGATGTAAGTTAAATCCCTCGGTTTAATAATATAAAAACAGTCTCACATTTTAATACATTGTTTTCACACTCATATACACATACAAAAGTTGGGAGGCTCGTCTTAGAAACACGTTTATATAATGTGAAATATAATCTGAACAAAAATTTTATTACAACACTTCTCTATTTTAAATCATGTTTATTATTTAAATTTGTATCACAGTGGAGATTAACTTAGGCTTAATCATCCAGTCAGTGCCTACTGTCAACATCATCAAATTCCAAGAAAGTAAAATCAACTCATTCATACACTCCCATTACCACCCCACCACTCATTGCCTGTGTTTTTTTTTCCCTTTTAACGGCAACATTGTGATAAGATTGTGAAAAGGTATAATGTAGGCTTCTATGCATAATACCATTTCTTCAAGTATCAGAGCACAGTACATTTGTCTGCACTGCATTATAGAAAACTACTTGTGACGTTATTTCTATGTATAGGAGAGTGGCTCCTGGTGGGTGCGGAATGACATTGTCACAGTGTATGACAAGGATTTACAGCATTCTAGAATTTTCACAACTTTTCCAAGTTAGTGAATGCCATTAGGTAAATGTTGTACTTGTCTACTCTCAGCTGTCAGATGCGGGATTTCCGACTACAGATAAATAAAGCATACAGGCAACCTATGTAGTGCAAAGGCTAAGTAAACAGAATGACGTGGAATAAACTCAGTGGCCAATTAGTACGTGGTTCAGCAGGGAGGTTCTGATCTGATGTCTGTGGCGTGCATCCCTGTTCTCAAACAAATACTGTCACTATTCCACGTCAGCCACGACAACTGGAAAAGGCTGCTGAGGGGGAAAGTAGGAATTCATCTTCATAAACCACTGGTACGCGATTTCTCTGTTGCTTCTGTATATCATGTAGTCTGATTTGTTAAGATCTCAAACCTCTCTAGACAAAGCAGGTACCAATAAGAATTGCAAATATTCCATTTAAAAGAATTAAAAGTTGGCACCTATGTAACATAGATTATGTGGCCTGGACAATAAAAGGGATGAGGAACATGGTGTTTTTCTTTTAAAGTTAAAATTTTGGAAATGAAACACCTGAACATTCCAAATAGTTACACAAACATTCAAACAATGGCCCTGTTTAAAAATGCCACATAACAATAATCTTCAATACTTTGAACAAAAGTCAGATTTGCATTGTCTTAATTATACATTAACATCATGTTACTCATTAAAATGAAATAGAAAAAAAACTATAAAATTCTTCCATAGGAAAATTATCAGTAGTGGGAAAACAAAAGTAAAATGTGACAACCAATTTATACAATTACTTAATTACATATTTTCCCCTAGAAGTGTCCATGGTCTGTAAGAAAAGGAAAACAAAATCAGAAAAACAAAACAACTAA
The DNA here is from genome assembly GCF_020740605.2 of Lemur catta. Classification (NCBI taxonomy): domain Eukaryota; kingdom Metazoa; phylum Chordata; class Mammalia; order Primates; family Lemuridae; genus Lemur; species Lemur catta. The sequence continues at coordinate 5,297,622 of NC_059153.1, read as the reverse complement.
AACAAAAAGTACAAAAAACTGTGCCATTTATCTTTTCATTTTCTTCCTCTGCATCCAGTTTTGAGGGAAAAATGTTCTTTCATGGTAGCGTTCAGAGTTCATATATATTAAATGCTAGAAGAGAAACATTTGGATCCTATCTTTCTATTTCATTCTTGAACGTGTGTTGTACCCTCAACAAATATAACAAGCAGCCACTAAAAATTCTCTTAATTAGGAGACACGCACACATACACACACAAATCTTATTAAGAAAACGAAACCATTCCTTATCTGGGATACACACACATCAAGATTTAAAACTAAGGTCTGACGTGGTCACTTAGGCGATTTAAATAATTAAGGCTTCTAAAAGGTTCAGTGCCGAAACTCTCTGTATCAGTATTTGAACAAAATGCATTTTTGCATTTTAGGTTTGTGCTTTTATAGCCATCTTAATTCCACAGAATTTCATTAGTAAGATCTGATAAGGGCGTGTTAGGAGTGTTTACTGCTGTTTTACTTTTAGTAGCTGTTAGACTAAATAACAGTGATACAAATTCAATGACTGAACAGATTTGTTCCTATTACCTGGGTTGTTGGCTCATTTCACCTTCTTTTCGTGTTTAATGTGGCCATTTCTTTTGTACTTGCCATTGAGGATCCCATTGTGGTAATGTCCGTTAACTGCGCTATGCTTACTTCTAGACCACAGGCTTTTGATTTTTCTGTAGATAAATTTTGTCACCCGGGACAAGAGGAAGTAAAACAAGGCAGCACCAAGCAAAAGCACAAAGGCAATGTCCAGTAAGAAATACTGACAGAAAGAGATTTGGTGGACCGTGGCCCGCAGGTGCTGGGCTCCATCGTGACGGAGAATGTAGTCTATCCAGTAGACAGTGCGATTGACAGGGTGGCCCGGCTGATCCTTGTGAATTTCCGAAAGTTTCCGGGCTCTCTGACGGTAGCTGTGCGGTGAGGGCAAAACACAGAATGATCATGTTTATACACAGTTCTGTATTTGTGGATCTCTCAATTTGAAAATGGGGAAAATCAACAACGATCCTTTATTAAGCATCTAGCGTGTACGGACATAGTATGTTTCAAGCTCTTAACACTATCTTATGTTAACCCAATAAAAGGAATTTTAAACTAAAGGAAATGAAAATCAGAGACTAAGTTGATTATGAGTAAAAAGTTAAGATTTGAATTCAAGTTTTTCTGACAGCAAACCCTATGCTCTTTTTACTCTATACCATGCATGGTCTTTCTTGCCATTTTTTTTTTTTTTTTTGAGACAGAGTCTCACTCTGTTGCCCGGGCTAGAGTGAGTGCCGTGGCGTCAGCCTAGCTCACAGCAACCTCAAACTCCTGGGCTCAAGTGATCCTCCTGCCACGGCCTCCCGAGTAGCTGGGACTACAGGCATGTGCCACCATGCCCGGCTAATTTTTCTCTCTACATGTATTTTTACGTGTCCATATAATTTCTTTCTATTTTTAGTAGAGACGGGGGTCTCACTCTTGCTCAGGCTGGTCTCGAACTCCTGAGCTCAAAGGATCCGCCCGCCTCGGCCTCCCAGAGTGCTGGGATTACAGGCATGAGCCACCGTGCCCAGCCGCCATATGTTTTTAATTAAGGAGTCTCAACCTGCAAGGGAAGTAAATTGTTTAGATTCTTTTAGAATTCATTAGATTGAAGGATGGAGTAAAATATGCAGAATTTTGTTCTACCACTATTTTTTTAATAATGACATTTAATTTTGTTTCGAGTTAAAATAACATTAAATAATGGCAAGAGAATGAATATTTATTAAACAGATAAAAGGGGGTTGAGAAACACTACTAAGTATGGAGACACATATATGCAGCGTATATTATAGGTATGTATGCATATATGTATAAAGAAATCACTCTCTTAAATGGTTAATTCAAAAACCAGTTAAAGATAATCACAAAAGTGACAAAATGTAAACAATTTAAAAATACGTAACTGCACATTTGTGTGCCAATCTTTGACAAATGACCAAAGCCCCCTTTGCATAAATCCGTGATTGGGGCTTGTATTGTTCAGACCCAAAAAATAATTGCTAACTGGAGAGATTATAAAATGTTACTATCACAGAAGATACAGCTCTTGAGTTGTGCCTCGGAGGAACAAAAGTCTGGATGTGTGAAGCCTCGATAGGCCAAGGGATGAGTGTGGACTAAATCACTGAGGTGGGAGAGTGAGAGTATGCCCAGAAAAAATTCCTTTGTGTGAGGGGTGTCTGTTTAGACATTAGACTGGAAGAAGACGAGTTTTGCTCATGGGTGTTTTGAATGGTAAGATACGTAGCTTAGTTGGAGCCATTAGAGGAGACAGACGGGCTGTCAAGCCAGAAAGGACGATACTGATGGTGGAAAATCCATTCAAAAGACCTCAATAATGGCCCAAGAGAAACTGCCAAAAAATGGTAGTGGAGTTAAACAGACAGTGGGAAATGCTGGGGTAGAAGATTCGGCAGGGGCTAAAAGTGAAGGGAGAGGGAGGAATCGGATGTCACTGCCATGAATGGCTCACAGAGGAGTCGATTTTTTTTTTTTTTTTGAGACAGAGTCTCACTTTGTCGCCCGGGCTAGAGTGAGGCCGTGGCATCAGCCTAGCTCACAGCAACCTCAAACTCCTGGGCTTAAGCGATCCTACTGCCTCAGCCTCCCGAGTAGCTGGGACTACAGGCATGCGCCACCATGCCTGGCTAGTTTTTTTCTATATATATTTTAGTTGGCCAGATAATTTATTTCTATTTTTAGTAGAGACAGGGTCTCGCTCTTGCTCAGGCTGGTCTCAAACTCCTGACCTCGAGCGATCCTCCCGCCTCGGCCTCCCAGAGTGCTAGGATTACAGGCGTGAGCCACTGCGCCCGGCCCAGAGGAGTCGATTAACAGGACACAGACACAGACACACACGACACGGGGCAGGCGGGGAAATGACTGGGGCTGGGGAGGAAGGAAAGGCGAGGTCCACGAAGCAGCTGGGAAATGAAGCTGGCGCCACCCGATCGCAGCACCTGATGAAGAACCAACTAAGGTATTAATGACTCATTTGCTGACACTTTTTTAAAAATAATTTCCCTCCAGACCTACACATTAAGCTTTATCAAACACAAGAACAAATCTGAGCCCCAGTGAACAAAGGTTATCAGGAGTGAGGGAAAGAGCAGGCCCGGGTGCTGACTCCCAAGTGTCTCCTACAGTGACATCGGATGACAATGCAATTAGCAGGCCCATTTTTTCCTCTCCTCAATGCCTCACAACAAAATTGGAGTTATATAATAAACCCAGTTTATTATATTCAAAGAGTGTCAAAACCTCACCCAAATGTTAAGAGGTCACCCTCACCTTGCTCTGTAATTTATCGTGATTTCTAAAATGGCAAAAGAAACCAGAAACTTTCTATGATTCCATTTTGTAAGAAAATGCTTATGGGGTAAAAAAGGCATCTGTAAAACACAGAAATGAAACATGGTGTCTAAGAAAATAAAATCCAACCTTCCATTTTAGCAAGCATGGAGGAGGAGGATAAAAACAATCTTCGTCCTCAGGTACCTTGATGTCACTGCACATAAACAGATTAAAGAGTTCGTTCTGTGGGGACTGTGACTTCTGGCACTGTTGAATAAATGACGCATATGGAATCCAACAGGTTCACTTGGACCTGGATCACTCTGTAGCACACAAGCCCACGAAGCCTCTCTCTGCTTACCTGAGTATCGATAAGGACTTTCATCAGTCAGACCGTTGGTCCTACCTAGGAGAAGGCTCTAAGCCAAACTGCTTACTAACCAGTCCAATTTTACAGAACTCTTGTGTTCGGAGGAGGTCTATGGATCCACTCCACAGATAAGTTCTGAAGCAGAATGCTTGTCCTTTCAGCACAGCTGGCTTTACAATTCAAAATTCCTTCTGATGATATACTGTGATGTATATATTTATCTGCTTTAACAATAACTAAAACCTTACCTGGGATCAGTAATGACTTTCACCAATGCGTCATAGAGCTCTTCCTCAGTGACTGTCTTCCACTGGAGCAATATCCCCATGCCTTTCGCCTGGACTCTGGTCATCGTGTCATAATGGTCTCCAAAGAGTGGGATGCCCACGACAGGGACACCATGATACATAGTCTCAAAGATACTGTTCAAACCACCATGGCTCAGGAAGGCTTTGATATTTGAGTGCCCTAGAGAAAGACAGGAAAGAAAACAACTTACAACATCATTACTCCAGAGGAGAGATTTTCTCCAGAAATAGTGCAGATTAAAAATTAAAAATCGATAATACAATTACCATAGATTTCAGAGACAGGAGTTCTAAAGGCATCATCTCACTGATTCCTGTTCTATGACAATTAAGTTACTTGGTATATACATAACTACCTGACTTGTATATGTCAAGTAAAAGCCATTTATAGGTAGCTGAAATGTATAGCTTTAAGTAGTAATTTTAGAACTTTCTCTTGAACACAATCGCCTGACAAACAGCATGTATTTAAATGGGCAATAATTAATAGGAAGCCAAACAATACCAGAATGGAAACATATGCCACTGAAAGAGATATCTATTTCCTGACTTCCCAAGCATTTATCTATATTAAAGTCAAACACACTTTACTAAAAAAATATGTAAAAATGTAGGGCTGGATTCCAGAAGTCCATGAAGAGTTAATTTGCTTCTCCAGGGAGGAATGTTAAATAATAATCACTATTTATAACATTCAAATTCCATCAGCATCCATGTTTCACAATTTTATGGCTCAGTTTTACATTTTAGGTATACAAACAAGTAGAGACATCCATAAAAATCAGTTGTGAGAGATGGGACATCACGTAACATCTAGTTGCCATGGGAATAAAAGGGGTAATTTGTCAAAATTAATGAGGTAGTTTAAAACCCATTTTTGTTCTCCTAGTAAACAGCCTACATTTCATAAAAGGGATTCAAAGACTTGCATAAGAAGTATAAGAAAAAATGTACTCCACATGGGAAATGAATTATTGGTCATAAAGGAATTAGAGATTGCAGATATACAAATCTTTTAAAATATACACATTCCAGGTACAAAACTACGTGTGTGCATCATGATCCCAGCGGGCATCCCCCCTCTGAAGAGGAGGGGAGTGGTGTGAGGGGAAGACACTGATTTGGTTTCTATTTCCCATCTGGGGGGAATCTTCTGATCATAATTGTAAGCCATTAGAGGACACAAGTGTCATGCCCAGAGTTTACAGGGACATTCATCTTGGAGAAGTCGGAGCACCGAGACAGTGAGGAACTTGGAGGAGCCATGGACTTGGGGGGTGTTGAGCGTGGACCTTGCTTAGCACCCCACAGTAAAAGACAAGCAAACAAACAAAACGCATATGCAATAAAAATTTGGATGCTCCTACGTTGTGTCGCACGGTTGCACTGAATAGCTGACAGTCAAGTTACCTTATTTAAATTTCCTGCTTCGTTTTTACCTTCTATGGAATCTGAAGTCATAATAGTAAAGACACGAAAGATTACAAAACATACAAGTATCAAGAAAGGTAAATTGCCTTGTGTTCTTTTTTCCCCTCAGTTTTATCATTTATAGAATATTTATACTACACGAAAAGAAATTATATACATAAATAAAATTCTTTACTGGTTTTTAGTAGCATCATTGTAGCTTCTAGAAAAATTTTAAAAGCCTATTCTTAAGAGTGCAATTTAAAATTAAAACTACTTTTATATAATATTAGGTGTTAGTATTATGGAATTAATGGTGCTAAATATTGCCAAAATCAATAAACCTTTTTATAATTTCCTTAATAAATATATTAAAGAATGGCATATTTTCCTAGAAATTTAATGACTAAATCTTTACATTTTTTACTATCTATGCTTATTGAACATGGAGTTAAATTAGTTAAATTCAAATATACTTAAAAGATATGCATATAAAAATTATTTTGAGTTGAGGCCTATAATCCCAAGAAATAAATCAAAATAAATAATGCTTCAAAAATGCCTGGTGAATTAGGAGGAAAGAGGCAGATGACCCGATTAAAATTAAAATAAATCAATTGTTCCCCTGGCCTTCTGCTTCTCTTTGGTTTCAGACAAATGAATAATTTCTAATTTCTCTTGGTTCTCAGATAAATCTGTAATAAAGCTATAACCCAAATTTGCATTTTCATTGTTTTAATTTTATTACTTTTACCTGATTAGCCTAATCAGGAATAGCTTTATTCACTACTAATTTATATAGTTTATTAAATATATTTTCCAGATAGTTAAAGTTGGTGACTGGTCTAAAAAATTTAATACATAATCCCAAATGATTACGGTTTTACAATAAGTAAAGATCTGAAATGTCGGCCTGGAATTTAAAAGCTGAGATATTCAATAAAAATAGAATGACCAAAAAGCATCAAAATGCTGGAAAAAAAAAAACCCAGAATGACTATCATAAACTACCTACATATTGTACAATGTTCTCAAGTAAAAAAAAAAAAAAAATCACATTTACATAATTAAAATCTAACAGCCAAGTAAGTACCAAGATGTCACTGACTTACCAAGCAGGTCATTTTGTGGTAACCATTCTATGAGCTTAGTGTTGTTTCCTAGATTCTTTGGTTTGGGTCCAGAAAACCTAAAATGTACAACAGAAAAATAAAATCTTTCAAAAATCAAATCTTATACTATGGGCTCTCTGGTTAAAATATCAGATTTAAAATAAATGTTACATCATCTTTTGTTGATAATCTTAAGAATAAAGCCATGCTTCAGTAACAATAAAAATTTGACTATATTTCCTTTTTAGAGACAGGGTGTCACTTTGTCACCTAGGCTGGCGGGCAGTGACAGTGCACTGCAACCTCCAGCTCCTGGGGTCTCAAGCAATCCTTCCAGCTCAGCCTCCTGAGTGGTTACTAGAGGCATGCACCACCACGCCCAGCTTATTTTTTATTTTTTGTAGAGTCAGGGTCTCGCTTGTTTCCCAGGCTGGGCTTGAATTCCTGGCCTCAGCGATCCTTCTGCCTTGGCTTCTCGAAGTGCTGGGATTACAGGTGTGAGCCACCACACTCAGCCTAAATTCTAATTAAAAAAAAAAAAAACAACTTTCATGGATTGAAGGATGAATAAGAAATGATTTGCTTATACAGAAATCTCATTTTCCACCGGCTCGTTTCACCTGTACACATACACAGAGATGACAAAAAAGCAACCAAACAAACCAATGCCGGAAGTCACTCCCCACCATCACGGAGGAGCTGGAACATGAAGGGCCAGGGAGGCCACCACTAGGCAGCCGGTGGCCCTAATCCTTGCCACCCAGAGCCTGGGCGAGCACACAGGTATTGAAAGAAGGAAGAAAGTACTCTCTATTAGCTTGGCCCCAGAGATGGGAGTTCTGTGGAGCAAAGAACATAATCAGGCTGTTCCCTGTGTCTCATCTTTAAAAGACAAACCATAAACATGCTTAACAATGGAAAGAATGACAAAAGAGTCCGAACTGAGCACACACTGTCCTAAATAAAACAGGAGAGGCGCTTTCTGGGTTAAATCTAAGAGAAGAAACCCAATGAGACTAGAATCTGAAGGGAAAAGTCCTGAGCAGTTAGAATAAAATATGTATCCATTTCGTAGGTCAGACTAATTCTTGTTCAGTTATTACAAAGGGAGAATCTATATTCCTTGCAATGGCTTGAGAGACACTTTATTCTAACTGTGGTAGAAACTGTGGGACCCATGTTTTTCACAACTCTTCCCCTAGAGCCCAACAGTGGTGGTATAAATACGTGCTAAATGAAGTGTTCAGGTCTGATTTTTGAACACCAGTTTGGAAATTCCAGAGACAGACATGTGTTAGTGCCTCCCGAAGGAAGCTGGGATCAATCCATGGGTCGATCTTAACCAATGTTAACTGCTAAGTTACTGTGTTTTTAAAAGCCTGGTTTCTTAAATATATCAAAAGTATTTGTGAAAGAGACAAAGTGGATGTCTAACAGAGTCCATGAAATATTTTACCTATTTATTCCTTCATCCATCATTGTCTACCTCATTCCAAAACTGATTTGAAGGAGTATATAGAAAGGCATACAATTATAACTAAAGTTTTTACCATGACAATAAATAGCAGAGTAACTGAGGGTAGAATATAGAAATGTATCCAACACAAGGATACATCATCCGAAATCATATCTTCTTTTTATGCTATAAGTCACAGGTCTCTTTATCTGTCATAGTCTTATGAATTAATTCCCAGATTTCAATACACTAAGGAACAAAACGAAAAGTCAGGGGCATCCTGCTAATTTTGCCAGGGACTCCGCGTGCTATTCTGTAGTGGGACCTGTGAGCTAACCAATGGGATACTGAAAATCAACAGCAAAGGAGCCACCTGCATTAGTACCTTACCTCCAAATCACCTTCTGAGGCAGCCTCCCCAGGGCTCCTGCCAGTTTGTGAGCGATGTCTTCCGACAGATACTTGACGCCGGCTCCAAAAGATACCAGGACAAAGCCATGCTCAGTAGCACCATTTACCCACCTTTGGAGATCCTGTAAATCGAAACATCGCAGTTAATTTTGTGAAGAACTGCATAGTTCATAATCAGTATCACCATCGACAGCACACAGTTTAAAAAAAAAAAAAAAAACAACTTTAGGTAATTTTCTTAAACAATTAGAAAGATGAGGATATGGTATTTCGCACTAACTGCTTTTGTTTAAAATATTTCATCTGACAACACTAACTGAAACAAGAAGAGCATATGGTTTACTTGGTGAGATCAATACGTAATAACAAACCAAAAAAAAAAAAAAAACAACTCAGTAGCTAATGGCCTAAGTCTCAGACAGAAGTCAAAAAACTGAAAATGATGTTTGATGCATGGTCAGATAAATATGTATGAGGATACAAGCAAAAGACGTGGATTGAATATACGACAAATCAGTCACACTGGCAAAAATCAGTGTCTTTGACAAATTTTGGTCAATATGATTTATTTGTATTGAAAATGAAATCAGTTCACTTTAAGGGACACCACCTTGCTTTATTTTATTCTACAAGCTTGTTTTGTAATGGTACAGCTATAACACAAGGCACAAGCTTGTTTTTAATGGAAAGTCATCCCTTTGAATGAATCTTTGCCAAAGACACTGAGCTTCAATTCCCCATAGGAAAACTAGGAATAATAAAGCCACGGCACTTGGAGGAACATGCTAATTCCACTGTAAGGACAACAAACTTGCTGTCCATTTACACGGACAGCATGATACACCTAGTGCCACAACACAGTCACGAAAGCAGGGACCTGACTCACTCTGTGTGCACAACGTGCAGAGTGAGCTGTCGTGTTACAGCAGCTGAGGGGTACCCCGCAATACGGAGAATCTTCCCAACAGAATCCCTGTGCAGCTTAATTAAGCACTTAAATGGAACATTAAGCCTAAGTTTTCTTTCCTTTTTCCCCTTTCTTTTTATCACATAAAGAAATTTGTGTTACCTTGCTGTATTGCAATCATTCCTAGCAGGGGATGGGGAACCGCATTTTATGCCCCAAATTAAGTAGTGCCGCTATGTGACCAAGAGTGGCGATGGCATAGCTACATCCTTCTAGCTACTGAGTAAAACAGCCTGTAATCATTTGGTAACGAAGAAAAACTGACCAAAACACTTTATAGTCTAAGAGAATCTATTTATGGAGGGTTATACACACTACCTCCAACTTATGATTTTTCAACTTTACGATGGTGGGAAAGCCATACACATTCAGAAGAAATCGTGTTGAATTTTGACCTTTCCCGGGGCTAGAGACAGGCGGTACCCATACTCTGTCTCAAGATGCTGGGCCGCAGCAGTGAGTCTCGGGTCCCAGTGTCGGTCACACCATCACGAGGGTCAGTGACCAATACTCTACAGGGCACTGTGTTGCCAGGTGATTCTGCCCAACTATAGACAAATGCAAAGTGTTCTGAGCATGCTTAAGGTAGGCCAGGCTATGCTATGATGTTGGTATGTTGGGTGTGTTAAATGCACTTCACCTTCAATGCATTCAACTTAACAATGGGTTCATCAGGACATAACCCCATTGTAAGTCAAGGAACATCTGTATATAAAACAAAGAGAGGCTGTATCAACTTTGCATTAAAGCTTTTAACTTATATTCTGCTACATTTACCAAGAACATCACAGGTGCTGACAATTTTATGGTGTTATCTGTGGATTCAAAGTAATGAACAAGAGCAAACTGATTTAAATTTTTAATTGCATGGATGTACGTAAATATAAATGCATGGTAGAATGATTTGAACGCATATGGTGTATTTAAATACCATACATAGCCTTTACTGATGCGGAAGGGAACAGAAAAAAAAATTGTACTCATCATGGCTTCCTTCGGGAAGAGTACTCAGTACCTTTAGAAGAGGGCTCAGAAGGAGGAGTGAGGCCCCAAGGTGATATCCGGACTGCTACTTCCTGGCTGGAGGGGCAAGGCCAGAGCACAGGGAGGGAGGGACGTGACCCTCCCACGATCCCTAACCTTCCCATGTTCGGTGGGATGGATGTTTTATGAGAACATCAAGCACGCTGGGTTTTGGGTTCGGTTGAGGAGGGCGACATTCAGGAGGTGTGAACAATCCAACAGCCAGAGGCTGAAGGGCTGGTAAATTCACTGACCTCATGGCAAAGACTTTGCAAACGGAGCTTCACAAAAAGTATGCCTGGGTCTCCAGTGGGCTGGGAGGTATCTACATGGCCTACGCATACACAGATGGTAGTTTCTGGAATTTAAGACCTCCTCAATTAAAAAGTGCAAACTGACATAATAACAGCTTTTCAAAAAAACCTAATAAATATATGCAATGTAAAAAAAAGTCTCAATTCCAGAAATTTAACACTAAAAAATAAAGGCACTTTAGAATCCTCCTGCCTCTGAGTAAACATCAAATTAAAAAACTGGGCTAAGAAAGTTTATTTACAATAACAACAAAAATCCGTAAAAACCTAAGAGTAAACCTAACAGAAATATACAAAATGTACATGAAAATACATGAAAACTATGCTAAAAGACAAAAAAAGGAAACCTGAATAAATGGAGAGATGTAACACATGCCTGAAGAGGAAATACTAATCTTATAAAATGCTTTTTTATAAAATTTAATGCATTCTCAGCCTACACTCCATGAGGATTATTATGGAACTTGGAAAGATGAGTCTAAAACTCATCTAGACAAAAAAAAAAAGTAGAAAAAAGGACAAGAAAATTTTGAAAAAGCACAGGTAGAGTTTGCTCTTCTGGATATTAAAATGTACTCGAGTCCAGAGCCATTGCAATGAGTCCTCAGCGTTGGCAGAAGGGACTGAACAATGAAGGTGGCCGACAAACTACCATGCAGTTAGGATCTGAGAAACTTCATCAGCAGGGAAAGGAGTCGCCAGCTAACTGATTTAGGAAAAAAACGAGGTTCTATCCCTCCACTAGTATAAATCACAGACGTATGAATGAAAAAGTTAGACTGAATTAAAATATATGAAATACTTGAAGAAAACACAAAAGAATACTTTTATTGCATTTGGGTGGGGAAGGTCTTCCTAGGGCAAGCCACAGACCCCAGAAGTCATGAAGAGAAGATGGTTAGATCTGACTACAAAACAATTAAACTTCTAAAGTATGAAAGACATTTTAAAAAATCAACATAATAATAAACAGACTTGCAAGAATATTTACAACACATAGAATAAAGGATGAATACTACAACAAAATAGTGCAGGGGAGAAAACCCACTAACACTTGGGAAAACAATTCATGGATGGCAACTAAATTGCATAAATATAGAAAGATGCTTCACCTCACGTGACTAACCAGAAAAACACAAATTCAAATTGTTTTCATATAGTCTATACAGTACTCTATTAGATGATGTCAATATACTATCACTTAATTCATTTTACCTTAAATAACTGAATTTGACATTTACCTTTGAAGTATTACTGTTTTATAATTTTCTTTCAATGGTTTTTGTTTATCTGCTAGAAGGACGAAATATCTTTTCTTAAATGGCCTCTGGGTTTATGATTTTATTTAAGCAAGTCTTTCTCACTTCAAGATTATCTTTTAAATGGTCCGTATTTAATTTTAGCAATTTTATAGTATCAGTTCTTTCATGTTTTAAACTTTCATCCACGCATAATTTTCTTTGAAAAGATCTGTCCTGGTGGCAGCATGTGACCCAAACCTACTCCTTTCTCTCCCCCAAGAGTGGGAGCCAGAGGGCTCTAGTGCAGCCAAGAAACCAATAACAAACCCTATGTCCTCTGTGAGCCCCACCACTCTGATGGAAAGAACGCCTGGATGCTGAGAGAATCCTACACAGAGAGGATGAGGGGAGAAGAAGGGGGTGGGTGCTGGGGTTACTTTTCTTGTTCCCAACGCCAACATCAATAGGCATCCTTTCCCATTTTAATGTTTCTGATAAATGAATGTTCTGCCTTGGTAAGGTGGGCTGCAAAGAAAATACTTACTCTGCAAAATCGAGTACATACAGTAATAATGAACATTTTGACACAAAATGTTTTAAAAAAACATCTTGGGACATCAAATGTGATCTCTGCCTACTGCTAAGATAGTTAACCAAGACTTACTAAAAAAAAAAAAAAAAATTACTGGAAATATAAGTCATCATTAAAAAAAAAAAATGCGCCAACCATTGTTTTCACTGATTTGTTTGGCTGGAGGTTTGTGTCAAACCCCAATTCCACAATTTGCTGTATAACTTTAGTTGAGTCGCCTACTCTCTCTGAGGCCCAGCTTCCTCATGTCTAAAAATGCTGATAATACTTTACAGGGACATTGTGAAGATTAAATGAGATTAAATACATAAAAGTGCTTTGTCAAATAAAAACTACCCAGTTCTTTTCCCTAGCCAGAATGTCTGATAAATAATGCATAGATTGTGGACTGAAATGATATCCACTTTGAGAAAAGGAAAAAAAAAAGTCATTCTGCACCAAAATATTTTCACTCAGTTATATTTTGTTCACCATGTTATAGATTCTTCAGAATACAGATGGTTAAAATACATAAATGAGAAGTAGTACAAAAAATATTTTACATGTACCATCAAATCTAGCTGTCAGTTTTGCAGAAAACTCAACTGAATTCCCAGATTGGGGTTTAAGCAACAATTAGCCTAAAGAAGCAATAGAGAGATCAACGTCAAGGTGATGATTCTATTTTTTAAAATCTCAGAAGATGCTTTTATTAACACAGTGAAAGTTCAGGAAAATGAAATAAGCACCTAGAAGGATGTATTCATTTCCACTGAGATTCTGCAGTACTTGCTTTTCTTTCTCATAAAGCTTTTAATTGTTACCAGTTCTTACAATGAAAAGTGGTAAGCAAAATTTGAAACCCTGATTTGACTTTGAAAAGAGTTAAATTTTCAAGGTTCTTAAGACCTTCAAGAAACTGCACATAGGCAGCAAGAATATCCCAAGGATATGATCATGGCAAGGTGCCGAGGTGCTACGGAAGCTAACCACTGGATAGAAAAAAGGACAGAAATACTAAACAAACAGAGGTGAAACTCTCACCAGAAAAGAAAAATATTAGTCCATAATGACATTTAAAGTTTTTTTAGGTTAGACAAGGAAATTGAGAATCCAGAAGTTTGGGGAGAATGGAAGAGATTTGAACATACTTATTTGCCATCGAGAATGAGAAGAGAGGTGTAAAGTAGAGAAAGAAGAGACCCTCAGTACTTACTTATTTTAATAAATTAAGAAAGCTAAGAGTAATCTAAATCCTTAAAAGTATAAACAATAAGCAAATTGCTTTATTTTTCCATTCAGTTAATTAGATAAGTAAGACTGTCTTTTCCCTAGCATGTAAGAGAGTTGATTGGGCACTTTAAAGAAATGTCTCATTTTTACATTCAAGTTTAACTACTAAATTGTGATCTGCCTAGACAAAGTAAAGGCAGGCCTGCCAGCCAGTCTACCTGTCTGCCCACCCTCCTTCCAGAGAAGACTAAAATAGAAACAACCAACACTTTCTTTATGATAATCACAATGTTATATCATAGGGACATAGAGACTGATAAAGAATATTTACATAGCTTCGAAACCTGATCGATTACCAAGGTAAAATTAATAATGTGACAGGGAAGAAGCCTGGGACATAACACCTTGATCAAGTGATCAAAGTGGACGTCATCAATGATGGAAGACGTCGAAACCATGCACCACGTGATTGGATGCAATACGCAGGGCACAGCATTGCTTCTATGACACTGCTGCCGAGGGTGCGTCTCCTGAATCCAATTATGAGGAACATGAAATAAGCCCAAACTGAGGGACAGTCTATAAAACAGCAGACCTATAGTTTTCAACAGCATCAAATTCATGAGTCAAAACAAACAAACAAACAAACAAAAAAAACCACTGAATAAACTTTCAAGGAGGAGTCTAAAGACACATGGCAAATAAAGGCAATGCATGATTCTTAGAGGACACTGTAAGAGAATCTTGCAAAACTTCAAAGAGTTATGAGATTTAGGTGGTAGTCATACATCGTTGTTAATTTCCCAATCCTGATGCTCTGAATTATGGTTATGTAGGAGAACGTCCTTGTGTGTATGAAATGCATACGAATGTGTTGGCGGTTATAACGTATCATATAGGAAAATTACTCTCAGGTGGTTCAAACAGAAAACATCTTAGAACTGTGCAAATTTTCTATAAATGTGCTATTATTTTAAAAAATGTATTTTGAAGAGATTGTTATATTACAAAAGAAAGAAAATAAAAGGAATACAGCTTTCAATTTGACAGTTACACATGAGAAACATGGTTTACAAGCAACAGCCAATACCACCCATGAACAAATACCACTACCTGCAATAAGCCCCCATAACCAATGACGTTTGTTTCCAAACAGCTTACGGGGGCTTCTGTTTGCCTTTAAAAGCTCCCCCTTTCCCGAGCCCCCCCAGATGGGCCTACGGTCCACCCTAGCATGTGTATCCCCAGCATTGCAAACCCTGGCTATTCTTAAATAAACTCTGTTTTGGACAAAAAAAAACAAAACAAAAATACTTCAGAATTTTGGGATGCAAATTAAATCAATAAAATTTTATTTTATTGTGGGAAATAATCTAGATAGTCTATTAATTTTAAGTTTTAAATTTAAACTTCTCACCATCGATTTCAGCATCTGATTAACACACTGAACTGAAAATTAAAAACAAAAACTACATACAGGGAATTGGTAAGTAGTCTACTTGGTAAAAACAATCTAGGGAGATATATAAAGAATTAATCATACCTGAAAATTATGAAGCTGTAGCAAAAGACACAGGAATTATATTGTGAGGCAGGTTGTATTTTCTGCTCTCAGAACCTCCCCATCACGTGGGACTATGTCCACACTCCATAAACCTGGACTATGTCCACACCCCATAAACCCGGGCAGGTTCGTGACTTCTCTGATCAATGGAGTACAAAAGCAATACTATGTGACTTCCAAGGCTAGGTCATAACAAAGCGTACAGGTGCCAGCTGTTTCTGTCTGTCTTGGAACGTTCACCCTTGGTATCCAACCACCACACCATGCTATCAGTGAAACAGTGCAATGCGGAGAGGCCAGGTGCAGGTGTGGCAGCTAATAGACCAACTGAGATTTTAGCGAGCAGCCAATATAAACCACCAAACTTGTGACTGAAAGAGCTTGAAGATGACCCCAGCCACTAGCTCTTGAGTCTCCCAGCTGTGGGTCCAATTTGGAGCACAGAACAGTGGTTCCCACCCTTCCCTATCTGAATTCCAGACCTAGACAGAGTGATTCCCTATCTGAGTCTTGTATAGGCATAGTGAGTGGTTGCTTAAATGTCACTAGGGTGATTTTCCCAGCTCTAGGGACTGGCATGTCTCAATGTATCTTCATTCGGTTCCTCTCTGAAGAGTCACAAATGGATTTTAAAAACAAGACTAAGAGTTCCGCAGGAAGTCCCTGGAATTCTTTACTCAGAAAAGACCAGCAAGAATAGAAAGTTAACAGTCGCCAAACACCTACTTTGTAACCTTAAACACATCAAGTTATCTCTTCAAGGTAAATAGGGAAATGGCGGAGGCCTAATGAGACCAAAGAACCTAGTTCTAAGCCATGAATCTGTGGTCCTCATCAATATTTCAATAGAGAAAATGTTAATATTTACCAGGTATTTTTCCCAAATCATTCTGGTACTCACATTCCTTTCTGAAATCTACTGATATTACCAAAAGGGACAGAGTGCAGGGCCCCTTTTTTAATCTGCAGGCATATTCATTTCATTAATAATTCAATCAGTTAAACAGACTTTTATTGGTCACCTTCTACGTGCCAGGCACTTACTTGGTGCCAAGAATATAAAAGAGCAAGATATGGTTTCCTGCCCAGAAGTTCATAGTCCAACTCAGACTCAAGAGCTTACTGTCAGCTTATGAACATTACCTTTGCCTTATTTCCCCGTGTGCTGGGGAAATGGAGAGTCTGAAAATAAATCTCTGTAAATTATATCCCAGTTTCTCTTGATTTCAGAGTTGAATTTCCAAAGGAATAGTTTGGAGATAAGCAATTAATAGTTGTATGCTAATATTTCTAAACCAATTAGAAATACACACACTCAGTTCAATTAAATAAAGTGGCAAAAAGCCATTGCCAATTAAAGAATCCTTTTGTAAATTAAAGAAAATTTCTCCTTTTCTAATATTACAATACCAATATTTGGTGTTTCCAGAATATAAACCTATAGGAGGAAATAACAGTACATACAGAATTTGGCTAAAACAAGTCTAGTTCATAGCATTTCCAGAGTCGATCACTCAAACAGATCCTTCCAGGCCAATGACGGAATCAGAGTACACCTGAGTAAGCTTCTCCCAAATGCCTAACGCAGTACGTAGACAAAGACCAAAATGTGCAGTAAGATCATATCCTATGACTATGACCTCATGGATGTTTCCACTAACTCAAGTGTTTCTGTCTGGTGAGCATGAATAGTATATATGGTCAAGAAGGCAAGAGAAGTCTTTGACTAACTTTTGTAGGGTGAGTGACAAGACAACCTGTAAAACCAGGAACTGTGCCTTCTCTTCCATCTCACTCCCCATTTCCACAACTATTCAGGAAGTAAACTCCTCTTGTGCCAGAAAGTCAATGACCCAGAAGGGTGTGGGCAATGGTGCGATGATTCTGGGATGAGTAAGTTGGTCATCTCAGGGTAAGCGTTTATAACTGGGGCAGAAACACGCAGAGCCGTGGTCACTGTGCCTGCTAGACTGTGTACTCTTCCGTGTACTGCCTTATGTAAAGGCAATTTAAAAACAAATCTCATTCTCTGCCTGGATAGACAACAGGATGATCAGAATAAGAGAAAAATCCCAGTTAGACCCAGCAAAGACTATATAAATGAAGAATAAGTATCAGTTATCAAACATGGTTGTTTCAGGCTGCTAGGACCCTCAGCCTCCCTCCAGGCACTGCTATGACAAGACCGTTCCTTTCTCACATTATATATGACAGAGTCAGTTCTGTGAACCTAAAATTTGGATTTATCTGCGCTTCTACTATTCTAACACCATGACCTTTTTCCAATAATGCTATGTTCCTAGAGAAGTTTGTAGTAAAGTTATATCTTTGAATAAGCAGCCCAAAATATGCTTTCTCACCAATTTTTTTTTTTTTTTGAGACAGAGTCTCACTCTGTTGCCTGGGCTAGAGTGAGTGCCGTGGCTCCAGCCTAGCTCACAGCAACCTCAGACTCCTGGGTTCAAGTGATCCTCTGCCTCAGCCTCCCGAGTAGCTGGGACTACAGGCATGCGCCACCATGCCCGGCTAATTTTTCTATATATATTTTAGTTGTCCAGACAATCTACTTCTATTTTTAGTACAGACGGGGTCTCGCTCAGGCTGGTCTCGAACTCCTGACCTCGAGCAATCCTCCTGCCTCGGCCTCCCAGAGTGCTAGGATTACAGGTGTGAGCCACCACACCCGGCCCTCACCAATTTCTTTTTAACTCCTGGGCCCTCTCATAAAAGTTCACTGCCTAATCCCAAACAATATGTTTAAAAAGTCTTATTAAGTAATCTCCACTCAATGCCCAGTGCTCATGTTCTCAATATTAGTTTTTTTTTTCCCTAACTTTATTCATGACAAAGATCTTAAAATTTTCATTGGTCCAACGACCAACTGACATCCAAGACCCATCTGTTTCTTACCTCCTACCACACCAGGTCACTCTACACTCTTAGCTGACGCCGTCCCTGCCCACTCTGGTGACTTTGTTCATTTGATTCCCTGCGTGACAGGACTTCCATCAACCCAGCAAAGTGAGCTCAAATGCCACCTACCACAGCAATTCTTGTCTGACCACGCCAAGTTTAAGAATTTATTCTTTATTTCTCCTCTTTGACAGTACTTTATAGCTCTCTTATGGTACTGTTCATATTTGAATGAGTTGTAAAATTATTTGTATACATATATCATCTCCTTTAGGAGACGATAATTCCTTGAATTTCAAGGCACCCAAAACAGCGTACTGTCCATAATTCACGTACATTCAATAAAAATGAGCTAATATTCAGTTTTCATTGTTTTGCTAAATCAAACCAATATAAAAACCCAACTTATAAATGAGTTTCATCCAAAGGTTCATTTGTAAATTGTCTTTTCAGAAATCTATGTGTATTTTCCCAAAATGTTATACACGGTAACTTAGGATAACTGAAGTTATACTTCAGCATTTCAGGTACATTACAGGTTAACTGTTAATTTAAAAGGCATCTGGAAGATGCCTTAAGATCTTTGGGACCACAAGTTCATGCTGTCTACCCCATTCCTGAGAACCAGAGACTGACGGACTCTCTGCATACACTTAACAGCGAGCACCTGGAAGAGCATATGAATGCGAGTTGTGTTTGTAGCAGAGGGCAGGAAGGAAACCCGTATCAGAGCATTCTAGCTTGACAGCAGAGCCATGTATATATGGAAACCCAGCAAGTACTTGCTTTAATCTTGAACTTGTCTTAAATGTCACATAAAATTAAAAGGGCATGTGGTGGGACTTTTATATTTATAAAAGAAGTATGTCTAAAGAAAAAAAAATTAAGTAACATGAGAAAAGGACACTTCAAGTGTTCTCAATTGAGGAAAAATAGAAAGAGTCAAGTGTAACTTGTCAAGTCTTTTCAAGTCAAGCTGTTCACACATTTTCTTGATATACCTAATTTTATTATATTGCTCCAAAGGAAAATTGGTTAGAAAAACTACCCATCAGAATGAAAAACTAGAAAAATAGGTAACAACATATCCCTTCTGAATTAACAGCTATCTGGAAAACATGTGCTGTCAAAGATCTCAAATATCTCATCAAGTTCTAAACATCGGAGTTTAAGATTGGGCAATCTGAGAATAAAATTACAGAAGAAATGTCGAGTCAAGCAGAGATCAGATTTTTCCAGGATCAATCGAGTCGGCAGCTTTTGAAAAGGTTAGTTTCGGGTAGGAAGGTTTATGATACTGAAAACGCCCTTCACAAAAGTCAACAATTGGCTGGGTGCAGGGAGAGAACTGTGGTAAGGGCCTAGCTAAAAATAACAATAATAATTAGTAACTGTCCCTCTGTTTTCTTCTCTATAATTGCCACTCTGGAGCCATATAGCTGGTGGTCATGAAGATTCTTGGCTTTCTCCATAGATCACATCACCTTTGAAACCCAAGAGTAGTTTCTGAGATACCTTCCAGTCTCGCATCCCAGGGGAACAGCTGAGCCCCCAGTCCAGTGGCTCAACCAACTGGTCTTGTGACCCCACCCAAGAACCTGGTCAGCAAAGAAGACAATTTCTACAACCCCATGGTTCCACCCAGAACCCAGCCAATTAGCAGATTCTATTGCCTACACCAAACTGTCTGTAAAAACCCTGTCTCCCAAATTCTTGGGGAGGCGGGTTTGAGAAATTTCTCCCATCTCCCCACTTAGCACTATGGGGAATAAACTCTTTCTCTGCCGTTAACCCTGATGACTTGGCATACTGGCTTCCTCTTGGGCAACAATATCAGAGACGGGATATGGAGGGATGAAAAAGAACTTTTCAGACAAAGGGAACGGCATGTTCAATGGAAAAACGTAGTCACGTAGTCAGAAAGGTGTGGCAGAATAGAAGGAAACCTTGCACATCTCAAGAAGAAAAACCTTTCTTTGGAAAAGCAAGAAATAAATACGAGCTGCTAAAAAATGGGCTCAACAGTTAAGGAAAAGAAAAAAAAAAAGCTCTGAATTTATGAGTTCATCCTGGATTCCTGTTACCTGAAGGTTGATTCTGAAAAACTGAATAAGCCTCAAAATAGATTAAAAACCAACCACCAAAAGTCAAAAACGTCACCAGGAAAGCAATTCTTTTAATGGAACAGGAAACCATAGTCAAAATATTGGACTAAGTATCTCATAAAAAGTAAGAAGGCATGTATATCATTTTTAAATAAAAATCGACAAATTTAACATATTTGTAAGTTGTAGTGGTGAATAGACTGTTTCAAAGAATAAGAGCCTTTAAAAAATAGCTTGCATATATAAGACGGATGGGAGGGTGGGAAATTCTCCAACAAGTGCTATTTGTAACAGGTTCTGGGAGGACATGCAGATGGTAAGAAAAGGGCTCCAAGGCCAGCAATTTCCAGTCATTGTGAAATAATACAACTGCCAAAGCAACAAATGTGACTACACAGCTGGAGTCACTGCAAAGAATGTGACCCCTGGGCAGAGGGGAGTCAGTGACCTGACACAGGCCAGGCCCTCAGGGCAGGTGCAGAACCATTTCAGCTGGGGAATCTCTGCATACCAACCAAGTGTGGTTACAAACCCACCGGCCCAAAACATCGCTGCATTTCATTAGCAGTTCACACGTAATTTTAAATCGGTGTTTATCGAATTTGAAGAATCACACATAATTCAGCACTTCTCAAAGTGGAAAACCACCAGGTATACCAGGGACTGCATACTATAAAGCCCTAAGGCGAATATACTATCCTGAAATGTCCGCTTCAATTCATAAATAAAGTGTAAGTATTTTTTAAATAATCAGACAAACAAAGGGACATCATTGTGGCAGACACTGCTAGTTGCTTGACAATATTCATTTCCTCCACTTCCTTAGTAACAGCTTCCAACTTTTAGCCGGGCACACTGCAGCCCAGGTACAGACTACATTTTCTAGTCTTAGCTGCAGGTGTGTGGATACCTGATTGGCCAATGAGAGAGAAGTACAGTCAGCCTTCCCAGGGCCAGAACCAGCAGGCATCCTGCCGAGGGGGAGGGCCGCACACCAGGGGCTGCGGAGCAGGGTGTTGAAGGAGCCTGGGTCCCCTCCAGACCACCCTGGATCGCCCACCTGAGAACCTCCTTTATGTGACACAAAAATAAACTTCCACTGAGTATGGCTACTTACTCGTTTTCAGTTACGTGCATGAAAACATCATCCAAAGTGATGCAATCACAAAAAAGAATGAAAAACAGGAGACTTTAAATAAATGTCCGTACTTACGATTCACTGTATATGGCTTTCCCAGTATCACCTCGGTGAATGCATTTATTCCTCTGTGGTGTGTAGGTGTGAGAAGCACCGCAATGTAAATTGTTAATATAATACAAACCTCCGGGTCATTTGGTTGCTTTAAAACTAGAATATACTATCCATACTATATCGGCAATCTCCAGTACTGCAGGGAGAAGTTGCATCTGAAAATCCAGTATCATCCCCAGCATCATTAGTTTAAAGAAAAGCTAATATTCTGTTGTCCTAGTCATTTATTTTACAGCTGAAGAAACTGAAGCAAGGTATTAACTGCCAGGGGCAATCAGAAGCGGAGTTAGGATTGAGCTCCAGTTCTGAGTTCCAGCCCAGTGCCCTTCATTCGAAAATTTACCCTGGCCATATGCTCTATGAGATGATGGAGACTATTTTAATTCCTCAGAAGGGTAAAGTTACACAAATTGAAACAACTCATGTTTTTTTATTTGCTCAATGAAAACGATGTCTGTTGTATTATATTCCCCAAAGCTACATTTTTTCCTTCCCTTTCTTTTGCAGTACACTAGAAAAAGGGGGGAAAACAATGATATATATAAAGAAATCCTAATCAATTTTGTAACTGGTAAACACTTTGTATTTCCTATTTATTCTTTTATTTTAAGAAAATTTGCTTTAGTGCATAGCTATTAATTGACCTTCAGCACTGCCACGGGACTTTTACAAAATATGCCAGCTGCTTATCCCTCAGAAATATATTCTTCTTCAATTATGATCCATGACAAAATTGAATTAAATTATATATACCCGAAATCTCATTTTTGTGCCATAATGGTAAGATTTAAAAAAAAAAAAAATCCTTTCCCCCAAATTGTTGCGTACAGCTTAAACCTCATTCATTAAGTACCCTGAATCTGATTTGACTAAAAATATATAAAGAATAAAAAATAGATTATCTGCGTGTCTGAGGTCACATGTAAATGATACTGCTGAACACACATGTTCACACCAGTTACGGCCCTCCTTCCTCAACACAGGCAGGCAGGGCATATTCTTAATTTCTCATACACTTTGAGTACCAGCAAAACACACAAATGTTAGCACATACTGATCCGCTCAGAGTAAGCTCAAAAGCGCTGGAATGGCCTTCCACCCTAGGCAATGAAGAGGAATACAGCAAATCATAACAAGGAACCCTGCATTATATATGAAAGGTCAACTAGGCAAGGACCATAGAACAAAGGCTGAATTAATCGTTGTTTGGATTCTTCGGGATATAAGAAAATCTCCCCGATTGGCAGAGAAGACCCTGAACTGACACCAACCCCCATAAGCCAGAACACTGCATTATCCATGAACTGAAGTATCTGTTTATATTCACAAAATGTCGTCCACAGTTCTGCCAATGGACAAGTGAGAACAAGGAAAAGGGAACGGAAGGATGTAAGGGGCAGAGACAGGGTGACATGCAAGGACCAGCAGACTGAGCTCAAATTCCGTCTTCTGCCAGTCCCTGGCCGTGTAACCGTGGGCAAGCCACTTAGGCTCCCCGGACCCCACGTTCCTCACCTGCAAACTGGAGACAAGAGCAGTCCTTACCCCACAGGGATGGTATGAGGCCTAAGAAAGCTAATTCACAGAAATCGCTTAGAATGGTATATAAAAGCACTCAGTGGGCATTAGCTATTATTATTTAACTGTCATTGTTAAGTAATGACAAAATAGAAAATCAGAGGTTTGTGCTACAGACCCTTGGAAAGGAAGCGGTGGACATCTTTTATAATATCTCAGACACTACGCCTGGGGACTATTTATGGATTAGACTGTACTTCATGTAGTTTATAAATTCTCTGCAAGTTATCAATATGACTTTCTAAAAAGGACAAATTATTTACCACTGAAATTGTCAATCTGTTGCTAGTTGTGTACGGTTTCACAGCCAGAATCACACCTCTAGAATGAAGAGGTCAGAATCAATCCCAGGGATAGTAACAGGTTTCTTTCCCTAAATCAATAGTCACGTTTCAAAACTCCAGAGGATCCTGCTCTGTCTCAAACTCCAGAACTTTTGCAAAAGGCTGTCCCCATGACGGTGGAAATGTATCTCTGCAGGGCAGTGACTCTGACATGAAGCCAGCAAATGACCCAAACAACAATAGGAGCAAGTTTGCCTGAAACAAGTATTTTCATTTCCGGGCATTGAAAAAAACATCACGATCACGAATTGTGAGCATCGAATGGCACAGAGATGTATTTCAAGGAGCCTGCCATGATCTTTTCTCGCCCCTGGTTTTGTGAGAGATTTAAGCCTAATGCCTTATCCAAAGCATCCATTACGTGCAATGAATTGACTTCTCTTGAATGTCCCTGGAAGTGGCACTAGCTCTGTACCTAGCTCTGTATCTTGAGGAGAACAGAGAAAACACTCATTCAAATCATTTTCTGTAGGGCTTAGTTTTCCTGTGAAACCCCGGTTGAAAGAAATAATTTTCTAGAAGTAGCATTTCTCATTAAGATAGAAATTGAGTCACATGGCACTTTTGATGATCATGATGATGGTAAGTCCACTGTTTTACCAAATTGTTTCTATCACATTGATTGGTGTTGAAGTGTTTTATTATGTATATACATATATAGTTCATCTAACGTAGTTTAAATTAGTAGTTATCTTTTTTCACAGATTTTAAACAGATAAAGTTTATGTTTTCCTTTTTTCCAACAAAAGATATCCGATTGCATGCAGGGTCTCTTTTAATTAGCAATAAAAATAAATGCAGATTTTTTTTTCCATAAAAGGCACTTTTGTCATTCATCAATCCCACAGGAATCTTTCTTTAAAAATCGTATCACACATAAATTTTGCCAAACAGTATATCTAAACATATCTGCCAGAAGCACTCCTGAGCTAATTCACTTTGAAAAATCAAAGGTGAATAGATATTCTGCAGTATCTCTTATTATAGATACCAAATAAGGCGACAAAAAGATATTGTGTCCCTGTGCATACATCTGTTTAATTGTTTACATCCGACACCTGCTCAAGAATGTACATTCTTAGAGGAATCTTGTTTCATTCTCTCTTCTCCCAAACCTGGAAGAGACTTAGCTCACAAAAAGTGAGCACTCAATGTATATTTATAAATTAATGGTGTCCTGAAAGATGTAAATTCTACCTATTTCACTTGTATATCTTTGCACAACTCAGAAAATACGTGTGTGATTCATATTAAGGCACAATTCTAACAGATCTAGCCTGTGTAGAATTGTTTTTTTTTCCCCCTGGCAGATGACACTTTAACTTGAGGTCATTGGTATATATCAGGTATCTACCACTTTTGTGTAAGCAGGTTTTCCTACAATGATCATAAGAGAACTTTTCTTCTTATCTCTATTTTTTTATCCTATATAAAACAGGGGCTTTCATTGTAGTTGAGAGTTACCATTTGTGGGCCTTTTTCTAACAATGTGATACATAAGCACACCTACTATTATTTGTGTGTGTAATAGGGCATGAGCAAAATAATTTAATCATGCTGTTTTTGAGGGATCCGGAAAACTCACAAAAAATAGTACTACTCATTTTCACTACTTTTAATGGTTTAGCCTATTTGGATTCTGAATGAACCCTACAGTGTCCAGAAATAGTGGTTAGGAGCACAGGCTTTCAAAAACACCTGGGCTGGATCCTTCACTACATGACTTGGGTGAAGTTACTCATCTTTTCTTACCTGATAAGAAACATGAGGATGCCAATAGTTCTTGTACCTCACAGGATTGTCATGAGGATAACATGGAATGGTGCACACAAAGCACGCAACGCTACGCCCCCTTGTGGTAACCATTCACCAACTGATAACCACTGGCATTGTTTTAAAGGGTCCTTGGTAGTGAAACTCAGTATTTATCCCGATTCAAGACATTTTACCATAGCTTGGTAGTAATTTAATGACCAATATTGTTCATTTATTTTCTCATTGAATTTTCTCTACAATAAACAGTCTGAATCCCCCTGCTCCTAAGTTTCCTGATTTTTTTCAATCCTTAAAGATGGTTAAGAAGTCTACATCTCTGTGCCTTGCATGTAGTGGGTGTTATGATTATTTAATTATAGTAGAAGCTAAAAAGTGCCCGTAAGGAGCTATTAAGCAGATTAGGAATATTCAGACAAAAAGACAAACGAGTAACTAGCAATGTCATGCGTTCCAGCAAAGCTGTACGTGAGAATGATAACCCAAGAGGCAAGTGGGCCATTTTCAGCTGCAGAGGGGCCATGCAGAGACACATGGTCACCACCACCCCATGCAATACAAGCCTTGCGGATACGAGGCACTCAACAAGCATTGAATGAAAGGACATACAGAATTTTAACAGGCATAAAGGAAGGAATAGGACATTTTAGGCAGGAAAAGGATTGAAAAATGCATAGGTCACAAATTATAAATTGTATTTATTCATCCATTCAGTACATGTTTATGGAAGGCCTATACTATTCCAACACCAGGTATACAAATAATGAGTGCTCATTATTTGAAGATTAATTGTTCATTGTTTTCAGTGTAGATTAGACTCAAGGAAAAAGGGCACTGCACCTCAAGGGTGAGGCTTGGGAAACAGGTTAGTAGGATCCGTAATTGTTGACACATGAGGTCACAGCGGTTTGCAGAAAATAAAAGTGGAAATAAAATGGAACAGAAAAATATGGATGACATTTCCAAGGAGGAACAACCAGTGACTGTTGAAACTACAGAAAGAAAGAAGCATTGAAAGAATTTAAGAAATTTGTGTTTCATTTCTGATGTATCATGGCTTTCAACAGATCTAAATAGAATCCTGGACCAGATGGTTTCACAGCCAAATTTTATCAGACCTACAAAGAATTGGTTCACATATTGCAGAAACTGTTTCATAACATCAAGAAGGAAGGAATCTTCCCCAACCCATTCTACAAAGCCAGTATCACCTTGATACCAAAGCCAGGAAAGGACACAACAAAAAAAGAAAACTACAGACTGATATCCCTTATGCATATAGAAGCAAAAATCCTCAATAAAATTCTAGCAAACCTAATTCAGCAGCACATCAAAAAAATAATCCACCACGACCAAGTGGGCTTTATCCCAGGGATGCAAGGATGGCTCAACATACGTCAATTCATAAATGTGATTCACCACATAAACAGAAGCCAAAACAAAAATTATATGATCATCTCAATACTTGAAGAAAAAGCATTCCACAAAATTCAGCACCGTTTTATGATAAAAACTCTTAAAATATGCACAGATGGAACATACCTCAAAATTACAAAAGCTATGTATGACAAACCCACAGCCAACATCATACCGAATAGGGAAAAGTTGAAAGCAATTCCACTCAGAACTGAAACAAGACAAGGATGCCCCCTGGCACCACTTCTATTTAACATAGTGCTGGAAGTCCTAGCCAGAGCAATCAGGCAAGAGAAGGAAATTAAGGGTATCCAAATGGGGAAAGAGGAGGTCAAATCAAACTATTGCTCTTTGCTGACAATATGATCTTATATCTAGAAAACCCCAAAGATTCCGCCAAGAGACTCCTGGAATTGATAAAAAAAAATTCAGCAAAGTCTCAGGCTACAAAATCACTGTACACAAATCAATAGCATTCCTATATACCAACAACAGTCAAGCTGAGAATCAAATCAAGGACTCAATATCTTTTATAATAGTAACAAAGAACATAAAATACCTAGGAATATATTTGGCCAAGGAGGTGAAAGATCTCTACACAGAGAACTATGAATCACCGAGGAAGGAAATTGCAGATGATGTAAACAAATGGCAAAACATATCATGCTCATGGATTGGCAGAATCAACATTGCTACAATGTCCATACTACCCAAAGTGATTTACAGATTCAGTGCAATCCCCCTCAAAATAACAATGTCAGTTTTTGCAGATCTAGAAAAAATAATTCTACACTTCATATGGAACCAGAAAAGAGCCCAAATAGCCAATGCAATCTTAAGCAAAAGCTAAAAATCTGGAGGCATCACTTTACCAGACTTTAAGCTATACTACAAGCGTATAGTAACCAAAACAGCATGGTACTGGCACAAAAATGGAGACATAAACCAATGGAATAGAGAACCCAGATATAAAACCATCCATATATTGCCATCTGATCTTTGACAAAGCAGACAGCAATATACACTAAGGCAAAGAATCCCTATTCAATAAATGGCGCTAGAAAAATTGGATAGCCACATGCAGAAGATTGAAACAGGATCCATATTGCTCACCACTCACAAAAATTAATTCAAGATGGATCACAGACTTACATGTAAGACATGAAGCCGTAAGAATTCTAGAAGAAAATGTTGGAAAAACTCTTCTAGATATCAGCCTAGGCAAAGAATTTGTGAAGACGACTCCAAGGGCAATCACAGCAACAACAAAAATAAATAAATAGGACTTGAATAAATTAAAGAGCTTCTACACAGCCAAGGAAACAATCAACAGAGCAAATAGACAACCTACAGAATGGGAGAAAATTTTGCATGCTATACATCCGTTAAAGGGCTAATAACCAGAATCTACAAAGAACTCAAGCAAATCAGCAAGGAAAATAATCAAACAACTCCATTAAAAATGGGCTAAAGACATGAACAGAAACTTTAAAAAAGAAGATAGACTAATGGCCAATAAACATGAAAAAATGTTCAACGTCACTAATCAGATATGCTTAAAATCTTAGTTTCCTGACCATCTGAGAAACTGATATAAAAACTGCAAATGCATTTATTCATCCAACAGAGATTCACTGAGTACTTACTGTGTATAATGCCAAATATATACTGAGCTCAGCACTATCAGAAAGAAATACAGTTTGAGTGATTTCTCTTTTGTTTGTGAAATAAGACCTTTCTCTAAAACAATGCCCTGAAGCTATTTAATGGCTAGGTATTATTAACCTCTCAGGAAGATGTGACAATATAACATTTTTTTCGAACCCCCACAAACTCCTCTTTATCAGTACCAAAGGGAAAAACCACAAGATGCATGAACAACTTCTCCTTGGTACTACGTGGCTCAGTGCTTTCCCTCCCTCCTCAAGGATATTCCTGCCAAATTTTCCCAACTGTCATTCAAGTAGCTTATTTAGGTACTTTATCCTTCTCCAAACCTGTGTTAATTATTACAATTTAAACTTATGTTTACAGCATTTCTTTCTGTCCTCCTGAACACAGGTGCCTAATTACCTAGAAGCAGCCAACGTCTTACATACAAACATTGTTTTTATAACTTAATATTACATAAAATAGCAAGCACCCAAAAGGCTTTATGTTCAAAGCTCCAAAAGTGATTTCCCATTTCGGAAAAACAAAAGAATCCTCTAAAGATGTAGCCGTTTCAATTTTCGTTCTGACTGAGGCACGATACTGATCAGGGATCACACAGCTGATTTCAGAAGCCCGTAGATAATAATGCACAAAATAAAAGCACCATATTTTGCATTAAGAAGTATTTTTCTAAATGCAAGAGTAAACGGTGTCATTAAATGATTAATTCCACCCTATTTATTTTTCTATGGCTTAGCCCTTTAAAGGGCTCTAAAACAACACGTTATTTGAAACAAATAACATTTTTCTCATCATCAACAGAAAGTCAAATGGCAAACTTAAATCCTGTTGCTTACAATCTAAAACAGCCGGGAGAGAAAAAGGTGAAATAAGTAGAATTTTATTTACTGAAGTGATGAGTGCTGGTTTATTCAGCTGTCTGTGCTGGGTGATTCCACGTACAACCGCTTACTCAAGTGAAAACAGGAATAGGATTCAGGAAGCAAAATATTCACAGCTCAAAAAGACAGTTAAAAGAACAGGTTTAGCTGAACAGTCTTATACTGGAAAGGATACATCAGTAAAATTCTAATCAAAAAACTATAATTATATGTTCATCTTGCTACAAGCTAAGAAACAGCTACTGATCTTTGAGTGCCTGGTACGTGCTGGGCAAGGTATTAGATAAGGTGCTGTACTCACTCTATCATCCCATTTAAACTGCAAAACATCACCGTAAGGTAGGCAGTTTCTCTTAAAAAATGAGAACACCATAATATAAGCTCAGAAGTCTCAATATCTCAAAGACATAAGTGGCTAAAAAAAAAAAAATCCAACCAAGGTTAATGTAGGCTGAAAAAACTCATGATCTTTCAGGCAGACATTGCTGCGTCTGACTTTACTATTAACATGAGGGTCCTGTCAACAGTTTTAACAAGAGGAGACTATTGCTCAGCATACAGGTAGCGCTAACTCCTACCTCTACCATCTAACTGGATAATAAGCCCCCTTTTCTCCTTTTGTTGATGTTTGTTTCTTTCCCTTTAATCTGAATGTCCAAGCACTTAAACTATTAAGTTTCATCTTATAACACTTCAAATTCACTTTTAAAACTATCGAGTTATGTTGGTTTTATTTTCAGTGCACAGGTAGATGGAAAAATACAATGTCTACAAATATTTCCTTTTTCTATCAAAATGCAAAAGATGATGAGAAGACTAATTCAGGCAATGGAGAAATTTAGACTTTATAATTCCTTCAAGTTTAATTGTGTCTGTTTCGGGTTCTAAAAATTTAATAAACAATTTTCTTCTCCATCCTCCTTTTTCACAGTATTTACTACAATCGTTCACCATGTTGGATACTACAGTCACTTTACTACAATGGTTAATGTCTCATTTTATGAATCAATAAATACCAAATAGACTAGGGGTCTACTAATATCATCATAATCCTGGTCAGATAAATATATTTGAATAAACCTATGTCTAACATTCATTGGAATTTGTAGCATCAAATGTTCCTATTTTAACATATTATGAAAATTTTCTAATTCTAGCATTTTTTTTCAGTTTAGTAGTTTGTTTTATTAATAAACTAAAACATAAAAGCTTCTGTGTATTAGTATAGTTAATATTTTTTATTTTTTTTAATTCTAGCATTTTTAATTATGAAATAACTTTCTCATTACTTCTATGAACTAGAATCTATGAATAGGTCATTCAGGGAAATCACCAGACTCAAACTTAACATAATCAAAATTCCAATTATTGCTTTGATTATAGGAATAGGAACAAAGTGAGACTAAGCAAAAAGAAAGACCTCTCACATGGTTGGAGGAAAGGGAGGGAATAAACTATTAATAATAATGCTACACTTTAAGATAATATTATCTGGCCGGGCGTGGTGGCTCATGTCTGTAATCCTAGCACTCTGGGAGGCCGAGGTGGGTGGATCACTTGAGGTCAGGAGTTCGAGACCAGCCTGAGCAAGAGTGAGACCCCCGTCTCTACTAAAAATAGAAATTATCTGGCCAACTAAAAATATATATAGAGAGAAAAAATTAGCCGGGCATGGTGGCGCATGCCTGTAGTCCCAGCTACTCGGGAGGCTGAGGCAGGAGGATCGCTTGAGCCCAGGAGTTTGAGGTTGCTGTGAGCTAGGCTGACGCCACGGCACTCACTCTAGCCCGGGCAACAGAGTGAGACTGTGTCTCAAAAAAAAAAAAAAAAAAAGATAATATTATCTATGAAATATTATCTATTCATAGCAATGCCACCAACAGCAGGGCTTTTGTAGTTCTTTCTGCAGCAACTGATTATCAATTGACAAAGGTTCATTACAAATTATTAAACTTTAGCCTTTCTAAAGGCTATTAATGTTAGATATTAAATTTAGATTTTGCCTGCCAGGTCTTTTTGAACATAGCAACATTCAAAAGTTCAGTAGAACTTCTCTACAGAAAGTACCCTAAGACTGAAAACCATAACTAAAATGCCAAAAAAAACCCAAAGCTTAACTTTTTAAGCTGAGACTAAGGATGTCCTTTCGGTGATATTTCCTAGGGTAAATCTTTGAATTAAATAAAATCCAGCAATATATGACCTTAGGGCAGCATATATATATTTTTAACTTTTAACACAGATACACACAAAAATCTCTTGTTTACCGATTCTGGATGGCAGCTGGGATCAATTTGAGGCAACTCTTATATGTTTATTCCTCCTGAAAATATTATAGAAGTAGAAACCTGAGAAATTTTTCTCTTCTAAAGAAATATCTCTTTACATAAAGACTACGGATCTTAACAGTGAAAATGAAAAAAGCACTATGTCACTAAACTGAAGTCAACGACTGGTGTCGCATGCACCCAGTAAGCAGCCATCACCCGATCCCAGTTCCTTGCCTTCCACACACTGCCCCTCTCCCCCCAGCAAGCTAAGCTGTGTCAGGAAGAGAAGACCAGGTCAGGCAAGCAAGGGAAGCCAGCCTACTGTGTGCCAGGACTTAGCACAATTTAATCCTGTTAATTTTCGCAACAGAATTATTTTTCTCATTTTATGGATAAAGAAGCTGAGGTTCAGA
Organism: Lemur catta; assembly: GCF_020740605.2. Lineage (NCBI taxonomy): Eukaryota > Metazoa > Chordata > Mammalia > Primates > Lemuridae > Lemur > Lemur catta. The sequence goes on along the minus strand of NC_059153.1, from coordinate 5,265,663 downwards.
GAAATATTAGTAACTTGCCCAAGGACCTACAACTAGTAATAGTGAAACCACGATTAAAACAACAGGTTTGCCTCGTGTGACAACCTGGGTGCATTCCAGTTCCAAGCGGCCCCCTTAGGTCAGTTCAGACAGAGATGGTTTCCAAAAGGAACTATACTCAGTTGCTATGGGAAAAGTCAAGGGACAAGGAAAAAAAAAAAAAAAAAGGCAAAGCAAAGAAATGGGAAAGATTTCAGGACGTATAATCTTCATTCCAAATTAATTAAAGCCCAGCGAGGACGCCTTTCCAGGCACTGCTTTCTGGACATATAATCCCATTCCAATTCTGCCTCAGTTGCACCTAAGTTTAATGGGCATGTGAATGGCCTTATGTTACACAAGAGAGCCGGGGACATCAGAATGCCCACAAGGTCAGACTTGGAAATGGCAGGTTCTTCTAGTACCATTAAAGGAGGGCATAGTTAGTACACCACTTGGCGTGACATCTGGAATAACGCCTGACAGTGAATATGTATTTCCTAACAGAATTGATGAATGAAGGAAATGAGTAAATGGAGTCTAATAGAGAGAGTCTAAGAGAGTCAGAATTGCTGTCCTTTATTTCCACTGCGAGTTTTCTTTCACAAGTAGAAAGGGCACTGGGATCCCAATCAGCTGGAAAACTTAGAGACTGCATGTAACATCCTTGAGAGCTTTAAGGACGGTGGCATTTTATTCTGTGGCCTCGGCATCTAATGGAGTCCCTTGCCCATGATGGGCACTCAACAAATGTTCCTGAACAAGGGAATGAATAAGCCCAGGATGCGAGTATGAAGGACTGGGCATTTTCTTTAATAAGGATGAAGCAATAATCTCAGCCAAGATCCCCATCAGATTGGGAAAGTGTAGAAATCCTCAGTGAGCTTGGGATGGAAGCTAGAAAATCTGCTGTAAGAGGTATGCAAGAATGACAGATCTGAGTAGGGACAGGCCACAGTAAACCTATAAAGCTTAGCGTAGTCACAAATGACAGAAAATTCATCACCCAAACAAGCAGCTAGTGGCAAGGATTAACTTTCTAGAGAACACTCAGCAAGACCAAATCAGAAGGACCTAAATGTCGGCTGTAACAGCAGCAGGAGGAGGAGGTCCTTGCTCCCTGTCGCAAGAGAGAAGTTTACAAGTTAGAGAGTGTACAGTGTCTCTCACGTGGGGACCTTCAAGAAATTAGTATGGAAAGAAGGAGAAAGGAAAAGAGAGAGGGAGGGAGGACAGATGAATGTCCCAAAATAAGTCACCTGGCCTGCAGCTCTCCTTGCTATTCCTTTCAAAGAGCTTTAGTCACGGGGTTCCCCAGAGGGTCTTGTGATGAGGTGGTGGTCTTCCCTAGTGAGAACTTCCTTAGCTCAGATCCAGAAGTCGGGGATAGAAAACTTACAGCGGAACATCCTTAGGACCCTCATGTAAACAGCTTGCAAAGGACCCTATTCCTTGCTCCCAGGCCTTAATGCCATACTTTTTAGCACACTATGTTCTCCTTCATAGCACTTCTAAATGTCAACTATCAATAATACCATTAGTAGTTTAATGTTTATCTCTCTCATCAGAATCAAGCTTCTTGAGAGAAAAAAAAAATCAAGTCTGTTTTGCTAAATCCTGTGTTCTCAGGAGCTAACACAGTCACTGGATTTAAATGAATAAATGATCTAAAATTTTCCAAGTGTTATTGTCTGATCGGATCATAATGACAAAAGGGCATTTTTCTTCTTGCTGTTTTTAAGTAAAGAAAGCAAGCACATTCTATACATATATGTATATTCTATGATAAAACTGATTTTAAGAAATCTGCCAGAGGTTTAAAGTATATGGTATTAATTTGGCAGGAAAATATGAGTTTACATTATGTTAGCCTATGTTCTAACTTTAGCCCAAACTGTTCATTTTGCAAATGAATAAACTGGCCCTATCCTGAGGAAGTAGTTTGGGATCTCTTCACCTAAGTACAAACACATTTATCTGAAGCCTGTTAGGAACTGCATCATTCTGGGACTTTTAGTCTGCATGACAGCTCAGGCCTACTGTTGACTGAAGTCCCTATAAAAGGTGTTCTGTCCCTTGATTACACAGACATGTATGAGACAGGAACTTAATCATGTTTTGTGGCATTCTGGTAGGTTCATGTCTTCAAGATCTATGACACTCGGTGGTCCGAGAGGACTATGCCTTTTGAGTTACTTATATTCTGTTAATATTTATTCTAGAAGGGTCTCCTCTCTCTTCTGTCAGATTAAATTGTCTGTTTTCCTTGCTTTCAGCAGGCCTGCCTCAAAAATTTATTTGCTGTTTTAATCTCCACGGGCTTTGAAATAAAATAACCAAGCTGTTTAGAAGGTTTATAACTGGAGTAAATTAACTCTGAGTAAAGACAACTTAAGGTTAGCTTTGTGAGTCCAGTATATGAAGGTTAGTTCCAGGACATCTTGGCATTTATTTTGGTCTGGCAAATGTCTTTTTGACTAGTTACTTACTAGCCCTTGGATGACATCCAGATAAATGCGACTTTCAGAAAAATCCTGTTTGTTATTGGAATTAGCAGGAGAAATGGCACCAAAACTCCAGATCTTTGGTTTTCCACTGAACGATTTCTTAAAAATGCAGCTCATCTTAGTAAACGTGCTACATTTTAGTTAATAACGTATACTTCTTGCAAATTCTGCAATAAATCCATCACTTTTAAAATAATGCTCTCTAATTTATAGATACTTAATAATCTATTGATTTTCAATAAATGTTTTTGATATAGACAAAAATACTAATATTCCTCTCCTTTTTACAAATAAGAAAGCTGCATCTGGAAAGTTCAGGTGACAAATCCCACGGTGGCAAAGCCAGTGATTGGCAGACAGGGGACTCAGACTCTGGTCTCTTGACACCAGGACTCTTCTGACGCCTGCTCATTCAGGCATGACAGCATGAATTGGTGGAGCAGAGCTAGCCTACAAAGGCTAAAACTAAGTTTGCCCTTAATGAATGTAAGACAACTACAACTTCATTACTTCTCAAACTGTGTATTTCTAAACGAGGACACATTTTCAACAAAATCTGTACAGTTTAAACATTTTAAATGCATTAAGTGCATTGAAGTATTCTCTGCACACCTTAACTCCTCAGCATGCCACGTGTCTGGCCAATTTTAGTCTCAAACTAGAAACAGGAAAGTCAAATTGACAAGAGAATGTTAAGCGCCGTATCAGGCACGGTGACATTGGCTATTACCTGTGAACTCACGATAACCGTGAGATCTGGGGCCACAAAAAGCTGAAAATGCTGCCTTACGACCTTCCTTGGAAACAGTTTGAGCCTTTAAGAGGATAATCCCCCATGTGTGTGGGCAATAAAGACTGGTATCAGAGACGCCCAGAGTGTGCCTCCCCATCTTCTGGAACCATCGCCTCTCTGCCTTTTACTAACCAGACTAATTAACAGCTGCTACTGATTCTTCTGACTTGTCACTAGACCTCCGATTTCAGCATAAAATATTCACTACACCTGGAAAGGTAATACGATAAATTGCTGTCAGCCATGAACACACAGCAGTGAACGAATTTCTTTGTCCTCCTTCTTCGCTACCACTAACTGCAGCAGAGAGGTTTAGAAACAAGGTGGTTTTAATTTTAAAAAAGAAGGGGATTTTGGAGCACCCCCCACCCCCCCAAAGTTGACTGAGGATGGCAGTTCCCGGCCACAGGGTTCCGATGAGCTGTGAAAGGAATCAGAGGGGAGGGCAGGGGACAGTGGGTGGGGGCAGGGGGCCATCTGTTGAAAGGGAGCAGAATAGAGGAGTGAAAACCGGAATTTGAAGGGCCAAAGACAGACTTAATAATCTTAACCAAGGCTAGCCATATTTTAAAGAGATTATGGAGTCCTGTGAAAAGATGATATTGATACCTATTACTCCTAGCAGATTAAAACATTTTTTAAATATTGCCTGCTTTACACACTCATTACAAACGCCTACTAATGAAACCACTAATGCGTCAAGATTATTTATTTATGTTTCTCAAACAAAAATGGTATTGTATCAACTCCACTGGGTACGCTTTGTCCTGTCTGATTTTCTAATTAGCAATTCTCAGCATGATTAGATGCTAAATACACAGCTGGGTAAGGCTTCAGCTGGTAGGAACCAGTAGTGCCTAATACTGACTTTTAAAAGAGAATAACAGAAGTACTCAAATACTGGATATACAACGCTGGAGGCCCGATTCAGCTGCAAGAAGTAAGGTTATCAATATAAACACTGATTATATACAATATGTGAACAAAGCTAATAGCTATGTAGTATCTGTCATCTCTGTTGAAAAGCTTTGTGGACTAGATAGAAACTAAGCCTAGCCTAAGTAGCTTATTCAGTTGAAGCCACACACAGAATATATTACACATGATTTCCATTAAACTGTAATTTAAAAAGACTTAAAATTTATTACTAAGCAACTCTAGAGGGATACGTTATACCATCTATCTTAAAACATTATCAGAAGCCCATATATGTTTTGAAAAATGAACTTTTTGCATTCAGTTGGAAATAAGCTGTACATAACCTAGCACATATCTTTTTATCTTTACCTAACATTCTTCTTCGTAACCTCTAACACTTCTAAATAGCTGAAAACAACGGAGAGTTTTCTATCTTCATAACAGAAAACTGACCCAAATTACACATCAGCATAAATTTCTACTCTTTAAATCTGTAAAGACCTAGTAAACAAGCCTCATTTGAAGTTTTATTGACAAAGCAAATTACTTAAAATGTAATTGAAATAATTGTAAGTTAAAAATGTTATAATTTTTTAAAAAATTTAACTGTACCAAAATGAAATAAAACCATGCAAAGGCTTGAAGCATTTTCCTATAATTTCAATTTTTGCCTTTTAGACAAACATTTTATAAAGTCTTAGTCACAATTTCTCTATCACAAAAAGCTGAAAGATAGAATTTTTTTAAAAAAGAAACCAAATTATGTATGTGCCTTGATGTGGTTTAAAGTTCTTTTTATTTAATAAAATTACAGTTGAAGAAAAAAAAAAATCTTTCAACAAAAATGGTAATTTGATTATATTCCCTAGGGAAAAATTCACTTTCTGTACTGTGCAAAATAAAATGAAATGATGGCTTGAAGTTTTAATAATTAGTCTTTTATAAAAGAGGTATTACTCGTCTTAATGCTATTTCTAATTATTGCTTATGGTTTAGTAGAAAATCTAAGCTTCACTAGTACATAAATTACAAAGTTGATCCTTTTCCACGCCTGTCCCTTGTCATCATCCTTTGCAAGACTTCACCTGTATGAATTATCAGACGTCTGACTTTGGTTCTCCCAACCTAACTGCGTGAGAAATGAGAATGTTTTAAGAGGAGTCTGTACTTTAATGTTCGCATAGTGCTCAAAATGTTCTCTTTCACACCATCACTGAAGTGGAAGAAACTTTAAAAGCCAGTCCGAGCCCCACCGCTGACCTGCCCACGATCGTGTCATAAAGGCAAGGTGATCTTCCCAAGTGCCATGCGCTCACCTGGCTCCCGGTGAGTGCTCTGTCAACCTTGCCAATGGTCTGACGCCACGGACGTAAGTGGATTGTTAAAGGAGAATATGAATTTAGTCTTTTATTGCCATTTATCTGCTTGGCAACAGCTAAAATTGTTCCAATGACATATGACGAGGGTTTGTGTACCCAACTCAAACAAGGAAACGTCTGATTCAGCAGCAATGATAACAGGTGGGCCTAAAACCCCAATTTTTCTACTTATCCTTTATTTGTTAGGTCATGACATCTCAGAATTCTTGGAGACTCCATCCACCCTCAAACAGTGGATTTGTTGGGGCCTCTAAACTGCTCTGTAATTAATTTCACTTGTTTCTTTCCAGGGCTTTAACAGGATCTCTTGGAAGACAACCCCATATCTGAATACCCAGCCGTGACCTTTTCTATCAATTCCATGCTAACATATTCAAATGTCCATTTGACATCTGCACTCATATAGCCACAGGTTTCTCAAATTCAATATGCCCCAAACAAAACAGTGTATCTTCCCTCAAAAACCTGTTCATCCCCCAGTCTTTCCCATCAAGGAAATGCCATCCACCAGTTGCTCAAGCAGGAAAATCGGTTCAACCCCACCCCTGTCAATTCTATCTCCCAAATGGACTTGGAATCATCTTCTCACCGTCTCGCAGCCACCAACTCACCTCTGAGCTACTGTGACAGCCACCCGACTGATCCTGTCTCCTCTCTTTCTCTCTTACAGTGCTTCCTCCTCAAAACCACCACAGCAATCCTTCCCAAAAGCAGATGCCACCATTTAAAGCACATCTAAAGCCTCAGGAGGAAATCCAAACCCTTTGCGGTGCCCAAGGCCTTGCATGATGCGACCCCTGCTCACCCCTCCAGACTCACCTGAGCCACCCTGCACGGCCCGGGGCCACCAGCTCCTCAGCCCCACTGAGCTTTCTCAGGTCCTCAGAGTGCAAGGTCCTTCCCACTCCGGATGGTGTCTGCCACCTGGGAGGGCCCTCCACTGGCTGGCCCCACCTTCTCCGGAGGCGCTACTCTTATCACCTGAGAAGTCTCCTTGTCTCTATCACTGCAACCTGGCGTTTTTTGTTGTTGTTGTTGTTGTTGTTGTTGTTTTTCCCACAGCACTTCAGCACTGCAATTATGCATCTTATTAACTTACTTACATCTTTAATATTTCCCCTATTAGACTACAAGCAGCACTGAACAAAGAAACCATGACTTGCACTGAACATTGCTAGCTCAGTGCCTGGTACCTATCAGGCACCCGATAAATCTGCGTTAAATGTATAACGAAATGGCTCGCTAGCCTTTGTGTGAGTTGCCATCTCCTTCTGATTTGCAAAACTTCTCCCTGTCACGTGTGAAAAAGTTCTACAAGGACTTTGCGGGGGGGGGGGGGGGGGGGGGGGGGGGGGGGGAAAGAAAATGTCAAGCTGGTTCAGCTGTTCCTCTCCATGGCCTGAAAAGGTAGTCAGAGGATTTAGTTAGCCTCAAGGGTTTAATAATATTTATCAAGACACCTGAGTTGCTTTTCACTGATGAAAGGTCTGGAAATTTGCAGAGTAACAACAACTGTATCTTATTTTTGCAAAATAAATTGGGTAAGTGCATCAGCTTTTAAACTTGAAATTAATAAATTTAAAACATATATATTAAGGCCCATAATATGCAGAATGCTACAGTACTGGGTATGAAAGTTGATGGGAAATAGAAGTTGGCTGACCTGAGGTATCTGCTCTCAAAGAGTTTTGCTTCCTCTTTCTTTCTGAAAGATTTAAAATTTTTTAGAACCTAGTGTTTTTCTCAAATATTTATGGAAATGAAATATTTTCAACTGCTGTACAAGATCTTTTTCTCTAAATCTAATTCAGTATAAAATAATTCAATTCAATAGACATTTATTAAGTAGTTGTTATAGCCAGTGAAGTTTATTTTTACTGTATTATATATACCGGGGGAAAAGAGAGCAGAAGAAAATCAAGGGAAGATAATATGCACACCATGGCACTAACTTTTCCCTCTTCCATTTGAACACGGTAGCTCTACCAAAAAGCCACCCTGTCAAAAGCCACCCACATGAAATACTGTCACTGTAAGTAAATGGCCACTTTCCCAGGGAGTCTCCTCTGAAGCAGACAAACATTGTAGGAAAAAAGATGCCATGCCTGTCCATCTCTCTCTTTTTCTCTCTCATGTCGCATGGCACTTTTATCTCTCACAACACTTTCTAGAATGAATGCTCTGTTAATGAACTAATGAACTGACTATATTTATAGTGACAGAATCAGAATTCTTGAGTATCCTACTAAAAGTGGTTCCTACAAATAGCAATAAATGCTGCTTTACAAAAAACATACCTTGACAAAAAGCCAAAGGCAAATGTTGGAGGTGAATGAAAATGGGAAGAGCTGAAAGATATTAGTTCTAAGGTCCTGACCTATTACGAGCAGGGCCGCACATGGACAGTCTATTTAGATCTGTATTTTAAAGCAAGAGTTGATAATTCCCCAGCATCATCTTAATTTCACAAAAGGGAACTGTAAGGTAATGAGCTATCCAGATATATAATGAAATCCAGGGCTTTTCTAGTTCTTGAAATCTAGATACATGCACATTTATTTTGGTGCATTGACACTGAAAATAATTTTCTAAAATAGAGAAAATCTGTAATTACCAGAAAAAATCTTTCTCATACAAAATATATTACATATGGAATTACAATGTATGGATCACATGGACTGCTGGAGTTTACATCAATGGTTGTCAGAGTAGACAGTCCTCCGACCATTAGCATCACCGGGAAACTTGTCACTGGGCCCATCCTAGACCTACTAAGCGGCCTACAATCACGTATGAACAAGAACATCATGGGACTCTGGTCTACAAAATACTGAGGAACGTGAAGGAGAATACAAAAGGCACAAGGGAATATATGACAAAAACACAGGAAGAAGTCAGGAGAAAGATTGGGTTGGCTGCTGAGTTTGCACCCTGCCTCTTAGAAGAAAATACCAACTTTTTTCTTTTTCTTTTTTTGATATTGCTAGGTTGGCCAGTCTAGTTCATCAGGGCATATGTGCGGAGGAGAATTTGAGTGGCGTCTCTGCTAGGAAGAAAGCCGTCTTTTATTTGCCTCGAGTTCTGCTTAAACTCGCTCAGGACTGAGCAGCACAGAACCAGAGAGTGGTCCGCACGCGACGCTACTCCTGCAATTCTTTCCACCCTAGAACAGATATTTCTGCCAGTTTCCGTGCACTTCTTCAGACCCTCCAGACATTAGGGGCCACCTGTCTCACTCAGCTGTCATCTTCCTTCTCCTTCAGTGAGAAAAAGGATGGAGGAAAGGCAGACACCAGTTTCCAGGTGGAAAGCAGAAGTGCGCACGGTCAGCTGCTCGAAAGAAAGAGGTGAAGCCACAGATACCCCTCCTCACCCCCCCACACCTCTCCCCACTGCCCTGAAACCATCACTCTATTTGCCACGTGGAAAATAAGAAGTTATCAGTGATGCAGCAATTACGGCTCATCGTAAGTTACCAGAGTTATTAATATTACAGCAACAGTAAGAGCAACAACCATCCGCACCAGCCGTTGCCATGGCGCTCCCCAACCAAACCCTCGGGGGTGACCACTGCTGTCCTCATTTTAATGAGGCTTTCTTTATCCAAGAGTCATATGAAGACCAAGATTAAAAGCCAGGACCATTGGCTGGAAAAGCCCCTGTTTTTCCACTTTGCTGCTTTGTACAATAACCTCCGACACCTGGAATGTCGGTGTAAACTATTCCCCAAACAAAACCAGGAAATGGGTGGTTTGTCTCAGCGCCACGGATGCCTCACAAGTTCACGCTCACTCCGTTGTGTCTAAAATCTGCACCCGGGAAGAGATTGGACATTAGCAGTAGCAGTTTCCATTTCAAAAGCAGAACTGTTTGGCTTGGGATGAGAGTATTTGTGAAGACTCTATCATGCCAGAAAACTAGTGCCCATGGCAATTTAACTGAAAAAAAATTGTCATCTGTAAAAATGATCACTTAATATTTCCCTTGAAACTGCCAGTGTTTGAATTAATGCCTAAAAGAGCAATTCTCTAGGGCATAAAGACTTAACAGTGTGGGGGGTTGGGAGGGGTTAAAAATCAGGCCAGGTCCCGCAATGTCAATTACAAACAAGTTTGTTTCACTCTATTTGTATATTTGGGTCTCCTATCGTATCTGGAAGTCCTTGTAAGCCCATAACGCTGGCAGATTCTGCTAACAAGCTGTTTAAAACAACAATGCTGCTTAGAAAATTAACGTTATCAGTGAACTGAACAGTGAGTTATTGATGGTTGAGTTACAGTGCCTGAGTTACTTCCCGGATAGATTCACTTAGCAAGGTAATCTGGTTTCTCACTACAAAATAAAGACGAAATACATGATCAACCTACAAAACTTCTGCAAAAATACCTGCAAGAACATTTTACATAAACGAGTTCCCACTGGGAATCTATCATTTTTGCCCAACTGTCATGTTGTGCTAAATATCTGAGCTCAGAATTAGTAGCTGCAATTAAATTACTAGCCTCTTCCAAACATTACAGTCCTCAATTTTTTGATCTCCACATAGCTAACAACATAGCATAGTATTACTATATCGATGATGACATTCTATAAAAACTATTTGTGAATGATGGTATCCACAATAAGAAACCAACTTATAGACAATATATGTTTTGACTAAGTCAAGCTTATTTAAAAACTGGCATTTTATTTATTTATTGTATTTTTCCATCATATCATATAAGGAGTTTATTTGTGCTCTAAAATAATGAAACATCAACATGCACGTTTCCACTTCATGGGTTGTGAACAACATAGAACTTGGACAGGAAAGCCTTTGGCTTTGGTGCTTCTGTTTCATGGAAAAAAACTGGCATTTTAATCAATATGGTTATAACCCCAACTCCAGCTGTAAATTTCATGAGACAACGTAACTCAGAAATGTATCTGCTACAACACTGGATCCAGCCTTTTAGCTCCAAGGACTCTGGCTCCATAAGCCTAGAAACTTCATTCGTCAGTACTGAAATCAGTTTTCAATCATCCTATGTAATAATAAGTAATGGCTTCTGTGTGAATCAGTGAATACTGAATATGGAAAGCCATGGTTTTGTTTCTGGGATTCATTTTTTTTCCCCATAACCTGACCTGCTAACAAGTGGTGAACCTAATGAATGTGTTGCTCAATCTCTCATTGTTGCCAAGACCTCCCTCTGTGAGGGAATCCTGGCAAATGGCAAAATGACAAACAGCGACTATCTCATGATCTTGTCCCTGTTCCCATGCTCTTTCTTATCTCTGTTTACCTCTTATCTGTATCTCTCCCCAGGACTGTTTCCCTAAGTTAAAAATGTGTCTTTACAACTGTGAAATGAGGATGCCCTTAAACACTCCTAGTGTGGCAATAAAGCACGCCTGAGGGACACTAAATCAGGGCCACGCCACCTCCGGACAACTTTCAGGGCAGCAGAGGCTGGGCTGACTTTCACTGGCATCCCCATTTATGTGCATACTTGGAACAGAGCAGAGACCGGTGTAGTTGAGCAGGTGCAACATTAGAGTAGCTACTTCTAATTCATTAAAATAACTTAGCCTTGGGTTTTTGGTTGCTTAACCAAATGGGATGTTATGCAGACACACGTCTGGAATACACAGATAATGGTTATAATATTAACAACATTACTGCAGTAGCTGAATCACCTATTTTTTTGACTATTTCCGTTTGATGCAGTTCATTTAATATTCAACATCTATCTAGTGCCAACCATTTTTCAGACACTCAGCACACAAAAATGAGTAAAAGTGGGGTACCCACGCTTTACGGCACCCACATTCTGGTCAGGAAGAGAGCCATGTAAAGAAAAAACAATGGTTAAGGTACAAGCTGTTAGGTGCTAGCAGAGTTCAGGACTGTCGAAGCTGACAAGTGTCAGAGGTCAACTGCCTGGTGGGCCAGACCACCTCGGCCAATGGGAAATCACCTAAAAATTACCACCTGAAACATTTTAATTTTAATAACTGACAAACTTCCTACATAAACCTGTACTATTCTGTGGTGGTATTATTGTTACTACCTTCTAATAAAATTACTAAAAGCTACAATCAATCCTTTTAGATGTTATTATTTCATTCACATTTAATATTTAAAGGACTTATTCAAATAAGAACCTCTTTACAGACCTCCTTCTTGACCAAAGTAACAATTTTTTTTTTTTTAAATTTGTATCCATGTTCTCTGTCAGCCTGCAATGACAGAGCAGACAAGCCACTACATGGATATGATCCAACTCGGACCCCTTCCCCTTAATCACACCTGTTCAGACCCAACCTTCTAGGCAGCCAAGACAGTGTGAGAACAGTGGTTCCTCCAGGCACATTTCCAACACGAATTTTACAACGATTCTATTATCCAGGCACACGCTGTGTCTTCACTCCACATTGTAATCAGAACCATTTGCATTTAGGCTGATTTTTATTACTGAACCTCCAAAGCATAAGTCAGAGTCCATCTGATTTCATTTGACTCTCATATGAAGCCCCCACAGTCTTTGAGATGGCAAATAAATAAGATCGCGAGACCACTGTCTCTGCATGCTTTTTTTTTTCTTTTTGGTTTATTTGCACATATTTTATTCCTCCTTTTAAAAAAATGTTTATTTCAAAATATTGGAGGGTACAAGTGTTCTTGTTACATGGATAAAACGTATTATGCTAAAGTTGGAGCTTTCAGTGTCTGCATGGTTTTTGTGCACAGTTGTGTCTACATGACTAGAATGAGTGACAAGGGATGCAAGGCATCTTGACAAAATACCTAACCAAGAGCAAAACAGTCCACATTACATCTGGCTTTGCGACACACTATCTGTGTGGCCTGGGATGAGATCTATCTACCATGTGAGAGAGAAATGAATGGACTATTCGCTATGTCTAGGTTATGTATTTTAAAGGAAAGAATAAATAAAATGGAGCTGAACTAGATGTTCTCTATAAAGTTTCTGTAGCCTGAAACATTATGAAAGCTTCTAAAAAATGTCTTTTCTCTATTTCTTTCATCCTGAGTTGTGAAATTCAAATCCCACTGTCAAATCACCTCTAGACATCTGGAAAACTTAATCCATTCTAATGTAAGACACCAAGACAATTAACAATTAAGCTGTTATTAGTGAATCATGTGCTCTAAGCAGCTACTTGCTGGGCTCCCTTGTTTTAGTGCCACAACCGTGATCTGTATATAATACAGGCATTTGAGAAACTCATTAAACCTTCGAACCATGAAGTATAGTTTATTATCTCAGATAAATCCACTAGAAAAATCTCGATAGGAACACATGTGTTCCTAAGCATATAACACTTCACCAGAGTAAGGAATATCTAAAAGGATAAGGCATTATAATTCTTCAAATTACTCCCTATTCAAGAACTATAGAAGGCACACCGAAATGAAAATAGCCCTTCACACTTACAATCTAACAGACGTTCAATGATAATAATGTACTTACCTATGTCCAGGTATTACATATAACACGTGCACGTGCCATATGTGTGTGTGACCCAATTGGCGCAAAGCAACTGTTGCAAATAAAAAGCATACTTGCAAAATAATCACTACAGAAAGCCCAAAGAGAAAAAACAAATAGGAAAGCCCAGAAAGAAGATTAAGCCGGTGTCAAAGGAGAGATTACGGCAAATCAGTAAACATTCTGAGTAACACCTTACGTGGAGCTCCAGAAACCATTAAAAAGATGTTTTTAAAATAAAACAAAATAGTGACACTACTTAGGACATCAGTGGGCACAGGGATCCATGGGAGACAGTTTGGATCGTAGGAAAAAAAAATTCACATATGTTATGCATCTTATTGAAGGGAGCAGGATAGGAAAAAAAGGTATGACATACTACTGTATACTTAGACTGTGTCATTCAAGTCGCTGTAACTCAAGAAAAATGTACAGGAACTGGAGGGAAAGAAAAGGCAATCAGAACATTCCTTTTCATCACTGACTCAGGCTTCAATCAGGTGACTGAGGAGGAGATGTGGCACTCGGAAAACAAGCGAGGCCGGCAGAAGGCAGTGCTACCCCTGGGAACGGATGAAGACGTGGAGAGAACAACGCTGATTTACATAATATTACAAATGACTCGCGTAAGGTAAGGACAGACTGGCTTACCAAATATTTTAGAAGCTGCTTCTAACATCTGATCGTGGCTACCTTTAGGAAGGAGAGTAATATATTACAAGGTGACTCTGGAAGAGAATATTTAAGCACTCGCAATGAGCTTGGACAAATTCAGGAATGGCTGAGATAAGCTGAGATTAATCCGTATCTGTTACAGTCGATGTCAGGGAGGACAACCGTGCCCTTACGGCCTCTAGCGGCTGCACTGACCTGAAATGCCACAGTGTACAGGCCATCAGTCTGGCCACTTCTGTCTCTCCATGCCACATGGCATACGTCAGGGTGCTGGTTCCTAAATATAAATCTAACGTCTGTATTAGAACAGTCTACGATCATTTATTTCCAATCACCTTATTGCCTCATGAGAAAAGTTGGCCCTGTGATTGTTCTCAACTGATACCTACGTGAGAAAATCTGGATTTACCCTTCATCAAGGCTTTGACAGAATTTTTAGTGCACAGTGACAGAGCTAGAAATAAATGAACGATGGAGCAGAGTTGTTGTGAGTGGCTAATTTCAGAGGTAACAGCAAAAACGGTTTGAATAGAGAAAATCCTACACCAAGCCCTAAGCTTCTTGGTAAATGGCATCAGAGGTTGGGGTTACGCTGCAAAAATTAACCTGAGTGTAGGAAACCCACTACAGTAACAGATACCTTATGACTTCTGCTAGTCTGAGATACCTCATTCAAAAAACAAAAAAAAAAAACCTAGGTTAGAGCACAGAACACTAAGGGATTCACTGATGGCTCAACCAGCAAAAAAAAAAAAAAAAAAATTTAGGTTTGACTCAGAGAACAGACAGATTCTCTTAAAGGGCCATTAATTCCATGTTTGAAAAGAAACTGCAACAGGACACGCTTTCTGTAGAGCGACTGCATTTGCGTACTAAATTACATTGCTCACTAAACTAGCTGGCACCCTACTTTGATCGGAGTTACCACCTCATTTCCATTGTTGGACATTAACTTTCTAGTAGTCAAGACTTCCCAAAGAACCTCTATTTACTTGGTTTACAGTTATTTGAGTTCACTGAACTTAACCTAAACATAGACACCTGTGATTTTGCTACTTGGGATAGAATATAGGGGATGCTGTTTAATGAAGAGCAAAATCACACTCATTAAAACTAGCCAGCTAACTGTATTCTCCTCACATGCTATAGCTATTACTGCTTAATCACAAATCTAGGCCGGGTGTGGTGGCTCACGCCTGTAATCCTAGCACTCTGGGAGGCCGAGGCGGGTGGATCGCTCGAGGTCAGGAGTTCGAGACCAGCCTGAGCAAGAGCGAGATCCTGTCTCTACTAAAAATAGAAAGAAATTATCTGGACAACTAAAAATATATATAGAAAAAATTAGCCGGGCATGGTGGCGCGTGCCTGTAGTCCCAGCTACTCGGGAGGCTGAGGCAGGAGGATCGCTTGAGCCCAAGAGTTGGAGGTTGCTGTGAGGTTGCTGACGCCACGGCACTCACTCTAGCCCGGGCAACAGAGCGAGACTCTGTCTCAAAAAAAAAAAAAAAAATCACAAATCTACTTCCCAGCCAGTCTACAGACCATACGGGAAAGGGGCCTTGTGGCATTACAGAAATGCTCATTCAAAGCAAGAATGTGTTCCAGGGAAGTGGCAAGGCCACAGATAAAGGGCTCTTGGTGGGCTCTGTGTCCCAACTGCTTTTTAGAGTACTGTTAGTTATTGACCTACAACCAATCTGATCTCTTCCAAAAATCACAATTGACCTTCACAGTTTAGAAAAATGACTGAGGAGTTCAGCAAACCTTACTTCTGGCAGCGGGCCGGCCGGCTTGGTCAGGATCCCCCCCACGTACACGACGTTGGGCAGGGTGGGCCGGGGGAACTCGAGCGCCACGTCGGTGCACAGCATCCACAGGCTGGACCCGTGGACCAGGTCGTACATGGACCTCTCGGGCAGCAGGTTGTGCTTTTGCATTATCCTCTCGTATTTGGGAAGGACCAGAAAGCTGACCCCTAATCTGGAAATGAGGTAAACGCCAGTGTTTTTCATCCTTTGCAGCAGGGTCATGCGGTCCGTGAGCAGCGAGTTAAACTCCGGGACGTAGGCCAGCGGGGCAGGGGCCCCCACCTCCGCAGGGTACCAAAGGCCGGTGGAAAATACGGCATATTTGACCCCCAGAACATGAGCTAGCACAAATCCGCACATGTCGTTAGGGTCCACCAGCAGCAGGTCAAACTTCTCCTTCTTCAGGCTCCGGATCAGGGCACGGTTGCCGACCATCATGTCACAGTTCTGCGTGTAGTGATCCAGGATGTCAAACAGCTCGATGGCCGTCAGCCGCCCGGAGAAGATATTCCGCATTTTGGACTGCAGGAAAGCGTCCGAGGTGCTACTGTTGAAGATCCCCGGGTAGCGCTGGAGGCTGTAGTGGTGGGACGGGGCGATGTCCCTGCCTTCCGAGAGCAGGAACACTGCGCGGTGGCCTCTCTCGTGCAGGGCTGAGGCCAGCGTCTTGAAAATGTATATGTGGCTTTCGAACATGATCGGCGGCACGATGATGATTTTGGCGGCCTTCGCCATCCCGACCGCACTCCACAGGAGCATGAAACAGGAAGTGTAAGCCTTCATCGCTGCAATGACAACCAGAAAGCCACTTAGAACAGAATACCACGCTGACCACTCACAACAGTCACGCAGGTCTTGTTCCAAAATACACGATGACCTGCTACGTCGTCTAAAAAGCATCGCTTTTAAAATTACCCTAACATGTGTTGGCATTACCTCTTTGCTTTCGAAAGATCAGTCATTTGAGTATAGAATTGGAAGCAAAGTTGATACGAACTGAAATATATTAAAAATGGATCTGTTTCAGAGCATCAGTAAACTAGATTTTTAAAAACTGGAAATAAAACTTCTATAAGGTTGAATGACAGATAATATCTTTTCTTTCAATAATATCTATGAAACATCTGGTTATCTTCTAATTGAATGTCAATGTTAATCCTAGGAAGAAGATCCTAGGATTTTTGATTTCCAGGTACATCAGCATGTGTGTCTCTCATTTAAATCATCATATTTGAGCTGTTACCTTTCCAGTTAATCCTAAGGTACACCAAAGAACGATTGTTTTAGCAAACAATTCTTTTAAGTGGAACTTCAGTCGTTCTGTAGATAAGATTTTTTTTCCAGAGGAAAAAATAATCTTTAACATGTATTCTCCCTTTACCTAAATACCATAGGTATACTGGCAGTTGATATTTATGTAATTTATATCAATTTGCTAATGCATTCCAGGGCACAACCTAGAAGAGAAACTTTTAATAGAAAAGTTCCAGAGGGTTAAATGTATCTCAGTAAACGCTTATTGAAAGGGAGACTGATGAGTCACCGTGTCCCAGATGAGACTTGCTATGCTGCACCTGTCACTCAGGGCCAAATGGCAAATCAGATGATAACTGTACACTTGAAGGCTGATACTTCTCCTACCCCTTCATGTTAGCAGAGTATGTTTAACAGTTAAAGTCATTACAGTGTGTAAACAGCCCCTAGTCCACTCAGTATAACTAATACTTAAACTGTAAACTAGACCCCAAATGGAGAAAAGATCTAAACAACTGCCCATGCAAACTGGGCATTTTTATTTCAAGGAACATCTCAGAATAGATTTACATCTACATCACCAACTCACTACCTACTTTTACTCATTATCATGTATTAGCCATCCTATCTGCACACATTCTACCATCTAAATACAGATGTAACAACTACACCTTCTCAGCATTCAAATATTTTAAGCAGCCTAAAGAGATCAATAGCAGACAAAATGATTTCTACCAACATCCAGACTGAACTATAAAATACATATACCAGATGCGTTTTTCCTCTCCTACTCCAAGTTTCAAAGTATTTCTAGATAAACTGAAATAATACCATCAAGAATAAATAAAAGTAACGCACATCATAAACATATAGTTAAATGCTGCCTGCATCATTACAAGGGCTTTAAAAATAAATAAATTTGGAGAAGACTCTGTTTCTGTAGCAAAGTTTACTCTATAATTACAAGGTCAATGAAGGAAGAAAATTAAGCAGCCAATCTTGGAAAAAACCTTCCAAGCCTTTATTCTACTGTTCTACCTCACCTACATGGCTCTCCCATGTTGCCTCCTTACAATGCTGAAGAAGAAAAAATTAGGGATTGTACATGGACATGGTATGAATTCCAGGCAGAAGATTTATGCAGAAACAAACATTCCAGCACCGATGGCCCACGGCGGCCACTGCTTGCCTAGGTGACAAGATACACTTAATAATGGCTCAATGGTAGACAACTGCTCTCCCCACTGGGTTTCGGGTCTAGTTGAGAAGACAGTGGGGCCCTTTGTTCACAGTTCCTCACATGGTGACACTATGATGGGGTTGGCTGGGACTCTAAGTGCAGTACCACCCAAGCAATCAACAAAATCATGAATCCCCCCTCACCCATGGCTTTCAAACCCAGAAGGCTGGTGACAACTTAAGAATTCCCCTACTGATTTTATTATTTAACATAACTGTCAATGTTCTATCTAAATGTAATAGGAAATAAATGAGGTGTGAAGACTAGAAAGCAGTAAACAAAATTAAGATTTGGTGCATGCCTGTAGTCCCAGCTACTCGGGAGGCTGAGGCAGGAGGATCGCTTGAGCCCAGGAGTCTGAGGTTGCTGTGAGCGAGGCTGAGGCCACGGCACTCTGGCCTGGGCGACAGAGTGAGACTCCGTCTCAAAAAAAAAAAAAAAAAAAGTTACTGAGGATAAGATTTTCTTCATGGAAAACTCTGATGAATCAGCTAAAATCAAGGCAAACTACTACGAAAGGTCAGATGATTCTTAGTTACCACCCACACACATACACACACACACACACACACACACACACACACACACTCTCTCGCAGCCCAAAAGCTTTAATCAATGGAGTATTATTCAGCTCTAAAAGAAGAAATGAGCCATCAAGCCATGAAAAGACATGGAGAAACCTTGAATGCATATTACTAAGTGAAAGAAGACAATCTGAAAAGTCTCGTGCTGTCTGATTCCAACTGAATGATTAAGTCTGGGAAAGGCAAAAATATGGAGACAGGAGAAAGATTCGTGGTTGCCAGGGGTTAGGGGTGAAGGAAAGATGAACAGGTAAAGCACAGAGCAGCTTCAGGACGGTGAAACGACTCTGTATGGTACTGTAATAGTGGGTGCATGTGGTTGTACCTTTGTCCAAACCCGTTAAGCGTACAGCACCGTGGGTGAACCCTCTTATACACTATGGGATTTGAGTGAGAATGACGTGTCAGTGTAGACTCACTGACTGTAACCGCTCTGCAGCAGGTGGTTCTTGTGGGGGCCAGGAGTAAATGGGAAATCTCTGTACATTTTGCTCAATTTTGCTGTGTACTCAAAACTGTTCTAAAAAATAAAGTTTATTAACTTTTTTCAAATAAGGTCTTTATGCAAGCAGCCCATAATATTTATCTTATAGTTTATTATATAGTTATTTTAGTTTTATTATGATTTATTGTAATTAGATAATATAGTTAGCTATAATATGTAATAATATAATTACGTTATTATAATAGCCCACAATACTATTTATATTTAAAGCAACCTAAAATAAAACTTAATAAAATAAACTAGGCAATAAAAATATGTGGATGAATCAATGCACCACAAACAAATACAATGGCAAATGATATCCTAGAAAAACAACCTGAAACACACATAATAGATATTTAACTTCCATAAACATTCTCCTGAATTCATCAGTGCAGGAAAGGATTGTTACTAATTGCAAACTTTGAAGATATGTTAAATTCCCAGTAACGGGGGATTGGTTAAATTGTCATTCACTGATACAATGCAGGCACTAAATAATCTTGTAAGAAGAATATGGCATAGGAAGACATTCAAGATTCACTACTGACTAAAAATTAAGATAACTAAACATTATATGAAGCATGTACCACTTTGCAAAAGAGATATATGTATACATACATAGGAGCAGTAAACCAAAATAACAACGTATTTCTCTGGGTAGCATGAATTATAAGGAATTTTAACTTTTTCCTACTGGGTATTTACAAAGTAATCCACAGTGGGCATGTGTCACTCCTATGAAATAAAAATGACAAATATAATTTTAAAGTAAGATACGATGAAGAAGTATCTCATTCACAATAACAATAAAGTATATAACATGCCTTTTAAATTACCAAAACAGGATATTTGTTGGCTATACTAACAAGTATGACCAGACATTTTGTCAAGATATATACATAAGAATAATTCCTAAATGTATAGAAATACTATTTTATTTTAATGAAAGACAATATTCTAAAAAAGTCAGTCCTCCCCATATTAGAAATAGTTTGAATGAATTTCTTTCCAATCCCACTGGATGGTTTGTTTTGTTTGAAATTTAAATCGGATTATACTCACATTCACTTAGAATTGTATACACAAGAAGAAGCAATACATTTTTGACAAAGAAACAGTAATAATTTAGGACATCCATGTAAATATTAAAACATATATTGAAGGCACAGTAATTGGAAACTATGGAACTAGCCCAAGAATACTAAATCAAATCAATACCGCAGAGAAAGAAGCCTGTAAGAATTCCTTGAATAAATATAAACATAATACGGGATGAAGGAAGTACCAAATAGATGAGGAAGGAACAACTTACTCAATATTCAGTGTTAAAAATTGGCTCTATATTTGAAAAATAAAATCACTAAATTTTTACCATAGACTATCTCCAAAGTAAATCAAATAGCATAGTGGTAAATGTTTTCTAAATAAAGCCATTAAAAGTGTTGAGCTTTAAATAATTATCTGGAAAGAGAAAAAAATAGGTATAAAGTAAAGAAAAAAATCACCTTTACAAATATTAGATTTGGTTACATAATCATTAAATATTTTTGAAATGTTTAGAACACCTGGAGCATAGTTTCCAGTTCAAGATGGCGGATTGAACAAGCATGGCTCCATTACTTCCCTCCCAAAGCTCTGCTGGAAATTTGAGTAAAGAATAAAAAATGGGGCTGGGCGTGAGGGCTCATGTCTATAGTCCTAGCACTTTTGGAGACCAAGGCAAGAGGATCACTTGAGGCCAGACTGGAAAACCTTGTCTCTACAAAAAAATTAAAAGTTGGATGGGTGCAGTGGCACGCACCCATAGTCCCAGCTACTGAGGAGGCTGAGGCAGGAGGATCCCTTGAGCCCAGGAGTTCAAGGCTGCAATGAGCTGTGATGATACCACTGCACTCCAGCCTGCATGACAGAGTTAAAACCCAGTCTCAAACAAACAAACAAACAAACAAATAAATAAATAGCATATAAAAAGGAATAAATACATAATAGTTCTGAGTATTGGTATGAGAAAACAAGGTATTGGCAGGACTACAGCTGCATGATTGAACAAATGAACAAATTAGATTTTTCTTTTATACAACTGGCATGGATGTTATTTTTAATGATAATGCTCAGCCCTTGCAAAGGCATAACACAGTCGTAAGTAGCTGGTGAAAATGTAAATTGGCGCAAATGCTCTAAAATACAACTGGAACGTTACTTTACATTTACGAAACTACTCCAAATTCAAATACCAACACATATGTACAAACATATTCGCTGCATAAATTTCCAACAGCAAACAGCCAGGAACAACTAAGAATCCAACAGGTGAAGATTAATCAAATGAAGTATAGTATATTTTACAAAGGAATATTACCATAGAACCATCAAAAATGTTTTCAAAAGAATTTTAATGAGAAAATACTTGTAGCATAATACTAAGAAAATAAAAGGCAAATTATGTATATAATATACACATATGTATATATAAAATGATTATAATGACAACAAAGTAAATATCGATCAGTAGTAAATCAGGATTGTCAACTTGAAGGGCTTTCTTTCTCTGCTGATATTTTTTCTGGATTTTTGAAAATTCCTACCAAAAGTATGTAATTTTTGCAGCACACCCATTCAGCCGGTGAACCCCGTGAGTGGGGGCCTTACTCCCACTCTCCCTTTGGAGTAAAACATCAGTCCCTACTTGCTGGTCTCCACGTACCCCCCAAATGATCACAGTCAGCCCTGGGCACCCCCACAACTCTCCTGAGCCCTCGTGAAGGGCACTAACACTTCCCTCTGTTCATGCCAATCAATGCCCTTTCCCAGCACGTATCTGACTGGACTCCTCTGTAACACCAGACAGGACTGACGCCCCCTTCCTCTGAATTCTCTCTTGGCTGCTACTGTTTTACTGTGCTTCACTGCCAAAATCTTGAAGAAAATCCAGAATTTCAAGAATCTACACAAATTCATTTTTGCGCATCAATCCATCCTTTATATTCAAAACCATTTCTATGCCTGTATTCAAGACAAGAAACCAAGAAAATTTTAATAGGTGTGCCCACTCACCACAGGGAAGTCATTTGGCATTTAAATGTGAATTAATTTGGGCAAAGTAACAAGAATATCAGGATATTAGGGTGGCGCTTTACTTAAATGTTGCACATGCAAAACACTCATAGGTAAAAGTGATTCCTCCAAGGCCAAAGGAAGAGAGCTTTTTGTTTGTTTGTTTTGTTTTTCTGGTTTTGTTTTTTGAGACAGAGTCTCGCTCTGTCGCCCTGGCTAGAGTGCAATGGCATCATCACAGTTCACTGCAACCTCAAACTCCTGGGCTCAAGCCATCGTCCTATCTCAGCCTCTGGGTAGCTGGGACTACAGGCATGCGCCACCATGCCCGGCTAAGTTTTCTATTTTTTGTAGAGACAGGGTCTTGCCTTTATTCAGGCTGGTCTCAAACTCCTGACCCTCAAGTGATCCTCCTTCCTCGGCCTCCCAGAGTGCTGGGATTACAGGCGTGAGCCACCCTACTTGGCCCAAAGAAGACTTTTAAACCCTTAGAGCCCCAGAAAAAGAAATTAGATTAGCCACGTTGCTCCTGTGCATACATATCAATGATTCACATATGCTGAAATTTGATACAGGAACACCCCAATATGCCCAAAAAAAGCGGGGCGGGGGGACTACCTTTGGCCACCACCTGACAGGATCATTCTCTGGTTTTTCCTGTTTAAGGTCAGATCATTAATAATCCTGAACTGGAAAGCATTCATAAGGATGAGCCACATAGGGAAAAAATGACAAGCACATACAACATAAACTAGTACAAATGTTTTTGATAGTCTATCATCCCGGCAGCTCAGCAATTCATCATCAGTCGTTTTAAAAAAGAATAAATCAAAATGTTTTCGCAGTAAAGGAGAAACAAAATAAGGGCTAATGGGAAATGGAAAATCATGTCTGTATACGGCGAATCGGGCCATTTAAAAAAACAAAGGGGACGATTTAGTCCAAAGTGGATTATGTGGTCTGCCGAGCTCAATGGATGAGGTTCTCAGTACTTTTAAGTTCCCCTAGCATGTAGTAGTATGTGGGCTACAACAACATGAGCAAATGTACCAATCACAATTGCCACCAGAGGTCAACTTTGGTACTCTACCAAATATTGTTAGAGAAACTTCATCTCACTTCAAAGCACCTTCTACAAGTAAGCCTTGGAAAATGCCATCCAGCCATATAAAAAATAAATATAAATCCAGCAAGATAAATACTGATCGGGCATCATTACTAGAGCTTTTAAGTAAGTTTTACTTTAGAAATCTATTCCTCTATATTCCCCTAGTGTAACCTAAGGTCCACTAAAGTGGGGACTTTAGCAAACTTTGGTGACTGTTTTATTCCCATGGCCTGACCATGTAGTCCGTGTGCAATAAATATTTCCTGAGTGACGGACTGCAACTGCCATCCTGCACCAGGGTGTGCAGACGGACCACGTGCACCTTCACCAACAGCCCTGTCTTCTGCATTTAATTTCAAATGAATGAACCTTCTAATTACATCAGTTGCTCTACCTTTGAACAAAATTATAAATCAAAAGCGTTTGCCTGAGACTCCGAAGTTCCATGCACACCCTGACTACAGACAAAATTTCTGGGGTAATGGGCACTGCAGCTGGAGGAAGAAGGTAGCAAGTCAAAGTCAGATTTCACTACAGCTTTTCCTTGAATCTGGGCTCTGTTTCCATCTTGTTAGATAACTTACACATTCATAGCAACGTTCTAAATGGACCAAGAGAACTGCCGTTATAATCAATAACTACCAGACTATGAAAGGAAACGAGAACTTGTAGGAGGCCGTGCATGGGCACATGGGCAACAGCTGTGGCCTCTGTCGCCCAGTAATGGAATCCTCAACTGTACTTTGGCCCACAGCCAAGAATACGAAAGACCACCTTTCTCAACCTCTCTAACAGCTAGTGTTACTCATATAAATAAGTTCTACTAAATGAGAGGGAAGCAGAAGGGCCGTGTGTAACTTCTAATTCATGCCCTTGAAGGTTCACCGTTCACCTGCCTGAAGGCTGGAATGAGGACATGGTAATGATTAACCCTGGCCCACGCGGGCAGCGGAATAAGCCAGGAAAGATGGAACAACAAAGACACGGGGGTCCCGACACTGTGGGACCAGAATACTGGCCCTGCTTGTCTATGCTCCAACTACCTTTTCCAAGCCACTGTATTGTGAGTCTCTGCTGACAGCACCACAGTCACTTAACCATCCTGTGGTTTTCCTAGAATTGAGGGGAGTGTTCCCATGATGTGAAACTTCCAGTGCTGTAACTGGGCAAGTCTTGGGCAAACTGGGACACGTGCCATCCTATAGTCTGACCCTGTCTCCTAACATACAACTGTCAATAAACAGCAGCTGTTTTTAATCACTATGTGTCCCCCCCCCCATTATAGGCTTTATAAGCATTATCTCATTTTACATTGAGATCATACAAAGGCAAGAACAGTTGTCCCCATTTTACAGATAATGAGGATAAGGCTGAGAGGATAAAAAATTTGGAAATAATCAACAGAGAGAATAGACAACCTACGGAATGAGAGAAAATATTCACAAGCTATACATCTGATAAAGGGCTAATAACCAGGATCTACAAAGAACTCAAGCAAATCACCAAGAAAAAAATCAATCAAACACCACCATTAAAAAGTGGGCAAAAGACATGAACAGAAGCTTCTCAAAAGAAGACAAATGGACATATGAAAAAATGCTCAACATCACTAATCATCAGGGAAATGCAAATTAAAACCACAATGAGATATCACCTTACCCCAGTCAGAATGGCTTTTATTAAAAAGTCCAAAAACAACAGACGCTGGTGTGGATGCAGAGAGAAAGGAACACTTTTACCCTGTTGGTGGGACTGCAAATTAGTGCAACCTCTATGGAAAACACCACGGAGGTTCCTCAAAGACCCACCATTTGATCCAGCAATCCCACTACTGGGTATTTACCCAAAGGAAAAGAAGTCAGTTTATCAAAAAGAGACCTGTACAATTCACAATTGCAAAGATATGGAATAAACCCAAATGCCCATCAATTCATGAGTGGATGAATAAAATGTGGTGTATGTATACCATGGAGTACTACTCAGCCATGAAGGATGACTTAATGCCTTTTGCAACAATCTGGATGGAACTGGAGACCATTATCCTAAGGGAAGTATCTAAAGAATAGGAAAACAAACACCACATGTACTCACTATTAAATTGGAACTAACTAATGAGCACACATGTGCACAGAGGGAAGTAAAACTCATTAGAAATCAAGCAAGAGGGGAGTGGGAAGGAGGAGATAGAAGAAAAACCTACCTAACAGGTACAATGACTACTCAAGCGTTACAAGAATGATCCATGTAACCAAAAACATTTTTACCCCCATAGTACTTAGAAAAAGTAAAATTTGACAAAGATGTCTAAATTAATACACTTTTATTCCATCATAGGAAGAGAAAAAAAGGTAAAAAATATTGTAACTGTGGGCATACTAGGGGAAAACTCAGTTTTATGGCTACAAAATAGCCCATATTTTAAGCATTTCTCTTTCACCTCTAGGCAATACCTGGTGTTCTGAAGTTATTTATGACGGGCTATTTGCAAGTAGACCACTAAAAGCAAGGAATTCCTTAAAATTACATTGTAGAATGGGAATATCTTGATTTGAGGCGTGAGAAGAGATAATTTAGAAAATTAAGGCCACTTGTTGGTTAACATGCCCACCTCCAAAAGAAAAATTGCCTAGCACCTTTAACTAATTAAGAGTGCAATCTGGGTGAAAACCTTACACTGGGAGAAAAACTTAGGGTGGTTGTCAGCCGGTAATAAAGATAGGTAACCCTAGATATTTTAAATCCACCAATTTACTAAATCAATGGTTTTGATTCATTCAGAAAAATTGAAGAAACATATTTATCTGTATGGGAGTGCACAGCTTAACTGCAGAAATAAAACTGAAAACCGCTGACTGCAAAGGAAAAAAAAAATTTGGTTCAATTTCACAAATTTGACAACATATGTTAATCCAAAGCACCCTGTCAGAAGTTTTTGGTCAAAATTTCTAAATCACTTTTGCTTTTAAAATATTGTTTTGTCTACGAAAATCATTTGAAAGGGCGTGATGAAAAATATCCTATTACTAATATTACATATCTTGTACTAACATATCACTTTATGGAAAATAAGATTGATAGAAATCTCTAGAAGTATCACACTGGCAGGCTTTTCTTTATACACATGAAATATTAAAAGGAATACATCATTAACAATACCATTCAAAAAATTCATTTTGCACCTGGGACTTTGAAGCGTGCCAAGTGGTATACAGAGAGACCTCTTGCAGGAGTGGTCAGAGAGAACGCTGCTGCTGCTGCTGTAGCAATTCCAAGCTACCTGCACCTGCCACTTCGTCCGCACTGCGAGTAGCTGCAGTTACCTCTTTCCAGACATCGGTAGTGCAGGTGGTGAAGCCGTAATGGGAAACTCAACCCTATCTGCTTATCAGTGACAGCTGGCTCAGACCCACCTGGGGAGTTTCTCTGCAATCATCAGGTGGGAAGGCAAGATAAAAACAAAAATGTAGAGAGGAAAGGACAAAAATGGGATGATATGGGTATCAACAGACATTGCACTCAATACTTTACATATACGATGTACCCAGTTAAATGCTTGATGATGGTGATTAAATTGAACTATTTAAAACAAGAATTGGATCACCTAATGTAGTGATTCTCAAATTTTAGCGTCCAGAAAAATCACCTTGGATGCTTACTAAAAATTCAGACTCTTGGGTTTCTCCCCAGACTCTACAACAGCCTGTCCGCTGAAGAGACCCTGGAATCTGCATTTTCAGGAAGCAGCCTCTGGAGGTGTTTGTGCGATTCTCCCACTAGACTGACAGCTCAGGATCTAGTACCTGCTACTTATGTGCAGTAACAGAAATACAGGTGAGGAAATGAAGTCAATGTGGGTCTAAAATATCAAGACCTGAATTGGAGCTCAATTGTCCTGGGAATTCAGAAAAGCGTAACGCACAGCCGCAGATCCCAAGCAACTGAGAATAAAGAACTAAACAATCCCAGATAATTTCATTTTAATTTCTAGTTACAAATTACCTGGTCTCTCAGGAGCACACGAACACAGTTTGAGTACTTAATAAGGAGTAAAAAGGCATGGTAGATCCTTTCATTTCCATTGTTTAATAATCAACTTCCTCATTATCACTTAATTATACAAATTATAAGCTAATTTGAAATCTGTATTAGTGTTACTAATATATTTAGATTAGATCATTAAAACCAATCATCGATGCGTATTTAAAATTTTGCTTTTTTGGATATGTACCATCTTTGGTAACCTAAGACTGTCTTTTCAGTTAGCTCACATTTCAAGTAGTTCAAATTATGAACATATTTTAAATGACTTATAATAAGAGGAAACATAAAAATGACTACGGCATGCATCTATGGATCCCCAAATCAGTAGCCTTTGTAACTTAGGCCGAGTCATTTAATTTCTCTGTGCCAAGTTTTCTTCACCTGCCAGGTGAGACTATCAAATTAAGCGATCTCGAATACCTCTTACTATTCTAAAACTTACTGAAAAAAGGGTTTAAGAATAGGTTTAATGAGATTGATATGATTTGGTTCGTGAAAGCAGTTAAGACCAGATCAATGGATACTAAGGGGAAAAATTAAAAGAAACAGAGTTCACCTGGATTTTAAACTTCAGGTTACAGAGAATGTTCAATGTGAAGACAAATTTCATAGAGATCCTGTTAAAATACAAGTCGTGATTCAGTAGATCTAAGGTGGGGCCTCAGGTTATGTATTTCGGAAACGGGCTCTCCAGGGGATGTGGTGAAAGCCCCTTTTATGAATTAATAAAGGGTCGAAAGGTGGGAACTGCGGGAGGGGAAATATACACACGTAACCAGCCGCTGCCCCCAGCCTGCCTTCCTGTACCTGCTCACCCTCAGCAGTCTCATAGCTGACAGCCATGAAGAGTCTTGGCTTCCTTCATTGCTCCCACAGATAACACCACCCCTGTGCGACCCAAGGCTAGTTTCTGAGAGCTCTTTCAGGCCCTGCATTCCAGCGGAAGAGCTGATCCCCCAGACCAGTGGCCCAGGCCAAGGGACTGACTCCCCTGGTCTTGCGACCCCTCTAAAAACTGACTCAGCAAAGAAGACAGTCTCTACAGCCCTACGGTTCTGCCCCGAACCCGGCCTGTTAGCAGACCCAATTGCCTAGCCTTTCGCCTGCCAAACTGTTTTTAACACCCCTTTTCCCCAAATTCTCAGGGGGAGGATGTTAGAATTTCCTCCTGTCTCCTTGCCTGGCACTCAACTTTTTCCCTGCTGTCTCAGCGTCTTGGCTTCCTCCTGAGCAGCAGGCGATGACCCTGCAAGGCTGTGACAGTGGGACACAGCTGGTCACGAGTGGCACTTTGAATAAGCAAGGATGTGCAGGAAAGCCAAGCAGTGGAAGGAAGAGTAGTAAAACGTGATCAATAACAAGGTCAAGCAATCAACAATACTAATAACCTATTGGAAAACAAATGATTTTTTAATCACACATACACACACACACACAAAAATGTGCTTAAAATAATGAAAGGGCCTAATAGACCTAATATGCATTTTCTTTTAACAGACTGATACATGGTAGATGAGCCAATCTTTGGACGTATGGCTACAGTCCAACTCTGCACATTACAATCACCTGGGGAGCTTTTGAAAAATGGAGATGCCTGCAAACCTGCTACCCACAACCTAATTCAATTAAATCAGAATTTCTAGAGCCGAGGCCTAAGTCTTAGAATGTTTTGTTTTTCTTAATGTTCCTGGGGGATTACAGAATTGAGAACTACTGAGCTACCCCTACACAATGTCATAGCAAAATACACAAAAACAACAACTAATTCAACCCATTGGTGTGTTTAAAAAATAAATGGAGGAATGTGTGTTTTCACTGAACTAAAAATATCTGTTTATTTATATTATGTTTATAATATGGTTATATCAATAAGCAAATAATAAGCAAAATACAGTATCATGAGTTTTGGCTATAAAACTAACCAGGACAGTGTTAACCAGGAAAGCATTTTGAAATCTAAACTGAATCTTTCTTTTGTCTTTAAAATGATCAGAAATTTTTTATTACACGAGAAAATGGAACTGACTTGATATTTGTGTCATAGGTCAGTGGGTCTCAAACGTTAGCATGCACCAGAATTACCTGGAAGACTTGATAAAACACAGACTGTCAGACTTGCCCTGATTGTTTCTGGTTCTACAGATCTGGGATGGGCCCAGGAATTTCCATTTCTAACGAGTTCCCAGGTGACGCTGATGCTTCTGTTCCAGGAGCCACATTTTGAGAATCATTGAAAAAGTTAAAGGTTTGCAATTTTAAATGCAAATTTTCCTTTTTAACAACAACAACAACAACAACAAAACACTGGTATGAACACATTTTCAGTCTTTATTGCATGCTTAGTTTTAAAATGCACATATCCTGCAGAATAAGGTGAGCGTTTCTTTTTCTGCAATTCCCCAGGACCAGCGTGGTACCAGTTCTTGCCACGCATCTGCATCATGTGATCAACACTCAGCCGACAATGCGAAAATTCTTTGTTTTCATGCTGATCTCTCATCCTTACACAAATGAGAAAAGTTTCATAAATCATACATCTGAGATCGAGGCATTAAATTCTGACACTATTTTAAAAGAAAGTACTTAAAGCTTTCTTTAAAAAAAAAAACCATACTTGATGGTTTAAAATGTTGATAATTCCCTTTTATCGGGATTTTTATCAGTGAATACAGCAAGTGAATCTGGAGGAAAAATCCAGATCAAACTTTCCTCTTCTGCCACGAAACACACTCACACGTGGGGGAAACAGCTCTTCAAGACACTAACACTTACAGACTTTTAAGGCTACAGAAATGTACTAGAATCACAAAAGGTCGTGGGATTGTTTCCTCTATTTATTAAGAATATCCTTTCTTTAATATCGCTAGTTTAAATGTATTTTTTAACATTATCTATACTAACATTAAAAGTCACAAAATACATTTCTATGTAATGTCTCAAACAAGTTTTGGGGCCAAAATTGGCCAGATATAATCAAAAAACAAATCAGAACAAAAAACAAAATTCTAGGTATTTCCCTACTCACTTCCCTTGAAGTCCTCATAGGTGAATAAATAATAAACTTCTCCATTTTTATCTCATAAAACTCCAGCATAATTACTAAGAGAAGGTGGTGGTAGAATATTAGATAAAAAAACAGCAAAGTTATATTAGTTCCCAGAAAAGACTCTGGTAGGTTCTGTAGAAAGATGCATTTCTTTGATGTTCCTGTATTAACCAGTAAAAATGTACAATTTGTGTCTTGCAAGCATCTAGGATTATGCCACATATTCACCACAATGAAGCAAGTCCAGAGAAGTCCTTTATCTATCATTGTCATCGTTATTAGTCTTGCAAACATAAGATAAATATACGTAAACACTGACAAGTGATGTATTTGTTACAAAATGATACCAAAAATTTGAAAATGTGTTTTCATTTAAAAAATAAATCAGGGTCACAATTTAAAAACCAAAGACAGCTGAGTCCAAACCCTCTGCTTTGTAGAGAAAGGGAAAAGTCTCCACGCAGCGGTTGTCTAGCAGCACGCAGCTAGTTCATAGCTATCCACTGGCAGAGCTGGAACTAGCACTCAGGTTTCCTGGGTCTTAATCGAGTATCTTACCTGTGCCACGTAAAGACTCTCCAAAGTTGTCACTGCCATGTCAGGTAATAGATCAACTTTTTCTTGAATTCTGGGATACACAAATGTAAATGGCAGTCTTTGCAAAACCTTAGCAATGACCTTCTTAAACCTTCAGACATCTATACTATAAAAAATTGCAATGCATTTTGGCTCTAAGGCAGAAGAGTTCTATCACATAACAGATAGACGTATGGCTATCTGTTGAATGAATGGCTGAATTAATTCTTAAATGTTACAGATACTCCCTGTGCAAACCTCCAGGAAATCAACATTCCTGAGTCAAAATATCTCCCCTTCAGTACTCTTTTGGGCAGCGTAGTAGGGGTAGGAATAGGAGAAGGATTGCATTTAAGTAGTATTGAGATAAGCTAAGTCATTTTTGCAGGCAAAAATACGGTCAGAAAGCATAATGCATTTAGGGTCCATATAGAGGCTGGACAAACAACCAGATCCTAGTAATGGGCTGCTTCCTACCCCCTTCCACTCTAACTACATCCCTTCCTCACACCCAATTTGTAAGCCAATCACGAGGATCCTTCCACTGAATTCCCTAGGAAAGGCAGGAGAGTTACCCCCAGAAGGGCAGGCAGGTGTAAGGACAGAGAAACAGCAAGGAGACAGCAGGACAGCCCGAGGACCTTGATTCTGTAAATTGTGCACAGTTTAGAAATTTGTATATTCCAAAGCATATGGTCAGATAAAATCTAATTGATTAAAAAAATACTCTCAATGCCTCAAGAATTATTTAAAACTGGCAAACAAAACCGAAAAGTACCACTTCTTACTAATAGTCTTACTTGTCTCTTCTTTTTCTTTTTTAGAGATGGGTCTTGCTATGTTGCCCAGTTGGAGTGCCGTGGCACAATTATCATACTGCATTAAAGCCTCCAACTCCTGGCCTCCGTTCATCACCCCACCTCAGTCTCAGGAGGAGCTGGGACTACAAGGACACACCATAAATAAACAAAAATGTATTTTTATTCCCATTCTTCTGCTCTGCCCAGAGGGAGATGAAAGGGGAGATATTTTAAATCAGAAAAATTTTGCAATTGCCAAAGGACGAAATAAGCACAGAGTTCCGGGCTGGTGCCCTGACTCCACTGGAATAAAACGTCTGCAGAGGGACAATTAGCACACTTCCTAAGTCACCTTCCTCACCTGTGTCAGTGCTCTCTTCTCCAACTACCACTGTCTCGTGGCATCAGGTATACTTGCATTCAAATGTAAACACTAAATAAAAACTAAATATATTTAATGATTACTGTCATTATTTCCTTTTGTTCACCTTACCTAGAATGACCTGTGAATGTCCCTCCATCTATTAGAAGCCCCAGGCAAATTTAAAAGAAAAACTAAACCATTAAGATTTTATAATAGAGTTCAATGGAACGATAACACAGCCTTTCTACTGTTTTTTTTTTTTTTTGGTGACTGAATGATGCAGCAGACTGTAAGATCCCGGTGCTCCTATATAGAACATTTAATTTAAAAACAAAGTGGGGGAACATCTGAAGTTTGAATGACACAGTCATGGAAAAAAAAACAACAAGAAAAAGCATCAATAGACAAACAGAAAATTAGGGAATTTCCTACCCCGACTGCCTTGTGAGAAACTAAAGATAACATTCAATTATGCTTGAATATCTTATCTCCGATCACTAGTGTTTGTCCAAGGTGGTTTGCCGACAAAAAAGGGGTCAGACCCCGCCCTTTAAGAGCTCACACTCTGCTCATAGGGAGAATGGAACACAATTTAGTGTTCAACGATCATCAATGTATGTAAAAATGAAAGTCACAGAGACTGGGAAGCCACAGTCGGAGGTGGGACTTGAGTGTCGAAACCCCCCAGGCAGGACATTCTCAGTGGGAGGACATCCCAAAGCACATGTCTCCAGGGGTGAAAAGAACCCTGCTGAGGAGCAGGAGAAGACAAACAAAGGTGACCCTAGAGCAGCTGGACAATAAAGAGCCCTGAGAGCCAGGCTACAGATTCTGGATTTCCATGTGAGAACAGACGGCACAGTCAAGTGGCAGAGGCGGGAGGGGACTGGGATCCAGACAGAGGGAAGGTGAGTCAAATGGCAGAGGCGGGAGGGGACTGGGATCAAGACCAAGGGAAGGTGAGAAAGAGGCACTAAGGCCATCGGTGAATTAAGCGATGAGGGACTGCAAAAGACAGCCCGCGGTGAATGCAAAGTATCAAGCAAGGAGGAAGGTCACCACTCAGGAAGCAATGGTTGAATTAGGGACCAGGCCAGATGTAAGAGCGGGTGAACTTCACACCACCGAGGGCTGTCATCGGAAGATGGCTGCAAATGGAGGTGTCAGATCTGAGTTAGGAAGTTGGGCTGGGAACTCTAAGCTCTTGAGAGTGTGTGTAAGAGGCCAGAGCTAGAGAGCTGAGGCTCACCTACGTATAAATAAAAATCCAAGCCGTGAGCATGAACAACCTCACCAAACGAGTGAGAAGAGAGGAGAGGAGAGGCTCCCGGGCAGAAGATGTTCTTTGAAAGGCCCGGAAAGGAAGCACAGGCAGGAGCAGAGAGTAGGTGAGGAGCACGTTCCAGGCGGCCGAGGGGGAGAAAATCTCAACCCAGTGGGACCCGAGCGGAGCATATGGGTGAGGCCTAAAGAGAAGTTATTGAAAGGCAGTTTTGATGGGGTCAAGGTTTCAGCATTTTCAGCAAATGAGGCAGGAGGTAAGCTCTAGTTCAAGCACGTGCTCTAGCAAGAAGCCTGGGCATTAACATCAGCCCCCCAGAGACTGGATTGTTCTGCTAACCCCAAGAGGTTACCTAAGAACGCTGCACCCCCAAGTCATGGTGTGTAAAATGCTACCGGACCACGCTCAGGGGCAGAATGAGCACGAAATGGCGGAGTGTGCGAGAGGTTTGCAGACTACAATAAAGCTGTGTGAAGCTAACGTGTTACTCAGGGAAACTAAGTGGTATTTCTAAGGCAAGGTTCACGGCAGAGACGGTTAACTACATTTTCCCACCAACACTCCTAGTAAACCTCAGCCCTGCCCCGGGATGGTGTCCCCTGTTTTGGATGCTGGAGACCACAGGGATGCTTCCTTTTTTAAACTGAACTCATTCTCGGATCAATCCTATGGTTTCCTGCTGCGACACACCCAGTTTACACAAGGCCCAGACATGACACTGAAACACTGTACTTTTCCTGAGTATTTTTTTTTTTCCACTGCTGTTTTCCCTTCCCTCTCCCCACCTTGCTCTTACTCCCTCTTTCTAACTTACTTCCCCCTCCCAGTTTCCCAAGCTTTCACTTTAATCTCCATTAAGACACATTCTCACCAATGGCTCTCAAGTATTTTCAAAACCGAGGGAAAACAGAGTCGGTGATTAGGTGATTAGCATTAATATTCCTTAAAACAGTTTCACCCTTGACCTTCTCCATAAATTTCACTGTTTTGCCCTTCCTTTAAATAGACAGGCAAACCTGTTGGACTAGTTTCCCTCGGAGCCCTGCTCTCCTGATTGGCCTGGAACAGCAGCCCGGCAGCACGGATGCAAAACCCATGCAAAGCACAAGGGTGGCTTGTCTTCCCCAGAGAACCCACTGGAAAGGCCTGCAGATCCTGCACTAGCCGCAGGCAGACAACAGCACTGAGTCACTCATTCCACGGCCAGTGTGAAAGAAAAACGTTCATTCCTCCTGCGGATTCCTTTCTTCTGAATAACGGGGATGAGGATGAGGATGAGGAAGAATCAGATTAAGCCTTGAGCTTAAGTTTAAAAGTTTACAAAATTCTGACGGATGAGATGATATTCAATATGTGGTACGGAGGTGTGCCCAAGTTTGTAGTTGTTGTTGCTTGTGTGTTTGCTTAAGCAGGTTAGAAAAATTTGAATTTGCAAATTAATCAGCTTAATCAAAATAGGATTCTTTCCATGGAAAGATTTACGTTGATATTGCCTCAAATAGCAAAGTCTCAGGGCATATTTCAAATGCATATTTCAAATTTTAAAATCACTATCTACATTTTTTTACTGTAAAATGTTTCTAACATATAGACAAATTTAAAGATTAATTTAACAAACATCTGTATACTCTTCACCTTTATTTAAAAAGCATATTAAATGTTTGGCCTATTTTCTTAAATTCTATAAATAGGATTCAATATATAAAAACTAAATGGTTATATAGCTTTTTAGGGACTTACCACAGAAAACACAGCACATTTGTAAACTTGATTCTACTTTCTAAGTTTATGAGCACGTATTATTTATGCTTAATATCTCACTTGGAAGAAAATTTAGCCCCATAGCTATTACTCATTAAAGCGAGTTATAGCTAATAAAATAACTAAACTATTATGACTTGTTATCTTGAAAATATTTCAACTATTAAATTTCTTCAAAACAGAATTAAAAAGTATAAAATGATTTTACAAATATTTTCTTCTGTAATATTCCTAAGTTAAGCAAATATTTACCAAATCAGTTGTAAGTGTAAATGTATTTAGTCTACTGGAATACTTTGTAGATGCATTTCTGTTATCTATACCAAGTCAACAGAAACTGATTATACCTTCAAAATAAAACCGACATAGTGATTATTCCAAATTAACAATTCGGGTAAATGGCACAAGGCTACAAGCAAAACATATAGTATCTCTGAAATGTTCCTACTATCTAATCTTTCCATCTAATCTAAATGCTTTAATACTTATATAAATTTCCAGCCAGGCAATGGGAACTGACCTAGGCCGCCCTAGATACACTGCCATCATAAATCCAAAGGTATCATTTTATTTTGGCTGTGTACTCCTAAATTCTTACCTTGGCGTGGCACTCCTGTACAAGTCAATTTCAACTTGTCACTTGTTATCTCTGTCAGGGAAGGCTGAGCATGACAATACACAGTGTAAAACTGAGTCGGTGAATAGACAACGTGGAACTGAAAGAAATCCTAAACTGGAAATCACTTGCACAGATTACTGTGCTTTCAAATAACATAGTAATAAACTATGAGGGACCAGGCACAGTGGGAAACTCAACTCCAAAACAGAGAAGTGCTGAGAGCAAAATGTGTGACTACAGATTTTCAGGTAAAGAACATGGTCAAATGGGTCAAACATTAAAACTACGTACGTAAAATTCGTTTCACCTTAAAAATACGGAACATCTAATTTCATTTTACTCAACAAATGTTTATTGGGAGTCCTAAAAGTTATGTACTATTCTAAAGGCTGTATAAATGAATAATAGGTGGTGAATAATAACAGAATATACAAAACAGACATACTGATTTGAACTGAAAAATATTATTTGTAACCAATTAATCACCTATCTATATGCCTTATAACCAATTAGTAAACAATATGTACTATGCTTAAGTGTTGACTGATTCCCAAACCAATTCACACATTTTCTTAAAATATCCACTAATGACTAGGTAAAAAAAAATTCATGTATATGAAAATACAAACCCAATTTTAAATGTTTTTCTCTAATATAAAGCATCACTTCATCCAAATAGAGAAAATCCTAAGGAAAAAAGGAAAATCCTAAGGTAAAATCCTAAATATTACCATAGTAGACTCAATTAAAATATAACAAGCAAACAAACCTCTACGAATCAGTCCCTCCCCTGTTACAGGTTAATAATTCTCACCTGCATAATACAGTGTTGATTTTGAAGGCATTGTAAGATATGGAAGTGAGTTCTGAGTCATCAAATATTACATTTATTTTGTTAAGTTTTGATACCACCTGTATTATTTTGTTGTTTTGTTTTCAGTTTTTATGAATGAATAATCAATGCCCTTATTAGATAATCTAACTGGAACATATAATACCACGACACTTTAACCAAGACATTAAAAATGTCTAAGATTTGATTCCCAGGTGCTTTTTAAAAAGGTCTACACTATCAGCCCCCCCAGGCTGGCGGAAGCATAGCTTGTCTGGAGAACCCTAACATCTCTGCAGAGCTCTTAGGCAACTCCCACCCTCTCTTCAAGGACTTTGTTCTCCCTTCTCTCTGCTCCTTCAAAATTCTTAATTGCCGCTATTCTACTGGTTTCTAACTCAAAGGGCTAAAAATATGATCAAGTTTTCATCTTAAAAATATCTTTTCAATCACCCTCCCTGAACCCTGAGAGCTAGTACTTCTGAAAGCAAAAGTTACTACGGAGCTCCTAATCATAAATCCAAGTCCTCCTTTCATAAAAACCGGTAGCATGTATTAAACACACACCAGTAGCCTTCTGGGCATCTGCTTCACAGATTTTATCTCACCTGATCCTCACAGTAGTCAAACTTTGAGGTAAGTGCTTTGAACCCCATTTTGCAGATGAAGAAAGGGAACTAAACTGTGAGCCCAAGGTCACAGCTATTTCGGGGCAGAACCCGGACTGTCTGATACTCCTAAAACTCCTCCTCCAGCTACTGAATAGCTGCTCTCCCCTAATTCACCTCCTGCCTCTCTTGTTCAGTACCTTCTCAATCGTCTTTGCTGCTCCCTATTTTCTCTACCCAACTCTCAAATTTCAAAATCTCCTGGGCCTCTATTTCCCTCTTAACTCTTCGTACTTGCCCTGGAAAACCTATCAACTTCCACTGTTTACAATCACCTATATGCTGAAAACTGCTAAGTCAGTCTGTCCATCCATCCATCCATCCGTTTATTTACCTACCAATCTAGCTCAGGGCAACTCTGCTCAGAACTTACGTGCAATGATCCATTGGACATACATCTCCAGATGGATTTTCTACAAGCACTTCATATTGTCTACATCCCAAACTGAGCTCTATCACTCTTCCTTCTCGAATCTGCGTCTCCTTTAATGTTCCTATACCACCTACTCCCACCCCACCACCTAATCAGTCACCTAATCCTAGAGAGTCTACAAACCTGAACATCTTTGTAATCAAACCCTTTTCTCCATCCCACTGCTACCACTTTGATAAAAGTCCTCTCTTACCAAGGTCACCTCAATATCTTCTAAACTGCTGTTCCTGTCTCATGTTCCCCCGATGCATCCTTCTAGATTGCTGAGAGAGGTGTCTTCTCGTCACTCCTTTGTTTAAAACAACCTTGAATAGAAAATAGCCCACACTCCTAAGGATGGCAAACAGCCCTCCATGCTATTGTTCCTGCCTACACCAATTCATCTTTCATGCCACCTTCTGTGAAGCCTCTGGAATCTTCTGCCCCCATGTAGTCACTTCCAAACTCCTGCTCAGGGTACTCCATGCATATCTATCACAGCGCTTGCAGAACGTACAACGCTATACTATACGTATTGAAACCAACTCCTATCTATCTCCCCTCTTAAACACAGAACCCTGCAGGGTCTTAAGTGTAGCACATCCTCCGTGCTGGGCATATCGTATACTTTTAATTAGTATTTGTTGAATAAAACAATGAATGTTTGCAAAAGCTTCAGATTAAGAAAACACAAGTATCAGTATTTTCAAGACCAAGTCAGACGACTTTATGCAAACTGATTTGTTTACGTAGCTCCTCCATAGGTCGGTATGCAAAATAATATTTAAATAATTCACCTAGGCGCTCATGGTTAGCAGGCGTACAAAGTCATGCTTCTGATGCCTGGTTTCCAGGAATATTAACAACATTACATGTAGTTAGTGTGTTTCAGTGTCAGAAATTCGTGTGTAAAATAGCATAGTAAATACATCCCTGAACAAGACAATGTGGGCCTACCGTAAGAAAAATAAACTGCTTCAGCTTTTCAGAAAAGCAAAGAATTTCCAGAAGACTGAACTGTCTGAAATTAAGATATCCTTCTGTAGATCTCATACACATTTTTTTTTCTATAAAAAGCACATGAAAACCTTTTACATAACGGCCATCCTTCTGGGGACCTAAACAGTTCAGCTCACAATCCAGCCCAGAAATAAAGCATGTGGACAGAAAGTGTCTATCACAGGTCCACAGGCTTTATGCTCAGGCAACAGCCCACATCATTTAATGGAACAAGACAACAGATAATATAGCAGCAGGGCCCGCTCGCAGCCTGACAGCCGTAGAAAACGATAGCTGATAACAGAAAGAGGACCCAGAAAAACCATTATAAAAAGAATGGTACTTCTTGTCTCCATTCTAGTATTTCAATCCAGCAGGCTGAGACCATTTACTATCAACAAAAACAGCTCTATACACCTCAACAAATAGCACTATTCAATTCTTTATGAATTGAAGCTCCTAAAGACATCCCTCCCCCCAAAAAACTAACTTATATCCAATATCTTCCAAAGTAACAAGGAAGACAGTAAGATTTAGAAATTGCTTGTTTTAATGGCTAAATTTTTTTTAAGTTTCAGTAATTAATGGTGTGAGGGGTCAGCTATCTACAAAATGTGCTTATGTAAATAAACACAAACCCAGATGATGGCAAATAAATGAGATATTATTACATATTGTAAAAACAATCAAAAGTTCTTACTCTCCAAGCATAGCTTAGAAATTTCCAGGTGTATGCTGGAAAATCTTATGTGAATTAAACAGTACCTATCTCATAAATAGGCATATAAATGATTTTGGAAAAGTTGAGGATTGAGGCTGGGGTTTTCAGCAATATTTAAAAGGTAATTAAGCTGATGGTTGTTCATAAGGGACCATAAAATGCTTTAAATTAAATTATTAAGAAATATGAACTGTCAAACTCTTTCAACAAAGAACGTTATAAAAATATATTTAGTTATAAATATCTTTATTTACTGCGTCAGTTTATTATTTTAATATATGTACCAAGCACAAATATAACAACCTTCTGGAAATTTTAGATTTGAAGAGTTTGAATCTCTATAGTAATATTAATCTGGAAAAAGTCGGAAGCACAGTTTCTGCTCAGTTATGCCCAAACCTCTAATAAAGTACCAAGCTTTTACTAAATATCGAGACTCCGCTTCACCATAGTTTTTAAACACTCCTATAGCACTAGGTCACACAACACTAGATGTCAACTTAAACTTGTTGGTGGCCGGCAAATCAGCCAATACTGAAGCGTTTCTCTCTGGCAT
The DNA here is from genome assembly GCF_020740605.2 of Lemur catta. Taxonomy (NCBI): domain Eukaryota; kingdom Metazoa; phylum Chordata; class Mammalia; order Primates; family Lemuridae; genus Lemur; species Lemur catta. The sequence goes on along the minus strand of NC_059153.1, from coordinate 5,225,665 downwards.
TATCTAGAACACTCGCTGAACAGAGACACATTCCTAAAGCAAACCTCCAACTACCCAGAGATCCTGTCTATAAAAGAGAACTGAGTCAGATTTAATTTAATGAACACAAAATCCTGATCTTCCTTACCATGTCACATTGCAGTGCATGACTTCTTAGTTCATTTAAAAATCTCCTGAGGACAGAGTGTGATTACTCCTAATAGTATTAAAATATCGTTTAAAAAGCACTTTCTCTCCTTCCTTCAAATGGCAATACTTTTTTGCCCCCCGTGGGGATACGTGGGAATCCAGCAGGCCAATCCTAAGTGCATACAGATTTTTTTGGACATGAAATTATCATAATTAGAAACAACGGCACACTTGGCATATAGCCCAAACTGCCACACATTTTGAAAACCGAATAGTACAAAGTGCCAGCCTAAGGGGACATAAGATTTTTAGAGTAGTGTTTTGTTTTTTGTTTTTTTTTTAACCTTTTCCAATAGAATCCACCTGAAATAAAAAGCTCTATCTCCATTGCTAACACTGGCTCATCATGGAGGTGACTCTCAGGATCACTCCTGATTTGAAAATGCCACCCCCTCCCTCCCCTTGTGATGGTCCCTTTCGCTGCCGAGAAGGAGAAGGCCCAGTTAGCAAGATCCAACCTTCGTACAGATTGCGCACCCCCTTCCCGCCGCCTGCGGTTGTCCTTTCGTCCCAACGCACCGCACGTGCGTGCGCCCCGCGCTGCGCCCGACCCTGCGGCTCCGCACAGTCCCGGGTCCCCGCCCGCCCGGAAGGCGCCCTCCTGTCCCCGCGCGCCCGGCGCTCACCGCGTCTCTACCTCCCCGGCCACCACACGCTTCCTTAACGCGAGGCCACCCGGTGTCGCCGCCCGGTTGTCGCGGGGGCCACGCTGTACTCCGGGGTCTGGTCCCGTCCCGGCGAGCGCGCCCCGCGGCGGGGACACCGAGCGCACGACAGTCCGGGCGGTCACGAACCACCGCCCCCCGCCCCGTGCCCGTCCCTCCGGGGTCAAGTGCAAGGTCCTCCGCGGGGACGGCGGCGCCCCCGTCGTCACCTCCCTCCGCCTCGCACGCGCCAACGCCAGGGGACCCCCGCGCCGCTGCCCCACGGGAGGGAGGGGACCGCGGGCGCCCGCGGAGGGTCCCCGGGGAGGTCCCCGTCGCACCCGCCACCCCCGGCGTGCCTCCCCGCCCCCACCGCCCACTGTCGCCCCCTCAGCCCGGCCCCGCCGGCCGCGACCCCGGCTCACCTCGTCCCTCGCCGCTCCGCGCGCGACCGTATCCGGAGCGGAGCGGCCCCGTGTAGGCGCCGGCTCAGGTGTCGCCGCCTTGGGCGCTCCGGGCCGTGAGGACCGTGAGGGACGCGCTCTCCCGGCTCGGCGACGCCCTGGCCGCGGCCCCCCGCGGGTCCCCGCGCCCGGCTCGGCGGCCACCACGCGGGCGGCCGCGCGCTCCCCTCACGCCACACGCGTCGCCGCGGGCCGGGGCATGAGAGCGGCCGCGCCTTCGGGCCACGCGCGCGACGCTGGGCGAGGGGCGGCGTGCGGGGACCCGGCTGTCGCCTGCGGGCACCCGGCTGTCGCCTGCGGAGCGGCGCCGGCGGGCGGGCTGGAGCGGCGAATCCTGGGACGGGCACGTGGCCCCGCCCCGTCCCGCCCGCCCTGTCCCCGGCCCCCCCCCCGTCCTCGTCCCCCCCCGCCGGGCACGTCCCCGTCCCCCCCCTCGCCCTGTCCCGTCCCGGTCCCCGTCCCTCGCGGCCACACCGCCGGGTCCCGGGCCCGCCCTTCGCCCTCACGCGGCGCAGCGAGTGCTGCGTGTGGCGACACCCTCGAGCCAAGTCGCCTCGCTGCGCCCGGGTCCCCTCCGGGGTGGCGCTCGGCTGGCGGCCGGGGGCGGCGGGGTTGGCGCGAAAGGAGGAGGCGGCCGCCACCCGGGCCGCCCCGCGCGGCGGCAGCGTCGGAAACGCGGCTCGGGGTCCCGGGACCAGTCGCCTGGGCGGCTGCGCTCGGCGACATCCCTCAGGCCCGCGCTGAAAGGGCCGTCTGTGCTTTGGCTGAGTCTGTGGCGACTTTATTCCGACCGAATCGGTGTTGCCGGCACAGGCCCCTGCCAGGTGGGCGACCTGCCCCGTGGGCGGCTGCCCCAGACCCGAGAGGCCAAGCGCCCTCGGGCGTGCGGTGTAGACCGGCGTGCGGTGTAGACCGCGAGCGTCGCGGGAACCAGGAAAGCCCCGTCGTGTCGTTCAGTGTTGCCCTGAGCCTGCCGGGCATGGTGGTGCCTACGTATGTGCACGTGTGTGTGCACGTATGTGCACGTGTGCATGCACGTATGTGCACACGTGTCTGTAGTGCACGCGTGTGTGTACATATGTGCGCGTGTGTTTGCACACGTGCCCGTGTGTACGTGTGTGCACGCGTGTATGTACGTATGTGCCCATGTGTGTGCACACGTGTATGTACGTATGTGCACGTGTGTGTGTGCACGTGAGTATGCACATGTGTGCCCGTGTTTGCAGTATGTGCACATGTGTGTGTACGTATGTGCCCTGTGTGCATGTGTTTACATATGTGCACATGTGTGTGCACGTATGTGCACGTGTGTATGCACGTGTGTGCCCTGTGTATGTACTATGTGCACGTGTGTATGCACGTATATGTGCGCATGTATGTACACGTGCACCTGTGTATGTACATATATATTTTCTGTATTTGTAGGACATGAACTGCACTGTTTATTGTTTACTGTTTATTGTTTACGTTCCACCTTCCAGAAAAGCAAAACTCATGTGGGTCGTAAATTCCAAGCCAAGACCCAGCCCCGAACACAAATGTCCGAATGTTTAAACGCTGGAAACCAAACAATGCCCAGTGAGGTCATTCTTGCCTTGATCCAAAGAGAGACTCACAAATAGGTTGGAACTATCACTCACTAGAGGAAAAAAATGTCAATTATGTTTTACCATATATATTATTAATGATAAATTTTAAAAATCCTAGCATAGTGCTTTTCTTATTTTATTAAAGTCCATATGCTCAAGAATGTTCACCAATGCACAGATTTTTCAAGTGCTGATTTCCAGAAAGATAATGTACTTTCATTCTTTTCAGATTAGAAATTTGAAAATATTCCTGTGAAAAGCACAAGGAATATTTTCCCAGCCTTTCTACCTGACTTAAGGAGAGTACCATACTCTATGTTTATTTCTTATTTAAATTGCACTAGAAAAACCCAAAATAAAGTGTTAACAGTGTTATGCATCTGCAATTTTAACTGGTAATGGGAAAGTTAGTCAAAGCTTTAGGGGACTGTTAATATTTATTGACATATTTAAGTAGGGATTTTTCTATTAGTGGAGGTAGTCTAGCATAGTAGAAAATGGCCTGTTTTTAGTTGATTTGCTACCTTTCTTGACTGTAGGACTTATTTTTCATAAAGTGTTCTGACAAGACCAAGTTCTTCTAATGCTTTCTTTGCCTTTTATTATAAGGGACGTAGTATTTCTTAAAAACAGTTCTTAGATTCATTTTATTCATCTCACTAGCTCTTTTCCTTTCATCCATCTAGCAAATATTTGTTAAGCGCCCAATTTATGCTCAGTTTTAATAAACTCTGTAGAGAATTTGTTCCCTTAGCTGTCCTCCACCCCAATTATCTCTTGATCCTGCACTTAACAAACTGGGAAAAGAAGTAACTTACAAACATTTAGAAAAAAATATAAGTATATATCATAGTTCATTTAAATGTAATCACAGGTCAAGTGCAAAATAAAGACAATAAGTAGTGGGAGAGAGAAAGAGGAGAGATTAATAGTTGGCTAGACTTGTTAGAAAAAGGGTCATGGGAAAGATTGTCCTTGATTTATATCGTGAAGAACAGGTAGGTTTTTTAGTTCTTCGAGAACTAAAGGAAACTTTGTGTGGGAATAAAATAGTGTATTATTAATTCTTCCTGGACAATTTTTACAAGCCAAATGAGTAAACCTATTCCCTAGGGCACATAATATTAAAATTTAATAGGTAACTTCTATAACTTAAATATGAAATATATTGCTTTGTTCAGTTCTGATTTTCACACTATTTCAATCCAAGTGGACAGTCGAACACCTATAGGTGCCAGCCCTGCTAGACAGTCCAGCCACAAATACCAATGTGGCATGATCTTCTGTCCCTCAAGGAACTCAGTATTGCAAGAAAGAAGATTAATGCACAATTATGAAACTGTACTTTCCAACGAGTACCTGTTGAGCCTTGACTCCACACTCCACTGAGCTCTCTAGAAGGACTGAAAACAAGCATGTGACATCATCCTGGCCCGCGCAAGAAATAGGACGAAACATTCTCACTGTGCAGTCTGAAGATCTTCTTTAATTTGTTCATCGAATACTAGCTTCTTCATTGTCACTAGCATTGCCAAATATTTTGCTTGTAAATTCTTAATTTTTAATTTTCAAAAGTACGTGGTGTGTTTCTTTACTCTTCAAACTTTGCCTGTCTTACTTAGGCCTCACCTGAAGTCTCTCTTCCTCGGAAAATCTCCTCCAAGCCCTGGTTGAGGCTGGCTGTGCATCGCTATTACATCCCTAGACTTCCCCTAACCTAGCTCTCATACTACTTTATTATAATTGTGTAGCTGTGTATCTTCTGCTAAAACGTGTATTTTATAATGACAAGGGCACGGCACATAGTGGGAAAATGATGAAGTACTGAATGACAGTAGATATGCTTTCGAAATCACGCTGTTTGACACGTGCATTCCATGTATGCCACTGCAGATCCAAGTTTCCCAGTTCATAGGTTGAAAACTCATCTACAATATAATCAGAAGCTTTTGCTTAAAAATAATCAAGCCACCCCCTCCGTATATAATGCAAATGAAATGGATAGTTGCCGACATTTGTCCATACTCCAGTGCCTGGCGGTATGCTAAGTAAAAGGGGTTTACCTCCTTATCAAATTTACTTCCCACAACAACTCCATGATGTTAGCATGGAGCCCATTTCATACCTATGGCAAACTGATTTTATCAAGCGTAAGTAGCCAGAGGTCACATAGCTATGAAGTGATGGGGTCAGGAACTAAATATGAGACGATAAGGCCAGTCCCAGCTCTTACCTAGCACGCAGTACTTCTTATCACTATTCTACCTGCACAGGTCATTAACTTATGTCTCAGCTGCAAATCACCCTTCTCCCTTCTGCTGTGGAATTCGGAGGCTGGGGAGCCTCATTTCTGCTTCTCTGGCGGGCTCCATGCTAGTCTCTGCCCAGGGGGGTGCAAGAGGGTGACTGCAAGGCTGGGGGAGGAAGAAGGGGGATGCTCTTTCCTGGCCACTTCCTGTGGGTTTCTTGTAGGCTTCTTCTCTGCTGTGCTTCTGGTGGGCGTCGATCAGCCCTGCATGGTTCCTCACTCTCCCTCCAGCAGCAGAAGTCCTTTCTCCAGCTGCATAAGAATCCAGTTTGCAGTTGCAGTGTGCAGTTGCAGTGTGCAGTTGCAGTATGCAGTTGTCCAGCACTGCAGAACCAGCTTCATCACGCCTCTCTCCTCAGAGCCCCCCACCCACAGGACTCCTCCCCTAATGTCTTAATTCCAATGAATCCATCTCTATCTCCTTGTTCCCCATCCCTAGGGATGGGGGCTGCTTCCTGCAGTTAAAATCTGGAGTTGTCTTTCCTTGATCTAATTAACAACTGCGTTCGTAGGAACAGTCTCTCCTGACTGGACCTCGACCCGTGCAAGATTATACGTGCAGCTATTAAGTGATAAAGTCAGGAACTAGAACTGGGCCGGTCCAACCAACCACAGCTGTTCCCTGGCGTGAAACACCCTTATCACTGTGCTGATCTAGGTGAAGTTCCATTTGCTTGTCATCATTTTCTACATGAATAAATAATAATAGCAGGCATTAGAACAGCAAAGAAGTAAATTAACAAAAACAAGTGTGGCGTTTAGGAAGCGTCAGATTGAAATCTTCTGTTGGGCATGAAATCACACAGACTTCTTTAAAGTCTTTTCAGTTCTAATATAGCCATATAGACAGATAGATGTCTAGCTAGCTAGGGATATGACTGTCATACAGCTAGATAGCCATATACACATAGAGAGCTATCTAGCTAGATAGGTACATGGGGCTGGATTATACAGCTAATATGTGACCACATACAGAGGGAGAGAGACAGGTATCTAGTTGGCTAGCCACTAATTTGGGCTTTGAGATGTTTGATGAGGTGGCCAGAAACATAACCTTTCGCATCTAAAATTAATAACTAGCATGTCCATACTTCTTTCTATCCAGAATAAATTCTATAAAGAAACGTGTGAGTTTATTTTATATTTCCAGGTTTAAAGATACTAGATTATTGTTGCTGCTGCTCCTACTGCTTACACCACTCTAGCTGTAAGTACAATATAAGTGAATCGGTTTTTAAGTTTTCTTTCTTTTTTTTTTTTTTGAGACAGAGTCTCGCTCTGTTGCCCGGGCTAGAGTGCCGTGGCATCAGCCTAGCTCACAGCAACCTCAAACTTTTTCTATATATTTTTAGTTGTCCAGTTAATTTCTTTCTTTCTTTTTTTTTTTTTTTTTTAGTAGAGGCGGGGTCTTGCTCTTGCTCAGGCTGGTCTCGAACTCCTGATCTCGAGTGATCCTCCTGACTCAGCCTCCCAGAGTGCTAGGATTATAGGCATGAGCCACCACGCCCGGCCTCAAGTTTTCTTGTTTTTCTTTTTTTGAGACACAGTCTCGCTCTGTTGCCCAGGTTGGAGTGAGTGCCGTGGCATCAGCCAAGCTCACAGCAACCTCAAACTCCTGGGCTCAAGCGATCCTCCTGCCTCAGCCTCCCGAGTAGCTGGGACTACAGGCATGCGCCACCATGCCCGGCTAATTTTTTATATATATATATATATTTTCAGTTGGCCAGATCATTTCTTTCTATTTTTAGTAGAAACGAGGTCTCACTCTTGCTCAGGCTGGTCTCGAACTCCTGACCTCGAGCGATCCACCCGCCTCGGCCTCCCAGAGTGCTAGGATTACAGGCGTGACCCACGGCGCCTGGCCTCAAGTTTTCTTAATTGGAGAATTTTTAACCAGTGATAGATATGGTTTTCATTTGATCAGCAAATATTTTTAATCATTTGTGTGCAAGGTCCAGTGCCACATGCCAGTGTGACAATGGGAAATAGGACAGTATATGCAGTTCCTGCCCTGCCCTTGCAGCCTAAGGAGGTAGATACATGTTCAACAAGCGACTACTTTGACAAAGTATTCAATTTTATGTCATTTATTTCTGAGCTTTTTGGGTTTTTTTCTTTTTCTTTTTCTTTTTTTTGGTTGGGAGGGGATGAAATGAGAAAATACCTCTTAATATACAACTGGAAGACAGGCATCAAAATTTTAAGATTTTTTTCCTAGCCAATGAATTCATTCTCTCAATCAAGTCCATGAGTCACACGGAAACTTCAGGAAGACCAGAGAGCTACGAAGTGATAATGTGTTGGCGACACTACCTTCCCTAATTTCAGGCCACGTATACAGTCGACTGTATTTGTTGAGTGGCAGGATGCAGTGACATTGCCTTATGAATCATTTCTGCCTTTCTTATATGCAGTTCTCACGAGTCATACACTCAACACTTTGAAAAGCTTTCTTTGGTTTTACTACGGGGTGGCTGGCTTGGTGTCACGCAGCACCCAGTAAGGGAGGAAATGACAGCAGGTGTTAGTATCTACCTCTTGAGCTCCTACAATGCATTGTTGTCTTTGGCTCCACGCCACAGTCTTTAAAGCTGTAGCTGTAATTTTGCTGGACTCGGAATTACACAAAAGACCTCCTAGAAATGCACATTTCTGAACTCCACCTTCAGAGATTCTGACTCATCAGATCTGGGATAGGGTTCAAGAATCTGGATTTTTAAGAGACACTAAAGGTCTGAAGGTTCTGACGCGACTGAATCATCGCTTTGAAGATTAACTAGAGCATCAGAGGGAAGGTGAACCAGGGGCAGATGTGAGAGGAGTTCAGCCTCCGGAACATAATGCGGGTTCTGAAGACATCTTGGGAGTAGATCGCGGTTCTCCAAACTCTCCTGATGAGAAGAATCACCCAGGAACTTTGGGCAACTCACTCTGCCCAACAGAATTACCTGGAGAACATTTAAAACTCTAGACGTCAAGCCACACTGCAGACTGAATCAAAATCTCTAGGGCTCAGCCTGGGCAGGAGTATTTTTTAAGGCTCCCGTATAATTTCAATGTGTAGCCCAGGACTTGAGCCACCGCGCTAGGGCGGCAAGGGCGGCAACCAAGAATCTATGTTTTTAGTATAAGCTCCAGGCAGTCCTTATAAACACAAAATTTGGAAATTATTATATTTGATATATAAATATTCATTTTGAAATATTTAAAGAAAGAACCATCCACTTCATAATACACAGTACAAAGGGGTGGCCTTCTACTTATTGGAACTGATGATTACAACATTCTTTAGCTCAAACTGCCTATCCTTGTCATTGACAACCATATTAAATATGTATATATGTATATACACACACACATACATATATAGAGATGTCTCATATATATACATGTCTGTCTGTCTGTCTGTCTCTCTCTCTCCAGGGTTTTCCAGAGAAGCAAAACCAACAGGATGTATGTAGATATATATGTATGAGGAGATAGGAATTGGCTCACACAGTTTTGGAGCAGAGAAGTTCCAAGATCCTTTGTCTGCGAAGTACAGAACCAAGAAAGCTGGTGGAATAATTCAGTCAAAGCCCGAAGCCTGAGAGTCAGGAGGCAGATGTGTAAGTACTGGTCTGAGTCTACAGGCCAGAGAACCAGGAGTGCCAGCGTCTGAGGGCCAAAAAGTGGATATTTTGGCTGAAGAGGGGAGAGAGTGAATTCATCCTTCGTCTGCTTTTTTTGTTCTATTTGGGCCCTCAACTGATTGGGTGAGGCCCACCACGCTGGGGAGGGCCATCTGCTTTGCTCAGTTCACCAACTCAAATGTTAATCTCTTCCGGAAATATCCATAAATAATGTTTTACCAGCTATCTGAGCATCCTTTAGTCTAGTCAAGTTAACACATAAAATTAACCATCAATAGATAGGTAGGTAGGTAGATAGATAGATAGAAGTATTTGGGCCTTTACATCGTGAAATAAGAACTAAACACAAATGACAAGTTCTTACAATAAATGAGATTTATGACTACTTTACTAACGTAATGAAATATTACTTCCCTGAAAGGTAATTTTCAGGGTGTGGGGTTATATTGCTTGTCCTCGTTTAAACTTCCCATTCATCTCCATCAAGCCCTTCCAAATTCAAAGTGGACCAACTTGTTCCCAAGAAGAAAAAGTACCACCCCACCTTCTAAAATAATTTGCACTGGGACATACTGTGTGTTCTGCCGAGGGTGGCAGAACATACGGAGGTCACCTCTTTAACCCCACCCAGGAGGGAAGAGAGTTACTCATGAATATCTCAACGATACTCAACAACACAGACAGCAGGGTAGCATGGTGTCTTGATTCCAGGAAAGCCTCCATATGATTTCCTCTTGCAGAATCATGAGACATTTAATAAGAACTAGACAACAGAGACCTCTCATCTAGTCCAACTGCCACATTTGAAAGAAGGGTACACCGGGTGAGCAGAGAAATTAACTGGTTGGCCCCCAGTTAGTGCAATAAGTTAGTGCCTGGTTTCCCTGCAGCTGACTCTGAGTCCGGGACTTTTAAACCCTCATACTGTCTGTCTTCTCGTCCGGCTCGCTCACCTTTAGGCTAGTTGTTATTAAATAATCTAAATTCTAGTATTTGGGGGGGAAATCTAACACCCCTCCTTGAGGAAGGAGAGTGCTGAGATGGGTGAAAATCAAACAGATACTACTGTGCCAAGGATGGAACTTCCACTGCGATTCGGAAGGGTTTAAGTCCTTGTGCCCTTTGAATGGCTTTTCTATCTTTTTATCCCAAAGGTCTTTTGGGATTAAGATCGGGGCCTATATGAGAGAGGTAAAGACATGAGCCCTTAGTTAAGTTGTGTTCTTGCCCTTAAAAAGCTTTCGCTTTCCCTCATTTCCCTACCTCTGCCTGTCTTGCTTCTACCACAGCATCTGCGATGTTAAGAAATCATAAACAGGGTATATTTTCCTGAAAATATACCCTGTTTTTCATCCAGGCCAGAAATCCTTCAACTGGCATGTATTCTTTGGTATTCTAGAGTTCCTGATGAAAAACTAAAATTGATTTTAGTGCTTTCTGTAGCTTTTGGATGGCAACCTTTTATCCTAGTACCACTACTCAGTTCCAGTACCCGCGTTGGTGTTCGTGTTCATCGATGTGTTTAATCCAATCAGCGAAGACCAAATAACACAGGACGCTGTAGGTAGAAAACTTCTGTAGCTGTTTCAGTAAAAAAAAAAAGAAGAAGAAGAAGAAGAATTGAGTCAAATAAGACATGGTAGTATAGACTCCATAGTAGTCAGACTCTACTTTTTTACTTTAACTGGATATTTTGCTGGTTTGGATCTACTTCTTTGTGCAAAACAAGTTAAAATAATGTAAGTGGAAGTGGTGCCCCTATGGCTCATGCCAGGAAACACCTATAATTTTCCTCCATTGTGTTCTGCAATCAGCTTGCAGAATTACTTCACCTGTAAATGAACTCATAAATATACAAAAAATATTTTTTTCCCTATTCCAACAGTCATCAAATAAGATACTCTATTCCTATAAATTTTATAATTGCCATGTTACGTTTCTTTAAGTGAATAGATAGTCCTGTATTCTTGTCAACTGAAATCTCATTAAATTATAATTTCTAGATTGTCTGTGGGCAGTCTGATTAAGTATATGATTTTATTATACAGACTTGGCAAACATAGTGATGGCATATAGATTCCCAGTCAAAAGCTCAAGCTTTGGAGTCAGGATGCCTGGATCCAAACCTTAGTCTCTAGAATCTAGATTACTTTACTAGCCAAGTTACTGAACATCTTTCTCTTAATTTCCTGATGTGTAAAATGGTGATAACAACAATTTATACTTCATAGGATTGTTGCGAAGATTAAATTAGTGATACATGAAAAACACTTAGAATATACTTCCTGCACAGTAAATGCTCAAAAGAAGTGTTAGTAGCATCGAAGGTGAAAACAGAAACATTTTAAATCCGATTTTATATCTCTCTATCATTAAACCCTGCACTGGCGATTTGGTTTCAATAAAACAGCATTATTTGTCACATCGAAATGCTTCTGTTAATAATTGTTTATTTGGGGGGTTGTCAATATGTTTATAATGAACTTGTAAACGCATAGGTGACTTTGTGGAACAGTATTTGTGAACAGCTGAAGAAGCTTTAAGGGGACGGTCGGTATTAATAAAATTAAGGAAGACTGATAAAGGGGTTCATAGGTGAAGTCGACGTTTTGGAAGAGAAACAGAGGAAGTTCATAACCCAAGGACCTCACTGCCAAATCCAGGTGTGTCATAAACAGATCCTCTGATGCAAATCAGGTTACCTGTTGAGAACAGATTAAACAAATTCATACAAATCAACCTTTGTCCATTTCCTTAACATGACTTCTTGATTTACTAGGCTTGGGAAGCACCAATATGCCCGATGATCTGCAGCCTTGGAAATTCCCTGGAGCCCTGTGGAATGTTCTCACGATTTTGGCCTCACCTCCTCCTCCGCTGCACGGAGCAGCAGACCCCGCAGGGCTATACGGTGAGGTTGGGAAGAATGGCCTCCCCATCCCATCTCTGCTACTACACAATGCATCTAAAAGACGTGATGTTTCTCTTGGAATTCTGATTAACACATATAATTTCTTTCTAAGGAGAGTGGGAGACTATAAGGAGACAAAGTCAAGTTAACTTTGACAATGACCTGTTGAATTATAAAATAAGAATTTTATACAACATGTTATTACTTAAACAACTTATTTGTATGCCATGCCTTTATTCATGGTGTTTCCTAGAATGCCTTTTTGTGCCTCTTCAGCAGCATTATATTTTATGTCTAAATCCTACCCAACTACCCTGGCTCCAACGAGCCAACTCAGCCACAAAACCGTCTCAGATTTCCTCGGCTAGACATGATCTCTCCCCGATTGCCTTAGACTCTAACTTCTGAGCTTTCCTAGGGGTTAAATTTCTTGAAAGTTTTGTTCTTGGTATGTGTTCATGAATATTTGTTGATTGAATAAATAAGTTGCATAATTAGGTAAAGTAGATGATCTCAGTTTTTCTAGAACCTTGAGTTAAATCCTAGCATTTGGAAATGGAGGCATTCTTTGTAACTTTCTGCTACGTTGAGGTGCTCATATTTCAGCATATCTTTCAGAATACTTCTCTAAATTTCATATCTTTTTCCTCTTCCCCCTATTTCTCTAACTATACTGTTGAACAGTCCTGTTTATTGAACTGGCTAAGTTTGTTCCCTCCTGAGGTGACTTTTACTAGCTATTCCCTGAGCCTTGAATTTCCCTTTCCCAAATTTTCTTTCCCTGCCTGGCTGGTGTTTCATCATCCCAGTGCCAGGCCAGATACCCCTTGCTCAAAGCACACTTGCTCTATCCCCAGTCTAAAGTAGCCCTTTGTCCGTAGAAGCAGTCAATCATACCACCTGGTTTGATTTTCTTTATAGTGCTTATACTAGCTGAATCTATCTTCTCTATTTATTTTTTATCTTGTTTTATTTATTTATTTTCCTTAGTTTATTTTTCTCATTTAAATCTCATGAGATTTAAACCTCCACTAGAGAAAAAAATCTTGTTTGCCTTCTTGGTTGCCGTATAGCCAGCTCCAAGAAGAGTGTTTGGGAATGGAAGATGCTCAAAGCATAACTCTGAAAAGAATAAATGACTTCCAAACAAGCTTTTCTGTATATTTTTAGTGAAAAAGTACCAGGGCACACAAAAGCACATGGTTTTGTTTGCTGAAATTCCACTGGGGAGTTAAACGTACTTAACAGGTTATTTGAACATTAATTATTATCCCAAATTTTTCTATCCCAAACTTTGCTGAATACTTATTAACTCCCTTCACAGCTAATAATTAGTATGTAGCATAATCTATTTTTAATATGGAAACAAAACTAAAGGATATTTTTTTTTTTTGCTGTACGTGTAACTGTCAGGGTGGCAGTCTGCCTTGGCTTGTTGGTGTGCTCTTGGCCAAAGAATGACCAGACACACCAAAGTGTCGAGTCCAGACTATTATCCTGGTCCTCTGACTCCTTGCTTGGAAAAATACCAGCAGGGAGAGACGGACTCACTGACTGACTCCCTCTCTCACTCTGAATGCTCGGATTGTTTCCTTTTATTGGCTCACCCTGGGGGAAGGCTCTTGGGAGGTGTGGGATGTTATCAACATGTTACCAAATGACCCACAGGTGTCCTCAAAATTCCATCTTTGAAAGTCCACCTGGGGGGGGTGGTGAACGGCAATGCAGATTCAAGCTAATGGCATAATAGTCACTCTTAGGTTACTCTAGGTCACTTTCTAAATCCCACCATGCCTGGGCTGGGGAAGTCCCACATGGATAAAGCATGTCCTCCTTCTCCAGGTGTAGCATTTGCTCGGGATAGCATTAAGGGTGGGACAGCACCAAAATGGGGTGCTCACCCTTATCCTTCCCCCAGGTGGAGCAATGAATTGCTCAAGCCAGCACCAAAGCAGGGAACCTTTGTCCCAAGAAGAGCCGGAAAGAAATTATCTGGACAGCTAAAAATACATATAGAAAAAATTAGCCGGGCATGGCAGTGCATGCCTGTAGTCCCAGCTACTCGGGAGGCTGAGGCAGGAGGATTGCTTGAGCCCAGGAGTTTGAGGTTGCTGTGAGCGAGGCTGATGCCACGGCACTCTAGCCAGGGCAAAAGAGCGAGACTTTGTCTCAAAAAAGAAAGAAAAGAAAAGTTGAGTCACTGGTGGACTTTGAGGAGAAGAGTGATACGATTTATTTATTATCACAGATGACAATGATAGCTTCTTACACCTGGAAGGAAGAAACCTTAAAAGATTGTCTCTAGTCCCAGCCTTTTAAATAGGTTTAAACCCAGAGAGCCAACTCTGATTGAGGTGCTTGCTATGTTGGCAAAGAGTCTGAGGCCAAACCCTGTCTCAGCCAGAAACACTTCCCTGGTCAATGAGCAAAGCCTGCCCCAGTGTCAGGACGTTGGTTGCCATGTGTTTAGGTTCCTCATCTAGTCCAACCTCCTTTCTCCCATCTGGACACACTGATCTTCCAACAGGTGACATGACTTATTGACATCATCACCTAATTACTATCAGGACTTCTGAGCCCCAGATTACTGATATTCACTGTATCTCGTTCCTTCCCCTTTTCAGTTTTTACACTTAAAGGCAGTGATCATTACATTTCTTTCCCGGAAACTGAAAAGATATTAAAATAAAAAGTTGTTGTGATGATAAGGAATATCAATGCAAATTTTATTTCCTTACATTTATATAAACTTCCCAGTTTTTTAAAGCACTTTTGTCTTTATCTTCGTTGAAGCTCTGAATGGCCCTATGAATCCTTAATAATCCCATAAAACGATCCTAGAACCATCAACATGCAAAAACCGCCCCTCCAGCCACTCTGAACTGGAATTGCATTTGCCAGTGATTATGGAAGGTTTTTTTTTCTTAAAAAAAACAACAAAAAAACAATTACATCTATACAATTTAGTTTAAAATTATTACTGTAGTTATTGCACAATTTTTACGAAAATATTTCTTAGTGCAAGTAGAGCAAAAAGAAGGAAGGACCAAAGGTACTAAAACGTTCAAGGATAAGCTTAAAACTGCCATTCTTTCTGTGCATTGTGGGGAGAAGGAGGAGGAGTTTGTACTGAGCTCCTGTGATGACTAATGAAATTTTTATTCCTTTCAATAAGAGCTTTAACAATTCGGCTGTGTTATAATGAAATGTCCATTTGTCCGAAGTCTGATTCCTGGCCCATCAATACCTCTTTGTGAGAGGTGCACCCCTAAAGTATGCCTTTGTCTTGAGTGGAATGCAACCAGAGGCGTTTCGTGTAAGGAGTCTCAGTAAAGCAGCCTGACATGAACAATGGGGCCTTCAGAGAAGCTAAAATTAAAATGCGTACATATATTTTTCCGTACCATGTGCCATTCATTACCTGACTAAAACATTATATAAAACAATGGGGAGTAAAACTTCACATTTTAATATGATCCTAGAGAAATGTTTAAAAAAATCCAAATAATAAGTAAAACATTCTCAGCCACGTGTAAAGGACATCTGGAAACTATTTTTTGTTGTTGTGTATGGTTAAAGGACTCCAGTTCAAAACTATCTAATGATTTTAAATCGTCTACGCTTTCCTAGAGATATTTTTGCTTTCATATTCTGATGACAAGTATTCACTTTTTCCCGTTATGTTTCGACTGGAGCTCATGCCAACTGGGATGTCTTGTCTTAACTTTCTTGTTCATTTCCTGTCATTAATATTTAATATTTAGGGAGAACCAACAAAATGTTGGATCCGTATTAAATATGACTTTAGCCACAGTGGCCTCAAATTTCCAAGGTGACAGAAAAGCACCATGTGTTTATAAAGAATCCACAGAGAGCAGAGAATGGAAGCAACATGACAAACATCTTGGGGATTTGCATCACTGTATGTTTTTGCTTTTAACGGGCTATTTTGAGCTGATAACAACTTGACTTTTATCACATACAAAAACTGGACACTTTTACTGCTCCAGTCTCTGCTCCAGGGTCTGGGGCGGGAACAGGACTGGCCAGGTGGCCAGCCACAGGCAGCAGCTGTGTCTGGAGGGTGGGGCCCTGTAGCAGCATCACCTTCTCCAGGTGTCTGTTGGCAGCCCCGGCCGTTGGTTCCATCAGTGGGAAATGTTGCCATGTCCTCTGCAGGGCAGGCTGCTGGGACCATGGTCACAGCCACTGCACGGCTAATACTGGGAGCCTCCGCCCTTCTTTCTTCGTAGATTTCCCCAAATGTCTCAGGGATGTGATCTCTCCAGCAACTCTTTCTGTGTGGTTATTCTCTTGTTTTCTGCTCCACTGTGTTGCTGCAGATTCTTTTTTTTTTTTTTTTTTTTGCAGACAGAGTCTCTGTTGCCCGGGCTAGAGTGCCGTGGCGTCAGCCTTGCTCACAGCAACCTCCAACTCCTGGGCTCAAGCGATCCTTCTGCCTCAGCCTCCAGAGTAGCTGGGACTATAGGCATGCACCACCATGCCCGGCTAATTTTTTTCTATACATATTTTTAGTTGGTCAGATAATTTCTTTCTATTTTTAGTAGAGACAGGGTCTCACTCTTGCTCAGGCTGGTCTCAAACTCCTGACCTTGAGCAATCCTCCAGCCTCAGCCTCCCAGAGTGCTGGGATTACAGGCGTGAGCCACCGCGCCCGGCCTCCTGTAGATTCTTAATTGGACTTTTAAGTCCTTCCAGAGCTACTTCTGTTCAGGGATAGCTGTTCAGTTGTTATGGTGGGAGGGCAAAGGCTGATATTTCATACTCCATCATCTTGCTGACTTTACTCTCCTCAACTATATGTACTATACTTTAGATTGTTTTTTCTCCCTGTTTTTCTTAATAGATTATAAACTACTTCATAAGGATAATATTATACACACACACACACACACACACACGTAGTCAACCACAGTTCCTGGTTAAGTGATAGGCATTCTATAAATGCTTATGGAACAAATATACAAAGAACAGAAGAGTGATCATATTTCTCATTCCCTTTTTTTGTTCCTTTCAGGTCACTTTTGACTATGAGAAGTTCTTGTAGATGAAAAGGAAATAAAAATTCAGGTAATATATCTTTACCACAGTTTTTATAAAAGTGGAAGTGATTCTAAAATGAAGACAAACTATTTGTTGCCTTCATCAATTTACAATAGCTTAGCAACATGCTCCATAAGAATTGGTTGTAGTGAAAAATTATAGCAAGTGACCACTAGCTTGTCTTAGCAGGGTCTTTTGTAAAGCTTGTGTAAAATGTCATGCCAGGCAGAATTGACCTAAGCAAGGAACATGTTTTACTTTCACAGGTAATTTGCTTAGACATTAATAGAATGAGCTGTGCCTACAATTAATGATTTATATCATCTGCAGAAGCTCCCAGACTCCAAAGCTGTCTTTCCTCTACAAACCACGATGTTGAAATAATCATGAATCCTTTTATTCTAATGGTCTATTTATTAGTAGAGATAACACTAGGAGGTTGTCATTTCTCACTTGGTAAAGCCGGCAAGAGTATTCTACTCACTGCTCTGAGAATTCGTTGCTAGAATAGGAGACAAAAGATAGGTTGTGTATTAGAAAAGAGAAATTAACAAAACTAGGGAATCTGAGGTTTATCTCACAGAAGCACTAGCTAGAAAATATATTTGGGACTTTGAGGGACAGTCTCAATCTTGCGGGGCCTCCAACTCGTCCTTTATAAAATAAAAAGTTTATTTCCATAAACCTACCAAA
The DNA here is from genome assembly GCF_020740605.2 of Lemur catta. Taxonomy (NCBI): domain Eukaryota; kingdom Metazoa; phylum Chordata; class Mammalia; order Primates; family Lemuridae; genus Lemur; species Lemur catta. The sequence goes on along the minus strand of NC_059153.1, from coordinate 5,208,171 downwards.
AGAACTCTCTAGACAACTGATTCTTTCTCTGGCTAGAGCTCTAGGAAGATGTCTCTGGGGTGAGTGGGGTTCCTGTGTCCCTGCAGCTTGCTCAGGCTGAGTAAGAGTGACGACAAGAAATAGCAGCATCCCGCAGCTAGACCTCCCCTCTCTTGGATAACATTTCTTCTTGAGTAGAGTGAGTCAAATTTATTCAAATAGTCATGGCCTCCTGATGCCGTGCAAGTTTAGCATATTATTTAAATCATATCACTTGACAGCGTTGCATGATTCAGTACTGGTGTGTCTGTCTTAATGTCCATATGACAAATGACTCATCACACGCGGATACAATGCACAGGATGTTTTGCACAATTTGAATGTAAACACTGTGCTGGATAATATGAATTTTCTCTTTCCAAAGGCCATAGTCTTCATCCACTAGATCCTTAAAAATGTGGTCTTCTTTTTCCTTTTTGTATTACATGACGACAATTGCAAAACAAAGTTCCTAATTAAATAACATTGCTTTAATCCTTATGTCAATCTTTGCTTCTGTCTACAGGAAGCAATTGTTTCATTGTATAGTAGACGGTTTTATAGGGTCATTGTAATCACATCGAAGTTGGAAATTAATATAATCCCAATATTCATTACAAATATTTTGTTTGTTCATTTTTTAAATATGCCTGTATATACATATAAAGCCCTATCAATAATCATGTATTTGGAACACGTACAATTCTGTATCCGATACTTCAACCAATATATTTCATGTGATCTTTCCTAAAGTCAGGAAGATCACTCTGTGAAAGTGTGATTGGACGTGTGACAGTGGAAAACTCATTCACTTTATACGTCATATGATAATTATGTAAATTAGTTGATTATGCTTTGCATTTGCCTTATTTAGGATAAATATTCTCACTGCTCTTCCAGCTACTTTTCACGTTTGTTTATTCTTTCATTTATTCATCTGTCTTAGTCCATGTGGGTCGCTCTAACAAAATACCATCATTGTGATTTTTTTTGTAGTTTCTTTCTAATTTGGTCTTGAGGTCTCTCTCCTGAGAGTGGTATCTACTCTCTAGGAGAGGCCTGGCCCCGTGGAAAGTTAGGTTTGGTGTGTCTGCCAAGTGAGACACAATGAGGAAGTGAAACCAAAATGCATGAAATAGAAGAAACTTACGATTCCTAGGTCCACGAGAGGTCAGCGGTGCCGATAGGGGACTGATGCAAGGTCTAAAGGTGGCAAGAAGCTTAACCAGCAGGTGGGCAGAGAGAGAGAGAACCTGTTGGACGAAGGCTTCATTAAGGTCCGTGGACACCATCCCTTAGGCTTTCCCGTGGGGGCTGTAGGTTGGCTAGTTTAAAGAAAACACATTTGGGGGACTTTCTTGCATGCCTCTAGTGTTGCCCACGAGGCTGCACCGTAGTCAGCAGCTGTAAAATACACTGGCTTTGGGATCAGTGAGATGAGAAGCAAGAGGGCCATATCTCAAGCAACCGCATGGGAGGGCAAGTTTTAACTAGGCCAGAGACGATGGCTCACCACTGGATTCAAACAACTCATGTCAGGCCTACACATGGAAGCTAGGACAGCAACCGAATGCAACAAATTTATGGCAGCCAAAAACGGGGAAGCTTGCAAACAACAGAGATTTCTCTCAGTGTTGGTGGCTGGAAAGTCACGATCATGGTGCCAGTAGATTTACGTCCGGTGAAGGCCATTTCCTGGTTCATAGATGGCGCCTTCTCCCTACATCCTCACGTGGTGGAAGGGACAAGGGACCTTGCTAGGGCTTCTTTCATAAGGCCATTAATCCAATTCATGAGCCCTCTGCCCTCAAGGACTAATCACCTCCCAGTGGCTCCACCTCCTAACAGCAACACATTAGTGATTAAGTTTCAACATATAAATTTTGAGTAGAAAAGAAACATCAATCCATAACACCAGCTTCTTACCATAATCCCAGAAGAAAGTATTTCTATACTCAGATTTTGCAGAAAAGGGAAAAAAGGCTCAGCCATGCTAAGAATTTAAAGATCACACAGCAATAGAAAGATCCAAGATTCAAATCCAAACTGTCAGATACCAAAACCTATGTTGTTCTTTCTAGTCTACCTGACAATTACTATTACTCTAGAAAGTTAAATTATTTTTGCTGACTTAATAAGCAAAGCTAACATTTTTTTTTAGTTTCTTTTATATCACAAGGTTGAAAATTTTTTCCTGTTAACTATTTCTTCACATGACAGTTGTCATGTGTTTTAGTAATTTGTTATTATTGTGATTTTAATGTTTTTCTTACTAACAGAATATATAGATTGAGATATAGACATAAATATTAGTTTTTTGTAATGTACAAAGTAAATTTACATTTTCATTGTTTTAAACTTGTTTGTAAGAGTTAAAATTTAGATGAATTTAACATATTGCATTTTACTTTTTTATTTATTGACATGAACAAATGGAGGCATTAAAAATAGGACAAATGGCAATCTTATATTAGAGAAGACTCCTGTGTACAAGTCTTGTTTTGACTGTAACTACATGACATTATGAGTTGCAGGGCCTATTGATGGAAAGATCTAGAGTGATCAGTAATTATTTGTTTGGAATGCAAACTAACTTTTTATTAAAGAGCATTTTAATTTGAAATAAATGTTCTTATGGGATGTTTTTGCTTTTCTAATCTCAACATTCAGAAACTATATGCCCATATTTTCTGTTAATATTTTGCTTTTGTTATCACAAGTTGGGTCTACAGTTCCCTAATAAATGCTCTTATATGGCTGGGCTTGTTTTATCTTCATCATTTGGTTTTATCACTATAATTTAGTCAATGGAGCTGTGTTTACTCTTCTCAATGAGTCATGTTTCCTTTATGCATTTATTAATATGCTTTACAAAGATTACTTTCACTCCCATTCATGTCTCTGACTAGTTGCCTGAATGCCTTTCGATAAATAGAAACAGTCGTTGGGAGAATTTTCTAGAAATTAGCTTATTAGTTTCCAATAAAGGACAATAAGTACAAATGAACAAAATATTATAGAAAACTGTATTAGTGATGAAAATATCAATAACTTCTAATAGGACATAAATACAGGAATTTAAGGGCTATTTTTTTTCTACTATTGCTATGACTACTAGCTGCTATTTACCGAGCCCTTACTAACTGCCATCTACTGGCTAAATACTCCACCATTATAATTTAGATTTCACGACTCTTAGATAAATATAATGATGAAAATGGGGATTTTTAATGATCATGAAAGGGTTAGGTATTTGATGCAGGCCATGTAGCTAGTGAGTAAGTAGAGTCTGAATTTGAATCCAGTTCCAAATTTATTTGAGTGTAAAACAACTTCAGAAACACCTCTTTCCAACTGTTGGGACAATTGTGCTCCCAGATCACAGTCCCAAAATGTCACCTTAGGTTTTCTAGACTTGATCAGATTTGAGTCTGAATCATTCAAATAAGGCTCATGAGACAAATATAAAGAAATTAAAATGTCAATTTGAATAATGTACAATAAGTATTAACATAAATGCTAAAAGAATTAGACACTTGAAGTCCTTCAACCAGTACATTCTCTCCCGGTAAGCAAGCTACGGGAAAGTGACGTTACAAATAGGGAATTTCTGCGTGCTGAAAGAAAAATCACAACAGGAAAGATTATTTGGGATGAATGCTTAAAGGCATTCTGACATCCATCTTTTCCCACAGAAGATATGTCTGCCAGCTCAGTGCTTGCGACAGGGATCCCTTTTCTTTGGACAGTTCTTGGACATGAATGTGACCATGCCTTCTGTAATTCCATGACTTACAACCAACTTTGCAATGATTGATACTCTATTTATTTAAACCTGTTAAACATTAAAAAATGTAACAGGTGTGAGGGAGAATTTGTCTCTTTGATTTTTATATATTTGCATTTTATGTTGATTTCCATAGAGAAACCTTGTTTTCAGGTGAGTGGGTGAAGAGGTAGCCTGGGATGGGCCACGAGGCTGTCACAGCTATCAAGTGCTACCTGTTACGTAAGAAGTATATTGTGTTATAATAAAAAAAAAGTGAATCAGTGAATAAATAGACTTTTTTTTGATGACCTGGAAATTTCTTCATTATTTCCTATGTTGAGGAAAAATGAAATATAAATCAATTCTTTGGATAGCTTTTCTTATCAGCATCATATAAAATCCTGATACCTGTTACTTTGTATGAGATAATTTTGTTTTGTTTTGGCACTTTGAATAATTGTTACTACATGCTGTAATATAGTGTAATTGATTTCAGTTACACAGTGCTCGGGATATATTTTTTGGCTTTATTTCCTGGTCATAGCTGTAACACAGAACTTACAATTGCTAAACTCTGATAGAGAAAAATCTCTACTCATGTTTACACACCCTGTCATAAATTTCAAGGCTTTAAATTTCCCAGTTTAGTGGGCCCACTCATTTTATAAATCCCTCTGCCACCACCCCTCACGAATTCATAGTTTTTAGAGTCTTCTGCAACCACAGAACATTATATCAAGAGGGAGAAAGGCAGGCAGTGAAAGTATCTGGCTTTGACGTTGATTTTGCCTCTGTTAACCAGGTAAGTGGGAAGAAACAGAAAGAGATGGGGTCAAAACAAATGTGCCTCCAGTAGGACAGGGACAGATGTTTATACCCCAAAGTGAATTTCATCAGTTTAACCTTCCTGATCACCCCTTTATCCGCATTTAATTGTGATTTTGTTTGCTGAATAAAAGAGAAGTTAATAGGGAAAAAAAATAAGACCTTGAGAGTGAGCAGCTTTTGACCTTTGGACGTCTGGAAGAGCAGAGAGTGTAGAAACCTGAAAAGGGGAAGCAGGAGAGGGACGCAGACAGAGAGAGGGACAGTCACAAGACAAGCTTGACAACTTCACTAACTTGCCAAAGTAACAGCTCTCGCCTTGGGGAGGGAGAGGTCTGGAGATGAGCTAGTCTTGGCGCTTACCGGGGTCTCTTTCTCCCAGTTATTCCACACCGGTTGCTCCAATTCTTCCATCTTACTGGCAGCATTCTAAAATGGGAAAATAAATGCATTTACTTAATATAGTGCTTGTTATCATCTAGTCAATATTTCTCCTTGATGAATATTTTTAAGAGTCCATACAAGAATTCCTACTTTAAGATAAAACCTATTGTCAGCAATTTTCCCCTGTGACATTGTAAAATCTTTTCTTAACATGATGTTAATTTTAATTACGCATCTGCATATATATGATGAGTAAAGGGGGGAGTAACATTAATGTTTATGGCTCTCATGAAGATTGCTAGTATTTCTTCATTGACTCGGCACTTAGTTAAATCCTACCAATTTATTCCTTTAAGCAACTCCCTCAGGGCTTACTCCAGTAATCTTTATTACTTTTGTTTGTGAAATATGTTTGTAAAAATATTTCTAATGTGTCTCTATTTTCTTTATCCTTAATATAATGTCATAGAAAATAAAATTTTGCTGGATGCTAGGAAATATTCCAATCTTTTGTGGTATGGTTTTTCTTCATATGTGGCTAAAGCAAGTCACCTCTTTGGAATGCCTTTATCATGTCGCCACTAGACAGAAAATTAAATTAATATATGTGTATATGCAGCTCAGACAAAAGCCCTTGAAGACATTGGCCTGGATGAATAAGGCAAGTTATAGACCCATGCCACTCTAGTATGTTTATTAAAACATTCATATTCTATCAAAAACATAACTCAGCACTTTGCCCAGATAGTGATCATAGAAACTCAGCTCCTTTATAGCCAGTAGGTGGAATCACTGTCGTTTTAGTGTTACCCATTTAAATATTGTTTTTGTCTCCTGTTGATATATGCACAAATTCGTATGCAATATGCTAACTTGCTCTTGCCATGCTTACTGCCATGTAACTTATTTCTTAAGCAAATTACATCGCAACACAATAGGCAGTTCATTTGCAAGCTTGCTTCAAATGCTTTTATTCTTACTCATCCTATGTTCGTGTCTTCATTCGTCTTTTCTCACAAGCACATGTTATTAGGCATGTTTTATCTTCCTTGTGTTCACGCAATGTTTTCTGTGTAGCTCTGTGTTAATGACTGCTACACACGCAAATGTGCATGCGTACAAATGTAAGTTCCTGTCTATAGTCATCTCTACTTATCCCTACAGTTTTTTATAGTTATATTTCTGCTTCAGTTCAAGCCAGAGATACCTTGCTTAGAAAGTCTGCTCATCAACCCAGCAAGTCTATCCTTTGAGTCCCTCTTTTTCTCTGTGCCATCCCTGACCCCAACTAGTTGCTGCTTGTGCCCATCCAAAAACATCACTTCATCATACTGCCTTCTGTAACTTCTCTAAAACGTTCTTTATTATCACTTTAATTGTTTACCCAAGAATTGACTTGTTCCTTGTCCATCCCAGACCCAAGAACGCCAAAGAGAATTTTATTCTCAGGAGGAATCTATTATAGAACAGGGGTCGGCAAACCAGGGCCCATGGGCCAAAGCCAGCCTGCAGCCTGTTTTTACACAGCCCACAAACTAGGAATTATTTTTATGTTTTTAAATGGTTGGAAGGAATTAAAAGAAAATAATATTTCATGACACATGAAAATAGATAAAATTCAAGTTTCGCTGTCCGTAAGTAAAGTTCTATTAGTTTATAGCATGCCCATTCATTTACATGTTGCCGATGGTTGAACGACAACAAGAGAGTTGAGATGCTGTGACAGAGACCAAGTGGCCTGCAAAGCCTGAAATATTTACTAAAAAAACAAACAAACAAACAAAACCAGTTGCCAACCTCTATCTAGAGTATTAGGAAAATGGAAATTGTTGGTCATAGAGGTTAAATGATTTTCCCAAGGCCAAGGGAATTTATTGTTAGGCAAGGGCAGAAACTTTGATTCCCTTATTCACCGGTGGGTACTCTCCTCATTGTGTCATAGGCAGACCACCCATTTAAAACACACAGTTAACCTCATAACTGAAAGACAAGCGGAAACTCCACTTCTCCTGGGTCTCCTACATTTCCAACATGAGTCAGTCGCAAAAGACACTCAAGAGGAGATCGACATTTAGAGACTACAGAAATGGGGATTATCGTACAATGAGTAATTTTATTCTTACTCATCCTATGTTCAAAGAATATTTATATCCTCACCAAACCAGGATTAAAAACAAACCAATGTTACATCTGGTTAAAGAGTTGCATTAATACTCAATCTTCTATATATACATAAACAGGAACATGCAGTATTTGGTTTTCTGTTCCTGGGTTAATTCACTCAGGATAATGATCTCCAGTTTCATTCAAGGTGCTATAAAAAACATTAATTTGTTCTTTTATATGGCTGAGTAGTATTCCATAGTGTGTGTGTGTGTGTGTATCTATATGTAAACACACGCATGCACAGGCACATACTACATTTGCTTTATCTGCTCATCAGTTGATGGGCATTTAGATTTCATATCTTTGCGATTATGAAGTGTGCTGCTATAAACATATGAGTGCAGGTATCTTTTTGATATACTGATTTCTTTTCCTTTGGGTAGATACCCCGTAGTGGGATTGCAGGATAGAATGGTAGATCTACTTTTAGTTCTTTGAGGAATCTCCCACTGTTTTCTGTAAAGGCTGCACTAATTTACATTCCTACCAACAGTGTATGAGTAGTCCCTTTTCACCGCATCCACACCTACATCTATTGTTCTTTGACCTTTTAATAATCGCCATTCTGATTAGAGTAAGATGGTATCCCACTGTGGTTTTAATTTGCATTTCTCTGATGATTAGAGATGTTGAGCATCTTTTTTTATGCCTGTTGGCCATTCATGACTTCTAAATGGGCATTCCACATGTGAAGTCATATTTCAGTGAGGAAACTGAAACAGTCAGAGAGGAATTCCCATGCGTACTCTCAACTAAATCTATAAAATGGCCTTAATCCACATCCGCCTATAACTTTTCAGTGTATTTCCCAACACTAATCTCAGCATAGAGGTTTTTAAAAATCTCTTTAGCACTGAAAAAGCTGAAATCATGCCAAATAGTGGGAGGAAGGTCTACCTTATTCTTATTTCAAAAAACGTTAGCATCAGAATTTAGTTTTAGTTGAGTACGTTGAAACCTGAAATAAAAGACTCTCTTGCAGCTTTGTGTGGCCATGACTTAATCTTTTTCAATGAAATGTTAGCATTGTGCAACATTTTCAGAAAGTCTCCATTTTGCTTTTCTGCTTTCCTTTCTTATTTTTGTGCTACCATGAAAGTGATTTCTGGAGCTTTGGTATCCAACTTAGACTGTGAAGTAACCTTGAAGAAACCACACACAAGATTCACAGACGAGAAAGAGAAAAGCCTGGGCCCTAATCACACTGTGGATATACTTCTACTGCCAAATCAGGAGGGATTTTTCATGAAATTAAAATAAACTTGCATCTTAAGTCACTTTTTTGTTTGTTTTTAATTTTCCCATTACATCCAACAGATCAAAATTCATAAATGCTGCAGTTTTCCTTGTAAATATCAAGAATATGCAATACAAGTTTAAAATTTACCTGGTGACATGGGATGAATATTATATAATATAATGACTTTTTATAAAATGAAACCCGGATTTTGTTCAGTTTTTTTTCAATTCCCCCATCAAAAAAAACTTAAAACCCTGGCAGTTCTTTTTCATTACCTCAATCCTAAAGGAAAGCACTATTTTTCAACATTGTGCTTGCAAGTGTCTAAAATCACAAAGTGAAGGGAAATTGTTTCAGAAAAATTTGAGAGCAGTTGACATAGATTTCCTAGTTAAGCATATTAATATGCTATATAAAATTATTTAGGCAAACTTAAGGAAATATTTTCTTTCATATATGTTATGAAATTATCAATCATATGATACTAATTAAACACAAAATTGGGACTGGGTTTTTCTCAAATTGTATATGTCATTTAGGTTTTTATCAGACAGTTTGGTATAACTATCTAATTCATTTATTTTCATATTTTAACGGATTGGTAAATAATAGCTGTGAAAAATTAGGACTTTGTTTCCTCTTGAAACATGCTTTTTCATTCTACCCTTAATGGCAGGGCATTATTAGAATATAACAAGCATTATCATTTCATAATTCCTGTTTATAAAACACCTATTATATGCCAAGAATATTTAACATACTATTTCATGTTATCTTAATTTGCAACATAGAAGAAAGTTAATAAACATTAGCTGACTTAATTAGTCTTCACAAGAAGGCTTATGCATTCAGATCAACATTTGTCTACTTTATAGGTCAGGGGCCAGCAACCTGGAAGCTCTCCACACCCTGCCCTTTTGGCTTTTTATGGAAGCTTCATTATAGAGTCGTAATTCATTACGTAATTGGCCATTGGCCACTGAGTCAGTCTCTCACCCTGCTCTCCTCATTGGTTGTCTGGGATGTGGCTCAAAGTTCCAATTCTCTAATCACGTGGCTTGGGCAACTAGCACTCACCCTGGTGTTATCTGGGAGGCCCCAGACCACAGTCATCTTATTAGCACACAGAAAGACACTAACTTTGGAGATTCCAAGAGTCTTAGAAGCTGTGTGCCAGAAAACAACAGGAGATAGAAGGTTGGGGTGGGGCAGAGACTAAATATACATTTTTTATTATGTCACATTAACAGTAATTACCCTAGTAGGAAACAAAGTAGTTATTATCTTAAATTTATAATTTGTCACTCTCCTAGAAGAATGTGGGGCACATAGTCAATGTCCAATATTTTTTCAAGTAATTAAATAGCTCAGATCTTTTATAATGACCCTCACTCTTTTCTCATTTCCATAAGCAGCAGGCTGAATTCTGTTTCAAATAAGGTTGTTGCATTTACTCTAAGTGCTTACTTTTTAGCAGAACTTTTATGATATTCAAGAAGGCAGCCGCTTAATTATTGTTGGCTCAATTGTTTTATATTCCCTAGTGGGAAAATTAGCAATATCGCAAATCGAAGCGTTCTCATGGCCGGATCTCTCTGGCTAGTCCAAAACTGTGTCGAATTCGTGTTATATTCACAATCCACATAACTCAAGTAAAGTCATGTCTTTTCCTATTTGGGTTTTCAAAATGAGATCAATGCAATTGGCATGGTGTTCTGTAGGACAGCCCTCATGTACAGGCTGGCATATGCTCTTCTGCTATCTCTAAAGATAAGAAACAAAAACGGAATTTGGGTCGGGTGCGGTGGCTCACGCCTGTAGTCCTAGCACTCTGGGAGGCCCAGGTGCGAGGATCGCTCGAGGTCAGGAGTTCGAGACCAGCCTGAGCAAGAGCGAGACCTCGTCTCTACTAAAAATAGAAAGAAATTAGCTGGCCAACTAAAAATATATACAGAAAAAAATTAGCCGGGCATGGTGGCGCATGCCTGTAGTCCCAGCTACTCGGGAGGCTGAGGCAGGAGGATCGCTTGAGCCCAGGAGTTTGAGGTTGCTGTGACCTAGGCTGATGCCACGGCACTCTAGCCCGGGCAACAGAGCAAGACTCTGTCTCAAACAAACAAACAAACAAACAAACAAAAAACGGAATTTGAAGACATCTTTTGTTTAAGAAGTTGTAGTTTAATTGGTTGTTTGTCACCCATTATATGATATCATTTTTATTTTTGAATTAGCATGTGTTTTGCTGCTTCTTGAAACTTAAAATCCAGTGAAAGCAAACCAAATTTTTGCAATCAATCTTGCATAGGAAAATGGAACATAAGGCATTAATGAGCATATAATATTTAAATCCAGGTGATTAATCATTTGAAAAGGTTAGAAAAGTAAGTTGTAGTAGATATTTAACACATTGATACCCTCTTCTTTATTCATCAGGGTGTTTCTAAACACGTTAGAAAAACAAGCAAAACGATCACAAAATGAAAACATTAATTTTGAAGTTAACTTGAGCAAGTAAAGTGAAGAAAAAATTAAATAGGTTTTGGGATCTATGTTTCTCTGTGTTGTGGTTTCAATATGTGTGGGTAAAAACTTCCCTTTCCAATTATTGAAACTGACTTAATCTATGATGCATTTGTATCACTGACAGAACTAGGATATTTTGAAGGTTATTGATCACTTCTATAACCTTGAAAATAATTAACATAACAAAGAAATAAATTCCAAATATTGTGGATTTTTAAAAGCACCTTTCCCCTTTTCTTTACTTGTTTAGCAAACTTTGTTCTGATTTAGCAGTACTGATGTAAAGTAGCTGAAACAAGCAGCTAATACCATAGAAACAATATCAGGCAAGCTATTTGAGCTTGTTATTAATTGTTAATTGTCTTCTGATCCTTAAACTAGATACCTAAACTGAATAGACCATGATCAGCAAGAGATGCAAAGTGTATGAATACTGTAGGTGCCCAAATGCAAGTGGATTGCTAAATATTTTATTGCTGTCGTAAGTGTCCCTGAAGAATTCTGTTTAATTTTTCTCATATTCTAAAAGAGGTAGTATCAAAAATATTTGTCCTATTACAAGTAGTCAGAGATTAATGTATATACTCATTCAAAATGAATAGGGTTTTTCTGTTTGTCTCAGGAAATTAACCAGAGATTACATTTTATGTACATGTAGGGAAATATATAATTGTATTATAGTTTTATATTTTTGATAATAAAATATTCATAGTCTTCCATTTCAATCTCTCTTTTAACCTATGGATTTTATGTTTAAGGCAAGCCGAATGGTTTACATAGCCTTTTCTCTAAATAGCCTTCGTTATCGTACCTGTGTGTATTTGCCTGCATTCTTACTACTGTGTTTTCACAAATCCTATCCCTTCTAGCTAAAATTTTTCTCATCTGTGAAGCCTCTGCCCTGATATAGATAGATAAATACAACCTCTCTATTCTATGAATTCTCATGCTGCTTTGGACACTGCTTTTATGGCAAGTCTCTCATTCAATTATACATACACTGTTTTTGTATAGTGCACCCTACACTTGACCTTAGTCAAAAGGCCAAGAAGCAGTGATACTTATATAGTGAATCCTTATTTTCTATATTATGTTGAAAAAATTTTGATTTTGGTGTTAATGTCTACTTTTTTAAAACTTTACTAAGCTGCTAATTATGTACTTGGTAGTGGATGTCTGAATGAATGAATGAATAGTAGGAATCTTTTCTTGGGTCTAGGTGACGAAATAGAAGACATTCAATTTGTATAGATCTCCAAGTTAGAAAATATAGCTAGGATTTCAGAACTCAAAACCACCTTAGTAAACTAAAGAAATAAAAACTGACACCCAACAGGCCAAATACAAAGTATTACACTAAAGCAATAACAATAACAATAGCAGGAAGTGAATAAAGTACTAAAAATAATAATTACAGGACAGAAAGTATGAATGAAAAATTGGGCCTGTCATATCTGGTTGGGGCTTTTTTATCACATAATCAGAGTAGATGGATGGAAGCACCTATAATGGAAATTGGAAATTTTGAGGAGGAAAAAAAAAAAAGGAAAGCAAAAGAAAACTTTTTTAAAGATGTGAAACAAAGGATATCTTACAACAAATGATGATTCTCTACATTCTACTGACTGCATAAACATGAAGAATTTTCTTGAAAATGAAATAATTAAATGCAATTATTTATTAATGGTGGGAAATCCTAGTGCCTTCTATAGCAAATTTAAGTTTAGAATTCAATTTTTCTCAAATATTCAAATGAGATTCTGTCCGAAGGGAGAAGAATGACCCTGTCAGATGCAAATTTAGCAGGTGTAGCTACAATCAACTTCATGCTCTTCATTTTATTTACTCTTTCCATACAAATTTTCAGACCTGGCATTATTGAACTTGAAAAGTGTATAATTTGAAAGCTAGGAAAATATAGTGTCAATTTAGTTGTTTGGCTATCTAAGGGTTAAGCAGGAAACCATTATGGAAGGTTGTGTCATCTTTTTTCATTGCTGAAACTTGTTTCTAAAACTTACTTGTGCATTTCATATTTCACAGAGTATAGCACTTGGATATAATTTCACTTTCGTTGAAGCTTCAGAAACTTGAAAGGCATCACTTTTATGAACTCTAATTTTAAAGTCCTGTGTTTTTAGACATTGGACATTTGGGTACAATTCTGTTTAAATGATGGGATCATGTACTTTGGGTTCCAGAGTATGGAGCTTGGATCCTATTAACTATTTCATCATTGCCGTAGGCCCCACAAAAACTCTTCCATGAAAATCCAGATTTAAAAGTGAGAGAATTGCTGCAGTTCGGTGAATGGTGTTTTCAGCTTTGCCTTCCAGGTGGAGACACTGTCCACAGAGAGAGAATTCTGGACACACCACTGACCTGCTTGACTTGGCCTGAGTGTGCCCGGTGGCAACGGCTCTGCTGACGGGCTGCTGCTCCCACTCCTCTGATCTGAGGATTCACTGAGTCCACAGCACAGAGAGCCAATAGCCTCCCTCCTGCAAGGCTCACGCCCTTCAGAGTGATCCCTTTGTCCTCTGGGGCTCATTCAACGGCTTTAGGAAAGTGATAGCGTGAGCAGTAAAAATAGAACAGTGTCCAATCTGCAGAGGGGAAAAAAAAAAAAAGAGTTAGAATTAACCTAAAACAGTGTGGCATTTTGTAAATGCTTTATCTATTTTACTTTTATTTCTTGGTATAGTTATATGAAATTAAAACCTTTAGGACACAGTCATTTTATTTCAATGTTATTTTTATTTATTTATTTATTTATTTGAGACAGAGTCTTGCTTTGTCACCCGGGCTAGAGTGTCGTGGCATCAGCCTAGCTCACAGCAACCTCAAACTCCTGGGCTCAAGCGATCCTCCTGCCTCAGCCTCCCCAGTAGCTGGGAGTACAGGCATGCGCCACCATGCCCAGCTAATTTTTTCTATATATATTTTAGTTGGCCAGATAATTTCTTTCTATTTTTAGTAGAGGTGGGGTCTCGCTCTTGCTCAGGCTGGTCTCAAACTCCTGACCTCGAACGATCCTCCCGCCTCAGCCTCCCAGAGTGCTAGGGTTACAGGCGTGAGCCACCGCGCCCGGCCTCAATGTCATTTTAATTACAGTTCTTATTTCTCTTCTTATTCTCATTCTCTCTCACAAAATCACAAAGGGTTTAAACATTTCTTATTCCCTTTTCGCAACTAACAACATGAAACAAGATGGGAAAAAAAATGACAACTCTTGGGAATTGGCAGCAAATCTAGCTTCTACTCATTCATTCATTGACAACTGCTCTAAAGTATCGCAAAGATAGGAATCAAATGATCTAATGAGCAAACCTTACCTTCCTCAGCCAAGTATGTCAGTATTTATCTACTCACGTGGCGTGCAGTTTATGAGTTTGAAAGTTACTCTTGCAACAAGCACATTTCAGAACAGTATGGGACTATTGTCCCCATATTTTCACCTATGAGGAAACTTAGGGAAATGTTGCCAGTAACTAGTAAGTGATAGAGCTAATACTTTTTAGGCTATCTTAGACAATTAAGAAGTTAAACGATCACGATACTCTTTCAGTGACATATTTCTGTGAATTCATGGAGATAATATATTTTAGGTTCACTTTTGTAGTGATCTAGTCATTCATTTTGATAGTATCTAAGCACTTACTATGATATAGGCACTGTGCTAGCTGGGAAAAGTACAGTTTCTCAAAACATGGTTCTTGGATGTTTGCTAAGGGTCATAAGCAGGAAGTTACAAAGCAGTGTGGTAAGTACTTCTTAATACACGGTGCAATCGTGGTGAACGAGGTGATTGAGAAACATTCTAGGCACAGCAAATTTGAGGGTATTTTGTTGCAGTAATCACCTTCTTGGAAAATGAGAAGCGAATGATACGTGAGGAAATGTAGTGACTGCGTATAAATTATGCTTTCAAGAAATCTGACTGTTAAGCCAAAAAGACAAAAATAAAAATCAAAACCAAGAAGGAGTTTGTGGGTTACAATGACGTGAAGTGTCATGGATTTTTTTTTCCCGATGGAAGCAATGAGCATATTTATATGCTATAAAGAAAAAGCAACACATAAAGCCACGATGGAGCAAAAAGGTGCACTGGATTCATAGTTTTGGTGGTTCTTTTTCTGAGAGAGAAAATGAGATAATGATGATAAAGAGTGGATACTTCAAACTCAGCTGTGAAGCGCAGTCACCTGCTATGGAAAGCCGGGTCGGCAGGAGGTCAGAGGAGAGGGTGGAAGATTGTCTCAGTACCTGTGGGAGCCGGAAGGAGGGCAGGAGCAGATCAAGGGTGCTCACTGCTGATTTGTCCTGAAGGACGCGAGGCAGAGACCGTGCATGGCTATTGCCAGCACTCAACTGATTGTGACACTTTCTCTGGCCCTGCTCAGCAGCAACACAAGCACTGACGGGGTGAGGGGAAGGTAGCTGGTTTGGGCATCAGCAGGACCATAGAGAAGAAATATATGAGGTGAAGGATTTAGGGGGCTGCAGAGAAAGCACGGGAAATTATAAACCTCCCAATGTTTAAAGCACGGAGAAGGAAGTCAACACAAGGAGAAGACAGGGTGACTAAAGGACTCAAGTCAGTCGAAGAGCAAGGATACTGGGAAAAGGAGAACGAGAAAACTAGAAGGGAAGAGGGTTCGATGAATTAAGGGGTCGTGGGATGTTAAAATTCCCGGGTTGGGAAGCTTTCAGATGGTAACCTCTGGCGTGCTACCTTGGGAAAGTGCATTGACCAAAGCAGAGATGGGAATGATTGGATTTGAAGATCACAATGAATGGTGCGACTAGGTGGTTGGATAGAACCTCTGCTTGCATATGGAAATCCTCATTCCAGAAGAATGCAGAAAAATGAGATGGAAGGAAGAATGTAAACCGTGGGCCAAACTTCTCAATGAATGTGGGGAAGAACTGATTGGTCAGCAAAATGACAGAAAGAAGGAAGTTTAGAGGGTTGACAAATTTGGATGCTGTAAGTTTTAAAGGATGAAGGGGTATTTCCTGCGTGAATATAGAAGATAACGATCTAGAACTGGGGATGAGAACCAAGAGAATGTTGCAGTTGCTTTAGGAATTTGGGCCGTGGGACAGTGAATGAGCTTGTTCTTGAAAGGACGACGGAGAAGCCAGGTATTTGGAGGTCAGCCAGTTTTCAGCAAAGGGTCAGAGGAGAAATATATAGAGAAGTTGTCACATGCTTTCATTTGGAATATTACAATATGTGCCTAGGATTTTAAATAGAACCATTTTAAAAGCATTCTGGTGTCCTTTCAAGGTGATTCCTTAAGGATAGAAGTGTAAGTGCATATACTTATCTCTGAATCTCCTGTCCAGGTAGGGATTTGTGTACTATAAACTCCTCGAGCTAAGGGACTGGTCTTTGTTGTATCCTCAGCATTTAATACACAACTTAGCAAATTTTAATAAATTATTGTGTCTGTTGTATAGCTGGCGATCCACACTTATTTGCAGAAGTATATTACCCAGTACACAGATAATGCCTTTCTGTGTTTGTTTCCTGTTTTTTCCTTTGACGAACAAAAAGTGAAAAAGAGCCCGAAGTAGAGGTTTTATTTAGCCTATGTATCCATAAAACTGTGACAGCTTCCCTGTAAATAATTAAATTACTATGAAACAGGGCATTTTTTACCATTTGAAATTGGTGGCCATTTTTCTACCTTTTGAGAACTTTTCATTTCTTTTCATATTATTAATTTATAAATTATAATTTTATGGAAAGAAAAATCCAGTCAGACAAGTGTCATGTTTTTTGAGTCTTGTTTAAGTAAATGCCTGTTATCCAGGCTCACAATGGCCTCCCATATTTTTCTCTTATTCTAATAGCTATTTTTTGTTATAGTGCTGACAGAGGGACGTAATTCAAAGTTAAGTCTAACTGTGCTGCAACAGTAACTTTTAAAAACTTGACTAGACAACCTTAAAAAACTTAAAAGTCAATGTCACTATCAGTGAAAGTTCTAATAAATTCTACAGTTGTACGAAAGGCATTTTTCAGGTTGATAATTTCATGTGTTCAGAAAAATGCAAATAAAATTGGCTATTGAATATTTTTTTCATAACTTGGCTATAAAAATATTCTTCTACTTTCTCTAACACATGCATATATTCACATGTAACTTCAAAGATTACCAATGATATTAATTTTACATACGCTTCTTAGCTAAATATTAGCTATCCTTTAATGAATGTCTATTTTCTTAGGCTCATATTTTGAGATCAGGTATTAATCTTCACTTATTAATTCAACAAGTATTTATAGAGTGCCTACTGTGTACAAGGCAGTATGGTAAAATTTGCTAGGACACAGATTAAATTGACTTCAGATACAAAATGATTGGTTTATTTGTTTATAAAACTGTAGAGGTTCATGACAGAATACTTCAATTTTTTTTTTAAATTACCACAGATAATTCTGAGAACTATATATAAAAATGTCATTTCTTCTGAGTGCTGACAAAGGTTGTTCTTGACAAGATTTGTTCTTTCGGATTTCTCCATTCTCTTATTTCACTAAATCCTGCTCTATTATGCTATTGTATTCACTTGAACTTGGCAGGATGCATTATGCAAATAAGTGCCTGCTTCTTATGTATCAGCAAGTGAGATCTCCAAAATGTCTGTGCTAACTTGCTGATTAAAGTTAACCCTATAGACACTAACTCTCCGTGCAAGAAAGATGTCAAGAGATGTTCTGTATTATTTAGACAAAGTTCTCATTATAAATGTGACAAAACTAAAATGTTACAGAGTATACCGTGTAAAACACTGAAAGATTGAATCTGTGTTTTCCGAGAAAAGAAAGTTCCTTAAACAATTCCATTGGCCTCATCGAGATTAACCATGTAGAAAGTGTTACTACTACTAATAAAGTCATGGATGCCGATGAAGTCAAGGGCAGTTTTAGGTAAACAAGAAGTTAACCAATGTATCTTCAGAACACATTCTAGGCAACACACTCTATACAGCATAATGTAATGAGTGGAAAGCATGTAGACTGCAGGGTGAGCAGAGCTCAGTTCAAATGGAATCAGTCGTGGGGCAAATTACCTCTTGAACTCTGCATTGCCTCACCTGGAAATGCATACTACGTGACCTATTTTATAGTTTAATGCATTTCCTACTTCCTGTATGTTTTGAGTATCTATTAGTTCAATATGAATTTGGTAGAGAATTGCAATCCCTGAAACCTGTGAACATGTTAAAGTACATGGAAAAGGGGAATTAGGGGGGGCTCATCAACAACCTTCAAGCAGGGAGATGATTTTGGAGTAGCTGAGTGGACCAATGTCATCATAAGGATCTTTAAAAGTTTGAAGGAAGCAGAAGAAAGTCAAAGAAAAATTTGATAATGGAAGCTGTGATGTGACGTGAGGAGGACCTGCCATGGCTGACTTTGAAGATGGAGGAAGGGGACCATGACCCAAGGAGCTCGGTCACCTCTGGAAGCTGGAAAAGGCAAGGAAGTGGATTCTCCCCTAGAGCTTCCAGAAGAGAACATGGCTCTGTCAACACCTTGATTTTAGCCCAGTGAGATTTGTGTCAGAATTTTGATGTACAGAATTGTAAAATAAGTTTGTTTCAAATCAAAATATTTTTCAAAATTTGTTACAGGAGCAATGGAAAACTAACACAATGCTGGAATTTCGAGATTATCTTTTAAAACTCAAACAGCCAACATTGTCGGTGAGAACGTCATAGTATTCTTCATAGAACAGGTTTATAAATTAAAATTTAGAGCATTGTATTTGAATAATCAACCTGTGGAAATGTTTTCTATTAGAAATTTTACCATGTACACTTTATAATTATACATACACTTTAGCACTATCTACATTGACTTTGTAACTTATACAGCTTTACAAAGAAGGTTTAAATTTAAATCAAATATGAATGGAGTAAAGGTCACTCTACTAAACTCTCTAAGGATGGTGAGACTTAAATGGACACACCAGTAACTGAGATGGTAGCTACGAGTATGGTTTAAGTCCAAGCTAATGTCAGCTTCAGCTTCCTGCTCTGAATTGTAGCCTGAGGGATTTAACATTAAATATTGTAATTAAAATTACAATTATTATAATTGCTCTCACTGGTTATTCCTAGCTGAGTATATGCATTATCACTCTGTAAACTATCCAGTTCTTTTCATTTATAATACCTACATTTTTAATCCCCAAAGAAAGAAATGTTGAGGGGGACTGGTAAAATAGGCTACAAGAAGAATAGAACTTTCACGTAGACTCTGATGCCAGATAATGTTAGAGTCCTGAGGTATGGTGCTAGGACAAGCATGCACAATACAAAAACCAATTAGGGACTCTCCAGAGGAAAGCCTAGATGAGCTAACAAAGGGACAAAGGGAAAGATCTGCCTCTGGAGCCTTTAACTTGGGAAGAAGAGAGGAGACAGAAAATAAGGTTATAAGAAGGCAGCTGACCGACGCTGGGCCAAAATTCAAGGGGGCTAAACACAGCAAGTCTTAGACAATAATAAGTGTAACACAGGTAAAGGTCTGAAAAAGGGCAACAAAATGTTTTGCAAGTTGTCTCTTTAAAACCCCGAATCCTTTTTGGGAATTAAAATCTGCATTTCTTCCCAAGGCCAGTAATCAAAGGTGCAGAAAAAATGTTCTTTGCTGTTTGTTTTCGGTTACCTTAAACCACAGGAGACGGCTCAATGGAATTGTCTGGGCAAGAGTCACAAGGTCATCCCCACCTGAGATAGGGTCCAGGGGATAAGGTCTGCTGCAATTGCCAATTGTAGTTGAACAATAGTAGCCAGAAGCTATGACATGTGACACCAGTCCTGTAGACCTGAGCCCACCCCCCTGACCCATCCACCCTTTAAAAAGCCTTATTTTTCTGCTTAAAGGCAGGAGGGTGGTCTTTTGACATGCCAATCTGCCAGCTCCTCATTGGCTGGCAAAGTAATAAACTTATCTTTCCTTTTTCTCAAATCATTTGTTCTCATTCTTCATTCTCACTGACTTGGCCTGGGAATAAGTACCAAACGTTCGCTATCATAAGTTTTACCGTACAAAATAACCACATGACAGTGCTTTAAGAGAACCCACAAGCTTCTACTTTTTAGTGAAATCATTTTTTACAAAGATCCCTGAGTTATGTTCAATGTAATGACCTTTTGATGACTCAGGTTAACTGAATCAAGATCACAAAAGAAGGAGTTCAGGAAATTTCACCCCAAAGCATGACTCCTTGGTATAAAGAGTATTTTGAATTAAGAGCCCTTAGAGATCCACAGGCTTTGGAAGGGGCTTTCCCTCTTTCTTCATAAAACCAGATAGACTCATCAAAAACAATTGTCTATCCTTGCCCTCCCTGTTACACCTCATGTATTGCAGGGAAGATGATCAAGAATGCAACCAGACTGGGCCGGGCGTGGTGGCTCACGCCTGTAATCCTAGCACTCTGGGAAGCCTAGGCGGGAGGATCATTTGAGCTCAGGAGTTTGAGACCAGCCTGAGCAAGAGTGAGACCCTGTCTCTACTAAAAATAGAAAGAAATTAGCCGGACAATTAAAAATATATAGAAAAAATTAGCTGGGCATGGTGGCGCATGCCTGTAGTCCTAGCTACACGGGAGGCTGAGGTAGGAGGATCGCTTGAGCCCAGGAGTTTGAGGTTGCTGTTAGCGAGGCTGACACCACGGCACTCACTCTAGCCCAGGCAACAGAGTGAGACTCTGTCTCATGCAACCAGACTAGCTCAGATCATTTTAAATATAATACCTGTCTCTCAGGTTAATTTGCAAAGAGAATTACTTATAAGTCAATCTGTTTCCCCCCATCCATCCATCCATTCTCCCCAGTATCTATTCATCCTCCCAAGTAACCACTTACTTCCATTCAACACAATTACCTATATTCCTCATCTCCCCTCTCCGCTAAAATGAGATAATATGAACTTTGGGGCCCCACTGGAATATTAGCTAATCACTTTGTGATTTTCCCCATGTGCATAGTAAATAAGTCTCTTTCTCTTATTAATCTGCCTGATTGTAAGTTGATCTTTCAGAGAACCTTCAGGGGCACAGGGGAAGTTTTCCCTCAGCCTCACACAATATTTACCATCAGTAAATCCTTGTGGAATTTAAATGTGAAACTGTCTAAAAATCAAAATGACTGATTTTGGTAACTATTTAATCTACCTGTAACAAGTGTCAAACTAAAGAAAGAAACTGAGGCACAATTAATGTAAGTAGAGAGCTTTTATGGGCCAAATTTGAAGGCTGCAACCTGGGAGACATAGATTCAAGTTGCTCTGAATACATGTTCTGAGTAGCAACAGTTACAAAGTGAGTTTTTAAAGGAAAAAGAAGGGGCAGTTCCTAAATTTGTGTACCAAGAGTCTGCATTACAATAGGCTATTGTGACCTAGCAAGGTGACTCATGCCTGTAATGGCAGCACTTTGGGAGGCTGAATCAGGCAGGAGGATTGCTTGAGGCCAGGAGTTCAAGATCGGCCTGGACAACACAGTGAGACCCCATCTCTACAAAAAATAAAAATTAGTTGGGCTTGGTGGTGCATATATGTAGTTCTAGCTAGTTAAGAGGCTGAAGCAGGAGGATCACTTGAAACCCAGGAGTTCAAGGCTGCAGTGAGCAATGATCGAACCATTGCACTCCAGACTGGGCAACAGAGTGAGAACTTGTCTCAGTAAAATAAAACAAGCTATTGATTGGTGATACTCTGTTTTTTGTATCACAAATTCTAGGAATGTGAAGAGAGTGGGTAAGGGTCACATTGTACAACTTGCTGTTAACATTTTAGGTAATTTATTAGCTAGTCTGGAAACTACAGGGAAGAAAGAATAAAATGCTTTTAAACAATTGTCCTCAGACATGGATGTGGAGGCCTGGAATTAAGAAGCTCAGAAAATTCCACCACAAAATATGACTCCATGGTATAAAGAATATTTTGAATTGAAGGCCCTTCAAAATCAAAAAGCATTGGTAAGAGCTTTCCCACTATCTGCACAAACCAGATTGACCTCTCAAAAGAACAATTGACTTCCTTTCCCTTCCCTGTTATTTCAGTATATTGCAGGAAAAATGATGGAGAATGTAACCAGAGCTGACCCAAATCATCTTAAATATAATACCTGTCTCTCTGGCTAATTTAATTTGCAGACAGAATCATTTGTAAGTCAGTTTGTTTCCTCTGTCCATTCATCCTCCCTAGCAACTGTGTATTGACTCTAAACAGACTTACCTCTACTGTTCAACTGCCTCTCCCCTCTAAAAGGCAGGTATAAAAATATCTGGATCCCATTTGGATATTGAGTAATTACTCCATGATTCTCCCCATGGGCATGGAAAATAAACCTCTCTCTCTGTCTCATTAATCTGCCTTAATTGTGAGTTGATCTTTCAGCAAACTTTCGGGGGGAAAGAGGCAGGTTTCCCGTCCCCCTCACATGACTGAAGTCTCGTTGGGCCTGACACATCTTGCATCCCTCACATTTCTCAGACTGCCCTGAGCTACTTTTCCTTCTCATAGGTGCTTATCAATTTCCACCATTGGCCTAATTATATCTTAATACTGTTACCAGAATATAAAAAGTATTTTTATTTATGTGAACCCAGGTGACTTGGTTCATTTTCTGTTGCTATAATCGAATACCACAGACTGGGTAAGTCACAAAGAACTGAGGATTATTTAGCTCGTGGTTCTGAGGCTAGAAGGTCCAAGGTGACATGAGCAGCATTTGGTGAGGGCCTTCTCGCTGCATCATAGCAGGGCAGGGAGCATCACATGGAGAGAGGGGAGGGCAAGAGTATGCAAGTCAGCTCAGGTCCCTCTTCTTCCTCTTATGAAGCCACCAGTCCCATCATGGGGCCCCACCTGGATGACCTCACCTTATCTAACCCTAATTCTCTCTCAAGGTTCTACATCCAACCAACATATGAACTTGGAGATTAAGTTTCCAGCACATGAACTTGGGAGACATATTCAAACCACAGCACCGGGGTTCAGATTTGGAGACTATGAATGAACATACTTACCTGATTGTAAACATTGTGCTTCCGATAGACCAAGCTCTTGTTCTTTTTCTTACATGCACAAAGCCAACAATTAGCAATAAAACATGACTTTACTATTCAAAAAAATGTATGAAGTAACTACAATGTGCCAGGCCTTGTGGAAAATAGTAGAAAAATTCCTGTCCTCAGTTACATTATAGTGGATATAATAACCCAAATAAGTAGATATAGTGGTAAATGCTAAGAAAAAAGAAATAGAACCACGAGAGAGTTCAGGAGATGGGTTGAGAAATATTAAAAGCTTAGGGTGGCCAGCCAAGGTTTCCAGAGCAGAAACCCAAAGAAGTAAGAGAGGTGACCATGTGGACGTCTCAAAAAAGAGCCTCCCAGGCAGAGGAATGCCAAGAGCGGATGCTCCGTTGCAGGAAGATGCTTAAAGTAACAATGCAGAGACCTGCCTGGCTGAAGCAGAGTGAACAAGAGGGAAAACAGAAGGAGAAGAGGTAGAGAAGGGAGGCGAGAGTCAGATGGGATCTTGTAGGTCATGTTAAAGACTTTGGCCTTTACTCCAACTGATATGACAAGCCACTAGTGACTTTCCAGATTGGGAATGAAATGATCAGCCTTATTTTTTGACAAGTTTCCTGGTCACTTTCTTGCGAATGAAGTTAAGGGTCTGAGGTGGGTTGGGGGCCAAAAGGAGAAACAAAGAGGCCATTGAGGAGACTATTGGAGTACTATGGTCATGAAATGAGTGGTTAGACCATGGTGGTGGGGGGAGGGTGATGAGAAGTGTTTCATCCATGGATATGTTTTGATGGTAGAGTCAACAGAATTTGCCTCAGTTTGGGGTGAAAGGGACTGAGAAAAATCAAACATAATACCAAGCTTTTTGGCCTTTGTAACTGAGGGTATGAAGTTACCATCAATTTTGATGGAGAAAACCATAGGAGGAACAGTTTTGGGGATAATATTGGGAACTAAGTGTGGTCATGGTAAATTTGAATGCTTATTGAACATTCAAATGGAGATGTCAAACAGGCAAATGATTTGAAATCTGGGGCAGGGGGTGGCTCAAGATGGAGATAGTAATTTGAGAGCCATCAGAATGTAGATGGTATTTTGAACCATGAGACTGGATAATATCATTGAGGGAATGAGTAAAGATAGAGAAAAGAGGCTCTCAACATTAAGATACCTGAGAGAAAAGGAGAAATGAGAAAATGGATTGAGAAGGCAAAACCAGGCGAGAGTGGTGCCCTGAATGCCAAGTGCAGCAAGCGTTAAGAGGAGGAGAAATTGATCTCATTGGGTCAATTGCTATTGACGGGTCAAGAAAGTTGAGCACTGAGAAACGATTATAGGATTTAAGAATGTGGAGGTAATCATGACGTTGGTAAGAACAGCTCTGATGGAGCAGTGGGGACAAAAATTGAATGAAGTATGTTTGAAAGAGAATAGGAGATACAGGGAACATGGAGAACTCTTTCAAGGACTTTTTGTCCGATTATTAGGAGAGAAATGGTACAGGAACTAGAGAGCAGAAACAAAGTTTTTTTTTGGGGGGGGTGTCTTTTTGTTCTTTGTTTTAAGATGGGAGAAATAGTAGTGTTTGTATGCCGATGGTATCATTCTTTACAAATGGAAAAATGACTGATGCAAGAGAGAAAAGGGCAATTGCTGCAGCAATGACCTTGAATAGGAAGTCAAGGATGAGATGACCTTAAGCAAGACACATGGAGAGTTTTTTCACAGAAACAGGAGCTGGGAACATACCAAGGCAGACAGGTAGCTATGGTGGTGGGGACTATAGAGGCTTTTTTGATTGCTTCAGTTTCTCCGTGAAGTTGTTATTCATCTAGGATAAGGCACAAATGGCAGGACAAGGAAAATATAAATCTACAACACAGTAATAACCCCTTCTCAATAGGTTTACTTCACTTAATTCTCCATTTACCCTGACAGTTATTTCTAATGACCCCGGTGCCTTTTGAGCAGCGAAGGGGATTTATCTGTCAGGATGTTATCTAAATATTACTTGTGCATTCAGTTGCTACTGCAGAGAAACCACCTAGAGCATCTTACAGAAGAGAAAAGAAACTCTAGTTCTTTGCCCTTTTAAGACAGGGCATGATCAGCACAACTTCTCAGGAGTGCAGATACCCTGTTAAGATGCTAATTAAGTGCTTGTCAGGGAGAATTTTTGCCTTTCCTCTCTCTTATCTGTTTTCCCCAGCATTTGAAATCTAGTCTCTGGCTGCAGAATTTCAATTCACAAAGATATTCCTGGGAAAATCTCTGGCACTTGCAGATAGTGCTTCAGCTCTATTTGGAAGAAATCTCTTTCCTAAGCACCAGCAAAGCTTGACACTTGTCCTTAAAATGACTGGAATGAATTACACTTGAGGAAGATTAATTTCAGAAGAACATGTGACCCTATGACATAAATATTGCTGTGAAAATCCCAGACCTCATTCACTATTAGAAAGAGAAAATGCAAGATTCTGAGGGGTTTGTTTTTATGGGTGGTAGCAAAAGACTAGTTATGACCCATAAACCTCAGTCATACATACTAAATTTTAGAAATTGAGGTGAGTAGCTGGAGGAAGTGGGTAAAGAGGCATCATACAGTGTAATGTATCTCATGTTTCTTGACAGAAAAGTTGTCTTTTTGTATATAATCTGTCATTAGTAGCTTTTATCCACCCCAAAACTTATTAATAATCGTTTTATAAAATATGCTAAAATATATTACACAATTTATTAAAAACTGTTCTTTTTTATGCTATTAATATAACTTGCTAGAGAAGGCTACACTGACTGAGGAATTCAGCTTTTTTTTTTTACACAATTCTGACTAAGAACTGAAATTCAATGTCCCAGGTTTCTCAGAGGATAACTTAAGGTGTATCTACTAAATTGGTAGAAGCAAAAGTAATACTCAGGAACTGAGTTACTGAGCTGAATTACCAAAGGAGGCCTTCTATTCTCCTGGAGATAATGTCTTTTGACCAGAAGTTATTGAAGGAAGTGCTAACAATTTGTGGCTGCCCAGGCTAGGTCCCTTATAGATTCCTTTTATGACAGAGCGAGAGCTTATATTTTGCAGAGTGTACATGAAGTAAATGTAAAATGAGCTGCTGCAAATCTCCTCCTGCGGGAGCAACGGCCCCTCCAAAGCCCTGGGGGTTCCTGGCTCTTCTGTATCGCGGTGGAGAACCGTGTCTGTTTTCCTCCCACCACTTTGGGGGTGTTTTGGGAAACAGGTGAACACCTGGTGCTATGCAGGATGCCTAATTTCATAAAATGCGTGTTCAGTTTAAAATTCATTTTAAACATTGTTGCAAATTGTTTATGGAACCACTACATCCCCCCCAAAAATTACTGCATTAAAAAAGAGGGCAAAAATGGTTGATAATATTTCAAAGATTTGAAGTGTGAGTTATGGCATTTGTCTTCAAATAATGAACAGATAAGAATATAACTCTATTTGAATAAACTGAGCTCACCTCTCAGATTGTGAAAAGTGTAGGCAACAGAGAGAGAAAAAAAAAAACAGCCTACATTGCTTTCTTATGTGAATGAGTTAGAAATGTGCACAGGACACACTAAGCAAGAATATGTTAGCAGCTCACTTTCTGCCAGCTGCCCCCATGGTTTCCGGATTGCGTGAATGACTTGTCTCTCCTGCACTAAAACAGAAATTGTCAGAATGCCCTCTGAGCACCTCTTGCATGGGGGCCACGTTTGACCAATTTTGAAACAAGTCACCTGGCTCCTCAACAGCACAACTTTCACCTCCTATGAGTGGATTCTGAGTCAAATCTGAATATTTCTTTAAAAGCATATTAAAATGTTTTTGTGAATTATTGTTTTTTGGATATTTCAGAGAATATTCTGATACATTTACTTGCTATTGCTTCTTGAAACTCTGATGCCGGCTGTTTCCTTTTGATGCCTTGTATTTTAACAGTCACGATTGCACTCAGTTGCTCACTGCTTGTTAATTATTTTAAACAAAATGTATTCTTAAATGACTTAAATATGGTACAAATATCTTTATACTTTACATTTAAGCCAACAATGGCTGAGTCAACCAAGTTACAAAATATAGGAGAAGAGAAATGACATTTATCAGTCGCCAACTGTCTGTTACTGTGTGAAGTGCTTAATATTTAACTTAGCTCAGTTAATTAAGGATGCCCTTTCCTTAAAGAAAACTTCCTAGAAAATGCAGGTAGGAGCAGGGCAGGGCCCATGATAAACACATGCTACAACTTCATCTCCTGTCCTGTCTTGTGTAGCCAAGATAGTGCAGTATTTCTTCATATGCTTGAACATATATGTATATTTCTCATGATCATTATTAGACATTTCTAAGATTAACCTTAAAATTCATTCTTCTTCTGGTTTAGGGTAATCCTAAGAATAATTTAAACGGAATCACAGTGAGGTTATCTGGCATCTCACAATACATTCTTCAGACACCCACGGTAGATAGCATTCATAACTTTGCCTAAATAAATGGCGAGATTTATAAAATAGTGACTATGGCCACAGTATAAACTGTATACTTCCCCAAATCTGTACTTTCTAACATACAGACTTTTTGCCGCACACTAGAATAGTTTCATTTTTTTAAACCATTTTTTTTTTCAAGCTCAAAGTTCAGAAGAAAAAAAACGTACCAATTTCAATATATTTTCCTTGGCAGAGAAGAAAAGGGCATTGTACCCTACACTAAATTCCAGCCAAGAAAAAAATTTGCAGTTTGACAGATATTCCATTATTTTTAAGGAACTGTGTGTGTCACATTAGAAGAAAACTCTTTTTTTTTTTCCATTAAAGTGATTCAGGAACAGAACAGAGAAACCATTTTTTAAAGCTACAGCTTTCCATGTTTATAAAATTTTCTTCATCTTCCCCTGACCCTGATTACGAAATTGAAAGGGCATTATTCAAGTCAAAAATATCTTAATGCAATAGAAGAAATGAACGAATCAGGGTTAGGTCTAGCTGTTACACATTTGCAATAGTTATACCCTGACTTGGAAGTTTGGTGTATTCTCCTGGTACATCTCTGACCTTCTTCTGCAGCCCCTGAGCAGAGGAGGATCATTTAAGGGCTGACTCACCCTGTTGAATATGAGGTGCTAGAGAAGTTGCCTTTAGCAAACTCCTGCTGACTCACTGGTCCACCGCATTTACTGGAATAAGCTCAGATTTGTGTTAAGTGATTACCTCATCTGCCTCTAAGGTATTCAGCTCCACCAATGAAAACCTAACCCTTTGGTAGGGGAAATTATCACAGAAACTTAATTAACAAGAGGGTTTATGGAATCTACAGTTCAAAGTTCAGATATTTTTGGCTATTATCTCTGGACTCAAAGTTTACTAGTTATATCTTATCTTAGAAGCCTTCGGAGGCTTCCTTATCCTTGTGTAACTACGCACAGAGACTATGAATCTGCATAATTTTGGAGCCTCTCAGATTACACGGACTTGGAGGGGACCATCCTTTAACATGTTAGGGACTGAATCTTTGGACCCCCCCCCCCACACCCAGATTTGTATGTTGAAGCCCTGAGCCCCCAACGTGATGGATTTGGAGGTTGGAGGTGGCACATTTGTGAAGTAATTTGGTTTGCATGAGGTCATGAGGGTGGCCTCTGGGGGTTGCTTTAACAAAGTGGGAAACTGATAGGCCGCCATAACTCTAGTATCTTGGGTTCCTACGTAAGCAAACCAAAGCCCAACCCAACATACACAGTAAAACAAAACTTAAACTTAACCAGTCAGAAACTGACAAAGTTAACCTCTAACTAGGGACTTCCCACTTCAACCAGTCAAATATATTTTGTCTTGCTTTCCTGAAAACCTTATAAAAGATTTCTCATCTGGTGCTGCCCGATTCATGAACTGTTGAATGCTCAAATAACCTTGTTAAAATTTTAATGTGCCTAAGTTTATCTTTTAACTCAGATCCTTAGAGGAAGAGGAAGAGACTGTGTGCGAAGACAGAGAGAAGGCAGCTGTCTACAAGCCAAGAAGGGAGTCTCCCTGAGAACTGAATCTGCGGGCACCTTGACCTTGGCCTTCCCGGCCCTCAGAACTGTGAGAGACAGATGGCTGTTGTTGAAGCCGCCCCATCTATGTTGTTACGTTATAGCCCCCAGACAAGACTGGAGAAGGCAACACATCGTCGTGCTTTGAACAATTTTAATTCTAAAAGTAAAATGTTGGAAGGATAAAAGTTCAGAATCATTCTCATTTCAAAAATTTATAGTTGGATTTATTTTTATTGAAAGCACATTTGTGTTCATCTTTCACACTCAATGGTAATGACTGCCGGGTCTAACCCTTGAGTGTGAAATTCTCACTGAACTTAACCCCCTCATCCCTGATTTGTTTACTCCATTGGATAAAATGTCTCCATCGTATGTCTTAGGATAAAGAAAAAAAATCGCTTATCTGTCTCTTCTCATAGGCATCCCCACTCACTCAGCCTTTAGGTTTGAGAGCTTGGGGCTGCCATGGAAAAATCTCACTCCCTCAACCTCTTCACTGAATCTCCTGGATCCTCTTTTCTATATGTCTAAATTACATAATTTCCAGCAAAGAACTTAATATTTATTGATAAACAGTTTTACATTTTTTAGCATTTACTCAAGCATGTCTTATTGGTTCTTTAATTGGATTATATCATTTTAAGGCAGGGAACCCAAATGTATTCTGTATCTCCCTCAACATTTAACATAGAGCTAAATTACTAATGGTGCTCAGCTAACTCTCTGTGATGATTAAGATTGCCAACTTTAAATGCATCTTTTTCGGATGTTGGTTTCTAGTCATACAAGTAGATTAAAAAAAAACTTAGGGGATTTTAACATGTTGTTAAAAAACTGTTTAAAATCATTACACAATTTCCATTATGTCAGTATATCTTTCCTAAGCTCTAAGCAAAAGAACTCTCCTTTCATGCCATATAAATGTCTATATTAAATTAAAAGAGGCCAATAATTCTTTGGTCGTTATTCCTTTGTCAAATATCTGTGATTGTCCTCAGCACATTTATTCCTTAAATATTTCACTTTTTTAGATATAAGATATTGCTTAGAGTTTGGAAAGAATAAAAAGTAGGAATTAAATTATGATAACAGTAATAAGATCTTAACTTGAAAATTGAGCATATACAGATTACACTGTTAAAGACACATAAAACTATGTTCAAACATGTGTGCCCTCCCAGTTATTTTAGGCAGGATAAGAGACACTTATAGAATTATAATGAAGACCCCTATAATCAAAATTATAGTGAAAACCACTATGGATCAAAAATGAATAGTGTGTTAGTCTAGAAAAGAATAAAAAAATAGCTCTTATGCAATTTAAATTGCTAGAGCTAATAATTTATAAATTACAAAAAAAATTGGAACGAATGAGACTTATAAGAGAACTTTGTTAATAAAAATACCTATTTTTTAAAAAATCTACATTCCAAGTATTATATACATTTGCCTTGTTTAATACAACCAAATTAGGTAATTATATTTGAGTATCCCTTTTTATTTTTAAGAAAACTGCAAACTGAGAGTAATCAAATTGCCAGAGAACACACAGAGCTAATATAGACAAGCAGGAATTTAAACAATTGTTTTAACTCCATACACTTTCCTTTACCCAAGACAGCTTGCCCTCCAAATTTTACAGCCAAAATCCTTCAGCTTCAGTCAGACAAATCATTTCATTCAACATATGTCCTAAGTGATTACTAAATGTGAGGTACTTTTCCTACTGGAAAAAGAACCCCTCCATCTCTACTCTGTAAAGATATAAATACATTTTTGAAAACATTCAGACATTTTCTACATTTCTTAGACATTTTGCCACACTTTACAGACTTATCAAAGTTAGTCTAGAATTGATTTCCCAGATAAATGGATGAAGGAGATAATGTTTAAAAATTTACGTAATTCTTTAGGAAAGTTGTAATGGGAACCAATTTTTCTAATTCTCTACTTCACTTGCCTTATTAAAAAGTTCAGATTTTAAGTGACCCCAACTGAATGCTCTCAGAATTCAACTGAATATCAATTGTCTAACTGCCCTGCCAGGAAGTGTGTATATCAACCGATGCTTTGGACATTCAGGTCACCAGTCCCCATTCTAGAGCTCTGGGGCTGCCAGCCCCAGTTATCACATTAGTGTACAAGACACTCTTATCGCTTCAGAGATATCAAAGGTTTTAAGAGCTGTATGATAGGAAACTGTATAAAGACAAAATATCTACTTATTTATATATCTTATTATAAATCACAGTATCACACTGAGTTAAGATAGCAAAAGCTTTTTTTCAAATATTGATCTGAGTCTTTCATTGCTGAGTTTAGATAGTGAGAGTTCAAATAGCAAGGGTTGAGACAGAAGAAATACTTGTGCGTGCGTGTGCATGTATGTGGATATGTGCATATCTACATAAGAAAAGTCTTCCAGAAATAAAAACAAAGGTTGAATCTTTAGGTTGACTGGACATACTGAGAAAAAAAAAAAAAAAAAAAAACCATCATCAATCAGAATGATGGCAGGTTCTAGTAGAATTGATTAGCTTCAAAAAGAAAGGAAGGATCCTTTTGCAACCAGACAAAAAAAAAAAAAAAAGATCAGGTCACCAGTAGAAAACAAAATCAGGCTGGTGTCAGACTTCTTCAGAACCGAAATTATAAGTTGGTTAATTTCTCAGAATAGAAGCTGAGTGCTTTAAGCAGACTCATATGGAAAATTATTTTCATTAAAAGATTTCAGTGTATAGTTTTTGGATGCTATGACTCATTACCCTCAACTACTTCCCCGCTCCACCCCACACAGATCTATTCCTTCTAGATTTTTAAAAATCTGTAAGGCGTGCACCATCATATGGCAGTCATGTAATGCCCTCTTCTGGCTATAGATCAAACCACTATATTTGCTATAGCATTATCTGGAAATTTGCATGGTTTTTTTTAGCTCTTTTCTATACATTTACTTTGTAGTATCTGTTTCAATAAATTTTAGTGTTCAATACTTATCAATTTTAATAATGAATATGTTGATGATGCAGTCATTCACCTGTTTAACAACTTAGTTTAATAAACACGGGTAGCCTAAAATATATTTTTTCCGTCAAAAGTTCAGATTCCATCTAGCTGGGATATTTTTACAGACAAAATTAACCAGCTTACCCCATTTTACATCACAATTTAAAACAAGACAAAGTGATGATAAGTTCTAAAACAACATGGTATATTCATAACTAATATTGGAGTTTCTGCTTCCACATGTGTGTGGGAGTTGGCTAAATGACTTGTGCTGCATCCTAACTAGGATAAACCACACTGTGATATTATTTTACCATTCCTGTTCTTATAGTTTCCACCCAAGCTTTTCCATGCTTTATTGTATCTTTTATCATAAAGGGATTTAGAAATAAAATATAAAGCCAGTAGTAATAATGAGTCTATTCTCAAAACCAAATATGTATAATTGGAGGAAGTAGTTTAATGATTTTGTGGGATGTCACCATTTAGAACAGTGAGTATTAACCCTCAGGGACACATCAGGATCACTTGAGGATACAGTGGGAAGAGTAAATTTTCTCCAATCATGAAATGTGTGATATTTTCCAGATGTGTTAGGACATTTTACTGGCCTTTTACTTATGGACTATATAATTAATCAGCCAAATCGGGACACTTTTGAGGGTAAAAGAATCATTATTATATGGTCATTAATATTAAGAATTAATTATGTCAAGATACTGGCCTAAACTGGGGCTTTTGCAAGCCAAGCCAAAGTTGAGTCAACGTATTATATCAATATAACAATTAGAGTAATGGGAAAATGAAAAGCTTCTGTTTTTACTTCTATTCTCAATGGCATACCTCATCTTCAATTTACAATTTCTGTTGTATGGCAAACAGAAATGATGTTAAGCCTTATACTCCCCTTGGAGCCAGAAGACCCAGCTTTCAATCCTGACAAATTACCTAACTTTTCCGTGCCTCAGTTTCCTCATCTGTAAGATGGAAATAATATTAGTATCCACATTATAGTAGTGTTCCAAGGATTAGAGAGTTAATAATGACAGAGTTCATACGTGGGTTACATTCAGAATAGTATCTAGAACATAGTAAACCCTATCCTTAAGAATAAAATTATTAGTTTCTGAGAGTGAATGATAATATATTTGAATTTTTGTAAAGAGATGAGAATTTTAGAGTTTGTACTTCTATTTCAGGAAAGCGGCTTTTAGGAGAAACCTCTAAGACAGCCCCCCCTCCTGAGTGTGGCCTAGATCCAGTGACTCATTCCCAATGAAGAATAATTACAAGAAAAAGCAACAACAGTAAAAGTGATGAGATGTCACTTCTGTAATGAAGTTACCAAAAGACTGTGACTTCCATTTTGCTCTTCCTCCCGTGGTATTTCTCTCTCTCTTTTGGGTTCCTGCTGTGAGGAGCAAGATGGCACGTTGTGAGCGGCCCATGGAGAGGCCCATGTGACAAGGAAATGATGACGACTCTGTCCCAAAGTCAGTGAAGACCTGAGGCCTGGGAACAGCCATTTCCATCGCCAAATGGTAATTTTAACGTATTCAAAGAATCAAAATGTAAATAGTAGGAAAATGTGATTTCTTCGGTTTCCATACCAAAAAAATATATATATCTAAGTAGTCTCTGTCCAAAAACAATTTCATTAGAATTTCCAAATTTAAACATAGCTCAGGTTGTGCTCTGAAAGGAGGAGATGTTCAGTTATAAATCCAGGCTTGATAGAAATTCTGGGATGGAAATTAAACTGAATGCATTTTAAGAATATAACCTTAGAGCCTCGTGTCAGTTTTACCACTAGGTGGAGCTATAATGCCAGATAACACTTAAAAAAACCTATTATGTCTTCATGGAACCATTTTTTTTTTTTCTTTTGAGAGCTGTAGATAAAATGTGTAATCCTAATCATTTTTTGGAAGTGATCTTGTGATTACGCTCCACCCTCACCAAGCAGCTTCTGTAATGTGTCAAAGAGAAAACTTCGCATAATCTTGGGCTGTTAGTGGAGGATAATTAAATTTGCTTATTTTTATTTTTCATATAGCAGATTTGAGGAGCATATTCCTGGGGAAGTATATACATATTGGAAAGATATAATCTACTGAAATTTTAAGGATGGCTATTAGGTCTTCTACATATCTGGGCGTGGCTATCGTAAGAAGGAAAACTGAACCTTCTTGGAGATCAAGGCCTGTGAAAGTCAAGCAGTGATAGAGGAAGACTGATTCTGTAAGGAAGAAAGAAGTCATACAAGGTGGAAGTGTTGGTCACAGGCAAACAGAAAAGATTCACACTCTAATCCTTATGAACTCTATTTCCCATTAGGCCTGTTACATTCAGTAAGCATAAGTCCCCAATCCCTTATCTAAAGACTTTGGGTCCAACCATGCATTAGAATCAAGTGTTCAGGCTATAAAAAGAGAATACAGTATTTATATCCTATGCAGTAGTACAAAACCTTGCCAGCAATGTGTGAGCTAGCACGTCTTCAGTAAACACGCTGTTGCAGGCTGGATTCCCCAAGAGTCAGACTTTGGGATGCAGGTTCAGGAAATGGTGTCTACTAGGATGTGCTCTTGGGACCGACACTTGGAGGGGGGAGTTAGGGTTAGGGTTAGGGATTGGGCAGAGGTGATGTTCATTCAATTTCAATGACGACTTTGGGCAACTCCCTGGGAAGATCTCAATTGGGTACAATTCTTCAGAGTTGTCCCAAATTGGGGTGAGGATGATGCGCTTTCCTTCCTCCATGTGAGAAGTCATTGGATACAGGCTGCAGGTGGAAACAAGAAAACCTTCTGCCAGCTTTCCCAGCAGCCGGGGAATAAATCTTTCATTCCTGCTGTGTGCCCCAGGCCACCTCCCCAAGGTTTCTGAGCTCCAGCTCACCAGCTCTTCTCAGGAAAACGTCACTAAATTTGTCCATGAACCACCAAAACTTGGCAAGCGGGTACAAGGGGGTGTCCAAGTGATCCGCTGAGTATGAAACACATTCCTCCTTGTCCCTTTTGTGTTACCTTTTCCAGGTGAAAAGAGTCAATTCCTCCCACCAAAATGCTAGTTCCACTTCTTGCCTTCTGTTCACTTGCAGCGAGCGTGAAGTATCTAAGAGGCAGCCGTTAGCTTATAGTTCAACGGCACTCTCGCTGTGTAGCCTGGTGGAAATGTCCCCTTTGGGGGAAGACAACTCAGAGTTACTGTGACAGGAAGCACAAAGTCACCAAGTAACTCACTGCGAGTGATGGTAAGCGAGATTAATTCTGCTTCTACGTTTCAGTTCCTGGACTCAGGCATTCTACTTATTGGGGACATAAAATCATATAAAGGTCTTTGAATTCAAGTGGACACTATGTCCTGGGGGAATGGTGTCACTGTAAAGCATCTGACCTCTGACCTGGCCCCTCAGCACTGCCTTCAGCAGGCCATTCCATCGTGCCATCTGGGCAGTGGCTTCTGGATGGCACAGAACATAGTGTGACCAGCGGATCACGTGTCACGGGCCAGTTGCACACCTCCTTTGCTACAGAGTGGGTGCTTTGGTCTGACATGATATCACGTGGAATCTTGCAGTGATAAATCTTCTGTTTTCTAGGCCTTAGGGCAGTGGTGCTAGTTAAGCCTCCATGGGCAGAAAACACAACCCCATAACCATAGTATGTGTATCTTCTTATCAAAACAAATGACGCTCCTTCCAAGGTATAAGAAGTTGAATGCATTCATCTGGCCACCAAGTGACAGGGGGATGTCAAGGGGTGGTGCCACATGGAGGACTTGGCAAGGACCGCTGTTGCTGGCAGCTTGGACGTTTCATGGCTCTCGCGAGTAGGGGCCAGTGCTGTTGGCCCTTGCATGGCCTCCATCTTTGTCACCATGGATGCTTCTTTTACGTGTCCATTGCGCCAGAACTGAGGTGGCTGATGACAGGGGCTGGCTCACCTGGCCGTTAGAGTTCCGTTTACCTGAGTGGTGCGTGCCTGTTCCATGGCACACGATCTCTGGTGGGCACTAACATGCGACACAAAGCCACGTAGCTCCACAAGCGTGTGACCATTCTCACATACCCATCCACATGCGTCTACCTCACACCGCCTTGATCCTTATCTTTCAATATTCCAGGCTCCTGGCCAGCCCAGCCATTTCGCACTGCCCACGATTCCGCATGTGTGCTAAGCTCGGGCTTCCACATGGCAGTGGGCAGTAACTCTGAGACACAGGAGCGGGGACAGAAGCAGGTGGGATACCAGGATCTCATGTCACAGCAGGTCACTGCAACCGCTCACCTGCGAGCCTGGACCAACCTGGGACAGGAGTGACACAGCCTGGGAAGGGAGTTACAAGAAAGACCGAGAACATCCTCTTTCCCTGGTGGCCAGTAACCAACAGCACAAATATTGGTTAAGTAAT
Source organism: Lemur catta (assembly GCF_020740605.2). Taxonomy (NCBI): domain Eukaryota; kingdom Metazoa; phylum Chordata; class Mammalia; order Primates; family Lemuridae; genus Lemur; species Lemur catta. Next base: position 5,171,717 of record NC_059153.1, on the reverse strand, counting down.
AAAACAGAACGGAACGTGAGTTGGTTATTTCAAAATGTTTATCAACAATATGGTAGGAAAAAAAAAGCATTTCTAGGAACTCTTCAGTGTTCACACAGTAGTGTTTTTTTTTTTTTTTCACATTAAACTCAATTTATTTCAAATGGAACAGAACAAACTTTGACAAAAATGTGCGGCACACAAATGTTCATACTTCTAGAGCTGGTGCATTTTAACATTAAGTGTATAGTATGAAATCATTGTTAAAGAAAATTAATGTGTATAAATTTTTAAAAAGACTCAAAATAACACCCAAAATGTTAACAGTAGTTTTCTTTAGGTGGTAGAATTTTGGGTGATATTTCTTTTTGAATGAAAACATATATATCTTCCAAAATATGAAATATTTTATATAAAATGAAGAGTTCCTAATTGTAAAAAATAATTGATTATTACTTCCACGCTAAGGAGTGTCTGAGGCCTGCAGACCCCTGAGCTCCCAGACCTGGCAGCTCACCCTCTGTCGTGTTCCCTCATTTCCCTTCTGTCCTCACGACCAGCCTGGGTGGCTGAGTCGATAAACCTCACCCTGGAGGCACCAGGAGGCCCCAGCAGGGAGGACAAGGGTTTCTACACCCTGGCTGCATCGTTCTTCCGTATCTGGGTCTACAGTCCTCTTCAACATGCAGCTTCAGGGAAGAGACACTCAATGTCAACCAGATGGGACAAATGCCAAACCCATCCACATAATCAACAGGGTGATAGATTTTGGAGTTCGATTCCCCTCCTATTCAACTGAGGAGTTGTATTGAAGGGTGGGATATTTCTGTGAACCGAAACATGAAACAAGTATGTCACATAAAAGCACACTTGTAGGAACAGTGACGCAGTGTATTTTCAGTTGGAGTTGCCTCAGATTGTCTGATATACGTGATTGGCTTAGAGACATCTTCAGAAAGTGGTAGGAAAACTACTTCTCTTCCCGTGTGCATTACCAGCCCCAATCTTGCAGAGACAATGAAAAAAATTAGGATAAGTGGTTCTTAAGAACTTCAGGGTACCATATAAAAAATCAATAATGTATTTTTTAAAGGAAGCTAATATAGCCACATTTTTAGAATGAAATCATAAGAACTGAAAAATAATGGGACTTTTTTTAGCATATACCATATGCTAGGCACTTTCTTATACATTAACTTCCTTGAAGCTGCATCTCCACTCCATAGAATATATATAGAAAAGAGTTTAGTCTAGCTAGTTTAGCAGAAGTAATAAGGAAATTAAACATCTCCTAGAATCCCTGAGAGAACAGAAGAAGCAGACTTGGAAGCCGCACTGACAGAAATAGTACAGGAAGGAAAACCTCCAAACTAGGCCTTAGACGTGAAAATTATTCTGAGAAGTTAAAAAGCATAAAAGAAATTATTATAAATGGTATCGTGAGAGACTACAAATCCATTAGAAAATACATTCAGTATCATCTCTCTGCTTGCACATGGAATCTTCACCCAAGTTCGTGGCCATTGTAGGCTGTCAAAAGAAATTTGTATCCTATACATTTCCTAACATTAACTTTAGTTCTAGTGATAATGAAACAAATTTCACACATTACAAGACCCTCAGAAGAGTGATTAACTTATCAACTAAAATGGCATGGTAGATTGCATTATTTGCTCAAAATTATTTGTGTCCTTCCCACCCTTGCCCTGCTTCCCCAAGGCAGGGAATATACCCCTGCCCCACTGAGCTTGGGCTTGGCCATGTGACTTGATGTGGCCAATGGAGGGTGAGTGGGTGTGGCACACTCTGGGTTGGCTCTGGCCCACCTGAGCAGTTGTCCCCTGCAGCGAGAATATCATGTCTCAGATGCTGACTCCTGAAAGCATCGAGGGGTGGGACTCGTGGGGCCGGGCTGAGCCCAGTGGGGCACGCAGTCCTCAGGCTACATCCACAATAAAAAGTGTGTATTGTACAGAACGACCGAAATTTGGGGTTTGTTTGTTGCCATAGTAAATATACAGGTAATACACAGTTAAACCCAATTTTTTAAAAGTAGGATCCTATTTAGGAGCTACTATAGTAAGATTCAGCAGCGATGGAAAATTCCTAAGATTAAAACCTTGCTGGATTAATTTTGCTTCCACATACCATCCCTATTGATTTATTTCTCCTGGAAAATAAGACTGTATTTCAAAAGAAGAAGCATATTCTACAGGGGCCTCAATCTGGGAAAAGAAAGCATGTGGTATGTATATCACTTTTTATATAATATATGAACATCTTTAGAGAATTTCCTGGGCTGCGTGTTGTAATAATTTTTGGTCATCATAATCAGTTTGAGATTAAAAAATTCAATGTAGAGTGCAGAAGTGAAAATTTAGTGTGGACCTGCTTCAAAACAATGGTTAAATTTCTGTAAACTAAATTCTAACATTGCTAGGCATGCTCAAATACAAGGCAAAGTTGTTATTTTCCTCAGATAAGAGTGAATAGTTACTTTATATTCAAGTTAATTACAGAGACTTGCTTATTGCTGGTTCTCTCGGTTTACTTAATTTTGGCTGACCATGAAAATTTGGTCAGCCAAAAAAATTTGGTGTTTGGGGACCACACCTGTCAATACTAGTATTGAGAAAGTGATTGACCAGATTGGTGACAAAACAAGAAAAAACTTTAATACAGATTTCCTTAACACTCTCATGGGAATGACTTCACAACTGCAAGTGTTTGGTAATAAACCCTTTAAAATTTACTTTCAAAGCAAAAGAGCAAATGATTATGTTGGAGAGATCATGGATATACATCCATAGGATGATATAAAAAACAAATGTATTAATGTTTTGTGATTGTATACTCAGGATACATATTCCAGTGAGAATATCTTATACAGATCCAAAAAGTGTTTTGGAGACTGCAGTTTTAAACAATATTTACAATTTTATATATAAAAATAAATATTAACATGGTAAAATTAGTGAAAAAACTTTCTTTTATATCTTTTCTCTGGGAAAATGGGGTATGGGTTTATGTTTTGGGTTAATTCAGTAGGAATGCATGGTATCTAACTCTATTCTGATCTGTTTCTTTTCAACATTTACTAACTACCATTAATTAATTCCTCATCCTTTTGCCACCCAAGATTAGCTTACTCATTTATTAATTAATGAGTCTATAATGTATTAATAATTTAATTTTAAGAGGAAATATTTTAATATCTTCTAACTTCAGAAGCCTAAAGATTAGCTAGACAGAGATCTTATTTAACGATTCTGACATTTGTGATTATTTTGACTAATAAAGAAGAAGCTAGAATTCAAGAGCCAAAGGGTAAGCTGTCACCTTTGGCTCTGACCAATCCTATGTTAATTGCTGAGCTAATTACATGAGCAATGATTGGACTGTTGTCATTAGTAAAATGAGGCAGCTAAATTTGTTTCCTTCAACTAACACATTTTAAACTGAAACTTCATTAAAGTAACAATGACACATTTTTTTCAAAATGAAAAGAAAAAAAGCAAAAAGGAAAAGACTGGACAATCCTCTTTTGGGATCCTTTCTCCCATGGTTTTAAAGTATTAAATTTGGGGTTGATTTTTACTACTAAGTAAGAACACACAAATAGAAAATACTTTCCCATTGACCTGTGAGTAGATTAATATGAACCCCTGTGGGTTATTCCTCTTGGAATAATGGCAAATAAAACTGTCAAAGTTACACTGATGTCTTAGTTCATTTTGTGCTGCTATAACAGAATACTTAAAACTAGGTAATTTATAAAGATTAGAGTTTTTTTGTTTTTGTTTTTGTTTTTTACAGTTATGGAGGCCGGAAACTCCAGGGTCAAGGAGTCCACACCTGGCCAACGCCTTTTTATAGTGTCATCTCACGGTTAAAGGTGGAAGAGCAAGAGGGCACCTGCTTGGGTGGGGAGAGAAAGAAAAAGAGAGAGAGTAAGAGACAGAGAGAGAGAAAATGAGAGTGTGTGTGTGAGAGAGAGGAGGGAAGGGGGCTGGACTCATCCTTTTATCGGGAGCCCACAATTGAGATTATAGAGATAATAAACCCACTGCCATGACAATGGCAATCCATGAGGGCAGAGCTCTCGTGACCTAATCACCTCTTAAACGTCCCAGATCTCACTCAACACTATTATATGGTGGATTAAGTTTCCAACACATAAACTTTGAAGGATACATTGGTCATTTAGACCCACATTCTCTCCAGTAAAACATAAAGAAAAATAAAATAATCAAATAATTTGGGGAAGGCCTATCTGCAAAAATTTAACTTTTGGGTTACTATTGCTTTGCAGTATATGTTAAAGCGAGATAGTGTGCTCTCTCCAGCTTTGTTCTCTTTGCTCAAGATTGCTTTGACTTTTGGGGTATTTTTGGTTCTGTACTAATTTTAGGGTTTGTGTATGTGTGTGAAAAATGTCATTGGTATTTTGATAGGGATTGCATTAAATCTGTAGATCACTTTGGGTAGTATGAACATTTAAAAATATTATTTCAATCCATAAACATCGGCTATCTTTCCATGTATTAGTGGGAAAGCCCTTTTCAATTTTTTCATCAATGTTTTATAGTTTCCATTGTAGAGATCTCTCACCTCCGTGGTTAAATTTATTCCTTTTTTTGTGTGTGTGGCTATTGTAAATGAGATTACTTTCTTGATTTATTTTTCAGGTAGCTTCCTGAGTTGTTCAGATCATTTTAGAAGTCTGAGTTTGCTGTAAAGCTCTCAGTTTTTAGGGTTCACTTTAAGCAGCAGAATAGTCACATAGTTTTGCCAATGCTACATAAAAGACAAGGATTTTGGTTTCCCCAGAAAGTGACTAGCTGTTGGCATCCACACAGTTATTAACAACACACACATACATGAACACACAACAGATACACAAGGACTTCAGAAAGAGAGACGTGCAGTCTGAGCTGTAAATCATTTTCTTATTCTTGTAGTATGCACAGTTAGATACTTTGCTGTTCTAAATGACCCTTATCTGTTGAAGACATACATCATGTTCTTCCCAAGAAAATTGTAGTAATAAATATTTAACTGTCTAAGGTGGGCTACAGCACATTAGGGGTACATATTAAGATCATATTTCTCTCTGGGAGCTTTTAAAATCCATTAGGGAAATACAGCCAGAGTACAATTAGTCATTAACCAGCATAAATTGAAGGACAGTTTTGAAGTTACAACACAAGGGTTAGTTCTCTACTGGGAATCAGAAAATAGAGTAAGAGTTGGGTTGAAATTAGTTTGGGTTAAAATTAATCAACCCAGAAGTTTTGGCATCTCTGAGTCTGTATCCTTCTGAATTAAATTTCAAAATAGAGTGCTGCTGTTTTTGTGTCTATAGTTGTGGTGTGTAAACTACAGCAGCCACTAGCCATATGTGGCCATCTAATGTACAACGTGAAGACTATAGGTCATACAGTTGTGCTGTATGTGGGATTTCATAAATGAATAGATTTTAGCTGCTCTTGCCAGAAAACAAACAAAATATGGGTAACTGGGAGATAAGGGACATGCTAATTTGCTTCACTATAGTAACATTTTTACTATCTATATGTATTCCATAACATGATGTAGTATACCTTACATACACACAATAAAATTTATTTAATAGAATATAAATTTTAATTGCAATAAAATAAAATAAAACGTTTATTCCTCAGTCAGATTAGCCACATTTCAAGTGCTCAGTAGCCATTTATGGCTAGTGTCTACCACGTGGGACAGAGCAGATATAGAACATTTCCATGGTCTCAAGAGGTTCTCTTGAATTGTGCTGGTGAATAGTATGATTTTCCTTTTCTCTTCTTTTTCTTTTATATTGCCAAGGTACGCATTAAAATGTAAGTGATTATTATCATACTTGGTAATGGCATATTCCAACATCTGGCTAGCTAAAATGGAAGACAGTTTAGTGACACAACTGCATTCTTCTTTTTTTAAAATCACCTTTCTTTAACAACGGTGATCTAGCACCTCTTGTATTTTCCTGGAAAGAGCTGGAACCCATTTTACCAAGTGAAGTATCCCAAGAATGGAAAAATAAGCACCACATGTACTCACCATCAGATTGGTTTCACTGATCATCCCCTAAGAGCACATTTAGGAATAACATTAATCGGGTGTCGGGCAGATGTGTGGGGGGAGGGGATGGTGTATACATACATGATGAGTGTGATGCGCACTGTCTGGGGGATGGACACGCTTGAAGCTCTGACTCGGGGGGTGGGGGTGGAGGGCAAGGGCAATATACGTAACCTAAACTTTTGTACCCCCACAACATGCTGAAATAAGAATAATAAATAAATAAATAAATAAATAAATAAATAAAATAAAATCACCTTTCTTGAACCTAAATGCAATGCTTCCAATCTTAACTCTAAGTCCTCATGTGTACTTAGGTTATGACCATGTCCAAGAGAAAAGGAAATCCAGTTGCTTATTCTTCCACATGCTGGGATATTATTTCTTAGTGTCACAGAGTTCTAGGGAACGATGACACACAATTTGGGAAATAACACACAATTAAACAAAAGTGTCTCTTCCTCCCCTGCTGGGTCAGGAGTGCACAGAGACCTACATTTGCTCACAGAAGCCTCAAAATAGATCCAAGAGTTAGAGATTTTTGTACTAAATTCGGGCCTGCTTGGTGAATTCCCGATGGATATTAAATTTAAATTCCTCCCGGTTTCTCCTCACGTGGCCATCAGGACAGACATAAGATCTTTGTCGGTATTATTTCTTTTCTCTTCCCCAGGTAATTGCAGTTTGAAAATGTAAAGATTAGGAATTGCCTTCACTTGGGCAGAAATGTGATTTAGTTAAATAGAAAACCTAACGTACTATAACCAATGAAGACATGCTCTATGTATTTGAAGACAAGAAATCCACTAGCTCATCTGAGGCGATTTCATTAAGGTAATGGATCGTGGACATAAAGGTCCTAGTTTGAGTGCCAATTTATTCCAGTCCCAGGGCTGCTGAGACTTTTTGGAGTCCCAGAGTAAGTAATACACCACCAACACTTTGTAGGATTCTAGAGAGCTGCTGACAAGGAGAAATACACCAGAGGTTTAGCTGTGGATTAGTTGTGCCTTGTGCACCCAGCAATTAGAAACTTGGGATTTCTGACAAGATTTGAAAACAGTGCCATCTGATAGTCACTAACTTGAATTCTAGGAACGTACCAGAAGCAGTGGCCAAACTACTAGACTTTCTGGTAACCTTAATTTCCTGATTCAGTCATCTGCCCCCATGTATGAATCCATACTAGTCAGATTGTGTTCCCTTAATTGTTTTCAGAAGTCTGATTGACCCAAATACCACAACGTCAATGTCTCAAGTAGAGAACACAGGACTATCATTGATAAATGTCACATTGCACCCACCTTAAATAGTTCACAGTTAATATTTAACGTATGGTTGATAAGGTTTGTACAGTTGAGTTATTTGTATGTGGTTAACGAACATATAAGGAACTCATCCATACAACTGATAATTACTGCTGCTGATAGATTATGGCTTAGAAAAGAAAGGATAATTTAGGGAAGCTATCTTAGGTAAATGTGGCCCTACATCTCTCAGACTGTCTAGAATGTTCACATTACTTCATGACAATGTTTGAGATGTTACTAAGTAGAAATTTACTGTGCAAAAAAATTATAATAGCAAATCTTCTGAGAAGGGTAAAAGGACCAGTACAATAAACTAGTAAAAATTACTTCAACTAGACAGTTAGGTACAAAGACCTTGAATGTTCCATCTGAATTGTGGCAACAATGGGATTGTTGAACATAAAGGTGGGAAATTCATTTGAAAACTATTTTGCAGCAGAAGCATTTTATTTATTCTGTGGTCCAGAGGAGGGAGGTTCAGGGGTATAACTTAGAAGAAAGTGACCAGGAGTTTTTGGGATTGCTCTGTGTATATCAGACCTGTGATTTAGCAGGCCTAGAGACACTGAAAGTTAACTATGGGAATCAAGGAATAAGAGGGAACAAATTGTGTTGTTCCATAACTGTTCCACATGTAAGCATCTAAAATCATAGCCCTCAAAAAAAAAAAAAATGCAGGACTTATTTATTGGGAGAAGAGCAGGCCAATCCCTAGGATTGCCCATATACCATAAATTAAACATATAAAAGTTATAAATTAGAATAACAAACCATTAAGTCAAATACTCTGCTTTGGACAACTATACATTCATAATTATAAAATTAAAAATATGTATACAATCATTGTTTTTATAATACCAAAAGGTAGCCAATAAACATATGAAAAAGTGCTCAATGTCACTAATCATAAGGGAAATGCAAAATTAAAACCACAATGAGATACCACCTTGCCCCAGTTAGAATGGCTTTTATTAAAAAGTTGGAGAACAATAGTTACTAGCATGGTTGCAGAGAGAAAGGAATGCTTATACACTGTTGGTGGGACTGTAAATTAGTCCAACCCTTATGGAAAACAGTATGGAGATTTCTAAAAGAACTAAAAGTGGACCTATGATTCAATTCAGCAGTCCCACTGTTTGTTATCTACCCAAAGGAAAAGAAGACTTTTCATCAAAAAGCCACCTGCACTCAAATGTTTATAGCAGCACAATTCACAACTGCAAAGGTGTAGAATCAACCCAAGTGCCCATCAATCCATGAGTGGATTAATAAAATGTGGTATATGTACTCGAGTACTACTCAGCCATAAAAAAGATGAAATAATACCTTTTGCAACAATCTGGATGGAACTTGAGACCATTCTAAGTGAAGTATCTCAACAATGGAAAAACAAACACTACATGTACTGCCTATTAAATTGGAACTAACCGAAGAGCACACATCTGTACAGTGGGAAGTAAAACTCAGTGCAAATTAACCAGGGGGGAAAGGGAGAAGGGGAGGGGAATAAACCAACCTAATGGGTAATATGAAAACCATTTGGCTGATGGGCATACCTGTAGCCAGGACTCAGACATTACAATAATGATCCATGTAACCTAAAGCATTTGTATCCCCTTAATATTTTGAAATTTAAAAGATTGTTATTATATAGTTCTAAATAATGCTATCATCTTGTTAATTAATCCTAGGAGTTTGGAGTAAGAAAAAAAGTTTCTTTGTTTTTCCTGCATGATATTATTGAAGCCGAGACGCTTGTTTCCAATATTCTTTTTAATGACATCAATCAAAGAAGAACAATTTCTCATAACTGGATTAACACTCCATCTTCCCTTCCTTGAAATAATTCACAGTCGCTTATAAAATGGCTGGACCAGTTAGTTAAGTACTGGAAAGTTTGCTGAGTTCACCATTATCCTTACAGCAAAAGGTTTATTGTGGGCAGCAAATGAGCAGATACTTGTTTTATCTTCTGCTTCCCATTCACCCTCCATTTTGTTTTTCCACTCTCAAATTGTCATTTAGCAAAGATAAACATTCCCTCAATTTGGAGCCAACTCTTCAAATCCAGTCATCATGAAAACATTCAACAGAGCTGTTATTTACTAACTAGTTATGTCCTACATTGCACTTCTATACTTGACAATCTTTTGATTGCAGTACATTGTGGGAATGATCCCAAATGTTTACATGTGAAAATGATTATCTAATCTGGTGCAACTACTAAATACCACTTCCATCTAGAGTGATTTTAGTCATGCTACTCAGCTAACGCAGGGATCAGGAAAGCGAATTCAGGGCATGCTATGAGTTAGCAAATATGTCTCATACATCAAGGTAAAGTAATGATATAATTATAAGAAACCATTTCCAACTGAAATTTTATACAGCTCTGCTTAGATTAGCTCCTGATAGAGATGCGAAGGATATAGTCATTTCCTTTGTAATTGTAACTTTTGGAAATTTTTTTCAGGAGTATATTTTTGCAGTTCTCAAAAGAATTCATCAAATATATTCACCTACTAGATATATGAATATATGTCTCTCCCCAACTGAGACATTTATAACCTTTAAATAGCAATGGAATTTCACTGGACTCTTCAAAATAACTTTAGATTTATGGCCGGGTGCGGTGGCTCACGCCTGGAATCCTAGCCCTCTGGGAGGCCGAGACGGGTGGATCGCTTGAGGTCAGGAGTTCGAGACCAGCCTGAGCGAGACCCTGTCTCTACTAAAAATAGAAAGAAATTATCTGGCCAACTAAAAATATATATAGAAAAAATTAGCCGGGCATGGTGGTGCATGCCTGTAGTCCCAGCTACTCGGGAGGCTGAGGCAGGAGGATCGCTTGAGCCCAGGAGTCTGAGGTTGCTGTGAGCTAGGCTGACGCCATGGCACTCACTCTAGCCCGGGCAACAAAGTGAGACTCTGTCTCAAAAAAAAAAACCAAAAAAAAAACCACTTTAGATTTATGCCCATCTGACGCAATAGATGTCTATGTTCCAGTAGCACATGGTGATATTTATGTAAAGGGAACCCTAAAGTGAGTCATTATGTATAACATGTTGGGACAGTTGCTTCTTTGAGCAGATGATGAGTTACATGTTTCGTCCATAAGTACAGATTTGTTTCTAGTCAGAGTTAACCTGCTTTCTAAGACTTTTTCTGAAAGTAAAATATAGGCAGCTCTAAAATGAACACAAGTGTGAACGAGAGACACACACTAACAGACAATTATTTACATTAGTGTCTGCAGTTAAAAAAGTATTGGCAAATTGCATTGGACTATTTAGGAAAAAAAATATTCATATCAAGAAAAAGAGATGGCTCCCTTCCCTCTGTATTGATTTTGGTTGTTGCCATAGAACCAGTGCTTGCTCATAACTCTAACAGGCAATGCATGACATTTATTCTACATGTTAATGTTTTTATTTTTAACCCCATTCTTAATCAATTTAAATCTATTTCTAATGCTCTCTCCAAAAATAATCCTTCATTTGAAAAGAATCATGATTCCATGTTCTTAGCCCTTTCTGACATACTTGATTATTTGTGCAGAGTTCCAGCAACTTGATATTTCTTTCTTAAATTTCTCTTCCTTTTCAGTAGCAAAGTCATCTCAGATATATCCTCATAATTATTTTACCATGTTTCTTTTAAGGAAAAAAATTTGGTATCCCTTTTCTACAAATATTACTCAATATAACTTTGGACAGGCTCTCACAGCGGTTCTAACACTAGTTTCTTTCAAGTTTGAAAGAAAAATATTTTCCTTTAATTGCTCTCAGTTGGATTTTTGTAGAGCTGACTTTCTGGAAATTTTCAGGTAAAATTCTATGCATGTGCTAAAACAGGGGAACAATTTCCGACATGTTGATTTAGTTTGGTTTATGCACTATTAACTCACAAAGCAGCATATTCATTTAAGCAAGCTTTTTTTTTCTTAATAAGGAGTTAGAAAAGCTAGTGAACTGATGATTTCAAGGCAAGGCATAGGATTTTAATTTTTTATTTTCGAGCAGAGATCCTTAGCTTCCATAACTTTTCGAGGTTAATTTTCACATTTTTGTAATACAGGCTTCTCTTAGAAGCCAGGGAGCTCTTTTCATAAATAAAACTTAAAAGTTAATTTTTATTTGAGTATTTTGAAGACATCCTGAAATTAGTGGAATTCCTTGAGTACTTATATATTTAATTTCATTATATACTTTAATTGCACTGTAAAATTTCTGAATTCTTTACCATGTTTTTTTTTTTCTTCTCAAGTAGACTGCAATCATTTTACAGCGCCTTCTACACTATTGCTATTTAGTTCCTACTTCACTCTCTGCTCTGTATTTTCTCTCGGAGGCTAAATAGGCATATCAATTCTGAGAAGCCCAAATCTGAAATCTTTGATTCCCAATTCTATTCCTAAAGCCTGATCCTCTTTTTCTGTCTTTAGTGAAAGGCTATTTCATCCTTCCAATTTTGGGGCAAAGACATCTCAGGCTCATCCTTGACTTTCTCTGTCTTTCATGTATCCCATTTAATCTATCAACATTATTTCTCAGCTCACCCTTGAAAACCTGTTCAATATCTTACCACTTCTCTCCACTCCACTGCTGCAACAAATCACCATCTTCCCTCACCGAGGCTATTGCAATAGTCTTCTCTCTGGTATTTTGCTGTCGTCTTTGTGCAGCTAGTTTATTCCCAGGACAGCAGCTGGAGTAATCCTTCTGAGAAGTGGTGGACTCCATCACTGTCCTGTGCAATGCCATCCAATGCTTACCATCTCTTGCATCCCTACAAAGGCTGGCTAATTTCCCCCGACCTGCGCATCCCTCCTCACCACTCTGAACTCATTTTCCATCCTGCCCACTTACTGGGCTCCAGCTGCTGTGGCCTCCCCACTGCTACTCCCACAGACCAGGTATGCGCTGTCTCAGGATCTTGCGCTTCCTCTTCCCCTCTGTCTGTAACGCCGTACTCCCGCATGTCCTCTGGGTCCCTTCACAAATGCCATCTCATCAGAGAGAACTTCCCCCACTGTCCTATATAAACAGCATCCTTCCAACACTAACCTCTAAACCTTATCCTGCTTTATTTTTTCTCGGATTGCACTTATTGTGATCTGATTTGTTATGCATTTCTTATTTTTTATAGTATTTTTTTTATTTCAGCTTATCATGAGGATACAAAAGTTCAGGTTATATATGTTGCCCATGCCCCCCAATCCCGCCGACTCAGAGCTTCAAGCGTGTCCATTCCCCAGACAGTGCACATCGCACTCCTCATGTAGGTATACACCCATCCTCTTAGGTGTGAAACTATTAGCATTCTAGAAGAAAATGTAGGAAAGACTCTTACAGACATTGGCCTAGGCAAAGAATTTATGAAGAAGACCCCTAAGGCAATCACAGCAACAACAAAAATAAATAAATGGGACCTGATTAAATTAAAAAGCTTCTGCACAGCCAAAGAAACTGTCATGAGAGTAAACAGACAACCTACAGAATGGGGAAAAACTTTCACATACTACACATCAGATAAAGGACTGATAACCAGAATCTATTTAGAACTCAGGAAAATCAGTAAGAAAAAATTGAACAATCCTATCAAAAAGTGTTATGCATTTCTTAAATTTTTTTTTCAGTTGTTCTACCTCTACTAGGCTGTAAATTCCACAAAACACACTTTGTTTTGTTCACTTTGTACCCCAGTGACTGGCACGGAGTAGGCTCATGACAAATATTAATTGAAAGGATGTACGATGCATTGTACAGTCCTCCACACACGTAAATGCCATCTGGGTGTTACAACACACGTGTGGGGTGGAAATAGTCACGTAAAAAGTAAAAGCGTTTGAACAATTATTAGTCACAGTCTTGTTTGTCTTTAAAATAACCTCATTTTCTGAGAATATTTTAATACAGCGTGGGTGCATACGGAGTCATCAAACTCTTGGTTAAATAGTGCTTACTTTAAATTTCTAAAAGAAAAATACTGTGTTCGACATTATTCTGCTAAAAGCTTTATGTTCCTCATCAGCGTCACCATCAACTATTAGCTATTATTCACCTGCTGTGATTCAATCTTGTTTGTCAGTAGCATTGCTCTAGTTATCTTAAACTTTATTTATAAGAGAAAGAAAATGTATGCCATAGTATGGGTAGTGATGAGAATTATTATTAAACACTATAATTTTATTTGTCCAGAGCTGACTCTGAAATATTCCTGTGGTGCTGTTTCACCTACCAGCAAGTCATTCTTGATGCTTTTGATTTTAATAATAACTGACTTTATTTATTTCCAACTGGTAAGACTGCAGGTAAGAAATTGGTTGAACGTTTGATTATCTATCAACCTGATGAGAGTGTTGAGGGCCTCACAATAAAGTCAATTTGTGAAAGAACCTTCAGCTTTATTTTTGACAGTAAGAGCACTGTTTCACTATTTGTTTATATTTCTTTCTTGGTTTCTGCTGGGAATGTGTCATAGTCACCTCACAATTAATCCTTTAATCTCTTTGCCTCCTGACCACTCAAAGATTTAATCTTATGATAATAATTTAAAATTCAGAGTTTTACATGAAGGCTCACAGAAGAACAGTGGTCTTTCTGTTTGTCATTTCCAAGTTTCCAGGTTGTACAAATTGGGCAAAGTTGTTTCTGAAGTTAATACTGTGCCCACGAGTGCCTGTTTTCCAGTCAAGCTAAAAAAAAGCTATGCATCAAGGAGGAATTCGCCATAACAACATTAAAGTTAAAATAATGAGCCTAAAATTCTGTTAGCAACAGCAATATGAGTTATTTACAATATAGCCACTAATAGGCCCGTTTAGTTTTCTTCTTCTTTAAATATCATATCCAGAAATAAATTATTTATACTAAGTATAGTAATTTTTAGGTATCTATGAACTTCAGTTTTCTGTAAAATTTCTTTATTAAAAAAGTGCATACGTGAGATCTCAAGCAAATATGCCACCTCAAGCAAAACATCCTGTTGCCTAGAGTAAGACTTTTCTTACTTGGGTAAGCAAATATAAAATGTCTACTTTTTGTACCATAAAGACTTCAAACACACTAGCGTGGCCTTCATTCCAGAATACAAAAGACTGTTTCATGCACTGTAACTATTACCTATACAATTCTAAAATAAGATTAAAATTTGATATGTTAAAGTGTAGGCCCCCTTCTTTAGGCATAATTAACTTTTACTCAGGACAGTCTGATTGGGTTCATAATTATTCATTTACAAATAAGTGAATAATTTCTTACTAGTATCTATTATATGATCTGTTCCAAAGCTGGAAACAAATACATTTATCATACATTTGAAGTCTAAAGTTGCTTGAGGCGCTGATAGGAATTTTATAATTACTGAATGTTTTTTATTCTTGGAGACTAGAAATATTTTCCTACCCTCAAGCTCCCCTCAGATCATCAAATGCTACCAACTTTTATTCCTCTGTCTCAGCTATGCATCAGTCTGTCAAAGGAATAATACCTGTTTTTTAAAAATGATCTTTCGAATTCGGTTTAGGATGGTGAAAAATATTTACTAAACTTTCTCTGCCTTTGTAAATGGCTGAGAGGTACTGGAGAACACACACCTGGGAGTCAGGACTTTTGAGTCAGAGCAGCAGGCCCTTTTGGATGAATTTTAAACCAGTCAGGACCTTGATCTGCAGGTCAATTTCAGTACTTTCCATATTTCACTCACATGTGCAGTGACGGCCACAATAAGGGGGTGGGGGGGGCTCTGCTTCGCGTGGCCTTCCATCTCCACGATTCTCTCTCACCCTCCAGAGGCTTGCTCAGGCTTCCATACACAGAGTCTCGGGCCTCAAATAGAGTGAAAGTAGGTGCCCCAAGTCCTCTTAAGATTTAAGCCTGTGACTGATACAGGGTTCCTTCTGTCCAAGTCATAAAGCCAGCCCGGAATCAGCGTGGGAAGGGGCTACAAAGGATATTTGAGACCATTTCATAATCACCTATTATAACATTTATAACTTTCAGCCTACTGATTTTTGCATGCACACGTACTTCAGTAGCATTAATGTCACAGAAGCATATTAGCATCTGTAATCAACAAAATTCAACATTAATTCAGCAATTGATATTTAAGGTTGGCAATTCCCATTTCTTTACTGTCCATACTCTGCCAAGATCCTGTCTTCTCAATTTTATTTTTTTTTTCCTCTTTAGAATGGCAAAAGATGAGGCAGTTCTTCAATCTTATTTCTGTATTTTGGGCCATCTAATATTCCCTGAATGCTGTTTCCTATTCTTCAAAAATCTTTAGATCGTACACACTTTTCCAGCTCCCACGAGTGAAGATAGCTTTCATTATTTTTTCTCCCTGCCATGTTTATTTTCTTTTCCCCACGTTGCTGTACCCTTTTCTTTCTCGCTGCAAAGAAATTCTTTCACTATTTCTAGACAATTTCTTAACTCACTTCACTAAGGCCTCTCTATTGTACATTCCGTTTTTGTAGTCGTGTCAACTTCACTACAAACATTAAACTGCAATTTTTGAGCTATGTAAATTAACAAAAGATGTGAAGAATTTAAAGAGTCATCAAAAGCCTGTATTGATTTACATCTATGACAAACTGCAAAGCATTTTATGTTACAGATAATATCTGATCAAATCACTGTGGCCATAATCAAATTACTGTAGTCATGATCAAAAAACAATTGCACCAGGCTAGAAGGAAGGCAGATATGTGACAAATAGTTGTACAATAATAGAGTGAGTGCTGTGGAATTAGCAAATCTTTACAGCCAATACCTATGCAATACCAGATTCTAGAAAACACCAAGATCTATTAACCTGGTTTTTCTCCTCAAACAGTTAAAATGGGTCATTTGAGCCTGCCAAAATGTGAATAAGCATGACTCTTTGTTGTATCTCATACAATTAGCCTTGAAGGGATTATAAATGCAAGAAATAAACATGGACTCTAAGAATGAATCAGTACGTATTGGTGAGTGGCTGAAAATTGCCACTGAAGGGGTGTGAGAAAATAAGAAAAGTCTTTTAAAATTTTTGCTTTGGCTTCTCTACTTATTATCTTGGGGTACTTATTTCTGCTCTTTATTACTGAAAATTGGCAGCAACACACGAAAATGCTGATATTGGTGTGGATGGAATAATTACCAGGGATGGAATAAATCCTCATCAACTGGACGAAGAGATCTCTGGCGAGAGCAGAAACACAAGTTGAAAGGAACCTGGGTCCCTAAATGACAAAATAGAAGCCTGCTTAACCAGAAACATTCATGTTGGATGATGGTGTGCACAGGAAGTTAATTTTTATTGCGTAAAGCCCTAAGAATTCAAGGTTTATCCATCATAGCAGGTAACTAAACCAGAGTTAAGCTGAGGCGGGGCAGACAGGATAGAGAGGGAAAAGTAACCGTGCCCCGATGATACCACTGAGCTACTCAATCAAACAATCTCTGAAACTCAAATTAACCCAAATCTTCCAGGACTGTGAGCAAATGAATCTCCATTACTGTTTAAATAGCATGAGTTGAGTTCTCTGTTACTTTTAGCTGAAAGGTAATTTCCTGAAGAGTAAGACATAAAGCAATCAGGGGACACAGGTTACAAGGCTAAGCCAACTTACGAAGA
This sequence comes from Lemur catta, assembly GCF_020740605.2. Taxonomy (NCBI): domain Eukaryota; kingdom Metazoa; phylum Chordata; class Mammalia; order Primates; family Lemuridae; genus Lemur; species Lemur catta. The sequence goes on along the minus strand of NC_059153.1, from coordinate 5,154,699 downwards.
ACGAGGCAAAGAGAGATTGAACTGAAGCCTGCAAGATGTACAGGGTTCCAGCAACAAAACAATAAAGCCGAATTGATACTGACCTGCAAGCTATGAAAGCGTGAATCTTTGCAGTTTATATGTGCCTTGGCCCAAATCGTCCAGTAGGCTGGGTCAGAGCTCAGCCTGCAGGTGGAGATTATGTGACCCAAGTACACTGAGGCCAGCCTGTATTAGCAGGAAGCCAACCTCTACTATATGGGGGACATAAATCAGGCACCACCTGCACTGTAGCTGACAGAAGTCTATTCCGAGCAGCTGAGAGGGACAGGATGTCCTCGTCAATGCCTGTCTGCAGCAGCAAAGAACTAACCTGCGGGTCCCTGCCAGCCCAATCCTCTTTACCTCTTCTCCTTACCCTCTGCATATCCTTTCCTGTACCAGTAACTGTGAATATTCTCTCTCTCTGCTGTTCAATTCATGCTTTCTAATACATTTGATTTTTTTCATTAGTACAGTACTATATTTTAATATTTAATCCATTCTGTTACATACTAGAATGCAGATACTGTTTCCTCTATCATTTTGGCCTCTAGTCATGTTACTTATGAGAAACTATGTCCTTGCAATAAATCCTTTTCATTGTTAGAAATATAATGGTAATGATATAGCAATATATTTTGTTAACGATGAAAACATCTTAAATATTCCAAGCAATCCCTAAAGATAATGCTTTTTGCATATTCGAAGAGAATGGGTTAACAGCAATAAAGACCACTACACCACTAAACAACATGATCTATTTGAGATAATTAGACTATACTCTAAGTCCTATTCTAAAACCAAATAGAAGTGGCTTAACCTCTCCTTGGGCCAATTATTTTACTCGTAAATTATGATGAGTTTTATGGTCCTTAAAAAATAGTTTAAGTTATCTGTGATTCTGATAGGTCAGTATATCTTTACAGCTGGAGCTGGGGGTGGTCAAGATGACAGCGTGCAATTGTAGTTCTAAGGAAGAATTGAAAAGTATTCAAATTTAAACTTTTTCAGAATCAATCATGAATCATATTTGACTTAGAATGAGCAGAAAAAATTATTTTCAAATGAGGAAAATATCTGAAGCTTAATAAAGGCAGAATTTCACGAAGTCATCAGAATTTGTTGAATATAAGTGTAGAAATAGAAATAGAGTTAAAATAACAGCCCAGATCATCTCTAATGGAATCAAAGAATATATTCTGAGGATTTACCGGTGAATAGTTCTGTTCTTGGACCTCTAGTAAACTAGCAGACATTAAATACAATCTCTCCCCTGAGACTTCATAAAACTCAATAGTTTGATGAAGGGTTTAAGTGCTCATGTTTGAAAAAAAATCCATATAATCAAATGAAAAATTACACCGAACCAAAAACGAATGGATAGTTTTAGACAAAGTAAAGGTTCTCTGGGAAACTGAAGGGCTCATTTTTTTTTTTTTTTTTTGCAAAAATTATTTATTTTTCTTCACCTGCAGGTTCTGAGTGCTGTGAGTCCAGCATGTTACCATGAATCAGGTAACGGTTCCATCTGATACCTATGCAAAGAGATTAAATATAATCAGAAGGAAAATTTAAACATTGAAATGATTCTGTGATAGTAAGTAGACTGTTCCAAATCCTATTACTGAAGAGGTAATCGCCTAAGGAACCCTTTATATTCATTTTGTAAATAATGGCAAAGAATATTTCATTTATATAAATTTTTTTTTGGATTGAAGGTCTAAAAATCCTAGGCAGATGGCTCTATAAATTTTCAGTGGAAGAACCACATATTCTAGTATTCTCTAATGGATTTGAGCCAACCTGAATGTGACCTTGTTTAAGGGTCATTTCCAGGGGAGGAAGTGTTAAAAATTAGTCTGAAAAACCAAGAACAGCCCATTATTCAGCTCAAGCAAATACAGGAAAATAATGTTTTGTCCTTTTTTCTTATTATTGAATTTCTAGGTAAAGACTGAAAAAAATATTTAGAACACTTTTCAAATATTAGCCTGATAAATAGAATTTTGATAGAGGAAAAAATTGATGCATAACCTAAATAAAACCTTCATCTACATTGATTCATGACCTTGTCCTCAACTAACGCAACGTGCAGAAGGCATCGTAAATCACATTGTTCTACCATGAAACTGGTCAACTTCACTCGTATTGAAGTTTTCCAATTTTTCCATGCACAAAAGGAAGAGTTAGAAGTCTTAAAAATAAACTACAAAAAGTAAAGTATCACTAAGGATTTTAGAATATGAGTGTATCACACTGCTAAATTCCAGAGTTCCTCAGTGAGATATAGGACTTTACATTTTGTACAAGCCTCCTGTTATACTCATTATTTTCCTAAGACACTGGTCTTCCTGCTGTGAACAAACACTGTTGGTCTAAAGAGTAGAAAAGGGTGACTGTTAAGGACAGTGGTACAGAACTGGCAGCACTCACTTTTTTGAAGGAAAGGACTATTAGATATTCGGTTAGATTGAAATCATGGCGGTGGCTTTACCACTCTGAAGCAAACCTTTATTTTCCCGTACCTTGAGATGAAGAAATAGCAAACTCCAATATTTTTCTTAGAAGCAAATAATAATCATCCCTATTTCTACTCTTATTATATGCCATCCTTTGAAGGAAAGCTCCCCAGGGCTGATCTGGCACCCACAGGGAGGCCATGGTAGTCTTCTGTTGAATACAAATGATCCCACAGATCACCAACATCAGGCAAGACCACGCTAAGACCATGGTATAGTAAGACAAAAACAAAACCAATTCATAGTCATGTTTGAGCACAGAAAGAAACCAGGTCACTGTAAAAACAAACAATTATCAAAACTTCCCTCTCCCAGCTGAGTGACTAACTTTTTAAAATTTCAAATCAGTTACAGCTTTAGCTTCATTCTTTTGGCTTCTGAGATACAATTTATTGAGATACCTGGTTATAGAATTACTCCTTCCTGGCCACACCTAGTGCAAAGAAAACTCCTGCTTCCTTGAACTCTTTCTTCCTTGATCTTTCTCAGAGCACCTACCACAAGCCCAAATTCTATAAGAAGTCCCTTCTACTGCCATCTTACTGGGTGTTTTAGTGTGTTTGTGCTGCCATAACAAAATACCTGCGACTAGGTAGTTTATAAACCACAGAAGTGTATTTCTCACAGTTCTGGAGTCCAGGAAGTACAAATCAAGGAGTCGGCAGATTTGGTGTCTGGTGAAGTCTTCCCTCTGTTTCAAAGATGGCGCCTCTTGCTGCATCCCCACGTGGTAGGGAAGGGGGAAGGGCAGCAGGAACCTCACTAGTTCCCTGGAGCCCTTTTGTAAGGGTAGTAAGCCATTTGTGAGGGCAGAGCGCTCATGGCTTAATCACTTCCTAAAAGCTCCCACTTCTTACTACCATTGAATTGGGGATTGAGTTTCAACATGAATTTTGGAGGAGAGACCAACATTCAAACCATAGCGCTAGAGCACCTACCGTTCCCATGGTATAGGATCTCCCTTGCTTGCAGCAAACATCAGCAAACCCACATTTCATACAGGTGTGTTCTGGGTGGTCTTTGACGAATGGGCATCAACTTTATCCCATTAGTCTCAGTAATGTAACATATTTCACTTTTTGGGACAATATAGTCTTTGATTAATCACATACAATCCAAAGGATTTGAAAAGCGGGTTCTCCATGCGAATTAAAGGTGTTAAATCCTCAAAGGCTGTTATTATCGGGTTTACTTTTTTATCTAGCATCATTATATTTTTGGCCTATGATACATAAACTAGTTCTCTTTGAACCACTGACAAAACAGCCTTCTCTTTGAACATTAGAAAATCAAATCAATTTTTCAAAAATGGTGCTAAAATTAACAAGCAAGGCATAGCTAAAAGGTGATGGAAAATAATCAAGAAGCTCCTCACTGTGTCATTTTAAAATATGCACATACTCAAGTGCAAGAACTATAATATTTTCCGATCTTTTTCATATTCAACTGGGGCCACAGTCTGATGACCAATGAATGCAACTATTCACATTATGTTATAAATATTTCATAAAGACTTGATTAATGTAAGGCCGGTTAACACAGAAATCAATGGGGGGTTTTGATACCATTCTGTAGTATTAATTCCAAACAACATAGAGTACCCAAATCATACCTGGCCAGTCACTCATGATCAATCCCCCCCTGGTTTCCAAATAATTATTCACAAAGAGCACAATAAACAGGAGACTCAAATAATCCTTTAATTCATATCTGTGCAGTGACCCACTTTCTGGTAAAATATAGCCCAAATGAATGCCCTATACTCTACTCCATCATATTAGCACCTCCTTTTCCCTTACAGAAGCAAGGAATTTGCAAACTAGACCACCTGTGTTCAAATTCCAGCCCCACCTCTTGTGGGCTATGTGACATTGGACAGGTAATTTAGCCTATCTATTATCTTTTCTTGTGCATAAATTTAGGATAATAAAGTTACCCACCACCTCATAGGGCTTTTGTGAGGATTAAATAAGTAAATATATATAAAATACTTACAACAATGCCTGATATATATTAAGTGCCTTGTGTTAGATTTTATCATTATTATTATTCACAGAAATCTAAGAAAATAATGTTGACCTGGCATAGAGTGAAAGTTGAGAACTGTCATCTCTCCCATACCCTCTTGGTTTTTAAAAGATGAGATTCCAAAGTGTATCAAGCTAATTCTGTTCTCATCCTCTCACTTCTACTCCCCTAATACGTACAACCGATGCTTTTGTTTCTTCCTGGGAAAAGAGAGGTGGGCAATTTTGTCTTTGCCTTGGAAATGCATCTGAACAGACATCAATTAGGTTATCTCCAAGGTTGCAGCAAAGAATAGATGAAAAATTCACTCCCTAATCTATCGTGAACTGCCAAGTGTGCCCAGCCACAGTTTTCAACCACATTCACTAGAGGAAGTTTTTCATTTTGTGCCACATGGTGGCTTAGCTGGACTGCAATGCCAGTTAAAGAAAATGCCTCCAAACTGGAACAATTCTCTTTACTAAGGATTCATAGAAAAATTAAATTTAAAATTAATTCCTATTTCCGATTATAATAAAAAAGAAATTAAAATCGAATATGATTCTTCCTCCAATTTTTCTCATTCTCAGCAAACAGATTCTAACTCAGGGGACTTGGTAGAATTTTGTTTCCCAGTAACCATTTCTAGAGTTAAACAACCAGCATCTGTCACACTTTCAAGGCTGGATTTATTCAACCCCACGTTTCACATTGTCCCATTTTTCAAAATCTGAAATGGTTAATGAAAAATATAATACTCTTACAAAAGTGGTTCTCTACTCCCAAAATTCATGAGAAAAATGCAAGTTCTTACAAGAAATGATTTTAAACAAAATGATGGTAACAGTCAGGACCTCAACTCTAACTGGCATATATCAAAATATGTAGTAAATTACCCCATGCAGCAGGGCATCCTATGATGCTCCTGGATGTAGGATCTCCAACTGTGTCATGAATCCTCTCTCCCCCAACCCCCATACCCACCTCCTGGGCTCTGCACTCTTCTGTGTAGGCCTCATTCACAGACAAATCCTTCAACCTAGTAGTTCCCAACAGCTTCAGGTTTACATAATTCTTCGAGATAGCATTTCCAGCAGAAAGAGATATGCTCTGCCTAAGAGTTCACAAAAAATTAACATAAAATCCTGGAATTTAGCCTCACTGGACTGACATATCACAATAGCACGTGCACATCAAAGCTCAGAGCAGAGATGACATGTTTTCTGTGAAAAGGGAAGGACAGATAAAGGATAAAAGCGAAAATCTTCTTGCCTTAACGTTGTTCAGAGTATCAATCTGTGCATACTAGTTGTCCAGAGTTCATAATTTAAACTCGATTTTAGGAGTAGATTCTGCTAAACAGTTAATTTTGCCGTCATAGCTTTTCGCCATGCCCTGTAGGGTCCAAGGCCTTCTTAGCCCCCTGCTTTTGCCATGGAAACTTCACAATCTCTGGCCCCAGCAGCCCAGCAGGAGTCCATGTGACCTGTGCCTTGGATTTTTCTCCCAAATCTCATGGCAGCCAAAGCCCTTTGCTTACCCCCTGCTGCTGCCGGCAGCATTTCTCAAGCACATACGTCAGAAGTCAAATCTGAACCAATGACTTCTGTCATCTGTTAGTCCTCAAACATTGTCCGTCCTTTTCTTTTTAAGAGACTTTCTTAAGAAATCACAACGTCCTTGCTCTCTCCTCATATTTGGCCATAGCGAGACCTGATTTCGACAAAGAATCAAATCATTTTCTTAGCCTCAACTAAGAAAGGGGAGGAAGGAAAGAAAGAGAAAAAGAAAAAGAAACCCACACATAAACTTTGAAAATAAAATAAAAAGCCACAGACTCTGTGACTTCCAATTGCCTGCCACATACCAATTCCAGGAACCAACAATACAGATGCCAAAAATCTTTTTACACTTAATCTCTGTTAGAGATTTCTCTGGATCTGGCAACTTCGTTCATGAAAAAAAGTTAAATAAATTTTTCTTAAGTGTTTTATAGTCAGTGTAACCAATCCCTAGCAAGAACGATTCCTTCTCATCTCCAGGGTCCCTGACGAAGAACAAGAAAGTAAATATTTATCTCTGGCCAAGATGTGATCCCTGTTTTCTTGCTTTATGGTCCCAAATATGACTACTCTACAGCCAACATGAATTGTTTTCCAAACAACATGTACCAGCTGTTGTTATGTCCCCCAAAGCTTTGATGTCCTTACACAGCAATTTACTTGGGCATGCTGGCCCTTAGCTGGTGCCATACTTGAGATTGGGAAGGCAGGAAATGGCGTTGGCTTGGGTGTTATTTTGATGGTCCTGGCAAATCTGAATCATGGTGTTTTGTGCAAGTGGCAAAAGTTTTTGAGTGACTGTAGCTTAGAGGGTGGCCAGTATGAGAATGCCAAGTCTAAAAAGGTATACTAAAGCTTTTCGTACGTGCCCTATGCCAGCCTGCATTTATCTTCCTTTTGCCATCTCTGTTACCTGTGCGTGCATTTATGTTACCTCTCTGGATTTTACTCTGTAGGCAGCAAACATCTTCTTGTGCCAAAAGAAGTGACATGTTCATCTGCAATTCAGTATCAAAGACGAATATATCTCAACTTTTATTAAACACTTATGTCTCTAATTGGACATCGTGTTCCATTTAAAAGAGTACGTGAATAATAGAAGTGCACAAGTTCAGAGTTAGTTTTTGGTATTTATTATCTAAGCCAATTGGAAATTACTCTTATTAAAGTCACTCTGTTGTCTTATGAAAGTATCTTGATACCTTATTGGTAATATTTTTAGACAAGTCCTGAGAATACTGCTCAACTCCAAGAGTCCGCCCGTAAGAAAGTGTCACCAAATCTTGCTGATTCTTTCAAGCAATTAAACTGTGTAGTTTAAGCCACTGAGTGGAACACTTGGATCTACGTGTGAACAACACAGACCCATAGTCATAGTGTCTTTTTGAAATGACCCTGCACGCAAGGCTTCGTTGTTGCCCTTGCAAAGTGCATCACTAAGAGTGGTCGTGTTGATGCTTCTCTAGGGACAAGGAACAGACATCTATCTAAATAAAGAGGACATTTATTGGAGGCACAGCTGAGCCTCGTGGGAGTCATGAATTGCGAAGCCATCAGGGACAGAGGTGGTTACTCTTTCCTTGTCTCCGGAGTCATGTTATTTCTTGTTCTCCTTTCTTGGCATGTCTCCTACTTCTTGCTACAAAGGGACCTGGCGTTATTTACAAAAATTTACATGGGTTGAGAATCCTCATTCTTTGAATGCTTTATTTCAGATTGTCACAGAAGCAGTTCTGATCGGGCGCTGGTCGTTCATTGCATTGTTACTTGGATTTTCCTCCTCTTGGTCACATGCTACTACTCATAAAGCTAACCAGACTCAGCTGTATTTCGGACAGAGGTGGCGGGAAGTTCCTAATTAAGGAGAGGAAGAGTGGCAGGGGTAGAGTAGTCCTTTAAAGCAGCTGATAAATTTTTTTTGTTCATAAATGATAACTAAACAAATAGGCCATAATGACTGCTTTAGCTTTGTTCTAACCTAGTTCCAGACCTCATGCTGCAGTTCAGGATTAATAAATGCAGCTTCAAATTGTGGTCCCATCTTTTCTCCTTTCTCACTTCCAAATTCAAGTACACTGGATAAAATCAAGAAGATGAGGGTCACTTATAACACTGTCATCAATTTTAAAAGCCTTAATGAGTTTTGCCCTATATAAATTTCTATCTCGTTATTTGGAATAATTATTTTGTCAATTATAATTTGGAATTTAGAAAAATGTTATGAGATAAATTTATAAAGAAAAGAAGTGACATCTAAGAGCAAAAAATAGACTTATCACCATGGTAACTAGATTTTTACACAGGCATTAATAGTGCTTCCAGGATAAAGAACAAACAGAATTTCGTGAAAAAGAGATATTTACATTTGAAATAAGATATGTAAGTCTGATATGTGTGTGTGTGTGTATATGCATATGCTGAGATGCCAACAAGAAAAAACAATATTCACCAAGAATTACTTTTCCTCTCTTTTCTGCCCTTTGATTCATGTCAAATTAAAGAATCAGATATGACAGTGTGTGACAGGTGTGTGCTGTTGTAGCAAGGCAAAATGACAAGATTCTGCTTGCTTGATTGCCTACTATTTCTTATTTCCCTCAAATGCAAGAGTGAAAACAAACTAAATGAGAGAGTCTTAACAGAACTAACTTGCTTTCTAAATAAAATCACTCCTTAGAATTAAGAGCAAACACGTTGAAAGCTTATTATGCTCTAAGCAACATGACAAATGCTTTATCTACAAGATCATAATTCACTTTTGTAACAGTCTTGGGGATGAAAGTTCTATTACTGTGCTTCCTGTTTTACAAATGGGGAAACTGAGGCTCACAGAGATTTAGGAGCAGAGAGTTGTGCAGCCTGGAGAGGAGCAGAAACATCCCAAGGGTAACTGGGAAGAGTCATTCAGAAGGCAGCTATTTCGTGGGGAGAACAAGCGTTTGGCCAGTGTGACCGTGGATAAGTAAATGGTCTGGGTAAGCCAGATATTGGCATTAGGGGAGATTTCCTACAGTTAGTCTTGAGGAACACGCTACAGGAAATGTTACTGCAAAGTTTCCAGTTCAAAGTCCTAAACGCTGAGATAACCAATGACATAATAGTGTTTATCTGGCACACAAATCATTCAAGCTCAAAGACAATCCCACAGAATCTCCCACTTATATGATCTTCGGCAAATCAGTTAAACTATTTAGTTTTCAGTGCATTTATCTGAAAACTAAGTTGCTACAGTAACTGTAAGTTCTAACATTCTATGATTTTATGAAGATTTTTTTTTTTTTTGGTTTATTTCAACTCTCTCTGCCTTCCCTCCCAGCCATTTTTTTCCTTATAAAGAATTCTATTCATAAGTCTGTTTATTAAATCAGGCATTGGCTTTGTACCAATCTTGAAGGAATTCACTTTTATTTATATTTAAATAATTGAGATGGAGAGTGCAACCCTTAGGGAACTAAATCTCATAAAACTGTTTACATTTTCTCTGCTTTAAAAAGTAAATATGTCAGTCTGAGTTTTTTTTCTTTAACAAATAGTGGCATGGAAACCTATGAAAACCATGTCATCTGTATAGGATTCTTTCTCAAGAAAATGAAGGTCATTTTAAACAAACAAATACTACTCTGTGCCAGGTGGGAGTCTTTGGATTCCTTAAAACCAGAGTGAATTTGCAGCATGTCAAACTCAAAGGAATTGGGAAACAAACACAACAAAAGCAAAATTCATGGGATTAAAATGAACACAGTTCTTCAGAAATACTTCATCGAACAATAATTTAAGAAAATAGAAGTACAGCTGGCTAGTCCTAATCATAATGGAGGTATAGTAGAATACTACCAAACTAGCAGGCAGTTGGGTGTGATTCTAGAAGAAATTTTTATATGTATTCTGTATCCTCCATTTACCATAAAACCACTATACTGTGAATTTAGTCAGGAAATGGTTTTACGAGATGATCAGTAAAATACTTACCAGTAAAGACTTAACATGTTTTAAATAGGCAGACTAGAAGTACAAGATGGAATTGGTTTTCCCTTATCCTAAGATGTAGTTCAAAGCTCATTTAATTATACATGAAAGTCTAATTAAAGCAGAAATGTTGTTCTTGTCTCCTTGATATCTTGTACCTCTGGTCACAATTAAGCAAAGATTTAGAGACATTCAATCAAGAGTTACTAAAGATACTTCAGATATTTAATTTGAAATCATTCTATCTTTTGATTAGATCAACATTATCCAAATATGTTTAGGAAGAAAATATATTTCCTTCCTGTGGTTTGCAGATATTGTCACTGAAAATTTACGGAAGTCAAATAGATGAATTAAATTGTTTTTAGTTTATTTGGTGAAAGTCCATTGCATATTTACCCTATGCTGTTTGTTAGATACATTTTCCTGAATCAACAAAAGTGTCTGGCTTATAGCAAATTATAACATTTTCTAAAACCTCTCTTATTTTCCAAAGAAGATCTATTAGCATTCTACAGAACTAATGTTCTTAGCATCATGGTTTAGAAAATACTAGGCAAGTTTTTTTTTTAATTTCAAAATATTATGGGGGTACGAATGCTTTGGTTACATAAACCGCTAGAGTCAGAGCTACAAGTGTGCCCGTCCCTCAAACGGCGTGCACCTCACCCGTTAAGTGTGAGTTTACCCATCCAACCGGGCAAGTTACAGTTGCAAGTTTACAAGATCTTCTTTTATACGGTATAAAAAGTACAGCAAAGATTTAGTCCCTTCTGTGCTCTCATGATGCCCAATGCTACTGATAGCAACCTAGCCTTTGAGACATCACTTTGTATACTTGATAGATACAAAGAGCTGATTCTGGGCTCATTCATTGTTTCTCTGTTCATGTGTGCATCAGTTGGCTAGGGCTGCCATAACAAAATACCACATATTGAATGGCTTCAACAACAGAAATTTATTTTCTCACAGTTTTGGAGGATAGAAGTCCCAGATCAAGGTGTTGGCAGGTGGTTTCTTTTAAGGCCTCTCACCAGGGCTTGCAAATAGCCATTTTTGGCTTTTTATCTGTGTGCACATTCCCCTGACATTGCTGTGTGTCCAAATTTCCTCTTTTGATAAGGGCAATAATCAGATTAGAGTGGGGCCCACTCAGGTAACCTCATTTAACCTTAATTACCTTTTTAAAAGCCTTATCTCCAAGTATAGTCACATTCTGATATACTGGAGTTAGGATATCAACTTATGAATCTATGATGTGCCAACTCTCCCACCTCTGGCTACTGTAGAGTTTTCTCCTTATCACCAGTTTTCAGAAATTTTCATGATGGGGGTTTTGGTGTGGTTTTCTTTGTGCTTACCATGTTTGGATTTTATCGTGCTTCTTGGATCTGTGGGTTAGCAATTTTTATTAAATTCAGAAAATGTTTTGCCATTTTTTCCTTCAAATACATTTTAGGTCCTTCCTTACTTCTGGAAATTCAATTACACATATGCTGGGCTTTTGTGTATCTGTAATCTATTTGAGACTTTCGCTCATTTTTCTAATGTTTTTCTTTAGCCATTTTGGTATCAATTTTTAAAAGTTGTCTACTTATTAACAATATTAGCCCCTTTTCTATGATTTACATTGCATGTCTGTTCTCCCAGTTTATCATTCATATTTTGAGTTTGTTTGCTTTTGTTGTTGTCTGGGATTTTTATTGGCATGTAGAAGTGGGTTTTCTTTAAAGATAGTTGAATTTATCTTTTGTTTTTCTTCTGATTTTGGATAATTGTCAAATAGAAGTTCCCTGTACCCAGAATATACAGGTATTCTCATGTTTTCTTCCAGTGCTTTTACGATTTTTTTTTTTTACATTTAGTTTTCTGATTTATTTGGAGTTTATTTTTTGAGTGATGTGAAATATGATTTCAATGTTATGTTTTCTCCTCCACAGATTATGACTTTTTCCCAACATCATTTTGCCATGTTTAGCACATACTAAATTTCCATAGGGACACGGTCTATTTTTGACTTTGCTTTTCTCTTTAGTTAGCCCTCTATTTATTAATGGGCCAATGCCACACTCTAAGATGACCCCAGAATTCCCACTTTCCCATGGTGCCCATGTCCTGAATATTGTCCTTGAGTCTGAGCAGAACCTATGAACACAATGGATGTCATTACTGTGATCAGTTTACATTGTATAGTAAAGGCGAACGGATTTTTTCAAACGGAATAAAGGCCCATAACCAGTTGACTTTGAGTTAATAAAGAGATTGACTTGGGTAAGTCTGATTTGTTGGGGAAGCCCTTTAAAAGCCATTCAAGAAGTGAGAAACCTGAAGTAGCAGAGACTTTCTCTCTCTCTCTCTCTCTCTCTCTCTCTCTCTCTCTCTCTCTCTCTCTGGTTCCCTCCTATCCTGAGGAAGCAAGCCATCATAAATTCTACAGCTGCAAGGAAATAAACAAATACAGTCAAAATTCATGTGAGCTTGGAAGGTCTAAGCCTTCGAGGATACAACAGCTCCAGCTGACAGCTGAACTCTAGCCTTGTGTGACCCTGAGCAGAAGAATCAGTTCAGCCACTCCTGACTCACGGAAACTGTTACAATAAATATATGTTGTTTTAAGTCACCAAGCTGTAGCAATCTGTGACACTGCACAGAAAACTAACGCCTCCTTCCCCAAAGAATTGTTGCTACTGTTTGTTTGGATTTTTACTCAGTGCTTTCCTAGATTAATTCTACAGAGTCTATCTCACACACAACGTTCAGTTGCTGATGTTTCTGCTCAGTTTTATTATCGTTTAATTCTTCATTTTATTTTTAAGCCTGGCTTTTTACAGTTGACACCTCGATCAGCATGTCTAGTGGTCACTTAATGATTTGTCAGAGGATGTACTTACACAACTGGAGCTGGGGGAGATCCTCAGCCCACGGATCTGGGGGTGGGGGTGGGAACGCACTCAAAGCGCAGGCAGATTTAAGTCTTCCTCAGCTTTTACCTTCTGCCAGATCCTGTCATCACTCTCCTCCATACTAAATGTCAATGTGAACGTGGTGGACCTAGAATTCTCATGCATCGCTGGAGAGGATGTTAAACGATCCAACCATTTTGAAAACAGTTTGGCAACGTCTTCAAATGACATACATCTACCGTTGGATCCAGCCATTCCATTCTCAGATATTTATACAAGAGAAAGAAAAATATGTATGCCTATAACGACTTGCCCATGAATGGTCAAGCAGCTTTCTTTGCAATGCAATACTTCAAAACTGGAAATAACCCAAATGTCCATCAATAGGTGAAAGAACATAATAGTACTTAGCAATAAAAATATCGAACATGTTACAACTTGATACTAATTATGCTAAGAGAAAGAAGCTAATCAAAGGGAAAGCAAACTTTGTATTGTCATTTATATACAACTCTGTGACATGCAAACTAGCACATGGGGATAGAAAACAGATGACTGGTTTCCTGGTGACTGGGAGGGGTCAGTGGCAGAAGGGAGAGATTATACAGGGGCGAGAAGAAACTTTTTGGGGTGATAGATATGGTTACTATTTTGATTTCAATGACAGTTTCACAGGTGTATGCCAAGCCTGGAACTAAGATAAGGTGAGTAAGGCACTAATCACAGGCAAAAAAATTAGGCAGGTAAAGATACAGGAGGCAAACATTCACTAATGAAGATAAATAATATTTTTACTTAATGCAATATTTTTAAAAAATATATTTTTAAAGATGTGGTGAACAAAATATCAAAAATGTAAATAAAGACACGGTCTGACTCTGTCCTTGCCAGACCCTACATACTCAACTCACCCTGCTCTAAGCTCTGGTTCCAATAAAACTCTATTTACAAAAATGGATGGATGGCTCACAGATCATAGTTTGTCAATCTGGTTTTTTTTCAAAAATATGATTTAAAAAATGTTAAAATAGAATTGATCTTGATAACTGTTTTTTGGCGTCCCCTTAAATAATGCATCCAAGATGAATGTCTCACTGACCTTACTCAGTGTAGGCGTGTATTAGTTGGGATTAGGTTTCTCTGTGAGTGATAGAAAAATAGCAGGGGTTTAAGGAAGGTAGAGTTGATTTCTGTTTCATGTAAACAGGGGCCAGAGGTAGGCTGTCCTGTACAGGTCTGGCGGTTCTGTCCCACCAGCCCTTCGGGGATACAGACAGTTTCGGGGTCCCTAGGCTACAGTCTCCATCCTTTCGGCCTAAATGGATGACCTCAGAGCTTCAGGCAGCAGAATAAGGGAAAAATAAAGAACAGGGTAAAGGGAACACTCCGGTGAGAAATTTTCTGTAAGCTACCACAACATACTTCTGCTTTCATTCCTTCCACAGATCTTGGGCACCTGGGCCCACGTGGTTGCAAGGAGACTGAGGAATGCAGTCTTTACCCTGGCCGGACGCACATGCAAACATTCTATCGTTATGGAATCGACACTCGCCTCATTTGCAAAATCAGGGGATCTACTTCATGAGCATGTGGTTTCCCCAGGATTAATATTATATATTTTGATTCAATCAGAAACAAAAGGGGACTTAAGTTGGGGCAAAGGGAAAGGAGAAGGGGCATAGTCATAAAATTACGCATAACTGAAAATGGGCTCTCTGCTTTGAGGGCAACGCTGCAGAGAAAAGTAGATTTCAAAAAGAAGTAGTTATGCTAAATGGTTCAAATGCCCACTTTGAGGCCCGTATTTAGGTATTCTAAATTAGCTAATAGATACCCAGGCAGCTATTTTCATTGTATTTGTCACTTAGATCTGAAAATATACTTCATTTTTCCCATGAGTTAAAGTCTACTGTTCTGTCCATTCTTCCTTTATTAAAAGCTCTTTAAGCTAAAACATTGCATGTTCAATCTGACATTTTACTTATCTTTTTTGGAAGATTTAGTGATAATAGTTAATCTGTTCAAATGTCATGTACTAAGACAACAACCAGTATTTAAGGATATGACTGCAACATTTTAAAATTATTTAACCTGAAGCAACTGGAAGGAAGCAGGGAAATGAAGATGTCCATTTCTTTTAAATAACTGTAGAGGGCCGGATGCGGTGGCTCACGCCTGTAATCCTAGCACTCTGGGAGGCCGAGGCGGGTGGATCGCTTGAGGTCAGGAGTTCGAGACCAGCCTGGGCAAGAGTGAGACCCCGTCTCTACTAAAAATAGAAAGAAATTATCTGGCCAACTAAAATATGTATATAGAAAAAATTGGCCGGGCATGGTGGCACATGCCTGTAGTCCCAGCTACTCGGGAGGCTGAGGCAGGAGGATCGCTTGAACCCAGGAGTTTGAGGTTGCTGTGAGCTAGGCTGACGCCACAGCACTCACTCTAGCCAGGGCAACAGAGTGAGACTCTGTCTCAAAAAAAAAAAAAAAAAAAAAAAAAAAAAAAACTGTAGAGATCTGTGACCAGCAGAATTTAATAGGGGCAGGAAAATTTGCTGGTTTTGAGGAGACACTTGGGAGCTGAACATATTCAGGTTAGAATCCTTGATCTACTACTTCTCACTGGCTGTGTGACCCAGAGTAAGTGACTCAACCTCTCTGAGCCACAGTTTCTTCATCTAAAACACAGGGTTGGTAAAATCTACAGTATAAGATTATGATGTTTCTTCAATATCATCATGCACATAATGTCTTTAACTTAGAGCCTGACACAAGGGGACTACTCAATAAAAAGTTGTCATTATTGCTAAAATATTAGAGGACAGAGAAAGCATGCACAAAAGGCAAATAGGGCCGGGCACGGTGGCTCACACCTGTAATCCTAGCACTCTGGGAGGCTGAGGCGGGAGGATCATTTGAGCTCAGGAGTTTGAGACCAGCCTAAGCAAGAGCAAGACTCCATCTCTACTAAAAATAGAAAGAAATTATATGGACAACTAAAAAAATATATATATATATATGTGTGTGTGTGTGTGTATATATATATATATATATATATGTTAGCCGGGCATGGTGGCGCATGCCTGTAGTCCCAGCTACTCGGGAGGCTGAGGCAGGAGGATCGCTTGAGCCCAGGAGTTTGAGGTTGCTGTGAGCTAGGCTGACACCACGGCACTCTAGCCCGGGCAACAGAGTGAGACTCTGTCTCAAAAAAAAAAACAAAAAACAAAAGGCAAATAGGCTCGTGATAGGAATCTGGCTATTTATTATAATCGGGAACAATGGCACTTGTGAGGGAGAACAGTGCTGGAGGACTTTAGGAGGAGCCATGATGCCCATGTCCTGGTACAATGGTCACAGCATAGGCAGGGTGACAGCACCTGTGAGCAAAGTCACCACACACAGCCTTTGCTCGACGTGCCATACACCCGGGAAGGTTTACAGAAGCACAAAACCCTCTGACTGTGTGTCTATTTTAACTGGGAAAAACCTAGGCTGCCTCAGTGTGAAAAACCTCAGATAGACGTAGTTCCAAAACCAACCTTGCTTGCACACACCCAGTGCTGCATCAGCAGCGTGGTCACAGTGGCTGTGACGTCTGTGGGTTTTGTTTGTATAGACAGCAACAAAGAATCCGGCATGCCATGGTCTGGTGCCTCATGTCATACAAAATCCAAAATATCATCAATAGTATGGAATGCTACATCTATGATGCTTTCTTACGAAGTTAATTATAAAACTCCATTGTTTTTTAACTTTAAAATCAATGGAACCCGGGAAAGGAGGAAGAGGAAATGGAACATTCATTAGTGGAGTCTCAGGGTGCATTAGAGTAACACGGTGTCATGCCGAAACTCAGTCTGTCACAACCACAGTGCTCAATTCATGGCTGTGGATATGACACTTCTCAGTGAAGACAAAATCAGCCCAGTTGGCCGGTATTAGCAGATCTTTCACTTCTTTGGTTGAAAATATTCCTAAGTATTTTATTTTCTTTGTAGCTATTGTAAATGGTACTAAGTACTTGATTTGACTCTCAGCTTGACTGTTTATTAGTATATAGAAATGCTACTGATTTTGTAACCTGAGACTTTGTTGAATTTATCAATTAAATGAAATAAATTAACATATTGTGGGAAGAAAGGATACACGTTTGTGGATGTTTGTGTGTGTTAGAGAAAGAACTAGTCATTTTATGTATCTGCCTTTTTATATCACATAGTTCCTATCAGTTATATAATACTCACAACAGCCTTGTATGTTAGGCACAATTTATCACCTAGGAAAAAGAATCAAATAAGTAAAACGAAGTGTCCAAAGTGATGTAGCTTTTTAACTCTGCAGCTGAGATTGAAACTTCTGTCTGGCTTCAAAGATTGTGTTCTTTTTCACTACAATGTACAAGTAAAAGAAGATATATGGCTCTGAAATATACGAATGCCACCAAATTCTCTCTGCCTGCTCTGAGATCGAAATCTACCTCTGTCAATTCTGGTTTAGATTGAGGTGAATGAGTCAATCCTGACGGCCCTTCTTATCTTTTGAAAATTTTTACTTGTTACATTGCAATGACAAGAGTCATTTTTTGGATTTTCTCTGAAGATGCATCAGGAAATGTATGAGAAAAAATGAAGAAAAGTTATGCCAGTTGACCTTACTCTGTTCTGAGCAAGCATGGAAAAGATTTGTGAGGCTTCCTGACATCTGAGTGTTTTTATGCCTGGGTAATGAATTCCAACCCACACTCTCTTTTTGTTACTTGTATTTTATTTCAAAAAGAAACATAAAAATGTAGTGAAAAACATTGTTTTCTTGATAGTTTTATGGAATTTGGCAGCACTGACAGAAGCATTTGTTTCCTAACAAAAACAGACGTTTACATTCTCAGGTGTTCCGTGTTTTGAAATGACAACCGAAGGTAAGGGCAGAATCGTGAATCAGGATTCCAAGTGCAAAGACTGTCAGAAACGGGAGTGATTTGGGACGTGGAAGACAGGATTTGACTTTTTGTATTTAATATGTATGTAGGTGTTCTTTCTTCCAAAGATGACATCTTATATTTTTTGATGATGAATTTTTGCTTCTTACATTCTGTTCTAGAAGCATATTTTCTTCATTTGATCTCACTCAAGTAAATAAGGTTTTGGTGTGGAACACAGTGATATTTGAAGGAGAACCTACTAGGATCCAGGACTTCTCCTAGTGCCGGGATAGAAGACAGAACAAAGCAGATGGGAACTCTTAATAAGAGTATATTTATTAGTAATTCCATTCAAAGGAGTTGAAATAATAAGTTAAATAATAAAGTATATATTCCATTAAACCCCAAATATAAATATCTTAGTCAAGTTTCCTTTGTTGCAAGTAGCTTAAATTTTAAAACCAGCTTAAAGCTAAACAATGAAAGTCAGAGAAAAGAAAAGAAAATGTATTGGAAGGCAACTAGAGTGTTTCAAGAAACCAAGAGAAATTGGGCCATAACAAATGTCAATATCCAGTGGAAAACAAACTAAAGAGTCACATAGAACAGGCACACTTAAACATTATACAATGTATCCACGTGACAAAAATATTTGCACTCCCTTAATATTTTTAAATAAAAAGATAAATTGAATCATTAACAAAGAATATTAATTATAGAAGGTGAATTATCATTTAGACAAATTGCCATCTGTAGCAACCTCTTTTTTATCTAATTACTCTCAACTAAAATGTATTGAGCTGTATCACTTATGGCTGTGTTTGGCTTCCTTCCCCATCCCTATTTCTCTGAGCTGTTGCCTCCTGGCTTCTGGTATAATAGAACAAAAATTATATTAATATTTAGAATCAGAATTTCTGGATATGAATGTTATTTTCCCTTCTCACTAGTTGTGTTTTGGGGAAGCAGCATCAATGTCTTAGTGAGTCCTGTTTATTCAATAACCACCACATAACCTTTCAATGATAACATTTTATGAGTTTAGGAAACCTGTGGGAGCTAATCAATGGTCTTCCACTTGGGATTAACCTTTAAGAGGGAGCTCATTCAAGAAGGAAGTTTAGAGGAAATGAAAGGAGGACTGAAAATAGTATCTGCATGAAAACCTAAGTTTAGAGGGTAGCAGAGAGAGAGCTTAGGGAGGGTGGAGAACCAGAAGAGCAAGAAAAAAAAAAAAATCACAGAAATTAACAAAGTATACAGTTACAAGAAAGAGATAAAAATCATTAGTGTCTTCTTTTGAATAGATATCAAGATCAATCACTTAAAAATAACCATTAAAAGTGGTGACAAGATTATCTGATGCCCCTTGAGGAAAACCAGTTTTGGAGAGGAGGGGTTGGAGACCGGAGGCTGGAGGTGGAGAATCCAAATTGCAACAAGCCTTAAAGTAAGTGGGTGATGACCTCAGAAATAAACACCGCTTACGTTTTTGAAAATTTGGTTTAATTTTTTAAAACTAATTGAACAAACTCCTTTACTTTCAAACACGACCACAGTGTTATGCCAACAAGTGTATCTCATGGACAGATGCCCAGCATGATCAATTGAGACAATGGCATTATGTTATCATCTGTTACCTATGATCCCTAAGATTTTCTTCCATAAAATTTTGACTGTGGAAAAATTTCCAAGGAGAAGAAAATGTTCTTTCACTGAAACTTCTGTACCTTTGAAAGGCAATCAAGGGATTAGCATAAATAGCATTTTTCCTGCTGTACCTGTGCCACTGTTCATCTCATTATATGATTGGGATGCAGGCACTCTGTTATTAGCCCCAGGATATCATTAATTTTAAATATGAGAAATTGAATGATAATAATCTCTTTATTTCCCCTGAAATTCCACAGCTCCACATGATCAGAAGCTTCAGAGTTTTCGGTTATTTATTTGAAAGAGAAAAGAAAACAACTTTTTAATAATTGGACAGCTGAGCTCTAAAGTCAATAGATGCAAGGTTCAAAGTCAGCTGAAGCAATGCAGTAGGTAATTCTCCACCTTCTTTTTCCCAAACTAAAAACTCCTACTAATTCATTCAAGCGGGAAATGGAGAATTTAATGTTTTCCTCCTGAAATGGATTATAATTTGTAACAACATCATTAAGAACTCTTTGTCTGGATCTTGATCAGATCAGATTATTTTTCCCATTTCTACATAAAGATGTAGATTTGGACTTTGTATTAAAAAAAACTTTATAGATTTTTATTTATTTGAAGCACTAGGTTTAGAAATAAAATTTTAGCCAAATATTGTTTTGTTTAAATAAAAAGTACAGAACCCTATTTTTTCTTTGTCATTTCCTGATCATTTCTGCTCTGTGCCTCCTCAAGCTGGATGGGGTCACAAGAGATACAAGAGAATTTTACAATCATCCAGTTGTGATTCTTATCATTTTTGATTTTATAAGAGCTTTTGAGACTAAAGGGCTATTGAAAATATAGCATTGATGGAAGAGAAGGGCTGCCAGGGAATTAAGCCGGCTCCTTCGAGAACAGTAAAATCTGCCAGGAATCAAGTCTGCTTGAGCTCAACACCATGCTGCTGGTGCTTAAGATAGTGCCTGAAACATAGATAATCAAAAAATGTTTTTTGAATTAATTAATATGTTTTCTTAGAAATCAATGCATAAA
Organism: Lemur catta; assembly: GCF_020740605.2. Classification (NCBI taxonomy): domain Eukaryota; kingdom Metazoa; phylum Chordata; class Mammalia; order Primates; family Lemuridae; genus Lemur; species Lemur catta. The sequence goes on along the minus strand of NC_059153.1, from coordinate 5,134,110 downwards.
TCTCTGTACTATATAATAAAACCCTTTGCGGAGAACATGGTTAGACTTTAAATCAAATCACATGCTTTTTAAAATGGACCATGTGTGCAACCTGCCAGTCACCTTAATTAGAAGTCAAACTGCTGCCAGCAGAAGCCTGTCTCACGCTTGAATACAGTAAATTAATGTTTTGATAAAGGCGTTATTTGGAGAAAATGCACTGTGTGAATATGGGAACAATTGGTATTGGTTAGAAACCTAGCAGGGCAGATGTTCTGTTTTTATTAAACATGTATCTGCATTCCCACAGAGTTGCCATCAAGCAAATTGAGGACGGAAAGTTCTCTCCAGCGTGCTAGGTAGAACATATTGTTACCAAAGGAAGCTGTCCAGTTCCCTTTGCCCTGAAATTATTCTTCAATAGAGTTTATTATTCCCTGTATAGTGTATGTTTGTTTTAGAAAATCTGAAACAAATCCTTCAAAAAATACGATGAAGGTAGAAACTCATAATCCCTTCACTCTGAGATAATCATCTATAATGTGCATGATTTATCTCTATCTACACACACACAGTTACATAGTTACATAGTTTTACATACATATGGCGGTTATCTCAGAGTTACTGGGTTATGTACGTTGGTGTAGATATAGTTACATATGTATATAATTATCAACGCCAAGGATGAAAGTGAATCCACCAAATCCCTCTGTGCAGCTTTCCCACCCTCCTCCTCCCGCAGAGCTCGCCAGCTTTGGCTGGTGCAGTCTGCGGATTTCTACGTATGACTCTCTGGGATCTAGGGTACTCATCATCCCCAATCCTCCTCATCTATGAGGCTAACAAATTTCAGAAATATACCTGAGAGGTACCCAGAAACTAAAATGCAGTACTATTTTTATTTTCCAAAGAACATGTTTCTTGCCAAAACTGATTTTGAGGACACAGCTTGATCCAGAGACCAAAATGGAACTTTAATCCATTTATTCAAAAAATACTTACAGAAGTATGTCAAAAACTCTTCTGAGCACTGGAGATAGAGCAGTTCACTTACATACTTATGGAGCTTACATCCTATTAATAGTTGGGAAAAGACCTACAGTGAAGAAGTAGTAAAGTATGTGGCACATCAAGAGAGCGAGGAAGGGGACTGTCACATTTCAATGGAGTGGTCTGAAAAGACCTCACCAAGAAGGGGGATGTCTGAGCAAGGACCCGAATGCTGTCTGCACACCTGAGCAAACAGCATTCCAGGTAGAGGGAGCAATGAGTGCGAAGGCCATAAGATGGCAGCATATCAGGTTTTCTACTTCCACCTTTCTGAATTGGATTGCTCTACCTACAACGGGAGAACCACACTCTGCTACAATGGGAACAAAAAAAACGTCCCTACTGCCCCATCCAAACCAGCCATTCCATCAGTTCAGCTCACAGAAACAAGAGCAGAGAGAGGGTATGTGTGTTTAATCTGTAATCTGTACATCAGAGAAAAATCAGAGCCAGAATCTGAGGCTGAGCCAAAAGAATACCCTTTTCTCCAATCTCACCAAGCATGAAAAAAAAAAAAAAAAATCTTTCTTTGCACAGGAAGGAGACAATAATGGAAGAAGAGATAGAACCAGAATTCATCCTCCAAACTGAAGAATTGAATGCGATTTTCTGTGCCTCTCTCTGAGTGTGCTGAGTGAATAATGTTTCCTTCTATGTTAAAATTATTTTTATATCATACATCTACTTCTGAAATTTTAAAGATAATTCACTCTAAGTTGGGATAAGTCATATTCTCTCTGCAATAAGAGTGTTTACTCTTACTAAAACTTCTCACTGATCATTATGCAACCATTTGGATTACTCAACCGTACTGAATAAAAATGTGAATACTGTAGTTCTCTACATAGAGAACTAATTCTTGCCAAAATCTCTGAGAGAGTTTGTTCTAATGTCAACAGTTATCCCCATCCTTTTCAGGAGAAGTTATTTTTCACTTCCTGCAGTTCAACTGAAAAGCGAGGGCGAGGTGGTGCAGAGCACTGACACGGCACTCACTGGCTGTGGAAAGAGTCAGATGGGGGTAAATCCTGTCCTCAGACCACACCAGGAAGGAGCCAGTGCTGCGAGCTACATGTTCTTCTCCGTTAGGAATCTGAGCAAGCCAAAGAGAGAGCAGCCATAACTGGGATGGACGTAAGATCATGTATATGTCCATTTTGATAATTTTTGGCAAAAAAGTAATTGGCATTCCAAAATCCCAACTATGCAGTTAACCCCCTACCTCTAGGGAAACTTGCAATTTATCATTTCAAAAGGTTCTAACCACTGTAAAGTCGATTTCCGTACTACTAATTACCACAGTTTTCATACAGGTAACTTCAGTATAGTTCTGAACATCAAAATTGGGAGATAGAAAATTAAACTTCTCATTAAACTAATGTAATTAATTGAATCTAGTCCTGGGGGAGCATTTACTCTTGTAAAAGGCATTCCAGAGTACATCATTTTATGTGTCATTGCAGCTCTAGTTCTTGAAGAAGAGGATAATTTTTTTTGATAAGTAAAAGAATTCATGTAATGTTGAAACATTCTGTGGACAGCAAATTGGCAAATTAGAAATGAGTCTTGTTCATTTTATTTCATGGAAATTGAATGATGTTATCTTCTAAAAATTATATTGAAAGTATTTTTTCAGAGATCCTTGGGAAACAGGTATACTAGTTTTGGGGGAATATATTCTGTTGCTGTCTGTTAGGCCCATTTGTTCTAGAGTCCCATGTAAGTCCAGTGTTTTCTGATTGGGTGATATTTCCTTCTGTCAGTGTGGCGTTGAAGTTCCTGCAATTACAGTGCTGCTGACTATCTGTTCGCTTAGATCTAGTACAGTTTCCTTTATGAGTCTGGGTGCTCCTGTGTTAGGTGCATAAATACGTAGAATTGTTAAGTCTTCTTGTTGAATTGCTCCCTTTACCATTATATAATCTTTGTCTTTCTATTGTTGATTTAAAGTGAATTTTATCTGATATGAGAATGGCTGTACCTGCTTTCTTTTGGTTTCCATTTGCATGGAATATGGTTTTCCATCTCTTCACCTTGAGTCTGTTTGAGTCATTGTTGGTTAGATGTGTTTCCTGGAGACAGCAGATACTTGGGTTGTGTTTTTCATCCATTCAGCCAACCTGTGTCTCCTTCAGACCGTTCCCATTGACTGATAGAATGGATATGTGGGATACTGCTCTGGTCATCCAGAATTTGTATCACCCAAATTATGTGTGAAACTGAGCAGCTTTTCATATTGTTACTGGTCAGTTATATTTCTTTTCTTGTATTCATTTTACTTGTTATTCATTATTAATTCTTTTGTTCTCCCAAATGATCAACATTTTATTAATACACAACTTTGTTTTCACTGAATAGTAAAATCCTCTATTCTTCTATTCTATTCACCTCTATTTTTCTACATATCAAATTTGTTATCCCACCCTTATTTTCATATTCTGGTAACTGGATCTTTTTTCCCTTGAAAATTTTGAACTCATTGACCCAGATGAAAAAATAAAACTTTTTAAAGTAAATAATTAATACCTTTCCTTTTGGCCAAGTTTGCCTCAACCATAACTGCCCAACATTCCTCAACTGATTGCTGAACTCCCACATTATAAATACACACAGCTGAAAACTTGGCTGGTCACTTAACAATACATCATGTCCACCTGGAAATAATTTTCCCTTTTTATATACACTACCACACACTTCCAAAGCACAAATCGTTAGCATGAATGTCAATCCACTATCCTTCCTATTACAGCATTTGACCTTGAATTCACATATCTTAGATTTTGTTTCTTTATGTTGGAATCCATTCAAGTCACTTTTCAATTTATAAAACTTTTCTTCGCTGTAGCAAGGTTCGTTTAGTCTCTTAAAAAATAGCCACTAAAGCTAATGTAGCCCCCAAACTGCGTAGATTTTAGGAGCGGAACTCCTAGGTAACCCCTGAATGGAGGAGGTATTGATCCATCCCACGGCCATATCAGAGTGCCCTATGTCCACAGCTGTGTCCCTCACCGAGGTCACACACACCGTCAGCTGGAAGTCTGTGCTGGTAGAGCAGAGAAGGATCAGAGAATAGGGGAGAAAATGACTTGGAGAGGGCCACAGAGGGAGCGGCAGCATCACAAATGTGGGGCACTGGCGTGCAGAGGGTCATATGGGAGTTGTGCTTGCAGAGCCTCATGGGATAGCCCAAGGCTGTGAGCTTCACCCCAAAGGAGCCACTGAAGGCCATGACAAAACTGCTGTAGTACAGTGAGTGCACTAAAATCTGTCTCCAATTTCAGAGAATATCAGGTTCTTAGTATCTCTCAACATCAACAGGACTTCAATCCAGAGCAGCTGGGCAGTCCACCAGTATGTGGTGGCCCTGTGGACTATGGCCACACCGTGCACTTTCCATTCCTTCTCATTTAGGAGTGCCTGGTCCTTAGCCAAGTGTAGGCCATTGTCTAGTCTATTGAGTTTTACTTTATTCTGTGAAAATATTCAAACAGACACCAAAGACAAAACACAAAACAAAACTTAAAAATAAATTTAACAAGCAATGGGTCGTTCCCATATGAAGATAACTTTAAAACTCCAAGGGACATAAAGGAAGACTTGAATAAATAGAAGACTTAATTTCTACTGTATATGAACACTCAGTATTTTAAAGACATCTAAACTATGAAGCTACATGTTTTATACGGTTCCAATAAAAATAACAAGAGTATTCAATATCCATTTTTGAAACTAGATTAACTGATTAAAAATTTTACAGTGCCAAATAAGCATGCAAGAAAGGCCATAAAAATTCTGAAATGTTAGAAATGAGGTAATTTATGATTATAGTTACCAGCTATTAAAACATATTTGGTAGCTCCAGTCATTAAAATAATGTGCTACAGTTTGATGATTAAATGGAGAGTTTTCACAAATAGTCTTAATTAAGTGTAAGTAATTAGTATGTGATAAAAGTGGCATAGACAATTAGGGAGAAAAGATGTTCTTTGTTTTTTGTTTTTAATAATTCCAGATAGATCAAAGACTTAAACTTTAAAAAAAAAAAAAAGCCTGTAAAACTACTAGAATACAAAATGGGAAAACTTGCATCTAATATTGTAGTGAGAAATTCATCTTAAGTATGATACAGTATACAAAAGCCATAAAGAAAATTACTGATAATTTCAGATCAATAAAATTTTTATATGGTAATGAAATGGTAACAATATTATAAACTAGGTACAAAGTGAAATGGAAAAATATAAGATCACAACACATTAGTCAAAGTACTAATTGGCATGTTTTCATATAAGTGTTAAGACATGATTCAAATGCCATACGATTCATAATTTAAAATGTGCAATTCAATGGCTTTTAGCATATTCACAGAGTTGTGCAACCATCGCAATAATCAGTTTTAGAATATTTTCATCATTCCAAAAGAAACCCTGCATACTTTAGCAATCACTCCCATTTCACCCCAGCACTGGTCTCTCATCCCTAGGCTACCTACACTCTGTCTCCATAGATTTGCCCAGTCTAGGGATTCCACATAAATGGTGCATCATATGCGGTGTTTCTTGACTGGCTTCTTTCACTTACTCTAGGATGTTCAAGGTCCATCCAAGTTATATTGTACCATGTGTCAGTACTTCATTTCTTTGTACTGACAAAGAATATTCTGTTGTATGGATATATTAATACCACAGCTTATTTATTACTGGTTGATGGACTTTTAAGTTGTTTCCACTTCTTGGCTATTATGAATAATGCTGCCAAAAACATTTCTGTACGAGTTTTTGTATGGACATGTGTTTTTATTTATCTTGGGTATATACCTGGAAGTAGAATCACTGGGTCCTTCATAACTCTATTTTTAAATAATTGAGGAACTAACAGACTGTTTTCCAAAGCGGCTGCACCATTTTACATTTCTCCTAGAGGTGTAGGAGGGTTTGAATTTCCCCATATATTTGAAAACAATTATTATTTCTCTCTGTCTCTGTCTCTCTCTATATATATGAATATTAGATACTGAGTGGGCATGAGGTGTTAACTTATTGTGCTTTTGATTTGCATTTCTCTAATGGCTAAAGAAGCTGAGAATTTTTTCATGTGTCCATTTGTATATCTTCTTTGAAAAAGTATATATTCAGATCCTTTGCCCATTTTAAATTGTGTTGTCTTTTTGCATTGAGTTGCAAGAGTTCTTTATAGATTCTGGACACTAGTCCTTTAACAGATACCTGATTTGCAAATATTTTCACCCATTCTATGGGTTGTCTTTTTACTTTCTTGCTAGTGCCCTTTGAATCTGGTCTTCTAGTCTTCCCTTTCCCAACATGGAACCTATACCCTACTGGCTACCTGGGCTGAGGGCAGGGTCCCAGGATTCTTGGCTTGCCACGCCTGGACTGGAGTCTTCACTCTGTGCATGGGGAGTGAATGAAGGAAGGAAGTCCTCAACCTCTTGGCCATACTCATCAGAATTTTGCCGGCATTTGAGAAGTGCTGGTGGCCTCTTCTCTAGGAGAGATGCCGTATCCCTGGATTGGGAGCAGAAGGCACGTGGAGCCTCACCCTTTTGGCCACACTCACCAGGAGAGGGGCTTCCCTCACCATGCTCAGCTGGGGTGCAGGGGCCGGGAGGGAAGGGGTGGGCCACAGCTCAAGCGCCACAAACTCTCATTCTTTACCAAGATGTGGTAGATTTTTTTTTTTTCCAAGTAAATGTTTCTTCACTTGCTGTATGTGCCTAGGATAATTTCAAGAAATTTTAATTGGTTGCTTCTCATATATATTTTTTTAATCAATTATTATTGCTTTACTGGAGACAGATCTGCAGGATTTCTAATACAACTATCTGGGAAGTAGAACTGTACTAATTTACTTTTTAAAAGGATTTTAGAAATTAAAACAAAAATAAGGGAACAACTTTTTATCTTTAATTGGGCCGCTATACATGTCGCATCTGAATCACAGAATATCACATTTAGAAGGAACGTTTGAAATCATTAGTTGCAATCCCTCATTTTACTAATGAGGAAATCGACCCTTTGATAGATAAAAGACTTTGCTAAGCTTCACGTAGCCACTCAGTGTCAGAGCCAGTACAGGATCCCGGGCCATTGCACCTAATCTTTCTGACATCCACTTGGGAAAGGAGTCTTTCTATAACCAGTACTCTGAGCCAGGCAGGACAGACAAGCGTTATCATCATGGCCTTCTCCCTATGTGTTTCATGCCTTCATCAGTGCGGTGCCACTCTGCTTGCATGTCGTGTTGTGGGCTACGATGACAAGAAAGCCAGGTGGTGTTCAGGATAAGAATGAGTAGAGGTACAATAGGGTTTGGGCCACTGTTGCCATATTACCACCCCTGGCATCTTCATCAGCAGCCTGTCTGATAGTTCGGAATGCTTATTTTTGACAGGCAACGCAGTAAGCCCTTCCTATTTAGGACATGAAAGAAATGATCTTAAAAATAAATTTTCCTTACCTAAAATATTCACCCTCCCGCCATTTTTTCTCTAATCCTAATTAACAAAAACATTAACATGTTTTGTACTGAAAAATCTTTTCTGATCCACAAAAGAAATCTTGGGTTTGACTAATAGTGTAAGAGTAGTTTAAAAAGTACTAGCAAGATTGATATGCTAGTGAGTTAAATATACCTACAACTGAAGGTTAATTATTAAAATAAGCAGTATTGCCTACAGAAGCTAAATTGCTGGCTATAGATAAATATAATAATAAAAAAAATCTCACCAGATTTCCAACAATTTCACCAGGCTACTCTTAATGGTCTTACATCTTTCTCTCCCATTGCTACCCCTGGGCTAAAAGAAACATAAGTATATGCCTATAGAGGAAAAAAAAAAAAAACACATAAAACTGTCCCATTCTCCAAACCTCAGCCTCTTCAGCCAGGCAAAGTGCCCAGTTGGCTGACTTTGAGGTCAAGTTGCAAACGTATTTATGTAAAATATCTCTTTGAGGCTTGCAGTTTCAATATTAGTTTTCAGTTTTGAATTGCTGCTAGGTTTTGTTTTATTTGATTCTTGATGTAGCTTTTGAAAAGATATAATCAAAAAGCCACTAAAATGTAATATAAATGAGGTAGAATGGGATAAAATAAAATAATAATGCAGTGCAGGCAACACAAATGCATTATTTGAAAGGAAGAAGAGAGAGAAAATTGGAAATAAAACAAGATAAAAATATAAAAGGGGAGAATATCAGTAAGAGCAAAGTGGATGATAAGAATGAGAAAAACTAGAAAGAATGAGCAAGCAAATAAAATGAAAGGGAAATTTAAACTTGTTAACTATATGCTTAGTTTCATGCTTTCTTGCTGTGCTAATATTTCTGCTCCCATCAATCATCATTGTTGATGCTATTTCCGTTTGTTTGTTTTTGACGGAACATAAAGACTTGTAGGATCAAGCGACATGTTATGCCTTTTGGATAACTTTGTGTTATCATTCCAAAGTTCAAAACAACATATATTGCATATTCACTGTTAGTCAAGCAAATCTTCTGTAGGCAAATGATATAGTTAATTTAGTATTAGCTCCATGTTGAATAAATTAGAAGGAATTTTCTTGAATATTCTGATTAGATTAACTGCCTCTTTCTTCCCAGCACCAATTCTGAATCATGCCGAGGCACGATGCTCTCCGGGTAGGTGTGATGGCAGGTACACTGCCTGTACCAAGACACAACAGGAATTGTGCTACCAACTAGACCAGTACATTACAGTCAGATTTACAGCAGCCTAACAAGAATAAACAAGCTTAAAGCTCCTGCTGGAACAGGGAGAAGACCCCGCTGGGTGTCTCACATCTGTGAAGGTGCACAGATTTACCTCCAGAAGGACGTGGAAGCCAGGTGTTAATGGCGGAGCTATCTGGCCATTAATAAGAAATAAACTATTATTTTTATGTTATATTTTATTTAAGAAATAAACTTTGATTTGAGTTTCTGTATATTTGAATCTTTTGGTGAAAGAGTTTAGCCTGTCTTTTTACTAATACAAATTCTAATCCACCATGTATATATTTATTTAGGTATGTTTATTCTCAAAATATATATATAATGTTGCCTTATATATGGTTTTTAAAATACATGAAGTTTATTGCTCCAAATACTTCATTCTAGTTCTATCCATTCACCCCAAACAACACTGCAATGAACATTCTTGCACATTTCTCAGCTGTCTTTCTAAGAGTTTTGGGTTTTTAACTGTACACTAAAGATACAATGCAAGATATATTTAGTAATTTACCTACTCAGTTCTGCTATAATTGGGCAGTTATTTAGTGGATTTTAAAAAAAACACATAAGATTTTGTGCAGCTATCCATTTATTACCCATTGTGGTCAGGGAATCTAGCCTGCATGCTACTCTTCTTTTGGAAATCACTGGCACTTTTCTTGGGGGGGCTAATACATTATCAATATTTTAGAATATTCTATGTGTGTTTGAAATAAACATGAATTCTTACATTTGCATACTTGGGGGTATGTGTGTATATTCACATACACACACACACACACACACACGCAAGTTTATTGGTCTTGCTATTCAATTTCATTTACCTTTACATATATTAAATTTGTTTGATCTATCAACTTCTAACTGAGATCTCTAAAAACTTCTAGCTCTCATTAATAACATATCCCTTTAAAATGGGGGCCAGCATCACAGCTACAGAAAAGCACAACCAGAATATATAAGCTAAGCTCACACTCTAGGCTGTGTTTTTCTCCTTCATGCAATTTTTTCTTAAATATTTCTTAAATACTGTTTATGAAATATATCTAAGGATCTCTTTAACTGCCCCCTTTAGGGAGATGGGAATACAGCTAGCTATTCTGTTTCTACCACCATTTTTTAATAAAAGAATTTTAAAATATATTATTTAATTAAGAAGGATCCTCTGTGCAGATCCAATTACCAAGAAATAACATAACACTTTAATGTGTAACATTATTTATGTGGTTTAATAAGAAAGGGCTGAAAAAAGAAAAATAATTAGATTATACATTAAAGTATGTCTTTCTACTAATTTCCTCTTTGCATTTTTCTAACCAATTCCCGATAAATCATGGCCACTTCATGGTAAAGAAACCTTAATTGAAATACCAAGTGCAGAGGAAGGACAAGATTTGGCTGACACATACAAACGCAAATGAGAAGTATTCCGTAGGGAAAACGAGACTTCACTGGAGGTGACAGGCCTAGGGAAAGGAGCTACGCTGAGCAAGCACCTCGGCTCAACAAGCAATTTGGGGCAGTGCCATATGCTGCAGGCATTTTAGAAAAAACACAGTGAAAACATAATTGGGAAAGGCTTGGGTAATTAGACCCCCAAAACAGCATCAATCTTTAGGACTGCAAAGCCGGAGGGAAACAAATCGGCAATCAAGAAGAAATGGTGATAATGCAACCACAACAATAAACAAACACGTAAGGAGAGGCACACTTTAACTTTCGAGTACTCAGCATTATAAAAGTCTGCGTTTAAGTTAAATGTGTACACATATAGATTTACACAGTTAGATACAGACTTGTGTGTTCCTTTAAGCGTGTGTATACAAGAGAAACAGATCCGTTGCCACAATGTAAACGGTCTTAAGTACAAATCGGTGCTCTGCAGCACCCAGATTCTGCAAGGTGTGGTAAAGGACTCTTCACTCCTCTCTCCACCACAGAAGCTGGGACAGGGAGAGGGGAAAAGAAGACAGTGCAAGACTTCCAGGAGAAAAAACTTTCATCCTCACTAGTAGTTTTTTTCCCTAGCTAATGAAATCTTGTTACAATCAAAGCAAAGACAAAAAAGAAATTGTTTACTATTTTGAAAAATAAGAGGGAAAATATGTAAATGCAAAAAAAAAATTAAAAAAAAAATCAATGATAGAGCAAAGATTCAATAAAAGAGGAACTGTTCCATACAGTTTCCTTAAATGAGGCCTAGTCTTTCAGTTCCTCTGTATTTTGGAAAATGATCAATCCACAAATATAATTTACGTAACCTCAGGCCTTGTCGAACACAGACCACTGGAGAAAATCAAGGCTTTTACTGCACTTCCTGCCTGACAGTTTACCCTCTATATTTCCTCTCTCAGACATTGGCAGATTTGAACAGCACTTTTATATGAAAGGCAAATTCCAAAGGTGACCAAGCCTAAGGCCAAGCACATGGTTGAATAATAGTCACTGAGAAAAATAAGAAAAAAACATATATGGTACATTACATGGTAATGATTGCTGAATAAAAAAAGCAAAGCAAAGAACAGGCATAGGGAGTTAGGTGCTGGTAGAAATTCAACTTAATAAGTAGTAACAAAAGGAATGTGTTAGGGAGCACAAGTTCACCTTGGTAATCAGGATCAGTCACCCAAGCTAATACAGTAACTTCCTTTTTTGCCTGTTAGTTAAGAGGCATGGGGAAGCCAAAGTGGCCGGGCAGCAGCAGTCTTAACCTCAGGTTTACTGGAATCCCGTTGTGTCTCCAGGTGGAACGTGCCTCTGTTTGCAGCAAAGACCTCTAGGCCAGCCGACCATGAGGCTGTGGAGACAGGAAACAAAAATGCCGCTAGCGGGTCACGAGGGATACTAGTGAGTAATGCTACTTCTACCCCTTGATGGTGAACTCATCAATTCTGGCTATGGGAGAAAAGGCACCGTATGTTAGGTATTGATTCAGAGCGCGTACAGCCTTCTAGAGAACCCTGCCTCAGCCCTGCAAGGTACTGCCACCCAGCTGGAAGTGTCACTTTGTCTCCAAAAGGCCGTTCCATCATTACCTCAGCCAGTTGTTTCGGGGTGTCAGGGACTATGGCAGAACCAGTGAATCCCATGAGCCAGGGCCCATCACCCTGCAAAGTAAGCTTCTTGATCAGAAGCGATTCTGCGTGAAACACCACGGTGGTAGATAAGGCATTCTGTCTATCTGTTCTATCTACTCTGTTCTATCTTTAAATGTCCTCATTGTCAATTTTTTAACCATTTTCTTCCAAATCTCATACATCTAGCCAAACCACTGGCCACAGCCCATGACTTGGTATATCATTTCAAGGCTTGCCATTCCTTCTTCCAAACAAAGGGAACCACCAGGCACACCATTAAACATTCTGCCCACTCTATATATCCCTTCACACCCACAGGGATGTCCCCCTTCAGGGCCTTGCGTGGGCCTGATTATCTTATACACCACTTCCCTTTGGTGAAGGAGTGCTACTCTGCACACCCAAACTTATGGCCTGGTGGATCAGATGACACTTCGGTCATCATGAGCAGACAATGTCATATGGTAACTTGGTGGCCCGTGGCTAACTACTGAGGCCCAGTAATGGGCCAAGATCTGTTTCTCAAAAGGGGAGTAGTTATCCACAGAAGATGGCAGGTCTTGGCTCCAAAATCTTAAGGGCTTGCGCTGTGATTTGCCTACACAGGCCAATTCAATCCCTATACAGGACACTCTAAACAGCATTCCTACCGTTACTGACTCCTCCAGCACCAGCACATCTACCGGATCACGTGGCCCAAGACACAGAGCATCTTGCACCGTAGCCTGATTTCAACCGCAAAGGGAAAGATGTGTAGATTATGCTAATTGATATGAAACACCTCCTAATGAAAAGCAAGTCCAGTATTGTTTAACATACTTTGTAAAGAACCTAGCACTAAGCCCCTATAAATGGCACTTCAAGATATTTTGGTGTATGTGCCATCAGCGACTACAATTCTAATCACATTGTTGAGCTGTAACAAAATGTCATGCTGGTGGAGAAAAATGCATCACAAATCTTTTCTTTCACAAGGAGCCACGTTTTACACATATCCTACTGAAAATGCAATCCTCTTGGCTCTCAAGATTACTCTGTGCATAAAAACCCATCTTTGTTTTAAGCTGAAACATGACCTTGTGCTCCCTGAAACTAGATTCCAACCACAAACTTCTCCGTAATTGGCTTCCTGTGAGGAACATCTATTAAAGCTCCTGGATACTGTCCTAAGTCTGGATTGTATACGCTGCAGAAATGACTGTATCACTGTGCTAATTATCCGATGTGGTCAGAGGAACAAATTAAATCAGAAGCAGACAAAAATGTGAACTAAAATATTTGCTTTAAAGACCTTCTTCAGGAAAATATAAAGCTTATATTGGGTTTTTCTTCGATTATTTCTGGCTTTTTATTTTTTGTTTATTTATTTTTTTTCTGATTCTGAAGCTCTTAAATTGGACTTATCCACAGCTCCCATTTCACCAAGATTTCTGAGCAATTTAGAGTCTAAAGTTCAGGTTTATATAAGCAAAGGAAAGAATCCCTGATAATTCAAGGGAGAAGGCACAAGAAAGATTTTTCTAAACACTTCAAGTTTTCACTGTCAGAATACTATTGAACATAATCTGTTTCATTGCATATTTCATATTATTTGAGTATTAGCACAGAAGCATTTTAAGCCTAGGATTTAAAGAATAGGTTATCGCATTGGATTTGTTATTCACAGGAGAAAATCATGTAAACAAGAACAGTCTGTGGCATTCTCATGGCTTGGCAGTACAGATCAATCAAGGAATTACCCAAATCTCCAAAAGCAATAAAATAGTTTTTCAAGTCTCAATGTAAATCAAACTTTCCCCAAGACATTGCAGATCAAACACGGTCCATGACACTAGGCAAAAACTGCAGTTTTTTCTTGTGACTTGCCTTAATGGTTAAGAGACCAATCAATGAGATCGAAAACACTTTAACACGATATTTAAATATTCTAAGGTGAGGAGGAGACACCAGAATATTCCAAATCTGGACATCATACATTGAAAATGAAGCAGAAACTTAGAGAGCAGAGAGAAATTTTTAGGGATAAAAGCAAGCCTGTGCCCTCAATAAGCATGTAAAAAACATTAACAAAAAATATGTATATGCAAGGTTAGTAGGAACTTCAGACTTGAAATTCATTCAATTTATAAAATGAAATAGGCTAGCATCATTGAGATACAACATTAGTTCATGGAAGCCTTTATTTTATGTGTACATTGCTCACTATTTTCTAATGTGACTATAACCTTAATTTGAATTAGAAAAATTTTTGACTATCTTGCTTTTTTATAAAATATCACTTCTCAAAGAACTAACACACACACATTGCCTATTAAATATTAAATCCCTTAGTTAGATATTAAATCCCTTAGTTAGCAGTAGTTGAAGATCGTCAAGAGTACATAAATGCAATGGCTTGCTGAAGGTTACACTGTAACTCTAGAACAGATTCAGGAATGTAACTAGTAGCTTAACATGAGGTTGATGGTGACACACACTGCACTGGGAAACAGAAAAGTAAAATTACAACTAGCAATGTTAGCTTTCATAATGATTGTTTTAGGAACTTTGAGAATTATTATGTGTTTAATAGTAATATTTTACTTGATACTTATCAGATTGTTATATTTTTTTAAAGTTTTTTATTTTGGAATATATATAAATTCCCATAAAGTTGCAAAAAAAAAAAATTACAGGGAGGTCCCCTGAAGCATTCAACCCAGCCGCCTCAATCTTGCGTAACTATAGTCCAATATCAAAACCAGGAAACTGCATTAGTACAAACCATAGAGCTTACTCATATTGTGCCAGTTATATATGCACTTTGTGTGTGTATGTGTGTGTGTGGCTGTCTGTAAATTTTTCACATGTGTAGCTTCCTATAACCACAACTTTCAGCACTTTAAATATGCCATTCCACTGCCCTCTGGCCTCCATGGTTTCTGACTACAAAATAGCTGTTTATGTTATTGAGGTTTTTTGGTATGTGTTGAGTTGCTTCTCTATTGCTGCTTTCAAGAAACTGCATTTGTTTTTAACTTTCAAGCATTTAATTATGATGTGTCTAGGTGTGGATCCTTATGAGTTTATTCTAGTTAGATTGAGCTCATGGAACTTCTTGTATGTGAAGATTAATGTTCATCAAATATGGGCAGTTCATCAAATATGGGCAGTTGTCAACCATAATATTCAAATATTCTTTCTGTCCCTTTCTAACTTCTTCAGTCTTTTATCTCTTGTTCAGACTGAGGAAATTTTATTGATATATGTTTAATTTTACTGATTCTATCAGCCATCATCCTCATTCCACTATTGAATCCATCTAGTAAGATTTTTATTTTGATTATTGTATTTTTTAATTCTAGAATTTCTACTTGGCCTTTTTTTTTTTTATAAATTTGTTTTGCTGAGATTTTCTATTTTTTCATTTGTGTCCACAGTATTTGTAACTGATAGATGAAGCATTTTTTATGATAGTTACTCCTTATAATTTTTGTCAGATAATTCCAATATCTGCTCTATTTAAGTGTTGGTATCAATTGATTGTTTTTTCTCATCCTAATTGTTTTTCTGGTTATTGGTATGATGAGAGGTTTTTTTATTGTATCCTAGACATTTTGGTATGTTAGGAGACTTTTGGTTCTATTTAAATGCTCTATTTTAGGTTAGTGTGTAGGTTCTGGCCTGTTTGGGGGGAATTTAGTTCCAATGACAGTTTAGTTTTCTGAGCCCTTATACTGCTATTTTGGTCTGTTTCCTTCTCCTGGCACTGCTGGGGCTCCCACTCAATCTTCACTGGTTCTATCTGCAGGGGGAGAAGCATCCCTGGGCCCCCCATTCTTGCTGGGCAACCCTTTTAGAGAGATCACACAAGACTCTGAGTTTGGGAGTTTGGGTCTCTCTGTGCCAGCGGATAGAGGGCAGGGACATATGGGACTTTATTGCTGTCACCACCACTGGCACCAGTCTGAACACCTTCTGATGCCCCAGTTATAGAATGGGAACTGGGGTGGCCTGGGCTTTACTGCTCTGCCGTCTGAGGACTGCACTGCCCAGCAGCCTAGTTTGCTGAGCTGTGGCTGGAACTCCTCACCAGGTCTCTGCTGGACTTCCCCTTTCTTAGTCCTCTGGCCTGACAGTAGGCTTTCTTGGCTTTTTGTTTGTTTTGTATTGTATGTGGCTTTGTTTTTTGGGTTTTTTGTGTATGCTTGTTGGTTCCAAGTTGCCGCCCTTCCTAGCACCCAATCTGGTGGTACATGAGAGACAAGCAGAAAACCCAGAGAGAGGACCACACTGTCATTTCTCAATTTATGAGGTCCCTAGGAAGTCCACTCTTCTTTCGAGCTTTCCCGAGTCCTTTTATTATTGCCTGTTTAATGATCTCCAGGGTGCTTAGTTGTAGTCAGAGGAGAGAAAAAGGGAAAAAATGATTCTATGGCATCTTGTTCCAGAACTGGAAGCCAATATTTTAATTATACAAAATATCCTCCTGGACAAGTTGAAATTGCCATCCAAAGAATAACCTTGCCAGAGCTGATGAAGTGACTAATCTAAGATTATACACCAAACCACTCACACCCTGAGTTAAGAATATTTGCTCTAGGTTTTTCTACCTTGTTGCTTAGCAACCAGACATATTCATTTGATATATTTAAACAGACCATATTTTATTATTAAAAAAATTATTTATTATATCTGGTAAATTGCTGGGATAGCTCTACTAACAAAAGTTTATCTTTCTTGTGGCCTTTTTTGTACTCTGTAGTAGTTAGAGACGGCATCAAAGAGGTGAACAGGAATGTGAATAGGTGTAAATAACTTGTATGTTTGCTAATATTTGATACCTTCACCCAAAATAAAATAAATAGAAGTTTTATTGCAGACTGAGTTGTTTCTATGTTACAAAATATAACCAGAACATAAGGATCTATCTCTCTTTTAAGATACTTTTAAAGACAGGTTTGGTTTACAATTAACGACGTGTTGGGCTTTTGCTAAATTTTTTACTTGGGAAAATAGAACTTGAAGTTACTAATGCCAGGAGCGGCGATGTAGAGCTATCTGGCAGGACACAGCTCCATTCCCAGACATTTTTTTCACTCACTTAAAAAATTTTAGACTTTCAAGCCAGGAATCATCATATGGAGATACTGGCATGGAATTAAGGAATATTTGTTTTCATGCCTCAAGAATGACTTCATTTCAAATGTATACTGCTACTTGTGAATTAAATTGTTAGCATTAACAGTTAGTGTGGAAAACAAAAATAAATCTTTAGGCTTTGGCAATATTAGTATTCTAACTCTCTCAACCCATTTGTTTTATGATTTTATGAAGGTCTGTCTTGAAGAGACTGTCTTTGGACAGTAATATTACCGGATAATCAGTATGTGCTTTTTACACTTATAAAGTAAATGGGCACATAAGTAAGGGATTTCATCAAACATACGTTTAAATTTTTTAAAAGGCCACTCTAAGTCTTTTTAGTTTTTAGTAATCATTGAGTTATTTTCCAAAAAGTAAGCCAAGACTCATAGTAAATGGACTTGACTAAATTATTCCCTCAGCTTTTGAAATCAACCCTGAAATAACATTAAGTAGTTTTATAGGTTCAGGTAATGAGGGATTAAACAACCTAATTCACATGAAATGAAATCCAGTGTTTGAAATGTTAGGTATTTCAAACTAGAGACATAGAGAATGAAATGCATTTCTTTTCTAATTTAATAGTTTTGTTGACTTATGATTGATGTAGAATAAATCACACATATTTAATTTGTCTAGTTTGAAAGATTTATACATATAAATACTTGTGAAACTACCACCACATTCAATGGAATGAATCCATCTATCAACCTCCAAAGTGTCTTTACGCCCCTTCATAATCTCACATGCCCCATTTCCTCTACACCCATCCATAAACAACCAGTGACCTTCATGTCTATAGATTAGGTGACCTTCTCTAGGATTTTATATAAATGGAACCAAATATATGAACTCTTTTTTTCAATTAGCATCATTATTTTGACTCTACTCATCTGTCATTTTTGACAACAGGGATGAACCTGGAAGACACTAAGTTAAATGAAATCAGCCACGCACAGCAAGAGAAATACCTCGTGATCTCACTTACATGTAGAATCTAAAGAGTAGAATGGTCGTTACTAACATGTGAGGTAATGCATGTGTTAATTAGCTCAATTTAGTCATTCCACAGTGTATACATATTTCAAAACATCATGTTGTCCACCATAATATATACAATTCTTATTTGTCAATTAAATATCTAATGAAGAAATGATTTCTGTAACGATACTTCAGGTTCTCTTAACCAGCTATAAGTCTTGTAATTTTCTCCTGTTAAGTAAATATAAATAGAATATTCATCCATCTATGTGCTTACTTGTGTGTTGCCTGCATCTGCCCCACTTGAACATAAGTCCTACGATAACAGTGGTGCCCTTTGTCTTGTACTCCAGTGCCCAGGGCAGTGCCTGGCCCGGTGCTTCCACTCAGTGAAGATGTACTAAACCAATGTCCAGATAACTCACTCAGAGCCAAAGAGACCTCAGAGAAAACTGAGCGTGGGAAGAAGTGACACAGAAAACATGGCACATCCAGAACTATAACATATTTTCTGAGTGTTTTTTCATCACATTTTACATTTTCACAAAGCAAAGCATGGTGAAGTGGGAAGTCAGGATCTGAAGTAAAATCGTCTAGGTTTGAGTTCCATTTCTAGTCCAGTAGAGTCATTTAAATAACCACGGCAAGCTATCTTGGAATTTAAATTTCCTCACTTGAAAACAGTGATAATGACACTTTATTCATAGGACTATTGTTAGAGTCAAATGAAAGTATGAAATGAATAGAGTTGAGCTGGAAAGCATTATGCAAAATTATACACTGCCATTATTTCCCCTCTCCATTTGTACTTTTTTCTCTATATTAATAGCCTACAGAAAAAATTTAAAAAGGTAGAATTAAGATTACATGTTTGAGGATACTCTAGAGCATTTTTGACTGGTTTAGAAATGTTATACCTTCCTTGAATTTAAAATATAAACAAGCTTATTCTTACATGAATTACTTCTGAAATCTAAAAATATAAGCTTATTATTGGTTTTATTTTTCTCCATATGTTGAGTTCATCCTTTTTTAAAAAATTCATTAGAATAAGATTTGATGAATTAATGAGAATAAATGAGTTTTGATAAATACAAACATTTTTATAACTATAAAATCTGATACACAAGGAGCAAATTACTAGAGGAAAGAAATGAGTAAGCACCTACATTTCACCCATATTCTACGTGAACCTGATAGAAGATTTCAATTTTCCCAAGATCAGTTTGAATTCACATATGGAAATTTTTTCATTATTTGCATAACTAACTTAGGAAAAATAATAGGAAACCTCAAGTCGCAGTATTTTCCATGCATTACCATAAGTAAAGCCAGCAAAAGATTAATTTTAAAGATTATTTCAGTGTTTCTAATCCTGGGATGATTCAAACTAAAAAGTTTTTTCCAAAGAAAAGAGGACAGAAACATAAATTTAAATACTTATTTTTCAAAATGCTAAAGAAACTGTGAGCTTCAATAAGTGGTTTATCAGATGATAACCCGTATCTGGGTTCACCAGGGACCTGACTGATACTCATGCTTCAGAGCACTTTCAAAATACTTAAATTTTTCAAAGAGTCTGTTTTTCACTTGGAGGCCCACATTTCAACTTTAATTTATTCCCTACTGGAATGGACCTTTATGTTAATTACAGTGTCTGCGATTCACTTGAAAATACTTCAGCACAGACAGTGTGATGTTATGTGGGTGTCTGTTAGACTAAGCTATGACCCAGGAGCGGCTGGCATTCCCATCAGTCACCTACAGTCGACTGAGCAACAGATAGATTCTGACCAAGAATGCACAGCGCAAAAATCTGAGCATCAAAATAGACAGTGATAGTAACAGATTATAAACCGTAGAATAAAATAAGGACCATGAATCCATACCCGTTACATAAATAAAGGAATAGGTAAGAATGCTCTTTCTTATAGTAGATAGAGTAAAGGGTTAGAAAATCATCATTTGGCAAACATCTTAGTAATAATTGTTTCAGCCAAGAATCCACAATGAGGCCGGGCGCGGTGGCTCATGCCGGTAATCCTAGCCCTCTGGGAGGCCGAGGTGGGTGGATCGCTCAAGGTTAGGAGTTCGAGACCAGCCTGAGCAAGAGTGAGACCCCGTCTCTACTAAAAATAGAAATAAAAATTATCTGGACAACTAAAAATATATATAGAAAAAATTAGCCGGGCATGGTGGCACATACCTGTAGTCCCAGCTACTCAGGAGGCTGAGGCAGGAGGATCGCTTGAGCCCAGGAGTTTGAGGTTGCTGTGAGCTAGGCTGACGCCACGGCACTCACTCTAGCCCCGGCAACAGAGTGAGACTCTGTCTCAAAAAAAAAAAAAAGAATCCACAATGGATACTAAAATTTCTCCTGATGTGACGCCCTGAAGAGGACACAATATCGCCCTGTGGTATTCATGCCAAAATTACATAATTTGAACCTAATCATTTTATATTATTAACAAAGCAAGCTGTACCAAACAAGCAAGAGATTTACAGGCTGGGTGTCAGTTTAGCTCTTCCTAGATAGACTTTATTTTGACAAAGAGGATACAGTACCTAAAATTTATAATTTTTTTTCCAGCACATAATGTGAATGTCAAAAATTCTCTCTAGAACTTCTTGCGCCATCAGCTTTAAGAAAGCCTGTTTACACTGATGAAAAGTAAAAACGACCTCCTTTAAAAAAAAAAATACCACAGAGATCCTTGTAACCAAAAACTTGCAACTGAGTATCATTTGAATTCTCATGAGCAGCCAAGGATCATTTATTTGGCTTTACATACCTTGGCAGTTCCTAACTCTATGTTAACATTGCTATTTCTCCATCTCCCTTAGAAGTGCCTAAGCACAGCAAGAGCAAACTCACATTATTTCACCAATTGGCCTCGCCACAAGCTTGAAATCTAACTGCAACTGAATAATGAATATTAATAACCAATTAGTATTTCATTTATCTCCAGTTAATTATCTCTTCAATAACTTCCTCCCAGTAGCTTGGACCTCTGCCAATCTCTAGACGCAGCCGAATCCGAGAGCAAATGACTTCATTTTGTTTATTTAAAAGTTTAAAAACACCCAATTAAAATTCCTTTAAATTATTTTTCCCCTTTCTCAAATGTTTTCCTTTAATTTCTCATTCTTTATTGTTTACCTTCTGACACAAAAGAAACAACACAAAAAATTGGAAAGAAACATGGGCTTGCCACTTTCTTACTGTAAGCCAATTCTCACCTCATTTTCTTCATCTGTAAAATAATTGTAAAAATACCTACCTGAAAGTTGTTTTGAAAAATAAATGAGATAGTCTAAGGACCTGACAAGGAGGACTTCATAGCAATTATTTGTATTTAAAGAGACCCATTCTTTTCCCTTCCCTTGAGCTCTTAATTTCATCCCGTTTCTTCTTTTGTTCAATCATCTGCAATACCTGATTAGTAGCTCAAACTCATTAAATCAAAACCTGAACTCGTATGCCCCACTGAAAACTGCTCCTCCTTTTATATATTCCTTCTGAGTTCATGGTGCTGCCACATTTCCAGCCCTCTTGATTTAGTATTAAAGAAATATTTAAGTCTTTCATCTTTCTCCAGTTACTGTAGTCAATCAACATATCTGGCTAGTTTTAACAGGAAGACATTCTAAGATCTGTCCTCTTCTTTCAATTTACTTTAAATTCTCTCAGATACTTATTTATACATTTATGGTCTAAAACAAGAACTTCTAAAGTGGATTATAACCCCTGCCTCCTTCATTCTTCCTAACATCCCATTTTTATCATCTAAAGCACAGAGCTGATTTTTGCTACTACCATCTAAAAAGAAGATGGTTCACATTTTCTAAAATGCTATAATCTGTTTTCATAATTGGATTTGGGGCACAAAAAATAAGCAGTATATAATGGCAGAAGGTATTATTTTCTATACCTCTTATCCTGAGCTATCATGTCTAACTATTCAGAAATTCATTTTTCTACTATCTTTGCACGTGTCTTTATGATCCTATCACACCTTCCTCTTACATCAAAGCCAACCTTTAATACACAGATCAAATGTCTTTCAGACCTATATATCAATTGAACTTCCTTTCTTGTTCTTTAAAGTGCTTTGTAACTGAATTATAGAATTATCTCAGTTTACCGTTATTGAAATTGTACATGCATTGGTAATCCCGTACAAGATTGTCACTTTCTGAAGCCATAAGTTTTAGTGCAGTTTCTCAAACTATTATCTACAGATTAATTGCATCAAAATCACTTAGATTACTTGTTAAAAATAAAAGTCCTAGTGCTCACTTTCAACTGACTACATCTGTATCTCTGGGGATAGAACCCATGAATGTGCTGCTTAATATATTAGTATTACATACAGTAAAGTCTGAGCACTATTGTTAAGTAGAATAGAATTGACTTCGGAATAGGATACACGAATGAAATTGCGGTTCAATGTCTTTTGGTAGTGTGACTTCTCATGGCATAAATTTTCTCATTCATAAAATGAGAATAAAAATAATAATACCTACCACATGAGTCTGGTGGGAAAAATAAATATAATAAAATATGCCTAGGATATCATAGGCCAATGAATATATACATGTAATTTTTATCAATAAATGTAATTTTATAATATCCCAGAAAATAAAAATAATTTTCCTTCCCTGACTCCTTTCCCAGAAGCCCACACACTCTGAAATGCCACATATATAATATATAAAAAATATCTACCACAATATCTTGCACATCAGAGGGCTGGAAAATGCTTACTTTCAGGGAAGGCAATGAGGAAACAAAAACTGTTTCTAGTAATATTATATTCATATGCATGATATTTTAATTTAGGCAAATTTTGAAGGTTATTAAAGGAGCATTTGTGAGCACGTCTGAAATCTTTCAGTGACTATGGGAGTAATGATGAGTAACTGTTAAAAATCATGGAAGATTAGTCTCACTTTAAAAACAGAGTATTAGACTTGTAGATCAGGGTAATGTCAAAGACACTGTATGTTTTTACTTCAGCAAGGCATTCAAAAAAAGTATCTCAATTGCCTTTTGAAGATAATTGAGAAATGTAAGTTTGATTACTGTACCACTGAGTATATCGACAGCTGCCTAAACAACTTTGCTCTACATAACTGCATATTACAAGAAGAGGCAGACAATAGGTGTTAGGAAAAAAAACAAATGTGATTTGAATCACCTGGGTATAAGGAGGCTGCAGTCCAGCTCACATCCCACTCAGCAAGCCATGTGCCTGGGCTGGTTCCGTGGAAGCACATCCACAGCGGGGCATTTCTGCTCCCAGGGCCGGTCCGTCCTGAGGAGGTGCCTTATCATGCACAGAAACTCTGTGTGGTGTATAGATTAGACTCAACTTGATCCCTACAAGCAAAAACATGGAGATATGGGAGCCAGAGTTTTCCAAACCCCAGGAGCAGTACGATTCTGCACATCCCAGAGTGATACCAAAGTGACGGTAACATTAGCCAGATGCATAGTTTACTAAAGCCCAACAGAGTATGGGAAGGGCAGGACGGTTGATGAAAAACTGGCACAGTGTAGTACTTGGGACGAAGGATGAGTCAGCAGCTACCTACAGAGACAAGTGACTCAGGACCAGATGGGAATAGGGGTATCCCAGCAGTGCCATCTGCTGAAGGGAGACACAGGGTCACAGATGCCCTCCCCTCCTGTGACTTGGCACGCTGTAAGACCCTGGGAACTTAACGGGAGCCCAGGCCAAGAACTGGGTAAACCCTCAACTAACTGACATTAAATTTCTTTCAGCTGACAAAATGGGAGGTAAAGATATTAAAATTATTAATAATTTAAGTAATAAAGTGAAACATTACATAGACCAAGATTTATGCCTGCTATACAAATACAGACTGAGATTAAATGTTAGGTTAACTATTTGAAAGTTGGAGTAAATTAGACTCCATTTACATAATTATTGTACTTAATATAATCAGAGGGGAAAAAGACAATCCAAGGAAAATGCCATAGAGTTGGCTGACTTAATGTAGCATTGTCAACTGCTATTTTGGAATACACGGAAATTGCTAAGAAGTGCCCTTAGCAACATCACTTTTTGCACTTTGCCTCTTGCTGTCCCGAGAGACTATCCTGGTTTTAGGCACTTGTTGAGCACACTTTCCAAAGTGTCCACCCATTAGCACAACTGTTTTATGTCAATAGTTTTATTGTACAGGAAAGGAAAATTAAGTGAAATGTATATGCTGCAAAAAGTCTAAAGAAAATTAGGCTTCAAGTACAATACTTAACTTTCCATATCACACTTTCTACTGTTACCAACATTGTATAACTAAATCTTTAGCTTTTAGTGAAGAGTGTCATTCCCTCTGGGGCCTGACATATGCCATTGATTAAATCCTTAAATCATATTAAGGAAAAAAAAAAGATGCAGAGGCTCCAAAGCCTCCTGAGTTTCAGTTCTGCTTTTTTTTTTTTTTTTTTTTTTTTTGAGACTGAGTATCAATTTGTTGCCCTGGCTAGAGTGAGTGCCCTGGCGTCAGCCTTGCTCACAGCAACCTCAAACTCCTGGGCTCAAGCGATCCTCCTGCCTCAGCCTCCTGAGTAGCTGGGACTACACGC
This sequence comes from Lemur catta, assembly GCF_020740605.2. Taxonomy (NCBI): domain Eukaryota; kingdom Metazoa; phylum Chordata; class Mammalia; order Primates; family Lemuridae; genus Lemur; species Lemur catta. The sequence goes on along the minus strand of NC_059153.1, from coordinate 5,109,529 downwards.
ATGCGCCACCATGTCTGGCTAATTTTTTCTATATGTATTTTAGTTGGCCAGCTAATTTGTTTCTATTTTTAGTAGAGACAGGGTCTCGCTATTGCTCAGGCTGGTCTCGAACTCCTGACCTTGAGCAATCCACCCACCTCGGCCTCCCAGAGTGCTAGGATTACAGGCGTGAGCCACCGCGCCCAGCCAGGTTCTGTTTTTTTTCTTTAGCCTGCATATGACTAGTCAGTGTTATACTTGGTCTCTATCCCGAGATCAGGAACTGAATCAGGTATTATTGGTTCCTGCTCAAATGGCAGAGACATCCCAAATTAATCTGTCTGCTCATTGCTTCAGTATTGGAATTTCACTTCCTCCTGGTAAATGAGACAAAATTTTCTTTCTTTACTAGTTTCTTACTCCTTCTAAAAACATGATTACTTAAATTTGAATGGAATAAAACAACTCTTTAACATATGGAAATTAAAATTATTTGCTTAGTAGCATCAGAAAATATACAAATGAAAACGATCAAAACACTTTGTCATAGAAACGCAAAAAAGAAAGTTCTATGAATGTGAATAATTTATCTTTTAAAGAAAAATATCAATACTTTTAGGGGATCTTTCATCTTTTCAAAATAACAAATACAGCCAGGTGCGGGGGCTCACGCCTGTAATTATAGCACTCTGGGAGGCCGAGGTGAGTGGATCGCTCGAGGTCAGGAGTTCGAGACCAGCCTGAGCAAGAGCGAGACCCTGTCTCCACTAAAAATAGAAATAAATGATCTGGCCAACTGAAAATACATATAGAAAAAATTAGCCGGGCATGGTGGCGCATGCCTGTAGTCCCAGCTACTCGGGAGGCTGAGGCAGTAGGATTGCTTAAGCCCAGGAGTTTGAGGTTGCTGTGAGCTAGGCTGATGCCACAGCACTCACTCTAGCCCAGGCAACAAAGCGAGACTCTGTCTCAAAAAAAAACAAAAACAAAAACAAATACTTTTTGTTGATAGAAACATTTGACAATCCAGAAAATAAAGAAAATTTAAATTACTGATAATCCACCTTTGGGAGATAAGCCTAACATTTAATTAACTTCATTCCATTTCCACTGCGGGGGCATAGAGTACAAAAATGCATATTTTAAAATTTAAAAGCTTATATAGCTTGGGATTTTTTTCTTTAAGAATATATTCTGAATAACTTTCAGTGTAATGAAATATTCATCCACAGCACCATGTTTAAAGGCTGCACTAGATTTCACTGTAAAAGTTGAACACAAATTGATTAACCCATCTCTCATTGTTGGGCTCAGTTGTTAAAAACTTGTAAATTCTGATAAATTGGCTTTGATAAATAATTGATATAGTGGAATATTTATAAACATACACAATTAATTAAGGGTAAACTTCTGGAGTTTAATAGCAGACCACAAAGTATCCACTTTTGTTGGATTTCTGTTGCCACAGCCAATTCATGCTTCGAAACGTCTGTGGCAGTATTAATTCCCCCTGCAACTGCTCATGCTCACAAAACTTCACCAATGTGGAGCATTTCCCTAATTTTACCCTTACCAACTTTACATACATATCATGTCTACTTCACTTCGCATTTATTTATTTACCAGTGAGTTTTAACCTTTTAAAAATCTTTATCAGTCATTTGTAAATATTCATTTGTGATTTTTAAAGTCTTGTCCTTTCTACAGCTTTAAAAGGATGTTTATCTTTTTCCTCATTTTTAAGAGCTTCTCTTTAACTGTTAAAGAAATACTATTTTGTGTCAAATACATTGTATATATTATTGTCACCGATTTACTGTTAATCTTTTAGACCTTTTATTCAAGTATAGCATAGTTACAGAAAAGTACACTTGTTAGAAGGTACACAGTGTGATGAATTTTCATAAACTGAGCACACCTGTGTAATTAGTACTAGGTATAGAAACAGAGCAACATGGCACCCAGAGACCTTGCTGCTCTCTCTCATCCTTATTCTCCCTGTAAAGGTAATCAATATTCTGACTACCAGCATAAGTTTGCCTTGTTTGCTTATGTAACTTCATATCATTGAAATTCATGCCTGCCCTCTTTCACCTAACATTGCATTTCTAAAATGTATTCATAGTTTTGCATTCGTTCTAATGAAGTCCTCTGCATTCCATTGTGTGGTACTAATCCCATTGGTGATGGATATTTGGGTAGTTTTCAGTTTGGGACCAGAAAGTCTGGGAGATGCAACAAACAGGAGAAAAATCAGAAAATTGAGGAGGTGAAATGATTTTAAAAATAAATAAAATAAGTGCATTTCTCCAGCTGAAAATGAAACAAAACTTCACATTGAAAGGGACTACCAAGCAATAGCAGGAGAAATGAAAGCAGACTCCCAACTGGACTTATCAATGCGAAACTTACGTAGATCAAGAATAAAACCATCCAGCAAGAGAAGGAAAACAGGTTACGTTCAAAGCAATAAGAACCACATTGGCCTTTCACCTTCCATCTGACATACTACAGGAAGCACACAATGAAACAATGCTTTCAAAAACATAGAAAAAGTTATCACTGGACTAACCCAGAAATCTATATCCAACTACACCATTAATAATTCTGTACTCTGTAGATAAAATAAAGATACCATCAGACATATGCAAAGCCTTTAAATATTTATCTCCCACATATTTTTTCTGAGCAATTTATTTAAGGATTTTACTCTGAAAAAAAATGATATAAACATATAATAAAATAGGAGACACTGGATCAACTAACCAAGGAGAGTCATAATGGGAGGTCCCAGTTGTACAACTATTCAACAGGTCTACAGAGCAACGAGGTGAAACTCCAAGACTATAAAAAGCAATATAAGGAATTCTGAGTCCAAACATAAAAGCACTACCCAAACTGAAAAAGGAATTCAATGGTCTTCAATTAGGAAGATGAGATATATTCCAAGTGATAAGTATGTCAAAGCAGCAAAATAACTGCCAAATTTTCTACCTTTACAACCAATTTTTAGGAAAAGCTATAAAAACTTAATTATGATTACAAAATATGTTGTAATTTTTATCCACTTCGTCCATATACACAGAAGGGTACAGAGGACGGCTGTGGGGAGGTGGGAAAGGAGGAAAAGGTAGAGGAAAAAACAGAAGAGAAAACATTTTCATCTTTCAAATTGAGAAAGTAGAAGACACTGATTGAATGATAAGTACAAGTTTAAACATACAATTTGTATGGAAATATCACCACACTGCCACTCAACAGCAGTACAAAGGCAGTGCAGTTATTTGTTTCTAAAATTGATTTAATCTTTTTAACAAAGCTCCTATTAAGTCTTTTTATAGTTTAAATTTTCAGTAATTCCATTCATTTCACAAAAATGCCTTGTCTTTAACACTTCCTTTGTCTCCTATTCGTCCCCTCCAACCCAAACTTGATGCAGACCCTCAGCAGGGACGGTCATGTGAGCTCCTGTACCCCATCCCCTGGGTCCTCCCGCTCCTCGGGTTGTCCCTTACGTGCACGAGCACCCCCACTGGCTTTCCCTGCTAAGGTTTGCATTGAAAAACTGTGTTTTATTCAGGACTGTTGAATGTCCCTTTTTGACTTAAGCCCCCTTTGGCTCTGTCTGGGCCGCCCGTCCCCCTGGACGTCAGCAAAAGTCTCCTCCTCCCGCCCCCAGCTCGGTTCATTGTTCAAACATCTCAGGCCTCCCCGCTACGGCCCCCACGGCAGGCCAGCTGGTTTTAATCTCAGCTACTTCCCTGTCCCCACGGGACACACAGGAGCCTGTGAATTGACTCTGCATCACAGAGGCGTCTGGGGAGACGCAGACTCTGCAAACTTCACCCTTGCTCTCCTAACAGCACCTGCCTCCGTGCAAGATCCCATTTCTGCGGACCCTCCTGTCTCGGGCTTTCCCTCAACCACACGCCGTCCCACCTTCCGCCCCCGGGGGGGGGGGGGAAGCTAAGGGGACAGAGTGTGAACAGGTGTCCCTACTGCTGCCCGCGCTTCTCTGTCGCACAACCCACTGGCCGGAAAGGGCACTCATTCACTCCACTTCCCGTCTGCAAAAGACTCCCTCTGCATCGTATTTTCTGTATTCCCTTTGACGTCCCCTCTTCTTTGATTTATGGTGATTAAATTGCTATAAGGCTATAAGGGAAATGCACTTGTACAGGCGACAGGTGTCGTAGGCCAAACTGACATGGCTGCCGCAGTGGTTTTTCCGGCCCCTCCCCCCCAGCCGGCCGTCCGGGCAGGTGCGAGTCGCACTCAGGTGACCCAGGTGTCGTCCCCTGTGCGAGCCCACGTGATCGCGCTTTCCCGCGGCACGTGGCCGCTGTTGCTCTGAGCCACATATACGCCCTCGCCGTGGTCTCAGCAGTGCTGTTTGCCTCTGCTGAACCCCCCTCACCCCACAATAAAGCGCTTGTGTCACCTGCCCGCCGCCACCCGCCTTTTCTTCCCAGTTCCGAGGCCGGAGCCCAAGCCCGGGGCCCGCGGCAGCCGCAGAGCTCCCTCCGCACACGCGGCGCAGCCGGGTAAGTGTCCCCTCCCCCGGCCGGGGGGGGACATGTGGCCTCCTAGGGGCTGGTGGCAGCGGTCCTCGTGTCGTGGGCCCCGCCGCGGGGTGGGCGCAGGCGGAGCGTCCCCACCGCCCTGGAAACGCCTCGAGGCCTTGGAGGAATCGCTGGCGGCGCGGCCCAGTAGGCGGCTCTTCCGCACGGCCCTCAGGAGCGGCGTGAGGACACCCGGGGGTGGGAAGCCCAGGCGAGGAAGTTACAAAAGACGGAGAAAATTCTGGAAGCCCCGGTGCAGACATCAGTGAAAAAGCAGGTGGACGCTGAGGAAACTGTAAATATGGCGGAGACTGAGCACGAGGCCTCCCGCTGCCGAGAGCCCGCCTGCTCGTACAGCAGAGGACGGAGCATGCGCAGCCGGGGCGGGGCGGGGCGGGGCGGCGCAGGCGCCCTGCAGTGACGTAGCGTCTCGCACTGCAGACACCTGGCGGAGCTGAGGGAGCTGAGGAAACGCTGCGGCAGCGAGCGGGGAGCCCCTGCATGCCGGGTTGTGGCGTTTATGGGATGAAGGGACGGTCGGCGTCCTGTGCTCCTCAGGGGACATGGCGCAACTGGCTTCCGTGACTCTCCGTCCTTCCCTGAGGCGGAGGCCGCAGACCCGGCGTCGTCGTGGCGAGGGCGCCCGCTCCCTGCGTGATGGCGCGTGGCCGCCGGGCGCGCAGTGCGGGACGACGCCGGAGAACCGCCCGGCACGTGAGTGAGCGGACTGCGGCCGCGGACTGAATTCGGAGGCTGCGGGAGGTGGGGATGCGCGAAGCCATGTTGGCAGCAGATAATTGGCGGGCCGAGGCGGAGACTCGCTCCGCGCATGCGCGACCGGGTCGGGCCGTGGCTCCCCGGGTTCCGGGCGCAGCTGGCGGCGGAGCTCGGTCCCGCGTGGGGACGGGTGCGGGAGGGAGGTCACCGCTGCTGTTGTCAGGTTTCAGGCTGAAACTGGGGGTCCTTGGGCGCCCGTGGCCGGAGAATGACCAGACACGCCAGAGTTAGGCAAGCACGTACATCCATACACCCTGGGTGACAACGGGCCCCATTGTCGCAGCAGGACAGGCAACAGGAAGGGCCAAGAGAGGGAGCTTGGCTGTGGTCTGCGTCCTGTTTTACAGTGTCCGGATGGGGACCTCCCTTGTGGTTCAGAGGTCACGATGAAAACATTTGGGAGTCACATGACCTGACCCTTAACTACGCACGTGGGTTCTAGTCACTTTCTGGACTTTATGGCACTCAGGAGGCTTGGCTGGGGCCAGAGCGTTCCGCATTGTTTTGCAGCTGGAGCGTCAGGTTCTGATTGACAGGTTCATAGGATGAGTGGGGGCAGGACCAAGATGGGGGCAACAGCACCCGGATTCGTTCCCAGGAGACCCAGAATCCCTCAGTATCTCCCTAACATTCCCACTCTCCAGTCTAGAGGCCCCAGTTATTGTGTAACGCCGCAGACTCGTCTGAAGCTCAGTAAGGGGCGACGATTTCCCATCGGGGTGGCTTCTTGTAGGTTCTCCAGGGGACGTCAGTCTGTGTTCTTGGTTGATTGCTGTTGTAGGTGAGGAGGTAGGTGCCGGGGCTGGCAGAGACTGTAGGACCATTGGCCGCTTGCTGGCTTCTAGACAGGATGAAATAAATTTAGTTGGAACATTTATGAGGATGAGTAATAATATAAGAATCCCCAGGATGCAAAGTAACAGGGTGACCAAGGGAATTATTAAGGACATTCACCAGAGCCTAGAGATCGCGCGTCGTGTCTGGAGGTTGGAGGTGGACTCCAGGACGGCGTTGATGTTGTCCTGAACCCACCCTGATGAGCTAACACAGAGCAGCGCTGTTCTTTTAAGAAGCAGGTGCCCCCATCTACTGCAGGTAGAAGATCGAGGGCCGCCCTGCTTTGTAAGGTGACACCCGCCGGAGACTGTAACTGTTCTGTAAGAGGGTGAGTGTGTGGCTGGTGTTCAGCAGGGCTTGTGCGGCCCCAGCAGCCAAAGACGGCTACAGGCCCTGTGGCTACTCCAGCAGCGGCTGCTGTTCCCATAAAGGCAAAAAGTGGCAGTTTGGTTTGCCAGGGCAAAAGGTGTCTTGCCCATGGATGTACAGTCTGTGCTACGTCTCTGAAGGAGCCAGGAGGAATCTGCTTAAAAGAGTTCCGGAAATCCTCCTAGGGAGCACACGAGTGTTTGCCTCCAGTGTTGGAGTCCTCGTCCTCGGGGGCCAAGTAAGTTTCATTTTGGTCCTTGCACAGCTTCACCGAGAATAATGGATTCAAGGGGGTACCCCGGGAACCTTAATAGCAGTTGGAGTGGAAAGTAAGACTGGAGAGGAACCTTTCCACACCAGTCTGGGGACCAACTCCCCTCCTGGGATGATCCCAGAGGACAGAGTGCGGTCCAGTGACCTGTTTGATGGCCCCGATGACAAGGGGCCTGGGGTGGCCTGTCCCTGTTGGGACAATTCTTGGCCCAGTGCCCTTCCTGTCAGCAGATGTGGCACCAAGATCCCTTCCTTTGGTGGAGGCTTTGGCCGTTGGTCTGAACAGGGGTGCTAATGCTGCCGTTAACTTGGCCTGCCCAGCCTCCTTCCTCCGCTCCTTCTCTCGAGCCTGAGACTCAAGCTCAGGAGTTCTGTTACAGAAAACAGAATTAGCGGCAGCCACCACGTCATCCAGAGAGGTGGTAGGATCCTGCACAAGCTTCTGGCGATTTTTCCTCATACCTGGTGCTGATTGGGTCAAGAATTTGTCTTTTAATGTCACCCGTCCTGCATAGGAGTTAAGATCGAGAGTGGCGTGTCTCTCTGTTGCCTCCCGGAGCCGATCCGGGAAGGCTGTGGGGTCTTCCTCAGGCCCCTGGGCTATGGCGGCAACTTTGGAATAGTTGACTGCCTTTTGCCTGGCGGCCTTGAGGCCAGCCTGGATGCGCACTAGAAAATGTCCTCTCTCCCACTTCTCTTCTGGGGAACTATTATTCCACCCTGGGTCAGTCATAGGCACTGCTGTTTCACCCTGGATATCTAGGATCTGCAAGGTGTGATCCGGTGGCAAACTTTTGTGCCTCTGTTAACATTCTGGATTTCTCAAAATCATTTAAAGTCTGGCTTAGAACAACATGGACATCTTTCCAAGCTAAGTCATAGGCCAGACACAAATGCTAGAACGTCTCTACATACTTACCAGGGTGATCGGTGTAGTTTCCCAGATCGTGTTTTGTTTATTTTAACCCCACTAAACAAAAGGGTTTCTGGACCAGGGTTGGTCTGAACTCCCCTGCTATTTGCACCAAGGGCGGGAGTGGAGCCCTGTTTCCTCCTGGTGGAGGTAGAGGCTGCGCCACCTTCCCTGTGTAGGGCCCCCTGCAGGCCTCCCTGAGTGTGGGGGCAGCTCAGAACGGTGGAAGCCTGAGGAGATCTCTCAACACCGTAGTCTTACCTGGCTCTGTATACGCCTGTATACGCCTTGCACCACTGAGGATTTTCCCGCAGATAAAAGGAAGCTTATACATAATTTCAGCCCATTCTCCTTCCCTCTTTGAAAAGAGGAAGCTGGGATGATTTAGAGTCCCATGTGGTGGCCACTGTTCTCCGCTGTCCAGCTTGTCCTGTCTGGCCAGGGAGTTGTGCAGAATAAGACCAAATGTTGGATCAAACTTGTCCCAGTTGGAAGGAAACAGGTGGGGGAAGGGAGCAACCGGGGGACATCAGAGCTGAGTCTCCCAAGGTGATGACCAGGACCACATGGCCAAAGAACTGGGGTACGTCACAGCTGGGTCTCTCCGGGTGACGACCTGGACCATGTGGTCAAAGGGGGAAAGGGAGAAACCGGTGTTCTGAGCCACATATAAGCCCTCGCCATGTTCTCAGCCTTGCTTTTTGCCGCTGCTGTATGCCCCCCCCCCCCCCCCCGACAATAAAGAGCACGTCTCACCTGCCTGCTGACACTCCCCTCTTCTTCCAATTCCCGAATCCTGCTCTGAAGCACAAGCTAGCCACAGAGCTCCCTCCTCACAAAAACAAAGAAGGAATAAAAAGTATAGTAGTTTAATGATGTCAAAATACCTGAGTACCTACTGAACCAATAGAGATATTAAAAGGAGAGGTAACTCCACTTATCACAGTTACATAACAGAACTATATTTCAGAAGAAAAAAATCATGTGCCACAAGAACTGAAACGAAAATGCTTAAAAGTGTTGCACTAGGTAAGATAATTAGGAATTAGGAGGACAAGGGCATGGGACTATTGCTTTTTGTTATAAATCCTTGTGTACTGTTAATATTTAACATTATTTTACAAACCACAAGTTTTTATTTCTTTACACTCATTATACCATGAATTCATAAGGAACAGTTTCCAGCACTCAGCCTCCTTGACGTTGATCCTCAAAGTGAGCTTCTTTGGATGGAGCGGGCTGCACTTCAGGTGAACCCAGATACCCATTTCTTTGTCTTTCTTTCATGACCGTTTTCCTTAACACACGTGTTACCTCAGCTCCTGTAGTACTTCATGTGTGCAATACATACATTAATTCTCTTGGCGAGAATATTGCCCTTGCCTTGTTTAACATTATAGATCCTTCTAGTTTTCCCAAGATAACATTTGTGGGGCAAGTATTGCATAATTTTTAGAAAGTTATTTAAATATTTCTGAATCTCATATCTCCATCTGTAAAATGGGAATAAAAGGTAGGCTCTATTTAAAGCACTTGTGATACAAAAACATATTAAGGCTCAACTCTTGTACCTAACTTTCTTAGGTGTTTTACTAATTACTCATGTCCTTGAAATTAAAAAAAAAATTCATTATGTCTAAGGTATTTTTTTCATTAATATTTACTGGTATATAGGGAAATTTTTAAAAATCTCATTCAGGTGTTTCTTATTTAAAAATATATTGCTTTCATTGTATTTCGCATTGCTGGTATTTTCCCATTTGTATTATTTTCTCATTCAGAAATATGAATTTTTTTATATTAGATCACTGACAGAAATCATGTGTATCCATAATAATGTCTCTTAGTCCATCCTCCATCATATTCCATTTCACTTCAGGAGATCTATCAGGTTTGTTTGCTATATCACTGTTTTAATTTTCTGTAACATTTATTCTGCTCTTCAGTGTCTTATGGAGATTTCAATTCTGCTATTTAATATCTGGTTTCCTACTAAAAGTAACATTATTTTCTTATCTCCCCAAACTTCCTTTTCTATTTTCATCTTTTCTGTTAAATGAATAGTCCCTCATTGTTTTCATAAAAGCTATGACTCCTTGACTTTTTTACTAACTCAGTGCAGGAAGTTTTGAAAATGTATTTTAATTTTCCTGTAATAAATCTTTTTTGAGTATGTATTTTTCCACATCTCAACTTCTATATTATATCCCTTTTAATGTTGAAGAGTATTTCCATAGACCTCAGTTTGTTGGGGTATTTTTTTTCCCCTGTTGACTCATTCTAGAACAGAGATTTATCTAGGCCAGATGTTGGCCATAAACAGGACAGAAAACTCTGGGAACCACTCCCTAACCACCTGGTTGCTGTTAGAACCCGATTCCCAGATACCATGCTCTGATGGAGGCTGGTTGATAAAATTTCATTTCCCCAGTTCAGTGAGCCTGGGGACTCAGTCTCCGCGGGCAGGTTGCTCTTTTGGGGGAAGCTGTAGCACTGTTGCCTAAGTCTGGTTTCCGACTTCTTTGCTGCCAAGCCTTCTGTGTCAAGTATGAGGTGTGATTCTACCTGCCCTGCGTTCTGGTTATAACACCTACGAGATCACAGAGAAACTGCACCCCCCTGCTGGATTTCCGTAGTGGAGAAGTGACCTTCCCTCCCAGCTTCTTTGTTAGGAACGCTAGCAAAAACTTACGTCTATCCTTGCACCTGTGGCCTTCCCGTGGCCTTCCATTTTAGGGAATTTTTCTCTCTTCGACCAAAGAGAAATAAATCACATTGGCATTACAAAGTTTAGGAAAGTATTAAAAATCTAAATGAAGTTATTTTTTTCTCTACATATTTTATAAAATCAGTATTTTCTCCCTTTTTAAAATTTAAGTAATCTGTATGGAAAAAATTAGCTTTCCTAGAAACTTTATCACCATATTCTGAATGTTCACGTACTAATAAAGAGTTCATATATGAGGGATACACGAAGCATCAGCCTGTGGCTTATAAGTTATATGGTTTACTCAGCAGTCTTGGCCTTTCCTGGATCTGTTTGCAGGGGTAGCCTATCCTTGCCGTTTTCCCTGCTTGCCTCTGTATCGTGGGGTCAGGGGTCTGTAGGGGTGTGATGCTGAGTCCTGTCTAGCTGCGCTCCCCAGCTTTCTTGTCTCTTGTGACTGTTCCTCTCACAGAAGGCGCCGGTGGGATGTTGGAAAGTGGAAGAAAGGGAGAGTCACCCAGCGTATTCCCTCCTCTGGGCCTCAGGTGGCATTCCCCACGCTTTTTTACTCTCCCCAACTCCCTCCCGACAGGCCCGTTCTGATTGCATCTTACCACAGTTCTGGACTTTGGTGAAATGACCTCTGCTCTTTGTCCCTCCAGCGTACGGTCGTTGGCTTCCTGAAACTGTTAAATTCTGGGCTGCCTCACCAGCCTGACGGACTCTCAGTGCTTTCTTCACTTCTAGAACCAGTTTCCTGCATTGCATTTCTTCTGTTTCAAAGTCCTGTGCTTCCCTATTTATGCCCTGACCAGTACCCGAGTCCTTGGTTTGTATATGCAGCTGTCTCACATTTATGTCCGTTGCCAGTTGGTTCACTTCAGTGCTGTTCTCAGTGGGCAGTTAATACTACTGATGGCTATGATGGTAGAAAAACAAATACGTATTTTAACTTCCTTTCTCACATTCCTCCTACAAGCTAAAAAAAAAAAAAAGTTGTCTTCTCTATAAAGAAGTTTACATTTTTAAGGGCTATATAAAAGCAATAGAAGGCCAAATCATACTTTTGTAACTTTTGCTTTATATAGAGTAGTTTTCATAAAAAGTGAAGTTTTCTTTCTGTGTCCCTGTATTCAACTGTGTATCAAAACACAGCATCTAAGTGTCTGGACCTGATTTAGTTACAGAATCTCAAGCCACCAATTTTATGCCAATTAACTAACAGCTGAATGCAATTATTTAAAATAATTTTAAAGTATTAAATGGTATGGTGATACTTATTTTCTGAACAACAAAATATTCTTATGTGATCTAATCTGCATATGTTCCCTTTTCTCATAAAAATGAAATATTGTCTTAACTGAGAAAGTGTCAGATTTTATCTCCATGTTAAGCAAGGATGTTGACCCCCATTTAGTAGTTGAAAAATGGTTAGCTATACACTCTCAAGCATTGTATTTTATAAAAATCATATGCTCTGGTTAAACACGAATAGAAATTCATAGTCAATAAAAACCAGCAAGAAATTTCCCTTAGAGTCGCTTAAAAACTGAACCAAAGCCAATAGGTCTTGCCTTGTATGTACAGAATGGCCTATTTACACAACTTCTGCTAATGAATGCAGTGAGATTTTTGGTGGGCCAAAGTCTTCTGAATTTTTGCCAACAGACTTGGAAATTTCCTGTAATTACTACATCTGGATATTTTATTAGAATAATGCATGTGAAAAGGATTAGAAAAATTGGGGAGTAAATTGATAGGATCATTGCTATAGCTTTGTTACATTTTATCACTTTATTACAGTTTTTGAGTTCAGCTGCTAATGGCTTTGGTTATTTTCATTGTATGGGGCTTGGAATTTTTTTCCATGAGAGGTTCTCTGCTCCTACCTACACATCAGGTTCCTCCAGGGAGACCATCCACTCTGTGCCTTTTTCTCTAGCTAAAACTCCATAGACAGAACAAACTGACACTTTTACATGGTGAGAAAATTATGTACATACTTCATATGATCCACATTTTTATTCACACAGATGCACAAACTTTGTCCAGATAATTAACACCAAGAGATTCCTGATAGTTTCATTTACTCACAGCCCTACTGCATTACTTAATACTCTATTCTATGATATCAATTTTATTCCCTTGGTAATCTATCTAGGAACTTTGGAAACCAGTCAACCCTGGGTTAGCCCAATTGTACTCCCATACTGGGGATAAAAATTACTTTCCTATATAGTAATACGGGGGTTATGAAACATTTTAACAGAAATATCACAAACAAGTAACCAGAAGTAATAAGCAAACCATTATAATCACAATTTCTGCAAAGCAGAGGACGGGAATGATATGTGGGTATGGGTGGGGGTGTAAAAGATCAGTGTTAAGGACTCTAAAGGTTTGAAAAAGCGAATGCAGCAGGAATAGCGAGTGGTAGAGGGGAGATTTCCCTGTGCCAATTATTAAATTAATTCCTTACAGCTCTGCTATGGTCTTAATGTTTGTATGCCTCCAAAATTCATGTGTTGAAATCTAATCTAATCCCCAATGTGTTGATATTAAGAGGTGGCGCCTTGTGAATGGAATTAGTGTGTTTATAAAAGAGGCTTGAAGGGAGTTTGTTTGCCTCTTCTATCCTATGAGGACACATCGAAGGCACATCTATGAGAAACAAGTCTTATCAGACCTCAAATCTGCTGGAAACTTAATCTTGGACTTCTCAGTCTCCAGAACTGTGAGCAACAAATTTCTGTTGAGCAAAAATTACTCAGTCTAAGGCATTTTCTTATAGCAGCCCAAGTGCTGCTATAAGAATTTTTCCTCTGCATTCTGATACTGAAGCTCAGACTGCAAACTGCGTTTCTGCCCTATCAAATAAGCGCCAGAGGAAACTGGGAGCCTGGAGGAGGAGCAGGGGCTCTCACCTTCCTGTTTGGTTCCTGTGGGCTTACTGGCCTCCTCACTTCTGTGAGTATCGCCCAAGCAATACTTTTTCACCCCAACAGGGTAGTTCCTTCCCATAGAAAATACCAAATCCAGGTTTCACTTTTCCAACACTTGCAGAACCAGCTCCATCAGGGATTTCTCCCCAGAGACATTGGCCCCAGCTGGCTGGAGCTCCCTCTTCCAAGGTCTAGTTCCCAGACCCTGCAAGCCCTCCTTTAAGTTTCTAAGTTTTAATAATTCCAATCTCTTCCGTAAGGGTGGCAGCTGTGTCTTGCAGTTGCTACCTCCCAGAGGGCTTATAGTTCTCTTTTTACCCTTTTGGTTTCTTAGTTAACAACTTGATGCCTCGTTAACAATTCTTCATATTAAATTTTCTCTGTTCAAATATGTAATGTCATTTCTGTTTTATAATTGGACCACAGCTGATAGGCTCTCAAGAGGTGCAACCAGATAATGAACTGTTCTGTAGACAATTGTAAAACCCTGCCTATCAAGACAAAAAGGTGAAAATAAAGACCCAGTATGGTGGTAGTGGAAAAGCATAGACGATAATAATTACCATAAAAAACTAGAGGCCGAGTGCAATGGCTCATGCCTATAGTCCTAGCTACTCCAGAGGCTGAGGTGGGAGGATCACTTGAGGCTAGGAGTTTGAAGTTGCAGTGAGCTATGATCACACCACTGCACTCTAGCCTAGGCAACACAGTGAAACACTGTCTCTTTAAAAAAAAAAAAAAAAAAAAACCTTTAACAATATTCATTTTGAAAGTTACATTGTAATTAGGAAGCACTTCAATGAATGCCAAGAATTAAAATGACTATGACCTTGAGAAAAGTTGATAGCAGCGAAGTTGTAGCTTCTTCCACATCAGAGCCTACCCAACACCCATCTCATCTACTCTCCAATGATACTGACTATGAACTTTATAAAGATATGCAGACACCATGAGAATAAGGCCTTAATGAGATATTATTCATGGAACACAGTAAAACAAATATTTTATGTATGTATCTTATTAAATTTATTTCTGTAACTCAGCTAATATTCTTTTTATGGAGGGTGGGTAGGACTGTCCTTTCCATTAATATGCTAATATTTCTGGAAATTTTGGGAGGGGGTATGCCACATGAAACTCATCTTCACCAAATTAGTCATCATGAGATATAATTAAAAGGTGTAATTGATTCAGCATCCAGAGACTTATGAATTGACCCGTATCTTATTAAGGTTATTAAATATGAAATGTCCAATTTCCTTAAGTACTAAGTTTGACAGTTGATATCTCTGACATTTCACTTTGACATTTCTTGTTTCATGTTTATTGTGAAGGTACATCCTCAGTCTTTTCAAACGCAAATTTTGGCTTGTGATTATCTTTCAAATTTTTTTAAGAGCAATTTTTGTGAAACCATGGATAAATCAAAAATTCATGCTATTTTTGAATATGAGTTTTGTCATGGAACCAATGCAGCAGACAGCTTGAAATAGCAATGAAGTGTTTGGGAAGGATGTGGCTAATGAACACACACTACGATGATGGTTTAAGAAGTTCCATTCTGATGATTTCAATCTCGAAAATGAGCCACATGGGCAACCTGAGACCAAGGTGGATAATGATGAGCTGGAAGCTGTAGTGGAAGCAAATCTATCTTAACCTACGCATGAATTAGCAGCAAGGTTTGACATTACTATTTCAACAATATTGGACCATTTGAAACAAATGGGCAAGGTAAAGAAGATGGATAGATGGGTTCCACATGAATTAAATGAGCATCAGGAAAGAAATCGTCTAGAAGCTTGCCTTTCTTTGCTGTCATGACATAAAGGCCAACCATTTCTACACCGTATTGTTATGTGTGATGAAAAATGCATTCTTTTTGACATTCTCAAGCATTTGGCACAATGGTTGGATAAAGATGAGGTGCCGAAACACAGTCCAAAACCAAATATTCATAAAAAACAAAAGCTAATGGTGTCTGTTTGGTGGTCCAGCGCTGGTATTATCCACTACAGCTTCGTGAAACCTGGTCAATCGATGACAGCAGATGTCTACTGCAACCAACTGATGAAATGATGAGGATGCTCTTGCAAGACAACGCTCCACCACATGTTGCACAAACAACACTGCTCAAACTATAGCAGCTGGATTTGGAAACTCTCTGTCATCCACTGTATTCACCAGACCTTGCACCAACTGACTACCATTTCTTCCAGGCTTTAGAACACTTGCAAGGAAAAATACTCAATTCTCAACAAGCTGTGGAAAATGACTTTCGTGATTTCATCGCCACTTGCTCTCCAGGCTTCTTCACTGCTGACATAAACAAGCTACTGTTAAGAACTAACTCTGGTTCTTTTTCTGTTTAAAGTGATTAAAGAAATAGAAGAAAATAATGTGCATTATTTAAAGGAAGAATATCCTCTCTTTATTTAAAGTTATATATACCATATTAACAGTTTTCCAAATATATGTGTATTTACCTCGAGAATGGAATTATTATTCTATCATTTTTCTTAAAAGTATTAGAATTAAAATACTCAAACATTTTTGAAACCAGATAAAAAAAATTCCTAAAGATATTTCTCTCTAATCTCGACAGCTTTCTTTAAAGGAGAAAAAAAAATACATTCCGTAAAGTCTTATGTAATAGTCAACTTGAAATATGTAAGTTGTGGTCACTAATACAAGGAAAGTATTTTTCCCACAGCATTTCCTGAGCACATTAAACAGAGTCAAGCACAGATGTGTACAGTTTCTCAGAAGAATCTACAATATCAGGGCATTATTGAACCAGAGTAAAAAAATACTACTATTTTTCCACACTGTTAAAACAGGGTTACCAGTGTTTAAAATGAAAAATAAATAAATAAAAAAATTGAAGATGAATGGAAAGACTTATCAAGTTGATTTCATGCTATTTTACCATAAATTCCTGTTACTCCTTTGGGGTTATATATTATGGCTTGCTAGTAAAGCATATATTAGAAAATGGTCACACTGTTGAACAGTCATTGAGGACCCCATTAAACTTAATAGATGGTAGTTGAAAGATTTGCCAATGTAAATGTCACTTTTTAAACTGTGAGGGAAATGTGAGTTGGTTGGTTATATCTTGAGGTAGCTTTAATCTAACAAAGGAATTAACGCAAGAAATAACTAATAATTTTGAAAAAGTCACAAGAAACCCATATATACAAAGCTTTCTTTTATTTGATGGTGGAGTTCTAAGAGAGTAATTAGAGAATGTCAGTATAAGAACTAGAACTAGAAATGCTGATGATTACCTTTCATTATACGTAAGCTCAGTGATATATGTGTCCTTGAATATGCACCTTATTAATTACAAATGTACTGACTGTATTTTCCTTTCAGTTGGCCCTACAATATAAAAAGTATATTAGTGGAGAGAAACTGGAGTTAAAAATTTGTAAATAAAACTCGTATTGATAAATTCAATTTCACATTCTCTTACAAAATGGAATTTTTTTTTTTTTTTTTGAGACAAGGCTTACTTTGTCTCCCAAGCTGGAGTGCAGTGATGTCATCCTAGCTCATGGCAGTCCCGAACTCCTGGACTCCAGCAGTGTTCCTGTCTCAGCCACCCAAAGCACCGGGATTACAGGCGTGAGCCATCATGCCCAGCCAAAACCAAATATCTTATATAAAATTAAACCCTATATCTGGGACAGGCTCGCCTTTTATGTCATTTCCTTTATTACCACATGGTATAAGTGGGTAAACTACATGTGTACTATATGATATCTATATAGGAATCATACGATTTTTACCTGGTCTGTCAAGCAAAATTGAATTTTTTCAGAATGAAGAACAATTTTTCTTCCAATTTCTATGCTTTTCTTTATATAGGAATAATTAGCAACCTTTTACAAGTGAAGAAAATGAAAGCTCTCAGAAGCCGTAAACTTGAAATTCTGAACGGGGATGACTATACAGGACACCTTCCTATCCCAGTGCACAGGAGAGGAACCATTTGCTTTAGCATTTGCTAAAATTACTCTAAAACCAATTCTCTTTCTATAGTGTGAGAAATACTAAACTCAGATTCTGAAACTCTGTTTTGATTTCTTTTGCTTTAAGTTTCTAGTCAAAGCCATAGAGAATGCATCTTTCTCAATGTGACAGTTCTTGTGTCAGGGTGGATGAATGAATTGAGGTTTTATAGCCTGAATACAGCGACTCCACTCACTTTAATGCCAGCCCAACAAGCAGCCGCAGCCACGTTCTACGTACAAAAAAGATTATGGTCCTCCACATACATTGCCATTTGGTCAGTTCTTCTTGCCTATGAAATAACTGGTCTTGGAACTTTGTTCTTCTTTGTCTTTGTTTATGAAATGAGGAAGAAAATGAAAACCTTAACAAAAAATCATCATTAAAACTGTTCTTTAAGGAGTCCGTTAACCTAGTTTTTTTTTACTCTTGACAGCAGAATTGCTGCCCTATTAGGGAGAGTCCTCTTGGTTCATGTCCCTACTTAAAAGCAAATATTTTAATGCTGGCTGAACCTACACTCTAGTTAAGAATTATATGCAGCTTGATATCCATGGTTATATACAAAGTAACTATAGAGAATATACAAGATGCAGTTCTGATATTGAGATACACCCTCCCTTCACTTAGGACCCCGGAGTGACTTTAGGCTCTGACTGTTCTAAACTGATCTGGTTCTTTGTGGCTTGTCTCACAGTACTCCCGCTGCACTGTCTAGCCTGTTTTTGTGCAGTGTGTTCTTGTTCTCGTTTCCTTACCTGCTTCCTCTGTGTCTATAGTCAGACTGTGGTTGATACTTTTACATTGGTTCAAGATTCAAAAGCCAAAGGTCTTGGGAAATGAGTGTTAAACTACATTTTTAATTCCATCCCCAGTGGGAATGGAAGCTGAAAATAATGAGAGATTAAGTTGAAAAAACTACTACAATGAGATTTCTTTTGCCACAGTAAGTACTCTTTAGATGCTCTACTCATCATCCAGAACACCATCCAAAATTTTACAGAAGTGAATTACTCAATGCCCAATTGCATTGGACTTAAACGCTATACTTTGTCCCACTGCAAATTATAACCAAGCACCTTCACAAGTAGAAAATATATTTGCTTTTTATAGTCTGTCTATCCCACAGCACCTCTTCCACTCTTTTAGGAGGCTAGAACATAGTACATATCAGTAGATCTTCTGTTTACTGGCTTTTCAGATATTTAAAGATAGTCTTAAAGGTGATGGGTATAGAGATATCAGAATACAGAAGGCTGGAAAAAACTCTGAATTGTTTTAGAATGGTCTAGTGGTCCAGAAAAGGAGCTTCAGAGAATACATTGGGCAAAGTGTTGAAAAAAAAAAAAAATTGGTAACTGGTAGCTGAGGACAGGATCTCAGGGGAGAATAATTTTAATATGAAATGTATTTGTAGGATTATTCAGGTTATTTACACTTTTTTTATTTTTTTGTCTACTTAACCTGAAAAAGGCCGAGGTTAAAAATCATCTTCATTCACTTGTAACATATTCTCTTGGTTTTTTTTCATACTTCTAATAGTTTTTGCTTTTTAGATTTTGTAATAATGTTATTTTGAGCATGAACATTTGTGATCTCTATAGTTTAATTGTAGATTGGATATTTTCAACTATAAGCAATCCTTTTTGCTATTTTTAAGTCTTTTTGCCTTGAATTCTTATATAATCTGTTACTAACTTTGCTGCTCTGGATTTCTTTGTACTTTCATTGCCTGAATTATATTTGTAATATTTATTTTAACCTTTTTAGTGTAAAAAGACGCTTTATTATAAAAATGTCTCATAAACAGAATATCATTACATTATTTTATAATTTATCCAAACTGAGTCTTTAAAAAGATTTTTAACTCAATTATATTTATTGTCAAAACTGATAAGTTTGTTTATTTGTGATTTTATTTTATGTTTCCTTGGCATATTTATAGTTCTTTAATTTTTGTTTTCATCTTCATGTATTGAACATGGTTTCTTAGCTCATGCTTCTTCTCTAATGATTCATGTGTTCTATATCTTGTTTTTAACTCTATTAATAGTTTTCTCCATGTCTTTTTAAATGTGAACATGTAATTATCTAAAATTATCAATAAAAAGTAACTACTCACTCCCCCATTTTAAGATAAAAATTTTATTCTACCCCCAAGTGCCTCCCTCATACTTTTTCTTTCTGCTGTTATTATTGGAATAATCCAAGAACTTAGCTCCATATTTTATTATAGTAGTAGTAACTTCACAGTATGTACCTTTTCTTTATGAACTATTTGACACCTGCAATATTTTGTGATAATATTCAC
The DNA here is from genome assembly GCF_020740605.2 of Lemur catta. Taxonomy (NCBI): domain Eukaryota; kingdom Metazoa; phylum Chordata; class Mammalia; order Primates; family Lemuridae; genus Lemur; species Lemur catta. The sequence continues at coordinate 5,089,842 of NC_059153.1, read as the reverse complement.
CACTTTTAGACAATAACTTTAGTTTCACTGGTCTCATTGTCCATTTCTTTTTATTCTGCTGCATCTTCCTCAATCTAGAGTTCTTTATTTTGACTTATTCCTTAGTTGGCATAATTTTCCCAGACTTCTTTTCGTTTTCCAGGAAGACTATGTGAGTGGTATTTTTCTCATTTCTCATATTTCAAGAATGTTTGTCAGTTGCCCTAACAGATAAATGATACCTTGGTCATCTTCATTAAGTAATAGTATCTTACTCTCAAAATTTCAGAGATATATTTTCCCCAAGGAACTGCACTGTAGCCTGATCTTCATTAAATTTTTCCTGCATAGACAATCTTTTTATTGTGTGAGTCATGGAGGATGTTTGCCTACATTTGTTATAATTTATCTCTCCAGTCTGCCCACGCACATTTGTTTCCTGCACATCTTCGACTCTGGTGTCCCTCTTGGTCATCACATTATTCCATCCGCCAGAAATGTGTCCTCCCCACTGAATTATGACTAACTGGTTTTCAAAACATAATTTATACACCGCCTCCTCCAACAAGCCTTCTCCTACTGTGTTAACCTATTGAAAGTTTGTGCGAGTTCAAATCCTAGCCGTGCTGATTGTTGGCTGTGTGACTTTGGGGACATTGCTTAACCTCTCTATGCTTTAGTTTCCTCATATGCAAAGTGGCATAATGCATCCATTATGGAAATGTTTTAAAGTTTAAAAGAGATAATGGAAGCAAGGTGCCTTATTTAATAATACAAAATGAACACAGTGGCTGTCTTCTAATAACAGGCCATTTTCTGGTCACTGTGAGGGCTAATGCTGTCCCTCATAATAATGATGTCTGGATATGAAATGGATAGAGAATTAAGCAAATGTCACAAAGTGTTGTATTTAATAAAATTTAACCTATTTTTATTATCAAGGTAATGTTAATGTAAGACTTTGGCTAGGCAGAAGTAATAGCTACAATACTTAGTGCTGTGTGGTATAATGGTGTTTTCTTTTTTAAAAAAAAATAGCATTCTAACCATTATGCCTAATAGTATACATTGGCACCACATTTGACCTGGTGTGAACGTGTATGCAGTGATGCAAACAGCATGATATTTCAGCTTAAGAAGGGAGGTACTAGCTGCAAGGATGCCTCATTTCCCTGTTCATAAATCATGAGCAGAGAGGAATGCTCCATGTTTCTACACCAAAGCATAACATGTCTACATTACTTTTTTTCCTGGCAAAATTCCACCAGACAAATCTGTTTGCTATTCCAAAATGATATGGAGATCTTCCCGGAATTGATTTCAGAGAAGAGAATTGAGCATATTCTCAGGTTTTGGAGGATCATTTTCTCCAGTTTGTCATGACCAGATTTTAAGGATACTATTATAAAAGTCTGTGGGGAACAAAATTCTTCTCTGAGAAATCTCAGTTTAAAATTACCTCATCTAAAAGAAATTCCACTACCATATGTTTGCTTGGCCTACATTTCATTCAATAAGGTTTCCTCCTCTTACACTCCAGAGAGAAACAAAATTAAGAGCAGCGTGCTTGCCAGCCATCAAATGCCTATGGCCTATGTCGGCTTTTAGTGAGATCTTATAAGTAACATTTAACAGACTCTTCCCTTATAGCTTCAAAATCATAGAGAGAGTGATGTGATTATAATTTGTAGATGTTAGGTATTCTTAGTCCTAGCTTTTCTTTCTGTAAAAGTATTGCTGCCTTTTTTCCTTACAGAAATTCAAAAGTCCCTTCATGTTCACAATCCAAGTTTGTTTATTTAAAATGTGTGTGCTGTCGTCTTCTTTCTTGTTTTAATGCCACCTTTGATGATTTGTTTACTTCCTATACCTTTGTGAGGATTAGACATTGTTGTGAAAACTGAAGGTATGTAATAAAATAAAATATGTGGCACCGTCTTTCCTGACCCATAGTATACATTCAAAGTCTAATGAACATGAAGGAGAAAGGGTGGGGAGAAAATGTAAAACTATAGCATTGGGTGAATGAATTTGTGCAAAATGATCCCCTTTACTTGAAACTAAAATGATGATGGAGAACTATTAAGGGTAAAGATTTAATAGCTGAGTTGCCACAGTTAAATTAATATAATTGCTTAAAATATAATGTTTTCTAAAGAACTTTAATAAAAGCAGATAGTACAGTTGATCTTAGCCAAAAGGCCAAGAAGCAATGTTTTCTAAAGAACTTTGAAAACTGTACAATGTCAGCATTGAAAATTATATGTATGAAAGCCTATTGCTGTTACTGCTGGACTGAAGTTTACCAATAATACATCATATTGCAGGCCATAAATATGGTGAACTCTTCACCACAGAATTATCAAGTAGAAAATTTTGGTTGACAATAATTATCCACCATCTCAACATAATGTCCAATCAACTGTTAAGAGTCAAGATCCATCTGGTTTTAAGTTTCCGTTTTATTATTAATAAGGCCATCAGCAGCTTCCCTGGAATGTTCTTTTACATGCTCATGAAGACCTCCATGCCTTTTAAATCTTCTGCTTCATTTCTCGCCAGGATAATTTGCCCTTATAAAACTGAAATGCTGGTAATTAGAAGCTGCCACACTGTGATGCATTGGGATACTCCACAGGCATTCTGAGGTTGTGTGAGTGACTCTAGAGCATAGTTTGTGGAGTACTTTAAGTTTCCTGCGTTTTTTGTCAGACCCCCCTGGATTTTTTAGTATACATGGGACTTAAACTAATAGAGCCATGTTCTATGTACACAACTTAATGCTAAGTTTGAAATACAGAGTAAAATAATCTGATATTTTGTTACCTAAGAGAACCCAACACATCATGTGCATTTTTATTTTTAACGAATCCAGGAATCAAAAGCTTTCTTTTCAACTGGGTTAATTATTATTGCTAAAACCCTCTAAAAGACAAATGCAGGGATATAATTTATTTAATGATTCATTCATATGCTATACCCCATTAATGCCAAAATATCCAATAATGTACCCAAAGATTCTCTCTTTGTCATCTATTCTAAACATTCTTAGTTAAAAAGCATCTTCCCATGATCTTTAATAAGCATTGAAAACAAAGAAGCCAATTATTGCCTGTGAGGCTCGATGGAATTCTTTCTAATTACATTTTGAAATTAACTACTAATGAAAGGTGAAAATGTATGCAGAGCTATGGAGACAGACAAAAAATAAAAACTGAGGGGATTTACCTAAAGGAATACAAAAAATACGAAAAATAAGTACTCTGCAATAGATTATATGAATAAAATATTACATAGTGCAGTATAAAATAAGTGGTTTATGACAAAATCGAGTAATATTCGATAAAATTAAAACCACTGCAGAAAAGGAAATGTAATTCTTACGATGGGATTTTTTTCCTACTCTCTCATTGCTCATTATAAAACAAAAAGAAGAAATCATTGCATGCACTGCTGAATGATTGAAGATGACCTCAGGGAACTGTTGAGTGTGCTGTGAACTCCAGGACAATTGCTGGGGAAGAGTGAAAGGGTTACAGGGAATAGAACACAATAAGATGTGTGAAAGTGGTTAAAAGAGAACATTTGCAGCAAACCACAACTCTCAAATGTCAAGTATTGAAAAATTAGATGATCTCTAAGGGACCTTTCGAAACATTTCTCCAAAATCTTTAAGTCCAAAGAAATAATTTAATAAGGGAATTATCAGAATCTCCATTTGGTCTAATGAATCTTATCAACTCTAAAATGCTATTTTACATTTAAAAACTCATTTTCTTGTTATTTCATTAGTTATACTTTCTATCTTCAGTTTCTTTTACAAGAGAATCCAGAGACACCATTCTTTTCATATTTTTTGAAAAAAAATGGAGTCATAACTTACTAGTGAAAAGATGCCAAACTGAGAATAATTTTTATACATGGATTTGTTTTTTACAATTATTTATTTAAAAATAAAATTGTCTACATGGCCATAAGCAAAGGTTGTATTTTAAGAATAATTTTGGGGGAGGAAGGGAGCCCAGGTGGCGGACTAGAAGCAGCCAGCATATGCCACCCTGACAAAGAGGATCAAAAGTGAAGAGTAGATAGTCACCTTTAGATCAGTCGTCTAAGAAAGAACATTGGAAATCAATAGAGAGGTGATGGGAGGATTCCAAAGTGAAGGAGAGGCAAGTGGGATGACCCATCTGGCAGGAGCAAGGGTACATGAGGAAGGCGCCCACACGTGAGGAGGGGACAGACAGAGGAGAGCGTCCTGGGGCTCCACACTTCTCCCACAGACGTTGCTGTCAGAGCTGCTGGAGGGCCCTCCACCGCACAGGCTGCTGTGCTTGCCCAGGGAGGTAACAAGAGCCTGCGCAGCAGCACTGCTATGTGGAGAAGGCACAGTGGGGTCCACCTGGCTTAGGAATCCTGGGTGCTGCAGCCGGTGCCATTTTGAGGCCCCAGCCCCAGAGCACTGCATCTCCCTGGGAACTGGATCTGTTGCAGCTGCCCCCCCATTGCCCCTGCCAGGCTGGGGAGGGAGCAGGGAGGCCAGGTGCTCTCGTGCACCCGTGGGCAGGTGCTGCATGCCCCACTGCTGCCAGGGGCCCTAGGCAGAGTGGGGGCCCATAGGCCTGATGCCTGCTGTCATCATCTGGGCAGCCCCACTGGATGGAGAGAGTGCTCACATCCCTGGGCACCTGCTGATGCCATCTGAGTGACGCACCTGCCACCATCATCTGGGTAACACTACCAGCAGTGGACCCAAGGGAGCTCACGCCAACTGCCCGTGACAGCCACAGGGAAACGGGGAGACACAGGAGAGCAGCAGTGTCAGATACTCACAGAGCATCGTCCCATCTCCTGCCTGATGAGTCTTCTGGAGTAGGACTCAAGTGTGCCATCCAGGGACCACTCCCTCTCTTCACTGAGCAACAGAATTCCCAGGAGAGGAGAACAGGTGATCTGCAAAGCTATCTACTGTGAGCTAAGAGAAGAGGTTTCAGATGACAAGGAAGCAGCATAAGATCTCTGACAACATGAAAAAACTAGCTGCTTTGACACTCCTAAAGGATCACAATAGTTTCTCAACAACAAACTCCAATGAACAGGAAATTGTTGAAATGTCAGATAAGGAATTTGGAATGTGCATGGCAAGTAACATTAATGGGATTGATAAGTAAGTGGAAAACCAACACAAAGAAACAAAAAAATAATTCAGGACATGAATAAAAAATTCACTAAAGAGATAGGTAACATAAGAAAAGACAGAACTCAAAGAAAGAGAAAAGGCATTTAGGGAATTTCAGAACACAGTAGAAAGTTTTAACAACAGACTAGTTTAAACAGAAGAGAGAATTTCAGAGCTTGAAGATAAAGCTATTGAATTAACCTAATCAGTTAAAAATGTGGAAAAGGCCAGGCGCGGTGGCTCACGCCTGTAATCCTAGCACTCTGGGAGGCCGAGGCGGGAGGATCGCTCGAGGTCAGGAGTTCGAGACCAGCCTGAGCAAGAGCGAGACCCCATCTCTACTAAAAATAGAAAGAAATTATCTGGCCAACTAAAATATATATAGAAAAAATTAGCCAGGCATGGTGGCGCATGCCTGTAGTCTCAGCTACTCGGGAGGCTGAGGCAGGAGGATCGCTTGAGCCCAGGAGTTTGAGGTTGCTGTTAGTGAGGCTGACTCCACGGCACTCACTCTAGCCAGGGCGACAAAGCGACACCCTGTCTCAAAAAAAAAAAAAAAAGTGGAAAAACGAATCAAGAATGAACAATCTAAGAAAAGTGAATCAAGAATGAACAGTCTCTCTAGAAAATACAGGATTATATAAAACAAACAAATATAAGAATAATAGGCATCCCCGAGGAAGAAGGAAAAAAGACTGGGAGTGCACAGGGGGATGGGTCTCCTGTAGCACTGGCAGTTTTCCATTTCTTGATCCCAAAGGTGGATAACTCATTGATCTCTACATTCTTATTTTATATACTTTTTGATAAACAGATTATGTTTTAAATTTAAAAATTCAAAAACTTGATAGACGATGTTTTCTAGAAAAGTTTGACAACCATAAAACACTGTAGAATCATCTTTCCAGTTTTATTACTTTTAAGTTCAGGCATACATTAAGGACAGAATTACTAAGCATTTAGATAAAACTCTCATGGAGGAGGAAAATATTCACCGCTTTGCAGAGAAAATGCTTTGTCTGACTGCTCTAAGCTATTTAAATTTCCAAAACCCTCTGAAAAGTTTCCACATTAAAGACTGAAAAATAAAAAACCTTCTACCAACAGGTCTATGAGTTAAGGGAACATTTGTCATGGATAAGAAATTGGCTCAGAACAAGAGGAAAGAATAAAGAAAAAGAACAACTTGTACTCTCTGGATTATAATGTATAAGAATATGAGTTAATAGAAGAACCCATGCAATGTGGCACTTTTATAAATAATCTTAATGGAGTAAACAGTAGACTTTTTATGGTTACTTTAGCTAAACTTTGATAAAGGGTAAAAATTTGCCTTCCTATCGCCTCATCTTTCCCTCAGAAATCTTTCTGTGCTGCTCTGTTTGTTCATTTGTCCCGCAGATACTTAGTGGGGATTACTGTGTGCAGACATTGTGCCAGGCAGTGGAGTTTCATGGGTAAACGCGCCAGAAGATGACAGATACACTGAGTTTGTACTCTGCTAGAGGAGACAGACTTATCAAGCAGATAAGTACGTAATGAAGATAAGGGCAAAGTGTACAACCTGCAATGAGGGGAATTAAAGTGAGGTGTATGAGATACCATTGAATGGTATGGGACAGAGTGTAACTTAACCTAGGGTGGGAGCTACTTTAGAAACAGTGCTTAGAAAAGGCCCACCGTAGGAGCAGAAGTTTCCGCTAAGACCTTTAAGATAAAATATCCATTTACTTAATTCAACAAATACATATTGAACACCTACTGTGTGCCGGGCACCATTCTAGATGTTAGGAAGTCAACAGCAAACAAGAAAGACAAAGTTGCAACCCTTGTGGCATTGACATTGAAGTCTGCAAAATAACATGTCCATGCTGATACAGTAATGACTGCAAAGAACCTGAGCAGGAAACGCCTTGATAGGTCCATCAGACTTCTAAAAGCCTGGAATGTCAATAACATAGTGACGAGTCAGGGGAGTGGTCTGCCATGGATTTGAAGAAGCAGGCAGAGACCAGAGCATGTGTGATTCTGCAGGTCATGGGAAGACGTCCGCCTTTTATCCTTAGTACAGTTAGAAGCCACTGATGAGTTTGAAGCAGAGGAATGATATAATTGGATTGAAGTTTTAGATCACATTTGCTGCTTTGTGGAAAATGGTTTGAGGGGAACAATAGTAGCTGTAAAGAAACAAGTTAGTAAGCCATATTCCAGGCAAGAAAGGACGCTGATCTGAACTGAAATAGGAAGGTAGATGGAAAGGAGACAAATTTGGAGAATAATTTGGCAATACAATTCATGCAATTTACTGGTGGAACAGTACAGTAAGGAAAAAAATAATAAATTACACTCTTGCTTCCAGAAGAAACAACTAAGTGGATTTTGATGCCACTTACCAAGGTGGCAAAGACAGAGATGAGTTTAAAGAGATTTAGGGTAGAAAATCATGAGTTTCTGGTTTTTGATATTAATAGATTATGTCTGAGAGGTATACAAAATACCCAATTGTGATGTTAGATAAGCAATTTGAAATGCAAGTCAAGAGTTCAGTGATAAATATAAATGTTAGAGAGCCATCAGAATAAATATTGAGTTCATACCTACGTCAATTGATGAGATCACCTAGAAAAAGCATGTTGCAGTAGCAGTGATCTAGGACCTGAAATTCAGGAGCCCAGGTATAAAGGTATAGTGGAGAATGGGTAACCAGCTAACAAAATTTAGAAAATTCTGCCATTAAGTTAAAGAAAACAGTAGAGTGGTGGAACAGAAGCCAAAGGAGAAGAGTGGGTGGGGGAAAAAAAGCAGAATTATCTATTGTCTCACATAATGGTGAGAAATAGCAAGATACAGAGAATGGAATGTTAATGTTGACCTAGCCAAGAAGATTTTTAGTGGAGTGTGGGGCACAGAATGGTGGGCACAGAGGCCTGACCACAGTGGGTTGAGGTATGAATGGAAGAAGTGAGACAGCACAAAGAACAGTTGAGAGTGAGTATAAAGGAGAAGTTATGGGTGGTTAGAAGAGAGAATAAAAGGTATGAAATTTTCATCTTGAAAGTGGAAACATGATCTCATTAGAAAAGAATGACAGGATAAATGAGTGGTATTGAGTGGAAGTTTGAGATTTGAGATCACAGAGTCATGTGATTTTTCTCTAGCAAAGTTTCTCAACTCAAATTCAATCCTAAAAAGGCAAATGACCAAGTTTTGCAAGGCAACTAAAATGGAATGAGAGAGGGGTAAGAGATTAGAGGATATTTGCAATGACATTATTATAATAATGAATAGAGAGGGTTAGCTGACGAGGGTAAAAAATGAATCTTGGCATGGACTGAGAATAGGCATGGGATGGGGTTGGAATCTTGATGTATTTGAAGAGTTCTGGCAGTACAGATACTTGAATAAATGTTCTAGAAAAGTAGATGGTGGTTAGGAGAGAATGGTATATTTTCTGGGTCTGAAAAGACCCAGGGTAAAAGTTCTTAGCGAAGAATGAAAAGCAATTTGAAGATGAGAAGAGCAGAGAACCAAAGAGTCTCCACTTTAGATGGTTTATTTATGTGGTCGCTGAAATCACAAAGATGCTGTATGGGATTTAGGAATCTATATTCTTGAATAAAAGGGCCTTAATAAATAGGTAGATACACAGGAGTAGCAAAAAAGTGGAGTAGAGGAGGCATAAGCCCCAAGAACAGCAGTTAAGCATTTGCCAGAGGGAGAATAAAGAGCTAGTAGAAACAGAAATCAAAGAAGACACCAGCCAGTCCACTTATACCTCGTTTAATCAGTATGAGAAAGAACAAACAGCTTTCTCTTGGGAGGGACACAGATAGAGCTGACAGTTAAAGGGGAGAGGCGGTTTTTCAATTAGGCAAGAATATAAGGGAATGTTTCTAGAAGATAAGAAACATTTGGGGGAAATTTTCTAATGAAGAATAAGAGAAAATTTTATCTTCAGGTAAAGGGTACACATTCTCTCAAATCACAAATTCAGGTCTACATATAACAAACTTGATTTTTCTGCAAATGAACTGTGTTTGTCCATTCCTCTTGATGGAAGGAACTTAATCTGATCAATTCCAAGCAAATTCAGACATTTATGAGTTTCCTAAAAATATATAAATGGTATGTTCATCAATCCTGACATACTGAATTAAGGAGTTAGACTTTAAAACTCAAAAGAATAGATTTAAAACAAATTAGCTAATAATGGAACACTTTATCTCAGAAGGATATTGAACCCAGCCATTTGTCCAGCAGCTATTCAGTATCTGTTATTGATACCAAAGTCTACATTAGATACAAGTAGGAGACAAAAGCTGATAAGACACTTGTTTCAGAAAACTTTTAACATGTTAATATAAGTTATAAAGTATTTCCTGTAACTAGAATATTTTTGTATATATATTTATAGCTGTGATGAATCTATAAAATAATATTAGTATATATTATTTAGAAGGAAAGGACAGAGGGAGGGAGGGAGGAAGGAATTTGAAGCAAGTTCTTAACTTCTGAGGATGACAAGAAGGAAAAACCACCCCGTCCTGTATAACCACCACAGCCCCTGGCATTAGCTAATGACGGGAACTCAATGAATAGATTAAGAATGGCAGATCTTATGTGCTTATACAAGTCACAGTGAGTGACTCTTACCATTGAGGGGTTATTTAAATTTTTTCCTCAATAAAACATTGCTTTCATGCTATTACAAATGTGCTTTTAATCAGAAAAAGAATGGGCCAGGTAAGGCACGTATATAACTGTCAAGCCCTACCCACAATCCTTGAACAATGATAAACCAAAAATTTAGGCATTTTCTAAACTATGATAGTTACATTCAAAATTATTTTTGTTCACTTATTCATCCAAAAAACAACACTACAGTTCTAGTATGCATTAAAAACCCAGAAGATCCCTGAAATTTTGGGCTGGATGATTAGATCTTAAAACACTTGTTTATACTGATTTATATTTCCAAGCATGTTTTCTCTAATCTGAAAACAAAAATATTAATGTTCCCTCTGTTCTTTAACACAGAAAAATTATTTTTCCACCCAGGTATATAAATGATGCCTTATTTTAATATAACAAATATGGACAAGTAGAGAAAAAATAAGTTTACTAAGTGCTTGTCATTTATTTTTAAAGTACCCAGCAAAACACAAAATTATAACAATTGTTAATCATGCTAAAAGTCCATGAAAAACGGCTATTCCTTGGTTTAAATGATGTAATTTTGACATTAAACATGTGTTTTAACAAACATTAAAAAAAAACAAACTAGTAGACTATGGGGTAAAAAAAACTAGAAAGGTCATTAAAAAACTAACAGAAACCAAAATAAGCAAGTTACAAAGTATGCCTTATTTAATTAAAGTTCAGATAAACTAGTGCACACATACTGCAAATTTAAGCTGTCCCCAGGCATTTCTAACTGTGCAGCTAAACCTTACATAGTTTGTTTTAGTTAGGAACTCTATGTACCACATTTGCAGTCAATATCAAAGGAGTCCTCTCAGTTCTTGCTCTTTTCTCTATCATATAAGTGAGCCAAGATATTAGCCAAATAATTGCCTAAAGATTAATTTACAAATGGTAATTATATTTGGTCTTTAAAGGAAAAGATCAACTGTGAAAGCAACATGTAGGTGGGTCCTTACAACTTTAGATATGTGCAACCTCAATGAAAGAATTCCTGTTGTGATTTATTCACTACAAGTTACTTACTTCCTAATCTGTATCCGTGTCCCAAGTTAAAATGTATATGATAGAAAATAGATGATAGATGATATAGATAATAGACAACATACAATATAGGTTATTTCTATCATATAGTTAATAATGCACATATATATGCACATGTAACATATGTCACACAAAAATCTTAACCAACTGACATCTTGATGGCCTTCTTCAAGCATTATGATACTATTGACCATTTATTTACTGCCCCTTCCATTTTTTACTTAGACTAAATTTATATTTTGAATTGTAATTCAGACTTCCTCCTGCTTACCAAGAAAGAATGGACTTCCCATATTCACCAGAATAGAGAAATTTATATTATTAATAAAATGTGAGGAAGTAAAACTGACTATGCTTGTTTAAAGAGGGAGAATGGGTAGTAGATCTTTTGGAGTCGGGCTAATGGACTGTCGTCTTGAGAGAACACAGTAAACAAATACCTTCCATGAACTGGGTTTGTGTTTCCATTTACTCCACGCTCAAAATATCACAATATTTGTAAGAAAAGTTTTCATATGGAGAAGAATGAATACAAATGTAATAAAATATATAGATAGTATTTGGTAATTAAGTAGATTTCATTAAGAACTAAGTTACATAACATGGATAAATTGTAAAGGACCCATTCAGCTACTGGCAGAGATGGTCTCTCGTTGTTCTTGCAAAAATAATACAAATAAATAATTGCCTCAGCTACAGCTGGTCTGTTGGGAAGCTAGAGACAAAGGTGGAAGAATGTTTTCTTCAGCATCCTTTTCCACCCTCTCAATTAGTTCACCAACTCTCCCAGGAAATAGTACCAATTATAAAAACTATAGTAAGCTCCCCATCTCTAATAGTGCTAATTATAAAAACCATAGTAAGCTCTCAATCTCTGTTAGTCATTGCATTTCATTGCTAGGGCCGCCAAAACAGAACGCCAAGGACTGAGTGCTTGGATTCAGGCCCACTCTAACACCCTCGCTTTAATGTAATCACCTCTTTAAAGGCAACTAGCCCCAAAACAGTCTCATGCTGAGGCTCTGTGGATTAGTTCAACATACGAGCTTGGCTGGGGGGATACAATTTAGCTCATAACAATTATCATCAGTGGTATCATCACAATTGTTGCATTAGCTCATTTAAAAATATTGTTCTACTTAACCTTCAATTAATTTTAATCAGCTACACTGAAAGATAGGTATTTTTTTCTCCATTTAACAAAAGATTCTAAGGCCTTAAGGATCTTCATTAAGTTTCCCAAACAAGAAGTGGAGAAACAAGAATGGCTTCTCTGAAATTCAATTGCTTCTGGAAAGTATGGAGATACATTCTGTATCATCACTCTTTCCAGCCTGCTTCTAGAAAATTTCAACATGTAGCTAGAAGGCATGTTCCCTTTAGCCAGGCAGAGCGCCCATGTGCAAATCAACACCTTAATTTGTTACTCCGGCAAAATTTCTTCCATTCTTTGTTGCAAATTCTTGCCCTTTTGCTCAGGATTCAAAGCTTCCATCCCAGGGAGTGGATGAGCACTTGGTGTTTATCACAAGACTTCTTACATCAGTGTTTGAGCTTTAATGTTTGGGAAAGAAACGCCACCACCTTGAAAACAGGCAAAAGAGCCTCACTAAGTACCTGAGTCTGAAATGCTCATACTTGCTTGGAAGTGGCGTGTGGTTTCCATGGCAGCAGCTGTGGGGACGGACAGCAGCAGCCGCAGATTTTTTTAGCTGTATTTTTTTTTTTCATAGCATGAACTAGATATTCAAATACAGTCACATGCCATATGACAGCATTTCCATCAGTGGACCACATGTAGGACCCTGGTCCCACAGGATTAAATATTATATTTTTAATGTACCTTTTCTATGCTTAGACATGTTCAGATACATAAATACTTACCATCATGTTACAGTTGTCTGCAGTATTCAGTCCAGGAGCATGCTGTGCGGGGTCGTGGCCTGGGAGCAATAGACTACCTTATACAGCCTAGCTGTGTAGTAGGTTCTACCACCTAGGTTTGTGTGAGTATGATGTTCACACAACAAAATCACATCACAACGCATTTCTCAGAACATATCCCCATCGTTAAGTGATGCGTGACTGTACATCGTAAGCTGTTCAATTAAGTTCAGTAAATATACTCTGGAACCCTCCTCTGCAGCCTCTACATTTGAGAAGGTCTTTATTTTACCAAGACTAAGCTGTTTTCAGGAGTTCTAGTATTTTCTCAAGTCCGTAGGGATCTAGCTGCAGGCCACACCACGTTATTCTGTCAGACCACACAGAGATCTCTTTGCACTCCTTGTTTCATTCCTTTCTTCTTTCTCTGAGGAATCAAACAACTGGAAAAACAACGCTTTCCAACACGAGCTCAGGCAAAAATCTAATGAGTTATTTTGTTCCTACTTAGAAGCATTTAAATGTATCAAAAAAATTGTTAGGGAGATATACTGAAAGCTGTGACTAAGATGGTACATTTTATCCTCTGTAATTTTCATTTGTTTGTGATCATTGTTGGGGAATAAAGACATGCTGTGGGAATCTCTAATGGTCTAAGCTCATGGAATATATTTGCTTGTTTTGTCACATTATGCTTTTGCAAATTCAAAACCTCTTAAATGATGTTATTGCTCTCTTGCTCCTAAATGCCACATAAAGAAATATTTTGAATTAATTCCTCTTACTAGTCCATATGGATGATATTTATAGTATTTTTTCTATATTTTTCCAAATAGGTGACATTTTAGTAGGCGATATCATTTCTTTTAAAACAAGAAAAAACTGATTATAGAAAAACAGATTCCATTTCAAAAAGAAAAACAGTTCCACTATCTAAAAATAATTTAGGACATTTATGCCCTTTTTATTCATTCCATTCCTCTACCACTTTATAAATTGTGTCTTTTTATTTGACTATAAAAAGAGAACTATTTCAGCCTTCGGTGACTTCCTGAATCTGCCCTGCATCTCTGATATAAATGGTCCCCGTGGACTTCTCACAATAGACTTCCTGTGAAATATTTTGCTTTTGCACCTCCACCCAAGTTCCTGTGATAAGGCAGGTCTCAGGCCCAGATGTGGCACAATGCCTTTCAACACCGATTGATTTTAAACAGTTTATTTGCCAGCTGAAAGGGAAAAGTTGATGAAGTGTATAGGGGTTGGGTTTTATTAGGTTTATAGATAAATTGTCTTTATAGTAGAAAATACTTAGCAAAGGAATCAGTTAATTTGTAACTGAATTTTACTTGTAAGTCCAGGAAGTGGCAGATGTTCTTCCTGTATTTATTTATTATATTATTTATATGTTGAGTTCAGTGATGGCATTCAACCTAATAACATATGCAGAGATGCAAACTTTGAGAAGGTTAGTTTTAATACAAAAACTTACACGCCGACCTATTAAAAATGTTCTGTTGGTCAGAACACAGAAAGTCCAGCAGTAAATTCTTAAATATCATGCAATAAATATATTGATAACACATTCTCACGATATCTGCCAGCTGGCACCAGCATAGGAACTTGACTCACAAGTTTAATAAGCTTTTTTTTTTTTAAAAGAAAAATGAGGTGGTTGGAATTTGAAGGAACAATTACTACATAAACTAAGTAGAAAAAACTGCACTGATCCTGAATATAAAACAAGGCCTAAAAAGAAAGGCTGTGCATTCAAGAAATTTGAAAGATACTTCAGAAACGAAGATATAAATACAAAATATACCAACCCAAGAAACTAATCACAAAATCCTATTATTTTGAGAGATGGGCTATTTGATGGATCAACAAACACTGTCTCATATTCTTTCATAATGAGTCTTAAGACATGTTTTTTCCAAGAAGCTATATCACGTATATAAAATAATCTTCACTCCCAGGACAATTGTTTTTGCGCTAATCTTTAAAACCAGTGCATCCTAGGCTTGTCGGATTTTTGAAAACTCTAAAAAAATTGTTAGCTCAAAAATATGAAAAGGAAATTATAAATTTAAATTATTAACTAATTATTAATAATAAAATGTATGTAAACTATTCAACTACATTGAAACTCAATTTATTTAATTATGCAGAGATAATGTTTAATGTGGGGTTAGGGCCATCTTAATAAATTTAATGTAAAAGAGGCCTGTAAGAGTGCCTAGATTTTATAAAAGCTTTTAAATGGTCACTCCCTAACCAAAGTATTCACATGACATTGCTAAACATTTTGAGTAAGCAACATTTAAACAAGAAATCAGTCTGTAGTTCTATTAAAAGACATCGTTAAACATTTCTGGTAAACAACATTCAAGCAAGAAATTAATCTTTAGTTCTGTCTACTATTTACACAATTAGATAGCAGGATTAAAACCATATGAACAATGTCATGAAACTCAAAGGAAATAGAATGTCTTTACCAAAATAAAAAGAAGAAAGAACACAAGAGGTTGTTCTTTTTCTTGAAATTTTAATCTATAATAGTCCCATGATCTGGACAAGGTAGTGAAATTTCAGTAAAAGTAATTCCCAAATCACTGCAGTGACATTCTAGTTGTCCATTTTCCGTCATTACCTCCACTTACAATCTGTTGCTACCTTTGTAGGTAGACTGTTTTCTCTTTAAATGACCTGTCATTCTTGTTTCAATTCTCAGTTTACACTCCCTCACAAGGGAAGTCTTTGCCTTCCTCTCCCCAGATCCAAAGCCACCTGTCTCTTTGACCTTTGCATTGAGAGGAAAATATTGATGCGAATTAACATACATGATATGTTTTTATTGGTCATGAACGACACATCTATTTCTCCACATTTTTTTCAAATTTGGGAAGAATTTTGACTATTTTAGTCTTTTGATCAGTTTCTTCATGTCCACAGAATGGGAATGGGGAGAGCTATAATGTCATCTCAGACTCCATGGCTCACGCTGTCTGTGCTCCCCATCCGTGGCCTGTTCCTATCCCCTACATCTAGGAGGGCTGCTCCAGCTGGGCCCCAGCGCTGGGTGATGTGCACTGTCACTGGTGGAATCCCTGGATTCCCACCTCTGCTGCCAGGCTCTGCCTTGGTTCTTGAACTGGGGTTCAGGAACTTCGTCCCTAAGTCCTGGATTTGTCCCCCCTCCAACCTCTCCCTAACGCTATTTGACACGTGAGCCCCACTCTCTCCAGGATTCTGCCCCTCACTTTCATGCTTGCTCACATCAGTGCCTTCCCCATCACTCTGGTTGCTCAGCCTCTTCCTCATTCACCCTTTTCCTTTCTTCTTACGTTATTTCTTAACACTCAGCTTGTGAACTCTTTTCTCATCGGGCTTGACAAATCTTGTTCTCCTGGTTGAAGTTATTTAAACTGCATTATAACCTGTATTATTGATTAAAACATTTATTTTTCCCATCTGTATTAAGGTCTAATTGACAAGTAAGAATTGCATATATTTACAGTGTACAACCTGATGTTTTGATACATGTACACATAGACGATTAAATCAAGCTAATCGATCTTTAAAATAGTGGTTACCCTCTGAGTGACAATTTTTTAACAGGCATTTTACATGTGATTTACTCTTGCCTTGCAACACTCTACAAAACAGGTATCATTTCCCCCTGTTTAGTGATGAGAAACGTGAGACTCAGCAAACGTAGACATTGGTCTCTCTGATTTCAAGACTACTCTCTGGCCATTACAGTTAGTAGCTTCCATAGAGTAGAGAGATTCTGAAAATAGGATTCTCAGGACATATCCTAGAACTTCTGATTCTAGAGGTTGCAGGGGCCACCCCAAATGATTCCAACAGTGACCCAGGTTTGAGAACTAATGTGCTGCACATGTTGCCACTACCCTTCTGTAACCTCTACTCGGGTGCACGTCACCCTTGACTTGAAAGCGGAATCATTTTTAAAGCCACAATGTGTTCTTACAGATCCACAAGGTGTATTTGCTCAGGGATGTTCCACGTACTAGTCTGCTTATCTGAAAGCTATATTACCCATTCTAGATTCTGGGTTACGTGCTATCCTCATTCTTTCTCCTGCTCTGTCTTCTTGCCCAGACCTCAAATTTGAATAGCTGTTGGTTAACACCAGTAGTTCAGTTGAAATCTTGAAATGGGAATTTTTCTGTATAGGCCTAGCAGACCTACATAAGGACCAAAACCATGCCCATGAGATCATAATCACATGGTCTTCTGAGTTGCGATTGTATTGAGAAGAAATAAGAACAAGGTACCAGCCTGCTATTCTACAATAATTAGCACAAAAAATAAGTATATGTAATTGTGTTATTCACATGAAGAGATCAAATTTTAACCTAAGTATTCTAAATAAATCTTTCTGCTAGAAAATAACCATCAGTATTTTTCATGACTTGAGGATATACTTTATTGTATCACTGTCTTCCAACTAAAAGCAAGAGGGAAGAATCAATTCTTTTCTCTCAGAACTTCTAGGTGCTTTGCAGCTTAAAGTCCAGAATTTTTAAAAATGCAAACTGAGAAACATAGAATAGTTATATATTTTTTGCTACTTGTACTGTTTATATCAAATGTATGTCAAAACAGTCAGAAATTCCAAAGTTTTAGAGTAGTGAGTAAATCTTCAGACTGATGGATTAAAAATATAAGAAAAAAGCATCTAGATCACTATTTTACCAAATATGGTGGTGACCATAATTTTTTCCACATTTATACAAGGATGGAAATGAGTTATGGAGATTTCCAGTAATCTTCTGAATCAATTAAGGGTTTACCAGAAGATACGGGGAGAAAACTCAGGATGTATGACTGAAGTCTGTTTATTGGACTCAGCAATGCCTCATGATGCCCACATTAATGATCTTACAATGTTTTCCCATTGTTACAAAATCCTCTTGGTCAACACTATAAATTGTGTTTTTCCTGTAAGTCGATAAAATAATTTAAAAATTGATCTTTAACATCCAATGCAAAGCAGATCACAGGAGGCATGTTGCTTCTGCCTGGGTGTCTCATCTGTGGTCGAGATCAAAGAAAATGGATCTGGGCTTTGCTTGATCAAGACTTCACACTAAAGGTCTGAGTTGAATATGGTTGATTTTGGAATAAGTCCAAGGAAGGAAGAAGGGTCTACTTCTGAGGTGGCAGCACAAGCAGGCGTTGTGCCAAGGAAGAGTTTTAAAAGCCAGGAAATTAATCAGGATAGTTGTAAATGGAGAGAGTCCAACACATCACTAAATCAGAGGACCAGACAAATGGGAAAATTGTACCCAGCTTTAGAAACTGCCCATTACAGATGAGATCGAGACCGAAAGAGCTGGTGTTTTGCTGGTTTATTCATCCACTCCGTTTCCATAAATCAAGACATATCTATTCTCTTTAAGTTGTTGGGTTCCTTAAGTAGAGAAGCCATGTTTTCTAAATTCTGACCTATTGTCTGGTAGTATGCCTTTTGTGAGCTTCAAAAATAGGCTAAGAGGAAGATCTCAAGATTTAGTATAAATGCCACTTTTTTCAAGGGTAATTTGGCAGGTAAGCTAGTGTTGAATTTCTGATAGTTATTCATTCACATGTTCAACTAATGTATTTTCTAATCTAGACAAGGCAGGACAGTGCTAGGAGCTAGAGACTGAGCTTTCTATTTGCCTTTTCCATAGGGAACAGCAGAATTCCATGCATCTCGCTTCTAACTTTCAAGTTAAGTCTTCTCATTGTTTGTAAAAAGTTGTGATTTTTAAACAGTCTCTGCCAAGAGCTTTAGAATATTTACTTAGGGCTGAGTGTGAATCACAGGGAATCTTTTTGTGGCCAAAACCTCACAAACCTCACTCTAAAGATCTAACTAGGTTAGTAGGTCATCGAAAATTTTTTCCATACTTCAAGCTAAACATTTTGGGGGAAAAGAAATCCCACAACCAAATATCAGCAGGATTGGTTTTTCTGTAGTTTCTAAAGACTAGCTGGGAAAAAGTGACATGTCTGTGAGTTATATATTAGAACTTAAAAAGAAGCCACGGCCACCATTTTGCCCATCTCTCTGTAGGTGTGCTACCAATGGTAGTGTGAATACCCACACTATCTTTATAAATTGAAATAAAATTTCTGAAGAAGAGAAATGTGGGGTAGATGGAGGGCAAAACTGATGCATGATCAGATATGTGATTATTTTCAAACATAATTTCCAATTGTAGAAAATTTTTTGGAGGAAAGTCAAATAATTACAGTACTCCCGTAAGTAGTGAAATGTTCTGATGTCAATGTGCAAAAGGACTGACTTTGTACCTTAGTTTAATAAAAATACACATAGAAGAAACCTCATTTTATGTGTACTTGTCTGAAAATTTGTAAAGCAAACTTTGTAATCTATCTGGGAAAACATGCAAGCTGGGCTGTGTTCACATCTGTGTTTGTAGTGCTTTTGATGTGTTATTGTGTATTCTTTTCATGCATGTTTTAACTAGAGTAGAGTCTGAGTGGGTAGTAGGCAAATACCCTTTGTTAAGACTTGTTCTAATTATTTGCTTCAAAATACAGTTACCTGTGGGACTAGATTCAACTATTTGTTATTTCTGAATAGAAGTATTAGGTCAACAACAAGGATCCTTAAAAGAAATCACAAGACAAAATATACCCATTTATAATAGATTGTTCTGGTTATTTACAGAACATAACCTTGGCTTAAGAAATTCGACTAACAAATATGACCTAGAAATGTTAAAATTAGAATAGTATGGGAAAATATGCTTTTATTAAAAATGATTTAAATAAAATATATTTCAAAATGTATAATAAGACAAGTCTCCATTTTTATCTTTTCTTCTATAGTATCCTTTCAATGTTTCTCTCCTACCTCTTCCTATTTAACCCAGAATTATTTAAAACACTACAGTTTGCTTACCACTCCCTTTCCAGTCTTAAATTCAGAAAATTTCTAGCATTGTAAAGAATTTACTTCTTTTCCTTGTACTTTGGCCTTTTACTGCTTCACAGGATAAGTATGAGCAAGAAATCTTTTCATTTCAAATGTCACCAAAGTTTACAGCAGTGGGGGAAACATAACCAAAATCAAAATTTTCCACTTAATAATTTATGAATCTGAAAAGCTCCCATCCCAGTAGCTGTACACATATAATTATTGGTTATTTTATGTTGAATTCAAGTATATGTAAGTTAATTGGATGAGTCTACAAAGAGATACTATATATTTAAATGTATATTTACGTGTAATTTTTACTATTACCATATCATTGTAAAGGAAGTACAGGTTTCTTATTTTATACAAAAACAAATTTATACCTGTTACAAAACTAGTTTCCATTTGGCATTAAACTGAAAAAAATATGTTCACCTTATTTCCAAGGGTTTTTAAAGTGGATACTTTTATTAATAATTAAACTTAAGTCAGATTTATGGCTCAGAATACTCAATATGCTAATAGAACATCTGCAGAAAATCTGTCTTCTTATTTATTGTGCCAAGAAAACATAAGATAATCACAAGGGGAAACATTTCCTATAAATTTATTTTTATGAGCCAGATCTTTGATATTAAAAGGAAATTATATCAATTGCAGTAATGTTTGAATCAATGAACTGCCCAAAATATTTCTCATGAGATTATTTTAATATAAAAATCTGATAAATAATATTTTAAACTATCAAATGCAGTTTTATAAAGTATTTTTTAAACCTTATCGGCAAAATTAGCATGTTATTTTGGACAAGAAATATTCCAAAACATCTGCATTTGTTTTAGTGTTGCCAAATGACAGTTTTATTGGTTCAGTTGACCCAGTGACTTCAAATCAAATGCTTCCTAAGAGGCTGAGTAGGGGGTTGAGCAGGGAAGAAAAGGAAGGGTACTCCCCAACACTTTCATCGTAATACAAAAGCATATTCGTTGCCAATTCAGCTTACTTTTTGAAAATTAAATTCCTTCTGAATTAAGTGTAAGAACTGACCTCATTAATAATTTACATATAAAGTGCTATGTTTTACATTATTTTCTAAATTAAAATTTTCTGGTGTCTAATTTATAAACAAGAAGGAAGACGCATCCTTTTTCAAAAAAAAACAAACAAGAAAGAGTCATGACGTAATGAAAGAAAAAAGCATGGAAGTAGAGGCAAGAGGCCTGGGTTTCATTGCCATGTAGGCACTGATTTGCTTGAGGAAATGGAATAACAGCTCCTCGCTGGCCTTTACTTATCTGTGAAGCAGATACACAGTAATAGTTACCAGCTGTTTCTAGGTTTAATGAGTCTGGGTGGGGTATTTCCGTGTTACATAAACACACTCCTGTGAGGCCTGGCCAAGCCTGTATATTGCCAAAAGGGACTGGCTCCGTCACCCAAGAGCATCGGCCGAGCCAGACACCACGCAGCACGGTGCCGGGCAGCTCAGGTGAGAGTGTGCAGAGTGAGGCTGGGCACCTCGGGAGACAGGCCTCTTCCATTCCCTGCAGGCCCAGGGGCAGAGAGCGCAGAAATGGGCAAGACACAGAGAGAAAAGGGAGGGGCACACAACTAGCACATTTTGAGCACCTGCTATAAAATGCAGATAGCAATAGTACCTCAGAGAGAAATTATGAGAATTTAATGACTTGATTTTTACTTGTAAAAACCTTAGCAAAATTCCTGAAATGAGAAGTGCTAAAAAATTATTGGGTTTTGAGGGGTGTCTTGGGAGCAAGACCAACTGGGTTCAAAATTCCTGTTCCAACATATTAGCTATGTAACGAACTTCCCTCTGGCTCAGACTCCTTAATTATAAAACAGAGGTAAAGATCCTACCTGCCCAGAGAATGATGCAAGGATTAAAGGTGTCGATACCCACACAGTACAAAGAACAGCCCCTGGCACCAGCGAGCCATTCAGGAAGTGTCAGAAGTACAATGAGTGCATCACATTCTGCCACACACTGTGCACGGTGCTTTCACCTCGTCTCCTTCTCTGTGGCCCGTCAATGTTCTCTGGGGAAAAATGTGTATGTGTGTGTATATATATATATACATATATATATAATTAATTATGTATACAAAGGCTATATAGTAATTTGAATTCTCCTATACAGTAATTTGAATTCGCTTGGAGGCAAGCTATCACAAAGATGGCATAATGTTTTCAACCCAAATAATATGATGCAAAATAATTTTTAATGGACAGTATTAAATAATATGCTGTTACTGAGCTTGGAATATCCTAAAGGAGAAACGTCCAGTGAATTCACTTCTTTCCTGCACATATTTACTGACTATTCACACGTGCTAGGTATGGGTTGAAACTCTGTATGTATCATACTAAAGGAATCTCTTTCTAAAAGGACGTTTTTATTATTTTACAAAGGTTAAGATCAGACTAAAATTTCTCCCCAATTCACTATGTTCATAACTTCTATTCCCAGGAGGCTTTTCTCTGGGTATGATTTTTCATTTGTCTTAAAAGTCCTTTCTCATCGTCTCTCAAAGGAGTTCTGCATCTCCTTTCAAAGAAGCCATCCCGCTTCGTTCTCTCCTCACTTTGGTCCCTGAGTACTTAGTGTCCATGATTGGTACAGTTTTAGAAAAAGCAGTTTCAAAGGCAAACCTAAAACTTAACAGCTCATCCTAATCTTACAGGCTCAGTCAGCTGTCCCCAACCTTTTTGACACGGAGACCAGTTTCATGGAGGACAATTTTTTCAGGGACCAGGTTGGGGGCGGAAAGTGGGGTGGAGCTCAGTTTGTGATGCCAGCGATGGGGAGCCACGAAGCGGAAGCTTCCCTCGCCCACCGGCTCGCCTACCTGCCTACCACTCACCTTATGCTGTGCGGCTGCCCCCTGGGGTTGGGGTTGGAGACTGCAGGGGGCCAGTGATATTAACAGGGATTCAGGATACATTCTTAGCATTTTAGGGTCAGAAGTTCTAGCTCCATTGTATTTCATCCAAGCATGAGCAGGTAAGCAATTATGTCTAGCAATTTACACTACTAAAAGTATAAGAAAGTGATTTAAAAAACCAGAATTCCAATTTATTATTTTTAACTGGATGTATCTTTTCAGTAGACAGACAGATTTCATTTGCCACTGAAGGTAACTGCTTTCTATTTTCCTTGTAATATGAATACTAATAAAAGTTCCAGTGGTAAGAAAAGAATCAAGACCAATAGATATGTTGATTCTTGGGAGATATTTCACCAGACATTGATAGAAGCTGAGAGTTATCAAAGCTCCAGTATAAAGTGGAAAACTTAGGTCTGTCATGTTCACTGTATTAAATTTGGCCACTTCCTTCTGGCATGAGATTACCACATGTATGTGACAATTCATTACATCACAGCTTATTTTACACTGATTACATTTTAGCCTTCCTTTAGTCCCTCCAAAAACTATGAGAACCTTTAAAATCAATAAATAGCAAGGAAGACCCAGCTGTGATTGAATATCAAAAAATAAAACAATAGTCAACAGCCTGGAAACCCAAGCAAAATAAATAAATAAATAGAGCTGTTTACCTAGGGTGGGGATGGAGTTGCCCCCACAGTAGGTTATGACCTCATTTCAGACTCTAATAGAACTATACACATGACCTTCACAGCGCTCGTCCCAATTGTAACTAATCACCCAGTATCATTTCTCCTGGTAAACCGCGATCTCCATGAAGGCGTGGAGCACGTCTGTCGTACGCCCTGTTGTGTGTATCTCCAGTGACTGACCCATGATGGACCTTTAGACCTTAAATAGGAAATAGAGGAATGAACGGCAAGGCGGAAGGAAGAAAAGATCAAAGGCAAGACAAGAGGAAATCTTAGAAACTGATTGAGATGGTTTGGTGTGGGAGTGGCTGAGTTGGGCGAACCTGCCTGCACAAGTTCACGAAGGAAATGATCACCCACTACTAGTTTGATAGGAATGAAAGTAGAGGAAGGGCACGAGTTAAACATTTTCCATTTTGAGGGATTAGGAGGCCCAATGTCAAACTGAGCCTAAGGGTAGCTAAAAAGTGGAGCCATTAGGAGGTTGGGCAATTAAAAGGTTAATAAATCAAGGATCCAAAAACAATACTTTAAACCTGGGCGAGAGGGAAACTTGCCTCAAGTCCCGTCCTATTGAGGGGCTGCTCGCTGTCCCTTGCCCAGTCTTGTTGCTCCCCAGAGGGCAGGGAGCTGACTCAGAGTAGTAAATATGCCCCCTTCTAGATCACACTTTTTATCTCTAGGTCTCTAATATTCCAGGCACAGATCCCTTTCCAGGTCTGTCCTACTAAGGGGGACCACACCACCATAATATGCTCCCTGGATCGAAGGGCGACGAGAAGGGACTGTCTGAGGGGCGGTGGACAGTTTGGACATGCGGTCTGGAGTATCTGCACCCTTGTGTCCAGGGGTCTTTCTTGGGGTGCAGGAGCAGGGACAGAAACACAAGGAGTGACAATGGGCTGGGGACCCCCTGAAACACCAACTCGTGACATGCAACTCTGGCAAGTCCCGGAACTCTAATCTTAAACCAGGCTTCCAGGTCATTTTGAAGGTAAATATACCTTTATACACTTAAATTATATCTTTATTTCCCATGTATATTTCTTTTCTCTCCCATTAGTAAAAGAGGATGCAAGATTTCTAGGGTAGCTGGTGTCCAACTGGTTTCTGCCCTAAAAATCTTTCACTTTGTTTTATTAAAGAGAGAAAAGGAATACAAAAGGGAAACAAAGAATATTATTTTAGGTCTGGAATTCATTATAACTCTTTATATTTACTTGAAGTCATTGAAGCTCAGAAAAGTTAAGTTGAATTGCCTGAAATCTCACAGAGAGAGGAAGAACCAGGCCATGAAACCACATTAGATTTAGAATTCTGAGACTTCCTTTCCCCCATGTCCTGGGAAACAGTCTGCACTTCATCCAGTTGATCTGGTTCTTTCTTCTTTACTTCTTATCCTCTGTTCTGTTTAACACTGTCTCTACCCAATGATTCAAAATTACCAGTCTGAAACCACGTATATCTCATACAGAAATAAGTACATATAATCTAATATAGTAACTGTATATATTTAATATGTAGTTATAGTTCTGATGTACAAAATCTTTTTTTACTTTCCTTATGCAATATAAGCATATTTTATATCTCTTTATTATATTTAAAATGATCACTTCTAATGGCATAGCAGTATAAGCTAATACCCCATAATTTATTTAACCCATTTTTCTATTATTTAATATATTAAGGTTATTTCTATGTTTTCTATTATAGACGGTGGTATGACCACCATTTTATGAATATACCATTTTTTTCATTCTGCTGAATCATTTTCTTAGGATAAATATCAAAAAATGGTATTACTGAGCTAATGTGTATAGATATTTGTATTATTTCAGATTATTGCCAAGTCTTTTGTTTTTAACAAAATAATTAGAACAGCTAAATATGAGCCTTAAACTATTCAAATAGCATTATCAGTTAGAAATAAAAATATGGAAAAAATACACCAATCAGAGACATTTAATGCCTTTTTTACTGTTCCAGATCATAAGTGTATCATGCCACTCTTCAGACTCGAATAAAATTAACTCAGTATTTCTTGGCATCTGTTTTTAAGAATGACTCAGACTTCTACTTCCATCCATAGCCTCTGCCCTCGGGCCAGTGCTGAATCCCTGAGGCTTGTGTCATTTAGAACTAAAGACTTCGACCTTCAGGCTATGTCGTATTTTACCAGCAAAAGATTTTTTTTTAATTTCAGAATATTATGGGGGTACAAATGTTTTGCTTACATGCATGGCTTTTGCACTGCTGGAGTCAAAGTTATAAGTGTGCCCATCACCCAGATAGTGTACATTGTACCCATTAGGTGTGATTTCACGCATCCCCTTCTCCCCCCTCCCACCTGCCTGATTTCCTTTGAGTTTTACTTCCCTGTGTGCACAGGAGCGCTCATTGGTTAGTTCCAATTTAATAGTCAGCACATGTGGCATTAGTTTATCCATTCTTTAGATATTTCATTTAGGAGAATGGTCTCCAGTTCCATCCAGATGCTTGCAAAATGTATTAATTCTTTTTTATGGTTGAGTAGAACTCCATGGTATACATATACCACATTTTATTAATCCACTCATGAATTGATGGGGACTTGAGTCAGTTCCACATCTTTGCAATTATGAATGTGCTGCAATAAACATTCTAGTGCAGGTGTCTTTTTGATAAAATGACTTTTTTTCCTTTGAGTAAATACGTAGTAGAGGGATTGCTGGATCAAATGGTAGTTCTACTTTCAGTTCTTTGAGGAATCTACATACTATTTTCCATAGAGGTTGTACTAATTCGCAGTCCCACCAGCAGTGTGTAAGTGTTCCTTTCTTTCTGCATCCACACCAGCATCTATTGTTTGGGACTTTTTGATAAAAGCCATTCTCACTGGGGTTAGGTGATATCTCATTGTGGTTTTGATTTTCATTTCTCTGATGATTAGTGACGTCGAGCATTTTTTCATATGTTTATTGGCTATTAGTCTTCTTTTGAAAAGCTTCTGTTCATGTCTTTTGCCCACTTTTTAATGGGGACGTTTGATGTATTTCTTGCTGGTGTGCTTGAGTCCTTTGTAGATTTTAGTTATTAGCCATTTATTGGATGTATAGCTTGCGAATATTTTCTCCCATTCTGTAAGTTGCCTATTTGCTCTGTTGATTGTTTCCTTGGCTGTGCAGAAGCCTTTTAATTTAATAAAGTCCCATTTATTTATTTTTGCTGTTTTTGTGAATAAACTCTTAACTAACAAATAATCTTGTGGTCACCGTACATTACAAAACCTGATCTCAACTTAGAATTAGGATGCCCAATGATACGTAATTATAAAAACTCTGAACTTCAGTTAAAGCAAATCTTTTGTGCTTTCCCCAGGTCAGTTCTGCTTCAGTGTGGAAACCTAGGGTATTTTCTCTGCCTAGGATTTCTACTCTTCCTTCCCACGCTTAACCTCAACTTCTGCTCCAGAATCAATATGCAGAGAGGGACAAAAGGTAAGGGAGTCAAGTAAGTTCTTAAGTGGCCAGCTTTATGTACTCCAGGCCTGGCAGGTGTTCAGAGGTGACTTTTTCTTATATGGGCTCCCGGCCAGCCTCTGAGGATCTCTTATCTGCAGTTACCCAAATGGAACTGGGCATCTCTAGGCATATTCTGTAGAGTCAGCCCCTTAGAGTAGAGAGCGACCTCTTAATTCTATTTATGGAGGCTTACTCGAGCCTGCCAGAAGCCGTCTTTCCCAGGACTGAAGACAACCCCAGGCCAGTTTTTGTTCACACAGGGCCCTCACCTGGTTACCAGGAAACACTGAAGCATCCTTGGCCCTGACAAATTTGTGGAGAGCCAGCCAGCTTCTGTAACCTCTTTCCTCTGGTTCAGCAGCAGCACATCCTGAGGTTTGCTTAGGCAAAGACTGAACACCAGACCACTTGAATTTCAGGGGTCAGCACCTCCCCTCTCAGGCCATGTCGGCAGGGGTGGGTGTACTCAGGACATGCCAATGTATATTTTAAAATGTCTCTTCCCAAATCCTCTCCAATCTCCACACACGCTCACCTTTTTATTATCTTGACATAAATAAGAATTTTAAGAGTTGTCCAACTGGTTTTTAATAATCTCCTTTGAAAATTGGCATCTTGTTCTGGCACACATCTTTGGAAAATCACAGCTTTGAATCTTGGCACCTCAGTTAAGACTTCTGATTTAATTGTCTGTTAAATGTATTTCATAATCCCTCATGTGCTATTGAAATTTCTGTATCATTTAACAGATGAAAATAGAATAGGTTCCCCATATATCTTGTCAATTAAATTTTCTGTTGTGGTTTCTTTAATTTTTCTTTTCATTTAGCTCTCTAATTTCAACTAGATATGTTTTTCTTTTGGCATGAGATGTGCATTAATTTTTAGTGTAGTTACATAATTATCTAAATATTATGTTCATCACTCTGAATATTTACCCTTTCATTTTGAAAAATTTATTTTCATATATTATTTTCTTATAGCATCAGATCCATTTTTGGCCTAGTCTTTCTTTCATGAACCAACACTTACTATTGTTGTATAATGTCATGTTTTACTATATAGTAAGGCGAACTTCTTGTTACCTTTTTTTATTGCAAAATATTTAAGGGGGTACAAATGTTTTAGGTCACATGGATCACTTTTGTAATGCTTGTCCTAGCTAAAGCTGTCCGCATGACCCAAATAGTGTTCATAGTAACCGTTAGGTAGGTTTCCACCTAGGATATGAGAATAGCTGCTCCTGCTCTCTTTTGATTTACATTTATGTGGAATATTTTTTTCTTTCCTTTCGTATTGAGTCTGTGTGTGTCCTTGTGATTTAGATGTGTTTCCTGGAGACAGAATACTTGACTTGTATTTTTTCTTCCATTCAGCCAGTTTATTCTTTTGAGAGGAACATTCAGTCTGTTAACATTGATTGATAGCATTGATATGTGGGGTGTTGGTCTGTTCATCCTGTTGGTGGTCCTTTATTGCTTTGTTTTACCTTTTTTTCTATTGTTTTGTAGAAGTTGTGAGTTTTGGAGGTGTTAGGTGAATTTACACTGGTGGGGATCTCTTGTGCTGATTTGTGTACAGTGCTGTTCTGAGTATTTCGTGCAGGGCAGGTCTGGTCATGGCAAATTCCCTCAGTGTTTGCTTGTCTGGAAAAGACTTAATTTCTTCGTCAATTGTGAAGCTTAGTTTTTCAGGATACAAAATTCTAGGCAGGTGGTTGTTTTGTTTATGTCAATTGAAGATGGGGCCCTAATCCCTTCTTGCTTGTAAGGTTTACACTGAGAAGTCTACAGTTAGTCTGATGGGTTTTCCTTTGTAGGTTATTTGATGCTTTCATCTTGCTGCTTGCAGAATTTTCTTCCTTACTTTGATTTTGGCTAAGTTGACTACTGTGTGTCTTGGAGCTGTCCTATTTGCTATGAATCTTCCTGGTGTTCAATGTCCATCTTGTGGCTGTATGTCCAAATTTCTGGGAATCCCAAGGAAGTTTTCCTCAGTAATTTCCTGAAATAGGTTATCCATGCTTTTAGTTCTTTCTTCTTCTCCCTCATGGATACCTATAATTCAAATATTAGTTTGGTTCACATAGTCCTATATCTCTCTCAGTGATTTCTCAGACTTTTTAATACTCTCATCTGTCTCTTTGAGTGACTGGGTTATCTCAAGAGCATTGTCTTCAACCTCTGAGAGTCTTTCTTCTCCTTGGTTTAGCTTCTTGTAAAAGCGTTCTGCTGCATTTTGATACTCCCTAAATGTCTCTTTCATTTCTTTAAGTTCTGTTATATTCTTTTTTATGCTGTCTAGCTCTCTAGTGACTTTTCATTTTTTCATTGATTTCCTGAATTTTTTTTTTTTTTTTTGGTTTCTTTTTGGTGGTTTTCAACTTTCTCTTCAATTCTGTTCATTTTATTTGCCATCCATATTTTGAATTTCACTTCTGTCATTTTGGCAATTTCCTTGTGGATGGAGTCCACTACTGTAGCTCCACTGTGTCCCTCCAAGGTGTCAAACTATTTTGTTTTTTCATGTTGCCAGGGTTCTTTTTCTGGTTTCTTCTAATCTGGTTCCCCTTCTCTCAGCTCTGGGTTAATAGGATTGTAGGGCACCTCTTCTCCTTTGCTGGGGACTCTATCTAACTAAGTCCAGGAGTAACAGCTGCTCAGGGCTAGGGGATCCTGAGTGAAGTGTTGGAACTCAGGGAGGTTTTGCTGGCCCAGCAGTAGTGGTGGGGACTCTGTAGTGGGGTGTTGGGGTCCAGGCAGAATTATTGAGTCTCAGGGGTAGCGTCACAGGCCCAGTGGGGTCCCTGGAACTACTGACTGTGGCATAATGAAGCTTCAGAGCTGGTTCTGGGGATTTCAGGGGCAGAGCCACCGTTATGGGGGCTGTTCCACCAGCATGGGGACTGCTGATGCCCTGTCACACAGTTCCAATGGCTTAGGGGCCACATAGGTGGTCTGGCACTGCTGCTCAGCCCAGGTTCTCCCCCCATACCTGGAACGCACTGATGTAGTCATCCCAGGCTTCCCACGTGGTGCCTGTGGTGTCTGGGGCCCCTGCTCTGGTCAGTTCCAGAGAGGAGGCGTGCTGAGCCCCTAGGAACAGCGAATTACACAGGGGAGCGTCTGTTCCCTCCCCAGCTTGGTGGGGGGCTGCAAAGGCTATCGCTGGGTCCCATGTAGACCTGGCTTGGTGCACCAGAACAGTCGGGATGGGCTTGATTGCAGAAACCGGGGATTGGCAGGCACCTGCCCTCCAGTACACTGTCGCTGCACAGGCCCTGAGCAGCCCCCCAACCAGCCCAGAGGTCTGCAGTGGAGGAGGGAGACCCCTCACAGATCAAACTGCCCGTAACTTTTGTTTCACTCCTAAAAAACAGTGTCCCCTTGGGTTGCTACTATCCTGCTGTCTTCCCTTCTTCAAAGCAGTGTGAATTGTACTGGGATCCCCAGCTTCGTCTCTGAGATGGTGTGTGGTGCTTGTAAGAATCCGCCAGGCCTTGTCTGATTGAGTTGGTAGATGCTGTGATGCGCTATAGAGTTGTTCTCCCTGTCAGTGGTTGATGCTTGCAGGAGAAAGCCAACTGCAGAGATACTCTTTTGTGCCTGTGATAAGCTCTAGTCCCTCACATGGAGCACCTGAATGCCCCAGGCTTTGGGAGGGGCCTCGTAGCTCCTAGGGGGTTGCTTGATCTCCCACACAGCAGAGGTGGGTGGAGGGGTGAGACTGGGCACGGTTGGGGTGTGCCAGTCTGGAAGGCTTTGCAAATCCTTGGCAGGGCTCAGAGGTTGTCTTTCTGGCTTTTAGGGGAAGCCACTGGGACGAGGGTCAAGGCCAACTCTCTGAGCTGGAAAGCCTGGTTGTGAGGGAGGGGCAGCACTTCTCAGACTTGCTGTGGGGAGTGAGCTCTACCCCTCTTGCGTTGCCCCTGCCCTCGGGTCCTGAACATGCTGCACTTGGTTGCTATGGTGCTGCAGGCTAGAATCTTCTCCTCCCTCCGGAGGACCTGCCCTAGTCAGACTGAGCAGCTTTCCTGGGAGGGGACAGGCACTTCCCCAGTTCCCCACATCTCAGACCCCCACAGTCTTCTGTCGGTTCTGCCCATGTGGGCTCCCCCACTTCCCAAGTCCAGCTCCTAAACCTCCTGCTTAAGCCTCACCTGAAGACTTTGTACATACTAATATCATTTCTGAGCAATTCTATTTTTCTCATTTTTTACTGACTCAAATAGTACCTCAAATTTTTATATAATCATTCAAAAATAGGGGAGTCTGTTTGTAATATGAGCATATGCAAGGTGAAATAAACTTAAGATGGGATTTTGTAGGGGAAGCTGATGCCTGAACAATAAAATGCTGATTCTAAAAATTAGGAAAGAACTAATAAATTATAGAGGGTCTTTAACTTGGGACTTCATGAGGATGCTAAAACTATTGCTTAGAGTACATGAAACCCAATCTTACAATGAGAAATGCGAAGTTTACATACTGATAATACCAGTATATGTCCAGTGAAGCCTAGGGCATTCAACAGCCTCTGATTTCATTCTCCACGTCTTCCTCAGGGATGTTGAAATAGCCCTTACCTACTGTGGGTAGGCCAGCCGGCTGACTTCAGTTTTCCACTTTGAGTCACATCCCATTTGGTCAACTGCAGTATGGCCGTTACTGTTTCTTGGCTCTCACTACTAAGTGGAAGTAGTTCTTGGTCTCCTTGAATGTTAGTCCTGTTTACTTCAGAAATGGATTTTTAAGACCAGAGTTCTGTCCTATCCTGAGCACAGGGTATCTGCATGCCTCGTGTTGGGATTAGATTCTGACTCTGAAAGCTTTGATCTCTGTGCTTTGTGGCTGGCAAAAATGTTACAGCCCATTTGTAGAAAGAGTACCTTCTGCACATCATGGGCTTGGAAGTCAGATAGATTTCTAAGTCTCAATTTTCTGCAAAGAAGAGATGACAAACAAAAGAACACCCCCTTAGTTTAAAGGTGACTTCCCTGAACCATCTCACTAACTGCACACAGATAGTCTAAGTCAGGTTTGTTTTAAAATGTCTTTGAATTGTGTTCCTTGTCTTCAGAATATTGATATCATAGGTCACTGTTGGAGTCCTGGGGTGTCTTCCTGCTCCACCACAGGCTCTACCACAGCAGAGAGCGATTGAGCTCATCATTACGTTCTCAGCTGCCAGCATTGGCCTAGCTCCTGAAATACTTGTTGAATGGAAGAATACCTTGTGAGGCTGGTGTAGAAGGAAAAGAAATAAAGTACATAAAGCACTATATAAACACTATGAAGCATGCATAGTCGGCCCCCTGCATTCACAGGTTCCACGCCCTGGGACTCAACCAACTGCGCAATGGAAATAAATATTGGAGGGAAAAAAAACAACAATAAAAATAATATGGTATAACAATTATTTTACATAGCATACATTGTATTAGGTATTTATAAGTAATCCAGAGACGATTTAAAGTATAAGGGAATATGTGTGTGGGTTATATGCAAATACTGAGCCATTTTATGTGAGGCACTGGAGCATCCATGGATTTTGGTATCTAGAGGGGATTCTTGGAACTATCCCCCATGGATACCAGGGTCGAGTGTGTGTGTGTATTGGTATACAGAGTACTGTGAGAGAATCTGACATCTTATGCGCCAGCCACAGTAGATATTCAGTAAATAACTGTTGAATAAATTTGTGGGAAGAAAAAAAATAGCTCAGTGGCTCTTGGAATTGGTTCCCTCTTCCACAAAGAGATACTGTACCATGAATCCCTTTCCTGCCTTTGAGCAGGACTTTAAACTCTACGATTCTAGTAAAAGCAGGTGTATTTTCACAATCAAGACGAGCTTTTACAAGGGTTGTATTCTACACTGAAGAAAGAGGAAGGAAGACACTCCTCAACTTACTAGATGGGAAACTGGTTTCTTCACGCAGGAATGCAGACTGGCTTGGCGTTTCCGGAGGTGACATGTGTGACACTCTTCTCCAGGTTTGGCTGGAGACACCCTGTGGGTGAGTCAGGGGACAGGTAAGAGGAAGTGGGGCAATCTCAGTCCCTTCACTTAGGGAAAAGTTAATGAAGAAATCAGGCTGTAAAAGCCAGCTTTTGGGAGAGGATATTCAACGTAAAAACTTGTCATGATTGTTACCACAAAAAAAAAAAAAAGAAGAAGAAGAAAAGAAAAGAAGGAGGCGGGAAAAAGGAGTGGAAAAGGCGGGGGAGTGTCAGGCGGGAAAGGAACTCGAGAAGGAAAACCTGAAGAGGAAGGAGGAAAGAGGACGCCCCGCAACTTGTTTCCCCTCCTCTTTCTGTCACCTTCCCCAGAAGCCCGGAAAGTTCGCAGGCGCAGCGTTTGGGACGGGTGACGGGCCCTTAGCCTGCCGACCCGCCTCCCGCTTCCCCTCGCCTGACGATGGGGCCGCGGGCGACACCCTGGGGGGCGGTGGCCCTGGCGGTCCCCGACCCCGCACGGCTCGCGCAGCGCCCCTCCCCGGGCCAGCCCCCCGGAAAAGAAGGCCCGACCGAGCCCCCAGACGGGCCGGCCGCTCCCGGAGCGGAGGCGGCAGTGCGGGCCCGGATTCACCGAGGGGGCGGGGAGCAGAAGCGCGCGGGCCGGGGACTCCGTGCGCCCCGGGCCGCCCTGGGACCCTCCGGACCCCGCGCGCTCCCGAGCCGACAACGAGTCGCCCCGAACGGGAGGGCTGTCAGCGGCGGGGGAGACCAGGAAACGGCGTTTTCTCACTTGGCCGCGTGAGTGTCGGGGAGCTCGGACCAGGCGGATCAGGGGGCCCGGAAAGTGGAGGCGGGATGGGGAGCCGGCCCGCGATGGCAGTGTGTCACCTGCCCGGATCCCAGTGGGACGCGGCGGCTCCGCTGCGCGGCGCTTTCCCGCTGCGGGGCCCCCCCTGGCCCGACCGCCGGCCCCCCTGGCCCCGTGCGCTGCGGGACAGCCCGGGGCGCTCTGGCCGCCGGTAGCCCCTGCCCCGTGTGACTCAGTTCCGTACTTGGTTTTTCCTCCGGAGAACTTTTGGGTGGAGATCACTGTGTGTGTGAAAGCTGCCCTGGGAAGTGAGGAGGACGAGGAGGAGGAGAAAGCGAAATTTGTTGGAGAAGAGCGACTCCTTGTTTTTCCGAAGTCCCATCCGTTAAGCCATCACTTCTCAGAAGACTGAAGTTGTGGGACATGGTGACGGCTGGGAGGAGAGGAGGATTTCTTTCCAGCTGGAGACCCCCCGCGGTCTGCCGGGTCTCTGCCTCCCGCGTGCGCGTGTGCGCGGGGTGCGGGGCTCTGCGCGTGGAGTGTCGGCGCGGACCCGAGTGAATGGCCCCCGGGGGCTGCGCGGAGCCGCCTCCGTCTGCGCAGGCCTGCGCCGGGCCTGCCAAGGCGCTCGCTATGGGGGCGCTGGCAGGCCTGTGGGTCCTCAGCCTCCTCACCTACGGGTACCTGTCCTGGGGCCAGGGCTTGGAGGAGGAGGAAGGGGCCTTACTGGGTCAAACTGGAGAGAGACTAGAGCCCAGCACAACTGCCACCTCCCAGCCCCATCTAATTTTCATCCTAGCGGATGACCAGGGATTTAGAGACGTGGGTTACCACGGATCTGAGATAAAAACGCCCACTCTCGACAAGCTTGCCGCCGAGGGAGTTAAATTGGAGAACTACTATGTCCAGCCGATTTGCACACCTTCCAGGAGTCAGTTTATTACTGGAAAGTAAGTGTTTCTGCTTCTTACATTTATTCCTTGGAGAAATCTTAAGCATTTAATTAAGATCCAGCCCCTAATTTAAGACAGTAACAGAAAGTTTGGGGAACAACTGAATGAATGAATGAATGATGTATGGTACTGGGTTATGGTGATTATTAAAATGGATGCCCTGGTAATGATCTTGATAATGTAGTCACTCACTAGTCTAGTCTGGTTTTCCTTACTCTTAGAGCCAGCTGTGAGTTTTAAAATGAGATCAGAACTTGTAAACTACTCACTCACCAACCAGAGATCTATTCCAAATCTATTCTGAGTTTTGAGCATGCTTGGATTGTGCTTCAGGTGTCGCAATAGAATTCACACTCACTATCAGTGGTAAGAAAGACCAAAACTTTTCTGTGACTATTGGTTTGTCCTTAAATATAGAACTGAATTATCAAAACCATGGGTCGTGGTAGAGAGAAACGGGGCCAAGGAAATGGATGGAAGGTAATGTAAAATATGACCAGTGTACCGTGACTCTGATTGGTCTTTGATAGGTAATTTTCTCTTATGAGATCACTAGGAAGGCCGTATTTAATTACCAGAGTAGTGCTCATGATACAAGGAAATTCAATGGCAAACACTCAACAGGAGTCAGATTTCATCTGAAGTTTTCTGCTACCTTTTACATGTCTGGAAATTTTCTTATTAACGAACGAAAATCAGATTATTTGGATGCTTAAGTAAAGTGGTTTCAATATTGTTGTTGCTTTTCTAAATAGCTAAATCTTCTACTTAAGATGTTCAAGCATTTTCATACTTTTACTCTATCCCATCAGAATATAGACTGTCTGGACGTTTGATTTGGATGTCCAGATTTAGCCTGTGGGATGGACATCAACTCGGAGGGCCAGGTGTCAAGCGGGACAGAGATAGAAGAGAAGCCTTAGTAGTTTCAGTCTATGTATCCTGTGATTTCAGTTGCAGGGTTCAGAACTCTTACTTCAGTGAAGTTGTTCTTGGAGTCAGATCCTATAAGAGTCGCCAGTATCCACTGGAAAAATAAAGACTATTTTGTAGGAATCTCTGTCTTGCAGAGACTTTTGCTTACAGCATGATTTCCACTGCTTAGCAAACTGTCAGAACTTAGCATCACTGCCAGAGAAGAAAAAAAAAATCCCATCCTTCCTTCTCTTTTGAGAGAGAGAAAAGAAATCTCACTGTACTGAGAGCCATTTCAAAGGTTAATTGTGGCATCAGAAAGTCAAGAACATTTGATTTTTATAAAGGAAAAGAGCGTTGGCTGGAAAATACCACGTCCATCTGGCGGCCTGGAGGTCAAATTCTTCATGTGTAATCCCACTTACCCCTATATTTGGTGGGCTGACTGATACTCAATATTAAATATTGAATGTGTGATAAAGCATCACTGGATCTCTTCAACTAACTTATAGAATTTAGATTTACACAGATAGCCAACAGTAGTTGAAAATATGTAACTGAATTGTATGAATTTATTTTTCACAATAAAGTGTATGTTCAAGACTTTTCACCTAACAAAAAAAAATTGTTCTTAGACATTATCTTGCACTGATAAAATATCTAGGTTTTATCTTTGAGCCTTTATGTTTACTTAGTGGGATGAAACAGAAACGAAACTAGAAGTAATTCTTAATTTTTCTCTTTGGTCAAAGGTTGACTCCTCTGTACTTTCAATGCAATCAAACATCTAATGAGATTTCTTTACCTATTAAAATTTCTATTCAGTGCAACAAGTTGTACAACAGTTTTTATACACAAGGAGTTCACATAGCTACTATGGTTTGACTTAAATTTCTATTTGAATTAAACAGTTGATGACATTTTCACTTGCAGTTTTCCTTTTAGACAAATTGCTGGAACTTTCCTTTAAATGAACACAGATGTAAGAGAGAAAGTGGTTATGGAAGCCCAGTTCTGGGCTCAATATTAATGTAGAGCCCAGAGGATATGGTCATTTGTGCTCTCCACAAACATGTCTATGCTTTCTAGATCCTCTAAATTGAAAAAGAAAGCAATAAAATGCTAAACGCACTGAATTATTTTAAGGGAAAAATAGGTTACGTGAAACCTTAGGGGATTCAAATATTCATATCTTTACGTGATGAAGAAAGAGTCAACTCAGAATGATTGAAGCTGAAGTTACTTTTGATGATATGAACGAAACAACCCTCCCTTTATATTTTTCTGGAGTCAAAATGAAAAACCCTATTTCCTCCTACTACACAAATCTATGACAAATTCCAGATTCCTTTAATAATTTACACCACACCAGTCTGGCAATATTGAATATCAGCCAGCCCGTTAATAAACATTCATTGTGTGCAGACTACTGTGTTGGAGCTGTGAGGAACAAATAGCCCTAATTTCTGGGTATTCATTCTCAAGTTTCAGTGTGCAAAAGAAACACCCAGAAATGCTAGCTACAAAGCAGATTCCTGGGCCCAACCAGTGACTCAGCTTCAGTAGGTCTGGGGTTGAGCCCAGAAGTCAATAGTGATTTAATGAGCATGTCAGATTATTCTGGTGATACCACTATTAATAATAAATTAAGAGTGCTAGTGTTCAGTGTGAGCATCTGCTGAGCAGTCATTGTGTTCGGGAATAATACATTTTATATGCATAGCCCTTTCAACAACTCTATGAGGTAGTTGCTATATATGGATGTGGCAACAGAGTCCAAGAGGGTAGTCATGTGGGGGTTCTTAAACTGGGCCCCTGAGATACAGCACTCAGTGTTCAGAATTGCTGGATGAGATAAAAGGTTAACTGGGAAGGTGGCTGCCTGCGTTTGATTTATTTCAAAGTAATTTTCTCACTTTTTCCCTTTTACAGTTTTGTAGATAAGGACATGGAGAAATGACATCATTTTTTTTCCTCGAGAGAATATAATGAAGGCTTCACAAAGAAAATTATAAGTTTTGCAAAATTTAGACATGCGTTTTATGTAGACTTCAGGGCAGAGTAGGAAAGATTGGCAATCTGAACTGAATGTGAACTGATATGAATCTTTGGCACAAATAATTTTGTGTTTTTACTGTTTTGTTATTTATTTATCCCACTTGAAATGCGATGGTGATCACTATTAACAAATGCAAAGGTAACTAACTCAAATCATGTGCATTTATAATAGGACATTTGGTAAATTCATTTTGCTTAAAACAGCCCTCTGCCCAACTGCTGCCACTCGCCAGGGGTTATCACTCTCCCAGTTTCTGACACTTGAAATTAATTTTGCCTGTTTTTGAACTTTATACAAATGGAATTACAGAAAAGATACTCTTTTATGTCTGGCTCTTCTTTCTTTTAACATTGTATTTGTAAAATTTTCCATGTCGTTGCCTATAGTTAGAATTCATTCATTCTCATTACTGAATAGTTTTCCTTTGTATAAATATACTACAATGTATTAATATTTACCCACTCTACTGTTGATGGACGTTTGAGTTGTTTCCAGTGTTAGGCTGTTATGACTAGTGCTGCCATAAAATACTTGCATATGTTTTTGCTGAACATATATGTGTGTGTGTGTGTGTGTGTGTGTGTGTGTGTATGCATTTCTCTTGGTTATCTATCAAGTAGAATCGCTAAGTTATAGGGATGTGTATGTTCAGTTTTTGTGGACACCACCCAGTAGTTTCCCAAAGTGCTTTTGTCACTTTACACTCTCACTTGAAATTGTTTGGAAAATCCCATTTGCTTTACATCTTTGCCAACATTTGGTATCGTCCTTTTTCATTGTTAGTCATTCTGGCTTTTATGCACCTGGCACACCATTGTGGTTTAAAGGTATACTTCCCTGTTGACTGATGAAGTTGAGCATCTTTTTTATACTTTTATGAATCATTTGGATATCCCCTTTTAAGTAGTATTCAAGTCTTTGCCTGTTTTCTCTTTAGGTGATGCTTTTTCCTTATTGACTTGTGGCAGTTATTTATATATTCTATTCTTTTGTCAGATATTTGTATCACAGATATCCTCTTCCACTCTGTGCCTTGCTTTTTCAGTCTTTTAATAGGTGTTTTTGATGAAGAGAAGGTTTTAATTTTATTGTAATCCAATTTATAATCTTTTTCTTTTTATGTCCTATTTAAGATATCCTTGCCTACTCCAAGATCATGACAATGGTCTTATTTTTCCCTTAAAATGTTGTTTTTTTTAAAATTTAAATCCATAATTTGTCTGAAATTAATTTTAGTCTGGTATAAATGAGAGTTCAAGATTTTTGTTCCAACGTCTGTATCCATTTGTCTCACACTATTTATTTTAAAAAAACATACTTTTTCCATTGTACTGCAGGGGAATTGTACTTTTCATAAGTCAGGGGAATGCACGTTTGGTCTGTTTGTGGACTCTGTTGCATTCCGTTGTTTTCTTTGTGCCAATACTGTACCCTCTTAACTATTATAGCTTTATAATAAATATTGATATCTAGAATGTAAGTCCTTCTTTATGTTCTCAAAATTATTTTGGCTATTTTTTTCCTGATTCATTCACTTTAATAGGAAAGAAGAGAGTGTGGAGGTATAGACACTGAAAACAAATAGGTTGGAAGATACAGTTTGGGGAACATAAGGTAGTTCTCTTCTGAATTATTCTACTTTCTAAGTAAAAAAATTAAATAATTAGGTGAGAATGAAGATCTGGATGTGTAAAGAGAAAGCTAGATACAAAATATTCTAGCAAAAGGAGAAAGTAAATTGGGTAGGAAAATGCAGTCAAAATAGGGAGCAGTAATGAGAACCCACTTGAGATTTGTGGTCATAAATTTTAACAGAGACTAGTCATTGTTTGTTCGTTTTTTTCCTACCATGCTCAGGCAGAAGCAGCACAGTTGAAGAGGTGGATTTAACTAGATTTGGGGATTTGTCAAATGAATAGAGTGGTGGGTGATGGACTCTGAACTTGGCAAGGAAAAGGGGAAGACTGTGGGGAGGTGTGCTCTCTGAGAGTTCCGGGTCAATGGATTGGATGGGATTGAAGTGAGAACCCTCCAGTAAACTGGGAAAGCCGAAAAGATAGAAAATAGTGGTCGAGGAAAGAGGAAATCTATGCTTAGGATCAAAATTTTGTAAGTAATGCAGTTTTTGAAAATGATAGGCGAATCAGTGCTGAGGTAAGATGGAGGAAAACATCTTTAGAAGTGAGGAAGGCAAAGTAGTAGAGGAGCTGCGTGTCGGATGGATCATTCCTGTAGATACCCATCGAGAAGTCATTGAGAAGAAGAGAAACAGTGGGAAAGGACAGTGAGACAGTGCCGGGATCTTTATGAATGATGGCACAGGGGAAGGGCTTGGAATTGCTTAAAGGACTGACTCTAGCAGCAAGGATAGTGAGTCTATGGTCTGTTGCCTTGCTTTTCAAAGCATTCGAGCTTTTTAAAGGGAGGCAGGAGCCAAAATTGTCTAGGAGTTCCAATGAATAACAAAGAGGGGCCCTATCCCTGCTCCACATTCTGTGATAATGGGGGTATGGCTGGAAGACCAGCCCCAAATGGAGAGTATGGCAGGGACAGCCTGCAATCAGGGCGAGAAGGTAGAGAGAATGTCCAGGAAAGAAATGAGATCAAAGGGGATTTTGCTAAATTACAGACTTCCAATAACAGAGGGCTTATTGAAAAGGGTTTGGGGAGTCAGGATGGGGGAAGTATTGCATCAGGGTAGAGGATGTACACAGACATACAGAGATCAGAATTTGAGTGAAAGCAGAGATGTTGGGAAGATCAGAGTTATGGTGAAGACTTAACAGGGCTGAAAGGCATGGGGTGATTTTTTTTTCCAGGATAAGCTTTTAGAGAGTGGTAAGTGTTTGGTTTTAATTATAGCGTCTTTCTGGAGATTGATTGAGCTAAGTTCTGCAGCCACATAATACAGACATGCAGTCAGGGAGGTCCTCTGTGGACTGCCATGGATTGCTGAGGCAGGGGAACATGTCTCCCAGGAGTTCATAAAATACTGCTTTTAGATATTAAATTCTCAATTTACTATTGTCCTAGTGTTGGAAACCCTGAAAAAGTAACAGAATTCTTTCAGCCACTCTTATAGGAGAATGAGTCGAGGAAGCTTAGGGGACTAGGGTCTGGGAGGCAGGTGTGTCCACACTCAGGCACTTCCCCTCTGCTTACTGTCAGCGTCAAAGTCACACACGCTTCCTCTTCCATCCACTGTGTTTATTCAAGACCTGGTTTTAAGTAGCATTTTACACCCAGAGAGCACTCAATAAATATCAGTCACTAAGAGTTCGCTCATTATCTTCATAAATATTTAGTTCATACTTAAACATTTAGAAAAATTTAAACGTTTATAGTTAAAAGTGCAGGAGAGACAGGAGTTTCTTTCAAGCCTTACTTTGACATTGGAAAAGGACTGTGACAAGCAGAGAGGGTGGCTTTCCAACCTCACATATCCCTTTCAAGAAGACTGGTTCAAGGGTCAAGTCTGTGCAACAAATAGCTGCCTATTCGTATGTGACCATGTGGGTTTTCTGATCGTAGAATCATGGCCAAGCAAGTTATTGGCACGTGCTTATGATCAAAGTCCCTAATTTTAAATGTATCTTTAAACACACACACACACACACACACACAACATACACTTTGAAGTGAATCCCTATTCAGGTAATTCTGCTGAGTTTCCTGAATAACTGTTCTGAAAGGTAGAAATTTATCCAGGTGCGGAGGGCTGAGAACAATTTGTGTCATCCAAATGACCTTTTCCAAAGATCAAAGATGGGAAGGCCAAAAACCTTGGAGCCCCAGCTTTCAATATGAGCTCAGTATGAAAGCCTCTTTTATTTCAAAGTTTGGTTTCATTCAGTTTTTTTCCTATAGCAATATGCTAGCATTAATTTTGATTTAATCGATGTAAGTATTTTATTTGCTATAGTTGGGGTTTGCTGCAGTGTTCTTTCACCATTCTAGATAGTAAATATTCCCAGCAGTGTTACTTCATTGAGTCATTTCTCTTGTGTGCTCTATTGCAAAAAATAAAAAAGACTTTCTGCCTCTAATGTTTTGCTCCCTCTCTCTTCTGATTCACTCCGCACATTTGCTTCACTAAAACATGACTCTCATTACATCACCACCCTCAGCAAACACCCTCCCTGGCTCCCCACTGACTACTAAAGAATAGGAAAAGAAGTTAATTTTCACTGAGGCCCTTCTGGTGCCAGTTGCTTTTCAGACATCCTGTCATTTGATCTTCACGTTCACCCTGAAGGTAAAATATTTTTATTAGTTTGAGAAGTATGTATAAAATATTTAACACATGTCCTCACTTTGTGGATGGTATATGACAGTTTCAGAGAAATTACGTAAGTTGGTCATGGTCACACATCTTCTTAAGTGGCAGAGA
This sequence comes from Lemur catta, assembly GCF_020740605.2. NCBI lineage: Eukaryota > Metazoa > Chordata > Mammalia > Primates > Lemuridae > Lemur > Lemur catta. The sequence continues at coordinate 5,047,915 of NC_059153.1, read as the reverse complement.
ATATATTTAAACCTAAACTTGTGTAACTTCAACAAAACCCTTACTGTTCCCATCACCCCGTCCTGCCTCTTAGGAAAATTGTAAGCACCTTAGTTCAGTTGTTCACATTTTTCAGCTTTGCCTTTCTCTCTCTACTTTTAAATTCTCTCCTCCCCCAAAATGGAAGAGTCAGTTTCTTCAGCACATCTCAACTTCTTCTCTTCTTTTGTTCACTCTGTATCCACTCCTTGGAATTCACACCCTGTTTGTCTTTCCCGAAATCCCAGCCACTCATTAACACGCAGCTAATATACCACCTTCCTCACAGAGCTTTCCGTGATTCCTTAGCCAGAAATAATTCATCTCAACGATGACCTTTCATAATTCTTTCTGCAACTGTCTTGTTAGGCATGATTTTCCACTTGTTCACAGCCATTACTGAACCTCTTACCTCCCTCGCCAATCCCCTGAGCAGTGAGACTCTGATTTATAATCTTCATAAATCTCACAGCACCCAATGCGGTGCTTTGTACTAATAGGCACTACATAAATGTGTGAAGAATGAATGAATGAATAGATGAATAAGCGATTATTTATTTCCCTCTGGCAAGCAATGTGATAGAGCAGATACAGTGGAGAATTTCTAGTGAGGAAATCTGAATTGCAGTGCTGAGTCCACGAATTACTGACTGTAACCTTGAATAAGTCTTTTAATCTTTCTGAGACACATCATTTTCGCATTATCAATGTAGAAGCAATGATATTATTTACTTACCAATCTCAAAAGTTATTCCACTGACCAATTGAGGTAACATATGTGAAAACACTTTGAGAACATATACATATTGTATAATTTTTAAGTAAAAATTGTTTTAAATTTAAAGCGATGTTTCCATAATTGTTAATCATATACAAACCTTAAAAGAACTGGCTTTTGTTCTTTTTAAAAGTTTTCTGTGAGTATCTTATCTCTTCTGATTTCAGGCTGTAGATTAAAAAAAAAAAGTTAAAAGTAAACCCCATATGTTTTAGTTTTAATCTATTTTATCCAGCAAGATTTTCCACATGATATTGTTAGTTCAGCGATGTCCAGGAAGGTGATTAGGGGTATATTTTTTTAAGTGTCTATACTGCAGATTGTTTTAATTGTTGGTTGTCATGTTTGGCAGAATCTGACAGAACCCTGCTGAGCCGGCGAGAGCAGATGCATATTTAAACAGTTACGTCAAAAATTTAACATTAAGCGAGCAGAATTGAAAATAGGGTAATGGAATAATCTAAACACATTTCATTGAATATCATTAGTACATCTTATTCAGCTTTGAATGCCACCTCACCCAGGGACGACCACTTAGTAGGTGTGTGACGTTTTGAATGAACCCATAGCTGTAGGCTTCGCGGGGACTGGGACTTGACGTGCTCTACGGTCACTATTTCAGTAACCTCCTCAATGATGATGTTGCCTGTGGTCTCTGAATCCACACCCGCCACAGGACTTGAGTGAAATTCCTACAACACAGTCCAAACCATGCCACTTTCCTGCCTCACATTTTTAGAAGCTGCCACCCCCTGTAGACTAAAGCCGGATCCTTAAGCATTCGACATGTCTAAATAAAACACTCACAAGTGCCCGGCTGTCCTTTACCTTCTCCTATCTTGTGTCCCGTTCTTCAGAACTGCTCTTTCCAGATTTCTCCTCTACTCAGACTGCTGATATCCTCTCATCAGCTCATTCCTTTACCTCGACATTCCATTGAAATGACAGAAGCAGTAATAAGTTAACCCTTTCGTTGCCAATGACTTCACCGACCTGCTAGGGTTGACAGCCTTCCTTCTTCCTGTCGGCATTGAAGTACACGCACCAATTGAAAACTCAGCTCCTTTTTCCCTCCTCAAGCACTTGATTTCTACAATTTTTTACACTTTCCTTCCTTCATTATTTATTTTTCTATCTGTACTAAATCATTTCTATCATCACCTAAATGAGTTTAAATTCCTTCTATCTAAATCCAAAGCAAAACAAAGTGAACTGCTTACTTGACCCGATTTCTCTGCTCTTGTAGATGGCAAAAATTCATGAGTTATCTGTACTTGGTGACTCCATTGCAATTATTAACCTATATTGTATTAACACATATACTTTATCTTTGATAGTATGCCTGTACTATAATAATTAATCTCTACTGTAAATACTTTAAGCTGTAATTTAATAAATCTATAATTTCTTAGAAATTTATAAAAATATTGTGCCATGATCTTGATCTGAAGAACTCAAAAAATGTTAAATTGTTTTATCAGACTTTTAAAAAATTATCCTTGAGGTTGAAAGTTACGAGGTTAAAGACTATATTACATCCTTTGAACATACCACGTTCTTGCACAGGGTAAGACCATAGAGAATGTATGTGAACCAAGTGATTCAGACTCATCAAATTGAGGCTTAATTTGTTTTAGATACTTTTTAAGACACTTGAAAATGTAAACTCAAACACTTGAAATCAGTTTTTTAATTTGATCATGGTTTGGTTGTCTTTGAAACTCTGTGTACAAAGAGAGTAATCATATATTTTTCTAGCTAAAGGATTTAGTTGAATATAGGGAATAGAGATTTAACATTTGTCTAGCACTTAAGGAATACGTTTTATATGTATTACTCTCTAATTGACATTCTTTAATCTCTCCCTCTCTCTAAATATATATATGTGGATATCTACACCTATATTTCTTTCATATGTTCTGTAAGTCTCATAACTCTGGAGTAATTATTATTATCTGCATTTTACATATGAAGAAGTCAAGCTCATAGAAGTAAGGTGTTCTTGGTCAAGGTCCCATGCAAGTTACAAAGCTGGAATTCTGACTCTAACACTGTGATTTTTGCACTGTCTTACTCAGACAGTTGACAGGATGGGTTAGGTATAGATGCACAGCTCATCTTTAGAGTAGAAATTAATAAATATGTTATTCGAGTAAAGCAACAGCAGGCTAAAGAGACAGTTATTCTGAAAAACAGAAACTCATTTTCAAACTGACTTTGCCATACAATTTTGGGAAATTGGAATAAGTTCTTGTTTTTCATTTGTGTTACATATAAATAATGACAATATTAATTTACCTTTCAGATTGTCTAAGAATACTTAAACTATAATCAAATTATACTTTCTCATATTGAGAGATGAAATGAAGAGCTTAGATATCCAACAACTATTGGTCCCATTAGATATTTACAATATAATTCCAATTCTATTTTTGTTACTATTTTGAAGTAACAATTATCTACTTCCTATATAACATTTTGCTTAAATTTGACTTTGGAAAGTTTTAATAATTTTCCACATACATTGTTGAACTTCACCTCTTAAATATTAACAATTAGACATTTAGAACTGTATGTTGTATATAATAGTGTCATTTTTTTCTCCCCACTGTTTATTTAACACCTACTATATTCATGTGACTATTTAATGTAAGTACTATTTTAATAGCAAGTCAGTTGACACATGTGTTTTTCCTTATACACTCTGCAATTAAAAGCTTGTTTTAGTTCTCATAGAGCTGCCTCTTGGAGGAGACAGCTTCTCTATTAACGTGTGTCGCTCTCCCATTTAATGAATGATAAAAGATTCTTATTTTAGGCAAAGTGATTGGTTCAATAGCAAAAAGCAACTGAATTTCTGAGAACTAAATCATGAAATTAAAGTACTAGAGGGTGTAAACATTTTGGAGTATTACTCTTTTAGAAACTTTTCTACCACAATACCAACTTGAAGAAAATGGATGTTTTTCCAAGGTGTTGTTTAACTAGTAAGCTATGAATCTGATCTAATTTTCATCAGTTTCAGGGTGCACGCATATATGGTGTATCATAACTTTCTAAAGTGTTACAGTATAGCCATCTGAATTATCGAGGAAATTCATTGTCATCATTTACCTTTAAAGGAAAATTGGGTCAATTGGATCAATAGTCTGAGATTTCCTAAAATGATTCAATGATTTGTTTCCAAGACTAGAACTTTTCAGATCTTTTTTCTTTTCTGATGTGCCTCTGAATGATTCCAGATGTCAAAATGACAAAAAAAAACAAAAACAAAAACTAAGTTAAAATAGATTTTTTTGAGATCAATTTTAATATGCTATGTTATGTCATTTATTCCCCTCCACAAACCTATAAGGTAAATGAGTGTTGTTATTTCTTGACTTCATGAAGGAGACTCCCAAGGTTAAATGCATACCCTTAGAAATCCTGTAAGGGAGAAGAAAACTATGCGTTGACTAATTCGTAAGCCTTGATGAAACTCCATTACCAGTTAACGGTTCTTTCAGTAATGACCTTGATTTCACTGGTCTTTTTCTTACTTTCCTGAAATTCATTCATCATTTGTTCATCCATTCATTCAATATTGAGCACCTACTCATTGCCACTTACTTTTCTAAGTACTGGGAAACCTGTCAGTTGACAAAAACTACCAAAAAATTCCTGTTTTCATGGTGTTTATATTCTAGTGCAAGGAGACTTTAAGTAAGAGATGGTATGCTAGAGGGTGACATGCTGCTCTGTGGTGGAAGAGAAGCTAGGAAAGGGGATGGGGAGTCGCAGGGACAGAGAGGGCAATATTGCAGAGTCAAGGAAGGGCTCCCTGAGAAAGGAGGCGAGGTGGGAGCCTTGCGTGTAGCTCCTCCCTAGAGGAGTAAATGCATAGCCCTGTAATAGGACCCCCATCACCCCCGGGGTGTTCAGGGACACCAGGAGGCCAGCACAGCCAGGCTGGATTAGAGAGAGGGCAGGAGGGGGAAAGGGGAAGTGCGGTCAGAGAAGTTTAAGAAGTCAGACCCTGCAGGGTGATGCAGCCCAAGGTCGGACACTGCCTTTCACTCTGAGTGAATGGGAGCCCTGGCGGGCTTGGAGCAGAGGGAGAACCTGCTCTGACTCAGGTGTTAACAGAACTGCTGTGGTGGCTGTGTTGAGGCAGATCACAGAGTTCAGGTTTGCAGCAGGAAGATCTGTGAAAGGCCTGCGTGAGAGATACCGGGGTGCAGAGAGATAACGGGGTGCGGAGAAGGGTGAAGGGAAGTGGTGGATCCTGAGTATATTCTGCAGGTAGAGCAGGCAAGATTTTTTTGATGAACTACAAATGGGATGGGAAGAAAAGGAGTCAAGAACAACTTCAAGGTCATTCATTCAGTTATTAGCAAAAAATATATACTTGCTGAAGTATGTAGTTCCAACTGATCAGCAGTTACAGGAATGTCTTTGGCAATCACATCTCACACTTCAAAGCCTACCTGTTATTTATTGGTGGCCTCTGCTTCTTTGTCTGACTCCCTTAGGTCTGTCGGTCTGAGAGATTGCAGTTACAGATACATTGTTTTCACTTAGCGTGGTAGGGTGGCCACATGGTCTGCCTTTGTGTCTGGCCCAGGCACTTACTAATGTTTCAGAAGAAAGACAAAGCAGCACAGGTGAGCATGGAGGGAGGGTGCAAGGACGCATGTCTGGCCCAAGGCTGTCCCAGAGTGGCATTACCTGGGCAAATTTGCCATTGTCCGTCACATTCCCACCCCAGGCTCACAGGCAGAAATGCTACCTACACATCACAGAACATCCAGTCGCTCAGGTGGTTGATGACAAAAGGAAACTGCAAAAGAAGAGCCAATGTATGAAGTCAGCATCCCTCTCTATTTCCATCAAAATGAAAATGCTGCTTCATACTATTGATTGTATTAAATACCAAGTGTTCACACCCACAGAGAGAAAGACACACTTGCATGTTTCTTTGTTTCTCTTGGATTAATGTCAAGGCAAAAGAGTTGGAGCGGTAGTTGCTGATTGGCTCTGCACTGGAATTTTTAGAATTATGCATTTAAAGGATTTACTTCTAGCAAGATTTTTTTAAAACTTAAGGTGTACATGTTTTGTTTCTCTTTTTTAAATGGCTAGAGTAGATTATTTGCTTTCATTTTTAGGAAACAGTCATTTTTAAAAATTTTTCCATAGTGGTGATCTCTCTTCTCTTTGTTCTCCAAAAGCAAAGCACTCACTAAAAATTTATGAACCAACCTGCATGAGTTGTATTGCTCCTGGCTTGTGCTGTTGTTTTTTGAGCCAAAGAATTAACAGCTATGCAGACACTGAGAAAAGTTTTGAGAGGAATGTTTTTTTTAATGCATTCACCTTAGTTACCACACATAGTATTGAAATAAAAATGTCTGTCTGGGCACAATGGCTTATGCCTGTAATCCCAGCACTTTGGGAGACCAAGGCAGGAGGATCACTTGAGGCCAGGAGTTCAAGACCTAGGCAACGTAGTGAGGGTCTGTCTCTACAAAAGTAAAGAAAATTAGCCAGGCATGGTGGCACACACCCATAGTCCTAGCTACTTGGAGACTGGGGTGGGAGGATCACACAAGCCCAGGAGTTCGAGGCTGCAGTAAACTGTGATCATGCCACTGCACTCCAGCCTGGGCAACGGAGCGAGACTCTGTCTCAAATAAATGAGTGAATGAATGAATGAATGAATGTATGTCCAACTTCTGTCTGATATAACATGTTAGCCTAGACAGTCCCATTCTTGGATTTTAAGGACAAGCACTATAAAAAAAATCTCTTACAAAAGAAAATATTGAACTATTTGTTTCTTAAGGAACACAATCTAAGGAACCTTTTCAATGTCACATCCCTCCTCTTTAAATCTTAAAGTGTGAAACTTCAGGCAAGCCGTGTTGTCTTGTCACATAGGTGTCATTCACTTCCCAAGTGCTGGACAGGTCAGGTGCAGCAGGGTTTTTGTGTCACATGTCCCTTCTGTCTGTGCAGAAGTTGCACTGTAGTCTCCTTCTCCCATTACTTACTTTTCACCTAGAGAAGCTGGCCAGTTGCCGAGTTGGTCTGCCATAGGTAAATTGGTTTATTTCCTGTTGGACCTGAAACTCCCTCCATGATTTACAAGCTCTTTTTCACTGTGGAACTTTTCATTTTAATGAATTCCTTAATAGAAAATGCCAGTATATAAAACAAAAGAGAATAGAACTGCTGGTGTAGGTTCCAGTGGGCTCAGGGCACTTCTGCCCAATCTGCAGGGCTCCTGGGTCAGTCTTGGAAATACTCTGGCCCATTTAATCTACTCTGGGGAAAATTTTCCAACATATCAAGGAAATGAGTTACTGACTTTATGCTATAAATAAGTAAGATATTAATAATGTAATCATTTTCAAGAAATATGGGCATCGAGTTACAAAATGTAAAAATAATGATTCAGTAGCACCAACAAAAAGCTACCCATCTCTTAAACACATCTTTCACAAGAAAATTCTTTGATTACATTTTTGTCTTAATATGACTTTCATTTTGATGCATATATCAGAATCAATTATAGCTATTAGAGATGAGGTAGAACAATAATAATTATGTGATTATTATAGTGCTACAGTGGAGATGGGCTCAAAATACTTTAACATCCAAACCAGGATACATGGAGATACATGGAAACTAACAATAAAACAGCAGTATCTTTAAAGTAAAGATTTTTCAGATAATATCAGACTCTCATGGTTTCCTCCTGCCATCAATATCATTTCAACAGCCCAGTAGTGAGAAAAGAATAATACTAGGAAGCTATTATTTAATAACTGAGTTGTAGGTAAGCATATATATTACAGAACAGGTTCAGGGGACTAAACATAAAATTTGTTCTCCATCAATGTATATTTTATGAAATGCCAACTACAACTCATTATCAATGCCTCATTTTTTATTTCATCATCATCTCATTATTCTATCAGTGTCTCATTATTTCTCTAACTCTACAATAGGGAAATCAGTAGGACGCTGTTTGAGAAATAAGTAACTGGAAAAAACCATAATGATACAGTAAGAATGGAAAAGAGAATAATAATTCAAGAGACAATCAGTGATAGAAGGGGCGTTCTTAACACTCCAATGAACACAGGCTTGAAATAAAGAGAGGAGAAACTATTAATAGAAGACTTCCAGAAAAAGTTCTGTTTGGATGGCTGGTAGACTGTAGTAACATTAACCAAAATGCAAGACGGTGAATATTCTGACTTTAAACGGTACCATTTGGCTCCATATTTTCATTCCATTTTTCAGAAACCAAATACCATTTGATAATATGCAACCATATAAAAAACATTCTGCTGAAACAGTTCATCTTATGTTTATTGCAGTTGCCCAAATGGTGTAAAAAATCATGCTTAATATACATAAAGTGAAACAGAAACTCTCTCTGAAATTTTTGGTTAAACGCTAAACATGATCATTGTAATCTCTACAAGTAAAAATGATAGAACCAAGTTCTCCTAATAAGGGTTGTAAATTCAGAAAGGATGAGACGTGGAAACACTGAGGTGCTCTTTCTCTTACCCCAGTCTCTCACAACAAGTAAAAATTCTGTCTCCCTTGAGACTGTGCAATTGTTTACAGGTTTATATATGTCCCTAAAGTTCAAATAGCTGAGTCTCCAAGAGCTTTATTACTCTGACTCATGTTTGGCCGGATGACTCAATACTAGGGAATTAATTCACTAAGTCAGAACCAGTCTGAGCATTTGAAACATTAAATGGAAGATTTTTGGGAGGAAATGTCATGCATATTTAGAGGTAAAGCTGTTAATGGGAAAGAACCCTGGACTGAGGGTAAACAGAAATGATTTCCCTCCACGGTGTTGTGTGGGCTTGCGAGGTTCTGCGTGAGCCCTTCAGAAAAACATCTGCAGCAACATGAGGCAGATGACTGACTGAATTTCACAACATTTGCCTGAAAAGACATGTTCTCTTCAGACAGTTCTAGTTATTATTAAAATTTTATAGCACTTTCAAATTTCTATTTTAAGAGGAAAGACATCATTTTTATGCCCCCACTCCCAAAACACAAGTGGGTTTGATTCTGGAGAGATTATTAACGAGGCTGAAGGAGTAGAAATGGAAAAAGTGGGTGTAAACTATGTGAGGGGTTTAACCTTGCGACAGAGGAAGAGAGAAATATTGTGGCAGTTCAAAAAGTAACAGGTTCACAGACAGACACATGGATGGGGGAGGATTGAAGGCAGAGCTGAAAATGCAGGGGAATTAGTGGAAAGTAAAGGAATAAAGAAACGGGAGAGGTAAATTTGTACCACAATCACCCTCTTAGCCTATTTGAAATTTTATTTAGCCTCCAAGATCCACGTCAATGCCACATACTTCTCCAAATCCCCTATGCCTTAAGGTTTCTTACATGAACATCTGTATGTATGTAACAGCTGATGACAAAACATGCAGGTTAATATCCATAGAGGAAAAAAATAGCCAATCCAAGATGTAGGGGCCTGATCTTTACAAAGCTAAGGGTTTAAAGACTTTCTTTCATTATCATAAGCGTCAGGTTTAGCAAACATAGTGCTAATGGAAAAATAATTAATAAATTTCTTAATTTTTCTACAAATAGGTAAACATTGGCCCGCCTCTGTCTCTAGTCGTAAAATTGGCCACACTTTTTGTGCTGCTGGTAATGCACATAAATGTTTAACACTGATTCCATGTTTCTATACCTTTCTCCTCGATGAGATGGCATTTTCATAATGCACTTTACGTACTGCAACGCTCAGTAAGGAGGCAGGTTCCTCATCTCCTATTTTACCAGACTGCCTCACTCACTTCAGGCTGCATCAGGAGAACTGGGTTCAGCTTGTTTTTCCACGGTTTGTTTGCAAGGAAAGAGTAAAAGGAAACAGGGGCTGCAGGCAGTGGCAACAGCTGGAAGGCATCTCTAATTAGATTCCAGGCGGACTTGGGCCACATTTACAACTTTCCATATGCTGGCTTGCAGTTCCTTTTAAAAAGGTTCCCAAAACAAAATGCAAATTTAAAAAGATTTGCTGCACTTGTGTATGCCACTCAGTATGAAATTGTTTTTCTCCATCACCTTAGCATGGGACATAGAATAGTAACCACCGAGTCCGTTACGTAGAAGATGTTATTGAGAAGGATGTCTCAGAAGGTCTGTGTGCTTGTCCAACTTATTTATTCATAAAAGTTTTTAGACTGCCATTACATCGTAAAATTAAAAGATGTTTTTAAGCCTTGTAGATGAAATTCTATCTCACTTTGAAGTTTTAGAGTCTTTTTTGCAAGTTATTGTTACCTTTTTTTTTTTTTAAGAAGCACAAAAGAAGCAAATCACTGTGTTCAATATACAAACCAATCAGTCTCCATTATGGGTTTGTGTTCAACAGTAGAAAGAGGGCTTGGGGTTGTTGGGTTTTGTTTTTCAATAGTCTATCCTGGAAAGACTGATTTAAGATTTTCCTACTCAATGGAATGAAAGACTGCATTTGTTGCAGAAGAACAACTTTAAAGACCCATTGCCATTGTCAAAGAAATTGTTACTCTACTTATTTTTACATTTTATTTTCCAATAAATAAATGTATTGCTTATTATCTTTGCAGTCTTAAAGGATTTATTACCGTTTTTTTTTTTTAGGAGAAGTCTCTGAAAATAACTTTTTCAAAAGAAGGAGAAACCCCTAATGCTTAAGGAGCTAATTAATAAGACATTGGTAATACCTTTTGGAGAGCTAAATATAAAAGAACTGTCAGCACCCAAAGCGTCAGAAATCACCCTGACGCCTTTATCGCTGTTAACTTACTATGTGATGAATCCTCCTCAAGGCCTTGGTCCCCAAACCTAGCCTTGCCTGAAAACATCTCATATTATGAACTGCCCACCATTATTAAAGACATTGGTTATTCTAGAGTGAAATGCCTCCTCTAATTTATGACAGCATACGTAATGCTGCAGGTTCATCTTGCTGCCACAATCGTAGCAGCCTGTGAAATGGTTCATTGCCGCCAGTCTCTTCCTGCCCCGGTTAGGCCACTGGAATTTTCTCTCTGAATCGCACATCCCAGGGTTCTGCTGCCTGCCTGAGAGGCCGAAAGCTGTTGGCACTGTGGAGCCCGCGGAGTCACAAAGCCTGGTCTGTCTTGGCACGAAAGTCCAGGGACTCGAATCAAATTTTACTTCCTTTGCTTATTCCTGAAGACAAGTTCCTCCTTAAAACATGCATTTTATTTACACTTAACCAGTGCTCATTGCTAAATTCTCCATTGCACTTTGGGCTTGTAACAGGATAGGCCTTGTCTTATAAATTTAAATTTATGGTAAACAGCTAGTAAATATTTATTAAGTGACTGCATGGCCCCACTGATTTCTAGTATATTTACATTATTTCTTCAAGTTTTTGCTTTTAAAGTCTCAGATCCTCTTCTTCTTTCTGTTAAATGATTAACAATTAACTCTTTATGTTCTAAGGGAAAAATGTGTTAAATACACCTTATAGGGAGGGGAGGGTCCTTCATCATTATGAATAAGTTGGATCCTAATCTATTTTATTCTAAGCATAGTTTTTCATAAAGTAGGCTTTACCTCACTTGCTTTCAAAATCACTACAAACTCAGTTCTCCCCAATATTATTCCCTTATTGTTAGACAAAGAAATTAAATACTTATTTTTTTTTCAGCTTGGGCATATAGCTCAATAGATGTTCAACTTCTCTAATGCTGGTTTGAAAAATTATTATATTTCAATATATGTCTATTTTTTAACTTGTCCAATCTACTACTCATTCAGTCTTTATTAATAGATGGGCCTTAATGAATACTTGGTTATAGTTTAAACTTTACCCTGTTCCAGGAAATTAGAGAACAGCCTAAGTCAAGCCCATTAGAAATATAAAGATAAGAAGAAGAGAAAGAAAAGAGGAATTATCATCAGTCTGTAAGCCAAACAGCTACAGTTTGAGGATAGCTGGCCAGCAAACATAAATACAGGCTGCACATTTTCCAGATATTTTATATCCATTTGGGCTTGATATTAATATCTGCTATGAAAAAACAGTTATATCTATTTTTCATAAATTTTAAATCAAATATTTTTAAATCATAAAATTTCGTCCTTAATAAAACCTATTAATTTTACTTATAAATGGAAAGAATTTATATTTGGCATATTGCATTAATATATTAGCATTCTGATTAAAGTCAAGGTACAATAAGCAGAGGTTGAATTATCTACTTTGTCTTCTCATAAGTAAGATGATACAATGTTATTTTAGAACAATTAGGGAATGCATCTTCCTTCTGTAGCAGCTTTGGACAGGGCCCATTTGTTGGAATTATGTGATACATAAACAATCTCCACAAGGTAATTTTCATTAAAAAAAAAAGAGAGAGAGAAGAATATTCCAAAGCCCTCTCTGCTGTAAATGCAGTCACAATTATTTTCACACATGTAATCAGGGAAGTTCCCCTTCACAACCAGGTTTAAATTCCAGTTAGGCTTCTTATGTACTCTGTGTGATTCGTACACATACCCACATACCATAAACTATCATTTTCATGCCTCACAAATACTTTAATTCATTCCTCAGCATTTGTTTCATGAGCTTCTGTCTTTGTGAAGTGTTTTTGTGTTTTATCATGATGAGATGACCCTTGTAATAAGAGCTCGATGTGAAATAAATATTAGTAAAATGCTGTAGTTTTCATAAACTATATAATGGTTTTATAAAGTTACAGTTTATAGTTAACAAATACATTTTGTGACACAAAAAGATGATTTTGTAACAATGGCTAATAACCTGACTTGTAAATAAACAGGATAGAGTAGACTAGATAGACTAGAATAATTCAACCACCATTTGCATTCTTCCTGATAGAAATGGGTTTACTTGAAATTTTTTCACCTAAAGAAAGTGTACATCAATGACGGTAAATAGGTTGCATGTAAATCTCAGGTCGTTTCACTTCAATTCCTGATATTTGGGCTTTCATAATCTATAAAAATGAAACTTTTGTACTTAGTGTCTATACTAATAAAAATAGGATACAATGTCAGGAGGTGAATGAAAAACAAAAAAGCAGCTTAAGGCAGAGGAGAGTCAGCAGAACCGCTATTCCGTCTGGGGAACTGGGGGAAGCTGGTGGTGTAGACGCAGCCTTGGAGACCCAACGGGAATGAAGAACAAGCTGGGCCGGGACTGGCCAGGCCGAGGGGGCCCCCACAGTGAGGACTTTGAAACTTAGCCCACATGTCATGGGACACACCTGGAAGGTTTTCAGCACAGGTGTGACATAATCAAAAGGTGGCCCCCAAACAGTCATCTGTCAGAATGTATGGTCTCGTGAACCTGCACAAATGCACGGCCTGACTCCCCGTGCGTCCAAGTCCGGGCTCCTGCTTCTGCCCCGGGTCCAGCCCAAGCGCTGGGATGCAGGAAACACCCCACACCTCACTGCGGGCTCCCGGAGCCTCGGTCGCTTATTTGTCCAGCGCTGGGCAGCCAGGCCACCGTAAGGCTTTGTCGCTGCTCCCAGCCCACCAGGGGGACAATTTGGCGGAGGGAGAGCAACAGCAGAAAGAGACAGCCTTGGGCCCGTCACTGAGACACGTGCACGCTGCCGTCAGAGGTTGATGAGATAGTTCATTTTGACTGTGAGACAGGATCAAAATCTATTAAAAAAAAAAACATAGACTTGCTAAATTGTATTCTTTGCTTCCATTAAAATTCCAAAATTGTCATTTTGCAACGTTTAAAAAACGTTTTTCTTATTTTAGATACTCAGAACTTTATAAACTCTTCCTATTTCAACTAAATATTTTCATGTTTTGCCTCAAGCAAAAGTGAACGTACTTTCTTTAAAACTTGAGAATTGTCTTCAACATTTCTTGGCTATTTCTAGTATGGAAGGATTTCAGGCATCTTTAAAAACTATACGTGAGCTCAGGCATGCTTAACATGAGACCATGTTAACCATCTTTAGGATCGCATTGTCTGATTAAAGACCTCGTCTAAATGAATATATATCCTTTATCTTTAGTTCAAAAACACTGACCATTGGGACAGCAGTGGTGATCAAAATGTGTGTCCTTTGAAACTTTATTTCCTTAACACATTTCATTTTAAATCAGGGCTCTTTGTTCTGAGCTGTTACATCCTCTGTGACTAGTTAGCCTGCTGTGTGACAGAGCACTGCAGGCTTCAGTACATGGGAAGAATAATTTTGATCACAAGTAGAACCAAATAACAGTGTTTAAGTAGGTTTCAAAAATGTTTTCAAAGGTTCTGTTTCCATACTACAAGTAACTCAGAAATATTACCTTCATAAAATATTAGCCCGTAGCTCCTATTGCTGGAATATACTAAAGGGCAACATTTTCCAAAAATTACATTAAAAGGTATAATCACAACATTATTGTTCCCACAAGGTAGACTTTGTTAAAAACATTTTTGAAAAAGCAGCATGATGTAGAAGAAATAACACCTGATTTAGAATCAGAAAACCTCATTTTGGAGTTGAAAGTTATGATTTAAAACATTTTCTTTTGTTATGTGATCTTAATTAGATCACCTTACCTCCCTAAGCCTCCATTTCCTGAGCTATAAATGAGGATTAGAACAGTTATGAAGGTTAAACAAAGCAACGTGCGGACCGGAAAGCGCTCTACAGATGTTAGTCATCGTCATTTGCATGGTACTTACTGAGTTCTACCCATATGAATTTGGTGCTTGAAAATACCAGGCCAACTGCATCCTGGTAGTTTCTTTTATAATAAAAACCATGGCACAGCCAGTGCAGGAAGGCATGGAACCTGGGCTTCTGGATATTTCTGTTGAATTTTTTCTGAATTTCCTGTTTGATTATGTAGTCATTTAGATTACCATGAGTCTGTAGATTTAGGACTTAAAGGACATTGTTTAATTGGGTTAATAGTCAAATTAAAACCAATCTTCCCATTTATTTTAATAAGTACTACTGAGAATCTGGAGTGAGGAGAAGGTAAGACTATCTGCAACAACTGCTTGAGGTCTTTCTCAAATTAGATTTATGTATGCCATTGTAGCTGGCGACACTCTGAGAAGTGGCTTTAGTCCATTCCTGACGAGTGGCTCTGTTTTTCAGTTTGTGCTCCACACCTCCATTATCTCCTGCCGATGTTAAAACTACCTTGATCTTCTTCCCTCGTATTTCTCCAATAATTATTTTCATCCATCTGGCATAGGCTTGGAAACAGATGCCGTATGCTCACAAATGCTCAAGAAAATAGTCAAGAAACTGAGAGGGGAAAAAAAGAACATAGTTCTGTTTATGGGAGGAAAGGGCACCAAAATAACCTGAGACAGATGAGTGCGCAGAGAACATCAAAGGGAAAGGCTTTACTGTGTTAGAATAAATTTTTAAAAAATCATCTCTAAGAGGTTCCAGACATCTGGCTGCTTGGGTAAGGTGTTGAGTGTCCAGGAACATTTTAGAAACAACCCAGTTTGCAAAAGGCATGGCTCTGTTTTCAGCAAGTGGGATGTTAGTGTATGACTGCTCAGTGCAAGCTAGGTCCATCCACCTTGCTGCTCTGAGATGAACTCCCACCCACTGGTGATATGTGTACATCAAAAACTGCCTGTAATAACTGTAGAAATCTTTATCCTTGGGGCAGTTCATGTGGCGAGAGTTAAGGGAGATAGATGTAAACTCTTAAAGTACATTTCTGTGTTTAACCTTAAAAGAAATAAAGGAAGAAATTTAAGTTTTTTGAAACACAGAGCTTCTAGGTACTTTGTTGGAGGCAGAATTTGAAACAAGCATTTCGTTTTTTTTAACAAGTATTTTAAAATATCCTCATAAAAGATGAAAACTTAAATAATAATTATGGGTCTATAGTGCATAAACCTGAATTTTTTAAAAATTTTGTACTCTTTGACAATTACATGTTTTTGAACCGGAGAAAGCTGCTGTGGAAACATTATTTATTTTCAGGAAAGAACTTGTGTGAATTCAAAGAATCTTTTATTTCTATACGCTGGGAAGAAGAAAGGCAAAGGGGAGGGAGATCGTTGTGAAGAGGCTCCCACACACTCAGACACCTAATGGATGCAGTCAGATGTCTTATGAGATGTCAGCAGTGTAGGAAACCACAGGAAGTCTCTTCAGAAAACCTAAAATGGATTTTGCTGGTAATATATTATTTTAACTATTTGTTTGCTGAGAAAGGCATCAGGAACCCAGAACAGTGAAACTGTAAAGAACCATGCTCATCATATAGTCCCATAACTTGTCCTAGAATGCTTCCAGTGTATTTAGAAATATTGCCATTTTTGAGTCTCGGATTTCTTGAAACAGTTTTATTCCAGCATATGTCATGCATCCTTGACATCAGTGACTTTACCATTGCTTATGCTACCTTTGAACCTTTTTTTCCAGAGCACTTTCTCTTCACTTCCATTAAGTTATTTAAGCTTCAGCACTTTTAAAATCCCTTTATTGTGCTGCCATTGATCATTTTACCCCAAATTTATTTACCTATCCACCTAATATTGGTTTTACAGACACTGAAATGGAAAATCTTTTTATCCCTTTAAACATTTTCTCCCTTAATTATTCACTATGCATTTTCCCTAGATAGATCTGGTCCCACATTTTTGTGGTCAATATTTGGGCCAAAGGGTATGGGCCCTATTTGAAATTCAGATTGTTACTGAGAATTTTTGTTGCACTAAGTTTATATTATAAACGTAGAACTTATTAAAAAGTTTACATTTGCCTCAAGACTTTAAAGAAAATAGAATGTATTAATAGGATATATTTTGTTTGCATCATCCTTAAAAAGCAGGATGAACTTCAGTCTGTGAAGGACTGATGAAATACGATTAGTAGGAAATGGAAGTCCAAGAAAAGTGAGACGTGTCCACTCTCCACAAATTCTAAGCGGGAATCAATGCCAGGTCCTTGGAGCCGCCTGCCACGAGGTTGTACCATGCTCTCCCCCCAGAGTTCTAACTACTGAATCAGGATACAGTGCTGTGCAGACTTCTAGCAAAGAGAGCACATGTTTAGCAGCTCACTGACCTCTGCCAAGATCTTTCTGCTTCTTAAATTTCTTAAACACTGTTCTCCAGTCTCTTCTTTGTGAAATGGGATATTACTTTCCAAAGGTTCTTCAAAGAATGGGGAATATTGTTGGTTCATTGCTAGACACATAGTAGACACTCAATAAATTGTAGCTATTGTTGCTGAATCTATTAATATTTAGGTCTTGGCTTTGAATACAGATTTCAACCATGACACCAGGACTCCCGCTGGTGTCCAGGCTATTTTCTGGTGTTGGTATCACACTTTCTAAAAACGTCTGTCATTTGCTGTGTCATCCAGCTGAGTGCTGACTGGCCGATCTGTCTTGATCGTGTCCTAGTTCTATCTCAGTTCTTATGTGAACAGTATCTCAACTGTAACGGGGTAAACCTAAGAGATGTGTCTGTCTTACAGAGGGCTGGCCTTCTCCAACCTATAGTTCTCTTGGTCCTTCTAACCAAGGGGGTCACTAGTCCTGTCCCTATTTTTCAGCCCTCTATTGCCCTCTAGTGACTGATTTCAGCACTACTTCACCCAGGGGTTTATCCTTGTATGGAACCAGTTGGTTACCTGCCCCTAACAGATTGTAAAAACAGCTGAATTGAGAAGAATCCAGAGTGGATTAAATTTCATGCCATATTTTAAACATTAATATGCGTGTGACAATATGTAAAAGCAATCATTGAAGCTTCATGAAAGACAAGGATATCAGAATACTTAAGATGTATAGTATCTCAATGTCAAAAAGAAAAGTCTGGGTGTTAGAAATAAGACCAATTAATAGATTAATTACGGTGCCCTGATTAAAAAAAATTCTACTTGATTAGACAATTGAATTTTATTATGTTGCTGAAGAAATTGGTGATCATTAGACATGGCCGTAGATTCTTTGAGATGAAATCATGCCCCAAATTATCATTGAAATTTCTTCCAGAAGCCAGGCTCAGTGGCATGCTCCTGTTGTTCCAGCTGCTCAGGAGGCAGAGGTGGGAGGATTGCTTGAGCCCAGGAGTTCAGTACTATATTGTGCAATGATCACGCCTATGAATAGCCACTGCAGTCCAGCCTGGACAACATAGCATGACCCCATATCTTAAAAAAAAAAGTGAATTTCCAGCATGTTGACATTAGGGGAAGTTATACTATATCTCAGTTTCAACAGGCTTATAGAAAAGACAATCCTTATAATTAAAAAAAGACTGGTAAATAAACAGTTGAATGTGCCATTTAAAGTGAATTAAGTAATAAATCAAAATTAACCTGAGGGCAGGTGTTCAGTAACAATTTATAAGGCTTTGTTCTGAATTAGTTCTGTTCCCTCAAACTCTTTAACACACGATTCAGATGAAGACACACATTTACCAAAATTAACAGGGGAGGAATAGCTGACATTGAATGACAAAAAAAATCAAGTATTTTCTAAATCTTTAAATGGCAGGAAGAACGAGGGAAAACATCAAGAAATGGGAAATTCTCTATGGAGATTCACAAAATAAATCTCTCTTCTACCAGATACAAGAAGACACCTGGCCTAAGGACAGTTTCTATGAGAAGAAAGTCACGTGGGGTGTTAGTGCCTGTGAGCTCCCCGTGTGCCAGCAGTGTGATGTTCTGCCAAGTAAGCTAATGTGGCTCCTAATAACGTGTCAGCTTCAGGTCCAGGAAGATAGTAGTCCCACTGAACTTCGCACTGTTCAGACCACATCTGGAGTATTACGTTCAAGGCAAAGTGCCAGGTGGTAAGAGGGACATTGACAAACTGACAGGCGTGCCAAAGAGGAGACCTGGCAGCCACAGGGCATGAGGACTGGCTGGAACAGCGGAGACAGCTCAGAAACACGGTAACTGTCTTCACACATTTGAAGAACTGTAACCTAGAAGAGATTCTACGTTTATGAAGATTCCAGACAAGTAGAGCCTGGATTAATCCAAATAAAGTAAGAACTTCTATTGGTAAACTCTTCAGACATACAGCGAGCTGTCTGGTGAGCCATTGAACTTCCCCCCCCACGGGAAGCACTCCTGGACAGCTGTAGGACTAAGTAGCAAGTATGGCTCTTTACGGCTTTACTGTTCTGGGTTTTTAATGCTTTTCTCATAAATCTTTAGCTTTTATGATTTTGATTCCTTTCCCGCTTTTACATTTCTTTCTTCAAACATAAAAAAAAAATCGCTTTATTTTCTTTTATTCCCAATCCCTCCTCCTATTTCTTAGTCTTGTACAAAGTTGGCATTCTTTGGTGCCATAAACAGAATTACAGGATATGGCCACACCAGTATACCAGTGCTTCAACTGTATGCAAATTTATTTAAGAATAGGATGCTGTCTCAGAACAGACACCAGAGAAAATAGTCCCCATTTCTGTGCCTCCTTATGGTATAATCAAGAAAGCAAAAGCCTCTTAATGTGCAAGCCTTGATAATCAGTAGCTATAAAAACAGAGAACATAGTCACTTGAACGTGGCTAAGGAGCTGATGTGCAATATTTTGATATTCATATTACAGAGCAAAATAGAATTTAGATGCCTCCAGAATTTACAGGCCTTTTGAAACAAAATCAATCTCTCTCTCCCCCCCTTGCCTCCCCGCCACCCTCTCATTTTCCCTCCTTTCCTTTTTCCCTCTTTTTCTCTCTTTCAAGATTTATCTCACAGCTGTTGGATAATGTTTCCCAGCGAAAATATTATCCAACATGATTCAGTGTCTCTTCCTGTTTCTCTTAAGCAATTGGTTTCCTTATCACCAAACCAAACCCACCTCCAGTTCCAGGGCTGGCCTGCTGCCTGCTCCATCTGCCAGGCCAGTCTGAGCTTTCCCTTCACCAGCTGCCCTGGGGCCCCGATGAGGGTGTGGGTGGAGGCAGGTATTGGGGAGCAGAAAAGGAATGGGGAGGGGTAGAATAGAAATTTCCTTTCTTCTCTGATGGATTTCCTTCAGGGCACTTCTGGACAGCTGAAATCACTTCAAAGGGAGGGAAACGGAGAAGCTGTTCTTTCAGAAGCAGGTTTCTCCTTTCAGACAGCCCAATATTATTAGTCCTGTGTAATCACTTTTCGGTACATTTTATTAGAACTTCATTTTATTTCCTGAGAAGCCATCCAGTTTGCATCTGTGTAGCATGCATGTCTGTGGACCCCGAGAGCCATGGCATCTGCACTGTCTGCCTCCATTTCCAGGTTAAAAGCAGGGAAACACTAGAGGAAAGAAAGCACCCCAACACCTCTTTTTTGTTCCCCAAAGAACTTCTTTTCAAATCAAGTGGGGAAAAGGCTGTAAGCCATAGCAATGATCTTCTACTTTGCAGGGTTGCTGGGAGGCGTATGGATCTAATAAAATACTTTCAGAGTGGAGTACAGATTTCAAAAGTGTGTTGATGGTGATGAGATCATCAGTTTCACCTCTTTATGCCTTTCTCTCTGCATGTTTAAAATGACGCTAATGTATCTATGCCATGGGGTGATTATGAGGGGAAATAAGAAGAGGGGGTAAGGTAAAGCCCTTTGCACAGGGACTGGCATGGAGCTACCAACACCATTTCTGTCTGTTTTTAAGTTGGCCATTAAGGGAATCATCAGTACACACCTGTGGACGAAAGACCATTGAAAATTACTCTTAGTTCTGTGTGTGCAGATCTTGAACCACTTTCAGGAATGGCAGGTTCCCGTGTCTGCCACCTCAGGTCATGTCCCTCAGCCTCTTTTTCCCTCCTTTAATGAAAGTCATGCATAGAGGAAAGAGATGGTCTCTGATAGTCACCAGATATTCCATTCTAGCCAGAAAACAGTGCTAGAGAAGAGGTAGCCCATTGCTTAAAGGTGGGCTTTAAGAAACTCTTTGCACATCTATTGCAGTGAAGAGAGAGAAAATTCTAAGGACACAGCCAAATAGCATTTAAAAGGCTGAAGTGGATGTGGATGGCTACAGCCAACTCCTCCCTGGTGCAGTGCTGCACTATTTTCTTTGAGCTCCTGCAGTAATATAATCATTAGGTTTTCCAATATGTGCTTTGGAATTTGGTTCTAAAGTATGGTCACCTAGACATACACATATAGATAAAATCAGTGAAGCATAACAAATAAGTAATTCAAGACTATAAGCATAACATTAACAGTATGTCTGGAAAAAAAATCCTAGAATACAGCATTTATTAGGGCATTACAAAGGTATAAGTGGTTTGGTTTTAAAATAAACAAAACTGCCTAGATATTATAAAATATGACATTAATATAGCCTCAGGGTTCCAGGGGATGCTCAGATCTTTGTTAACTCTAAGCAAGTTTCTAAAGAAAAGAACAATAATTTTAAAGTCTTGTCTAGTTCAAATTTCTGGTGGTATCAGTAAACCACTTGGGTTTGCTGATCTACAGTTATGATAGAATGTAAGTTTCAAAAAGTAATTCCCTACTCAGGCTCATATAAAAAGTGGATTGAAGCCATAAGTAACTCACAAGATTACTACTTCATAATATATAATAATAAACAAAATACTATATAAGTTAATACATTTTGATTAGATGGAAAATTAAAAGCTTAGTTTTAAAATGCTATAATTAAAGAAATACTCCATCCAGATAAATTTAATAATATGTTTTACAGTGACAAAAGAAAGTATAAAATTTCTCAAGCTAAACAAACAAAAAGAAAAGGTATAATTTATTAAGTAATTTATAAAGTACAGTCCATATACGTTTTTAATTTAATTGTTCAGGCAGTTTATTTTCTACAAAATAAAGAAAAAATCTGTTTTTCAATTTTAAATCCATATTGGAGTACTAAAATATCACAATTTGAAATATTTGAATATATGTCAGTATTGTACAAAATATCTTATTGACAAAAATTAAAATTTAATGGTTTTCACCTAGTTCATGGAATTGATGAGAAGTAATATTCATAAATTATTTTTAGTCAATCATCAAATATTGGATACCACTCTATTTTGCTGATGCCTCATCTCCAATGTATGAAGGCTTAAATATATTAACTTTTAAATTATAGACATAACTATGAACTATTATTGCAATATCCTTAACATTTTCGTAAACAAAAAGGTAAATAAATTCAAGAAGAGAAAATAAGAAACTAGAAACCACTCTACAGGAAAACAGAACAGCTTTAATTCAAATAACCAAAATAACTTTAATACTGCAATTGTTTTCTCGTGGAACATGTACTGAGCTCAACTGCAATAAACTGTGCGAAAATAAATCATATGATTTATGCAAAATATTATGGATGCATTATTGGTGCTATTGTTGAGGTCAAGGAGAAATGTAATTTATGTAAATTGAAGTAGAACTTGGAGAGATTGCCATATCAAATATATAAATCATATCTACTGACGTGTGTGTATATGTACTGTATATGTATAAAACCACCTTTCTTGATTTCTTTTTTACTCTGAAATTTTCAGTGGAGACAGTGTACAAAATTTGAGACGCTGGTCTACCGTAAGAGATGACGCTATTAAATTATCTTTAATATCGTAACATTGTTTTATTTTAGGTGCAATGTTTTATGCTCCTAAAAATGCTGCATGATATGCGAACTCCCTCAGAGAAACCTCCCTCCCCACCCTACTTGGTGCACTGTCCTCAGTCACTCTCTAGTATCCCCTCTTTCACTTTTGTTCCAGAGCAGTTATCACAACCTGAATCTTCCCAGTTGGGAAGGTGTGTGATCATTTAGGATCCGCCTCCCTCTGTTTCGTCTATGCTAGTGCCTGGCCCAGAGTAGTGTTCTCTTAATATTTGTCAGAAGAAAGCATAGGGCAATCCCAGTAAAATATGTTTGAGATATTTACAGAGGAATTTCTGCTCCATTGAGGAACCCAAACTGCTTCATGTCATGTGATGGAATATCACGGAATGGCCCTAGTCCCCGTGTCACGATACACGTGAGAGCGGCCGGGGTTCCCACACGGGCTTTGCAGATACTGCAGGCGTCAGAGCCATGTGTCAGGCCTACCTGAGCAGCTTTGAGCCCACAGCGATGAACTTTGGCAGGGAGGTCACTGGCCTCCAGATAGACTCTGATATCGATTGAGTTTGAGCATATGTGTTGGGATCCATCAGAGAAATTAATAGTCTACCTTTATGAGTGAATGTTTTGTCATTCTTAGTAAAAGGATGCTTTGCTCGCCTAGTTGTTACTGGTTTTTATTATAATAACTAGGTAAATTTCTGACTCATTAGGAAAGATATTTTCTTCACATATATTCATTAGCTGCACCAAAGAGGCAACAATTATTCTGGGTTATGATGGAGCCAGTATATGTCATGGGTACTATTTAGTAATTTTGAAAGAAATATGTGGTAAACTTTCTTTTTTTATCACTTTTTCATTTTAAGAAAAACCTCTGAGATTCTGGCAGCACCATGCATCGCGTATGTGCCAGATTAAAATGAAAATCTGAAAAGATCACTCGTATCCACTGTTTGCCGAAATTGAAGAACATTCCCAGTTATTGTTGATTGCATTCTACCCTGTGCTCGAGGGAAAGGGGAAAGTGCATGACAGAGAGGACGTTTGGGACGGGCCTTTAAATGTGGAAGTGATTCCACTACAAAGATTCATTCTGCCTAAAGTCACCGGAGTGATGTCTGTGGTTTATTCAGAACGGTGAGGAAGTGGGTCCTGTAACCTGGGTTTGTGAAAGGTTGAAGCCATAATTTCCAGGGCCTAGTCTTCCTAGATGTCTATACTTTGTGTACTTTGCAGGTAACTCTTTTTATTTTTTAGCAGGATTCTATCACTGGGCTAAATATTGATCTGGAAGTTGTTGGGTAAATTAATTTGAGCAGAAAAACATGGGAAGTGAGAAGAAGGGGTGGAGACATAAATTAGAGGCTATTGAGTAGTTTGTGTCTTCCAGTCCTCCCATGATCTGACCTCTCTTTGCCTTTGCAGACTCTATCGCACTCTCCTCGTCATTTACGTTCCAGTTAAACTTGACTGTTCTTTTGTTCTTGGGCTCTTCAAATTCAACTCACTGACCTAACAAGATTCCTTGAGACTGGAATCCAGTCTTCCTCCCTCAATGTCCCAATCCTCTAACACTTCCAGGAGGTCGAGTTGTTGATACATTCTCTAACCTGCTGCCACCCCCGTCCCTGCACTCCGCTTCCTGGGAAAATGGCCTTTCTTACATGTCTTCCGTCTCTAAACCTCTCATTTCTAGTCCGTAATAATAATGGCATCTACCTCAGACCAGTGCTAAAGTATATAATGAACGAAAAGGTTCTTAAGCATTCTTGTTTTTGAATTGGTGCAGTTTTAACTTGGCAATATTAATTTAGAAAATCCTAAATTAATATTGTCTTACTGGCAGTAATTTATACACATGAATTATTGCTTCATCTGCATCATAATTTATTTGAAAGTAGCTGTTTTATATTTATTTTCATTTCTACCACAGAGTTTAGTGTGGTGCCTTACACATTATGTATTTAATTCGTGTTTTTAATTTGAATTAAGTGACATTTTATAATTTTTAACAGCACATCTATCTTGAATTATGATTATTTGGGGGCTTCTTGGGAACACAATAATAGTGGGTACAAGCTATGCGAGAGCATGAGGCTGATGAAATTATTCGTAGAGTGATGGGTTAATACTCACTGAGCTGGCTCAGCTCCTAGGTGAACAAAATTCCCCATGGCCAGCCTGTTTAATCAGCTTTGTGATGTCTGGAGCCCTGAGTCTTTGGTGAAAAGTTTCATTCCTGATAGATTAAACAAATTTTGTAGTTTCAGGTGAATAACTCTGAGAGCCTCTTGCCCCTTCTCAGTCAACATTAAACAGGACGTATCATCCAAGATAATAAGAAACAGAGCGCATAGAAGAGAAAAGAATCTTAACTAAGTCCTTTGCCAACACACGCCTCACTCCAAATTCTCCTAACAGCCCTGCTCTTTGTACTCTTCCTTCTGCCACTGAAATTAGGAATGCCCGGCACAGGTTACGGAAAGTACTAGTTGCAAAGTCCTATGTCAACAAGATTCTTTTCTCTGACGACTTATCAATTCTTTGTGTCCTACAGTTTCTTTTAATTTTAACCAATGCTGATGCAAAGTTAGAAGCTTATAATTTTTATTTCTATGTTCTGGTTTCCCGGTGGTTACAGAGTTATAGTCCTTTAAAAATGCGTGTGTGTGTGTGTGTGTGTGTGTGTGTGTGTGTATTTCAGATCATTTTAAATGATACACTGCTCTCTCTTTGATGAATATAAATCAACTCCATATGATACCTGTACGGTCCAGCCATCCACCGTCATGCAGTAAACCCAGTTTTAACACTTCAGTGTGTCATTATTAGTGCCATTGCACTTTATTTAATACCTTCTAAAGTTTGTCAGTGGACCCGATTAAAATTAACAAGAACATGGATGTGATATTTGTGGTTTCCTGGGCCACATCGCTATTTAAAAATTCTGAAACTGCATTCTTACTCCAAAATGTGATGATGTACGTGAAATCTAGGTTGACCTTCTCGTAGTGGGTACTCAAAACAGACAATGCTCTGAAGTCCTGCCCGCTCACCGACTTTCATTTGATCTAGACTTCATGGTACATATGTACCACACTTCTTCAGCCAGCCTCCAAAGAGACATACAGCCCTCTGCGTTCTTTGTGATGTATCTTTTTATTAATAACTAAGTTTTCATTTTAGGAGAATTCAATCAGTCTTTCAGCTTTTAATTGCTAATAAAAGTTATCAATTTATAGAATGTTAGAACTGAAAGACCCTGGAGGCTCCCTAATTCCAGACTCCTTATTTTAGAGAAGAAATGTTGTTAGTTTTTTTAAAGAAGTTTCCCGATGTTGACTAGTATGTTTGTTGAGGTGCTTCACCAGCAGGTATTCAGGCTTGTTCTGCAAATGCATGAATAGTCCACAGCGTATCAGGATGTTGCGAAGTGATCCTGGATAATTTGTGTGTTTACTGCTGTGTTTTATGAATGTGTTTGAAGTCTGCTCATCTGCACCTAATAGCTACCAGATGCTTCTCTAGAGAATGTTTTATGATATTTGAACATTTGTGCAAACACAAATATTCTGTGGAAACCTTTTCATCCTCACAGAAACCATCTTGTTTCACGAGCTAGAGAATAATTATGATCACTGGCAGAACAGCGGTTTTAAGTTTTCTAACTCTCAGAAACGTGCTGTTGGCTATAAGGTTCTACTCCAGCAAATATACAAAGGAATATCAATCTGCACTTCCTTTTATTCAAATTCTAAGGGGAATGGAGCACCACATACAAAACACAGAAAGAAGTGCTTCCTTTCTATAGAAGCAGCTTGTTTCTAGATGCTGTAAGAAATACTTAACAAAACTTGACCATATTCACTTTACAGAGCATGATTCCTGTTAGATATGGAACTATGTTGACACCCATCACTTCCTTGCCTTTCTCCGGCTGCAATCTTACCATCTACCCATCTTCCAGCCTTGTCATGCTGGGTCATGAACCTCTGACTTTCTTCTCCACAAGATTTCCAGTGCCTTCTGAGGCACTACTAGCTTTTCTGAAAACATGGGGTTATGTTGCATAGCAACGGGTTTCTGCCACCTCTCTGGCTCCACACGTCACACACTGCCCTTCCCAAAGTGCACACCCATCCTTCGTGTCCCTCCTGCCCCTTACAGATGGGGAGAGGTGAGCTGAGAAAAGACAAGTGAAGGAGCTAAATGATAGGGCACGACCCAAAAGCCAGATGGTCTGACCACAGATCCAGGGCTCTTTTGTTTGCTTTAACCACATCAACAATAACGATTTGTGTAGTGGGTTATAATATACACAGACATTTCCTTTACACTAAGTCATGTAATTTTTCTAAATAACAAAGTAAGGTAAGAATTATTATTCCACTTACACAGCAGATGTGGACACATAAAGAAGTCACTTATCTGAGGCTGCGCCTGTAACTTTGCTGTCACTTGGGTCTACCCTTACTTTGAGATTTCATTTATGTGGAATTGACTTCAACTCCTAGTAGGTCAGTCGTCTTCGGGGGATTTCTGTTCATGGTCTCATGGTTGCCTCTTTCTAGGCTGAGCTCTTGATCTCAGCTGAAACTCATATTCTAGTCTAGGACTGTGTGTCTCAGCTTCAATGCAACTGAGATATGAAAAATTGTCCTTATTTATTTATAGTTAACTTTTAAAGCTAACTACTCTAGAAATTAAAGGAAGAAAATAGAAAATTTTCACCACCAACATGACTTACGCCAGAATCAGCATACCATTTTGGCTTTAAAAAATAATTTTTCATCCTCCTACAGAGTTAGTAATGTGGTTGAGATTGGAATTTTTAATCCAACTGTCATATTATTTTTACTATAAAATACTGTTTAATAAAATCATTGGTAATTTAGGTTTGATAATGGGATAGTTTAGAAATTTAAAGGAAGAATGTTTGGCATAACGGCATTGATTGATATATCTATTCAGAAGATTTAGCCATGGAATAATTTAGAGAAATTTCAGAAATTTCAAAAGGGCTTCAAGACCCTTTTGTGCTCTTACAAATCACTGAAGACCCCCAAAAGCATTTGCTTATATGTCTTACGTCTATTGGTTTTTACCATAATAGAAATCAAAACTGAGAATTTTCAAAAGTGTTCATTTAAAAATAACATCAAACTGATTACATATTAACTTAAGGCATTTTGTGAATGTAAATATATTCTACAAAATAATATATGAGTGTTCGCCACTGCTATCTCTGGAAAAAAAAAATAATATATGAGTGATGAGAAGAGTAGCATTATTTGTTATTTTTGCTAATCCGTTTAGCATCTACCCTAACAGAAGATAACTGGATTTCTCACTATTTGTTGTTTCTGTTGAAGTGTGTGAAGAAAATTCAGCCTCATCAAGATATGTAGTTCGAAAAGGGAGATGTGTTTTAAGTAGTGCTTTCAGATGATTGTGGATATTTTGCTTTGGTATTGCACCAAAAGTTAATAACTGTTGGTTTCTTAGAGATTCTTACTTATTACCATTATGTAAGACCAGACAACAACCAATAGGTTGGAGAATGTAAGTCTGCCAAAATTCTGATAACCCTGTTGAATTCTGCAATTTTTTTTCATATTGTATTTCTATGTTCTAGGCACTGTTTTAAGCACTTTGGATATATTAGCTCATTTAATTTGCATGGTAACTCGGTAAGAAAGGTGCAGTTATTAACCCCATTTTATGCAAATGGGAAAACTGAAAATAGAAATTCTTTGAAATGGATTTGCCATTTTAGTTTTCAGCTACATTGTTTCACAGGATAATAATTTAAAATAAAATAAACCTAATGAAAAGGATGTGTAATAGAATTTCAGAGTTTATTGGTAAGCATTAGAGTGTTCAGTATGATATTGATATCATATGATATTGAACACTAATAACATATTGGTGAATTATAAAGGGAAATAATGGAATTCTCCTTTAGTAGGTCAAATCACTGTTTTCATAGCATTTCTCTAATTATATTGTCATGAACTATTTTTAACTTGTATT
This sequence comes from Lemur catta, assembly GCF_020740605.2. Taxonomy (NCBI): domain Eukaryota; kingdom Metazoa; phylum Chordata; class Mammalia; order Primates; family Lemuridae; genus Lemur; species Lemur catta. Next base: position 5,019,516 of record NC_059153.1, on the reverse strand, counting down.
TCTAACATTTTTTCTTAATATGACATATAAGAACCATATTAATATAGTTTCTGAATATAATTTTTAGCTAATCATTGCACTTTGACATGCACTTTCACCTATATTATTATAAAATACCATTAAACTATTTTGAGAATCTGTGTTGGATCTCAGTAGAAAGACAGTTAAAACAACATTGTACTTTTCAGGATTGCAAAAGTACAAGAACTTGGGGGTAACAGTTTGGGATGTTATTTTGAGAGGAGAGGACAGGCTGTGGATCCAACCCTGACCACCGGAAACAAACATTTTGCAGAAAATAAAAAAGAGAGTTGCCATATAGCCTACGAGATAAAACCTGCGAGCTTTCTGTTAGTGCCCTTTCTGGACTGTAAGCAGTGAACTCTCACCTGAGGGAAATAATCCACCTGTGCAGTGATCGCTTCTTACTTTACTGGTAATTTAGGGATATCTTTCTGGGGAAAATATGATCTCTATTATCATAGAAAGAGCGCTGACCATCTGCTTTTCATATTCGGTTAACAGATTGAGGAAACTATTTTACCTGCAGCAAGAGGAACAAAGGGTAACTGTGAACAGACGTCTGACAGTGAGGAAGGGTGGGGGGAATTGCATCCCTAGGATGTGTTTCCAGGCAACAGGTTTTAGCTATTCAAGATCTTCAGTGGGTATTATTTATTTTCCCTTTTATTTCCAGTTTTACAAAGAATTATCACTATGAAATGTTTCAAATATACTAAAAAGTCTTGAGAATGACATAGCAAATACTCTGGATATTTTTCTACATAAAGCAGGAATATGAAAAGAATTATCATATAAACCTAAGGCAGCTATAACCATGCTATTGTGCACATAATAATGTAGGAAAGCTGATCTATAATAAATATTGGGGCAAAAGGTCCATTTTAATTTGCTAATTGTCTTCCTTTCATTCAAAGCTACTTATAAAGTTCAACCCTTCAGAATACAAAATATTAATTCCATATCCTTATCTGCTGGTACTAATTGCTTAATAATACTGTCCTTTTAATAATAAATAATAAACAATACTGTCCTTTTAATACAGATGTTGAGCTATTCAAAATAGCTTAGTATCTATATTCAAGATGGAGTCAATAGTCATCACTGTTAGAATTTAGAAAAGACACTAATAAAAGGTCGAAGTTACAGATGGACTAGAAGTTTATAAATTTACCCTTTAGAGAAAAAAAAATCTAATGCCTGTTTATTGTTGCTTATATTCTATTTCTAATGATACCTGCATGAAATCGCATGACTCTAGCCTTGAGAATCTGGTCATAGCAATTAATGCAGACTTTACTCAATAATTCAGTTTATCTTAAGTTGAAATTGCTTTATAACAGAATTATAGACATCATTTAAAAATAATGAACTGGAAGTGTAATAAACCCAGCTATCTTGAAGAATAAGCAAGGAGGAGAAGGAAGGAAGGAGGAATAAAGGAGCCAGAGAGAAGACACTCTAAGGAGGAAGAAACTTACTTTTGAATGGAAACTATTTCACATGTGATTTGCAGCCCTGTTTCCAAACAGACCAGGAAATTGTAATCCATGTAGAAAAAGCTTTGGCGTCATAAATATTAACATGTTGTGGATAAGGAAGACAATTGCAAGGACAGATTCTGATGACCAGGAAAGATTATCCAAAGGCAGGAATTTTAAAAGTTATTTGACAAGTTTTCCTCATTTGCTTGTTTAATGCAAGAGAGCATTTTCTCTGGCTTTGAGGGGGAAATTGCAGAATTCATTTAGTTCATTTCGTCCCCTTTCTTCTGGTCTGAAGGTAATTTCTTGAGTACCTGTCCCCACTGGGAAGGACATTCCCTGATGAGATGAATGAGTGTTTCCTTTATTTGGCATTTAGATATAATCTCTTTTCACTTCAAATTAATCCGTTGCCTTGATACAATTAGTCCCATATTTCTCTGAGTAGAATAAGCTAGTTTTCTGAGACCTATACATCTAAATTTCATTTATATATAAACTTATATAACAGAAACTAAAAGCTTCCCTTCTCCCACAGTGATTACTGTAATCTTCCTGGAAATAATCATGTTCAACAGTTTGGTGTCTATCTTTACATTTTTTCTTTCTCCTTCTCTCCCTCTCTCTCTCTGAACACACACATAATCTAACGCATTCATTCAACAAGTATTTGGTGATGTCCTGTTATGAGCCAGGTTTTGTTGTAAGCGATGTGGATATGGCAATGAACGAAGTCCCTGCCTGCGTGGAACTGACACGTTTGTATCACAAAGATGTAATAATACAGTAGACATTCTGCCATAACTAGATGTCTGCGGCTCAGCAAAACATCGCGAACACTTCCCCACATCAGCACTCAGCCCACTTTGTGCTCTTCTGTCCTTCATCTAGACATTTTGAAATAGTCTATGCTCAGCATCTGTACTTTTTCACTTTCCATTCGGGTCTCAACTCACTAAAATCTGGGTTTCTTCCCACAACATTCTACTAAAATGTAGTTTATAAGGCCATCTCTGCCCCTCTCCTGTCTGTCTTTAGAGGGTGTCATGCAACCCCATGAATTCGCCCACCACCTGACAGCTAATGAGTCTCAAATCTTTATTTATTTAGTTACTTAATTAAATGGACGGCATTTTTATTGTAACATTGTTTTCCACTATTTTTCATTTAGAAATTCATATCATTTCAACTTTAACACACGGCGAAAAACATTATCATGATCTAATGTGGGTAGCATACCATTCTTTTTCTAAAATAAATTTTATTGTGCATATATTAGGTATATAATGTGATGCTGTGGGATTTACATAGATAGTAAAATGGTTACTATAGTGAAGCAAATTAACATACCCACCATCTCACGTAGTTACCTTTGTGTATGTGTGCGTGTGTGAGTGGTAAGAGCAGTTAAAATCTACTCATCAAATCTTTATTTTACTTCATCCTATACATCTCCAAGCAGATATCCCACAGGTACCCCTAACTAAATGCAGGACAATACTTACCATTTCCCCATGTATTCCTCTTCCTCTTCCTCTTCCTCTTCCTCTTCCTGGATGTCTTAACTCAATGCAGAGAACCTCCTTTCACCCAGCCACCCAGACCAGACGCTTTGGACTCATTTCTCCCGCGCTGCCCACATATGGTCTGTGACCCTATGAAACGTTCCTCTTTGTGCCCTCTGATCTTCCCCTTATCTTCATTGTCACTGATTGCAGTTTTGACTATCATCATTTATCTCTTAGATTAGGGCAAGTCTCTCTGCCTATACCTTGTTCCACTCAAATCCATTCTTCACATTACAACCAGAGATGTTTTTCTAATGCAAAGCTTTTATTGTGTCGCTCTCTTTTCAAAAGTACTCTGTGACTTCCTGTGACCTTTACATGAGTATGAAACCCTTAGTGCAGCTCTGTGCTGTAATGCAACACTCTGACCTTGGGCACCTGCTTGCCTCTATAGGCTAATTCCCATCAAGGTATCTCTGAATATCTGTTCTCATATTTTAGACTATTGATCCACAGAGGCCCAAATTCTCTCTCACTTTTTGCATTTGAACATGCTGCTTCTCTTACTGAAACGCTCTCTTTGTCTTGCTTTCAACTCTTCACCTGGATGGCTCCTCCTCCTGCAAGAATCATCTCAGATTCATGTTTCCTCATGAATGTGCTTTTGTCAGTGTTACTTCAGGGCTGGCAGTACCTGCCTTTGTTCTGTGTTCACCCAGATACTCCGATGAATACACTAAAACTCAGATCAAACACAGCCCCTTCGGAGAGGTTTGCTGACCCTGCTATGAGCACTTATAAAACGCTGCAGTTCTCGACTGTAGCACTCGCTCCTGTCATCACAGTCCTCTACTGGGTTCTCTCTCTAACTAGACTGAGTTCCTTGAGAGCAGGGACCATCTATCTCATTTATCTTGCACAAAGTAGGTGAATGAATGTCAAATGAGTAATTCATTCATCCATCTGTTCCCTGAGATGAAAAACCAGGCATAGACTCGTGACAGCCCTCCCCCACCTCCACCCCTATCCAGAAGATATAATTAACTAAAAGATGAAATTAAGGCCTATACATAGAATTACAGTCTTTGAAACAAAAGAGTCTTTTGGAAGGAATTGATAACAAATACCTTTCAGAATATGGAAAATCAGTTATTTTTTGAGCATAAATATCTGAATAATATTTGATTCATAAACAGCATTCTCTTGTACCTATTCTCTTCCCTTCAAAATATCAATTTCCACTCCACTGTTGGCCTATTTTGTACTCTCTAACCATCCTGGACTTCAGAGTCTGCATGCAACTATTCATATTTTATCTCACAAGGTTATATTAAAAATGTAATTAGATTAAAACAATAATGTATTAGAGATTTTCAAAGGAGAATTTATAAACTATAATATCAAGCACCCAGTAATACAAATTAATACAAAAATTACAAAACTCTTCACATATTCTAATGGGAAACCAAAAGTTCTATTTATAATAGCATTTTTCTTTTAAGTTGAGAAAGTGAAAATGGATGGCTATTGATTTTAACATTTAGCATCAACTCTAGGTTTATTATTGTTCATGTGGCATTTTCTTCACATGGTAACCAGATAGTGACAAAAAATCCACTAAATTTCAAATTTATTTAATTTTTTAGCCAAAGTCATACAGGCATTCAAAACATATTCTGTGAAACATCTATTTTTAAACTAATTTTACATTATGCAAAGAAAGAAGTTAAATATGTATTGATGTGTTATGGAATCCTTTGTATCAAATACCTGTAAATAATAATATAAACATGGTTTTGTAAATCTTTTCTGATGTTATATGCAGTCCTTTATTGGAACACTGAGCTATTATAGTCTTTGACCCATGGATTCTTATAGTTAGCAGGAAACTTCGAGGTCATCGAATACTTCTTTCCCAATTTGAGAGTCTCTTTTATAGATTCCTTGGCAAATGACCATCTAGCCTGTTTTACTGTTTTTTGTTTTATTTTGTTCTGTTTTTTTAATTTGTTTGTTTGTGTTTTAGAATTTTCTTTTTTGCAATGAGTTGAAATCAGCCTCCTTGTTATATTACCCATTAATCTTAATTCTGTACTTTGGAATAAAACAGAGATGGATTGAACCATCCACCATTCACCAAATTATAAAAGCTACAGATCCAGAAATCATTCCTAATTTTTTCCTTTTCTTCTCCCTCCTATCCTTCTCTCACTGATTTAGTCCTATCAGTTCTAAAGAGTATACAGTTGATCCATCCACTTCTTTCCATTTTTACTGCCACTAGATGGTAGTCCAGGCCACCATCATCTTTGACCTAGACTACTGCAACAGCCTTCTAAACAATCTCTATATTTCAGTTCTCATCTCTCTACAATCCATTTTTATACCAGTGGTCTCCAAACTGAAGTACATACACCCTAAGCCAACACAAGATGATTCATTAGGATGCCATAAGAAATATCAGATACTCTATTTATTTTATTTTTATCTCATTTAATTTTTTGTGTACCTTTTATAACTTTTAGATTAATACAAAATGCATGTGTGTAATTTATAAATAAATAAATATACATATATTGGGGGTCCATGCTTAAATATTGAATAATAATTTTCAGATATGTTCTAATTAACAGAGTGAGATTACTACTTGTCAGAATTTGCACACTGCTTTTATAGAATGTAAGATCTTATTAGCATTTTAGATATCATTTTTTCTTTTGCTTTTCTTAAATTTGTAGTCTGATATATCCAACTTCTCAGATCCAGTTACAGTCTTTTATAGCTAACACATTAAAAAAATTGATTTTTTAAAAGTAAAATATCTTCTATTTGTCCCAATTAGATTTTCTTATATCTTTTTAAATGTTTGAAACTATTTCATACTTACAGAAAATTGCAAGTGCAACGCAAATAATATATTTTTCCTGAGTCATTTGAGAGTTAATTGCCGACATGATGCCTCATCATCCATGATACTTTTGTGTATATTCCCTATAAACAAGGATATTCTTCTACATTAGCCACAAAACAACCATCAAAATCAAGAAACTGACATTGCTATTCCCATTTAATCCTGAGTTTTCATTTAAATTTTACCTGCTTTCCAAGTATGTGCTTTATTGTAACCATTCCAATTCAGAATCACATACTGCATTGGATGGTCATGCCTCCTCAGTCTCTTTCAAACTGGAAGAGCTCATCAGTTTTTTGTTTGTAGAAGGCCCCTCAATTTGGGTTTGCCTGATGTTTATTTAGGATTGAGTTCAGGTCATGCACCTTTGGTTGGAACATCACAGAAACGATGCTGTGTTCTTCTCACCGCATGCTATCTGGTGCAGTGTCATTCTACGTGATTTTGATTTGTCCCATTACTGGTGCTGTTAACTTTGATCACTTGATTAGGATGGTGCCCACTGGGCTCCTCCCTGCATAGTTACTCTCTTCTCTGTATGATTCGTAAGTGTTTATGGGGAGATACGTTTAGACTATGTCAATATCCCATTCCATATCACACTTTTATTATTTCTTTACATCAGTATGGACTCAGGGTTTCCTATTTTGGGGGGGGATATAAATTGTGATTATCACTATATTTATCTTGGTGCTCAAATTGTCCCAGATTTGGCCACTGAGAGCCCCTTCAGTCAGACTTCTGCATCCTTTTGATATATTCCCTTCCATCTTTGAGGCCTTCCTTACTTTCTGTCTACATTTAATCTTCTTTCCTTCAGCCACATTTCAGGTCATTTAGACTACTTTTAGTCTTAATTCTGCTACTTATAATATTAACTATTTGCCCCAGAAAATAAGCATCTCTTCTATTTCTGTATTCAAGTCATGGATAATTATTGATCAATGAGTTGAGGCCAAAGTTGAGGCCAAAGAAAGGACCCTATTGTGCTGCTCCAGAAACTACCTTCCAGGTCAGGGGTCCTCAAACACTTAGTTTTGCAGTATATTTTGAATATACTACTTGGCAGTTGCTGCTGCCAACTTATGTCACTATCAAGCCAAAGACTCCAACAAGCACTTCTCTAGATTCCAACCATGTTCTTTTTGAATAAAATAATTTATTAGCATTCTTGATGGGGAGAAAAGATGAACAGAACCAATAGCTCTGTCTTCCACATGGCGCTGTCTCCATCCCCATCTGATCCCAAGGTTAACAGAATGTGTACATTCAAGTCACCCTGACTGCCAGTAGGACCTTTACTTACAGCCACTTGGTGTTATCAAAGTTATGGGTGAGGGGGTGGAAACTTAGTTCCTGCCACACATTATACATGCAGTAATATGGCTCAACTGAGCAAATTAATAAATAGTTAAGATTAATGCAAATAAATTAAACCAAACTTTAAGTGAGCCTAGCTGTTCATCTAGCAATGAGTATATCATGGAAGAGTCTACAAAGCCAAAAATCTAGATCCCACAGTAGAACCTCAGAACTTACAGCTTTAAAACTGGGCAAGCCCCTATGTTATTTGAGGAGTTTTTCTTTCTCTTTCTTTTTTTTTTTTTCTAGTTAAATGGAACACCCCTTCCTGTTCTACAGAGTTGTAGAGACCAGAAAAGAGCATGTAAATGAAAATTTTCTATATTATATTATCATTCTTATCCCTAATTAAGAATGCTGTCATACAGTTGATTTTCCATTATTTTATAAGAAACAGATCATGGACAGCTTTTTCAAATGCTAAATTATTTCTAAGCTATTTACCTAAATGCTGATCTTTTAAAAAATAAGAGAGAGAAAATGAAGCTAACTTGGCAGTATTTTCTTTTTGACTCTATCTAATTTGTTCTTTTTTTTTTTTTTTTTTTTTTTTTTGGAGACAGAGTCTCGCTCTGTTGCCCGGGCTAGAGTGAGTGCCGTGGCATCAGCCTGGCTCACAGCAACCTCAGACTCCTGGGCTTAAGCGATCCTCCTGCCTCAGCCTCCCGAGTAGCTGGGACTACAGGCATGAGCCACCATGCCCGGCTAATTTTTTGTATATATATTTTTAGTTGGCCAGATAATTTCTTTCTATCTTTTTAGTAGAGACGGGGTCTCACTCTTGCTCAGGCTGGTCTCGAACTCCTGACCTTGAGCGATCCACCCGCCTCGGCCTCCCAGAGCTAGGATTACAGGCGTGAGCCACCGCGCCCGGCCTAATTTGTTCTTTTTGAAATGCTCACAAATCATCTCCTTAAAAAAATCATTCTCAGATTTCTCTGAGATCAACATAAGTCTCACTATCCGGTTTACAAATCCTTCCTTACTTTAATTGGAAAGTTAGAACAGATTCTCTTCTCAAGCCTTCTGGCATCTCTCCTCTGCTCCTTGATTTTTCAAAAAGTACTAATATTAACTCTTTAAAAGAACAGAGAGAGCATCAGACTTAGCCCCTGTTATTCAAGAATCAGTCTCACAGCCTGGTGGAGCAGGCTGAGATGTTGGGGAGAATACAACTTCTCTACGTCTCGAATTTCCCATCTATAAAATGAATATAAAGAATTTGACTTCTCACTGTTGTAGTGAGAATTAAATACAATAATGCATATGAAAGAAAGTCTATAAATTACAGAACTTTGTGCAAACGTTAGTGACACATAATTCAGCAACAATAGTAAACAATAGTAACAATAGTATAAGGTAACATTTATTAAAGGTACCCTCCTTACTAGATCTGTGCTCTCTTCCAATGCTCATGGCAACCCAAAATGTAGTATTATCCCTATTTTACAGGTGAGGAAACTCAGGATCACAGGGATTAAGTACTACCCAAAGTCACAGGGGTCATAAGCAGTGGAGCAGATTCAAACCCAGGTCTGTCTGATTCCAAAGCTTGTACCCATAACCTGTGTCCCAAATTTTTCCCTAAACTCCTTCCTTTTTGGCCCCAGAAGCTGAAACTCATTTAAGCAGGAGCTGCCCTAAATCTCTCTCCCATTGTAAGCTGCTGCCAAACTTTTTTGTTTCTGGTTCTAAATTTTCCAATATGAAAACCATTCTATTTCTGGAGAAGACAGAAACCGCATAGTTGATGAATAGCTCTGAACTCTCTTATTTATCTGCAGGCACACCACCATCTTCTGAAAGCGGCAAAACTCTTCTTTCCTTCTCTCTGTTTTTTTTTTTTTTCTGCAAACATTTCCTGAATTTTATGTTTTTTACAAGCCTCTATTATTTTTGCCTTTGCCACTAGGCGAGAAATGACAGATTTAATTAGAAAGGCTGAAATTGGTTAGCTTTTCAATGAATTGAATAGACATTCTGGTCAAATACATTTTCTGCATAATTAGTTACTTAGCCTGCCCCTATGAATCGTTCCCCAAATTTTTACCTATACAGATGTATCCCTTTTTAATTTCCTCCAAGTTTACATTCATGAGTATAGCCAATTTGTCATGTACTTGCACAAAATTAGTTGTTTCACAAGTGAATGTTTTGGATCCCGGACTGAATCAAAAGTTATCAAGGACAATAACACTGTTGTCTGGATTTGGTGCTTAGGTTTATGAAATCCTTACTTCTTTTGGAGTTCATTACATTTTAAATTACCACAACTGTGATTATTGTGAAACTTTGACAGCCAAATAACCAGGAGAGCAGACAGGGTCCATAGGGCTATGCTACTCTGCGACAGTGACCAGATATCACTTCAGCCCCCACAAAACCATCAGTGTGCGACTGCAGTTAACACTTCAAAGAACTCATAGTTTCATTACACTGTCATTAGAACATTCAAAAATATATAGAACTATTCACCCAAGTTATGGATAATAGGTTGGCCTTTCAGTTTAAATCACTATGGAAAACGTTTTGTTTTTGACCTCAGTATTCCTCTTCTTAATTTGATTCCAAGAATACCTTCATATTTACCTTGCAATTTTCTGCAACATTCATTTTCTTAGAATTTCTATATTTTCTATTTAAAAAGTCTTTTTGAACTTATATAATAACTATAAAATCAGTTACTTTTAAAATGTCATGAACAAACAGGCATATCTTGTCTCAACTGAAAATTCATACACTTTTGTGATAATAACTGCTTCTGAGAAAAAAGCCCTTGGCAAAATACCTTTGAAAAAAGAAAAATGCCAGAAATTAACATTGACTTAATTTTAACAAATAGGAAGAGTTACCATATTTTCTTAGACTATATTATGAGCGACTATAATTTTTTAAAAAGGAGACACTGTGGGAAACATACATAATAACTCATTTCCTGCTATTTTTGGAAAAATGTAATCCTTAGCACTAACTAAAACATTTACTCTAAAATGGCTTTTCAACAATAATGTATTGTGTAGTCAGAAACCTTCTCTTTCTCTTTTCAGAGATCTAACAGGTTAGGAACTTAGTATGAAATATTGTTTGACAAACAGATTTTTTCTATAGTTTTTGTATTTCTTTTTAGTACTTCAGAGTTAGCTTAAAATAAATGATCTCAGGAAATGATTTAGGAGCTAATGTGAGGCCCCTAGGTTAAAAACAATGATATTAATAATAATACCCTGGTTCTAGATATCCTTTCTCTTATTGTGTTAGTTTTTTGTTATATGATTAGGAGATTTAGTAAAGTTTATTCAAATTAATTCTGTTATAGGAACGTTAAAAAGGCTTTGAGAAAAGTGGTGAAATCTTAGTTTCAAAAGTACTGATTTACAGCCAGAAAAAATCAAACAACCCTATCAAAAAGTGGGCAAAGGACATGAACAGAAACTTTTCAAAAGAAAACAGAACAATGGCCAACAAACATATGAAAAAATGCTTAACATCTCTAATCATCAGGGAAATGCAAATCAAAACCATAATGAGATACCACTTATCTCCAGTGAGAATGGCCTTTATCAAAAAGTCCCAAAACAATAAATGTTGGTGTGGATGCAGAGAGATAGGAACACTCACACACTGCTGGTGAGACTGCAAACTAGTGCAACCTCTGTGGAAAGCAATATGGAGATACCTTAAACAGATTCAAGTAGACCTACCATTCGATCCAGCAATCCCATTACTGGGCATCTACCCAGAAGAACAAAGACGTTCTATAAAAAAGACATCTGTACTCGAATGTTTATAGCAGCACAATTCACAATTGTAAAGATGTGGAAACAACCCAAGTGCCCATCAATACATGAGTGGATTAATAAAATGTGGTATATGTATACCATGGAGTACTACTCAGCTATAAGAAACAATAGTGATCTAGCACCTCTTGTATTTTCCTGGGTAGAGGTGGAACCCATTCTACTAAGTGAAGTATCCCAAGAATGGAAAAATAAGCACCACATGTACTCACCATCAAAATGGTTTCACTGATCAACACCTAAGTGCACATACAGGAATAACATTAATTGGGTGTCTGGCAGATGGCAGGGAGGGGATAGGTGTATACATACATAATGAGTGTGATGTGCACCATCTGGGGATGGACGCGCCTGAAGCTCTGACTCGGTGGGGAACGGAGGCCAAGGGCAATATATGTAACCTAAACTATTGTATGCCTATAATATGCTGAAATAAAAAAATTTTTTTTAAGTACTGATTTAGGTTCACATGTATTTCAGATATTAAATATGAAGCTAACGAGGGTAAGACTTTTGAGTTAAGAGTAGAAAGGTTGAATCGGTCCTATTACTTGGGGTACAGTTTGTCTTCATAGACAATAATTAAACATTATTTAATTTAGGAATCACTGTTTTATGTAGAATATCTTCTTTATCCTGCCCTGACAAAATTTTTACTCTTTCTTCAAGATATCAGATACACACCGGACTTCAGCATTCTATCATAAGACCTACCCAACCCAACTGTTTACCTCTGGACAATGCAACCCTACCTCAGAAGCTGAAGGAGGTTGGATACTCAACGCATATGGTTGGAAAATGGCACCTGGGCTTTTATAGAAAAGAATGCATGCCCACCAAGAGAGGATTTGATACCTTCTTTGGCTCTCTTTTGGGAAGTGGGGATTACTATACACACTACAAATGCGACAGTCCTGGGATGTGTGGCTACGACCTGTACGAAAATGACAATGCTGCCTGGGACTACGACAATGGCATGTACTCCACACAGATGTACACTGAGAGAGTGCAGCAGATCTTAGCTTCCCACAACCCCACAAAGCCCATATTTCTATACATTGCCTACCAGGCTGTCCACTCCCCGCTGCAGGCGCCGGGCAGGTACTTTGAACCCTACCGCTCCATCGTCAACATACACCGGCGCCGGTACGCGGCCATGCTCTCCTGCCTGGACGAAGCCATCAGCAACGTGACGCTGGCGCTGAAGACGTACGGCTTCTACAACAACAGCATCATCATTTACTCCTCGGATAACGGCGGGCAGCCCGCGGCAGGAGGGAGCAACTGGCCTCTGCGGGGCAGCAAGGGCAGCTACTGGGAAGGCGGCATCCGGGCCGTGGGCTTCGTGCACAGCCCGCTGCTGAGGAACAAGGGCGCCGTGTGCAGGGAGCTCGTGCACATCACGGACTGGTACCCCCACGCTGCTCGCCCTGGCCGAGGGGCGCATTGACGAGGACGCTCAGCTGGACGGCTACGACATCTGGGAGACCCTCAGCGAGGGCCTGCGTTCGCCCCGGGTCGACATTCTGCACAACATCGACCCCATCTACACCAAGGCCAGGAACGGCTCGTGGGCGGCGGGCTACGGCATCTGGGACACGGCGGTGCAGTCGGCCATCCGCGTGCGCCACTGGAAGCTGCTCACGGGCAACCCGGGCTACGGGGACTGGGTGCCGCCGCAGGCTTTCAGCAACCTGGGGCCCAGCCGCTGGCACAACGAGCGGGTCCCCCTGTCCGCCGGCAAGAGCGTGTGGCTCTTCAACATCACGGCCGACCCGTACGAGAGGGTGGACCTGTCGCACAGGTACCCCGGCGTCGTGAAGAGGCTCCTGCGGAGGATCTCGCGCTTCAACAGGACCGCGGTGCCCGTGCGCTACCCGCCCGGGGACCCCCGCAGCAACCCTCGGCTCCGCGGCGGCGCCTGGGGGCCCTGGTACCAAGAGGAAAGCAAGGAAAAGAAGCCGGGCAAAACGAAGGCTGAGAAAAAGCAAAAGAAAAAGAAGATGAAGAAGAAGAAACAGCCGAAGGCAGGCTCGTTTCCAAGCTGCCACTCGGGCGTTCCCCGGGGATGAGCGCAGACGCTCCCTGTTCGCTTGAGCTCAGTTCAGGTCTCATCCTTCACCTGTCGGCCAGGTGAGCCCGCAGATTCGGCTCCAGAGTCTCTGCCCGACGTGTCAGGCTCGTTTCCGTGCGGTGCCACTCCCATGCCACCCGGCCGCTCCAGAGACCGTGCCACCCCAGAGACCGTGCCACTCCCGTGCCACCCGGCCGCCGCGTGGAGACGCTCTGCCCGGCGCCGACGGTGCTGCCCTGGCGTTGCGGGCCCGGAGGGAACGGAGATGCGCGAAAGGTCCCGAGTGCCGCGCTGGGCTTCCGGCCGCCGACCGGGCTCTGCGCTTTGGATCACCGAGGGGACGGAGGCCTGCATGCTAGTCTGACGGAAGCTGCAGGGTAGCACGGTGAAAAACCACCTTTGATTGAAGTACAAAGGTGATGTCACCTCAGAGGCCTTGAAGAATATATTTTCTTAGTGAATTTTTGCATCCCTGTCCTATGACACTTGGGATTCTTAATTCTATGTCGTGTATCATTTCCTTTCCTGTGAAAATAAGTTGTTTTTTTTTTCACATGTGAACAGCTTGCATCTCATTTTATCATGCATGAGGGAATGTCACACAAGAATGTTTGAGCACACTGCCAACAATGAATGTAACTGTCGTCTGAATACTTTAATAGAATAACAATTCAGTATAAAGTACGTAATTTATTTTTACAGAAAATATTAAATATTTTGTTTGCATAAAAAGGTATGCAAATGATTTTAATTTTTATTTTATTTTCTGCATACCATTAGAAGAGTTGTTTTACATTTCTTCGAGATTACCAAGCACTGTAATACTACAAATTACTGTAATACTGTGTGAATTCATAGACTATAAAAAGAAAATTATTCCAAAAACATTATTATCATCATTGTTCAACCATTATTTTGAATGTAATAAGATGAATATATTCCTTACAGATTACTTGGAAATTCAGTGTTTGTGCAGAGTTGAGACAACTTTATTGTTTCTATCATAAACTATTTATGTACCTTAATTATTAAAATGATTTATTTTATGGCACAAGCATATTTAGCGTGGCTTTTCTGATCTAACTTCTAGATAAAATCGTATCATTCATCTTATCAAACAAAAAACTTTACTAATAGGCAATTGAAGGTATGGTTTGCTAACAGCCATAATAATATGGTTTTACAAATAAGAGATGTTTCCACCTGGCTACTGCATGGAGGAAGATGTTCACTTGTTAATAAATAACATTTCTAACAACCTTATTCTTACACAAAGTGGACACGGTGGGGACATACAGAGAAATGGATGCTGCCTGGAGTGGTTATTATAAAAAACTAGTTTGGAATTCCCATATGCAGACATCATGAGAAGAATTAAAGGAGAATTATCTGTAATGAAGTTTATCAGTGAGCATAGATTGATGTGGTTCTTCTACCTGGAGTTGTCTCTGAAGTGCCCTCTCTGAATGCAAGGGCCCCCTAAGCCTCACATATACACTTGGAAAGTCACAGATGGCTAGAACTGTGATGTGTGAAGTCACAACTGCGGTAAGAAAATGTGTGTGGTGATATGACAACACAACATTACATGCGTCTATATCAACACAAGGACTGCCCCCCACAGTTTCTGGAAATCTGTAAAATAAAAGAATCTGTAAACTAGTCTTGAAATTACTAAAGTGAACAAAATGATCTAAAAGATTTTAATATTTTATTTCTAGAATTTATAGCTCTATTTTATTTTATAGTATAAAGTTGTATTTCCTGAAGTTTGTGTTTTGCAACTGTGTCTTTTAAATGAGTCTTAAAAATCAAAAGAATATTGTCTGCATTTTCCTTTCTTGGTGGCACATAAAATATTAATAATGTAACTTACAATATATGGTATCTCATAAATTATAAACAATATAATCATTACACTAAAAAAGAGTTCCGAGGAAAATAAGCTTGGGAAATACTGGGTTAAACAAATTAAAGGGGTCACTTTAACGTAGACTCTCTTAGAGTTTTTAAAATCTTAGTTTGCATTGTAACTCTCTTACAGGAGAAAAATTTTATACTGTATTTTCTAATTTATTTCACCATAAAAGTCTTCTCTTTAGCACACTTCACAGGACTGGGGATTTGAAGAGTTATTAAATATACAGATATTGTAAACATAGGGCAAACACAGAATCTTCTAGAAGTTCCCAGAAAGACAAAAAAGTTGCAAAGAGACAAATTAGGATTATGAAAACTAACTCATGCTGGAGCCCAGCAGGTATTACCTATTATGATATGATTTTAAGTTCTCTGAAAAACCATAGCTTTCTCAATGAAAATGAATTAGCCCACGGGTGTTTTTGTTTTTGTTTGTTTAATCAGAAATGGCTTTGCAGATGCTGATCGCTGTTTGAAAGAGAGTACCTGCCATCTGCTCATGGCTCTAGGTAGACTATGGCTTAAGAGAAGTCTCAGTGTCTTAACCTTAAGAAACTAAAATCTAATGTAAGTCATGTATAAATCACACACACACAAAAATGTTTCCAAAATGCTGTTAGAATATCACTAGGAATTTCAAGATGATCAGGAAGGAAAACATTGTGCACTGAGTTTTATGCCCTCATCACTGAAGCTATGTGACTATTGGGCATTTATTCTCAGGTGTCGGTTCTCCTGCACCATGATCCTGGGGGCGCATTTCCAGGCTGGCTGTGGCTCTTTCAAGTGTAAACTGCACCTCTTGTAGACCTCTGACTTATTCTTAGAACCGCAAAAGAAACTCCCACTAGCTTTGTCAGAAAATACTTTGTTAATATAGCTATGTGTCCGGGATGGGAAAGGATATAAAAAATATTTTCTTCCAATAAAAATGAACAAGAACAAAAACATTTGTGGTATCTTTCAATCAGTGAAAACAACCACCTTGGGTCTGTCAACTGTCAAGTCTAACTAAAGGACTTGTTCCATCTATATTACATTCTCTTTCCTCACTTTTCTAAAAATTGAGCGAATATTACAGTTTCCTTGACTAGACCCCTTTAAAAAATCTTAAGAATAGAGGGGAAACTGTGTCATGGGTACTTGAATAATTATACAGTTACTTTTTTGTACTTTCACTCAGCATTAATCTGTAAGAACCTTCTATATTAGTGTGTATACCTGGCATTTTTTTTGTATTACTGAGTATTCCATTATATAGATAAACCACAATTTTTTTTTTATCTTTTCACATATTGATGGGGATTTGGGCTGTTTCCATGTTTAAGCTAATATGACTAAAAATGCTATGTACTTTCATGTAGTCTTATTTGATTTTTCAAGGCAACTGAATTTGGCATCAAGATTAGCTTCCTAAGCATTTGATTCACGGCATTTTTGAACACACGAACTGTGACTTTGTCAGTAGCAGTCAGGATGCGTGTCGTTGGCAGCAGAATGCTGCTTTGCCAGAAGCAGCCAAATTCATGAGTCCTAATAAGCTAATAGCCACATTGTTTCCTGGAGGGAAATTACGTCATGAAATTCCCTCATTCATTCATTCATTCATTCATTCACCAAATGCTTACTGAATCTTACTATCCAAATGTTCCAGCCCCTTGAGATACATCAGTGACCAAAATGGATAAAAATTCTTACCCTTGAGCAGGTTACCTTCTAGCCAAGTGAGGCAGACAATCAATAATAAACATGGCTAATAAGTTATAGACTGTATCACGTAGTGTGAAAAAGGGTAGATCAGGATAAGCTAGCATCTGCATGGCCAGCACATAAGACAACGCCAGACTCATACTTAGCACTCAATATATTTTTTGAATAAAAAAGTAGTCATATGTATCCATATGTTCAGCTACATTTGCTTGGGTTTCTGCTTTCCATTTCTTATGGGATGATTTCACTGCTGAAAACTAGAACTGATCATCCCTAATTCCTTTAACAGAAATGTTATGAAATGCAGAAGTTGCTAGCACTATAAAAAAAACACTAGCTATTCTATTAGTTATCTAATTTCATTTCTAAATTTCACCTAATCATTCCTATTGAAAACAACATTATAATTTTAATTTATTTCAGGTTATTAATATATTCCTCGTTTTTCCTCTAAACACCTTTGGATCATTTTTTTTCTGCCACGAATCATTCTGTTTTCTTTACAATTAGTAGATAACTCTTGTTTTTCATCAGTGTGAAAATGTTCTAACTTCCTTATAACTTTCCATTAATGCTAATTTACTCCATAATTTATTTGCCCTTTAAAGCATCTTTCTCTTTTGACATTTATCTTTAAAATCTCTTTGTAAGCAGCTATTTATTGAGCTGAGGCATTTCATTAGCTTATTTGGATGCTGTACATGCTCATGAAATACAGCAAAGTAAATCCTTGAAAATTTTCCCTGTACTAGCTTGTCTTTTACACTAAGAAGTACTATATATACTATTTGCATGGAAAATATACATCTCCGAAATCTGACTTCTAAAGTCTGCTATCTCAGTTTTATGGAGCAAAAGAGCTTGAACCCATAGATTTCAACCGTTGCTCAAATGATCTAACATCCCTTTATTCCGAAAAATGTACTATAATAATAATAATGTTACTATCATTATTTAATATTTTGTTTGAGAACCTTGAGGTATCCTTCAAGGTACGAGCCTACAGTAGCTCCTATAAGTAATGAGCTCTAAGGTCACATTTGCCATCCTGAAATCACCCAGCTGGTGCCCACCTCACATCCGTGGGATGTATGTCTTTGAAATTCTCCAGTGGTCAGAAATTAAACCAGTGTCACTGAATGAGCTTCATATAATTGTGTGTGAAGAAAGAGGGAGAATGTCAATTACATAAAAACGTCAATAACTTCATTTATTTTGTTCTCTTTCTGTAGGTCCAGACAAGTGATCTTGATATATAAAAGAAAGAAAAATAGGTAGCCGGAGGTTTCACGTTGCTGGTGTATATCCTCTACAGAGAAAAACAAAACACACAAAAGTTTGATTGGTTAGACCAGGTTTTTTGGTTTTGGTGTTTTTTTTTAAAGTAAGACAGATGAGTACTTTGTAGGAAAGCTGTGTGCCCTTGGGCCAGCCATTTGTACAGGGGCTTAGTTTTCTACCAAAAGGGAGGTTTACACTAAATCAAAGCAAGATGGCAAAAGGCAAAATTGATCTTTCGCAAATCATAATCTTTAAAAATAGATGTCACGATCCCCTTGAGCCTGCTGCGTCCTCGTGTGTCGTTCCTGAGTCTTTGGCTGTCGGTGGTTGATGGAGGAACAAACGATAAAAACGCTGAAATCAATCAAATGTGGAGTTCAGCCTCTCTTCTCCTCCCCCCTAGTTCCTCCCACAATCCGCAGCCTGGAGAGGCTCAGCCGGGGAGAGCTGCTGTAGCTACGTGTTTATGAAACTATAAAGTGATAGGCACGTCATTTAAAAATAATAGAATATGATTATTATTGCTAATAATAGAAATGTGCTATTATTATTTAACATGGTTAATAATAAGAGTACGATTACTAACAGGCATATTTAAACATATACCATTGTTAAACACATCGCTATATAAGAAGCATTAGCTTAAAGTCATTGGAGCCCACGAATAGATTAAAATAAATTTTAAACCACCACAGGTTAACTCTAAAATAAACCTAACCAACATCTTAGAGGACAATCTAAGATTTTTTGGCTATAATTCATATCCCATAACAAGGATAAATTAACCCTGTGTTTTCATCTCCCTGTAATGGTTAAAATCTAAGTTTCCATTATATCAACTATCTGGCCTCATATCCACTGGAAAAGTAAATAGTCAAAGTAATTTGGAGAGATTTTCATGTATGTTTGCTTCTAAATAATGTATAAGGTAGCAGGCATATTCAAAATGAAGTTCTAAGAAGGTGTCTTAAAGATACATTTATTCCATGAAATCAGAATTTTAAAAATGATTTCTTTTGCAAGGTGTGGCTCTGTGGATTTATGAAAAATATTGCTCTTTAACTTCATATGGGAACTTGGAGAATATTGCTAATCCAGCTGGAAGCCATTCATGTGGTAGAGATGTTTGTGATAAACCCTCCCCAGAGAGCTTGTTAAGTTGTTGCATCAGACAAGAGTCGTTCATAAACCTTAGCTGTGTTTCCAAGAGCCGTTGTTTCTCCTAATTACATCAACTACAAGTTCCCTCAATTCATTCATAGATACATGCTGAGCATTACATCAAAGTCAATCCTCATTTCATTATAACTATTCTTTGCTTTTTAATTACTGAGAGCTTTGTCAATGGATAAGACTGCTGTCTTAATTTTAAATTAGAATTCCTCAAACCCTTTTTGCTTTCTAAAGAAATATAATAGTTTTGAAAGATGCTGGACTTGACAAGGATTCGAGTTAGTTGATCAGTACCTCAATCTGAAACCTGAAATTAACTGTTAGCATGAAAATAGTAAAAATTCATGAATAAATAAACATTAAATAAAAACAAATCTTACTAAACTTTGGTCATCAGATGAGAAGGCAAGGACTTAAATTGATTTTTTAATTAATTATACTTTTGACTCAATATTCTATGGAAAGAACTTTCCATTTTCTTGTATTAATATATAGAAAGGCTAGACTATGATATTTTGCAAAGTCACCAAAAAATTTTTATGATTATTATACTAATCTGGGTAAGGAATGGAAAAAATAGAAATGAAAATAGAAAAATGAATTTTCCTTCCAAGCCCAATGTAGTTTAGAATAGGATAAGTCTCAGAGTTATAAAATTGAATTTATAAAGGAAATTAACACCCTAGAAGACATCAGGTTGGGGGGCTCTATTTGCTATTCATTCATAACAATTCTACAAACCAGAGTCATGCACTCCTACCCACATTTAACTGCACATGCCTTCCCTTCGTGGTTTGTTTCTAATATCATTTATGTGTTGATGTTATCTTCAACAACAGTTTTCCATATTTTAAAACTTGGATTGTTTCATTACAAACATTAGTTTTTAATATATTGCAGAGAATTCAGTGATGTTAGTTGTATGCTAACCGTTATGCGAAGGACAGCATTTTTGTCTTTGCTGATGTTATGTCACTATAGGATATAGTGACATAGAATATATTATTCTGCTGTGTTCTTGCTTCAGTTGCTGCTGATGGGAAATTGACTGTTAACCTAATTGTTCTTCCTTTGTGATTCATGTTGTTATTCTCTGATTTTATAAATATCTTCCCTTTTTCTTTAACTTTACTATGTCTAGATGTATAGTTGTTTTTGTTGACCTCCCTGGGATTCATTGAGTTTCCTGAATTTGGTATTAGCGCTTTCATAAAATGTAACATGGCAATTCTCTCTCCAAATAGTTCGTTTTCATGGTCTCTACTATTTTATTACCCTGGAACTATCGTTGGTTGTATCTGAAAACTCTCCCTCTGTCTTGTCATTCCAAATTTTCATTCCCTTGTTGCCCTTGCTGCATCTGGGGTAAATTCTTTATATCAATCCTTCCTTTAATAATTTTTTCTTCAACTGTATAATATGCTAGTTTACCTGTCAATTAGGTTTTCAGCTTTATTTTACAGTCTGATTTTTAGAACAATTGTTGTTTAGCTCTTTACCAATGGACTCTTGGCCTTTGTTTATGTTTTTGGTTCCCTTTTTTCTGAAATATATAAGAAATAGTAATAATTTTTTTTCTGATTATTACAATATCCATAAACTTTGCAGGTCTGGGTCACAGTGTTTTATCTCTGCTAACTTTGCTCGTAGCATCTGTATTCCTGTTTTTAATAATAATAACATTTTATTGTGATATGATATTCATTGGAACTCTGAGAATTGTCTGGAAATTGCTTCTGAAGTTCTTTCTCCCATGGAAGATTTGTATTTCCTTTTGCCAAGCTCTTGGGACCATCACCAATCCAGAATCACTTTAACTTAATTATTGCCTTGGTCTTTGAAGTCACATAGTCCTGTGATCTTGCCCCATACCCATGTATATGAGCTGTGGGTGCTTTGATGGGGGTGATAACTCTTCTTGATTATTCAGTAGAGTAGTTTGGGTTTAATTTATCATTTAATTTTAATTTTAATTAAACTAACTGGAAGTTCATAAGAGTCATCATCATTTTTTATGCCACCAAATAATGCTGGGAATTTAAACAACTATTGCCATTAATTGATCATTAGTTTCATTCCCTTAGGAATCAAGCCAGGTCTGAGAGCTAACTAGTAAGCAGGAAGCTTGGGAAAGGCTTCTTTTACAAAAGGGATATGAACAAACATGTTTTGTGTATGATGACGACTCCAAAGTCATTGGCCAATTAAGTTATCTCTCTGTCTTATAAGAATTCTGTTCTTTTTATATCAAGATTACAAAACAGAGAAAAGAGGAAGTGTTCTGAATAAACAAATATTCCTTTAATGAGAATTGGTTCAATCTCAACAGCCATCAAAGAAACAATTTAAAACAAGATAATTTTCAACTGGAAATAGCCAAGAAAACAGCATAATACCCAGGTTAGACAAGGGGGAAGTGAAATGGATGTTTTCATGCACTGTTAGTTTAAATATAAATTACTACCAGTCATAGGAAGACAAATTGACATTATTTAACATCAAAAATCTTTTAAAAATATGTATATACTTCAGCCAACTAAATTTTCTGAACTTTTTCCTTAAAAAATGTGTGCTAACATGTAGGTACGTAAGTGTTTATCACAACCTTGTTTATAATTGTGAAAAAGTTTAGCAAGAGTGAGGCCCTTTACTAAAGTCATGGGCTGAGGGATTTTCCTAGCTCTGTTCTTCTAGGAAGGACATGACTTCAAGCCATCTCCAGCCAAACCTTTCCTTACTTCCACCTGGCTACAAGGAGGTTGAGTTTTCTGCCTTTATTAAAAATTTATTTCTGTGGTTTATCACCTCAACATTGACTTACATTTAATTTTGAACTTGTATGATGTTTACTCCTAATTTTCATTCTAATATCCTTATTTTATTCTTATATTTTGAGATTTCCACTCTTGTCTTATTTTCCTTTAAGTACTTATTCTTACATTTTTAATAAAAATAATTTAACTTTATTTGTACATTCTTTTTTTTTTTTGAGACAGAGTCTTCCTTTGTTGCCCAGGCTAGAATGAGTGCCGTGGCGTCAGCCTAGCTCACAGCAACCTCAGACTCCTCAGCTTAAGCGATCCTCCTGCCTCAGCCTCCCAAGTAGCTGGGACTACAGGCATACGCCACTAGGCCCGGCTAATTTTTTCTATATAGATTTTTAGTTGGCCATATAATTTCTATTTTTTTTTTAGTAGAGACGGGGTCTCGCTCTTGCTCAGGCTGGTCTCCAACTCCTGACCTCGAGCGATCCTCCCGCCTCGGCCTCCCAGAGTGCTAGGATTACAGGCGTGAGCCACCGCACCCGGCCTGTCTGTACATTCTTAAAGAACTACTTTAAGTCTTAATAACCTCATTTATAACATTTTACTTTTTATTTTTTTGAGCTTGTTTGTTTATTTCAGCATATTACGGGGGTACAAATGTTTAGGTTACATACATTGCCTTTGCCCCACCCGAGTCAGAGCTTCAAGCGTGTCCATCCCCCGGACAGTGCGTACTGCGCCCATTAGGTGTGAGTATACCATCCCCTCCTCCCCGCTCCCACCTGCCTGACACCCAGTGAATGTTACTACTATATGTGCATTTAAGTGTTGGTCACTTAATACCAATTTGATGGTGAGTACATGTGGTGCTTGTTTTTCTGTTCTTGTGATAGATAACTTCACGTAGTAGAATGGGCTCCAGTTCTATCCAGGATAAGAGGTGCTAGATCAAAGTCTGAACTTTTTACTTTTTATATCGAGCTTGTTATTTTTCATCTGTTTATTTTCAAGTTTAATTTTTTTTAACTTGCTTTTTTTCATATTTTAAAATTAATATTTTGTCTTTGGAATAAGTTCTCCTACCTTAAAATTACATTTTATTTCTGTTTTTTGTTTGTTTAGATTTACCTACTAAAATGTTTGTTTTGCATTTATTATTTCATTTTAGTTTTTTTCTGTTCTATTGAACAACTTGATTCGGTGGCTCTTATTCAAGAGGAGAATCCCAGCCCTGTCCGCAAATGACTACTTGGCTTATGACAGTATAGTAGCTTTCTATTCCACCACTGTCCTTTTTAAACTCAATTTTCATAAGATGTCCATTCTGCTTGCCAGCTCCACTGAAACTAAACTGGCAATGAACTTGAAATGTACTGTCAGCACATTACAATTGCAATCCACTTCTTAACAAAGGCTCAATTGAAAGATACATAATTGATTGAGGGCTGCCTAATAAAAGATACGCAACCCTTCCAAGTCTCTCCTGGATCAAGTCAGATCATCAGAAAGCTGGTACTTAAATACACAATGTTCTGGTCCTATCTAGACTAATTATACAAAATTGTGCTTCGTATTCTTTCATTGGTTTATTCTGGAGAGTCATATAAGATATTGCCCTGTGAAAAGTATTAATATATTTACTGTGGATAAGTTACTTGGGAACATAGTTTTCCTGGATCAACTGCTTTGTTTCGGTTTTGTGGCTATTGGTTTGGTCAGTTTTATCGACTGATTCTCTGAATCGTGCATCCCATTTTCTTACCTTCTTTGTTGGCTGTTAAAAACACACAGAGTTGAAACCATGGCCCATAGCCAGCAAACACACAGAATTTCTTGGCAAGCAATTTACTACTCACTTCTAGTCTTATTCTGTTTTTCTCCTTTCAGTATATTTTCCTGCATGGTGATTTTCTTAGATACATATTTTTATTTTAGCTGTGTATATTATATGCATTGTTATACTTCACCTTAGAGAATTTTGAAATGAGAAGTGCTCCGAAAGAGAAACAAAGAAAAGGTTAGCATTGTAAGTCCATTTTACACTTAAGAAAACCAGGCCAATGTGGTAAGAATAGGCACCCAGTAGGTAGCAGAATGGAAATCAGAACATCCAGCTTTGTGTCACAAAATGACTTAAAATTCAAGAATCCAACGCCATTCGATTATGTTGCTAAGTTATAATTGCCAGATTTCTATCAACACTGGGGATCAGCCACCCGTCAGAAATAATCAAATTCCTTGTGCTGTTTTCTGTACTTTATTTTGAGTAATATTAAAGTTGCAGAAATACATCAGCCAAGGCAAAGCCAGTGAGGATCAGTAACTGGAAGCGTTAGCTCCCACCTCTTCACCATATGCTCAGAAAAAAATGAGACAAGTTCAACCTGATGTTTAGTGAACACCCATCTAGAAACACTACAGCCTTCATTGGGCGGGTTTTTGTGGCAATTTTAAAGTATACAAGGATATGTAGATGAGAATAACTTTAAGACTTACTTTACAATAAAGATTCATTTTTGCTATTTAATATTAAATGAACTATTTAAGTGATACTGATAAAATATTTCAAATAGTGGATAAAATTATGCTGAAAAACTTTATTTCTAAGCCACAAAAGAGTTAGAAACTCAACCTCTGCTCCACAGAACTTTGTATCTGTTTGGAAGCTCCATACTGTATTGGTATCATCCAGAGATTTTTCTAGAAGCCTATTTTTGCTTTGTTTTGTTTTCTGATTATATTAAAAAGTATAGAAAAGAAACTGAAAATTAAAACTTTATTATTCATAGAATAATTGTAGCTACCATTTATTAAGCATTTATTTAGTGTGAGCACAAATCTCGGCTTCTCGCATACATTCTCTCTACCCCACAGTGGCACTATAAAGTAGAAACACTACTTAACCCTATTTTATGGCTGAAGAAAAGGCTCAGTGATGCTAATTAAAATAAGTGATTAAGTGAACATAACCACTAATCATAAAAGTTGTAAGTGGAATTTGATGTATTGCATTCCAGTTTTTACTTACTCATTTGTGATAGCTAATGGATAGATAAGATATTCCATTTGGATGGGTTGATAGGTAACTTTTCATATCGTTAGTACCATTCTATTTGAAACCTGATTCTGCTATATACAATTATATCGTAAATATCGTTAGTACCATTCTATTTGAAACCTGATTCTGCTATATACAATTATATCGTAAGTTTTTCTTCATGTTTTTGAGTGTTAACAGAAATGGAAAAGGCTGCTGAGTCAGTTTGCATTACATTCAGCTGGAAGAGACAGCAGCCATAACAGATAAGTTTAACACGTGACCATTTAAGTGCTTATTCAGCTGCAACTCTGCTAGAAATATTGGGGACCGTAAATGGGCCATATAACATGATCATAGTGTTGGCCCTGACCCTGCACACTGCTGTTCTGCATCCCACAGGGAAGGTCGTTGTCTTAGAACTTTTTGTAAGCCTGTCTGGCACTCAGAACGTACTTGCTGAATGAGGGGATAATGGAAAATGGTGAGGAAGTGTGTCGGTGTGGGAGAGTAACGTTAGGGAACAGCTGCTCAAACAAGGGAGCCCTGGACATTAGTCAAGACAATTGATTTGAAACTATCCGAATTCGTTTAGGAAGAGGGAAAATACAGGAAAGGAACTTGCTGGAAATTAAAAAAAAAAAACAAAAAACTCTCAGGCAGAGCAGAAAAGTAATTATATGAACCCAAGATAATCCTAGAAAATGTCCCTTATCGGTGTCTCAGACAGAGGTTTTCCTAGGCTATGTGACTTTCCACAAAGAGAAAAAAATTAGTTAACTGGTGTGAATTACTGGAATGCAGTTTTAACCGGGATTTATTTAAAACTACCTGAAGCCTGAAACAATTACATAAATAAGGCCCTCTTGCTTACCATTGTCTTTGCTGTTGCCGATATAATTATACATTATTTTCTTCAAAAGCTTGTTCTTCACCTCAGCATACTGACCTAAAGTAAATTTAAAGATGTAATAAAATTACAATAAATTAAAATTTAAAGATGTGGAAATATTTATTGGTTAGACACAAAAATATTTTACTTACATCATGTAATTTAATAACTTATAAATGTATTTTGCATTAAATGTCACCTCAGTTAGGATCTCAATATATCGTCAGAGTTCTGAAAGAAGAGATTTGGCAAAATTATTTCTTCTCCTTTGTGTAAATACCCAGTAATAGGATTGCTGGATCGAGTGGTAGGTCTACTTTTAGTTCTTTGAGGAATCTCCATACTGTTTTCCATAGAGGTTGTATTAATCTGCATAACAAAATCAATACATGTAACCAAAGACAATTGTAATATTTTGAAATAAAAAACGGGGAAAAAAGGAAAAGAAAAAAGAAGACAAGATTTGGGTTTGGAAACAGACCCAGTTATCTATTCTCACATCCTTTCTCTTTTACCTCTAATTGGAATAATGAGCATCAATCCTGCTTCCTATTAGGACTGAATATTTACATATCAAATGACTCGAGGTACTTTTGAATGGTGTTGTACGCAACTCAGTTCCATCCAGTGCCAAAACGTACATACCTGTGTTTGACTCTTGAGTTATGTCTTTTACCTAAACAATAATAGCAATTAGAAATAAATGAATGGGACTATACTCTATGCAAAAACCCTGAGCACATATATCTTATATGCTTGGTGCAGCTCAATCCTACGCTGTACCTAAAAGGAATGCAATGGCACACAAGCTGCGTTCACAGAATGACTTCTAGAACTGGCCCTCGATACCTCACTCCTCTCTCTTGCCATCCATGGTGGCTCTTCGCTTGTTCCCTGGTCCCCTTGCTGCTCAGCTTGACACACGGATTGGCGGCCATCTCAGTTGCAGACTTTTGGCTTCATTCCCAGGACTTGAAAGCACCTCTTCTTCCTAACTTCATCCCAAATTATTAACTGAAAATGAGCTCATTTTTGGAAATGACCCCAATCCTTCTACAGTACTTCTTATCCTCCTGGTGGCTGATACATGGCTTGGCCTCCTGGTACACAGAGCAGGCACGAGATATCATAGGTTGGCACACCCTTGTGTGCGAGGGATTATCCACCCAGGGTCGCTTGCAGTGTGGACCTGCCAAGCAGAAACTGGGCCTCTGGCCATCTGCCCTTCTCCCTGTGCACCAGATTTCAAGGGGCTCCTGTTTCTGAAAGTCCTGCTCTCACCGAAACCCCTGCACCCGGAGAGCAAGAACAATCGAACATTCAGGTATACCCACACACCCCTTGTTCAAAAAAGTGAAATTCTGCACCTCAATAAAAGTTAAAAGAAAAGCCAAAAAACCGGAGTTGGAAACTTGGCAATTCCTGACATACGCAAACACACCAACAATCCAAAGTGCATTGACTCAAGCAATGATTGATGGGAGCTCGTAATGCCTTCAATTTCAAAAACCTGGACAAGAACTACTTGGAAAGGAAAATATTATAAAAGAAAAAAAAATAACTCTTGAGATCAATATTTTCCATCTGTGAAAGGAGCTTGTAGTAAGAATCTATGAGAGGAAAAAAACAACTTTGCCCTTGGCCTGTGAGTGTTTTATCTTTTTACTTGGCCACGTGCCAGTATATTCTGAAGGAGCAGCAGGGAATAAATGGAATCTGGAAGTTAATGCAATTCGGCTTATGCATTCATCATTCAATAATTATATCTTGAACTCCTACTATGTGCTGGGTACATCAATGTCACTGCCTTCACGGAGCTTACGGTCTCATGGAGGACACAGACAAAAATCGAATAAATAAGGCAGAACACATGGCAGGTAGTGCTAAGTGCTGAGAAAAATAAATAAATCAGGTTAAAAAGAAGGAGGGTTGCAAGTGCTGCTACATTACACAGCGCAGCTGGGGAAGGTCTTTCTTAGGAAATGACATTCGACTGGTGGCCAGAACAATGAAAAAGAGGGTAAACTGTGCAGAAGTATGGGGAAAATTCCAGGCAGGAGTAATGAAGAATGCAAAGATTCAGGGAGAAGAATATGTCTGGGGGTAGGAGGGAGGTTCGGGGAATAGAAGCAGTGCTACGGCATCTGCAAGGGAGACAGAAATGGGACAAGTGATAGGAAATTACTGTGGGAAGGTAGCCAGAGGCCAGATAAGTCCTTATAAGCTGGGACAAGGGCTACAGTTTGGGGCTTTTTTTCCAAGTGCCATCAGAAGCCATTTCTAGGGAGATGTGATTATTGGTCCTAGTTTTTCACCTGCCTGTAACAGTACACATTCACCCATTTGCCGTATTTCTTTGCTGTGTCCTCCCACGCAGGGAGAGCTTACTTCCTCAAAACCATTAATGCATGTGACTTGCTTTGCCCAATGGAATGTTAGCAAATGGGACTCAGAGGCCTAAATGAGACATTACCTTGATTAACACTTGAAGAGCCTGGTCCCGGTGACCGACCCTGCCGCAAGGGCCCCAGAGCACGAGTCCCAGGGCACACCAGGGGCAGCCGGAGCCTGAAGCGGAGCCATCCCGGCTGACCTGGGTGACAAAAAGCAAATGCTTAATATCGCAAACCACTGATAGGATGGTTTGTTATGCAGAACTATTGAAGCGAGAGCTGACTAATTCCATTGGAGGGGTTAAATCCAAAGAATAATCTGAATTATATTTTCAAAGGACTACTCTGATAGCTGTTTAGAAAGTAGACAGAAGAAAGACAAGATAAGATATGGGAGACCAGTTTGGAGGCGGCTGCAGAAATCCAGGTGAGAGATGTTAGTGGCTGAGACTGTGGGGACAGGAGGGGGACAGTGATGGAGTTGACAGCGTTGATGCACGGAACGGAAGGTGTGAGATAAAGAAGTGTCATAACATCGGCTCACAGCAATTCTGTCATCCAGCTTGTTATTGTTATTTTATCCGTCCCACCAGCTCAGCCTACATTTCTAAGCATAAAAATCAGCATATAAAGAGTGTTTTTGTCAACTGCTATATATCCAGGGACACAGTTGCTATAGCAGCCAAGCAATTCTCTTTGGGCAGCCAGGTGGAAACCAAATCGTCTTGAAGAATCCCAGAGCTGAACGGGGAGATTTTTCTCCAATGTCACATGACAAACTTCATAATTGCCCTTTTTTTTTTTTTTTTTTTTTCCTTTTTACAAGACTATCTAAATCAGGATGCTCTGGTCTGGCACCTAATTATCTTTTCTGGAACAAAACTCTGTTTTTTCCATTTCGCAGTTTGTGCCAAGGATTTCATGCATGTTGTGTTCCACCAGGCCAACTCTGTCAAAGGCTAGGACGTGTCCCTCCTCAGCTGAATCAGTGCTGGTCCTTGAGTTTCTGCCATGGCCCAGGCCTGCACACACTCCCCATTCATAGCCAGGGTTTTGCCTCAAATCTAGATCTTCTCTCCTCGCTTGGGAAATCAAGTCAGACAACACTGGAGCCTGAAGGACCACCTGGCCTCCCTCTTGCCACTCTGACTTCCAGCTTAAAGCTGAACTAATCTTGCGAGTCTGATCTTCCCACGCAGCTCAATTTGCCATTCACCGCGCTAAAACCAAGATCTCCCACCTGCATGAAGTACACCCAGCTCAAAGTCCTCCCTATCTGCATGGCAAAGGAATAAAGACAGGCACCAAGACACCTACGGGTATAATCCCCTCACCTCTCCCATAAAAGCTTAAGTCTCTTACGCCCATGGCCTGAGGGACATGTTACCCTGTAGTGCATCCCAACACCACCTGCATGGATACATAACCCCCTTCCGTGTTTCCATGTCTACTGCACCGACGTGGTCTTTGACGGACATTTGCACTCTTCACTGCTCAGGAGATTGGAAGGAGGGAGGACCAGTAGGTACCAACACCGATGAACTTCTTATTTCTATTTCTGATATCTACTTACATCGTAGTAAATTAAGTACCTTTTACTGTTGTACGTTTGACATTCAGAGTCAAGCAAGTTTTAAAATGCCTAGTATCCACCTACCAGCCTGCAAAGGGGTTGGTCTGGTCGACTCGAATAAAGAACTGGCCTCGCGAGCTCGTGGCTGTTCGCAATAGACAGCATTAACGTGAGAAATGACAAGCAGCCATTAAATTCATTAAAGTCCGAAGAAACTCCAGCACTCAAAATAAATTGCATTTTGGCACAAAGAGTTTAAGGAGAAATCTCTTAGGAAAGAATTTGGAATTTGCCTGCAATCTGTAGGAGGGTTACATTTCCTGCATTTTAAGAAGAAATCTCACAAATGTTCTAGAGAGATTGATCGTCGGTGGTTTCTGTGCAGCCCGTGAGTGCCAGGTAAACAAGACGCCTTCTTGGTAAGAGCTGTTGCTTGTTCCCGTATCCTTGGTGAGTACGAACATGCTACCATAGGGCGATTGAATCCATATTTGGAGATGCTAATTAGGCACAAAACCTGCATGATGCAATCACACTCTGCAGACTTCACAATTCTCTTTTCCTTCCTGTTCAGGGAAACATGTACCACTTTGCCTCTTCAGCTACGTTCGAGGTCCCAGGGGACAGGTGGCCCTAAGTGTCTCATCCAGAATCACAGGAATCTAGATAAACTAAAGGGCTAATGTCACAGGTTTTCAAGACAGCCCAACCTTCTCTGGAAACATTGTCATTAAGACATTATTATTAGAGCTTGCTTGGGAGAGAAGAGATGGATTCTTCAACGTGTTTAGAGAAAGTCAAACTATAGTTGTCTGATGTTCTCTTGAGATAAAACTTGGCGGAATCAGACTACGTAGTTAGATTCCACTGTTAATTCCCAGAGGACCTGGAGCAATTCCCCATCCTTGACTGGCGTGTCTCTATTGAGTCCATGGTGGGGAGTGGTACGTTTGTGCTGAGTGATGGGTGGTGTGTTGTGCCCCTTCTCAGTGAGGAGGTCAGAGTTCAGGAGGGGCCGTGGGTGCCAACACCTTGTGAACTTGACTTTTCTCTTCTTGATTCTTACCGTACAGCGCCGAGTACACTATGGTTAGATAGTACAAAAGATGATAAAGACTACTATTTGTAGAAAATAAAGCATAAGAAATGCCTCACAAATTTGTTCTAACACTTTTAAAATCAACATACATATTTGGAAGAATGTTCTGAAACATGGAAAATATATACATGACCTCTGTCTCCAACTGCCTGGTAGATATGTCTACCAGCATGTTCTTCAGCTGTTCCATCTCAACATGTTCAGACCATACCTAGTATTTTTCTCTCATGAGCAAAGTCTTCCTTCTAAGTTCCATCTCAACATTGATTTCACCCAATCAACCAAGCCAGGAGCCGCGTCATTGTCCGGTTCTTCTCTCTCCTCCACCTACTGTGTCCAACTGCTCAATAAACCACAGTAATTCTGCCTCTAAGAATCTCTCACATTTAGTCCCTTCTTTTCATTTCTATTGTCATTGCCAGACTTTCGTCATCTCTCATTTGGATTATAAGGAAAACATACTCAATAGAGTCTTGGCCACCTGTCTCTCATTTCTCTCCAACCTATCCAGCCCAGCTGCCAGAATTATCTTGCCGAAACGCCGATCTGATAATGTCGTTCATGACCTTAAAAACTGACTTTGGTGACTGCCCGTTGCTTGTAGGATAAACTCAAAGTCATTTCAACAACCATGTATGAGTATCTCCTGCTGTGAGCCCCGGGCTCTCCCCTGCAAAAAGCTACACCATCCACAGAGGTCCTGTGCTCACGCAGCCAACCTTGTGGCCCCCGACTAAGGGTCATTCCCCCGGCTCCACCGCAGTGGTGACCTTCAGGTAAACTTGTCAGCAAGGGTTAAGATTTCCACTTCCATCTTCTCCTGTGAAAGGAGTTCTCCTAAATCACAGCCTCCTCTTTCTGGGAGTGGCATCCACCCTCCTCCCTTCCCTGGAGATAAGATGCCTCCATTTAATGGCTACAAGAAAACTCTGTGGTTTACCAGTTAAAGAAAGAAAAACACATCAGTTCAATCACGTTAAAGATCTGTTCTTTTTTACAGTGCAAGAATATTTTTGGAATCTAGTCTTTCCGTAGGCATTAAAAATTCTAACTACCTTCATTTCCTAGACTCCCGTGTGCCCCCAATTCCTCATGGGGAACATGAGGACAGCAATAATTCCTCTTGGGAGGAATGAATGACTTAATAGATGAAAAGTGCTTTGAGGGAGAAACGCCACTTTGGAGACTATATTATATAGACATAAAAGCACTAGTAGATGGTATTACGTATATAAGGATGTTCAGTGCAACATTACGGTGGCAAAAAATAAAACTGGAATGAACACAAATATCCACCCAGCTGTGTCTAAACAGATGTGATGCATACACATTATGGAACCTTAGGCAGTTGTCTTAGACATCTCTTGGGTATCGTCTTACGTCCTTTCAGTCCACATTTTACCCCAGCTGTTGCTGTAGCAACCAGCTGCGTGCAGGTGTGACTGTCAGCGCTGTGATTCAAGACCGTGCACACTTCTCGCTTTATGCTTGAAGTCTGTCTGTCAACGCTTCGGACATTTGTAGGTGAGCACGCAGCCATTCTAACACACCTGCAACCTTGCGATTGCACATTGCATGGGGCATACTCTGGCCACGACAGAGTGGGAGCTGGAACATAAGTGGTTTCTTTGCTGTCTCCTGGAAAGACAGCTGCAAGACGCGTTCTGCACTGCCCCTCCAAAGCCCAGCACCCCCCAGTTCCTAGCAGCTGGGGAGTCAGCCACTGGTTGACTTTCCCTCCTCCCCTGCTTCATTCTTCCCAGTTCTTCACTCTTGGTCCTTGGGATCATTTTCCAGAATAATCTGTCTCCAGGCAAGCCCTTATCTGAAGTTTTTTTGCGGGGAGGAATCCAGACTAAAAAATGAGCTGTTTTAATGAGAAATGCATCTATCTGTTGACCTGCAGGGCCATGCATAGTAGATTGTTAAATGAGGAAAAGCAAGTTGCAGATTAATGTGTGTTATGTCATTTATAAAATCAAATAACACTAAAGTGTGTGTGTGTGTGTGTGTGTGTGTGTGTGTGCATGTGTCTATAACCTTGGAGGAAGGTTAAAGGATTCATGTCAAGTTGTTCGCAATTGGTCTCCTCAAAGAAATGGAAGGAAATCTTTAGCTTTTCCTTAATCATTTTTTCATTGTTTCACTAGCTACAGTGAGCACACTTTAATTTCACAGTTTAAACTACTTGGAAAAGAAAAATGATGTTTAAAATTAACATCAAGTCAACATCCTAGGAAAAAACCGGGTGATAAGGAAGATAACAAGACTGTCACAACTGAGCTGAAGTCTTGATACAAACTCTACCATTTGCTTTTTTATTAACCTTGAACAAGAAAACAATTTCTTGCTTGAGGGTGTCTTTGTAAAACAAATACCAAAAACTACACTCACAAAACTAGCACACTGCTTGTGACTGAGGTACACTCCAGAGATCACTGAATGAAGAACGAGCCACCCAGCAAGACTGAGAATGATTAATAGATAAACCGGTGGAAGTCGGCTCCGGCAGCATGGCCAGAGGTGTGTGTAGCAGGCTCTGTTGCAGAATGAGGACAGCAATTGTTAAAAAAGAGCCTGATTGCAAAAATTAAGGATCTCACAAAATAAATTGGAAAACTGCAGCGCTGCTAGCATTATCTGCAAGATAAACTCCTTCAAACTTTGCATAAAGAAGCAAACAGTAAGATTCCATACCAGAGTTTATAAAAAGTTAAAATCTTATCTGAATAAATTTCCATTAGTCTCATTTGTTTTTACTCCTTTGTGGGTTCATTATGAATCACTTTAAGGGAAAGAACATGGACTGTATGAATGTGTTTTAAGGAGGAAGCTTTTGAATAATTCCCCAAAGGCCGGACTTCGGGTTTAGCATCTGGTTCCACTAGTTAAATATGTATGAGTGAAGGGAAAATATTCTTTAAAATCATAAGGCACAAAAGCATGAAAGAAACATTCTCTAAAAGACATGCTCTGACAAGAAATTGTTGACTGACGCATGACATGCAATTATAGATATATTTTTCTATGGCACGAAATAAGTGACCCAAGTAGTCAAACCCCATGATGATTTACTACTGAATGGTTAAACTGAGGCTTCAACTTGGGTGGGTCACAGGGGGCAGACATTTGGTCAAACATAATTATGGATGTTCCTGTGAGGGTGCTTTTGGGTGAGATTAACATTTAAATCTGTGGACTTGGAGTGAAACTTACTGTCCTCCACCATGTGGACGGGCCTCACCCCATCAGACGAAGGCCTGGATGGAACAAAATGCTGACCCCACAAGCAAGAAGGAATCCTCCAGAAGACCACTCTGTGCCTTAGTCTCAGCTCTTCCCAGATCTCCAGCCAGATGCCTTTGAACTGGAACTTTCCTCAGTCTCCAGACGGCCAGCCTCCCCCATCAGACTTTGGACTCCCCAAGCCTTCACAATGATGTGAACTAATTCTGAAATAAATCTCTCCATATATATATGTGTGCACGCACACACACATGCACACACACACACACACACACACCCTGTTGGTTCTGTTTCTCTCCAGAACCCTGACTAATGCAACCACAATGTATTCAAATGCCCTAGAAAGTGAATTTCAGCATTAATATAATTCATGTTAATTACAATAGCAAATACTCGTTGAATGTTGGCCATGTTTCAGGCATTGTTCTAAGTGCTCTACAGTTTAATTCATTTATTCATCACAGTAATGCTAATGAAGCTATCGTGCCCATGTTATAGTTGAGAAAACTGCAGCAGCAGAGAGCATGTTGTTCATTGTTAAACTGCTCAGCAAATAGCAGACATGTACGAACTCATGGGTGGTGTTTCATTGCCTGCACTCCTGACCCTGAGGGTAATGATTGTCCCCAAAGACACAACTCTGTGCAAAGACACAATCCTAAAATTAAATTTGATAGCCTTTTTCTCTTGAATTCAGAATCCCTGGATTCCTAACATCAATCTGACAGCTTTAGCCTCAAAAAGTAATATCCTACTTGCAAGGAAACATATTTTCATTTCAGGGACTTTCTAAAAACAAAATGCCTCATCCAGTGATAAGACTCCACACGCTGGGGTATAATAGCCCTTCTGTTGCCTTTGCCTTACTTTCCACGCCAAAGAGCTCACCTCACGGGAGCCTTGCCCAACACTCCAGCAGAGTAAAAGTTCTCAGGGAAAGCACAATAGGAAAAGAGAGCAGAACGTGGAATTCTCACGCTAGGAAGCAAACCAAAGGGATGCAATTGGACATTTTCATTTTAATGGCACTTTGGAACCAATTGTGTAAAATTCATCTCGTAATTTCTTTTTACATTTGTCTATAGTACTGTGATTTGCCCGGTGATGCAAGTTGGAAACGCACATTGATCGCAGATTCCTCACTCTCCCTTGTAATTCCGTGATTGATAATGAAATTCTGTCCAGGCACCGCATTTACATCTATCATCTTTCACACCCATCCCTCCCACACTGCCTCACCGTAGACAGGCTACCCGTCCGTCACAGACCTTTGGACTCCATTCAACTGAACGTGCACAGCACCATACACTCTTCTGAGTTTTCTGATTCTTACAACTTCATGCATTGTAGATAGCTAACAAAAGCGCAAGACATTTTGCCTGTAGGTATGCAAATAAATCCTGTCCAGTGGACAGACAGTCCTCCCACTCCAAAATAACAATTTTGCCTTCATTGAAACATGCATTTCAATATTCCTGATCAATGCATGTGTCTTGCCTGTCTGTTCTTTGGATTCCCTTTTGAACATCTGCCTTGTCCCTTATTAGAAGTGAAGTAATCTTTAATGAATGGTTACTTTCTATTTCACAAGAGAGTCATGATTTTACCTTTCTTTAACAAGTATTTTTAACATCACGTCAGTTGTCCACTTACAAACTCTCAGTGCATCTTTGATGCCTTAGCTCCAACTTCTTCAACTGGCATTCAAGCTCCTCTACTGCCTGGATACCAGCTACGCTTCTCATCTTTGCTCTACCTTTGCCCTGACACACACCTTCCTCATTAGCCAGGAGGACATATCTCCTGCCCCGACCAGGTCTTGATGATACGGTCCTGCCTCTGGATTTTGTGAATTGCACACTTACCTCCTATTCATCCTCCATGGACAAGCTTGACTCTTACCTCTTCTGTTAAATCTTCCATAACAACCCCATACCGGTTCCTCTCTGTAAAACATTCAGTGTTGTTAGTATTCTTCTGAGACGCTATACGTTGCCCATTATTCTTTCAAATGTATATGTTTTTGCCCCAGGGACCATATACTGCCAAAGTACCTAACCCAATGCCTTGTACTGTGCCTCAATTATTGGTTAAAGAATTAATCGACAGGACGTATTAGGGGGGAGCTTCTATCATGTGTCCTCTGCCCCTCTCCTACCCTACACCAAAACAAAAGTATCTGTTCCACTTATGAGACCTAATACTTTTTATACTTTGGAAAATTGCTTTAAAAAAAGGTAGGTAAAAGACACACAAATGCAATAATAGCTTGATTACACTCAACAGGGAATGCATCTTAAACTCCTAGTTATGAATATTTTAATGAACAGTATCAATAAAAGCCTCTTACCCCTTGGCCCATTTGTGATGCTAAGGATTGAGTTAGTCATAACAGCTCTTTGAGGACAGAGAGAACTTAGAATAATTTATTTTTCAAGAGCACAAAAGGCAAAGAAGCTTCAGGGACGTTTTCTAAGCCATTGCCAAGTAGAAATAATTACCAAACTTTCTGAAAGCGTGGATGAATTGTTAATTTTGATAAAAATAGATTTTTAATAGATTTTCCATCTGAGAAAAATACAGTAGACAGACTTCTAGAAACAAAATAGTTGCCATTAGAAAGAGTCCCCAAGTTCTACAAAACAGCTGCAATGCTCACACAAGGCACACCGGAGTATCTTGAGGTTTTCCCATTAGGGATGGTCACACATCTAGATTCAGAAGCTCTTGCCATCCTTATTGTCAACGCCTCCCTCATGCTCATCTAGAAAGCTGAGCAATTAGAAGTGTGAAATTGGTAGTCACGTCCTAACTTCACCACTTCTGTGACCTGGAGCAAGATACTCAACCTTTCAAAGCCTTAATGCAGATGAGACACGGAGCACAGAGCTTGCCACACACGAGCACCTGGGAAATGTCACCTATTATTGTGTGACATCATACATCACAGGAGAAAAAATGAAAATGCTTTTGAAGAAGTAACGGTGGTTGCTGAAACATAATAAGATCTACAAAGCCAAGAGTATTTCAGCATTTCCCTGACACAGAACTCAGAGCAGCCAGAAGGCCTAATGAATCAGGTGAAGTGAGAAGATTCCAGTATGAATCACGACATAAGTTTTGAGGCAGCTTCCTTTACAGGAAGTTCTACCTTCTAACAGAAAATGGTAAGACAGAACATACTGGAAAACAGTCGGATCTCCCTGAGGCTTTAGTTCATTATAAATGACTTTATTTAATGCATACATGTTATAAACTGAAATCTCTACTGGATAGAGTCCACTCTAGCACTGAATTTAGTTTAGAGACGTTGTATCCTTAACCAAAGGTTTTTAGTTACATGAAGTTCCATAAGGACCTTATTAAAATGTGGTTACGACTGTCATATATCCTCATCTCTGAGGGTGGCATTCTAGGGGAAATCAAATACGGTATGTGATCATAGACTCATATAATTTAGCAATTGAAAGGTTATAGCAGAACTTCTCATCCAACGCCTCCATTTTTAGCTCAGGAAACCGAGACACGGAGAAGCTAAGTGTCTAGTGATGTTCTTTCGTTTAAATTCCAAAAGATGCAATTAAATCCAAAGATTTAAGATCCAAAGAGCCAGAAGATGTGACTGATTGTGACACATCTTCAGCCACCCCTTAGCAGAGCAGAACAGGCCAGGGACCATGTAAAAAATTCTCAGAGAGACATAACAAAATTCTCAGCAGACACATATCTGGTTTTCTTCTTAAAATGTAAAATGCGGACCACGTGGTCTTGCATTTCCTCACTTCCCCGTCCCTGGTCAGCCTCAGCTTGCGGATCTTTCAATCGGCAGTGAACCCCGCTACGCAGATGCTGAGTCATTCCTGGTACGGGCAGATCGCCCTCGAACAGCATAGATGCCACCAGCACATCTGGAATGGAGCTTGTGGTTTTAAAACTCAGAGCAAGCCCTGGTTCCACCCGCCCTCACTGATCACAGTTTTCTCCTAATCACCGGCATGTTTAGCCTCTCTCTATGGCTGGCCTTCTTAACAGGAATAATAGCAACAATAAAAATCTTCTGTATGTTCATATAATGCTACGTGTATATGTACATTTAAGTATGTGAGTTATATGTTTACATATTTCAAGAAATCTAAAAAAGTTTCACCAAAATATAATTAGTGATGTAAATGTGTCTGCAGCATATTTAGTCCTACGAACTACATGTTAGTTTTCGTCACAGTGTCTTAATACTTTCCTTCGACATACACATGCGGCTATGTTGCATGAAACTATTCCTAAGTCAAATGGGCACCCAACTACATTGTTCAAGAGGGTGAGATGTTTTACCCTTACATCAATCACATGTATTTTGAATGAGCTGCATGAGACTCAGCAAGGTAATCCAGTTGTGTCCATTTTACCCAGGGCTGACTTACTAATGCCTCTAACTGGCATGTCAACTCCACTGCTAATGAGCGAATGTGCTGGAAACAGCACCTGCCATTTTGTTGTTCCTGGCAATATTATAAGAGCATCATATCAAGAATTTGGCCTCAGAGATAACAAATGCATTTAAAACTATTTAACATACGATTTTCATGCATATTTGTGAAAAGAGTGAGTAGTTGACATAGTATTAAAGATACCTGCATAAAATGAGGTGTTGCCAAGAGTGAAAGAAAGAGGATGTAGACACTAAGGCAATTTTTTTGTTTATTTTTGTGTGCCTCATTTTTGTCTATATCATATCCCTAATGCAACACTTTCTTAAAGGAAAAAAATGATTGCTTTGAGCATTTGTTATATCCTTTCCTCTTATGTGAACAGTTTAAAAACATTTAATCCAATGCCAAGTCTAAAAGTGGTAACTGTTAAAAATATTTTTCCAACTAGACATTATTAATGTCTGCAGTTCTAAGGAAACTTCTTCTCTTAGATACTGAGAGTCCCTGAAAGTTACGCATTTTGCCAGAGTCATAATTCTTAAGACAGAGCACTAGGTGCTTATTCCTCCTCGTAGATGTATTTCAGCACAATTACGTAATCATTAACCAGGTTTCTCTCTTCCGAACCAAAATGACCTTTCAGAGGTAGAATGTATAACATTCATCACCGTCTTTAATGCTTTTACTGAATATCCTTTTCGGTCAGACATGCAGTAAAAGACTTTAAACTTAGCCAGAAAGGAAAGTTCTAAGAATACTGTTACCCATTGCATATCTCTCCTTAGATGTTAAGGTGAAGAATTGTTATTTTCAGTAGCATCATTTGTAAACCCTTGTGGCTTTCACCATAAGAGTGCACATTGTAAAAAAAGAAAATCAGTGTGGTATTTATATGAAAATAAACTAGCAGAGGGGTTCAATACCCAGGACAAAAATTATCAGTGAGGAAATGGTGATTATCGTGAGTAACACCTTACACCCTGCGTAGACTCAGGGTAGGGCAGGAGGTATTTCCTAAGCCCTGAAGCAGCAATGAGTAATGGAAACAGGCTGAGATTTAGAGCCAGACAATCCTACACCTGGACACTGGTTCTTCCTCTTACCATCTGTGTGGGTAACAGATAACACTGATCAAGTTACGTGTGCACTCTGAGTCTTCAATTACTCTCCAATTTAGCAGGAGTACGTATGAAACATGCAACACATTTCATAAAGATCTAACTTTGTTACTTACTTACCTCTCTCTTGGTTTGTGCCAATCAAAGCACCAGGGTCTTAACTGTCACAGCTAGATGTGAGTCATTCCATTTAAGAATCCACATGTAACAATATCTCTAAGACTTAGTTCATTGTGAACTTTATGAAAATGACAAAAGTGTTTATTTAAATGAACTGAACCCATATTCCATAATGAAAAATACACCACGTTGACTGTGCAACCTCATATACCTGTACATGCAGGAGATGTTCGTACGTTCTCCTAAAACACTTGGTATTTTTTAACTCTTTGCTAAGATGGATCCGATTTCTATGTCACCCATGGATCACTGTCCAACTAAATTGGATCTGGGGTATATATTTCCTTCTTCCAGGGGTCTTATTCATGGGTTTTATTGTGCTTATGTAAGCAATTGATTTCTACGTTTAGG
The DNA here is from genome assembly GCF_020740605.2 of Lemur catta. Taxonomy (NCBI): domain Eukaryota; kingdom Metazoa; phylum Chordata; class Mammalia; order Primates; family Lemuridae; genus Lemur; species Lemur catta. The sequence goes on along the minus strand of NC_059153.1, from coordinate 4,979,194 downwards.
CTCAGCGGATGAGCCCTAACCTACTAGTGGCAGTGTGGCCTGATGCCTTGTTCTTGGACCCGGATTAGCATCTTCTGCTCTAATCATGGCATCCTCTCTGCAGGACCAGTATTCCTCTCCATGCTGCGGGAACTTTACAAGGGTTTAAACACCTTTAGGCAAAAAAGTAATTTCCTTTTGGAGCATAAAATGAAATCAGATCCATATGCTCATGCCATTATGCTTTCAGCGCGACACGTGAAATACTCCTAGCAACAGTGGTTCAAAGTCATTTCTATTTAATCATTTCACGCTCACTCTCTCTTAGCGGACGTGAAAAGCGATAAAGAAAAATCCTGGTGAGATAACATTTTACTGTAAGTGCACAGCTTTTAATCCCTGTTGTCGCAACCAGAAAGGCATTGAGCGGTGAGTAACAGAAAACGAATAGCTAATGGACTTAGAGTAATTTGAGGGAGGAGAGGCGAGCAGGGGTAAGGGCAGGGCGAGACGGGGAGAAGTGGCTTAGACCTGCCGAGGCCACACGCAGAGGCCACGGGGAGTGCCCCAGGGGACAATCTGGCTGGGCCTGTCCTTCAGCCGCCGACCCCACGTGCATGAAGAAGCCACTGGATGATCCCACTGTGACCCCCGCCATTATGAGACACAGAAGAGCCAGCCTCACCTTGCCCTTTCCGAATTCCTGGCCCACAGAATCCACGAGCATAATGGAACTCTTGTCATTTTACGCCACTGAATCTTGGGATAGTTTGTCATATGCAACAGGTAACTGGGAAACGCCTTACCTACAGCCTGCGACTGACCCTCACCGCTTGCTACTGCCGCACTCAGAACACGCGAGGTCACCCTGAGGGGTCAGACACCCCAGGAATCCCGGTGATGACAGGTAACGAGGCCCAGGCCTCAGTCGCGCTGCGTGTCCGCTGTGGAGCAGCGGGAGGGTCGCCTGTTCCGAGGGACTCGGGGACTCGAGCTCAAGGACACTGGCAGTCGCTGCCCCAGAAGGCAAACCGAGCTCTGGGGGGGCTTGCACGCGGAGCTCAGCGCTGCGCCTGGAAATGACACGTGTCACTTCTGCTCGGAGCGCGCTGGCCGGAACAGGGGACGTGGCCGCTCCCGCCCAGAAAGGTGCGGGAAGCCTTGGTCCCGTCCCGCACTCGGGAGGAAGAGCGGGAGATACCCGGTGAGCAGCGCTACTGACGGCCACCCAGGCTCTTCCCTTTCAAAGCCATCGCCCGCCTGGGCTTCCAGCCAAACCCTGCCTCAGACTCTCCCTGCTGTCACCTGGGCGGCTCTTCCCACCTCCCAGGTCCAGTAGCTTTTTTTTTTTTCCTACCATCTCACCATCAGGAACTACATGGATAGCTAATCTTCCTGCCTACCCTTCCTGCACGGCATCTGCATACAAAGCAGCGACTGGGGGGTCTCCATGGCAACCAAGACTCTCTAGTGCTTTTGCTAAACCCCTAATCATGGGGTGTTTTTTCTTTTTCTTTTCTTTCTTTCTTTTTTTTTTTTTCCTTTCTCGCTCCCTCTTTCTCTTTTCTTTATCAGAGCCAAAATCAGCCTTTTGTAGAGGGCTCATCATTCCTCTTTCGCCTCGAATAAAAAGCCCAGCCTACACCCACCTCTCTGGCCTGCAGTGATTCCTGCACAAGGTATCCGTTAAAGACACTTACCATGTGAATAAAAGGAGGACTGGAATTAATAGAAACGTAAGAAGGAAGAAAAGATGGTTTTAAATGAGAAGACAGAGACAGATGTCAAAGAAGGAAAGGGAGAGTCGATAAAGAAGGGAATGTGTTGGTGCAAATTCTTGACTCGGTGTTAAATCCAAGCCCCAACTCTTCCCTTTCTCACTTTTTAACATTTGGCAAGTTTAGGACCCTTGCGTGAGACCCTCGTCTAAGTAAAATTACATTAAATAGAAGTGCCATTCAGTTCCAAAGTGGGAGCATTATGTTCGTTTTAAACAAGCATAAGAATGATGACTAATGTTAAAGAAGCTCTGACGGTTTTAGGTTTGCAAAAGGTCTTAGAAAGTCTCGGCTTATAACGTGGCTCAAGTCGGACGCTGGAGACTTCCAGGCCTGTGCTGGTGACTGACAAGCACGATTAGTACCATGGAATGTGGTAACACAAATGAAACAGTTTGAGGAAGTCTTGCCCAATGCCAAAGTCCAGAAACGTCCTTCCCCTGTTAAATGCCTCTGAATGGTACCAGTGACCCAAGCAGTATACAGTAGGCTTCCATCCACCCAGATCTCCTGGAGATTTTAGCAAAATTTAACTGACCCTGCTTACCAGTTCTTTTGCAATGCACCTGTTTAAAAGTTCATGACTGTAAGCGTTTTTTTTCTGCGTCTCCTGTAACGCATCCTTGTAACAAATCCTCTTCTTTCCTGTCTCCTAAATGTAGATACTTCCCTAGGGTTTGATAATCTGTTTCCATCCTTTAAAACTACTTCGACTAGCCATGCTTCAAGGATGACATGCAAAACTCTACTTTTAGTCCTAGCTGCTCTAACAAGCTCTAAACTCATATTTCTTTCTGCCTGCTAACAACAATATCATGAGTACAAATATTGAAACACATTATATCGTGCCCCATGAGAAGAATTTTACATAAATTATCTCATTTAATTGACACACAAACCTATATTTAGGTGCCAAACTTATCTCTATCTTACAGATAAGGAAAAAGGCTTGAGGAGATGAAATAATTTACTCAAATACATTCCGGCCTAGGTGTGCTTACTTCACAGCCTGATCCCTTCATTCCTGTGGTTTAAATTTGTCTTGGTAGACATACTCGTTCATACCTGTAATCCCAGCACTTTGGGAGGCTGGGGCAGGAGGATCACTTGAGGCTAGGAGTTTGAGACCAGCCTGGACAACATAGCAAGACCTCCATCTCTACAAAATAAAAAAATGAGCTGGGCATGATGGCACACACCTGTAGTCCCAAGTATTCAGGAGGCTGAGGTAGGAGGATCCCTTGAGCTTAGGAGTTTGAGATTACAGTGAGCTATGATCAGCCCACCCCACTGCACCCCAGCCTGGGCAACAGAGCAAGATCCCATCTCTAAAAAGGAAAAAAAAAAAAATTCTTTGGAAGACACTGTCAGCATGTCAAAAATCAAGATATCTAAATTCAAAAATCCAAACCCCAAATTTTGTCCTCTCTTTGCTATTTCTGTCAATGTTATGAATGTTTTGTTAATCACCCAAACTTTAAACATAGGAATTAATGTAAATGTCTCCATTTTCCTTTCACTCCCCAACACCTCACACCAATACAATAAAATCTACAGATCGTCTTCCTGGTATTTCATACCATTCCATTCCTTCTGCCATCCCGCTCACGCCTGCGTTCCCACCGTCGCCTCCCAACTGTTCATTCTGCCCCACGTCTCTCCCCGAACTCTGCTCCCAGACTGATTCTCCTAAAGCACCGTTTGGTCCTGCAAACCGCTTAGCCTGATGCTGCAAACATATGTCTGATCTGACCCCAGACTTAGTTTACAGCACTTCTTTGTAAGAATCCAGCTCAGGAGATGTAGTCACTATTTCTTGAACATTCCTGTCTCTCCTCTGCCTTTTTTCATGTCATTCTACAGTCTAACACCTCATCTCTACTTATGAAAATCCTACTTATCATTGGAGCTCCCGTCCCATATGACTTCCTCCGTGGGCCCAGCTAGGTCTTCCCAATAAGAGATCTGTCTGTCCTCTGATCTCTTGAATACTTCGTTTATACTACTATCAACGTGCTTAGTGATGCTACCTTTAATTCTAGTTCTCTGGGGTTATCTTATTCTCCAATACTGTAATTACCAGGGAGGAAAATGCCTTATTTTATGTATATTTGTATTTTTTAGAGTCTACAACACACAGTGCATCACACATAGTGGGAGAAAAACAAATACTGCTTGAGCAAATGAGAAAGAAGAGCTCAGACATGGAGCGTATCTTCAGAAAGATATCCTCTAAATCATAGAAATGAACAGCTTATAAAAGGCTTAAATTGACATTTTCATATGCCTGGTATATGCAGTGATATATGTATTAGTCATCAGTGACTATGTTCAAGTATTTACCTTCCAGAAGCTATAACTCAGGCGGGAAGGGATTTTGTTTTGGAGAGTCTGTCTTAATTAAAGAGTATTTGCTAGATCTCCAGCAGTCAACATTGGAGAGAAAAAGAAGTAATCATTTCCAAATTTTTCTACATTGCCTAATATGACCGTGCTTCATGCCAGAAAAAACATGCTGCCTATTTTGTGTGCAATGGTAAATTAATTTATTTGGCATACAATGGCGTTGAGAACTCAGCTTCTGCAAATTTCAACAAAACAAAACAGCCATCGGAGCATCAGATGTTAAAAAGTACCATAAATGATTCTCTACTTTTTTTATTCAGTCCCCCAATTTCTTTGCTAAGACATCCCAGCATGTTCAATGTAAAGCCAGAAAAATCTATCCCAGCAACTTCAAAATCAAAATAAAAGTGTCCAAATATACCATTTTCAGTTGTATTGTTATTTCTTAAATGTGTTATGGTTGTTCTTAGAAAATAGTTATTATTTCCACACAAAAATGTTTTTAAACCACTGTCCCTTTGAGATTTTTTTTTGTTGTTGTTGGAAACGTTCACCCTAGAAATTGTAGAGCGCGAGGGAAGCTTAGAGGTCAACTCATGCCTGCGATTGACACGTGAGTTTCTGTGCGTCCCTGACAAAGGGCCGTGTAGCCTCAGACGTTTCCACCTGAGGTGCCTCTCAGGGCAATCTATTTCATTTTCAAACAGCAGCCACCGTCAGAAACTTCTTTATTTGACAAAATTCTACCTCTGCTCTCTGGAGTCCTGAACAATAAATAGGCCTGATAGTTCTTTTATTTGTACCCCTTTAATTATTTGAAGACAGCTATCACATATTCTCTCTTGCAGACAAAGTGTTGTGAGACAGGGGCTTACTTTTAGTTCAGCATTAGAGGATATAATTATTTCAAAAGCCTTAAACAAGATCTGGGACCACGTGGTTTTGATAAGCCTTCCCTAGGAGTTTTGTCTGAATCACCTCACCTTCCCACCTCTGCCGTGGACACTAATCACATGTTTCTGCCTGCTCTATCCAGGCAAAGCTACTGGGATTTGTTCCTGATACGGGAAACCACTGGAATGCCCAGTGTTAGAATTCCATACGTTTGTCGCAATACATTACTATAGTTACGGGTTCCATCTTGCTGCTGTTCCCACCTGTTCATCTACAGACTGGCTCATCTCTGACCAGTTTCTTTGAATTCCTTCCTACTCTTGTGCCCGATCACAACTCACTATCCCTCCTTCTGTGCCAGGGATCGTCCCATCTTGACCTGGTGGCACTATGGTGGCTCATCCGACTCCAGATATCTTCCCACCTGCCTTACTAATACGGCAGGAATATACCTCAGAGTATTAATTTGTGTGTTTTCTGAGTATTGTCTCAGTATTCTGGAGACATTTTTCCTAATCCTTGACTCCCACCAACCGAAGACCCAAAGAGTGAAGTCATTAGCTACTGCCTGAGACAGGAAGACGGGAAGTTGGTTTGAAGGCTGAATTTTTCTGCTCCTAGAAACAAGACGACTCAAAGGGCATAAAAGGAGAGGTACTTGGTGGAGAAAGTGGAGAAGCAGCTCATACGAGGGATCGGGGGGTGGAGAAATCGGAGCCTTCCAAGTGTGAGTGGGGTCTGTGGACGTGGTGGGGGAGGGGCGGGGTCGGTACCAGGCAGGAGAATACTGTTCCATCAAGGGGACGCAAAGTGACAGCCTAGCTGTGACAGTCACCAGCGGCCATCTGTATCCAGTGCTCGGAAAACTTCATCTGTGTATCTTCCATTTGTAACATTTGAAGAATCATAATTTTTACATTTATTCATACTTATTCGATTGGTGGATGCCTCTCTCCACCTAAGATAGTAGTTCCATGAGGACTGGACTATGCCTGGTTGCACTTACTGTGTATCCAGGCACCTAGAACAGTAGGCATTCAATACATGTTTATTAAATGAATGAAATATAAAAACAAGGAGTGCCATTGTAGAGAGATTAGAAGTTAGTCAAGGATAGGTAATTATATGTGTATGCATAAGTTAACTATTAGGAGCACTGGTATATACTTGAATATAACGTTGTTTGGATTTTCCTCAACTAGTTATTTTGCTGTATTCTCCAATCCTTCATTAAATAACCTACTTAGGCATGGTGAAACAAGCACATTTGTAGTGGACAGAAGCATCTGACCACCTGGGGGCCAGCAGCGTAGGGTTCATTAAAAGACAGCTACAGCGTTGGCATCTTGGCAGGAATAACCGCACACGTGGTCTCTAAACACGGACTATTCCAAGTGTGGATAAGTCAAGTGTTCCATAATGAGCAAGGGTCATCCAACGTGGGCTCTTCCCAGTCCTCATCCCTGGATTGCTCCAAAGCTCATTTTTGAGCTATCTCAAGAATTTTTTTTTTTAATTTTTTTCAGCCAGTTTGAATATTCAAAGTAATAGGGAAAAAAAACTCAAAGACGTTGATTACATTCCAATTTTTTGTTATTTGAAGCACTTAATCAAGTGATTATGTGTAAATTGTTTCTGTGAATGGGGCTAATTTTTAAAGGAGATATTTAGTTTCTGTGGAGTCCACACGTACCTCCTCTGACCTTGAAGCCTGGCCAAACAGACCATTTTTTTTCTTCTTCTCTGTTTGACAAAGATCAATTGGAATCTCAGACCTGGTATACATTTTTGGCAAAAAAAGAAAAAAAAAGGACTTAACAGCGATTATTTTCTCTCATGTAGCAGTTGTCAGTACCATTTTTAACATTAGTCATGTAGGAGGGCATCTTCCCATAAGCTCTTCTTTAATAAAAGGTTTTCATTTTGCTGTTGTTTTGTTTGTTCTATTTTTTCATTTTTTTTTTTCCTGCTTAGGTTTGAGATGGAGGAAGAAATGAACTAGAATATTGCACTTTCTGTCTGTCACAAGCCTTCTTAGCACCTTTGCCTCAAACCCTTTCCATATTCAGTCTACCTAAAGCAGCATTGTAGGTTGGGAAGGAGCCAGAAAGAACAGGGCAGGAGAACACAGGAGTCTAGTGGAGAGACGGTGACCGGGGTCTCCTGAGAGTTTGCACGGGCTCAGCAGGGAGGGACGGATCTTGTTTAAGGCTTTCGAAATAATAATATCCTTTAATGCTGGGCTAAAAGTCAGCCCCTATCTCACAACACTTTTTCTGAAAGAGAGAAGATGTGAAAGCTGTCTTAAAATAAGTAAAGGGCTGTACTGTTAGGAAACATCAGACCTGCTGTCTGTGACCAGCATCAGAGGAGGAATGGAAGGAAATGCTGGCAAACTGCAAGTGCGTGGAAAAGTAACACGAGTTGCCTCGATCCCCGTGTTCTCCCTCAGCTCATGTTCCCACTGTTTTTTCCCCCTCACTCATTCCATGGTTAAGCAACATTTGTCACATGTCAACCGATTCACAAAATAATCTCTCCACTTCTTCGTTCTAACCAAAGTCACCGCGTTCCCCGAAGCCCCTGCAGTGGAGGCTGCGGATTCTCTCAAGCCTCGTGTGCCTCGGTGGCTAATGCTGCTCCCTGCCTCCCTCTGCTCTGCTAAGATTCAGACCACACAGCTGTCTCAACTTCTGCTCTTCGTTGGTCCTTAGTGATTGCCCTGCATTTCTTACTCTTTGGAACCTGGTTCATTCTGTTATCTACGAAAATTTCAGGGTCATATTAGGTTGAGGGTTTTTTCCCTTAGCAACGGAGGTGGGCAGATCGTAGGGGGAACTCGCGATCTGCATCTCCTGGTGTTCACATCTTGGTGTCATCCCCATCTCCCTTTAGTCACAGGTGGGGCCAGTGACTTCCTTCTAACCAGTAGGATATGACAAAGACGGTAGGATGGCAGTCTGGCAGTTTTCTCCTCGCTGGTTTGAAGTAAGGAGTCTTACGGGGAAAACTCACAGGGCAAAGAGGTACAGGTGGCTTCTAGAAACTGGGGGCAGCCTCTGGATGATGAGGGTTGACTCTGGGAGCTGAGGGGATAGCCTTCCACCCACAGCCAGCAATAGACCAGAGCCCTCAACCAAATGGCTGCAAGGAAATTCTTCCAATAACCTGAGTAAGCTCGGAAATAGATTCCTCAACAGCCAAACCTCAAACAAGACCAAGTTCAGCCAACATATTGATGGCAGCACTGTAAGACCCTAACAAGGACAGCTAGTTAAGCAGTAACTGGATTCATGACCCACAAAAACTGTGAGATAATCAATGCTGCCTTACCCACTGAGTTTGTGATGATGTGTTACACAGCAGTAGAGAACTCGTGCAACGATTTTACTTTGCATTTCCTCCAGTACAGCTACGCACTCTCATAACTTTATCCTACATCTTGTCATTCTCCAGAAACAAATTTCTGAACATTTGGCTAAGCTATGTTGCTCTATAAACATATTTTTTTATCTGTTCTTCTACTCTTCACTGCTAAAAGTTGGAGACTTCCAATCAATTGGTCTCTCTCAGAAATCTCTCACTCTTCTTTACCAACTTTTATGATTTTCTCTCTTCATTCCCCCCACATCCTGGACCTGGCTGATCATCTGAATTTTTATCTCATTTGCACATTGATTCTTTCATACGTCTATCCTTTTCCTGTCCTTGTCAAATCAAATCATAAAAATGGTAAATTCCAGGTTGCATGATCATACCCACCTCTGTGTAAGTGAGTGCTACTCAAAGAAATCACACCGATATTCATACTGGCACCTCTACAACTTTTAGGATCTTTACAAAGAGATTGCTTCTCAATCCCAAATTCTAATTCTGAGAATTCAGCTACAGACACTCACAACACCTTATTCATTTTACTTTAATTCCTCATCTTGCTCTTTGTAAAACAAATGCCTTTTCGTAAGAAATAGGTAGATTATCCTGACTGATCCAAGCATTGTCCCGCATTGTTTTTTGAGGGTTCTTATAAATGTGTTATTTTGAATTTAGACTTTGTTTTAACTCTTTTTTTTTTTTTTTTGAGACAGAGTCTTGCTTTTTTGCCCTGGCTAGAGTGCCGTGGCGTCAGCCTAGCTCACAGCAACCTCAAACTCCTGGGCTCAAGCGATCCTCCTGCCTCAGCCTCCCGAGTAGCTGGGACTACAGGCATGTGCCACCATGCCTGGCTAATTTTTTCTATATATATTTTTAGTTGGCCAGATAATTTCTTTCTATTTTTTTTAGTAGAGACGGGGTCTCACTCCTGCTCAGGCTGGTCTCGAACTCCTGACCTCGAGTGATCCACCCGCCTCGGCCTCCCGGAGTGCTAGGATTACAGGCATGAACCACTGTGCCTGGCCTGTTTTGACTCTTAATCTGCTTCTATTTGAGATACAAACAACCCTTCAAACCCTCTATAAAGCCTCACTCCTGATATATTTAAATTCCCTGGAGTTCTTGTTTCGATGATACTTTCAACCTTTAACAAAATTCTCCATAAGCTATTCATAAGCTATTATTATCCTAAAGAAAATGTTAAATTTAAGGCAAGGAGCTTGAAGCAGAGATGTGAAAACCTATTGGAAGAAGATATCATATTCTCAACTTACGATATATTGTCTTATCAAGCTGATTTTTTTCCCCCAAGGAAGATTGTTACACTAATGTGAAAAAGGATTGATGTGATATAATTACTGAAAAGTATTAATACTATTTTTTTTGAGTTAGGGAAAATATGTTAGATGATAGAAAGTCTTCTGAAACTGAATTAAACACTGTTAAGAATAATGAACTCATAAGGACTCTTTGAAAGAAGAGATGACTCCTTGTGTTTCTTTGGGAGGCATTTCGTGAGCATGGCCCGTGGGTGAGGAGTTTAACTCTCAGGCTGACTTCTAACACACCCTTTGACATCTGGCCCATTCTTGTTTATCTGCACTTTATCTGCAAGAAATGATAACTATATGTGCCCCACAATATTTTCCTAGATGCTTAATATCCTAGAATGAAGGAGTCTAAACAAAGGAAGCAATTGCATCACAAATATGGGTAGTGTATAAACACCAGAAAAATGGGGTATTTTCTAGCCCCAAGAATAGCATTATTTAGAAATTCATCACCTACAGATGGCCAAGAATAAATCTTATTACTGTATATTTTTGACACCATTAACATCCATCAAGATCCAGAGAGTTCCCTTCTTTGAAGTGACAGAATTGATATGGTACCTGTTGTCTATGTTCACAAGACAAGTCCTTGATTAATTAATCAAAGAAATTGCTGGGAACATTTTTAACTTGTTAGAGTTTAACTTCCAGTTGGATCTGATGATCAAGTAATATTATTCTCATTATTCTGAGCAATTTAACCCTAGGGCACAGACATTTTGACCTACAACTTGCATCTTCTCTCTCCAATAAGTCTAAGAAACTTCAACAACTTGTCAGCAGTCAACAGTTCTTTTCTTTCTCTACTTTCAGGATGGCAACTTTAATTAAGTAGTTTCTCCTCCTACTTTCATCTGCTCTCTGTACGGTAATATGTTACTTGCAATTATTTCAGCCCTCCTACTGATTCCATTAAAGAGTGCGCCAGGAGCAGACTTTCTCTGACTCAAGTTCTTGGTTCCCCCTTTGTTTTTCCTGGCAGATACAGCTCCCTTATTATATACAACACCTACAGTAATAGCTGTTGTTCCAGAAAAATCTGTACACTCTTTTCTGAATGTTATTAAGACATACAGAAGGAAAAAGTCTTCGCAAAACTGTTATGTTGGTTTTGTTTACATGCCAGCATTCTCTGTTAGGGAAAAAAAACAGTCAAAAGCTTTTCACCCTGGTGTCTCATTAATTCTGACAACACCCCAGGAGGCAGGAAAGTGCCGAGAACCATTATTCTTGTTATGGAGGAGAAAACACTGGAAAACCCAGAGCGGTTAGATATCTTGGTTGAAGGTGACACACTTATTGGGAGGCTGGAGGGAAGAAAGCAGACACACAAACCTGTGTGTGACCCTCAGTCCTTTGTCAACTCTGCTCGTAAATATCTGTTTGTAAAGTTTGCTTTACTTTTAAATGTTGCAGACAATTAATTATGTGGCAAAAAAAAAATGTGGGGTAACTCAAAACCCAGAAAATCCAAGACAACCCTGGACAAATCTTTGCATGTCCAGACTTACTAATATGAAGTATTCTTCCCAGCAAAAATTCAAGCGTGAAGTACAAAAGGCATCTTAGCATAATGGAATGGCAAATGGTAAACACCGGATTGTTAAGAATTTACCCCATCCTCCTGGTGTGGATCATGCACAGGCTGGAAACCTGAAAGCTACGTTTCTCAGACTCCTTTGCAGTAGGGTTCTGAGTGCAGATTTGGCCCTGATAATGAGATGCGTCCAGGTTCCATAGTTTGCTGTTGCTAGGAAACATCCTTAATGGAGATGGTTAGTGTTCTGCAGAAGATACAGAATCCCAGACATGGAGAGGTAGTTGGACTGGCAAAGCCAGGCCAGCTCTGCGTGGAGGAATCCGCTGCAAATATGCCCGTCCTAGCAGCAGTAGTGTTTGTCACTGTCCAGCCCATGGAGCCCAGCTAAATGTTTCTGTTTCCTGCTTACAGGACTCGCATGATGCAACTGGGAATGCCACCGGCTTAAGAAGGGCACAGAGTTAGAACAGACCCGTATATTCTGCCATTACCCATTATTCACTTTCCAGGAATTAGCAGCTTAACTTCCCTGTGTGGGGGAGGCGGGGCTCAGTTCCCCTCTCTGTAAAATGAGAATGATGCTACTTACTCTGAAGGAATATCATGAGCATCAGAGTGAATCTACACTGTTGGTGGGACTGCAAACTAGTACAACCTCAATGGAAAATAGTACAGAGATTCCTCAAAGCACTAAAAGTAGACCTACCATTTGATCCAGCAATCCCACTACTATGTATTTACACAAAGGAAAACAAAAAGACATTTTATTAAAAAAATGCACTAGAATGTTTATAGCAGCACAATTCACAATTGCAAAGATGTGGAAACAACACAAGTGCCCATGAATTCATGAGTGGATTAATAAAATGTGCTGTATGTACACCATGGAGTACTACTCAACTATTAAAAAATGAATTAATACCTTTTGCAACAATCTGGATGGAACTGGAGACCATTCTCCTAAGTGATGCATTGCAAGAATGGAAAAGCAAACACCACATGTACTCACTATGAACTTGGACTAACCAATCAGCACTCGTGTGCACAGATGGAAGCAAAACTCAACGGAAATCATGCAGGTGGGAGGGGGAAGGAAGGGATGGATGAAATCATACCTAACAGGCACAATGTTCACTACCTGTGTGATGGGCACACTTATAACTTTGACTCAAGCAATACAAAAGCCATCCTGTAACCTAAACATTTGTACCCCTGTAATAGTCTGAAATTTCAAAAATAAATAAAAAATAAAAAAAAATTTCTGGCTCATTGAAAGGGAAAAAATGCATAGAAATATTTCTCCCAGAAAAAAAAAAAATCAGGACAGGGGTACATTCCAGACTGACAATTCAAACTCAGTCAAATGAACATGAAGTTTTATACATATGAGCTGCAGCATTTAAAAACAGAAAAGTACATCTTGCCATAACTCTTGTAGCAAAGCCACACAGGATGCACTCCCTGTGCTTCTCTCTTGCTTCTCTGTGGGAATATTAATGTTCTGTCTGGTTTCTACTCCACGTTGCCATGCCTACTTGCATACTTGAGCACGTTTCCATTTAATCGACAGAGGAATATATAAGTGTTGAAAATAAATAAGAAAACCCAGACCTGGAGTGACATACTCTTCCCTTGGAGAAATGGAATGTATTTTGTGAGAACTGATGTTTCAATTGCAGCATTCCCCAGACTTCAGTCAGTCTCTTTCCAACAAGAGACAGAAAATCAATGATAGAATGTTGTAACTTTCCATTTGAGAGGGCACAACTTGTGTTTTAATGCTAGTGTGCCAGAAGTCTTAATTCTTAAATGCTGACAAATTGTCTGCATCAACAGAACTATGATTCAACTTAATTTATAAATGTGTATAACAGATAGGCCCCGATGTACTAAAGCTGTTTTCCAAGCAGTTTGTTAATATTAAAGGATCTAGATCTCCTCTGGCATTGTAATCTTTTCCCTTCATTGTAATCTCTTCCTTGCTTAAATAGAACAATTTAAACACCTTAGTGTTTGCTAACTGTCCCTGAAATACTACCAGCATTTGTGCATATTTCTTCCATCATTGGGATGAAAAACCGAACTGTCTACGACATGCTGTTTGCAAACAGCCTGGACATAAGTCTTCCTCTGGAATTCTTTTTCGAAAAGACCCTCATCAAAACTCACCATTTAGATTTCCTCTGCTGAACTTTATTCTGGCTAGGTTTTCTCCAAAAAGAAGTCACAAGAAACCAGGAAGCAGAAGGTGTGAAAAGGGGAGCTCAGAGAATTCTGTCATCGTGAATACAGTGTACTCTGCATGGGATGGTTTTCTAAATCAGATTGATTTCTAAAGTTGGCAAAATGCTACCTAATCTTCAGGAAAACCACCTCAAGGGCTATGTTTGAGAGACTCCCTAATGGGCATTTTGGAGAACTTTGATAAATGCTTGTCATCTTATGTCCAAAGGAAGTATAAAAGGAAATGTAACGAATTGGTTCTCCAAAGAGACATTTTTAGATTTTGTATGATAGCATAGGTAGAATAAAAATGCATTTAAGAAGTCCTGATTATATAATGCTAAGTTGCTTTGCCAGCTATCTCTCTGAAATTCGTTTTTCTAACACATTTGTTCCAAAACACTTTTCACACAATAAGTATTCATTTCACCCAATATGGGGATGACTCCGTGGTTTATGTATGATGTAATCATTCCAGGGTCTCTTCCAAAGTACTAATTTGACTCACAAAACATTTTATTTTAAGCAGATTTCAAAGAGTAAAGGTTTCATTCTTGGCTTTTGCTTCTAGCAAATAACATGGTTTAAAATGTATTAGAAATGCAATAATTAGGTACTTTAATCTGTTAGTTCTTTCTTGTCAATTTCTTACTTAATTCAGACCATATATAATAACATGATAAAGAAGTGTATTAAAGTATTGGCCAAGACAAAAAAAATCTTTTGTAAGTAGAGGATAAAGAATTAAGCAATACTTTTTAAAGCTAATAAATAGTGCTTTTTAATTTTATATCTCAATTTTAAAAAGTATCCAATTGAATGGCTTTGTTATTTAAGTTAAGAAAAATGATTGCCCATAAAAAAGGCAAAACATCAGTAGTACACAAAATGTTGGTTCATTTTCTTCACCAAATTATTCCTACCAAGGTAATGCACAAAGGGAAATTTGCATTACTAAAGTGAGGGCTTTAAAAAGCAAGCAGTGGAAAATGAGAAGAAAAGAAATTCTGACCATCAATATTTGATAACTTAAAATTTCAGATATGGGAAAACTCTTCAATAATACCATCAAAGTTAACCACCGACTGTGTACAATGTGCAAAATCATTCACCACCAAACTGTAGTGTTTCTCCTAAGGATAGTACTCATTCCCAGAATGCAATTTGATTCAGTATGTAGTAATGCAACCAAGAAAATAAATAATGAAGAAAGACACACACACACAGACACAAACATGCTCCTATTTACAGCACAGCGAAATGATTCCAGAAGTTAAAAGAGCCATGCAGTTCATTGAAACAAGATTCCTGACAGTCAATAAATTTCACATCATTCAATAACTCATAAATCTTCATGCAACTCATTGCTTCAATACTAAAGCAAAGTAAAAAAATATATAGCTACACTTAGTAGCACATCGTTGCAAATTATAACTAAACATTTGCAAAAAAGAATCTGTGGGTCAGGAACTTCTATTAATATCCAGATAATCACTGCTAATGAGGGGATTATTCAGTGCCATTGTAATGAGAACGGCTGTAATTTGGATTTTATCCTCACCATTTCTCAAAATCCTCAGAAGATTTTTTTGTTATATCTTACTCTACCGGCAGAAAAGATCTTTTCTTCTTAAAAAAAAATGAGGAATAAAGAATTCTGTGAAAATTCGAAAAAGGAATGAATTAGAATTTATTTTAAAACTTGATATCTATAACAATAACCCCTAATTGCTGTAATTCAGATGCTAGGCTCTGAGTCCTGACTCATAGAGTAATTTATTCTAAAATATAGTCTTTTTTTTCTACATTCACCCACCTTCAGGTGAAAGGACTTGGATGAAAAAATGTTCACTGGAACATTATGCCTGTTGTTGGCTCTTAGAACTATTCCCTTTCAAAGGGCAACATTGGGGGGGAAATTGCAGATGCAAATTTGGTGTGGCAGATGAGACACTTCCATGCTCAGGAAATGCCTCACGAAGATTTTGCTGGTTTGGGGACTGGCCAAGGCTCTGAAGGCGTGAGGAGCACAGTGCCCTGCCTGGAGGCAGGTACCCTGGTGATGTGACACCTCCCCCTTGGGCCCACTTCAGAGCATGACCCAGGATGGGGACAACAAGTCAAGCTACCCAGGCACGCGACAAGCAGCATTCTGTCTTTTTCAACAGCAACCTTTCTTCCTTCTTGCTAACGCTTTTTTCTATTTCCCTTTTAAAAGGCAACACAGAGGGGGAAATATTGCCATAATTGACAGCTGCCAGCTAGGAGAAAAGAATTTTTTTTTTTAGCTTTTTTGATTGGAGTTATTTAGGTCACTTCTAAATCATACAATGCAAGCTAACATTTTGGTGATACTGTGGATAGTTGGGTTTTTTTGTTTGCTTGGGGTTTTTTTTTTTTTTAATGCAGCTATCCTAGGAAAAACAGTTTAGGGCAAGCAAAATTTTCTCTCTCCTTTCTTAGGGTTTTTGGTTGGGCCTGAGAATTAAATTGACATGAGATAGATTAATAGGAGAAAAG
Source organism: Lemur catta (assembly GCF_020740605.2). Classification (NCBI taxonomy): domain Eukaryota; kingdom Metazoa; phylum Chordata; class Mammalia; order Primates; family Lemuridae; genus Lemur; species Lemur catta. The sequence goes on along the minus strand of NC_059153.1, from coordinate 4,963,208 downwards.
CATACAGATGTACTTAATATAAGTTTTATGTAACATGGGAGCCCTCATAAGGAAATAAAGACCCAAAGAAGCAGCTAGAGTTGAACACTTATATATTGAACTGGACAAAGAGTCATAAATTATGAAAATATGACAAGATAAGGAAGTTTGGGCAGGACAGTTATGATGAGAAAGTAACTAGCAAGAGAAGGGTTGGTTTAACAAGGTTTGTTGGCACAGATTTTTCTCAGCTTTGAACCCCTATCCCTGGGGATAAGACTGCTACTATCTTTTTGGTACAGAGAGGACATCTTCCTTATAGGAGTTTTATCTCTTGCTTTTAGGAAGATGAAGGAGAGTGAGAGTGCCCTTCTTGTACCTGCTGTGGTTTTTTTTTTCCCCCTTAGGTGCCTTTAGCTCTAAATAATCCTGAGGCTAAAGTGTCATATTTTGGAGTGACATATTCTGCCACCCTTAAACATTCTCTTTCATTTTATTTCCCTAGATTTCAAAATCACATCTATATGAAGATGGTAAAATTATATATAAGTAATATATTCCACTTAGACCATCACTTGGAATCAGTCTTTGGCTGATGCAAATAGTTAAGAGTTATTAATTAAAACACTTCATTAAAAACACTTGAGTTTTTAGTTGTGTCCTTTTAATTTTTAAGTAATTTGTGCTTTTTAAAAATGAATAAATCTTATGAAAACAAGACAGAAGCTTTTAAAGACTCAGATACATTTTAGCTTTGAATTGTATGTGTATGTCCAAGTTTTTACATGATGAAATGAGATAAATGTGGAAAATATGATCCATCATGGTGCATGTATGGCATAGCATAGAATGATTACAGTAAGAAATAATTTGCTATCTGAACTCTCAAACATGCAGTTTGAGTTGGAATATGCATTCCAGAGAGCACAGATATTCTACCAGTATCATTTTTAGTATCCTTATTTTTTTAGCTTTGGGTAAACCACACACGCTTTTCATCTTCATGGTGCACTGACAGAACAGGAAGACTGCTACCCTCGCTGAAGCCCTTCCTCAAAGAACATGGGCCCATCGGTGGCTCCTGTTCTAGGTACCACCCACTCATGACTCCTGGACATCTCCTATGGCCTTATGTCTGTCATTTACGTCCCCCACCCAGACCACAGCTTTGGCTCCACTTCTGGCCTCTGAGTGAGGACATCTGGTCTACTGGCTGAGAGACACCAGTCGGATCACCTCACAAGAATTTCAGCGAGAAACAGAGACTGGGGTCTGTGCACAGAGCAGCCAATATCCTGACCCAACGCAGCGATTCCGACAACTCCCTGGCTGCAATCCCGGGTCCCGGCACCCCTGCAGTAGGGTTCTGCTAGTTTATTTATTTTTAATATGCTTTCAGTTGGAGATTCTGTTTAACAATGCACGTCGCATATAGAAGAGGCCACGCCATACAAATCACACGCAGTGGCAGTCCTGAGTATGCCACGGGGGGGGGGGGGGGGGGGGACAACCTAAAATGCTGCATGTCCCTGAAAATGCCATACCGTGGGGGCAGGGGGAGCTAGGGACCAGAAATACTCGCCAAATGTGGAAATTTGGAGATTTAGAAATTTAAATCACAGAGGGGCAGACTCTGCACCTTATCCACGAAGGTAAATTCAGCAGGTAAAGACTGGAAAAGCTGGTGAGGATGGTGTGATTTCCCCAAAAACCCTTTGGGGGTGGAAAACACAAAAGAATACGTTTTCTCACTGCTCAGTATGTTGTCCTGAGATTCAGCTGACAACTTGGGAGCCTGCCCTGGGATGTTTATGAGTGTTCTTCGAGCTGGAAATTTTAAAGAGAACAAAATTAAAGCTTACAAAAGTGTAGTGACTTCCTCGCCACCCCGAAGTCGTAATGACTGAGCTAAGATTCGCTTTCTTTTCCTGCTTCCAGGTCTGGTACTGTAACATTCCCGCCATGCTGTTGCAGCGGTCTGGTGGGTTGTGGGGTGGTGGGAGACCCCACATCATTATTGCCTTTTTAGTAGGAAAACCCTTCAACTGTTCAGCCTATGGTTGCCACATAATCTTATACGGCAAGATGAAAACATCTAATTGTTTAAATGAGCCCAACACTCTTGTTTTATACACGAGAAAAATAAGGTTTAGGAATGTTAATTGACTTGCCCACGTGGACGCAGCTAGACAATGGCCAAGATTAGAGAGCAGGCGTCAGACTTTCAATCCGCTACCTGGCATTCACCTAGTTGACACAATACTAGTTAGTTACAGTGACAAGCACTTCACAGATCATGTGCATATCTACTGCATTAGGTATATTTATAGTAAATAAAATGCAGAAAATGTGCGCTCCCTTCTTAAATATGTCACAGAAAAAGAAATATTGACATTTGGAAATAAAATGCAGGTGACACGAGAGGCTCCTGTGTTCTGTGTTTAGCCAGACTCAGGACAGCTGCGACGAAGAAGGTTTTCTCTGCGGCCATCTCAGGAGATCTGCAGGACCCTAAATAATAATTACGTACACAGTCGTGTCATCTTCATTCAGATAAAATGCCATACGCATACAATAACCTTAAATTGCTGGCTATTATATACTCTTATTCTTCAGTTAATCCAGATTATAAATTTTCATATGGGCAGACAGAGTTATAGAGGTATTACAAAATCAGGTTACTGAATTATAGTGATCTAATATTCTAATTTTAAAAATCTATTTTCTGAACTATTTAAAATGTCATGGAACATTGCCAGTACCTAGTTTTCTGCCTATAAATTAATTACTTTTTTCCATAATAACCAATCATGCCGTAATCACTCATTACATACACATGAAAGATGATGTTGTGTCCTAGTCATCGTAATCTTTTCTATTCACTGCTCTTGTACTTGCCTTGGTAAATTTATTAAGCTTAGATCTGTATATTAGTCAATAAAACTAGTGTCACCTAAAATCCATTTTATAATATTCACTCCATTTAATTTGTGGCCCCCTAACATTTTAGATATTTTTTTCATCTCTAAGTCCATTCATCAGACTTATCTACATGGATAAAAAAATATTAGTACAAAGGAGAAAGGTCAAGACATTTTAGCACACACTGCTTAGAAGTAACAAAACTCGGAGCACATGAACTACTTAAATGAGTAGGACTTTTGAAAAAAAATTTTATTCACTCAATATTTTTCAATCGTTAATTTGGTTTGTTGTTTTCTGTGGCTATATTTTTCTAGTGAAACGAATTGGTTCTTCCACTGTATACTTAAAAACATGCCCTCTCCGACATCTTACTAGACTATATCCATTCACTAGGCTATCTTTATCCCCCAATAATAACAATGTTGTTTCTCATGACACATATGTATTTTTAACATTTTAAGTAAACATACAACTCAGTGAATTATCACAAACTGTACAAAGCCATGTAACTACCAAGATCCAGAAATAGACATTTTCCAAAACCCCAGAAGGCCCCTCATGGCCCTCCACCCCCTCCCAACAGTCATCACTATCCCAATTTCTAACACCAGAGACTGGTTTTTATTTCATTTTAATCTTTATACAGATGGAATCACGCAGAATATATTCTTTTATGTCTGGCTTCAGCCACTCAATATGATGTTTGTAGACTCCTCCATGTTGTTTTGGGGAGCAGTGGTTCATTCTTTTTTCATTGTTATATCATTTTTATTTGCTCATTCTGTTGATGGCCATTTGGATTGTTTCCAGTTTGAGGCTATTAAAATGATACTGATGTGGATATTCGTGGGTATTTATTTTGGTGCACATATTTCCCATTTCTGTTTGTTGTAAACCTAGATTTCTGGGCCATTAGGTAACATAAGTTCACCATTAATAGAGAAAGCCAAACAGTCTTCAAAAGTGCTTGCGCCGAAGTATAATCCTTTCAGCTCACGTTCTTGCCAATGCTTAAGATTATCAGTTCCACTTTGGTTCCTTTTAATCATTCCATAATGTGTGGTTTTAATCTGCTTTTTCTGGTTAGCAATCAGGTTAATCTCCTTTTCATACATTTATTCACCACTAGGTTATTGTCTTCTGAAGTACCTGTTCAGTTTTCCTGCCTATGTATTTTTTTAATGGATGGTGGTCTCTCTCTGTTGCCCAAGGCTGGAGTACAGTGGCCTGATAGTAACTTGCTGCAGCCTCGAACTCCTGGGCTCAAGTGATCTTTTCTCCTTAGCCTTCTGAGTAGCTGGGACTAAAGGCACACACCACCACACCCCACTAAATTTTTTTTTTTTTTTTTTTTTGGTAGAGACAGAGTCTCATTTTGTGGCTCAGGCTGGTCTTGAACTCCTGGCTTCCAAGCAATCCTCTCAAAGTCTGCCTATTTTTTAACTGGCCTGTCTTTTGCTCTCATATTTATTTGTAAGGAGTTCATTAAGGTTCTAGATACAAGTCTTGGGTCAGTTGTAAATGTCTTAAATATCTTCTCCACTTTGTGACTTATCTTTTCACTTCCGATTGGTTTCTTATGATTAATAAAAGTTCTGAATTTTACTGTGGTCCAATTTAACAATCTTTCCTGTATGATTAGTGCTTTGGGTGTCCCATTAGAGAAATCTTTGCCTATCTCAAATTTTTGAAACTATTTTTCTAAAATTCCTCTAAAAGATTATTGCTTTACCATTCATGTTTAGATCTACAAGTTGATATTTGCATATGGTGTGATTCACTTTGTTTTATATGGATATCCAATTGAGCCAGTACCGTTTAGTGAAAAGACACTCCTTTCTCCATTGTTCTGAAGTGCCGCCATTATTAAATACCAAGTGACTATATATGTGTCTGTCTGGTTTTTGGACTTGTACCTTTGTCACTTGTCTAATCTGGCACAAATGCCAGATTGACGTTTCATTACATTCATATTTACATTTATGTAAATCTTCCAACCTATTCTCCTTCTTCCAGGTTAACCTGGCCATTCTGAGACCTTTTCACTTCCATATAAATTCTATAACAGTTGGTCAATTTGTGTAAACATACACACTCACAAAGCATTGGGATCATGATTTGGAATGCACTAAACCCATAAATCACTTTGGGAAGAGTAAGCTTCTTTACAATATGGTGGCTTCCAAACCATGAGCATGGTATACCACTCCATTTATTTTGGTCCTTTTGAATTTTTCTCCATAGAGGTAGTAGTATTAACAGCTTCATAGTTTCCCGAGCATAGGTCTTACATATTTCATTGTATGTATTCCCAGGTGTTAGATTTCTCACTCCACTCTAAATAGTATTATACTTTTATTTTTTGAACATTTGATGGAAATTAGAATTCAATTGATTTTTTTAAATTTTTTGAACAAAACTGTGAAATGTGTTTATTAAAAATTACAATATTTATTTACAGGATTCATTTGAAATATTGATGTATACAACCCTGTCATCCTTTACATTTTGTTTCTTTATCTTCTACAAATTCAAATAATATATTCTTCTTTGGGATGACCTCTTGAGTTACAACTCGGCTCTTCTTGAAAAAATTCTTATTAATATTGATGCTTTGAATTGTCTCAGCGCTTTCCCAGAGTATTTGAATGTATTCTTCAAGTACCAGAGGAGCACAACGTGTTGCGATGTAAACACCCCGAGCTGTTACATTTACAATCAGACCTGAATTTTGATTCCAGCCTCCAAATTTACTATTTGTTTTGCTTGAAAATGTTATTAAAACTCTCAGAGTATTTCTTCATCTATAAATGAGCATATGGTGAGCAACCTCTAAAATAGCCCCCAAAGGATACTCACCTCCTGGTATTCATGCCTTTGTGTACGACCCTCCCCCTTGCGTGTAGGCTGAACTTGGTGACTCATTTCTAATTCATAGCATATGCAAAAATAATGATATGTTGCTTTCAAGGTTATGTTACAAAGAGGCTGGCTTCCATCCTGATGCCTTCTCCCACTCTCCCACTCACTCCTTCTGAGGGGAGCAGCCACGGTGGTGTGAGCTTCGCTGTGGAGAGGTTCATGTGGCAAAGAACTGAAGGAGTCAACCAGCCAACAGCCAGTGAGGAACTGAGACCTAAGTCCAAAAGCCTGCAAGAGACTGAGTCCTGCCAACAGCCACATAAGTGAACTTGAAATTGGATCCTCCTGTAATCAAGCTTCAAATGAGATCACAGCTGTGGCTGCCATCTTGATTATAGTCTTGTTCAAGAGTTTGTGGCGGAAGCACACAGCTAAGCCACCCATAGATACTAGTTCTGACCCACAGAAACCAGGAGATGATAAATCTTGTTGTTTTAAGCCACTAAATCCTAGGATTACTCATTATGTAGCCATAGATTACTAACACAGAGTATATCCACCACAGACTACATGACTCTCATCAGACATTCAATATTTCCAGTTAATCTATGAACAATTTTTGTTGATCTTGCACAGCGTATAGAATTCAATAAAAATTTCCTCAGGTAATTGGATAAATAATATCTCTGACCTCCAGAAGTGTTGAAATAACCCTCCTAATATGTATACTTTTAAATACTAGAGGAACTAGAAATGCCTGAGATAGAAGAAACTTACTAATTTTGAAGGAGTGAACTGCTCCATCAGCTCTGGGGGACCACCCCAGTCCCACCACTGAACACGTTTGGTTGTGGTATTTAACAGAAGAAAATTCCCCCGAGATTAAGCAGTAAATGGATTGTTCTGGAAATCTCTTTGCAAATTCTCCATATCACAAACCAACTGCAAAACCTACATCTATCATGACTCCTCATAGAACCTGATTAATAGTTATTATAAAGATAGCAACTCATAGCTCCTTCAGTCTGTGGTTCTTTTTATGCATATTAATGCCATAGTTATTTTTCTATCAAACCATTGACTATAAGATTTAAATTTAGTTCCTTTATATAACATATAGATTTCCTTCATGTCTGCCCAAAAGCACTTTTGTCCGATCACAACTTTATAGAGATTTTTTTCTTCCCTAAGCAATACTTCTAAGATAGAATGGTTTTTTTTTTAAAATTATTTATAAGTACCTAATTTTCCAGGCTGCTTGAAGATACTTTACACTTGTAATTAAATTTCTAGAATAACACTGACAAATGACAGTATTTAAAACATGCAGTGCATATAAGATTCCTGTGGATGTTATGGGGCAGACAGTTCCTAAGAGTATAATATAAGGGTGATGAATAAAACTGGAAAGGAAAAATAAATACGAAAATTAGCTAAACTGCATATTATTAAAAATATTTATTGCAGTGATTAAGATGTTTATATTTGGAATCATAAAACATAGTCATTTGATTTAATAGAAATACTTCTACCTAAAGCTCTGTATATCTTCTTACATTTTTCATAACTCTTGGAAAAAATATCATCTAAAATGAAAACCACCAATAAGCTCATTAAATCATGTCAGTTCCTTTTCTTTGTCATGATTTTGGCTAATAAGCTTTTCCCTTGAACAAGGAAAGCAACAGATATGTAATGTGTTCAAGGTAACAAATTTTATGTTATAAAATATGTCGTTTGCTTTTGTGCCTTTTTTTATACAGTTTTGAATTAGATGTCTTCAATGCTGGCATAAATTTTTAAAAATATATCCATCATGACTCAGATCTTTTCTGAATTAGGGCCTGTGGGCCAGGCACCAACATTTTTCTTTCCTAGAACATAGGAGGTCTTGATTTGCCCGTCTTTCTCAGAACAGAGAGGCCAACCTGCCGGCCAGGCAGACCCTGCCAGTGGACACAGGAAGCAGGCCTGTTACCTGCAGGTTTGGCTTGTCATTACTCTGGCTATAAAATAAGAAACATCAAGACAAAGAAGAACTTGGACTGTATGCTGAACTTACTCTCCAGCTGCTCAAGAAACCATCAGGATTCGTCCTATATGAACATGTTGGGAAGCAATATCGGTTCATGTTAACGGTCAACGTTGAAAGCAGAGTGAATCGTAACTTCTCACTTCTACCAATGATTCCTTTAGCCACATGACACTCGTGAAAAACTTTAGCTGTGTCTCAGTTCACTTTTTTAAAAGCTGTCAGTAATTAAATGTGTCTTGCAAATATTTTTGGACACTTCCCACAAGAAGGGATTGCTTCAATGCCCTTAGTTCATTTCTGGTGCTTGAAAACCTGGGGTTAAGCACAATATATTCTTAGGGGCTGTTAGTGTGTTAAACACCCAGTGGACTTCAAGTGGGCATTTTTAATCACATCATCACACTTAACTTCCTTCTATTTTCCTAATGTCTTGGTCTATTGGATGCTGCCGTGACAAAATACCACAGAAGGGGTAATCCATAATGAACATACATTTATTGGCTTATAATTCTGGAGGCTTGGAAGGCCAATAACAAGCCACTGGCAAGTGACAGGGACCTTCTTGCTGCGTCATCACATGGCAGGGGGTGAAAGGGCAGAGAGTGAGATGTAACTTAAGTACCATTCTCAAAGAGGTTGTGACCCACAAAGTTAAATTCTAATTTTACTAGCCTGGTTCCTTCCATACCCTTTTAATTATAGAATGAAGAAACTGCTGCTCACTTGGCCTGTAAAGTTTTCAGATAAGCCTATGAAGCACCAAATGAAGTGAAGATTTGCAGATTATCTGCCTATTTGGATATGGTCCACCCACTAAGTAATTTAAGATCTTGTGTTTTACTTGTTTTAGTCATTTTACTGAATCATTTGATTTAGCTGGCCACCTGGAGCAAGTTAATTAAGTAGATGTTTAAACTGTTAATAGTAAGGACCTACCAAAACTTACAACCATCCCTTGTTTCAAGAAATACTTGCTGGTGCCGATGTTACTTCTACTTGTATCCCAGGAATAGTTATGTTGTGGTCACGCATGCAATACTCCAACTGAATGTGTCAACCACTGGGTAGCTGGAATAGATTTCTCTGTCCAGCTTAAATGTGATGCTTCTGTGAATACCCCAGAAGATAAGAATAAAGAAGTAAGAAACTATGCCAAATAATAATTACTCTTTGCAACTCTATGTTCCCATCACCACACGAGGAACTCTCCAGGAAGAAATCACAGATCTCACAATTTCTGGACTTCTTTTTGATTCTGGAATCCACATTGCAATACACAAATATATGTAAATTCAAACACTGTATCTCCATGGCCTGGCACGGTGGCTCACGCCTATAATCCTAGCACTTTAGGAGGCCAAGGCTGGAGGATTGCTTGAGGCCAGGAGTTTGAGACCAGCCTGAGCAAGAGCAAGACCCCGCCTCTACAAAAAAATTGAAAAGTTAGCTGGGTGTGGTGGTGTGTGCCTGTAGTCCCAGCTACTCGGGAGGCTGGGGCAGGAGGATGGCTTGAGCCCAGGAGTTTGAGGTTTCTGTGAGCTACAATGATGTCACTGTACTTTAGCCTGGGTGAGAGAGGGAGACCCTATCTCAAAAAAAAAAAAAAAAAAGGTTGTATTTTTTTTATAGCACTCCTTACTTTATTTTACAAGTAGAACATATTCAGTGAAGGAAAATTTTAAAAAATCTGGAAAATATTCATTCATATTTCTGCCTCCATAGATAATCACAGTTAACATTTAGAAAGTTTTACTTAGAGAATTTAATATCTATCTGTACAACCAAACACAAAACTGGGGTTGAAATATGTGAACTTTTTAACAACTTTGATTTTTAGTTAACATATTCTGACATATTCTATGCCAATACTTTCTTACAGCATAATTTAATGCTGCATGATAATAATTGCATATATTGTGCAATTACTATGTCAGTATTTGCGAACTTGTTGTGTTTACATTGTTGAACTCACAGTATTTTTAGACAACCCGTTAATAAAGCTTTACAAACCCCTTCCAGCAGAATACCATCTTAATAGAGTTTTGGTGTATCAGAAGGAAGTCAAGGGTGAGATATTTATAGAATTTAAAATCTGGTTTCAAGTGGGCTCAAGAGGTCTTCCAGGAAGGGGAATTGATTGAAAATTGGGCAAAGTTCATGATATAATAGTTTAAAGTTGGTGGATACAGTGAAGTAAGTCTCGATAGCTAAACAGCTATTTGACCCAGTGACAGGTGACTGTCTCTAATAACTTGGCCTGAAGGAATTTTCTGAAGCAAGCAGTAAAGTTAGTTATTGATTTACAGTCTTATATTTTCCGGGCAGAGTTTAAAAACAAAAAACAAAAAAAAGAAAAAGAAAACCGTCTCATGCTAAATATAAGCGGTCCACAGTTTTATCTCATTTATATTAACACAGAGGGCCTCCATTATCAATGTTTTTTATTTTAATATGAATTTTCCAGGTATATTTTAAATATTCATTTATACTTATTTTCAAGCTATCTAAATTCAAGCTATCATTTTCTCTCACCTTGCCTTTAAGCTGATCACTGTAGATTGTGAAAATTCATGTTCCACGAGGCAGCCAGAATGAACTTCATCACACAGAAATGTCACATCCGTTCCCAAATCCTCAGTGTGTTTCTGTGCTGTTCTGTGTGCAATTTCACGTGCCTCGTGAGACCCTCTGCTGTCTACTGCCCCAGACTCATTTGCTAACCACACTGGCACCTTTGAGTTCCTTGAATTTGTCACGTTCCAAATTCTTTTTCCTGTCCTTCTCTTTCATCTAGCTAATTCCTACTCATCCTCTGCATCTCACTGTACTCATCCTTTCTCAGAAAAACCTTCTGTGCCTACTCTACCAAGAAAAATATTATACATTCTCATAGTTCTCTACATTCTTCATGTATATTACTTAAATTTCTCATGAATAATTGATTTAATGTCTATTTGCCCCACTCAAAAGTCAATCCTATAAAAGTGGGGATGCTATTTTTTTCTACATTACAGTCTCAGAGTGCCTGGCCTAATACACACACACACACACACACACACACACACACACACACACTTTACGGAATAAACGTTGCAAAACTAATGACACCATTCTTCACACTTAAGCTGCAGGAGTACTTTGTTTTGTTTTGTATTACTATGTTCTTTGCCAACCCACCCAGCTTCCACCTTGAAAAACACCTTTCACTCTTAAGTTGATGACACTCTTTCCTTGCTAAACAAACAAGCAGTTGTGAAAAAGAGGTGTTGTTCACAAATAAGCTGCTAATTGAGGCTTTTCCCCCCCAAGGATATAATAAATGAAACCGAAAAGCATTAAAAACGAGAGAGCTTTAAAGAGAAACGTGTGTGCCCTTTGCAGTGGTATTGTCATCGCTTCCAGAACTTCAAAAAATGTTTCCCCTATTGACTAGAAATCGGGGCAGCGGGAGAAAGTGAGAATGCTAAACTGGTTATTTTATTTATTTAACCATACAGAACATAAGAACAAGTCTCATAGGAGTTGGGTCATTCTCCAATATAGCTCATTCTCAGTAATTACTACACTAATGAATACTGGCATAACATGGAAAAAGAAAGTATGGCCATAATCCAAATAACATATTTCCATTCATTCATTAATCTTAATTTTTATTCTTAAGCTTTAAGTTATAATGATAACTTCTATTTGTAGCAGACTTTTGATTTTAAGAATTTTCTTAAAACATACTTTGTTTTAGATAAGGTAAGCTAAATTACAGAAACAAATAGAATCTTCAAAATTCAGGTCCTTAAAGAACAAAAAGTTTATTTCCTTGGTCCAGAGCAGGAGTTATATATACATTAGCAGCAGCTCTGCTGGGTGAAGTCTATCCGGGACCCAGGCTGACATTGGCTCTGTGATCTTCAACATGATACCTACGAGATGCCCCCAGAAATTGCCATCCTTGTCATTTAGAACCTGTGAAGAACATTAAAGAACATTCATGGGAGGGTTTTAGGAACCAGTTCTGGAAGTCGTATGTCACTTCTGCTCCATTCCTTTGCTAAAAACTTAAATCTCAAGTCAGGGAAATCTGGTAGCTGTGTTCTAGCTATGTGTTCAGTCCCAGCGTTATTTGAATAGCAGGATGAAAGAGATCTTGCTGGATAAGTTTAGCCACATGCATTATGTCATTAGGCAAACATTTTTAAAACCTTTTTCTGCTTTCTGAAGGAATGAATAAGCAAGTCTATAGTTAACTTCAGGAAACAAAAAGTAGAATAATAATAAATATCAGGGCCCTGGATGATCTAGAAAATGAATAAGTAGTACTTAAATGATAATAAATTAGCTGGACCTCTCATGTAAATGGAGCAGAGGTACTATAATTCTATAGGTTTGATAATAATCAATTAAGAACATACATTCTAAAATCTTTTCTGAGTTCAGTTTGTACTATCTACCTGATACATACCATGAGGGAATCTTTGGCATTGGCCCTTACACGGTGAAAAAATAATTTTCAACTTTTGACAAAGGTGATTTAAAGTCTAAGCCATTGGTTTTTAGACAAAGTTAAGTTTTGAAAGTGAAGAATGGTGAGAGAGATGCTGCCCTGCTCTAAAGCTACATGAATTAAGAGTATTGTCAAAGGAATAGACAAAAAGATGATTCTCTGAGCTGTGTGTAGGAGGTGAAGAGAGCACAGCTATTCAAGCGGTTAAGGAGGCAGTTTCAGCAAACTGGTTGAGAGGAGATGACAGTTTGGTCTAGAATGCTGGTGCTGAGAAATGGAGAGAAGTGGCTAGACAGTTCTAGAAATGTTTAGGAATTACTTCTAGAGTATTGAACCAAATTGAGTGCCGGGCCAGAGGAAAACGTTTTAGTGATTGACTTCCATTCTTTTCGTTTTCTCCTGTATAATTTTTCAGATCAGCTTGTCATATTTTCACTGTGACGATTCTAATTATTATAACTCTCCCTAGTATTAAAATTCTTTTTTCCTAAGACTGGTAAAATATTGATAATTGTTAAAGTTAGACAATAAGTAATGGGGTTTGCTGATTTGCTATAATAATCTCTCTTTTAAGATAAAAGAAAATAATAAAACTGAAAAAAAAAAAAGAATTAGGGTATGGAGAGAAGGGATTAGTATGAAATTAAGCAGTGCCCAGACCTGGAAATACCTTGCAGTATAAACTAAAGATTTGGAACTTTTTCTAAGGATATATGAGGAGCTCACAATAACGATATCCACACTCAGAAGAGACACATTATATTTCTTCAGTGTGGATTCTCTGGAGAAAGGTGACCAGATGCCTGAACCCAAGTCAGAAGTGGTGGTGGCAGAAACCAAGGCACTGAAGTGGGAATGGCAGGGGGTCTGGGGACTTGTGATTCACTGTGGGAGTAAGGAAGGGGGACCGTGACAGATGACTCTCGAATTTCACTGGTGCAGGGAGAGGGAAGGCAGATTAACATCACATATGTTGGATCACAGGTGAAAGATCCACGAGGAAATTTCCAGTAGGGAGCTGGCAGCAGGTCTCTGAAGCTCTGGGACAGATGTCAGCCGTTAACATCGTGGTGTCTGGCTGGTACTGTTGGCGCTTTTGCTCCCCACTCTCTGCAACCGCAGTTCTGTGCCAACACCCCAGTTCTGTGTGCACATCCCACTCCTGTACTCTTTGCTAACGACAGCCAGGACCTTCACTTTGTCCTCACTGGAGGTGCTGAAGCCGTTCAGCCTGCCGGGAATGAGGGCTGGACGCTGGTGAAGGAATAGGAATAAAATCCCTTACCTCGAAGGGAACAAAGCGAGGTGTAATATATACCCCGGAGCTTTCTGAAGATCAGGCGGATGCTGGGACTTTGTGTGAAGGCACACGCTGCTTTGCTTTCTGTTTTTGTCCTGTTTCCTCCATCTACTTTCTGACAGAGTCTCTCCTTGACCAAATTTCAGTTAGACTCCTCTCCATCATCTTCCCTACCCTTGGTCTCTGGACCTTCATGTCCGTCTTGCACCAGCCCAGCGTTAGCAAGACTCCCATGTTGGGACTTGGAAAACAATACCCTAAAATGAAAGCCTTAGAAGCAGCCTCAGAAGCAAAAGGTTTTTCTCTGACTTTCTGCTGCCTTCTGTCTCTCGGTCTCATTCTCCCCCAAGGCTAGCCATCGAAACTAGAATCCCTGGTCCCCAAGGTGGGTTATAAAAACCAGAACCCCTTTGCTCCAAAGCCAGCCATAAAACCTGAAAATGTTACTTTCCCTCTAACTTTCTGTGTTAAAAGTGGCCATAAAGAAATTATCTGACCTACCTTGTTTGACTGTAGGCCCATAAGACCCCCATTCCAGAGAGGGTCCTGCCCCACACCCAGAAGGAAGGAATGCGTGCTCAGAGAGGCCAAGAAGATTCTAGACAGACAGGCCTTACTGGGTTTCCCCACTCCATTTATTAGCATTAGATCTTCCAGTCATATTTCTGCATGGCTGTCCATATTTTATTGGAGCTAAGCATAAAAATAGACAATCTTCCCTGGATCTTTGCATGAAGGCTCATAAAGTTTGTATGCTTTTTCTCCAATTACTCTGTCTTTTGAGAGTTGATTTTTTCAGGGAACCTTCAGAGGGCAAAGGGGAAATTTTCCCTTGACTCCTACACCTGCTAAGTTGTTTTATCCAGAATCCTCCAGCCTGACTTCAACAAGAATCCGTTAGGTTAGTTTAGCCAGAATACTCCCTTACCCCTGATGTTTCCTCTTAGTAATTTTCCATCTACCTGCCTCTCCCCTCTCCCCCCACCCCTGTCCTTGCTATAAATTCTCTCTTTTCTTTGCATTTGGAATTGAGTCCAATCTCTCTCCCCTACTGCAAAACCCTATGGCAGTTGTCCCTATACCTATTGGGATAGTCCTGAATGGAGTCTGCCTTGCCGTGCTTTAGCAAGTGTCATTGAATGATTGTTTTCCTTTAACATTATCTTTGTTCCTGGGATCACTGCCTCAATACACCCCTTTTCTATACATTCTTGTCTCATGGTCTACATTTACAGAGCCAAATTTAAGACACATGATAAGACAGTGAGAGTTATTAAAGTAGCCTAGGAAAGATATGTAAAATAAGAAAAAGGGCAACCTAAGACAGAATCCTGAAAGCACTACCATTTACCACAAGGCAGAGGAAAAAGCGCTCAGGAATGATATCGAAGAAAAGAGGAAGCAGAAATGTTGTGGGTGTGGGTGGGCGAGGAGCTAAGAATGTGGTATCAGACGTGGAAATCAACAGAGAGTATTTCAGCTCAGGAGTATGAAATGATACAGAGAAGTCAACTTACTTCAGGATCACGAAGGATCTATTAAATAAAGCAACAAAGAGACTTCATTACCATCTATTACAGATTAGGCATTTTTAATATTTTGCAAGACAAAGATTGATGATATTTAGTTTTTTCAAAGGTTTTTTGGAGCACCTATTTTTGCAAAAACCCTAGGCTAGTGCTGCAATGGGGGGGGGACTGAATGACAGTCCCTGTCAAGAATGGTCTGATGGTCTGATTACAGTCCTGGGTGATGAGGGTTACAAAAGCAACACTTGAATCTCAGTGACGATCATTATGGGCATACATAAGAAGAATCAAAATCTGCTAATTTTTTTTTTTCAGTTTTTTAATGACTCCACAATCTTTTATATAGTTATTTTGATTTATACATCTTAATGTAATTTCTTACTACAATTCTTTCAGCAGAGTGTTAGGTACCCACGTATCTTCATGGAGGATCAAGTATGCTAACCAGTATACTTGGAAGTAATGGAAAAATGCCACTTCTTCATTGTGTGACTATCATTTATTTTCTCGTTTCTTTACACATTTATTTTTATTTTTAGGAAAAAATTTAATTTTTAGCACCTGACGAAATAAATAAAATCTTTTCTATTATTAGCTTTTGTTTTATGAATAGTTTATTTCCTTATCTGCAAATTCATCTTTCACTAATAGATGGTCTGTTCATTACCTGTTCATTAGTTGATTATATCTGCTTGGCTTTATATGGTTAAGTTATCACAGCTTGGAAAGATTTAACTGGAAAAAATAACAGCAAGTTGCTCTTTTCCCCTTGCCTCCAAATCTGTAGTGCAGACTGGCTACAATACAGCCCTTGCTCAATTTTTTACAGGAATCTACTTATTACTGATGGATTTTGCACTTTGGGAGCTATAGAGATAACATTATCTCTTCATTGTTTCTTATCTTGTAACATCATAGCAAGAGAAATCAATGAATGTTACTATGTCTTTGTTAACCTAAGTATTAGAAACTTGTGCCCTCTGAGACTACTGAAGTCTTGGAAATTTTTAATTCCAAGTAGTCAGAGAGAGAAAGAAAATACTTAGTATTAATAATTGTATATCCACTAAACCCCACCCTGTTCAGTTTATCTAAGTCCCCAGTTATCCTTGTTGTGCCAGTTGTCCTTGAAAGCAGAGTCCAATCTCCCTCCTCTACAGCAAGACCAGGTTGCAGTAGTCCCTACCCCCACTGCCCTCTTTGAGTAAGTCTACCTTACTATCTTCAGCAAGTTTAATGAATAATTTTTTCTTTACTAACTCCTCCTCTTTGCCTCCCTGCCCTTTTGTCCATGGCATCAATTCTTTAAGTATGTCTGATAAAATGTAAATACATTTGGCATTAAACCAAAGAATAATATCCAGTGTTATTCTGTTTATGGACATCTTTTTCTACTTAAGTCTATTTTATATAAGTAACGTTGAAGTGGAACTAAAAAAAAAAAACAAAAAAACTTTGACCTGATTACTGTCTTGAGATTCAAACTTGAGGTTCAAACTTCAGAAATAACTGCAAATATTTGTTTAAACAAGAAAAATATTTTAAGTAGTACAAAATATAGATCAAAGAACAGAGCATATGTAGAGGAAGCAGTGTTTGCATAAAAAGTACATGTTTATTATCTAATAATACATCAGCATTAAAACTCAGTTATGTTTCCTTTACTGTACTGCACAATTATCATAACCATTTACAATTATTGGTAGTTTAAATAACTGAGATAAATACTGTACTTAGATTTCATTATTTGAATATTTAAAACACATTTTCTTCCCAGTTCTAAAATTTTATATTACTGTTATTTATTGTTTTAATTTTACTTTTTCTGTTTCATTTTTAGATTCAGGGAAGAATATTAATTAGTTCATTATAACTGGAAGCCATATTCCTAAATATTTAAGATGTATGTTAAAAATCTTCAGTCAAGAACAAATTGTTTTATTTTCATTTATAGCCCAATTATAATAGTTAGACACCATGTTTCTTTTGTACAGTTTTTGGTATCTTTTTCTGTATCACTACATTTTACACAAAGTTATTCTTGCTTTTCATGGCTGTGTATCAAAATATTGCATACGTATAATTTTGTCATCATAAGCGTTAACATTTATGAACATTTTCAGTACTTCAATAAAAACTCATTCAAAAGAATGGTTCCCAAATCACGAAATAAGGGAATTAGGATTATATGTGACCATGAGCAGGATAATTTATTAATTAATAGCAGTCTCTGAGAGCAAGCAACAACGCCATTCAATCTCAGATTCTCTTTTCCTGCAAGTTATCTTTTCTTTTTCAGCTGTGAAATTGTAAGTCCATGATGTAATTTAATACCTGGCCAATCTGCAAGAAGATTGCAAGGTTTTCAGGGTCCCCTGCTGTGCTGTAGAACAAAAGGCAGGAATTTGAAAAAGACGCTTCGCAACGTTTTTGTTTTCGGTCTGCGTCCAAATTTGCAATTACATAGTTTATTAACGACCTAAAACTGGAAGGAAGGCCCAGAAGTTGTTCCAGCAATAGGCAAAAACGCATCTGTTTTAAAGGTCATGCATCATTATTTTTTCTATGTACTGCCAACAGTGGCAGATATGCTCATGAGCAGGGCAGAGTCCCGACTGCGAAGTGGCTTTTCTGCTAGCCATTTACGGAGTCGCCTCCACGGCCACTCCGGCCGGATCTTGACGCCCGCAAGCAAAGCACACGCGACCTCTCCTTGCCTTTTTCCCCTCTGCAAAGCGAAACAGGCTGGACGCGTTCACGTGATGCGAGTGACGTCAGCCCCCCCGCCCCCGGGTCGCGTGACCGGCGCCCAACCTTGCTACTCCCCCGCCCCCGCCGCCCGGGCGGGAAGTCTCGCGAGAACGCGCCTTACTATCAGCGCGGACCGAGGTTCCCGGGGAGTTGCTGCGAGGGGCCGGGAAGGCGTGGCCGCGTGGCGGAGTTCTCGCTCTGGCTCTGCCGGTTCAATGTCAAAGCCAAAGCCTCTGGGGACCGCCCGGGGCTGAGCCCCCGGCCTGGGAAAGGGCGCGGGCGGGGGACGGGGACCCTCCTGTGGAAGCGGCAGCTGCCACATCCGCCCTGCCGCGTCTGCACGGGGGCGCCGGGGTGAAGTCGCTGTCCCCCGCCCTGCCCCTTCGGCTGTCGCGGCCCGGGGGTCCCCAGTCCCCGGCGCCCCGAGCGCGGCGTCCCTGGGCCGTCCACGAATCGCCCCGCGCCCTCCCGCGCGCTCGGCCCCGATCCGGGCAGGCTTCTTCCCGCAGGTTGAAGTCGGTCACTTTGATGTGTCGCCCCATTGCCCTCAGCCACCCCGGGTGTCTCCCTCGCGCGTCCTCCGCCGTCCGCCGGGCTTGTCGCCCCGGACGGGCCGCCCGTGTCGGGAGCGAGCCGCGGGGGGACGGGCCGCCGGCGCTGGGGGGGGCGACGAGGCTTCGGCCGCGCCGAGCGCGCGCTCCGTCCCCGCGTCGTCTGGCAGCCGCGCGGGAGCGGCGAGGCGAGGCCGCCGAGGAGCCGCCGCCGCCCGCCCGAGGGAGGCCCGTGCCGGGCGCGCACGCTCGGCCGCGCGGTCGCTCCCGGTCCCCGCGCCTCCGCCCCTCGGGCCCCCGCCCCTCGGCTCGTCTCGCAGCCGCTCGCCGCCCGCCCCGCGCCGGGCCGTGTCACCATCCCTCCCCGGCCCCCGCCTCCGGAGCACTTGGCCCCCTGCATTTGGGGACAGGGGCGGGCGCAGCGTCCCGAGGCGGAGGAGGAAGCGAGGCCCGCGGGAGGCGGCGGCGCGGCGGAGCGCGGGGAGGGGACCCCGCGCCAGCCCGTCTGGCCGTCGCCCGGCCGCCCCGCCCCCGCGCACGCTCCCTCGCGGGCGGCCGCTGTCGGACGGGGAAGGCGAGGGCGGCCCTGGGGGACGGCGCCGCGGGGCCGGTCCCGGGCTCAGCCGCGCGTCTGCTCGCTCTCGTCCGCCGCTCTCGCAGCCGGGGCGCAGCCCGGACCGAGAATGGCTTCGACCCCGACCTGCACCAGGTTCACGGACGAGTATCAGCTCTTCGAGGAGCTCGGCAAGTAAGCGCCTTTGCGCGGCATCCTCACGTCCCCGTTCCAGCGGAGGGCGGGCCGGGCGCCCCGAGGAGGGGAGCAAGGCCCCCGGGTTGTCAGCTTCGGGGGAGGCGCGGGCAGGCCAGGACCCTTCCCCCGGCTGCGGCCCGTCTGATGAGCCCCAGCCCCACCTCCCCGCCGCCCAGCCCTCCTGCGCCGGGGACTTAGCGAATTTCTGGTCCCCGCAGTTGTAGCTGTCATCCGCGGACGTGTGCACGCGTGAGTGTGTGTGTGTCTGGCAGGAAAACCGGACCCATGTAAAATGCAACATAGATCGTGTTTACTGTAAATAGAGATGCCGCCTGCTTAGCCGGCGTGTCGTCGCTGTGACCCACGTACGGACGGGGACTCGCCGCCTCCGACGGGGCCATGTTTATCGGTGCCGAAAGTTCAACTTGGCGTAGAGTCTTATTTCGCATCGAGTAGTTGTTCTGTGCAGGCAAAGGGCCACCCAGCGGAACCCACCCCCCTGCCCCACGTCCGTTGTCATTCTGTGCCCTGGGCTGCTCGTCACCGGCGTTCTTCCCGGGATTTACGCGTGCACCTTTGCGTGCGCGGAGGGTTTATTTATTATGCAGGCGGCGGGCAAGCCCTCTGGAGACTGGGGAGCGCTTCCCGAGGGAAGCCGGGCGTTGTGTAAACCACCTCCTGCACCCCGCTGGCCAAACTACCTGGGGGTGTTAGGGAAGGAGACAGGAGACCTGCTGAGGACCTAGGGGCCGAGCCATGAATGTTGACTTATGTAGCATCAAACCCAAGCCCGATTCCTCTATTGCTAGTTTCGACTGTTACTTATGAAAGGGGTGCGTTTCTGTGCGTGTTGCTGGCTTATGCAGTTGAATTACAGGAAGCGTAAATGTTCTCACATGTAATGAAAATTATATATTTATATATTGTCTACTGTTAAAACATGGAGAATATGTCGGAAGAGCAGCTTAATTCAAATCTCTCCCTTCCCCCAGCCCAAACGGGACATAGAGAGATCACCGTACCAGTATTTGGTAAAACCACACAAATGTGCTCAAGATTTATATTTTCGTGAAAATAACCGTTGCGTTTACTTACTTGGAGGCGTATTAATTGTTTTTCCCCACTAAAATAAATAGGCAGCAGATTTTTGCTGCTCCTCCTCAGCTCTGTTCTGTGCAGGGTTTTTCTCGTAGCATTTGGTGCTGTGCATTGTAAAATGTTTTCAAATTTCGTGTGCAAACAAGAGCAGTCATAATTGGCAGTTCCTTTCATTTTGTTGATTAATAATGCACGTTCCCAGTTAAATAAAATTTATTTTTATTCTTTAGCATTAAAGAAGGCCTGGGTTTTCAGGAAGAATTTTTCATTTTCTGGATATTACTGTAGTACACTGAGAATTTGACAATTCACTAAAATCAATAAAAATGCTCAGATTTTGTAAATTTTTTAATAGCATATCAGATCTGATCATATTGATGACTTGCTAATTATTGGTTTCCAGGGGGGCATTCTCAGTGGTGAGAAGATGTATGAAAATCCCTACTGGACAAGAATATGCTGCCAAAATTATCAACACCAAAAAGCTTTCTGCTAGGGGTGGGTATTTTTAACCACATATATGTTGTTAATTTTGTGTTTGTCTTGTTGATTGTTGATTCTGTTGTATGTAAATATATTATGTAGTTATAATGAAATTTTCGACTTAGGTATCATATTACATATTAAGATTATTTCCTTCCTGAATGCCTCTTGGTCTGTACAGTTTAAAAATAAATGAGCAAATATAATTATTATTTAATAAATTGTTATTAAAATTCTGTCTGTCCTGTGAGCAGTAGCATAAATAATTATACTCTGAAGCAGATTGTCACTCAAGTGCATTTTGCTTTTAGCTCTAGTGTAAAATAACTTTTAGAAGTACCCTTGAATGGAAAAATGTAAATCTCACAACTGTCATAATTCCCTTTTGCTTTTGAGAAGAAAAATAGGTCACAGCTCAGTTGAATCGTATGTTTCAATTGTAGTTACACTTGAACTTAATTCATCAAGGTATATTTAACAGTAATGGCTTTGAGAAGAACAAATTTATGATTGCTATATTCTAGGAAGTTTAGCTTGATTTTGATGTTTCTGTGTGCAGTTCAGACCTTTACTTGGTCTTCCGCATTAAGGCTTTACACAGACTCATGTAATGTATTTTACACATGCAGTTTATAGCCACAAAGATAATTCATACTCATAAAATAGCTGTTGACATAAGCAGAAAACTTGGAGGGATCTCACTGCATTCTTTTTATTTTGTTGAACTCATGTAAAAACACTTACACTGCAATGTTAGGCATTCCAATTATTGTGGACACGTGTCTAAGGTATTTCCATGGGAATTTATGGTTTGATGAAATAAAAATGAAATTAAAACGAACAAAATACCATAGTGTAAACCCATCTCGGTGACCTGGTTTATTTTAAGTAATGAGAGAAGAAATTCCATTAGGGTTAGTTTTCCTCATTTAATTTGTCTTTTCAAAAGTGCTTCTTAGTAGTGTCCTGGCATCACTGCTTTTGGTCCCTCCTGTGATTGGTTTTCTATATTTATTGCAAACTCTACTTTTAACATATACTTTAGGTGCAGGTTGGCATTTCAGCTTATTCATTTGAATGGCATTTGTTGTAATTTCCTTCGTCTGATTTTAATGATTCTAAGGAAGATCTATATACTAAAATACCCAGCACCACTGAATCCTGATATGAAAACTAATGAGAAGCCTGGTATGCTAATTATGCTCCCATCTCGGCCTCTACTCCACAGGAGGGTTTTGACAATGAAAAGGAGTTGCTAAACTATAAATGATGTTTTAGTAAATAAAAAAGAAAGAAAAAGAGAAATGAAAATGGGTAGTCAGATTCTTTCAGTGCTTATATTATTCTCTCCTGTGTGCTGGGTACTTTTGGCAATGTTGGGGGCATCACTTCTTTTGGGGGCGTTACAACATCTATTCCAAATCTGTTAGCAGCTGTAAATTTCCTCTCAAATCAGTGTAGTGCTTCAGTTTTTACTAACTTCCTTAATTAGAGTAATCCGTCTTCACCCCTCCCAATTGATACTCCCCACATCAAAATGACAAATACGCTTGGACCTGCTCACATACGTTTTACTCTCTTCTGCCTTCAGTTTATGGAAGATAAGTTTTCTCTATTCTGATGGCTTTTTCTCCTGCCTGCCCACCCTGCCCCTGGGTGTTGAGGGTGCTCACCTCCTCCCACTCTGCTTCAGAGAACCACCTACACGCAAAACCTTCATGCCCCTTCTGGATTTAATGATTGTAATTAGTCCACATTTAGGAAAAGTAGCTAGGGTGAAGAGTTAGAGGACAGGTTTCTTGTTCTTTCTCTGCAGTTTTTTTTTTCCTGGTGACTCTGGGCAAGTTTCTTAACCTGCTGTCTGTTAACCTGCCTACGAGGGAGCCAGTAAAGAACATCACTGGCACCGGACTCAGATGCTGTGGGTTTGAATTCTGATTCTCATACCTACTAGCTGTGTGATCTTGGGCACTTGCCCTGTTTTCTCTCTCAGTTGTTTTTTTTTCAGTCTGTAAAATGGAATAATAATAGAACCCTTATAGGATTTTATGTGAAGTGAATGAATTAATATAGTATAGAATAGAACCTGGCACATAATATGTACTCAATGAATATTAACTGCTATTATTGTCTAACAGTTGTTATAATGATCAAATTAGATTACTTATATGAAAAAATGTGAAACTTATACATCCAGTGGCTCCCTTGATTTAGCTATGAGAACTCAATTTGAATCTTAGCTCTACACTTAGTTTGTAAATTTCGTTGTCATCAATCAAATGGGAAAACACTTATGGGGTCTCATGGGATGTCCTGTGGATTCAGTGAATTTTATCAGAATCGCTTCCTAAATTGCAAAATGCTGTCAGTTTTACCTATTACTATTGTTCACTTATAAAAATTACCGTATTTTTCCTTCAACATGTTCAACAACTTAATTTTATATTGTCACACCAATTAACGGTGGCTATAGGATATTTGTACCTTTGAATGTATACATTTGTTTAACCTATACTCAAATTGCATTATAAATTCTTGAAGAAAAAATACATTTTTGATACAGCATTCCATAGCATTAAGGACTTAGAAGGGGGCCAGTACAAAGTGATTAGGATCATAGGATCAAATGTGCTTATTAAATGATTTGTAAAGGAGTTAAGTACAGAATTTTCTCCTAAGAACAAGCAAATACTGAAAGTAATCTGTGAAGTAGTGTATTAAGAGCATATGCTTTAAAGTATGAATTCTTTAAAAAACACTCCTTTCTGAGAATGTTATGATCCAAATTAACCATTTTTGCAAAAAAAATTAAAAATTTATATTCAAAGGCAAATGTAGAATGAAATGCAACATAGTATGGTTATTTTTTCTAAGGTCATGATTTTTGACAGTTACATATGGCAGGTTTTGTGGAACACATAATTTTTTGTGCAAATTTTTGTTTATATTATTTAAAAGTCTATGCCTTTGTAAATCCAAGCCTTAAGCCTATTTGTTTTAAAGACCAGGCAGGTCCTCCAATTCAACTGATGTCTTTAAATATAACATTACAACTGAAAAAAAAAAGGCCATTGTTAATAAATCTAAGACCAGGAGGGAATTGCCAAAAATCTGGCTACATTCCTGCATAAATTTGCACATGCAACTCTACTGTCACCCAGTCATTTTTCTGTGCCTGGATTTTAGTGGATTTCCAGCAGACAGTTTCAGTTGCATTTCCTCTCAGCTGTTAGTCACACACACCATATTTGGGAAACTCAGAGTCAGTTGAAGAATTTCTTACCTTTTGTGTTGTTAGCTTGTGCATGCACAGAACACCCGTTGTGTACTATATTGAGCAGGTAGGTAAGTACATTCATCATATATAATTTGGCTTCTTCTGAAAATAATACAGGAACATCTCAGACATCTGATATTTTATATATAATTTCTATCTTCTAAAAAGTTATTTTTGTTAGATAGGAATAGAGAGCACGCTTAGTAAATGGTAAATAGTGATAATAGAATGTTTGCCTTATATTTTCACCATGAAAATTAGAAATTGTACCATTTTGATCCCCATTAGGTTAGTCCTTAACAAATGTCAACAGCTCTGCTGTTTGGTACTCTGTCTGTTTTGACATGTTTAGAACTGTAAACTGTTGTCAGGTTATATAAAGTCTGTGAAGAGCTGTGATCACAGTTTAGAATCCAGAACTGATGGTTCTGATAGCAGATGTCTTTAGAGATGGTACAGGTGATTTATCTTGCATTTTAAAGCCTTCCAGTGGTAAAATATTTTGTGTGGTAATAATGGCTTGTTGACATTCATCTTTCCATGTATTTCTTGATCATCGGAAACTAGTTATTATTACATAGAGTCTGGTATACCACAAGTCATTGTTTTTGTAAAATATTACAAGTGTATTTTACTTCTACTGCATAGCTAAAGTTGAAAAGGGGTTTTGTTTTATATTTCTGTAAAACTTCAAATATAATGCAGTTAAATCATTTTGATAGTCTTTGATTTTACTGATTTTATTAATTCCTGAACTGCTGATATCAGTAGAACATGAATCAGGACTGTATACTGCTTGACCATATACACAAATTAGGTCTCAGCTATAAAATCTAAATGTTTTATAAATATCCCTAAGTATTCTTTTTTCTTCCAGGTAGTCAAGATATTACTGTAATTTCTCAACCTCATGGTTACTTGTCTTGAATTAGAAATAGAATTGATTCTATATAAATGAATCAAGTTGTTCTGATTATTGATTTAGCAATTTGGAAAAATTTGGACAAATTAATATGTGAAAGTTTCTATGCTAGAATTATGTCTTAAGAAAAAACTAGTAAATCATTTTTATTTTGGTACCTGGAATTTCCACAACTCTTCATTTATTGGGCCTGGAAGTGGCGTTGTGCCATCCTCACTATTTTCTGTCCTTTAGTTACATTTAGTCATATTTACATTCTTACATAGGCTTGATATTAGACATTTATTTTCTTCTTTTGGTAAATGAGAATATTACTGCTATTTAAAACTAGTTAAGAGGTAAAAATAATAAAAATATGTATGCACATTTCCAGGAAATAATAAAAATCTTTTCTGTATTCTAGCATTATTAAATAAGGCAAAGCTAATAAAGAATGTGGTTGTCAGGTACCTCACTGTGTTATTTATAACTAGTGCCAAACTCCACCTGACTGTGTGAGATCAATATCCCAGAAACCTTTGATTATTTACACAATTAGATTAATACTTTTCATTTCTATTGAAATATTGAATAATGTAAAAATTAAAATTTAGCAGTAAATCACCTTTTAATGGGTCCTTTTAATGTCATTTATCAATTACTAACAATCACCTATTTACTGGGCTTTTCTTGGGCATTTAATCTTTTTGTTAACTAGAATTTTAATTTATTTTTAAAAGTCTTTTCCTTGAACTGACGCTGAGGCGAACTCACAGTGTCTCTAAGACTTAGTTGGTATTTTTTTTAACCTCAGTCTCTCCCCATTATTAGGGTATGGTGTATATGGGATTCTTATGAATCACTGGCAATTGATTAATGATTGTTTACTAGGAGGATACATTAAAGATTTTAAGTTACAATAATATTTAGTAAGCGGTACTGCAATGCATTAAATGGAGTATTAGTATTTTAACTCTAAAAACATAGTATCTCTATAATAGTAACTTATCTTTCAAATCACTTTATAGATTGTTAAGCACATTGACTTGTGACTTTATTTTATATTTATGTACTTAATAAATATTGAGTGATTACAATGGGCAGGGTGTTGGGAAAAATAAAGCCTATCTACACAAATAGACATTGTAGAAGATATAAATGGTATTACAAGTCGAGCATGAATAAAGTACTATGGGCTTTCAAAGGAGGAAAAGATTATTTCTGCTTTGGGAGAGAAAGGAAGCCTTTCACATAATATGGATTTAAAGAAATTGGGAAAGCCATCGCGCCGATGGGGCTTACATACCCTTCGGAAAAAAAAACTCAAAACAGTTTGAGGAAGTTGTTCAAAATAGTTTACATATCTGATTATAATGAAAATTTTATTTTATTCATATGGTAAATTTGTTGCAATTATCAACAGAGCTATTTTTAGAATAAAATTAAATTAAGCAGGACATTTCTTAGACGACAAAATTTCTCTGATTGTAGGTAAGGTAGCTATAGCAGTACCTAAGGAGAAATCATAAAGCTTTCATCTGTCATAACCGGTCCCTTATTCTAGGACTGGGACATTGGTAGATTTGGGGAGAAGAGAGGACTGCTTTGTTGTTTGGTTTTGTTTCTAAATCTCTTAACTAGCGTTGTAATTATACACAATCCCAGAACAGCATCATCATCGATATTTTCAGTTACCTGAAGCCCTTTTCCGGTATTACAATCTCATTTTAACTCCTTAGAACTTTTAATACCAAAATCAATAATGCCATCTTCATCAGTGATAATAATTGAGAGAAATAGTAATAGCCATTGTTTAAAAAGCACCTTTTCAGTGACAACAGGTATATATTTATAAGACACCTTTATTTTATTTAATCCACACTGCAGCCTCCCAGATGAACAATATTCTCTTTATTTTTTAAAAGAAGAAACTGAGGCTCTTGTAAAGCTTCAAAATTAATAAGTGGCAGAGTAAGAATTTCAACTTAGTTTTCTCTGGCTCTAAAGTCTATCTCTTTGCAGTATCACATCCCATTGATTGCTACTCCAAAGAACTTACCTTTCCATATTTACCTGTATCTGCTTGACTGATCTTGACCCCACAGCCCTTCATAAAAGGCCTAAGGCTTCTGCATTTTACATTCCCATTGCAGTGTAGGGAATTGAGTATTTCTTTGGGAAAATATATTTAGAGTTCCAACTTGTGGGAGAAGATAGTGTTTTAACTGTTGCAGTAACATAGAATGAAACTGAACTTTCACACAGCCCCTTCATCCTATTTTCTGGAAGGAAAACAATATAGTGAAAAATATTATTATAAAATGGTAGGAACATGATTAAAGAAGAGGTGAGTGTTTTAGTAAACTTACTCCTTAACTGATTAAGAGTATCTTACTATACAGTAAGTTCCTAGGATTCCTTCTTCTAAAGGACACACCTGTTACTACAAAGAAAAACTCAGCCCTTTAACCAAAGTCCAGAGAAAGCTACTTAGAAAGCCATTTTACTACCTTGTTTAACCAGCGAAGAATGAAAGGCAAATTTTTGTTGCTTTATAGTTTCTTCTTGAGCAACACTGTTGTATGTGACAAATTCCTATAAAAATGTGGAAATTTAAAGAAAAACATACAATTATCAAGTTCTATATTTGCTGGAAAAATAACCCTAAAATACACAGATAATATGTTGTGACATAATATTTATTTACAGTTAATTGCTCTACCAAAGGTTCCCTACTTCTCTTTGGTTAGATCGATTACATAGGGATTTAAAAATGTTTTATGAAAGTTGATATATGCAATTCTCATATACATTTAATTCTAAAACAACCTCCACTCGATAACTGGAATGTTCCTTCTACTTTTGAATCTACCTGTGTGTCCCCTGTTAATCCCCATCCCTCGCATCTCTCCAAGAGTTGATCACTATCCTAACTTTTTTAGGAGAGAAGCCTCTTTTTATTTCTCCATACCCTGGGTTTTTTAAAATTAGCTGGATGATCTCAGTTGACCAGTCAGTTACCAATGGAAAAATCTATGCTCTCGTTATCTAGGTAAAATGTAGTTTATTTTATTATTTGTTGTATATGTATAAACTCATGGAATTGAATCCATTACTTCTCATATATTAGTATACAATTTTACCCTCTCCCTTAAGGTCTAGGAAAGGTTTAAATTATGTGGAAGTTTTTAGTAACGGGAAGTTATTTTCTTCTTATGTTTTTTTGAAAATATTTCGGGAATTATGATGTATGCACATTGAAATAAGGCAAGGATAACTTATATGAAACTAACCTATTGAGTGTAAATATAGTATGTGAAAATTTATCAGTTTTTTATCCTATCTTATAAAGAAATTATGGAAAGCTGAGGTATGACCCAATATGCCGTTAGTGTTTAATTTAAATTTGACGTTTTGGTGAGGAAATAAGCACCTTTGAGATACCTGGAGGCGACATTCTGGGTTTGAATTTCTGCTGAGGTGTATTCATTCCTAATACAGCCCCAAACCGCGTGTCCCCAGCGGACTCACAACTTCTCCCTTCTGTGAATGGTGCCGTAATCTTCCTAGGCTTTCAAGCATGCCTGATTTCTTTATTTTCCTTACCCCATTTCAACACCTTTTGTGTCTCTTCCTTGTTCTTCACCATCCTGATTTGAGCTTTCTTTCCTTTTTGCTTTGACTCTTTTAAACAGCTTCCTAAGTGGTTTGCTAGCTGAGAGCTGCCACATTTTTTATTCATTTGTTCAGCTCATCACTAGGCCTTTCGTACCCACTGTGCCGGGCATCTTGGTAAGTTTTAGGAACAGAGAGGCGAAAGAGCTTCTGTCTTCCAATATCACCCGGTCTGTGAGCGTGGAGGACAGTCTGGCAAACGCAGAGTTTGTGAGAGCCGTGGTAGAGTTGTGCACACAGGGCCTTGGAGGGCTGGCGGATACGGCCTGGGGAGATGGGTATCACCAAAGGTTTCCCTAGGAGGTTCATGTGTGAGGTTGTGTTTTGAATAAGTTAGTGAGCCTGGTAGAGGAGGGAGAAATGGTTGTCCAGGAAAAGTAAGCAGCGTGTTCACAGGAAGGGAGAAACTTCCAGCTCCACCCTCCACACAGAGTGAGCACTCCTAGCCCTGTGGCAAAGCTCCCTCCTTTGAGATCCAGTTCAGGCGCTGTCTCCTCCGCGAAGCTGTCTCTGACTTCCTCTCCCGCATCTGCTTTCCTTCTCTAGCCAGCGTGATTATTTTTTCTCTCATTCTTTATCCTGTGAATAGCTCTTTTATATTTCTTATGGAGCTGGTCACATTTGTGTTGCAGTCATACATGATGTGGCTTCAGGTATCTTGTGGGCAGTCCTTGGCTTATCTTTCAATCTGTGCTTGGCGTAGTAATCACAGTACTGCAGATACTTGTAAATGTTTGTTAAATGGACAGGTGAATGAGTGACCACATGAGATTCGGTCTCTCAGAATCCACAGATGCTTCAGAGAGAGACCTGTGACAGGTGAAGTAAATGAAAATTGAGACTTCATGTCGCATGGCATACACTAACTCCACAAATTAATTTCCAGTTCACAAATTATTTCATAAGTCCCTGATGACAAAGTCTGCCTTGTTGGAAAGAGTTTTAGATAGTTCAGTAATTTTTTGAGCAACTACTTGCAAATTCTTACTGCTGCTTTTTATTTTTTAACTGTGTATTATGAAGTGGCTCAATACTGAGGGGTAACGTTTTCATGGTCTGTGTGCCCATCAGCACCACTTCAGTAATGCCAGACTCATGTCATCAGTAATTATTTTAAAGTGTTTGAGCTTAAAAATTTTTGACCCATTCTACAGAGGTAACTGATTACTTGCTTTTTCGTTTATCTTTTGGCAAAGCTCATTTTTAAAGCATTTTGGTGACACCTTATAGAGTTTTGGATATGCAAATCATGGATGTTATTTGTTTTGAGATTATTTGATATTTTGGTAAAGGCAGTTAGAGGCCAGCTGTTACTATATATTCTAATATATATGGATTATGTATTAGAAAATATTCTTTCCATAAAAGCATTCTAATCGTATTTTTACATGGTGACTTAAAGGCTGTAATAAGAGTGGCAGAAGCGATTTGGGAAATCAGTTCAGGTGTATATTTTGGCCATTTTGTAGAAACTTTATGCATGATGAATCTTTTATTATTTTAATAAAGTGAATTTTATATACTTTTATATTAAATACTATATTTGCTAGGTACAGAGAGAATTGTAAACTTTGGCCATAAATCTTAATTGTTTATTATATCTGAAATAAATCTTTAATTATGTATTATAAATTTGTATAAATACCTTTAAAAATAATTGTATCAAAAATATATATTCTAATTATAGAATTTGGGGAAATGTGGAAAAGTAGAAAGACGGAAAGACATATTCCTAGTTTATTCCCCCCAAACAAGCACCATTAACATTTTGTCTTACTTCTTTCTTTTTTTAAATTTGTCAGAATAGTGGATTAAAATATACAATTTTGTATCTTGCCTTTTTACTTAATATTATAAAATATCCCTATATTACCGTATATCTTTTGAATTCTTAATAACTGAATTATATTTCACTGAGTGAGTAGAATATCAATTAATCATTTTAGTTTTGCTGGTTTTTCCTTTTTTAAAAGTTTTGCTTCTTACTCTGATGGCTGACATAGCTGTAAACATTGTTTTGTAAGACATTTTTGTATTTATGATTCTTTCCTTAGGAAATATTCATAGAGGAGAATTGAAGGGTTAGAGGATTGAATATTATCAAAATTCTTGTTGCCAGATTGCTTCCTGCAAGTTTTGTACATTTCTGCCAATGACATTTAAGTATGCTAGTGAAATTCTAAATTTCAATTTAACAAAAAATGCTTGCTCACCACGTTTTAGTCCCTCTGCTAGGAGCTGGATAAATAAAGGTACAAAGATAAGGTCCTGCCTTTCAAGGTGACCAGAGGTGGAGTCACGTAAATTACCGTACAGGTTGATAAGTCTCACAGTGGGAATGTTCACTGGGTTCTGAGGTACAGGGAACTGTTGGGTTGATCAGAGGTCAGGGAAGACTTCCTAGAGGAGCTGATGTTTGAACTGGGTTTCCAAAAGAACCAGTTTTGAACTTAAAGATAGATACAAAAGAAACAAGTTAATAGGATTTTATGAAAAAATATTCATGAGAAGCAAGACAATTGGAAAGTACTACTACAGAATGAACTTGAGGTAAACACTTTCTAACCCTTGATGATTGACTTAACTGTGTATAGAATTTCATGAAAGCAAGCAAAAACTGATGAAAAGAGTTGGGAATGTTTTCTTCTAGTGAATCAGTAAGTGTGGCAAGATCTGTTGGACAGTATGAAATAAGGTAGATTGTGGGATTTTACAACACTGAGTTATTAGGGATGCACAGCTGATAAGAGAAGAATAATTAACTTCTCATCAACCTTGCATTTTGTTTTATGGAGCCTTGAGGCAATATGAAAAAAGATTAAGAGTGACTAAGTGGAAAATGAAGGACTGGAGGATAATTAGAGATATTTTTTTTAGTCAACCAATATTTTAAAAGTGTTTTGAGAATGCTGTTTGTATTTTATAAACAAGGAAAGCTAGTTCCTGCAGTTGCGATATTAGATTAATGACTGTTTCAAAATGTTTGTCGGTTTCTGTTCAAAACCCAAAGTAAGACATCTAAAAATGGTGTCGGCATTATTTACTGTCTGAATGCTCAGTGTCTAGAATAGAGCTTGGCACCATCACAGATGTTTATTGAATAAATGAAGGAATAAATGACTCTCAAAGTATATCATCTTATGATTAATGAATACACATTTAGGTACCCAGAACTTTTAGCAGTAAGATTTACATACACTATACCCAACTATTGCCTGTTTTTTTTTTAATTAAAGGAGAGCTCAAAAATATATTGTCAGATTAATTCTGTGATATAGTTTATAATTTAGCACAAGCTGGTGGATAGAAAATAGTCATTTCTTTGTTCTCATGACTTAATAGAAAAATCTTCTATTCACTTAGAAGACAACTTCGATTTAAATAGTTAACCTCCTTAGCTAGTCTCTGCTGTGCAATTATTCTCTCTGTTTTTAAAAGTTTTTGGCAGCAATAAAAAAATTTAATATGTAAGATCTCCCCAGATTTATTAGTACTAAGGACTGCATAACTTGTAGTTTAAAGAGAAAAAAAAGATTATTGTTATGCTCAATGTATACATATTATTAATAGGAAAATTTTTTTAGAGTTGAAGTAGGAGCTTTCAGAGTGGAGCTGAAAGCCTTCTACTGACTTCAAAAATAGACTCAAGGTTGGAATCGTCATTAGGAATCAGGTTGGAAAAAGTCCTAATTCCAGACTACAGACAGAATCTTAGGGTCAGAGTTCACTCCTATTTGTTAAATGTAGATCTCCTCATTTCAGGCCAGTTTTCATTCTAGTAGAATTAGAGAAGAAAAAAAAAAATCTGTGTGGGAGAACTATTTGCCTCCTGTAAATAGGGTTGAGACCTACTTTTCTCTAATTTTGGAAATTATTTTTGGAAAAAAAATTCTTTGGTTGACTTTGTCCCCTTCTTCTCTATACATCTGTGTGATCAGGAAAAGGGAAAACAAAATTTAATTGTTAACCTTATTTAAGTCTATTTGAAAAAAAAATAAGTAATGTCTTATATTGATAGAAAACCAATTGCTGGATTACTTAGAGCTCTGTATCCTCCATTTAGTGTTGATAATCAAGAATGTCTACAGTCTGCCCATGACATGCATAGTGAAGAAATGACTTTGAGACATGAACAGGGATGGCTAAAGGGTCAGTGAAATAGTTAATCTTTTAAAATAATAATGATTTTTTAAGATGATAATGATTTTTTAAAAGTAGAGTTAATATTTCTTGACTTTTTACAAACTGTAAAGAAATTAT
Organism: Lemur catta; assembly: GCF_020740605.2. Lineage (NCBI taxonomy): Eukaryota > Metazoa > Chordata > Mammalia > Primates > Lemuridae > Lemur > Lemur catta. The sequence goes on along the minus strand of NC_059153.1, from coordinate 4,930,333 downwards.
TTTAGGTAGGAGGCTTTAAGGTATATGTTTGAAATAATCCGAACCAAATACATCCAAATTTAGAAACACCAGTATTAGAAATATACAGTGAATGCACACAAGGTCAGTTTTAAAAATAGCATCTAGCTTTGGAGAGAGAATTTCTCCTTCGCTCTACATGTAAATGATTTATTCAGACCTATAACAAGCTGAACGGGGGAAAGGGGGGCGAGGAGTGAGAAATGAGTCTTTGAAAGATTTTTGTAGCTTGAATTAATGCTTATTTAGCATCTTTCATTCAAGGATCTTAAGACATTCCCTGTGTCAGTCCCACAGTACTTCTGGACTGTGGGTGAGGGACATTCGAGGACTCCTGTGCCCAGTGAGGCCTGCCATCCCCAAGTGGCATGTCGCAGCTGTTTCACAGCGTACATCATATTCCTTCTCGGGCCAGGGAATGGAGGAGACAGCATTACCCAGCTGAAATAGCAGAGGGATTAGGGGACCAGGAGTGAATTACCTGGATAGGAATTTGGCTAGGTCTCTGGGTCAGTAACTCTATTCCTATAAAAAAATGTTCTATCTTTAAAACATTTTATATCCTGCGTTAGCCCCAAGAAAATAAACTATACCTCACTTTTCATCTATAGGATTGTATACCTTTGGGAGCCTACCATTTAATAGTGAGGAATATGATCGTCTATATCTACTACTGATGAGGAAAGAAAGGAAGGTTAGTACTTTATTTAAGAGATCAGAAGAGAACCCACGTGTTATTCCTGTCCAAAGTACGCTGTGGGGGCATGAATGAAATAACACATGGCCAGTTCCCGCAGAAACTTACAGAGCGTCTGACAAGTGGGAGACACACGTAGGTAACCACAGAGGAGCTGAAGCTGAGTACCGGAGACAGGAGTATGAGAGTGCAGGGTACCCAGCAATGGCATTTAGTTTTGGAAGCAGGAAAAGTAATACTGAGGAAGTAGAAATTGTGGTGGATGGAAGGAAGAGAGAAGGACAAAGATGGGAGTGTGCAGAAATTCATATAATGTTTCAGGAAGAACCAAAAATGTCCATTTAGACAAAGGATAGACAATCTGTGTGGGAAATAAGGAAAGAAAAGCTTAAAAACATGCGAAGGTCTTTTACCAAGTTGAGAGCGCTGTCTTAAATATATTGGAGACACATTAAAGAGGGTCTCTAGGACATTACTTGACCGCAGTGAATAAATAGAAGAGGTTGGCATAGAGTGTGAGAGACACTGAGATTCTGAAACCTTATGGTAGTAAGGGAGGAGGAGGAGTGAGGACACAGGGACTGAGGTTTCAAGGTTGAGTCCTGGCCAGAACTATAGTCTTCATGTCACAAAGTGAGAAGTGAGAATCAAGACTGATTGTGATGACAGAAGGTGATGAATTGACGTGTGTTTGAGGTATAAGCAGCATATTCAGGTTAAAATATCTAAAAGACCATTGAAAATTGAGTGTATTATTCCTGTCCAAAGCAAGTATTGTGATTAATTTGCGCAGAGGTGATAGTAAAAGCTGTGCTGGGGGTAAGATCACAGAGGACAGAGTGTAGAAAGGAAAGAAAGGAGGCCCTAGGACTGGGGTGTGGGGGAATATTGCATGTTAATGGATGAAAGGAGGAAGTGGGGCTAGTTTAAGAGAGATGGAAGGATGTGTCAGAAAGGTAGGGAGTAAACTAGTATAAGGCAGTGCTTTGAACTCCGAGGGAGGGAACTTTTGCAAAGGAGGAGATGGCTGGTAACGTTCAATATTGTAGAGAGAGAAGTAGAGAGAAATGAAGGCTGAGAAAAGGCCTTGGTTTTCCATACAGCAGAATTTCGGTGATGTTCAGGACGAGGTCATGAGAATTTTCACACCTTCAGAACCTAGCACATGGCATGAAATATAATAGGTACTTAATGTTTGCCAAATGGATAGAGAATAAATGACTATTTCTTGGGATTAAGGAATGCAAGGAGATAACCTGTAAAAACTCCCTTGTTTAAGAAAATAGGAAAGAAAAAAGGGAAAGAGAGATTTGGGAGTAATTTCAGCGATTAGTCAGGACAAGGGCATCAATTTTGGGGTTAAATAAAACTGAAGCTTATTTGGAGGAAGAGGAAAAAGAGTAAATAAGGAAGAGAAAGACTGATAATGCAAGGAAAGGAGGTAAAATTTATTGGGCAGAGTCCAGAAGGTGGTTGAGCGTGAGTGGGAATAAGAGATTAGTCCGGGGAAAAGACGTTCTTTTCCTCAGGGAGCAGTGGGAGAGTGAGAAGACGGCACAGAGGCCGAAAGGTTTTGGGGTGGAGAACAGGACAGCTGCCGTTCGGCTGAGAATAACAGAGAGAGAAGTGGGGTCGAGAGTTTGGGAAGAACAGGTATGGGATTGTCTTTGGGGACTGTAGAAAGGGGTCGGTCAGAAGCATCGTGTAGCGGTGGTAGCGATCTGATCGTGAGCGGGTACAGTTAACATGACCTTGAATCTAGCACCAGAATGTCCAAAGAGGGCTCACGGAGCCTAAGACCTGGCAGAGTGACACTAGGGATTCTGGCGTGTTTTAAAGATGTAAGGAAAAAGGTATCTTTTTTTTTTTTTGGCATTAATTTTTTCTTAATTCATACAGCTAGTGAGTAAGAACAGAGCAGCTAGAATTTAAACCCAAGGTAGGTAATAGCAAAAGCCCTTGCTGTTGTCACTCCATTTTGTTCTTTCCAGGTTGCATCTAGCAGGAGAGATGAGGTGCGGAGAAAGTTAGAAAGCAGGAAATTGAGAGGCAAATTTTGTTTTCCAGGAGTAGCTGCCGGAACGATACCCTCTGGGAATGTTTGGTAGCACATTTCTTTTCCTAGCTGAAAGCAAAGCCTGGGAAGTCTTCAATTCACAGTCTACGTTAGCTATTTCCCTTATTTCTATTCAATTTCATTCAATTTCTCTGCATAAACAAAGGACTCTGCGGGCAGCTTGTGATGGTTCAGAGTTGCATATAGTTTTATCAGCAGGAAGGCACCGTTTATGGGGAAAAATTATTACAGCTCAGGAACAGGTAATAAATATTGTAAAGATGTAAGCTGGTTCATCCTGAATGTCCTATTATCAGAGTTTAATAGTTTCATCTTCATGAATACTCACTTCTGTGCCGTGCTTACTTGCCCATCCCCGTGTCGCTGGTTCAGTGACTATGATGATAAGGACTTTTGGTTTGTAAATTTTCCCGGTAGCATTGGTATGCTTCATAATTTTTTTTTAAAAATGTCTCTTTTTTCAATTTTTTTTCCCAAGTTCGCTACAAAGGCTCCCTTTGTAATGGGGGACCACTGATTAGGAGACGCTTGCAGTCGGTGGGAGATGTGAAGGTGGCAGTAGAAATAGTGAGAAGGGGGGATTTTAGAGGGAGAAAATACAGGACTTGGTGGAAAGGCTGGGAGGTGTGAGAAAGTGAGGAGGCATGACTGCTAGACTTACAGCCAACCGACTGTCCAGTGGTGGCGCTGTAACTGAGCTGGCGAAAAGTGGGGTAGAATTAGATTGCAGTGGGAAATCAGGAGTTTGGATTTGGACATGTTAAATGTGAGATTCGTTACCCCCAGAAGAAAGCCCTCACCTACTAGCAGCTCTTCCTCATGTTCATCGCTCCTCCTCTCCCCCCAAATCCAGTCAACTATTAAATCTACTCTCTGTCTCTGTAGATTTCTTTATCCTGAACATTTCATATGAATGGAATTATATAGCATGTAGTCTTTCGTGACTGGCTTCTTTTAGTTGGCATAATATTTTCAGGGTTCATCCATGTGTGGCATGGCTTATTATTAAATAATAGTTCATTGTATGGGTATACCACATTGTATCTATCCATTCATCAGTTGAAGGGCATTTGGGTTGTTTCCATTTTTTCTGAGTAATGCTGCTATGAACATTTATGTCCAAAACATGGGTTTTTATTTCTCTTATGTAAATACCTAGCAGTGGAGGAGATGCTATCTGTATGCACACACATTCAAAAATACAAAGTAAAGAGTTTACGAAATAGTACCCCATAGTTTATGATATAGACAGTACCTGATACGGACTGCACTATAAGGTACCGTCAATGATTACTAACCTGATTAATTTGCATAACACACATGCATATAATTAATAGCTAAGAAAGTATTGCAATTTAGATACTTTAAAGTGTGAAAAAGAAATGGAAGTTGAGTTTCAGAGTAAGAAAGTTAAATATGACCATTTTCCTTTTGTGTATGTGGTAAAGAGATATCACACCATGAAGGAAAGTATTTATTTAACCATTATTTCAAATTAGCTATGCCCAGAGTTGAAAGGAACATCTGATTGATGTCAGAGAAACATCAATTCAACCTGTTTATTATTGTCTGATTTCCTTATCCATGTCGATTATTACTAGAAAGAGTTTGGCATGGGGATCTTTATTTGTATCATGGGTTTTTGTTAGACTATTGATACAGATGGGTGTTTTTCTTTTAATTGAGTGGAAAGTTTCATAATATTCTTGTACTAGGCCCACCCTTCCTGTCTTCCCTTTGTTGGAGAGGGCCTGCTTCTGCACAGGCCAGGCAGTGGCATATAACCACAGCCTATTGACACTGGCATGCAATTTGCTGGGCTTTCGCTTTTGGGGCGGGAAGCTGTAGGGAGTGATGGGGCGGGGACTGAGAAGCAGGCTGAAGTTGTCTTTCACTAAAACCCCGGATTAGTTTGATAATCGGTGAGAAGTTTCCATTTTAATCTTTTAAATTGGAGAGTAAATTTAGGATTCATTGAAGGCCTGATAATACAATACCCTGCCTTTTCCAGTGAAATCTGAATGTGATTTCCAGTTCTTCTGCAGCGTTGCATTTTCTTGACCCTCCTGATAAACAAGATTAACACATCTATGAAATATTTCCATTTGCTGTGATTCTACAGTGCTATGGACAATTTAAGAACAGAAAAGAACAAAGAAAGTTGCTTTTTTTGAAGGGATATTCTAATTCACAGTTAATATTTATTTGTACAATGTCAAACACCCTACACTGCAGTAATGGCAAGACTTTTTTGGGACAAGTTATATATTGTTGTATATATATTTATAATTTGATGTATATTTCTAAATGAATTAGTATTATCCCCCAGTTATATATGTCATAAAATACTTTAATTAATTTTAAAGACTAGGCTGGATTAATAGCTTTTTGAAGCCCTTCAGAGTTGACTTTTCTCAAGAAATTTTTGGTGACATGGAGAAATTCATGTTGGAAAAATTTGCCTTAATACGTGAAATAGTGAATATCTACTAATGTTATTTCATTATATTTTTAGTATTATATTCATTATATGGCTATACATATACACACACACACACACACACACACACACACACACACACACACACACACACAAAAGACAGGATTCCTAAGAAGGAGATACAGGGATTCTGAAAAGTCCCAGTTATGTTTTGCCAGACTCCACCGAGAAGTATGACAACGCATTAAAAATATTTTTTGTATTCACTCATTGTGCAATATCCTATTTTCATTTAAAAAAAAATCAAGTTGGTAAGTCTACTGGAAATATGAGACTGCCTAGCTTTCCCACACATTCTTTCTCCCTTGTGGGTTTTTATATGGGTATATTTAAACAGCCACATGAAACCATTATTTTGGAGGATGGATTGGAAGGGAACATTTACAGACCATCTTGTATAATATTTAGGTCTAATTTAGGGAGAACTTTCAGGAAACTAAGTAACTTTATAGATAAGAATTTAATTTATTGTTTCATTTAACTTAATTTTTTTCTCCTTGCAATAGTGATTTTTCAGAGAAAATACTTTGATTCTTCTCTCATTCTTGTGGGATTGCAATATATAAACATTGATTTATCACTTCATTTACAGAGAGTTGGAAACTTTAATTTCTAAAATCAGCAAGATGACTTTAGGCAATTAGCTTAACTTACTGTGATTTGAATAAACCTAATTTGAGGTTGTGAGAAATAACAAGGAACCTAAAAGGCATATGGTCTTAGGTGTATACAGAGCATGTGACGATGGCTTTCCAGATGGAAAGAATAAATCAAAAATGTGTGGTTCTAGACCTTACCCAAATTTGTTGTCCCAAACGAGATCTCTCCACTATTTCCCATGCATATCTTATTTATTAGAGAGTTTGATGTTTTGTTTTAGATATCTTTTCAATTTTATTTATTATTATAAAGAAATATTACCTTTAGAAGATGAATATTTACAAGTAGAAGACATGAAATATTTACTAAAGCATTACAAAAATGCTATCACACCTTAACTAAAATATAAAGGAGAGCAAAGGATAAATGCAGTTAATGTTTTGCTTTATTGTGAAAAAATATGTAACCTATAATCTACCATTTTAACTTTTTTTTTTTTGAGACAGTCTCACTTTGTTGCCCGGGCTAGAGTGAGTGCCGTGGCGTCAGCCTAGCTCACAGCAACCTCAACTCCTGGGCTCAAGCGATCCTCCTGCCTCAGCCTCCCGAGTAGCTGGGACTACAGGCATGCGCCACCACGCCCGGCTAATTTTTTTTTTCTATATATATTTTTTAGTTGTCCAGATAATTTTTTATTTCTATTTTAAGTAGAGATGGGGTCTCGCTCAGGCTGGTCTTGAACTCCTGACCTCGAGTGATCCACCCGCCTCGGCCTCCCAGAATGCTAGGATTACAGGCGTGAGCCACCGCGCCCGGCCCATTTTAACTATTTTTAAGTGTATAGTTCAGCAGCAATAAGTACATTCACATTGTTATGCAACTATTAACACTATTCATCTCCAAAAGTTTTTGTCTTCCCCGGGTGAAACTCCATAACATTAAACAGTTTCTCCCTATTCTTTCCTCCCCCTGTCCCAGCAACCACCGTCTTACTTTCTGTCTTTATAAATTTGACTACTCTAAGTACTCCATATGGGTGGAATCATACAATATTTGTCCTTTACTCACTAGCTAATTTCACTTAGCATAACATCTTCAAAGTTTATCTATGTTGTAGCATGTGTCAGAATTTTCTTTCTTTTTAAGGCTAAATAATAGTCCATTTTATGTATACACCACATTTTGTGTATCTGTTCGTCTGTCAATGGAGACTTAGGTTGCTTCCACTTTTTGGCAATTGTTAATAGTAAAGATTTTTCAGAGTTCTATTTATAGAGATACATATTACTAAATTGAACATTCTAATTGATAAAGAAAAGAAGGAAGGGAGGAATATAAGTTATATATTTTAAAATTTTGATTTCTTTATTATACATAGGAAAGCGTGAGATTGTTTTACCCCCAAATACTTTTGTTATTTTGTAAGGTACTTACCTTGAAGCTTACCTAAAGGGATAAAGGTAATATGTACCTAAAGGGATTTAGGTACATATTTATTTATCTAAAGGGAAAGATGGAGTTTTTCATAATATGTATATTTGACATTCTGATAGTTTACGTTTTAACTTCTTAGTGTGTGATGTGATTTAATTAGTCAAGAGGAACAAGAGGCATATTTTTACCTTTTTATAAAACTCTTAGTTTTGTAGTATATATATTTTCTTTTGCCCATGGTCTGGTTTTCATAGTTATTTTTCATTTGAGTAGTTTTATCATATTAGTTTTAGTATGAATCAAGAGCCATAGTGTCTTTTATGTTTTCAAATCTAAAAGGCCCTGCAATGTTGTTGAAGCAACTTCGGTTTGTTAAGTACTGCGTTTCGGTGATGTGGAGAGCTCTCTGGGCTGCAGCCTTGCAGGGTATCTGCAAACTTCTTACAACTTTTGTAGGTACTAAGTTCGAAAGATATTTATACGAAGCATGTGCCATTGCATTACCTGCGTCTTCATTCCACTTGTTTTAAAACAATAAAATACACCTGAAACACGCTTTGATGAAATCTAAATAATGAACTTTTGTAGTAAATTGCCTTTCTAAATCAGTACCTTTTAAATGCGGGAATATATTGAAGTTTGATATGCATAGTTTTGGTTTCTGGAACTAACTAGGTGAAGACTATAGAATTTAATGTATTTCTAGTGTTATACTTAATGTATAGCCCTAGATACAGTAAAACTAAATTTAAAAATATACCAGCATTGAAGAAAATTATATTGTAATAAGTTGGTTGTCCTGGAAGATCTGATTTTATGTGACTATTTGAAGTAAATTTATGTGTCTTGGGTCATTTTTGGAATCTGTTTTATTAATTAAGTTATAAATTGTAACTTAGACATTTGCTATATAAGATAATAAAATATCCCAGCTCATTTGAGTTGATTTTGCTACCTCTTATTTTTTTCCATTTTCCCAAAATTGTTTGGAGCAAAATTGGTTAAAAAATTGCTTGAGGCATTTTTAAAAAATTAAGTGCAATGGCCACATTTTATTCTTTTTTTCCCTTGGTTTTCCCTTTATATTAATATGAAGGCATATATTGTATTTAGAGAAATGTGATCACAGTAGAATGTGTCTTCCCATCAGCTTTTCAAATTTGTTGTATCTTGTTGGTTATGAAAGTGTTGTCATTTTAATAACCAGTCTTTCTAGATTGTCAGCTAGTTATTGAAATGAGGAAGCTGCTTTGGCATTAATGCTCGGATTTCCCACTATCTTATTGTCAGTAGATAATACTCAACAATTTGAACTATTTGCTTTGCATACTTGTTAAGTGATCTGGATATATGCCATCTATTTGGAAAAGTTATTTTTGAAATGGGTAAATCCAAGAGATTACTATAGGAATGAAAAAGCAACATAAAGCATTCTGCCGTATTAGAATATTATGTAAATTTGTAAGTCGTGATTCAATAAGTAGTTCTGTGACCTTCCCTTCCAGTTGTTCATTCTGAACTAGATCAAGTGAAAATTGTCACAGGGTGTCCTATGCCCATTTAGTGTTTTTTTTTTTTTTTTTAGAAAGATCTAAGGAGAAAAAAGTAAGTCGAAACAAACTAATCTCTTGTAACCAACATTCAGAATAAGGCTTTGAACTTACTCCTAATCTTCTGTGTGTCTTAAAGATTTCATGTGCACAGATTTTATTTTGTCCTCAGTTGAAAGCTAAAACACATCCACTACCCCTATTTAAGAAAAAAATTGTTAAACAGGAGGATTTAAACCAAAATTCCCATTCCTTCATTCTATTACAGAACTCAGGTGAGAATCCTTCTCATATTTAAAAATGGAAGCAATTTTTTCCTTAAAAATAACATTTTTTTGTTAGTTCAGTTTAAAGGCGGAATGGAAACTTGTTCTCATTTGTACATATTTGGCCTCCCCTCTGGCTTACCAGTGGTTGAGTCATGAGCAGAGTTAGTTTGTGTGTGTATTTGAAAAGGCAGATATCAAGAAATCACATTATAAAGAGGCCCATTATAATTAGAAGTGTGCATCATAGTTTACTCATGAAGAAAATGCCATTTATATAATTTCATACTTTAAAAGCTACATGCTCGAGCAGATTCAATATTGGTGTATTTAAAAAGTGAAAGGCAGAGTAGAATGATGGATATCAGAGGCTGGGAGGGGTAGAGGAGAGGGAGGGGTAAAGGAGAGATGGTTAAGGGGTGCAAAAATATAGTTAAATGGATAGAATGAACAATATTTGATAGCACAGCAAGGTGACTAGAGTCAACAGTAAGTTAGGGTACACTTTAAAATAACTAAAAGAGTGGAATTGGAATGTTCCTAACACAAAGAAATGATAAATGCTTGAGGTGATGGATACCCCAATTACCATGATTTGATTATTACACATTGTTTATCTGCATCAAACATCACATGTACCCTATAAATATATACAACTTTTATATAACCATAATAATGAAAAATTGTTTAAAAAGGGAAATGGCTTTTTATCCTTATGTAAAAAACGTGTCAAGCGACTGTATCTTTTTTCCCATAGCTCTACTGTTAGAATGATATCTCAGCTTTCAGTAGAATGATATCTAATTTCTGATAATTTCAACATTATTGATATTTGGGTTCATGCTTGAGCCTGATAACTTGACTTTTCCCTTCATTTGGGGATTTTGAACTCACTGAAAAACAAAAAGTGGCTGGAAAATAGAGAAAACACCAGATGTTCAGTTTAGCAATTAAAAAAGGATTTGTACTTGCTGAGAACAGTTTTTTAAATTAGAGCAACATCTAATTACTCTTGGATCTTTCATTTGTGTGCTCATGCCTAGACATTTTAAAACTAACTAAAGAAAAAATACTTGGGAGAAAAGACATTAAGGACCAAGACTATTTTCATAAATGCAAGGCAGTTGTTATTACAGGTACATAGGAGAGTCACAAAGATTTCTTTTGAAATCATTCAGAAGCCTCATTAAATGCTACTTTTCCCTATTCTGGTTTGCCAGCTAACGCCGTGGGTCATTAAGCACCTTGCTTCCTCACTTCAGTCCCTGTCTCTTTGCACATATAACACTCACCACCTGTAGCTCTCCAGCAGTCCCCCTCATCTCTCCCTTCAAAGCTTCTTCAGGGGGCAACTTTTTGTTCAATTTATCCTTCACTGGCTCTTTTATTTAATATTTTCATTACATATTTAAATCAGTTTCCACCCTGTATCCATTGGAAATCATTTGGAAATTATGAAATAGCTACTCTTAAGTCTTTTTCATTTATATTGTATAATGCTTCTAATAGAGCATATATGTATTTCTGATATATATATTTTTTGATATGGTGCACTGCGTAGCTGAAATGATAGTCATGAACTTTTCAAGGAGTCAAGAGAAGCTAATAACGCAAATTTAGCTCCTTTTATTTGAATAACGTATGAAAAGTCACACTTAAAATGTGATCAAAGAAAGATTGCTATAAAAAGAAAAAATTTAGAGTCCTTTGAAAGGGCTATATTAAATGGAAGCTCTAGGGGAACTAGAATTTGTTTTGCACCATTCTTAAAATTAGATTATTCATTTTTGTTGAATTTTAAAAGTTCTTAGTATATTTCAGATTATAATTCTTTATCAAATATGTCTTTTGGAAATATTTTCTCTCAGTTGGTGGCTCGTCTTAGCATTTTCTTGATAGTGTCATTCACAGAAATTTTTAATTTTAGTGAATTCCAGCTTATCAATTATTATCTTCATGGATTGTGCCTTTGTTGTATTTAAAAATTCATTGCCGTACCCAACGTCATCCAGATTTTATCATAGGAAAAATATCCTACCTTCTAGGAGTCTTATAATTGTGCATTTTCCATTTTAAGTTAATTTTTGAGACGGCTGGAAGATCTGTATCTAGATTTTTTTTTTTTTTTGCATGTTGTTTCAGCACCATTTGTTGAAGAAACTCTTTTCTCCTTGTTGCCTTTGTTGCTTTGTCTAAGATCAGTTGATAGTATTTATGTGAATGTTATTTCTGGGCTCTCTATTCTGTTTCATTGATCTATTTGCCTCTTCTTTCACCAATACCAAACCTGTCCTGATTACTATAGCTTTATGCTAAGTCCTGAAGTCGGGTACTGTCTGTTCTCTGAATTTGTTCTTCTGTTTCCATTTGGTGCTGGCTATTCTGGGTCTTTTGCCTCTCCGTGTAAACTTTACCATCAGCTTTTCAATATCCACAAAATATTTGCTGGGATTTTGATTGGGCTTTTCTTTTCGATTTTTAAATTTTTCTTGGTTTTTAAAATTTTTGTTGCAGTATAATTTATACCAAATTTATAGTGACATGGACAGATCTTAAGTGTGTACAATTCAGTGAATTATGGCAAATGCATACACCTGTGTAATCTACATCTTTGTGAAGCTAGAGAGCATTTTCATTACCACAGAACGTTCTCTAGGGCCACATCCCGGGCTCTCCTGTCTGTGCCCCCCCCCAGCCCACCACTGTTCTCATTTCTATCACCGTAGATTACTTTTCTCTTTTAGAACTTCATAAAAATAGAGTCACACACCATATTTGCCTCTTCTGGAACTTCATGTAAGTGGAATCATACAGCGCTCTTTTGTATCTGGTGTCTTTCATTCAGTGTAATGATTTTGAGATTCATTCATGTTTTTGCATTTATCATTAATTTTTAACTGAAATGTAGTAATATTTCATTATATTATGGCTGGGTTTCAGTTTTTGGACATTATGAATAAAACTATAAGGAACATTCTTATACAAGGCTTTTGGTGGACCTATGTCTTTTGGTCAGTGTTTTGGGGGGTAAATTTCTAGGATGAAATTGCTGCATCCTCAGGTGTATATGGTTAGCATTTAAGAAACTGCCAAGTAGTTCTCCAAAGCAGATATACCATTTCACATTACCGCCAGTTACATGTGTGTCAAGTGTTCTAGTTGCTCCAAAATCCTGACCAACATTTGTTATTACCAGTTATTTTATTTTATGTGTGTATAAAATTGTATCTCATTGTGATTTTTTTTTTTTTGCATTTCTCTGATGCCTAATGGTGTTAATCATTTCCTGTGCTTACTGGCCATTTGTTTACCTTTTTTGTAAAGTATTTTTTTACTTCATTTTATTTTTATTTATTTATTTATTTTTTTGAGACAGAGTCTCACTCTGTTGCCCAGGCTAGAGTGCCGTGGCGTCAGCCTAGCTCACAGCAACCTCAAACTCCTGGGCTCAAGCGATCCTCCTGCCTCAGCCTCCCAAGTAGCTGGGACTACGGGCATGAGCCACCATGTCCGGCTAATTTTTTCTATGTGTATTTTTAGTTGGCCAGATAATTTGTTTCTATTTTTAGTAGAGACGGGGTCTCGCTCTTACTCAGGCTGGTCTCGAACTCCTAAACTCAAACAATCCTCCCACCTCAGCCTCCCAGAGTGCTAGGACTACAGGCGTGAGCCACCGCGCCCGGCCTACTTCATTTTATTTTAAATTGAAGGTGGTTTACTTTTTGCTGTTTTACATGTTATTTTTATTGGAGTTCTTCATATATTCTGCCTACAAGTCCTTTATCAGATTAATGTATTGTGAATATTTTCTTCCAGTCTGTGTATTGCTTGTTCATTTTCTTAACAGTGATTTTGATGAAAATAAGTGTTAAATTTTCATAAAATCTAATTCAACAATTTTTTTTTTCATGACTGGTACCTTCTGCATCTTAAGAAATGTTTCCTTACCTCAAGATAACAAAGATATTCTCCTGTTTTCTTTTAGAAGGTTTATGGTTTTAACTTTTATGTGTAGATCATCTATTTTTGAAGTAATTTTTGTTTATGATGTGAAATAAAGTTCAGGGTATATTTTATACTGTATATTATCCGGTTATTCTACCACTGATTTTAAAAAGATGTTTTTGACTCATTGAATTATGACCTTTGTTGAAAATTATTTATCACATACATTTGAGAGAATTACTAGACTCTGACATATATTTTGTCAATCTGTTTTTCTATCCTTAAGCTAATTCCACAGTCTTGATTATTGTAGGTATATGGTAAGTCTTGAAGTCATATAATTTTCTAAGTTTGTTCTTCCTTTTCAAGATTGTTTAAACCTGTCTAGATCTTTTGTATTTCAATATAAATTTAGAAGTTGCTTGTGGATTTCTGTATTAACTTCTGGGATTTTATTTGGCATGTCAATGAATCTATATAACAAGAAGGGTAAAATTAACTTCTTAACAATATTGAGTTTTCCAATCCATGAACAGGACATATAACTATTTTTTAGGTCTATTTTAATTTCTTTAGCAATGTTTTATAGTTTTCATTATAGAGGTTTTGCTCAATTTCATTAAATATATTCCCAAGTATTTTATTTTCATGTAAATGATGTTTTGAATTTAATTTTCTAACTGTTCATTCTATATAAAATAGAAATTCATTTGACTTTTGTGTGCTACCTTTTTATCCTGCAATCTTGCAAAATTTACTTCTACCATGCTTTTGTAGATTCTTTAATATTTTCTATGTATACAATAAAGTTGTCTAGGACTAAGAATCCTTTTACTTCTTCTTTTTCCAACTTAAGCTTTTTATTCCTTTTTTCTTCCCATATTACACAGGCCAGGACATCTAGTTTACCAGTGAATAAAAGGAGTAAGAGTGGAGACAGTGGACAGTCTGGACTTGTTTGTGATGTTAAAGAAAAATCATCTAGACTTTCACCACTGAGTATGATATCAGCTGTAGTTTTCCTTAAATGTTCTTTGTCAGGTTGAGGACGTTTCTTCTATTCCTAGTTTGCTGGAGTTGTTGTTCTTCCTCCTTCCTTCTTTTCTTCCTTCCTCTCTCCCTGCCTTTCTTCTTCTTTTAAAATCATGAATAGGTACTGAATTTTGTCAAAACTTTTTTTGCATCTGTTGGGATACTTAGAATTTGTCTCTCTTCCACTATTTTTTTTTTTTTTTTGAGACAGGATCTCACTCTGATACCTGGACTAGAGTGAGTGCCGTGGCGTCAGCCGAGCTCACAGCAACCTCAAACTCCTGAGCTCAAGCGATCCTCCTGCCTCAGCCTCCTGAGTAGCTGGGACTACGGGCATGAGCCACCATGCACGGCTAATTTTTTCTATATATATTTTTAGTCAGCCAGATAACTTCTTTCTATTTTTAGTAGAGACGATGTCTCACTCTTGCTCAGTCTGGTCTCGAACTCCTGACCTCGAGCGATCCACCCTCCTCGGCCTCCCAGAGTGCTGGGCTTACAGGCGTGAGCGACCGCGCCCGGCCTTCTCTTCCACTATTAAGGGTGATGAATTACATTGATTTTTGAATGTTAAAACTTAGCTTTCTGAAATAAATCTCCCTTGGTCATTGTATATTACCTTTTATATAATATTCACTAACAATAGTGAATTTGACTTACTAATGTTTAAATAAGGATATTTGATTCTACCATTCACAGTTATTCATAAGACCAGTCGAATGTCTTGTAATTTTCTTATAGTATCTCTGACTTGTTTTGGTTTCTGTGTTATGCTGGCAACATGAAACGAATTGGGTGGTATTCCGTTCTCCTTTTTTTTCCTGAGTTCATGTGATATTGGTGTTTTCTTTTTCTGTAAATATTTGATAGAATTCACTAATGCAATCATCTGGGCCTAGAATCTTCTATATGTGAAGATTTTGATATGTTTTTATCAGATGTGGAGCTGTTCATAGTTTCTGCTCTCTTTTTATGCCTACTTTGGTGGTTTTTCTTTCAAGGAACGTATATCCATTTTGTTTATATTACTGAATTTGTTGGAATAAAGTTGTTCATATTTTCTTATTTTTTAAGTGTCTTTATGTTTATATAATGATGTTATTTTCAATTTCTGATATTGGTAATGTGTTCTCTTATTTTCTTGCTTTGGCTAGGAAGCAGGTTTATCAATTTTGTTAATCATCCAAAGAATTGGTTTTTAGTTTTATTGATTTGTTATCAGTTGTTTGTCTTTTTTCTATTTCATTGACTTTAGCTCTTCATTATTCTCTTCTTTTTATTCAGTTTAGGATTAATATGTTCATGTTTCTAGCTTCTTGAGGCAGAAGTTTAGATTGCTGATTTTAAGGCATCTTTTTTAATATTAGCATTTAAAAATATAACTTTGTTTCTAAACATTGATTTATTTAAATCCACATTTAAAGAAATTGTACCTTATTTTGAGGCAATTGTATAGATGCACATTTGGTGGTAAGAAATACAGAGGGGTTGTCTTTCCCCTTTACCCAATTTCTTCCAATAGTAACATCTATCAAAAACTACAGAATATCACAACCAGGAAATTAACATTCATACAAGGTACCAATTTTATTTTGTCTGTTTTACATATACCTCTGTGTGTGTGTGTGTGTGTGTGTGTGTGTACGCAGTTGTATCACTGTGAGCAGATTGTGTCCACCACCACAGTAAACGTACTGAACAATTCCATCATAGCAAGGATATTTCCTGTTAGCCCTTTATAACCACACCCTGCATTTCTCCGGTAAACTCCCGCCTCCCATTCCTAACCCCTGGCAACCACTAATCTTTTCTTCATCTTTGTAATTTTGTCATTTAAAGAATGTTATATAAATAGAATCATGCAGCATGTAACTTTTGGTATTGGCTTTTTTTACTTACCGTAATTCCCTTAAGATTTATCCAGATTGTTGCATGTATTAGTAGTTTGTTCCTTTTTATTGCTGAGTAGTGTTCTTGGTATTGATGAGCCAAAGCCATTCACCTGTCAAAGAGCATCCCTGTTCTCAGTTTTTGACTATTAAGAATAAAGCTGCTGGGAACATTTATGTATAGATTTTTATGTGAGCAGAAATTTTCATTTTTCTGAGATAAATGCCCAGGAGTGCAATTGCTGGGTGTGTGGTAATTACATATTTAGTTTATAAGAAACTGCCAGACTTTTTCAGAGTGGCTGGACTGTTTTACATCCTCACCAGCCACATGTGAGTGATACAGTTTCTCTGCATTTTGCCAGCATTTGTCCGTTTTTTATTTTAGCCATCTGGTAAGTGTGTAGTGAGACTCAGTGTGGTTTTCACTTGCACTTCCCTAATGGCTATTGATGTTAAACATCTTTTCCTGTGTTTATTTGCCATCTGATTTCGTCTTCAGTGAAATATCTAGTTCAGTCCTTTGCCTGTTTTCTAACTGAGTTGTTTGATTTTTATTCTTGAGCTTTAGGAATTCTTTATATATGTAGTTTACAAATACTTTTTTCCACCCCTATAGCTTGTCTTTTCATCCTGCTAACAGGGTCTTTCACAGGCAAAAGTTTTTAATTCTGAGGAGGTCGAATTTATCAATTTTTCTTTTTATGGATTATACCTTTAGTGTAAAACTCTTTGTCTAGCCCTAGATTCTGGTGATTTTTTCTATTTCTTTTAAGTTTATTATTTGAAGTTAGTTTTTTGTATAATATATGAGTTTTTTGTTTTGGTGTTTTGCTTATGCATGTCTGGTTGCTCAAGTACCATTTGTTGAAGAGGCTGTCCTTTGAATTGCTTTGCACCTTTGCCAAAAATCAATGGACCGTATTGTGTGAACCTACTCTGAGTTCTCTTAGCACGTTTTATTGATTTATGTGTCTAACTCTTTGTCAATACCATACTCTCTTCATTACTCTAATTATATGTTACATCTTAATATCATATAGAGTGATTCTTTCCACTTTATTCTGTTTCAAAATCTTTAGCTATTCTATTATTAGTTCCTTTGCTTTTCCATATAAATTTTAGAATAATGTTTTCTGTACCTACAGAAGTTCTTACTAGGATTTTGCTAGGAATTGCAATAAATTTTAGGTCAACTTGAGGAGGAGAATTGACATCTTTATTATATTGAGTTTTCCAATTCATGTATATATATCTCTTCATTTATTTAGGTCTGTAATTTCTTTCATTGGTATTTTGTACTTCTAGCATATACAGGTGAGGTGCATGTTTTGTTACATTTATCCTAGGTAATCTAGTTTCTGAGCAATTATAAATGGTAGTATGTTCTTAATTATGGTTTCCACATGATCATTGCTAGCTAGAAATATGATTGATTTTCTTTGTTGTTCTTGTATCCTGTGCCTTACTTTGTTTTTTGTAGATTTCTTGGGATCCTTCCATTATCTCACATATTGCTAAAAGATTTCTCTGGCTATTATGTAGAAAATAAATTATATAGGAGCAAGGGCAAAGCCAACACAAACAGTGAGGAAGGTCTTAAAATAATCCAAACAAAAGATAATGGTTATTTGATAGTCATTCAGTAGAGAGTAATGGTTAGATTTTGATGTATTTTGAAGGAAGAACCCATGGGAATTTTTAGGGAGAGAAATAGAGGAGTTAATGCTTCTCTGACCATTCAGAATTTTAAGTGTGTTATTATGTCATTATTATTTTAAAATGTCTTCACTAGAGGTAAGAAAACATTGAGGTGTATAAATGTTACAGGGTTTGAGGAGATCATCCTTCAGTTGTTTAAGAGTGGTTAGGGGCATTATAAAAAAATTGTCAGCAATGCAAGTGCCAAAAACTGTATCCAGGGCTTTGTAGGCATTTCAGAAATGTTTGTTGATAATAAATTAAAAGTGATTTGTTTTAAGCAGGTTAAACCTATTAGCAGCCACTAGAAGCTACTTGTGAACTATTTAGGGCAGCAGAGCTTTACTACACATGAGGGGCTTAGAATACAGAAGGACTCGTTCCTTTCATGCAAAGTAAATTTGATATACAGCAAACAGTTTGCATTCACATTTTAAAATGTATTTTTATATTATTAAGAGTAATTCATTTTCATGAATAAAATTCAGTAGGCTAGAGTTACAAAGTGCAACTTAAGAGATTCTTCATCAAACCCTATTTCTACTCTGCAAAGATAATCACTATCTGTTAGTAGTTACCTGTGTATCCTTCCAGAATTATAATGAACATTTATCTTTTTTATCCATTAATTTCTAAAAATATATATACCTAGATTTATACAAGATTTTGATGCTACTCAGTCTGAGACCTTCCTCCCACTTTCTGTCTTCAGAATTGTTACCCAGTTTATTTTCATTTGATATAGTGCATTACCAATACTGTATGTTAAGTTTATTAAATTAAAGCAGGTGTTAATGCATTTCTACTTTTAAGTTTTCTCAGAAATGGATCTTGTAATTTAAAAACCATGAGTGGTGAAAATAGTCTTTATACCTAAGTGCAAAATAGAATAAAATGAATGAAAAAACAGATTTAGTATGTCAAAGTCTGAAAGAGCAAATAATTTTGACACTATTCGTTAAAGAAATTTCAAAACAAAGAATTACAGAAGAATGTTTATATTGATCAAAGCTGTCATAAAAAGAAAAGCTATGATAGTGTTGAAAATGCATGTGTTCAATAACCTAATAACAAAAGGGAAAAGATGTTACCTAACATTACCTTAGGGCTTCATGATAGAAATTGAGCAAGGAAAGGTAAGAGAAAGAACTTACAAAAAACAAAATACAAAGGCACATAATAGAAAAAACTCAGGGGTATTTCTAGATAAAACTGAAATATGAATATTTGAAACAAGTAAACAAATAAACAAACAACCAATGCCCTGGAATAAAAAGTCAAGAGATTGGGAGGCTTTTTCTCCTACTTTATTCATGCTTTATGCCTAGAGTCTGTAGCCGGGCCTGGCCTGCAGTAAGTGCCCACAAATATTTGTTGAATACATGAATATTTCTTACATATTTTCAATATATTAATGATAATTAAAAATAGAAATGAAAAGGAGAATATAATAATAGAGAAAAGATGAACTGTTATAAGGGAATATGTGTACATTTATATCTAAGTAAAGTGAACATCTGAATTCCAAATACAATTTTCAGAGTAAAAAGGGCACAAAAACTAGTAAAACTGAATATAGCAATAATCAGAAAAAAAACAAAACCCATATAATTTTAAGACTTAAATAACAAACTGGTACATTTTGATTTTATTGTCAAAGCCCATAGTTTTATATCATGTAAAGTAATTCAAAACACATGAAAAAGTAGGAAAATTCCTGTCATTTTATGAAGGAAATCTCTTTATTCAAAAATATTAATATTAATTACAGAAATAAAACAATTTTTTAAAATACTTTAATCCTGATAACAATCCTGTAAATTTAGTATCTTTCAGTGTTTTTGTTTCCCACTCTATGTTGTCTGAATGCCTTATGTAGTAATGTCATAGTCAGTTATTGAAAATGTTTAATTTGAATTGGTATAATTTCTCCCATTATGTATGTATGTATATGTATATACACACACATATATGTAAACAGAAAATTTTGCAGTTTTGAAATCAAGTTAATTGCTCAGAATTTCCAACACTGGCCAGTGAGCCCAGTTCAGGTACGGAAGATAGCGTGAAACCTCACTGAGTTGTTTGATTCTGTAGGCAGAAATAGTTTGCAATTATTTTTGGTAAAGGTGTGCATGAAATAATTAATATTGTGTAAGCTGCTCTTTAGAGACTATAATATTAATGATTTAGTAAAGTAAATCACTTCTAAATATCTTTGGAACTCAAAATATTTTTCACACGTTTTCTCTTGAATCGTCAAAGCAACCCTTTTAAGAGTTATATTATTTCCGTTTTGCAAATGAGGGAATCAGCTCAGAAATAATAAATTACAAAGTCGTTACAGAAAAAAAAAATTCTTCATTTTTAATATTTCCTTCAAAGTGAAGGGACCTTACAGAGTGCAATTACCAACCCTTCTCTCTCTCTTCCTCTCCCCGCCCCCCAAACTCTGCTTTGGTGAAGATGAAACAGCTTAATGTGATTGATGAGTTTGGGAAGAATACTCATTGGGCAAGTCATTTGGGAGCAGGCTTGTCTGTGAGGGGCACCTGTTGGACTTAACGTCTAGGGACAGGTGTCAGATCTGTGGAGGGAGAGCCCTCCTGGTCCTGGCTGGGAAGTCCTGTGAGGAGCGATGTCCCGTTTTGCCCAGGCACTTGCCTTCCTGTCTCTGCCCTCGCATGGTTACTGACAGCACCGTGTTTCACTCCTGTGAGTATTCCAGTCTAAATGGTAAGCTGCTAATACATTTTCACCTTCATAAGCCTGTGTACTCCTGCAGTTCAGCATTGAAAAGCACAGTGCTGCATATAAAAACCCGGGGTCCTTTAATTTTGTCTTTATAAGTGTTATTTTGGCCTCTGTCTGCCACTCCACTGTTTCATTTCTCAGTTTTTTTCTGAAGCTGGGCAGGGAAGGGGAGCATTTTTGAGATCTGGCAACAGCTTATGACCTAGATTAGATTTTAGGTCTTTAGCTTCTTTAGTCGATGAACTTTCTAGCACACTGTGATGTTCCATACGAGATGTCACATTAAAGATCGACATGATCAATTTAATTTCTAAGCAAGTTACTGTTTGAAGTCATTTGGCATCATGAAGACAAATAGCTGATTGGTTGTTTTCACTTTTTGGTTGTTTTGATTTGGAGTTTGAGACTTTGGAGGCATGTTTGAAGGTTGAGTGAATGTAGGGGAAGAAAAACTTTTCCTCTCACCTCTTTGGTCTGTACCTGAGGGCCTGTGAATTAGACTGACAGAAGATTGATCAGCAAGAGACAAAAGCTTATTTATACATGCAACACGCACACACACAGGACTGCTCGGTAGTGTTAGAATGCAAAGGAGTGGTTAGAATTTGGAGCTCATATTCCTACCTTAGTAGAGGAAAGGGATTGGAGAGAGAAGGCTCCTATAGGAAGGACAAATAGGTTTCTTTAGGAAAGACAAATAAGTTGTTTAGAACAAACAGAAGATAAGACAATTTGTTTTAATGCTTGTGTATACTTGTGTAAGTGGTCTTTATGTCTTCTCAGGGCCAGGAAACTCCCCCAGAGAAGGGATTTGTGGTGTTTATTCTTGGTCTCTCTGCTGAGATAGAAGCCTCCCAGAACAGGGAATTTATGGCAGAACATATTTCTCAGAAGTTTTTGCTTTTAGCCACATAAGAGAAGCTCTGAGAAGGCTTCTTCATGTATCTGTTGAATCTCAAATGTCTTGAGCTTAAAATAATATTTATACCAACTCTGAAGTCCTGAGTGGGTTTCCACGTGAGCTTTGGTGTTCATTTACTGCACCACTCTCGATTTCCAGCTCAGGAAAAGAGGCCTAGTAAGTAACTTACTAGAAGTGACTTTGACAAAGTCACGTATTGTATTAGTGACACAATTGGTCGTAGAATTCACCAGCCCTCAAATTACTGGGTAAAGTGTTTTTAAATTATATCCCTTGCTTGCCTTTTAGGGTAAGAATAGGAAACAATGAATAAGAATATTCTCTATTTAGAGAGCTGAATTAGAAGAGTAAATCTGATGTTTTTATGAAAAGCTTTATTAGCTATTACTTGAATATCACCTTTCTCTCTATCTCACCTTGATCTGTAGAATTTTGATTAGAAGTCACATTGCCATTCTCTTAATTAAATTTAAAATTCACCTCTGTTATTGTGACAACCCACTGCAGATGATTATCTCTAATAAGCTCCTTAGTCCCATAGCCTAGATTTATTCTGTCTTGAATGAGTAATGATATTTATAGAAGTAGCATTAAAGTGAGTAAGCATATATCATTCTTCTACATTTTTACCTAGTGAAGTTTGGAAATGCAGTTTTTAATGTGCATTTCTTGGCCTGTTTATCTTTGTAGATATAACTCAATTACATCGTAACATTTGTTTATGACAAGCAGGCCAGAAACAAAATATTCATTTGTACTTACTGTGTTGTAGTAATGGGCATATTCCACAAAATATGGACCTGTAATACAATCGAACATCATATCTAATTAAAAGAAATAGATAGAGTATGGTAAATATGGCCATTTTTCCGTCACAGAATTTCATATTGAGAATATGCTATTTATTTGGAAGTCAATATAATTGCTAGGATTATTACCTCTACTTGAAAGGATAGAAGAATTTTTTATGTTGCGATTATATTTTTATTGTCCAAATTGTTGTTTTTTGCTTTTGTATCTAAACATGTTCTTTCATCAGAAGCTGAATGAATCTTGTCTGATAATAACCGATTTCTGGCTAATTTGATATTAGGGGTTTTTTTGATACCAGGAGATATCATTTTAGCATTGCTAGATGGCCAATATCCAAATCACCAGTTTTATTAAAGAGGATTTTAATACATTCCTACTTTTATATTTTTTTCAGTATATTTACTTCCTTTAGCAACAGGATGTTTTGATTCTGAATTACTAAATCTATTAAAGAGTTTTGGGGTTTTTTTAGTAAATTGTGTGTGTGTGTGTGTTTGTGTGTTGTGGCTGACTTTCCTTACTAAAAATTAATATTTTGGGGATAGAAAATACCTTTGAGTACTTTTAAAAATCCAACTCAGATTTGGTTACTCCCACTGAGTTGTTTAGCAGAACACTCTAATTGGTGGTACAAGCTAAATCGTGGCCAACAGGACATGTGGCCATCCCCAAATAGACTAATTTGTGACCTCTTCAAATGTTACACATTTGAATTAATTGCCTGAGCCTCCACTTTGCATCCTATCATGAGCAATGTAGCTTTGCCTTTAAGTTTGGAATTTATACCTAATGGGTACAATGTACACTATCTGGGAGATGGACACACTTATAACTTTGTCTCAAGCAATACAAAAGCAATCCATGTAACCAAAACATTTGTACCCTGTTAAGAGTCGAACATTAAAAAAAAATTGCAATTCTGTTGTCCAAACCAATCTTACAGTTGATGTCCCCACAATTCTTAGAATGTAATTTAGTATCATATTATTCTAATCAACCATCTGTGGTTACAAAAGCCTTAGAGGTTTTAATCCCCTACCTTAAGCTACTTAGCCAAGTATTCTTTCCAGTTTCTTCCAGCATTCTCTCTGTGTTCTGCTATATATTTCTTTCTATTCTGTTACATTTTTAGTGATGTTTTAGATCCCGTATAGATCGGTACCTTGAGTAAGTACTTGGATGCTTTACCCTTTTATTTAGTTTTGGGATCCCAAAACAAAAAGTGACTAAATTTAGGAATTGAACTAGATACGAAAAGTGAGAACAGGGATTTTAGAAGTTTATTCCTTCCCCATCCCCCCAAGGGGGCCTTAAATTTTTAGAGTTAGCTTGGTAAGGTTTTGTGAACTGTATGTATTTAGCTAGCCAACTACCAGATGTGTTGCTTCCATTCTGTTTCAAACTAGTGCTTTGAGGATTGTCAAAAGATAAAATTTCAACAAATTTAGTTAAGGTCTAATTGGCTTTTATTAGCAATTTGAATCGGGCAGCGACTCGTCTAAAACTTTACAAAAGGTGCTCGGAAAGACACGGCAGAATCGTCAGTTTTTATAAGGTAGCTTGAGTAGAAACAGGGAAACACCATAATACAAAAGGCAGAGCGGTTAACATCAGGTCACTTCAGGTTACTTACTTTGTAAGGGTAAAGCAGAGGGGCCTTCTTATCATGCTGGCTCAGACTGGCCCGTTGGGGAATTTGGCTGTCGTCTCTCTCCTGATTTCTGACCTTCAGCATGTTTGGTCTGTTCTGCTCGCCCTGGTGCAGGAGCTCAGGCAAAGCCAGTGGCCTCCCATAAATGTTACTCAACAGGATTCATGGACACAGATGCAGGAAAATTTCAAGATGATAGATGGATGAGTCTATGTAATCATTTTAATTGTCACAATCCTATATTTACCTTATCACTTTACTTTTTTGCTTGAGAATAAAAGCATATTATTGCTAAAATTTTTATCTGTTCCTTTAATTTGTTTCCACTGATTTTTCTTAATATTTAGTGTTATTTACCTTTCTTTCTAAAAAGAGGTAATATATCACCATATGTTTTTTTCTAAAATTGAATTTATATTCACTTTTTGTTTCTTGTTCTACTTGAAAAATATTTCCCATAGATTTGCTTTAAAAATGTAAATCTTCTCCTAGCTGTGACACTTAAGAGCTTCAATTTTATTGAAGACTGTTTTGAAAAAGTTAATGGACACTCAATAGCATGGTATAATATCTAATAAATAACTGTGGCATAGTAGGTCATACTCTTAGATCTATATTGTAACTAAGATCATTAGTCTGAATATAACTTTAATATAATTATATAACTTTAAGGTTTAATTATTTAACTAAAGCTGTTGATTTAAGAAGGGAATAAAACATAGTTAAGCATATGAACAATTCTCTCTATCCAATAATCAAAGATTTTAGGAATGCAGATTCAACCCTCCCCACCTCCTTTGTAATTTAAAGCCAGAACTTAGAGATTTAGTAGAGTCATTTAAAGTTATAGTCACAAAAAGGCATTTGGCTTTACCTCAAAACTCACTTTTAGAGATAAAGATGTGTTTTTTTTTTGCTTGTGCTCATCATAAAATTACAGTAGAGTATTATAACTCAAGTTTCAGGCAGTACCAAATCCCTGAATTTGAAAATTCAATCAGGAGCATGCTATAAAAATTCATTACACTAGATTCTCCAAAAGGTTCCTGTACAATTTATTTTATCACCTACATTTTTAAAACTCATCTTGGGTGGAGACCAGCAAAGACAAGTTTTCTGTTGGCAAAGTGAGATTCTTCTTGTTGTTTTCTTAGATTTTATTTTGTTTAGGTATTTTCTTTGGGTATTGATACTATTTCTAACTGATATTGAAAAGGAATAGAAAAGACAGACAATTCTGGAAAATAAAAATGACACACAAATTAAAATTGATTGTTCCCCAGAGTATGTTTTTGTCTGGTTTATCAAAGATTAGATGGCTATATGAGGATGGTTTTATATCTGGATTCTCGATTCTGTTCCACTGGTCTGTGTCCCTGTTCTTGTGCCAATACCAAGCTGTTTTAATAACCACAGCCTTGTAGTATAGTTTGAAGTCTGGTAAATTAATACCTCCCATTTTGTTCTTATTGCTTTTGCTACACGGGGTCTTCTCTGGTTCCATACAAAGCATAGAATTATTTTTTCTATATCTGTGAAAAATGATGTTTGTAATTTAATAGGGATTGCATTGAATCTGTAGATCACTTTGGGTGGTATAGACATTTTAAGAATGTTGATTCTTCCGATCCATGAGCATGGTGTGGTTTTCCACCTGTTTACGTGCTCTGCGATTTCCTTCCTCAGTGTTTCATAGTTCTCCCTGTAGAGATCTTTTACCTCCTTAGTTAAATGTATCCCTAGGTACTTTATTTTCTTTGTTGCTATTGTGAAGGGTATTGAGTCTTTGATTTGGTTCTCAGTTTGACTGTTATTGGCATATATGAATGCCTCTGATTTGTGTGTATTGATTTTGTATCCTGAGACTCTACTGAATTCATTTATCAGTTCCAGGAGTCTCTTGGTTGAATCCTTGGGGTTTTCTAGATATAATATCATATCATCAGCAAAGATGTTACATTATTTTTTACATGATTAAATGATCACAATTAAAATTTAAAAATTTTAAAGTATTCACAGATTTGAGTTTTTACAGTTTTAAAATTAGAAATAGAAGAGGAACCTTTTGCAGTTGATCACTGTGGCTAGTTCCTTGATGTTTGAATGCACCTGAAACTTTCAAATTGTCTAATTTAAAGTGGGAGAAGTAATGGCATCTATCTTTTGCTGGTTCGTTATGTCTGAGTGAGCCAGGAGCAGCTAAATTCTTTAAATAGAAGAATATTTGTGCAATATCCAGTTTAGCTTCCAGCTTAGGAAACAATTTCTCATCAGCTTTAAAGCATAACTCTATAAAGGTATGAATTTGAACCTAACTCTAAAGATAACGAGAAATTTAAAATAACAACAAACAACCATAGTCTTCCTGGGTCATTCTTGACCACGTTTTTGAGTAGGTCAGTGTGAATTGTTGGCTTTCCTCAGGCTTGCCTCTGTCCCTTAGAAATTGGTGACTACATCCTTTCCTACAAAAATTGACTGTCATGAGAAGAGCTCACAGATCCTACAGAGTAAACTTAAGTGACTGAGGATGCATCATGAGTTTCATTTCCAAGTGATATTTACATTTTAAGGAAGTTCAAAGACACTAAAATAATGAATTTCTAAAAGTGGAAGTTGAGGCTTCCTTCAGTAGTGTGGGTGGGTAGGTGTTTTGACAGGGGCCTTCATGAGACCTCTCAAATCCATCACCTAGAGCAGCCGTCCCCAGCCTTTTTGGTATCAAGGACGGGTTTCATGGAAGACAATTTTCCACAGTATGGGGGGAGCAGGGGTGGAGGCAGAGCTCAGGCTGTGATGGGAGCCGTGGGGAGCTGGGGAGTGCACATGAAGCCAGGTGAAGCTTTGCTGGCCTCCACCCTCTTCCTCAGATTCCAGGCGTGGGGGTGAAGACCCAGTGACAGGTTTCCCCTAAGTTGACAGTTGAGTCCATTTCACTGCCGTAGCCATTATCAGTAAATTCCTAGATCATTTAGTTTTATAGGTCAGCATAAAGGCTAGTTCCATGATGATATGACTCTGGGGAAATAATCATTTCTTTATAAATCAATATTATTGTGTTATTTCAATTGAGTTTTGCAGTTGCTCTGAGGCCAAACTTTATGAACTCAGGAATTTGTCTTACAGTTCAAAGAGGCACAAACCCCTATGTCGAAATATGTTCACATGTATACAATATAGCTTTGAGCACAGATTGTGAATTTATTGCTCCGTGTTGAATGTTTTTTTAAGCTTGTTACAGTTTCCATGGAGACAGTTTGTGTTTAAAACATGGAGATTTAGTGGCATTATCCATGGCTGTGTTAGTATAAAATACATTGCAAAGGATAAGTTGGGAAATTCCAAAATTGCATATATTATACATATATACACATATATTCAACTTCAAATATATATGATAAAGTAGATAATATAAAAGCATAGATGTATATAATGTATTTTACATATTTATAAATATATAGAAATAACATATTTGTATTTAATAAAATATAATAAAAATATATTTTTTATAAATTCATTGAAATCTAAAATTCCAAATAGGTATCAGAAGTTGCACACTATCACAGAACTTTCTGGCAGTTTTACAGGATCCAGATTTCAAAGGGCTGAGCTAGAAGTAAGTGTGTACAACACATTCCAGAATGAGTCCAAAGAAGCCATGCATTAGAGAAACATTCAGTCTTTTACTGTAGGAGTTGTGCACTTGATCAGTACTGAGTGCTTATTAAGGCAGTTTCCTGTTTCTCAGTATGAACTTAGCATATCTTAAGTCAGCAGTTTTGATTCTGTATTTTCTCTGAAAATACCACAAACTCACCTTCCACTTCTGGCGTTGCCTCATGTCTGGTTGCTGCAGTTGTGCAGCAGCAGCGGAGACAGCGGCAATGTGTCAGTACAAACAGTCTGCAGGGTGGGACCACAGCCACACACAAGCTCTCAGACTTGTTTGAGGTTTAATACAGACACATTCTGCCAAATCTGCTTTGCTGAATCAATATAAATAGTTATCTCTTAATTATAATCCCTTTATTTTCACTGTTCCCTGAATAAAAGGAAAAGGAATAATTGATTGACACTTAAGACTGATGGGAGGGTATGTATGTGTGTGTTTTCAACGGTATTTTCAGGTAGGTGCCAAAGAGAAGGTGTTTATTGCCTTTGTCAGGGAGTGGAAACACGTGGCCTCAAATAGTCCTAGGAGCTCAGAATGGCTCTGTATTTATAATTTTAGTTCCTTGGCTTTTGTTCCTCCAGCCTTAAGGAGCAGTTTGTGTATCTTGAGCTGGTGCCAGAGGCCTGATGTGAACATCCTCTAAGTTCCACAATTGTCCTCTCTCACTGGGCTCCTTAGTGATGAATTTCTAGCTTATGATCTGTACTCCAGGAAATAAATATAACTTAACCTGCTATAGTCTACATATTATGTCATTGAGATCTTTTGACTTTTTTTAAATGACAGAAATTTATTCACAATTGTGAAATTTATTCACAATTGTGAATAAATTTCACAAATCTGTGAATAAATTTTGTCCAAGTATCCTAGTTTTTAAATATTCTGAAATATAAGTCTTAGAAAATCTGTAGTTCTGAGGTTTGGTGAACTCAGAAAGATTGGAGCTTTGAACAGTTTCCTTTCAAATATCATGAAAAATCGGTGCCATTCTGAAATCTGAGGCTGCTTTTGGCATAAATGAAAAGGGAGTTCTGCCCAATTAACTCCTGTTTATTTTCTGGGGCATTAATATTCGTATCTGAGTGCTCTCGAATATATCTCTGTATCTCTCAAAGCTTTTAGCTTTTTGCTCTACTCCACATGCAGTAGTCTCCTTGAAAGCAGAGCAGATTGGACTATTGTTTATTTATGTAGTCACCCTGTGGTATTTGGTCTTTTGGACACTTTGGAACTAGGGTATTTGGATGACTATCAGACTGCAGTGATTCTCTAGTACACCCTACGTAAATTCAGGTAATCAGCTCCCAAAATATTTAAGTCATTTCACCCAATACCTTTCACCTTCTAGGTACATATATGAATATTTAAAACCAATCTTCTCTACTAGTTCTTCTGCTCGCCCTGTGTTGTAGTTGAATTGGAAGATGTAGGACAAATATTTTCAACACTTTTTTTCTCTATTCTAAACCTGATATAATTCAGTGAATATTAATATATTTAAGTTAAAAATACATAGCATTCTTAAGTTGCAAAAAAAAATGATTATCAATCTTCATTTCTCTGGAATTGAGAAAAACATTTATACATTTATTTTTGGTTACATGTATTATAAAATTTCTCTGAAGGAAAAACTAGATTATAATGTATTAACAGATATTGAGAGAAATGAGATGATTTTGAGAAAATGTAATTTGTTGCATAGATGATGGGGTGATTTATTTTTAAAAACTAAACAAAAATAATTTTCTGTTTTATAGCCAAATCAACTTGCTGTATTAATATTTTTCTGTCCTTAAAATTTCACATAGTTCAGTTGCATTAAAAAAAAAACTTTTAAAGGGAATAAAACATATTAAGTTTGATAGCACATTTTATAAGTAGGGTGTAGACTGTCAGATTGGTTTACCTTTTTCAAAAGATTATCCCTACAGCTGAGAAAAAAAAAACTTTCTCTCACTCTTGATGTGAAAATTACTAGGTAATTTGCATGCAAGAATAATTTAAGTGCAGCATTTATGAAGTGGTCAGAGTGAAGAGTTAAGCCCCGTTACCAGGCAACAGCAGCCTAAAAGATGTGAGCAGTGCCTAATATCACTAATTCTTCATTCATTTAATTGTCACTTAAAGAGACTCTCCAGCCGTACAGCCCAACTCCTGAGAGGAGTTTATAGAAATTGCTTCTGGAGAAACCTGTTCTCAAATTTTGTTTGCTGAGTGCTGAAGCACCTTAGAAGTCTTCAGAGTATGCCAACATTGACCTTGTTGTGGACCACTTAAAAAGTAAGCCACCAGGAGCCCTTTTGTACTACCACGATTTGCCTATGATGCAGTAATAACATGGTGATATTTAAAATAAGGCTCAAACTTGTGAACACCAGGGAAAAAGTGAGAGGCAGGGAGGGGAGAGAGAATGAGAAGCTGGGAAATTATAGACTGGAGAGAGACCTTTTGCTGGGTTGGTGTACACGTACTTTCCCACTTTTCAGTTGTATGAATACTATGAGCAGACATTCAGGGAAGTTTCATGGTAATAGTTTTCTTTATGCATTTTAATATAGTTGTAGAAAGAATATGTAGAAGTTAGGGTTAAAAAGCATCTTGTAAATCAGACTGTAGTTTTTACCCCTGTACCTTAACCACCGTAGGTACATGAAATACCTGTCTAGTTTTAAATAATTCTGGAAAAGATTCCACAGTTTTTCTGAATAACCTATATCTGTCATTGCCTTGACTTAAGCCATTTTCTTCTGGTTTGTCCTAAATAGAGACGGAGAACAGCTGGTTGCCAATCCCAATATAATAACCCATATATTTGTAGAACATTAAAAAGCATTCCCCTAGCTTTTTCTTCACAGCCTGAATACTTCTCTCGATCTTTCTTCCTTTTCCAGCCCTTTCATCATCTGTGTGGGCTTCCTTCCTTTTCATTTCTCTGCCTTCGCTTTCAGATGTGAAGATCATAACAGGGCATGGATGTCCAGCATGAGTCAAGCAGTGAGGAGTAAAATGGGAAGCTTACCTCAGAGTTTCTAAACTAATTTTCTATTTATGATCCCCAGTAATGTGCTTGCTTAAAACACAACAAGAATGGTGCTTGCTGTCATGTTTCACTTATAGGTCTGCTGTGGGACAAGGTGTTTTTTTTTTTTTTTTTTTTTTTTCTGCTGTATTTCACTTATTGCAATGGCCAGACCTTGCCTGTGTATGCTGTATCTTATATTCTAGAACATATTATTTTGTAAAATTACAGAAAAGACCTGCATAAGTATGGGGACTATTTTGATGGGGAGAAAAGAAACTTTTAAAAGATTTAATGTGTTGAAAATGATTGTGTTGTTAAAAATGCTTTGTTATTTCCATTCAATAGGAAATACTTCATTTATACCTAAACAGTTAAGGCTACTGTGGCAATTATTTTATTAATTACATAAGGGTTTTCTAATTTACCAAACCCATTTTTGAATACTATTCTAATCCACCAAAGTTCTTTCTTTGTATCTATCTTATTTACTAATGGGAACCTGAGAAGCTTGCTGTCTATTCCGCTACTTACTTTACTGAGGAAATGTTAAATCATCCTAAATACCAAACCA
The DNA here is from genome assembly GCF_020740605.2 of Lemur catta. Classification (NCBI taxonomy): domain Eukaryota; kingdom Metazoa; phylum Chordata; class Mammalia; order Primates; family Lemuridae; genus Lemur; species Lemur catta. The sequence goes on along the minus strand of NC_059153.1, from coordinate 4,899,218 downwards.
AGTTTTAGTCATACCGTCCTTTAAAACTCACTCCAAAATGCACATTCTTTGTTAAAATAGCCTTTTCCTTTCCACTTCAGAACCTTTGTAGTTTATAAAATCATGTAGCTTCTTAGGACATACTATCATAATACCCTTTTCCATTTCAGACTTGCTTATTTTGTTACTCCAATTTATGCCAGTAATTTACGTTTTTAGTTATGGATAAGGGGTCAAAGTTCATCTTTATTTAGCTAGGAAATGTCTTGTTTTCATCCGACTTTAATGGAATAGTTTCTTTTAGCGGATCTGCCATTTTCATGTTGTCTCTTAGAGTGCTGTACGTTTGCAGATTTAGAATTTGCATTTTTCACACATGCTTTTTTTAGTTTAATTAAAAATTTATTCTCAGCAAGTTCTACATAAAGTACTTGACAGGATAGTCATTGCTGGTTTTATAGTATTAAATCAATCCTCGATAGACATTAGCTTCTCTGTATGAGATGTGTCCCTATAATTAGCCATTTCATATAGAAAAAAAAATGTGTAGCTAAGTGCAACTATTGGAAAAGCACTTCAAAATCTCTTAACTTCTCACCAGCTAATTAGCATTGTCATTCCTTATGAATGACCCATTAAGTTGAATAGTTTTTCTCTCTTTTGCCTTCATCTTCAATGAGACAGGCTGCCTGTGACTGGTCACTTCTGTCCGCTGTCCCGTCACATGCAGCACTGGTGTATTGTGTCACAGCTATGATAGCTCTTCCTGGCAACTGTGCGAGTCCTCCTTTGCTCTCAGAAGGCCTCATTTAGAGACTGACAGAACCGTTTTCTTCTTTGTATTCTTGACACGTAATTCCTTACTTCCTTTTAACGTGTTGGGGAGGCGTATTAGTAAGACAAATATATTTCTTCCTTTTAAAGTCCATTCACTATCAACTTTTAAGAAAATTCAATCTCCAGTCTAAGCAGTCTATGGAAGAAACAAAAGCTCTTACTGAATAGTCTAGTCTCTCTGAAGAGCACCTTTGTTAAAACTTTTTATCAATGTTTTTTAATAATTCTACATTTGCAAGAGAGTTGCAAAGATAGTGTGTAATGTTCTCATAGACCCAGCACTTAGCTCTAAGCTAAATCTTTTAAAGGCCCACTAGCTTACATGGTCCCCTGCTGAAAGGCCGGATCCTAGCTACCTTTTAAAGGCACGTGCAAAGGCCCTGGGTGCCCCTGTCTGTAGGTGGTGGTGGTGTGGACTGTATAGCTGCTGGGCAGAGGAATGAGAACAGTTGAAGCATCTGAACAAGCTTTCAAGTAGGGAGTGCTAGGCTGATCAACCAGTTTTTAACAAGGAAGAGGTATTTCTGGAAACCACTCTAGCTTCTGATCCAATATAGCCTGGTAACAGCAACTGAATGCCAAAGAAATCTGCTTGTCATCGTTCGTTTTACCGGCTATGGTTAGTTTGACCCTGGTCTAAACTCTTACTTTATTGAAACGACTTAGTCTCATGCAACATTAACTTGCAGTAGTATAAAAACCTTATTAATAATACTTTCTTGGTCATTTAACTTCAGGGCTTTATTCTTCACTGCTAAATTTGATCTACTTTATAGTGAAAAGGTTCTTATCTTAGAATAAATGAACTTTTGTGGATTTACAGTAGGCTTTATAGTGTGTGTGAAAATTTGTGAATTTTTCTGAGAAGAGGATCCAGTTTTATGAAATTTTTCAAGAGTTAATGCAATCACTCCCTGCCTTCCTCCACCCTCCCCAAATTGGTAACCTTTCTGCTCAGAAAATGTCAAGTGAATTAAGCTGACATTCCACGTTGCTAATGGGATTTTAAAGGTATATTTATCCTCTGTTAGTATATGTGACAATATATACATTTCTAGTAAGAATAAAATTTAGTTATGGACTTGCTTTAAATAAAATACTTTGGGATAATAAAATTTAAATTGCTAATCAAGAAAATTAATTTTCTCTCTCTTTTATTATAACAATAAAGTTAATTTTTTACAATTACTAAAATACACCAGAATAGCCCTGTACAATCAAATAACTTCAAATCATGAAATTTCAGTAGGTACAAGGAAAAAAAAATTGCAGATTAAGTTAATTTCATGCTAGAACTGTTAAGCACAAAATGTCTGGGAAGCTTGTTAGATTATTGGGGGGAAAATGATGGAAATGCTAGTCATGTATATTTATAGAAAATATTCAAATTTAATGAAAGAAAAATATCTTTAAAATCTGAACATTTTAAGTTTTTAAAAAGAGTATGATTTGAAAGAATCAGTAGGGCATTGGAGAAGTGCTCACAGGTTTGGTGACCAATTAAGACCTAACCCCTTTTTAAAATTTTACTGTAGCACTTTCTCTAGACCCCTGATATATCTCATTGTCATGATGTCTCGTATCTGTATCCCTCACTAAACTCTGAGCCACTTAAGGGCAAAAATTGAATCCTGCTGAATCCATAGCGCTCATATTTGGTGCAAATCAATCTGTATTCCCAAGAGCTAGAATTCAAATGCTGTTTCAGTGAACAAATTCACATTTATGGAAACCCCATCCCTGTACTTTTACCTGTGCTGTCCAATATGGCAGCCACCGACTGCATTTAACTAATGAGCACTTGAAATGTGTCTGTCTGAATTGAGATTTGGTGTAAATATGAAATACACTGAAGATATTCAAAGACTTTGAACATAAATAACTCATTAATATTTTTATATTGTTTCTTTCCATTTAGACATAAGGATATTATTGATATTTTTAATTAAATAAGATATACCATTAAAATTAAGTTCATGTATTTCTTTTTGCTTTTCTTAATGTGGCTACTAGACAATTTAAAATATATACGTGGTTTACATTTGTGGCTTGTATTAAATTTTTGTTCAACAGTGTTATTAAGCAAAAGTGGGCAAAGGATGGCCCTTTTGGCCATATTTGACCTGTTTTAATATGGTCAATGAGCTAAGAATGGTTTTCACAATTTTTAAAGGCTTGTAAATTTTAAAAGTAAATGCAGCAAGGGCCGTATGTGACGTGTAAAACCTAGACTATTTACTGCCTGACCCTTAATATAAAACATGTGCTTACCCCTGTTCTAAAGAAGTTATGAGGATAGAACTCAGGGTCCTTACCCTCTAGCAGCTTACATTTTAGTGAAAATAACATCTTAGGAATGTTACGTGACACAACTGAAATTTTATTAAGTGACAGTGTTATGCATGTGTTCAGGCTATGTGATGTAGAAGTGACAGGAGCGGGACTTGAAGGATGGGACAGTGTGGTCAGGACGAGTGGTGAATACAACGATGACTCCCCAGACCCCTGTCTCAGCTGCTTTGTGAAGAGCCACCTTGTCCAAGGTCATACCCTTCCCAGAGTGGCCCATATCCAGTGGCTGGCGATGGGGGAGGTATAAAGACCTCACCATTTCAGCTAACCTGGCTGAACTCTGAAGGGCTGTTTTAGTGCCAGAGCTCCTTGAGTTGTTGGCCAAGACTGTCCTTGGACCTGTGTCATGGCGCAACTTCTCTCTCTGCCCAATTCTGCATCCCTCCTCTCCTTTCCTCGGGCTTTGGTCCCAAGGGCATTCTCTAATAAACACACATGCCATGCCCCATCTCAGCCTCTGCTGCTGGGAGCATCCAACCCATACTGGGCAGAAAGGTGAATAGTGTTCCATTTGTTGAGAATTAAGTACACAGAGAGATGGAGGAAAGAATAAATAAAAGCTCTGTTGGGGGTTAGGGAGATTAATTTCCTGGACAGTGCACAGTGTTTATATTTGAAATTATAGGCTGTAAGACCGCCCAGAGGGCTTTATCCTGGGGATAGCAGGAAGCTTTTTGAGCAGGGATGTGATAGGAAGAAAACAGTGCTTTAGGAGAATTAATCTAAAGAGAAGTATGAACTATAGGGAATAGAAATTATTAAAGAAAAATATATCCATTTCTCTGTTAATTTTTCATCATTGCTTGATTTCATACCTCATCAGTAAATGATGGTTGAATACGTTGTTTAACTAAAACCTTAGTTAATTAGTTGAAATTTAAGAACTTGAAATTTTTCTGGTGATATATTGTTTTGGATCTTTTCTGAAGGCTGATCAGGTTCCCTGCCTTTCGTCTGTTCCTGAAGAGGGAAGGAAAGGTGGCATCAGGGGTGTCCTCGGCTCGTCCAGAGAGCTGCCTGGCATTTCACTCACTCCAGTTTTGCCAAATACCAGCGAACACACCTCTGCCAGGTTGTTGTGGCTACTTTCTTTCCCTCTTCCAGGGGAAAAACAGAGTTGCGCACATACTACTATTTAAAGCCAAGGAGGAGAACCCTTTGTCACTGGGGCTGGAAGGTGTAGCACAGGACTAGGTTTTAGAATCACACAAACAGAGCCAATGTCAGTGAGTCTTCTGGAGCTGAAATAGCCGACTCTCTTACCAGTGCTGCAGCCTAAAGAACCAGGAGGAAAAAGAAATATTACATCTGTTTATGGTAATTTTCTCAGCCTGAAAGGATTTATCCTCCCTTGGCCTTTATTATTAATAAGAATTGGCAGAATATACCTGACATAAATTTCGTGACAAAAGCAAAGATGGGCAATATACTATTATGAGCTGCTTAAAAATAACCCCATGACAGGCAGTGAAATGGTTGCCTGTTTAAAGTTGGCAGATTTTCTTAGGGTGTTTTATAAAAAGCAGCCTCAGTGGCTTTGGTCAGTACCTCTGAAGTAAACTCAGTTTCAGTGGCCCATTAAGTATTACATACTTGTGTTTCCACAGAAGCATTGGGTAAAATTCGATATTCAGAAAGTACCAGACAGAGTTAATATTATAGACGAGTAGGATGCTTACGTGCATAGTCATTTGAAATTAAATAAGCACATAGTAGAACTAGCTTCTTAACATGATTCATAATTCCCAAGGAACATTTGCACTATAAAAGTACCTAGTAGTTTTTTAAAGAGAATGATTGTCTCTTGCTCATAAAATTATTTCTAAAAGTTGATGCCTTTGGTTTATCAAAATAATAAGCTTATATATATATGTATATTTTTTAATGAATTCAGATATATAGGATTGAGTTTCTAAACTTAAATTTGCATGAGAACAATTTGGTCTCTGCATTCAAAATAATGTTTGGTGTATATTCTCTATATATACTGTATTGGAATTCCAAAGTATGTTTTGTTTTATTTTGATGTAAGGCTGTTTTTTTTATTTCCCATAAATTTTATTTATTTTTGTTGAGGATGGGAACAAGGTGATTACAGATTATGTAAATCACTGATGAGACATAGAGAGAGATTGGAAAATAGGCAGAATGGAAGGGAGTAGGAGCGTATTATAGTAGTGTCGTGTGTTTTCTGGTGCTTCTAGGCTGATGTTAGATTAGAGGAGACCTCGTAGTAAATCTTAGATTATATGCTTAAGGGATCCACAACATAATATTAAAAACAGTCAACATTAATATGTCATTGTTTTTCTGAGAATACATTGTCTGGAAGGATAGTCTTGGTAGTTCAGGTATGTGAGTGGTGTTATGTATAAAAAAGAAAGAGATGTCAGATAAGGGGAATAAAAGCAGTATTTTTGATGATACGTGTGGGCCTATTACAGAGAGAACCATTTGCCAGCAAGAATCTCTGCACCTCTGGTCTGTGCGGGCTGGTTCCCTAGTCAGTCCCCTGTAGCTGCCTTTCCAGTGGATAAGCCCAGGGATCACGCCATATTTGTTCTTAGTTGGTAGAACCCACTTATTTCTATTCTTATTAGAGTAATGTAACCTTTGAGACTTTAAAAGCTTACCAGGAAGGCACGTCATTTTTATAGGCAATTTGGGATATCTATCCAACTGAAATACAGATCTAGCCATTCATGCAGCAGACACACTTCTAGAATTTACTCTCCAGACATAGCCCCAAAAGAGTGTGTGTGTGTGTGTGTGTGAACAGAAAAAATAAACATGAAATCCCCTATTCTCCATCCCTGAGCCCCTTAATCCAACTCTCCAAAGGCATCACCGTCTTCATATCCTTCCAGACCTGTTTTATAACAGGTCACATAGAAATGTCTGTATAACCAGACATTTTGTTTTTTATTTATGTAAGCTGGATTACACTATATAAACTGTTTGCAGTTTGCTGCTTTCATCTAGCATGTCTTGTAAGTGTCATGAACTATGTCTGGAAAGACATGCAGACAGTGACACCTTTGGAGAGTGGGCTTAAGCGGGGCAGGGGTGGAGAAGAGGGGATTCTCATGTTTACTTTTTCTCTTCTCTGCCGTTTGAATTGTTTTAGTAGTAAATATATTTGTAAAATATTTTAAATTAAAACATAAACCACTAGAAAATAAAGGTGTGTAAGGTAATAACAATAACAGTGGCTAACGTTTATTGAGTCTATACAGTGGGCCAGGCACTATTCCACACATGTGGCAGGAATTTACTTATTAAATTATCACAGAAACCATGCAAGGCACATCTATGGAGGTCATTTTATGGATGATGAATCTGAGGGACAGAGAGGTCTTTGGTTACACGTCCAAGTCGATATATGGGGAAAGAGTCAAGTAAGAACACAGAGTGTAGGTAGTGAGCACAGACTCTCCCTGACATACAAGGTCTTACAACTTCCAGCTTTACGATGGTGGGAAAGCAACAGGCACTGAGTAGAAACTGCACTTTGACTACCCATATGACCATTCTGTTTTTCACTTTTAGTACAATATTCAATAAATTACACGAGATAATCAACACTTTACTATAAAATAGGCTTTGGTGTTAGATGATTTTGCTCGACTGTCGGCTACTGTAAGTGTCCTGAGCATATTTTAGGTAGGCGAGGCTAAGGTATGATGGTTGGTAGGTTAGGTGTATTAAGTGCATTTTCGACTTATGACATTTTCAACTTACGATTGGTTTATTGGGATGGAAGCCCGTCATAAGTTAGGAGCATCTGTGTTCATTTATAAATGCTCTCTCCCTTGTGACCTAAAAGACTACACGTTGTGGCTGGCTAGTTTTGTGAGCAGGAAGGAAGGGGAAGGTGGGTTCTTATAAAACTTATGACTTCTACAGTTGTTCTTAGGAGATTAATTCAAGGAGAAAATGGGTTATTTTATCAATTCCAATGACTTCTATTTGAGAGTCATTTCCAGAGGAAAAAAAATCAGCTGAGCTTTGAAGTTTTTTGTAGGTATCTCAAAACAGAGAGGTTATCATATGAGTCATTTCTCATAAGAACTGGCTTAGTATAGTAAGAAAGAATCCTTCTCATATTTTCCAAGATTACTGGTGGGTTTAGAGGTGCTAGCAAATGATTTCCTCTGCTGACATAGTAATCCAAATACAGAAAGAGGAAAACAGATTCTAGGCCACGCCTTTGCATATATTTTAGAATAGTGGTTCCTCTGTTCAACAGATATTTATTGTGAACCTCAGAAGGAGTCTTCTTGGTGACCGTCACATTGTGATCAAATCATGTTATAAATAGATGGCTAGAAACTTATTCGATGCTCCTTTTGTTAGCAGAATTTGTTTTTGTATCAATTATCTGCTAATAATTCATGACTCCAAGCAGAAGCATGTGTAGAATACTGTGTGCCTGTACTGTGGGCAAAATAAGTACTAAAAGTTTCTGGCCTCAAGAAATTTGTTAATTAGTAGAGAGTCCGCCTCACACAGGTAAAGCAATTAGAACACAACGTAAGACACCATTGAACTGTGCCTTAGATTGTAGAGTATGGCATACAAAGGAAAGCTTATTAAAATTTATCTGTGGAAAACTTTGACAGTTTTCTTTAAATGACACTCTTTTCATTGTGTGTGGATGGGATGGAGCACAGAGTACGGTGGGGAGCGCAGTCGGGGGGTCTGCCCCTCCTGTCTGTCCGACACCCCACAGGTTTGGTGGTAACCCGGGAAGGTATTAGAGTCGACCTGCTGTCCATTCCCACCACAGTCAGCGAGCACGTGACCCACGTTCCCCAGATAAGAGCCTCTTGTAAGCCCGGGAGTTGGCTTTTTCATGCATAGAGCTGTCTGCTTTTTGAGAAATAGACAACACATTGTTTAGTGATTTGCAGGATGCTTTTTTTTTTCTTGATTGTTAACTTGTCAAAACATAAACACATTGGTGGCACTTGAAGGTCAGCTCCATTGCAAGAGCTGAAAGCATTAATGAAAGTTTGTATTAATGCTTCATTAATAAATCAGCGGTGGGTAAGAAACCGGATCTTCCTTTTCCTGAAGTCTTTAATGTATCTTCATGCTCCATTGGTCTAGGGGTCAGGAAACTCCTAAAGTTTGAGGTCAGATGATATCATATGGTGTTTCCATTCTCTGGACAAATGGGCTAATTCTTACACCTGCTGATTAATCCACCTACTCCCAGATAAACTAGTTAGATGATGTGGATAATGAATGCATCTTTTATTTTCATGTAAGTCTTTTAACACACTAACTGCCCTGTGAGTTGTATTTAATTTATGCTAGTTTTGAGTCCCGGGCCTCATGAAGCAAAACCCTGCAGTCGGTTCATGAAAATCTTACTTGTTGATATTCTTATTGTTACAATAAATATTGACTATTTAATTCTAAAAACGTGGATTGCATTGCATATAATTCACACACAGAAAACAATAAAAAATAACAAGGTAGAAAGGATCATTTTGTTTTAATAAAACACTGTGGCCCCAGGGAAAAAAATTTTTTCTAGTGTGGCAGTCAGTGTGTTAAAGAACAACAAACATGAGAAGCTTGTATTTAGAGGAGGAGTTTTGGCTTTTGCTTGGTAACGCTGCTCTAGCGTGAATAAGTGAGGGAAAGTGGATACGTTAAAACTCATTTTCATTTAGCTTTGAAATGTTTAATAGAAAAGTTTGTAGCAGGTATGTCTTCCTATTTGGGTTCTTTTAATAGATATTAAAATTAGAAAATATTATTTAGGTAGGGTAAGAAAGTCTAAAATGTTTCCTTAGGAAACAACTTTAATCTAGACAAATGAAAACATTTTCATTGATAATAAAAGACTGTTTTATTTTTATACTTATATTTGGTTATAGCCATATATGATCTCAGACTTCACAGCACATCCTTTGAAGTTATCAGGTCTTGAGCAAAAATTTCCAATGAAACCCCATTAACCTTTCCAAAACCAAACATTTCCATCCCACTTGGAATGCAGGGAATATGAGAAACAATCAGACACAAGGAGAAGGGAAACAGGACATTAGCTCTTTCTCCTTTGACACTTGCTGCCTTTACTTGGTTTACATTTTCTCTCTGAGGATCAGAACCAGAGGAGTATTTGGATCTTAGCAAGTGAGTAGCTAATCTTTAGCCAGGGCTTACCCAAAGCCAACCAATAAAAGGTAGTATTTTATTGGATCACCTCCAAATGCCGTACACCAATAAAGTCTCAAAAAAAAAAAAAAATCTGTTCGCATTTTGGAATTTAGCAGAACTAGCTAAGGCCCTCTTGGCTTTCTTGACTTCCAGGCTGGTCTCCTAGGAATTTTTTATGGGAGCTTTGGAGCCCGTAAACCTTACAAATGTTGCTTTTGACAACACAATGAAACCACGCTGGTGGGGACCGCTGCTTGAGCAGATTAGTTAGGACTGGCTTCCTTGTCCTGCCCCTTAACTCAGAATAGTTCCTGGCCATCGTTCTGTAGGTGGAAACCTTCAGAAGTGTTAGCTTAGTACCAGCGTATGGTCGGCTGCTGCAACCTTTTTTATTTATTTTTCACATTTCCTGCAGGTCAGAGGGAGCATGAATGGCTTCCTGTGGGTTCCTGCCTGAATCGGGAAGTAAAAGTGAAAACCTTCATAACTCTGTGACTTTATGAAACCATTATAAACAGTTCTACAGATGAGATCAATAGAACTGGAAGACAAAATTTGCTTTAAATGATAGTGAAGATAATATTCCTGAGAATAATATAAAATTCATATACTTGTGTTCAGTAAACATATCAGTATATATATGAAATATATATATTCCCAAATGTTTCACGTATATGTGGTTTTTATGAATAGTTAGGCCAGCAGGAGTTTCTTATAAATCTAAACTATATAAATGTAAATCATCAAAATTTAATATTACTCAAAATGTTCACAAACTTTGAAAGACGGTAGACATATTTTTATTTAGTGAGTGATGTTATCAAATCGATGCTACTTATTTTAAATATATTTTACCAGGAGGTCTCAGGATGCCGGTTTACATCCTCCCCAGATGGGGTTGAATTGGTATTTTGATCCATGAATGGAAGAAATATGGTCAACAGAGAATTCTGACGCAGGGAAAAGGCTCCTGGAATTTGTGAAAGAACCTGGAGTATTAGAGAGAATCTTTTCTTGCGGAGAATGAGGTTGAAGATTCAGACACTTAGGAAGGACTCTTAAATTACGCAGCATTTTAATTCTTGCTCATGTAATTGTTTTATGGTTGACTTTATTCTTCTCATGTATTGCTATTTTTCTTTGTCCTTTTCCTAGGAATAGGAAGGAAGTTTCATTAAAGCACACACAGAATTATCTTCATTGGCCACATCTCATGGAAGATTCATTGCATCATTGGGCCCGCGTTCCCCTCACTGCCCATTTAAGCAGTATGGCAAATATAACTGAGATTTCTCCAGCCATTCAGGAACGTTTATTCCTGTTAAATGTGGCTATATCCATGGAATGACTGTAGCTCAGGAAAACCTACTCAGCCCGCTGGCATTGCCTTTATTCCCACCCCAGGCTTCATTCCCAACACTTTGCAGCCAGTTTTCCAATTTAGGAGGCGCAGTTATCTTCAACCTTATAAAGTGTATACTTTTGTGTTCTGAACTATTGGTAGAACAGGGATGCTGTCTAAATCTAGGAATCTATGCACAGTAGGTAGGGTTTTCCATCTTCGGTTTTTCAGTCAAAATCTTGTGATGGATGATCTATGTCTCTTTAATGCCAACAGAGAGTGTCACATTCTTTCTTTTTTGTGACAGTGATGATGGTGAATCGCCTCAATGCGTTTGGGTTGTTACAGACCGAGAGCATTTTATTAAGGAATATTCTGTGTGGTAAATCCCAAGACACTCGTGAATCTTAATCATGTTCTCCTTGTAAAAATAACTTCTTTAGTGCAATAAATTAATCTTAGTTTATGTCTAAGTGTTTTGAGTCTCACGACATTGGCAAATAATCTCTTTCGTATTTCCTGTGCAGTCTATTACCGGTATGAATAAATATGTGTTCAGAAAGAGAAGACAACTGGCCCAAGACTGTTTGAAAACTAGTATCATATACAGAACAGCAGTACTTGAATTTTTATCTCACGGTAGCTTATACATCAGCAAACTGCACAGTGCGTAGTGAAATCAGTGAATATGTATAGATTAATTCAAATTACAACTTGCTTAGCATTTATCTGAAAATTGTTCAACATTAGTAAGACAACATTAGGTATTTTAAAGTGGGGGAGAAGTCTAATCATCATGATGTATGGCCGAAAGATAAGGCAGTTGGTAGGAAATGCCCAACAATATAGACATTCAGTAGATATTTTGAAAAATACAACTTCTGTTATTAAATAAAAATAGCATTTCTAATTAAGTACTGTAGCCTCAGTTTCTCCAAAGTGATACTTTTTTGGCAGCATGATACCAAGATCAGTGTAAGAACACATCTGCCCAGCAAAGCCTCTGTTTCCACAATTGGGAGTTCATTTTTCTTTATTTCACAAATCACCTCCTTAAACATCCTGGAACCTTCCCCCTGTAGATTTTTTTTTTTTTTTTGCTAGATGCTATAGGCATTCAGATGATATCTATTATTGGTCAGGGTGGCAGGGTTTATAGACCTATGACCTTGTATTTTCCTATCATAATTTATCAACACCTTCACCAGTGTGAATTCAGGAATGGAGGTCAAGTTGCTTTGGAGGTGAATTCTACATCACGTTAAGTTGTTTAAGAATCTTCTGTTGTTTTCCTTGGTTATGACATTTTGAAGTTTTCAAGGTTGTGCTCTTTTCTTTGTTTTAACTCTGTTTTGTTCATGTTATCATGCTTGATTGGGCTTCATTTTGTCATTTTTATGTGCGATTTCTCCCGTGTCATCTCTTCCCCCACCATGGCATTGGTAGTCTTCAAACTTCATGTTAATGCTTACGTAGCAGCTTAGCCATTTGTTTAAAAAATATTTATTGGGCACATCTTATGTGCCCGGCACTTTTATAGACCTTGGAGAAACAGCGGTGGACAAGACAAATTCCTTTCTTTCAAAAAGTTAATCTTCTAGTGCTGCGGTCCCCAACCCCCCGGCTGTAGCTCAGTAGCGGTCCCTGGCCTGTTAGGAAATGGGCCGCATATGACTGCCTGCACTCTGCACCAGCTCCCCCCAACCCACAACACCCCACCCTCCCACCCTCAGTTCATGGAAAAATTATCTTACATGAAACCGGTCCCTGGTGCCAAAAAGGTTGGGAACCACTGTTCTAGTGGGAATGGAAGAATGGTAGGGGTTAGCAACACATTTCTTTTATGCAAGCAACCAAATGTGAAAATTTCAGGTTGTGGTAAGTACCATGAAGGAAATAAACGAAGTTATGGGGCTCCGATGAATAAGATGATCGCGGGGCTGCTTGGGAAAGAGCAGGGCGAGCACATTGTTAGCATCTGAGCAGAGGCCTCCTGCTGCTCTTGGATGACAAGAGTTTTGGACTGCTTTGCAGCAGACATAGTTTTGGTAGATTACATTGGAGTGCAGGATTTTCTGGAAGGTTTTTTTCAGATTTAGCAGCTATAAGAAATCAATCATTATTTAGTAATTAAGAGAATTAATTGTTTTTCCTTTGCTGAGCCTGATCCACCTAATGGCTGTTTTATGTGTGTGTGTGTGTGTGTGTGTGTGATTTTGCAAATATAGACATTATTCTGCCACAGTGTTTTAACTCATACGTCCATACATCATTTTGTAACAGAGACCTGTCTGAAGATTGCAGTGTTTGCGTGAGATTCCTGTGATGATTGAGACCAGAAGGGATGTAGCAAACAGGGAGAGTGGCTGATGATTGAACGTTTTATCTTAAGGACAAAGGGAGAATAAAAATAGCCCGTTGGCATTTGGCTCCTTTTATGTTACTGACAAGATCAGTCAGAAGCTACCCATTTTCAGTTGGTCATTGGGTGTTCAAGAATTCTTGAGTTTCTTATTTCTTATAAAGCATATGCCAGATAAACAGCTTTAGAAACTGAAAGTTTCCTGGTTTAGCCACAGGACAAACTCACTACTTCCTTGTAGCAGACTGTTTTGTTACCTTTTGTCTGACTTTATTGGTGATTCTGAGTTGGAGGACAGTGTCCTCATCCATTCCAGTCACCGGTGCTCCTAATAAAGGGATTGACAGATTTTTAGGCTATCAGTGTTTTCGTGCTAGTTAAACCATTTGAATTGGATTGGATAGATGTCCTGGCTTGCCTTAAGAAGATGGTTTGTGACCACAGGCCACAGAAATGACATGTGAGGCCAACTGATGTGCAGTCAGTTAAAACACATCCTATCACCCATTTTGTGCAGACATTGCATCGCGAGGGGTTTAGTAATGATTGGAAGCAGAATATGTGGGAACATACAAAATGGTCACTGCATGTTCCAAAATATTAATATATTTTCCTCCACTTCAATACCATATGGCTGAAAAAATCTAACATGAGGACTGATGAAATTAATTCTCTCAAATGGGGGATGAGAGGGAAGGTTAATAATTTCCTGTGTTCGGATTAGGAATGGTCACAATTGGTATAAATTCAAAGAAGAGAATGTATGTGTTCCTGGCTAGTTCCCAGGTGAATTTTGCAAACATTTTATTGTACGCATAATGGATTTTTTTTTTCCCTTTTTGGGAAACTTCTTTACGTTAATATGAAGTTTTATATTTTGAAGCTATTCCTTTTCCCCCCTTTTACTTACGTTATTTTTAAAGGTACTTTTATTTTCAACGATAATCATTATTTGAGCAATTTAGGGTGTGTGTGGGGGTGTGTGTGTGTATCTGTATTGTAAACAAGAAAGGCACTTATAAGTTTGTATTAAAACTTGTGAAAGCTTAACATAAAATCTCACACCACACTGACCAATATGGTTTAGAATTGTTCTCTTACTGAGAAATCAAGGATGAATGCTTTTTTTCAGTGATCATATTAGAAATATTTCCAGAGCATCCTGCGACTCCAGATACTTGGGTTGTGTGGCTGGGGATTTTTGCAGGTTTAATTTCCAAATTACTCAGGAAAGAAAGCAATTCCAGAAGTAAGCTGTGGGCTTCCTTCTTAAATATTAAGATAAACACATCAAAGATACAGTAAAAACATCTCTTACAAATATTAGAGATCCTAAAGAAATGTTGGAATAATTGTGGCAATTAGAAGGATAAATTAATTAAGATTTGGGCAATTTTGTTCTTAGCAAAAAGAAGTAAAAAGTTCTTTACTGTTGTAAATTCACGCAGACTATGTGACTACATAGGTGTGTCTCTGTGCCTTTTCAGATACTACTTAATTTTGTTTGTTTCCTCCAGTTTTTCATAATTTATAGGCTTAATTTACTGTCCTTCATGGACTTGTGAGTTTCCCATCTAGAGTCTGAAATGTCAGTTGTGTCTGTGCAAATGATGGAAGGCAGTGTCAGGGATTCCCACACGTGATTATGGTCTCAGAAAATCACCTAACAGACGCTAGGAGAGACGCGGAGCTGCCGGTGGGAAAGGCTGCTTCGTTGGAGACTCTGTCCTGTCGTGGGTCTGTCCTCGCCAGGCGCCTCACTGCAGAGAATCGGCACAGAGGGGGGACGTTGCTTAGCCTTGTCTGTCCTGGAGGCCTCTCTGGTAAACTGCAGCCAGCTGTCTGCAGAGAGCTAGGAGGAGAAAGGCTCGTCCTTGCAGGGAGCCCACCACCCGCTGCAGGGGAGCCTCGTGCCACCGCTCGTGTCACTGCACCTGCACGTGATTCCACCCTGACCTCGAGACTTGGATTTGCTGAGCTTACCTTCAGAAGCAATGACAGCATTGCCCTTTGAGGGCTAGATATTATTTCTAGACTGAAGAGTAACATTATTTTTCTGAGAAATAAATGTTTAGGATTTTAAATGGATTTTTTTGGTAAAGATTTCTGAAGCTTTTCCAGGAACTGAGACTTGCTGGGCAGAAAAGCGAGATGGGAGGCAGAGTGCTTCCCTGGTTCCTGCTGACCCCAGTCGCTGACAGTGTGACTAGACGGGTGTCAGTGAGCTGGCCCGTGAGCTTCCTCTTCCTCATCACGAGCAAGTCCCGTTATACAAAGAAGAAGAAAGCATTTGTTCTTTCCAGTCATTCACCTTCCTACTTATTAAATTTGAAATTATAATTGTGCATACATTACCTACAGGGTTGTCTGTAAGGGAGTACATTTGTGTTTATAACTTGTAACCTGGCATATCTATTAGTTTGCCTGAGAGATTTGGACATACACACACGTACCTGGCTTTTTAATGTGTGTATATTTTGGAGTATGAATTAATTTGTGTGTTGCATATTTATTCAATATGAATATCTATACAGAGAAATGCCTGCTCACAAGTCCATGCATCTAATTTTTACAGAAACAATTTTCCTTAGCCTCCTAATTGAAATCCCTGCCTGTAGTCTTTCCTTCTCTGGTTCTGTACCTCAACTCTCTTTTTCTAAAGTGGCAAGGATAGCTAGCACTTCTGTTTGCTTCCTACACGCCAGGCACTTTCTGACTTTTTATATATAAATCTCTCAGCAATTCCTTAAAGTGGGAGCTATTAATATCCTCATTTTCTAGAAGAAACTGAGGCCCAGAGAGGTCAAGGAGTGTGTCTTCTCTGTGCATCACCTCTGGCACTTAGAGAACCCGGGCAGTGCACCTCTAGAGTCTGCACACCTCCCCGCTGTGCTGCACCGCCTTGCCACCGGGTCTGCCTGCCTCACCCCTCCGATCAAAGCCCACATTTCCTGTAGCACAAAGCCCTCACCTCTTAGCGTGGGATTCATCTGTCAGCTCTTCATGGTTCTTCCCAGCTCACATTCGAGGTTGTCGTTCACAGGCAAGCACATCGGACTATTTGTTGTTCTCCAAAACTTCCAAGTATTTTTTTTCTGATACTATGATGTTAATCACTCTATGCCTTTTGTCTAAAATTTGCTTCATCTTTGTCTAATTGGAAAACAACTAGGTATTCTTCAAAGCCCAGATAAAACTTCGTGTCTTTTACGCATTGTAGTAAAATTGTATTTTCTCTCATCTGTGTTCCCACAGCACTTAATAAGTAATGTTTCGGTGTTTCTCTCGTCGTATGGCGTCGTTTATCTGTGTTTTTCCTTCTTGGCCTGCAAGCCTTGTTGAAGTCAGAGATCCTGTCCTCATCTTGTAGCCTCAGCACACCGAGCGCGGTGCCTGATTCATAGATAGCGGTCATCAAACGCTGTCGGTCTTCCAGTTCAGCGTTGGAGCAGTTTGCATCTTGGAATTGCGAGAAGAGAGAGGCCATCAGAACACGGCTGCAAACCCTTATTGACAAGAAAAAGTGTCATGTGCCCTTCACCGGAAGCACCGTGTCCCCTCTGTGTCTTTCACTCAGCTGTCTAATGACCAGAGTCAACTCTCAGCCAATGCTCTCGTGCCCTCCGTGCTGCTCCGGGGGCCCCGTCTAGTTTTCAGTCACAGTTTCCTGTGCAGGTGGTGGAGGATCTTGAAATGCCTGAAACGGAACCATTACACCCACTTGAAAGTTTGTCGTCTGTGTACGCGATAAAAGGTGGGTGGGGAAAAAATCGGTGCTCACAGCCCATTACTTGGAGTTGAGATCACCAATTAAATGCCACGAATGGGGCAAAATAACACATACTAGTTGTGTTTAGAATATTTTGCTCCTCAGACTTGTATTCACTTTAGAGTGTCAGTTTCCAGATGTTGGATGAGCATCGACTAATTCCCCAATACCCCCTCTTATTCTGTTTTCTGGATTATAGATCATGTGACTTAAGTGTACTCAGAGTAACTGGCAAATGATTGGACATGGTGAAACTAAGAGCCTTTTATTTCTCTAAGTAAAGCAGTGAATTCAGTCAAGTTTATTATGGTCACAGAACACCACGAATTTTAGCCTTTCTTTGATCCAGCAAAACTTTGATGACTCATTTTTGCTTTAATTGAAGAATGTTTCTTATGTTTACTGAACTAAATGCTAAAATGATATAATTCCTAATTTTAAATAATATGAATGCCAAATTAAAGGTTTTTGCATGATTTCAGCAAAATAGAGGTGGGAGAGATGGAGACTATTTGAGGATTCCAGGCACTTGAGTTGGAGTAGAAGAGTAAAAAGCAGGAAAGATGATAAACTTGGCCTACTCATAATTGCACTGTAATTTTCTTTAGTGTTGGCTTAGAAGTTAAAGTCTGAATGGCACTGAAATAAATTAGAGATTTGAATTAAAAAATATAAATTTGGAAGGTGCATAAAAATGGCAAATGCTAATATTCTGGAATTTAGAAAAATTAATGAAAGTATAATTTTTAATTCAATTTATAAAAATATGAGTGTTTATTTTTCCCATATACCTTACTCTGCTTTTAAAGCAGTTTGTATTTGGAAATTCTTCAAAAAAAATGAATACATTAAAACAAAATAAGACTTTTCCTTCTATATCAAAATAGCTAAAACATTTATCTCCTATTCTGTGATACAAAGTTTCAGGTATGTAATCTGATGTATTTCTTGCAGTGACCCTGTAAAAGTTTATTGTGTTCCATCATGGTAAGGATGGAAAAAGGTCAGCAAATGCCCCTGAAGGGAAAGGGCAGAGTGGGATTCAAACTCAGGTCCACTGCTCCTGCATCCCAGGCTTTTTCTAGCATATTACTGGGTAGAGAATTTCAGTTTTGAGTACAGATATCCTTTGAGCTAGGGAGACAGGCCTACTAGAATTACAAAACTAATCAAATAACAAACTGGAACTGGAAAGGGCTGTTTTTGTTTTTTTTAATCAGGTATGTCATCTGACATATTTTATAACAAGTCATCTAGATGAAATATTTATTCATATTTCATTTATCATTTAAATCTCAGTGGAGGGTTTGATTCAGTAGTGGTATCTGTCCATGGTTTTTGCCCCTCAGTTTATTAGCACTTATTTCCATAGCATGGAGTGAACTCTGAATAAAATGCAAGGTGAGATTTTGTTATGCAAAATAGTCTTGAAGTTTTCTGTAGTTAATGAATGTTCTCTTGGAATTGGTCACGTCACTCACTATTTTTGCACTGAACATGAACAGTATGCAGTATATCTCTTTTCATTTTTTATACAGAAGTATCGTAC
Organism: Lemur catta; assembly: GCF_020740605.2. Classification (NCBI taxonomy): domain Eukaryota; kingdom Metazoa; phylum Chordata; class Mammalia; order Primates; family Lemuridae; genus Lemur; species Lemur catta. The sequence continues at coordinate 4,880,854 of NC_059153.1, read as the reverse complement.
ATAATAGATAGAAATAAGGAAGGGAAAGAAATGTAGCTTAAATATAGCTAGAAATAAAAGGGGATATTTGCTTCAGGAAATACAGTCAGCAGGGAGCTGAGAGGTACCTGGGTCTTCTGTTACTTCCTTAATTTAATGACTGATTATAGGAAAGTTACCGAAATCCTTTTGCACTTCATTCTCCCTGACTGTTAATTTAGGGAAATGCTCTTTGCAACCTGCCTGTCTCACGGGGAGATGGTGAGGATCAATCAGCCCATGCTAGCCGGGTGCTCGGTGCTGCGCCAGAGGAAAGGCTGCATAAATCAGACCTGTCATTAAGAGGCTTTCGTTTGTCTCCAGTCCTTGCCCAGGACGGAGCCATCACTCCATAGCCTGATGGGGGTCACGCACATTCAGGCCAAGGACAGGCTTTCCCACGACACAGAGAACATTCGTTCCTCTAGTTCTGTGTGACGAGCGAGGCAGATCGCCTCTTCGCCACAGTGTCCTCGTCTGTCAAAGCAGTAGCTCGTAGCCAGATAATCCCCAAGGGGAACTTACTCTAGCGTTGCTCTGATTTATACGTCTTCCTGCATCTCTTGTCCCGCCCAGCTTCTTGAACTTACCAAACTATTTTTTTAAGCTCATGTCCTGTTGAAGAACCATGACAGACGTGGGGACGGGCCATTCAGATCCCCTCTGCAGAGCATCCGTTAGTGAGGCCCAGCTTCAGCTGAGGAGAGCTGGCCCTCCTGAGGGCATGGCCCTCCCGTGGCCCCCTCCTCTGGTGACCAAGCTGAGAGCCAACACGGGACAGCTCTAATGGACGGTGTCTGCCCCAGGGCAGTGCACTGGGGTGAGACATGGTTGGGCTTGCCCCACAGTTCAGTTTCCTAAGCTGCCTGGTCTTCCTTCCTCCCCCTGTCTTTTATGGGTCTAGTGACAAAATCTTACAGATTTGGCTGTAAATATTTTGTACCTCACATGCCATGTCTGCACCTGCTTCCACAGAGCCTGACCGATGACAAGAACTTGAGCACAATGTGAAAAAATGACTAATTAGAAGGGAAACTCTCAAGCCACAATGAATACACTTTTTTAATAGGCTTGTGTCATATTCTGTAATTTATTAATTTGGAAATCATATTTTCATATCATAACAAAGCATGCCCAAGAAGGAAAAGTTCAGTCACTTTAGGTTTATGGTAGGATTTTTGTATAGGACAGTTGTAAGGATTTTTCCATAGGGCTTGAAGTCTTAAGGTTGTTAGTGCTATTTGTGGCATTTGTAGTTAAGTTTCTTTTTTAACTGCCATTCTTGATCTCTAAGTAAATCTCTCTTAACCTTTTTGTTTAATTGAATTTTTTTTCAGTCCTTGAAAAGTAACATCATAGATCAAATGTTACCACTTGCTTCCAGCATATATTAGAGATGCATACACTAAAGTATTCTCTGGCTGGTATTCCAATAAATTATTATGAGTGTAACAGAGAGGATTTCCTTCCCTTTCTTTCTTTTTTCCCCCTTTCTTTTTTCTTTATTTCTTCCTAAATGGTTTAGATTTGGTTATCTTTGTTTAAAAAGCTAGGAAGTCTGACAGCTGCTATGAAGTTGATTTTATAAAGAAAGTTGTATGCTGGGTATTCCTCAGAAATTCGATTTTATATTGTATTGGAGAGCTAGTATTTCCTTTCTTGTGCTTTAATTTCTAGTTTACATTTAGATATTTGGCTTAAAATTATTTTATGTTTTGAAGTGAGAGTTATCAAAACTCAATTTAATGTTTTAAAATTTGGATTTTTCCCTATCCATGGTTAAAGGATATGACTTAGTATTTCTCTGGTTTTTTTTTTTTTTTTTTACATGTTATTATTGATTTTTTTATCTCAGAGCAGCAATATGTTAGACATCTAGGGAAGAATTAAGTAACGAAAAGGAAATGGGCTGGGGAAAGGCAAGCATTTAAAAAACAACCACATGTATCAGTAGGAAGAGTCAGGGTCAATTTTGACACGTGTAGGTTAGTAAACCTAAACTGCTTTTGACTTTACCCACTGTTTACTAGCGTTGTGTTCATAAAGTAAATGACATGCGTTACAACAAGGCTTTGAAAGTTTGATGAGCTCTTTAGTACTAACACCATTTCATACTTCCGTATTTGATTTTTCATCTATCCATTCATCCGTTTTAACAGATTTTGCAGCTCTTAATGATATTGCTACCCCAGAACCCAAGAGCAGCATTATGTGAATGGAATGTGTTCCAGGGGTAAAATAGAACCAAGGCACAGTACAGAGTGTGTCTTTCCTGTTACATAAAGTATAAAAACAAGCTACCTCTCTGCTACTGGAAGTCAGGATGGTGGTTACTCTGGGGTGGGAGGTGAGAGCTGGGGGCTTAGGGGCTTTTGGGTGCTGGTGGTGTTGTGTTTCTCCATCCGCCTGCTGGGTACGGGGTTATGTTCATTTTGTGAAAGATCACTGTGCAATGTACTTATGACATGTGGCATTTTCTGTGTGCATTTTACACTTAAACGAATATTAAAAAAAAATACTGGGCTAGGGAAATTCCCTTGGGTTAGATGTACTTTTCCTCCACTTAGACCTTTAAGAATCAGGGAACCACAGCTAGATGGATTTAAGTTCTAGTGTTCTGTAGCACTAGAGGATGATTGTAGTTAATAATTTATTGGATATTTTCAAGTATCTAGAGGAGAGGATTTTGACCGTTCCCTATACAAAGACATAATAAATGTTTGAGGTGACAGATATACATGCTAATTACCCTGATTTGATCTTTATACATTGTATGCATGTATTGAAGTATGACTCTGTAGCCCGTAATACTTAAAATTGCTATGTGTTAATTAAAATGAAAAAAAACGGGGGGGAAAAAAAGAATCACAGAACCGGGTATAGAATCATAGAAATGAAAAAGGTCTTAGTCTAGCCCACTGATGTCATGAAGAATAGATGCCTAAAAGGCTTCGTCGTCTTGCAAGTATGTGTCCTATGACGTTAGGATTTTGTGTTTTACAACTGAGGAGACTGGTGGTCGGTGAAATTAGGTAAGTTGCGCGGGGTCCCAGGGCCTGCCTCGCTGGTCAGGTTCTTTCCACTGTGAGGCACAGCCTGTCTCCTGATAGCAGCTTCTGCACGGACTGTTCTTCATCAAAAAGGGGTTTGGCATTAACCTAGCTTACGAGGATTGCTAATGACAACTTACACAAAAAGGGTTCATTTAACCCTTGGGGAACCTGATTTTCAGCTAACCAGATACTATCAAATTATGAAATATTCCAGTTAATTTGAAATGTTACCATAGCTTCAAAAATCTTCACTTTCATAACAGTTATTCTGTCAAGTAGCTAGTGTTGCATAGATGCTTTAAAAAGATGTTTGATTGATCTTTGAAGTCTGCATCAAGAAGCTTCTCGACACTCTTCTATACATGTTTATGCGTCTTTTCCACTTAACACCAGTATTAATATGACATCCCCTCTAGATTTGTATATGTTCTGCCACCATGAAATAGTCCTCTGCATACAGGAAACCATTTTTACTTGACTGATTTTTCTCTTTAATTAAGGCCTCTAGTTCAGATTATATCATATATATGTTTATTTTAGTTTTATGGCAATCTAATGAGTAATCCCATCTTTCTCAATCCAATAAGCATTGAATTTTCTAGAATCTACTCAGTTCTTATCCAGTGGCCAATACTGCCATGGGGCCTTCTAACTCGGATGGTGCCGTGTTGTCTGACTCCTGCAGCAGCCTCTAGGCTGAGTGACCAAATTCTCCTCAGATTGGAAGGACGTGGGACAAGTAAGTTCCCTGAGGAAGGAGTTAAGCCAAGTTGCGTCAGAAGCAGCCTCCATCCTGTTACTTCCACTTTCCTGTGTGTAGCACCGTCTTCCTACTTGTTCACGAATTCATTTAACCAATATTGACTCAATGTCTGCCGTGTACCGTGCACTGTCTGAGGCACGGGTATAAAATGGGGAACACAGAGCCTGCTGTCCTGGGCCTGCCTTTTTCACAGAGACAGGCCATTAAAAAAAAAAATCTTACCACTGATTGGAAGTCACGAGTGGGATGCGTACTATAAAAAATAAAGTTCGTGCTATGTGTGAGAGCAACGAGGGGATTTGACCACCTTGGGAATAGCTTCCTTAGAGAGAAGATGCTTGTGTTAGAATGTGAAGCATGATTGGATAGACACCAGACAAAGAGGAGTGGTGTGTGTTCCAGCAGCCAGGTGGCATGTGCAAATGTCCTGGGGTGGTTCCATACGTGCTGTGGAGAGTGGGGCAGCATTTTGGCCCTTCTCCTTAGAGTTTCTTTTTGGCTGCACCTGAGAATTGAATTGGCATAAGACAGATCAACAGGGGGAAAGCATACACATTTATTTTATGTAAGTTTTACTCAGCATGGGAACCCTTGTAAAGAAGATCCAAGAAGCAGAGTCAATCGCTCATGTACTGAATTGGACAGAGAACAGTTAAGTTGTGAAAAAGCAACTAAATCATGTGCGGAGGCTTGAGAGATAAGGGTTATTTTAGAAAGGTCTGTATGGAATTCTCTTGGGCTCAGCTTCCTGTCCCTGATGGCAAAGTGGTTGCTTTCCTTCCAGGGCAGGGAGGGCACCGTTCACATCGCCTGCTTTTAAGAGACAGAGGGCGGGCAGAATGATCCTGCACCTACTGTCTTTCAAGTGCCTTTAATTCAAAATAGTCAATATGCTGGAGTGGTGTATTTTTAACTCCTTCAAAGGCACATTTGAAGAGCTCAAAGAAGGCCAGTGGGGTTAGGGAAAGAGTGCAAAGGGATGTGGAGGAAAGTAAATACCAGAAAGGATTCATGTATCGGGGAAAGTAGAGGGGTCAGTGGTGGTCCTGGTCATTTGAGAAAAGTCACTCGAGGGACTATTGCCCAGTTTAGAGAGAGAGCAGCTGGTGATTAGAGACTGGGATTTTTCCTGATTCCAGGGGATGACCAAGTTCCATGGAGTGACTGTGAGAGCGGTGACTGAAGCCACGGGGGTGGCAGTGCAGAGTACTGGAACCGAGAGGCTGAGCGCTGGTCCGGTGTTGAAGTAGCCCAGCACGTCTGTGGGCTTTCTGCGGCATGGAAGACTGGCCAGACGCTAAGTCTTTAATAAAGGAAGTAGATTGACTGGTGAGAGGCAGAGAGAACCACTTACTGTGCCAAATAAACGTCTCATAAGATTCGAATGGTTTGTGTGTTGGAGATCAAGTTTCTGGATTTCTGTTGATGTATTTTCCCAATCGTTTATTATATGTTGGGCACTAGACAGATATAGCAGAATCTGAACTAAAGGAGTCTCTCCCTCTGGGTTGCATATTCCAGGATGACAGGCATCGTATTCCTAATCACTCGTGTAGAACCCGTGCGGATCTTCTTGGCTTACCCAACCACCAGTGGTGGCTGTCGATGAAGGAGGCATAGTGATAAATGATGAATGAAGTAAACAGTACAGCTCTTGTAGATGGAAGGTGTTAGATGTTACTGTTCTTATTTTCACAAAAGAATGCAAATTTTATACCCTTTGCCTGGAGTTTTACCTCTGTGACTATAATTACCTTTGCATGTACATTATTTACCTAGTAGTATCATGTTTTTTCTTTCAAAAGTGAAGCTTTTAATTAGAATAATTAATTTTCCTCTGCTTCCATGGGAACTTTAATATTGATGGAAATATTTTGAGGAGCCAGTTAGTGAGATCCTTCTGGCAGAAGTTGCACTGAGGGGCGTGACGATGGGGATACATTTTGTCTGGAAGGGATCCCCCCCGGCCCCCTGCCCGTTCATGTTGGTAGGCTTTCATCATTCTTCATTCATTGATCCGGCCACCCAGCAACCTTTCTGTACCAAGCCATTGCCTGAGGGATTTAGCAGTGTGCAAGTCTGTGAGCTGTGATTCTAAAGTGAAAAGCAGGATGATATGGATATGCATGGGAAAACACTGGTGGGACAGTCATCAAAATGTAAATAGTGGCATATCTAGCTAGTGGAGTTTTAAATGATATTTACATCTTTTAGCTGAAATATGCATATATTTTTCCACTGAGAGTCCGGCATTTTCACAATACGATTTTTAAAATATTAAAGTGAAGGGAGAGGGACAACAGGGGCGGGACAAACAAGTCAGGAATTAGTCCATGTGAGAAGGAAACGAGATTTATGGCGTAGGAGACGGGAGAGGTGTTACCGTTGGAACACGCGAGTGTGGATGGCAGCAGCGTGCTTGACTCGACTTCGGGAAGCTATCGCAGGGTGCTCTCTTCAGAGGCTCCCGTCACAGCCCCTCGTTTCCAGGTCACTTGACAGAATTCCTGGAGTCTCAGGTTTTAAGGGGCAAATATTAATGGAATGGGCTTCTCCTTAGTGCTCCTGGTGTTTGATTCCCTGGCGAGCGTCAGCCATTGATTTCTTTTAGCTGTGATACAGAAAACCCAAGAAACTCCTGGAGCTTCCTTTGCCCCCTTTCCCGTTGTTAGGAAGCCTCATTGTAATAATGTCTGTGGATGAACACACATCAGAAATTGTTTTCAGGGTCACTCTGCAGACAGACACTTAGCAGGTGGGCAGTGGGTCTGTTAATTTCATATGGGAGTGGAAATTAACCGTCCAGCCCAGGACAGGTTTTTGTCTTCCGACTTTAAAGTTTGCCACACAGAGGCAAGCATCTTCCTCTCCCAGAGTTTAGAAGAAACCAGTCAGTTTAGGTGGCATTTAATATGCCCCCCGGCGATCTGTGCGCATGGAGCCAGGCAGAGTTGCAGTAAGCTCATGCTCAGAACTAGCCCAGTTGAAATCCATGCCAATGCCAAATGTTAATACAGTTCCCAGTGATGCAGCACTTACTTGAGACAGAGCATTCTAGGTAAAAAATCAATATTCATTCCCCATGAATGATGAAAGATGACATCTAGCATGACAGTGAATTAAGAATACCACTCTTTTCAGTCTGGGGAATTTTATCCCGCATTTCAGATACATTATAATTTCAGTATCAGAAGGAATGAGATGATATACTCTTGAAATCATTTAGGACTTCTCTCCTTGAGTCAGGCTTGTTACAGACTTGATAGCCTCCTTGGACTCTTTGTCGCCTCCCTTCCTTACTCGTTCACTGGCTGTGGGGCCTGTCAGAGCAGGGCAAGTCTGACTTCAGGGGTGCAATTCCAGTCTTCACTGCTGCGCTCTGATCCATGCGTGTTGCTGGATCTCTCTTGTGGGGCATTTCTGTGGGTTTTGGATGATTCCTCCTAGGGACTTCTGGGGACCGTTTCCCTGGTGATGGCCATGCATCCCCTGGCTGGACATTTCTAACTTCTCTGCAGCTCCTGGGCTCTTGGCATTCCACCCCTCCTTGGGGAGCCATTGCCTTGCCAAGCGGTCCTCTTGGGCATCGTCCCTCGCCAGGCCATTCCTCCTCTGGGCCTGCGTCTGGTCCGTGGGGAACAGGCATCTTGGTCTTGCCACTGGTGGAAGCATAGACAGCTCACAGCAGAGCCCTCTTGGCTTTGCAACTCCAGCCACCATTTCGTGCCATTAAAATTAGGTTTAAAATAGGTCGTAGTTATATTTCTCAAATTCTAGGGGATGCACCTTTGCAAATATTTCTCCCAGAGACCCCTGCCGCCAATTTTGTACCCTTGGGTAAGCTCGTTCCAGTGGGAGGTGGGAGGCAATGCAGAGTGTTCTGGCCACTCTCTCCAGCGTGGCCCTCTCTGGGGTCTCCTTACCTTCTCTCATACAGCTGGAAGTGGGCAGTGGGCTCATGAGGGCAGAGTGGCGTCAACTGACCCCTTGGCAAGTCCCGAATATGCGACTTGGCACCCAGTGTCTGACAACTATTTTGTTTTCCACTTCCTGGTTTCAGCCAAAACCGAGACAATTTCTCTTTCCTTTGTATTTTTTTATTGCTATATCATAATTGTACACATTTTGGGAATGCATGTGATAGACGATTTCATTTTAATATCTCATCTCAGTAATATATTTTCCTTTAGGTGGCTGTATTAAAGCTCATTTCTGTGTGTGTGTGTATAGGAAATAAAAGCATCCACAATCTACGGTAAATGAGGAATGCATAATTACAATATGTAGAGGCAACGCTTTAAGTATCTTGACTTTCTTAACTTGGGGAATGTAGTTTAATAAATGATAACTTCACTTTCTCCAATTTGGAAGGTATTTGTATTAAAACCACTAATTTCTAGTTTAATCACTAGTCCACAAGTACTTAGACCATAATGTTACTTTATCTTCCAAAATAGCTTTAAGTGTCCTTGTGTCTGTAACAAATATGTTAATTATAAATACATTTAAATACTATGTCTGATATAGGAATTTTTTCCCCTAAAAATAAAGACATATTATTTCAAATATATAGTATCTTAATAAGATGGAGAGGAATAAACATAGTTTTTTGCATTTATAAGATTTGCCCTTTTTTGCCTTTATTCCTAGCACAGCTTGTACTGGAAGCCATTTTTTACCCTGATTTTCACCCGCTCTCCCCCTGTTCCTTTGCTTCCCGGTTTGCTCCTCCTGCCTAAGTCCTACGGTGACCCTCGTAAGACAGGGCCCCTGTCCCAGAACGTGCAGTGCGTGATGTAGCCGTGTTGTAGCCGTGTTGTTCTACACAGTTAGGCTCCCACTTCCTCCCCTAGAGGATAAAAGAGCTCAGTTCAGATTCCCCCAGCCCATCACCTGGAATCAGTGAGAGGCTCACTAAGAGGTTCTCCTGAGACTTCGGTTAGGTCCTAGCAGAGCGTTCCCATCTGCTTAGCAGCTATGCACATAGTGTGTATAATTGGACAGTAAATAAACATTTACATAAAAATGTCTTATATAAATGAACGTTCACTATTGTTTGCAATTTAGGTCTATATGTTGTATTTTCCTTTAAATTGCACCTGAACAAGAGCCTTATAAGATACAGAGTTTGTTTTACGTTTGCATAATTTTGTGTGAAGTGTTATTTTCATAACGGATATAATATCATGTCTTTGCATGGATGACATTATTGTGGTGGAAAAGGGAAAATATTTTTCCTGTAGGACAGCATAAGGATGGGGCCGTCGAAATTTCATCATGTATTTCTTTATCATCCTGGGAAATATATATCCAGCCGCTCCCTCTGAAACAATTTATATGATAAGTTATTTCTCAGAACAGTATTCATTTTGGATGAATAAAAAAATATAGTAAGCTTGTATCCTGTGGCCTGGACTGCATAATCATATGATTTAATAGGAAAGAATTATTTTCAAAATATATTAGGATGCATGTAAAATAAATGTGCTTTGATGGAATTAATATATTTTTTAAGGTAGCTTTTAGGAATTTAGTGTTGGATACATTTTTAGCAATAATAATGATAATGCTGTTACTTATTGAGGACCTATTTTGTTCCAGACACAGTGCCTAGTACTACATACTTTATGCCCATGTTATGGGTGGAGCTTTTAAGAGGTCAGGTGACGGGGACACACAGCCGGTAGTAAGTGGTAGAACCAGGATGGCAAATGTTGTCTGCCCCACTCTGAAGCCTGACATCTTTCTGTCCCTGTGGCCTCTCTCTCACAATGTATCTAGGGGTCTACACAATCAGGGACCTTCGTTACGGGTTTTTATTCCTCTGGAGTGAGTGGAAAATTCCATTTTCCTCTATAGATAAAGCTGCAATAAGAAGGTGACATGAAGCAGAGGCCTGCCTTTTTGTCCATGTGATGGAGGCTTAAAAAAAAAATTGAGGGGGAGGGGGGAGATGTCCACAAGTGAGCCGTGGTTTCCAGTCCATAGAATCAAGGCTGGATGGACATCATAATTCACATTACATTTACATGGACTTCCTGCACAGAATAGACTCATTAGAAGGTTTGACTTCTAAATTAAGAGATACGAACTTTCAGCACATATATCTAATGCCACTTTACCACAGAAGGAAGAATGTCATCCTGTGCAGGGTGACATTTGCACTGACTTGTCCAGGTCACTGGCTTGTCCAGGTCACAGTAGGCAGCAGAAGCAACAGGGAGTGACTGATACCTAACCTCAGAAAGAATGTAGGTGACATAATTAAAAGTTCAAATGTATGGTAGGGGATAGTGCAAAATAAAAGGGTAAAATGAAATACTTAATTGTAAATTGTTAAACTTTTTGTTAACTGAATATGACAGCTTTAGATCCATATCCATCCAGTTCAGATTTTGGAGTGAAGTGGCTCTTCAAATAGCTCCTTCTAACTTCCAGACTAGACTGCTTTTAAATGTGACCTACTTAAACGCACAGGATCTATATTCTTTCCAAAGGAACACTGCATTCAGCGAGACACGGTATTTCTAACAAGAAAAATGCATTCAGGATGTAATTCCCAAACCTCCAGGAATAAGGCCTCTGAGGCCACGAAAGAGTGTTCCAGAATCCATGCACTAGCAGGTGTATCTGACCTTAAGAGAGGGTCTCTTCAGGTTCTTGCTTCCAGGTTGTTCATGATTACGTTTTTACACCCTTGTTTTCCGTGGTTCTTAGTTCACTGCACTTGTGAAATAAAGGAGGGGCGATTGTCGTTCATTCACTTTCATTCCACGTTTGCTCCAAGAGGGTTCAGGAGGCTACAGTTTCTTGGAGATGGAACAAATGTGAAAAAATTGAAAATCAAGTTTGGCTGGTTGTAACAAAGAAACCAGAGAAGCAGGATCAACCTGCCCTCAAAAATAGACAGATCGGAGGCACCGATCGCAAACCGGAGCATAAAAGGCCAAGGAAGGCAAAGGACCAAGGCGATAAGAACAGGGAATGTGGCAGCTGAAGCTGGCCTGCCGACAGCCTGGCAGGACAAAAATTAGTGAAAGGGCAGGAGTTTAAACACTGCATTTTGACCGGCATGAGGGGCAACTCCTCTATGATTTCAGTATAGGATTATTGAAATTCAGTGGGATTCTCTTTATGGGGAGGGGGAGGTAGAAGAATTAAAACCTCTTGGCTGCGGCAAACCCCAAGCCTTCCTTTGGTTGTATGTGTACATTCGTGTGTGTGTGTGCGCGTGTGTGTGTGTGTGTGTGTGTGTTTGGGGGGAAGGGGTGGTAACTGGCCAGTCATGGCAGCAGGCCAACCTCCTCCCTTTGCCCACACCCTCCCTTGGCATTGCGCATACTGAGAAGGTGATTCTGCACAGCAAGGCAGGGGGTAGATTGGGAAGTGGGGCAGGGCCCTGTGGGTTTTCACACCTCTCTAGCCTCTGGGTTATAACAGAGTAGTAATTAATGCTAATAATGATGACTCAGCGGTGTCAAGAAAGATTAAATTATTTTGTATGTCATCCCTGTTAGAAAGCAACAACTGTTGGATTTCCTTCCCCAAGGTTAATGTTTTAATGCTTGGGCATTTGGGGGGTAAACTGTTACTTTTGAAATTTGCTTATTGATAAAAGCTCATTCACCGATATTGCCAGGTAGGTAAGTGGTTGCCTTGTGTAGCTTTAGTGATCCTCCTATCGCTGCCTGGACATGGCTCAGGGCTAGCGCTTCAGTCTGCATTTGTGATCAGAGTTATTGTTTGGCATAAAGATTAAAATTTGATTTGGGACAAGAGTGAAAGATTGACTTCATTAGCTCTGAATTAACATTTTTCACCTCATTTGAAATAAACGATTGTATAGATTAAAAAAGTATCTCTCAAGCTGAGAAGAAATAACTACATTTCACCCAAATGCTCAGGAAATGTTTTAAAATCTAGACGACTCTGTACTGAATAATAATATTTTCCACTGACTTCATGTCAAAATTGATTGATAATATATTTTTCTTAAGGCAGTGTTTATACAGCAGGTCTTCAGCCATACATTGCTAACGGCATGTACCTTATCAGACCTGACGAGATTACAGCCTGAAAGGTTATATTTTTATTCATATGAGAGTATGGACTTGAGCTTCAAAGGAAGAATAAAGCCAAGCTATTATACTTCAAGTACTTTAATAAATATTAAATGATAAATGAAACTGGTTCTACACTAGCTTCAGGGCCTGTGGATAATAAAAGAGAATCTTCACATGGTACACAGTAGTGTGACGATGTCTTTCCTTCTGGAATGTCTTTGCCTCTTACCACTGTAGTTACGAGAGTTGGGAATGATGAGGTAGGATGTATGATTTTTCTGCTTACTGGATTAAAAGTAAAGAAAACTTTAAGTGTAAAACTAATTCATCTCTTTAGCAGGATAAATACAGAAATGTGCTTTTTGGTGATACTGTCATAGGTACTTAATCACTCCTCCTCACCTCCCTACTCCTTCTAAAAGTAAAGTTGTGAGCTTGATGTTCCATGGGAAACATACCAGGTGGTATGCATGTACGTTACTGTTAAAACTAGAATTTCACAGTTTTCATTAAAACTGGAATCTAGTTGTATCATCATGTTTGGAATGTCACAACATGCCCTGCTGGGAAAGTGCAGAATGCTTTATGATTCATAGGAGATCATTACATGATGTGATTGTCTGGAAGGAAAAGTGAGTCAAGCCGCTTGTCAGAGAGAAAACTCATTAGCACTGTCGTGGCAAAGTCTGCTGTGGCAGACAGACTCCAGGATGTCCCAGTAATCTTTGCCTCCTGGTGTCCACGCCCCCGTGTATTGAAATTGGGCCAGCCTGATGTCTTGCTTCTGACCAGTTGGATATGACAACTGTGATGGCATGTCACTTGCACGATTGGGCTGGATAAGACAGTGGCTTTCCCTTTGGCTTCCCAGACTCTTTCCTTTAGTGGCGTTGATGAAACAAATTGCCATGTGAGCACTTGCAGGGGACCGAGGGCAGCCTCCTGCCAGCAGCCAGCTGGGGACTGACACCCTCAGCTCGACAGCCCTTGGGGAACCGAACACTCAACAAGCTTGGAAGCAGGCCCTTCCCCAGTCGAGACTTTGGATGAGACCCCAGCCCTGGCTGACCCCTCGATTGCAGCCTTGTGGGAGACCCTAAAGCAAAGGGCTCGGCTGAGCTGAGCCCAGGTTTCTGACCCACAGAAACTGTGAGATCATAAATGCGTGTTGTTTCAAGCTGCTAAGTTTGTGACATTGCATACATAGCAAGAGAAAACTAATATGTAGGAGTATTGGTTTGCTAGGGCTGCTCAGCAGAGGACCCCAGACTGGGTGGCTTAAACAACAGAAGTCTGTGTTCTTACGGTTCTGTGAGACATGGTCCTCCCCCGTGGGTGTCAGCGTCCTAGTCTCCTTTTCGTATGTGGACACCAGTCACGTTAGATTAGAGCCCACGCTAATGACCTCACTGTAACTCAGGTACCTCTTTAAATACTCTGTTTCCAAGTACTGTCACGTTCTGGGACACAGGGGTTAGGACTTCAACATACGAATTTTGCAAGGAAACAGTTCATCCCATAACAATAGGCTATATGAAATTCTGTAATTATTTTTCTCTCTATAGCTAAAACTCTGTACAATTTATTGTCTGTAAATGTCCTTTGCTTCCTTTTTTTCTGATATAATCATGTATGTTTCATTTGATTTATATATATATATAAAATCACATGGTTTAGCACATATATTTGCGTGTCCGTCTCTATAACAAAATTATAATCCCTATAAGCAGATGTCTTTCGTATGCTTTACATGTAACACTTTGTAGTATTTGTTTAAGATAATAGTGTTTAAGATAATGATAATGCATTCTCAAAATCTGGTTTAACTTTTTGTGTTTACTTGTTGCATACTTCTAAATAAGAATATTCTAGAAATTGCTTGTTTTAAGAGTAAGGACTGTTAAAGACATAGGCGACTTGACAAATTTGTATTTATTTTAAGTATGTGTAGTTTTAGATAGAGGTGAGGGCAGAGGATATCATTCGTTATATTTGGCAATCCAGATATAATAGATACAGTTCTAGAGCCTATCCAGTGCTGTGATAATTCATCAAGACACTGTTTTGGACACTTTGAGCAATTAATAACATTATATATGTTTAAACTATTTCCTAAATTGCCAAAAATGTCCATTACATACAACAGTTCTTTATAACATAGACCAGTGGTTCTCAGAACGTGACCTGCAGATCCACAGAGCACTTGAAACTCTTAGGGGATCTTCAAGGGCAAAACTATTTTCAAAATACAACTAAGACATAATTTGCCTTTTAAAAAAATCGTGTTGACATTTATACACGTGTTGATGTGAGTTGCATCATAAATGCAAAAGAAATGTGGATAAAATTGCTGGAGCCTTTGCATGCATTAATACAGTGACATTAAACTATACTGTTAGTCTTTGTATTTTAAAATAGCGATAACGATATTGCCTATCTCAGAGGGTTGTTGCGGTTTAAATTAGAAATTCTATGTAAAGGCTCTCAACTAATGACTAGACTGGACAGGAAATACCTCTCCCTCAGGAATACACTGCAGTTATCCTATTTAGCAAACTGGCTCTATTGGTAATCCAATTTCCAGATATGCATCCTCTGCTCTAAATGAGTATGTCTGTGTTGGGTTATTAAGTCGTTGGCACAATGTATACCTAAGGTAAGGAGAAGAATGCATAGTCTGCCTTGTTCTGTTTCTGTTTGCCCCAGCCCAAGTCTAAATTCAGCTCTGTTTTATACCTCCCTCCATCCACCCTCAAGCCCATGAAAAATAAAATTAGATTGTTGAACTATGTGCTGTTCTCCTGATTCCAAATTCGAATGATCACTGTTTTAAGAAGAAATCAAAAGATAAGTAAATGTAAAGGCTTTATGTCATTTTGATATGCTATTTATTGTTTTAGTCTTTTATGCTTTATTGTTATTTATTTTTCTTGTTTGTTTTTTTAAACAGATCATCAGAAACTGGAAAGGGAAGCTAGAATCTGCCGTCTTTTGAAGCACCCTAATATTGGTGAGAAAATATTTTCAATGTATTTTAAATGTTAATGTTATTTTAATTTTAATGCTAATTTAAAATTTTATGTTATACATATTGTACCACAATAAAAATGTTAATTTAATAATCTAGAATATTTACAACTATCACAAAATAGGTTTCTAACTTTTGGTTACATTTGATTCTTTAAATTTTTTTATGTTTATTGTTGGTTTTCTGATCTTTGAAATAGGAATTTTAGTATACGGACAAGGCATCTAGAGCCCAGAGAGGTTACACAGTTTAACCAAGGTCAGGCAGCTAGTAAACGAGTTGGAATGCAAACCTGCATATTCTATTATCACAATCCCTGCTCTTCAACATTGCACTATATCGCTCCTAGTTGCTGTGTAACTCTGGATTAGTCATACTGCTCTTTAATAAGTAGAGAAAAGAATCTTAAAGTTTTATGAAAATTGCTTAAAATAATAGTAGACCAAGATCTCTCCCTAGAGAAATTATATAATTTTACTGTTTATTAAATAGTCCTTTTTCCAGAGGGAAGTATTAGCATGAGCTTATTATCCAAACACTAATGGCAAATGCAGATATTATAGAACTAATTATATTTTAATTACAATTTTTAGTATCTTGGTGAAAAACCTGGCTTATTTTTTAAGTGGTCATATTTGACCTTGAATTAATTATTTTGATGTTGTAAAATATCTTTTACTTTCCTCTCTTATTCATCAGGAAAATGAATAAAATCATTGTCAGAAAACAATGAAGGCTAAGGAAACAAAGAGTAATTAATGTGATCTTGTGTAACATATGACAAAACAAATTTTAAAAATTATGTTTTACATTGTAAAAAAAATCAGGATCAGATAGTTATGCATGATGAGTTTTGGATGAATTCTCAGATCAGACAAGCCCTCAATTGTTTTTTTAAGGCAATCATTGCTTACAACTTACTTAAATGGAGTATACAGAGGAATACCAATGTCGAGTTTTGAGATAACTTTTGAAAATCTGTTTCAGAGTTCAATTATAGCATTTATGTCTATTACTTGATAATGTTAGCTATAGTTTAGTTTGGTGAAAAAGTTACCACATTAGGAAAGATAGCTTCGTATTCTTATTATTTATAAATTTGAACATAGGAATGTTTTCTTTAAAAATGCTCCACAGGTAAAAGTGGTTTTTTTCTCTGAATTTGACTTATATTTGCATCTGTTTAACAAAATCAACCTGAGCTCTAATGAAGTTCAGCAAGGATTTATGATTATGTGAGGTTATTATTTTACATAACATTAATTTTGTTGATTATTTAGTTTGAAAAGCTAATAGTCTATGTTGAAGGAAAGGAAATAGATACATACAGTGATATGACTTGAATTCTTCAAGTATTTTTTCATATTTTTCACTTCAGTAGCAATTTATAGCATATTTTTTGGGAAATGACAGAAATCCTTTGGTAAGATTTTGCTCACACTACTGAAATTCAGTAGTTTTTATAACTCAGGGTCCAAAGATTACTTTCAGTTTTTAGTAATGGGTTTATTGTATAAATGTTTTAACCAAATGCTTAGAATAACAGGAAAATTTCAGTAGCCTACAAAGTTGTTCATCAAAGAATATAGCAATAATTTTTGTAAGCACATTATTTTGAAATATAAGATATCTTTTGTTTCATTTGTTCTATTCAGAAAGTGAATGATTTTACTTACAAATATCTATATGGAATCTTATATAAACAATATCCTTGTAGAGACAGCCATAATTATTACCTCCTTGAATAGCAGTGGTTTTGCATAGTCAAATGAATTTGTGTCAGATCTGTGTAAGAAAACAAACTACACTTATTTTTCATAAAGAGCAAAATTCTTACTTTCAAATTGAAGTGATGAAAGTCTTATATTTTGATTAGTTTTGAAAATGTTTCTTAAAAACTTTTGAAAAATATGATAAAGGAAATATGCTGACTTAATTTCTTCCCACTCATTATTTTTTTTCTTCTAATTTCTTAAACAATCATTGGATGAGTCTCATAGCCACATTTGATTTTGGAACTAAAAAAAATTATATCAATCTGGGTAAAGGTAAAATGAAAGAAGACGAGAAAAATAAAAGTACGTATAATTGGGAAGTTGTCTTTTATTTTCAGTGATTAATATCAAGCTTGTTTAAATTGAATAGTACTAACACTAACTCTTTTGCAGCTAAACTACTGAGACTGCAGAGATGAATGAGACATATTCCTTGACCACAAGGAGTTCACAGTTCAGAAGGGCAAATAGTTGTGTATGCAACTAAAATACAATATAGTTATATACTATAATGAAGCCATTAATAAGGTGCCCTGGGAACACTAAAGTATAAGCTAATAATTTTAACCGAAATACATTGGCTGTTGAACAGAATTTTGCCATAGAGAAGTAGAGACTGAGTTCAATAGCCTTATAAAAAGACAGACCAACAAAAGAAAAATATCAGATGTAAAAGTCCTTGACACCTTGAAGAATGATAGAAAACCTGGAATGATTAGACTATATGTGTGTGTCAGCCAGAAAGTTTGATCAGGGATCATAGCGGAGAGTCCTGACTTTCTATGAGAAGGAATTTGATTTTTAATCCATGGGAAATAGAGAATTATTAAAGAATTATCTAGTTGACTTATGTGATTATATCCGTGTGTTAGAAGGACAAATTTAGCAGTAATAAGCATTAAGGCTTTGGCATCAGGAGAAACTGGTGTTGAAAGAGCATCTGGAAGCCTCTGGAATGAATCTAGCTGAGAGAAATGATGGCTTCTGTACCATGGCAATGGGAGCCCTGGTGGCCAGGAGGGCAAAGCTACCAGAGACGCTGCTGTAGAGTCGGGGGACCTTGGGCAGCTGTTACCAGTTGCAGCAAATGGGCTAGAGGGAGGTTTCTCTGAAGTTTTCTAGTTTGGGTGACTAGAGAGATGTTGATCCCTCTAATTGAAAATAGGGAACCAAGGAGGAAAAGAAAATTGGGAGAAATTAGAAATTCAGCTGACTTGAAAACATGAAATTATTTTCTTAAGGCTTGGAAAATCCCCAGTTTGGGAGGCCATAGATGAAAAAGGAAAAAAAAAAAAATAGAAATACCAAATGACACTACCCAAACCCCTGGTCTTTCATTTTTGGGCAGAAGTTGTAAATTTCTTACCACTCTGGCATTTCTCTTCAGGGTGGAAGTGGTTGACAATGACTGTGGTCCTCCCTCCTAGACCAAGATGGAATGTTGCCAAGTTCGGGGCAGTTAAGTCGGGTTCTTAAGTATCTTTTGGAAAAGCAAGATGGTGACTGCAGCAGCTTCGTCACTGACCTGTGGTTTAGCGTTGATTTCTAGGGTGCTCTTTCCCCCGTGTTCTGTCCATTAGAGCAAAGCCCACTTCTTATTGGTCCCGCATGCCTTCGCCAGACAGGTGTCTTTTATTGGCTTAACTACTTTAATTTGTGTATATCCCATCTGACTTGCATGTGGGAGCTCTGGAGAGCGTTAATTTATATTTTGACCCATCTGCATGTCGATAGAACGGATCGACCCACCCAGCGGTAGGAGATCATCAAAAAGGCATAGACAGCATGATGGACAATGCTTACTTGTAAAAATGAAGAAATGTTTTTGTTTTGTTTTAAGAGCAATAACAGGAATAATTCTCTTAGATTATTTTTCTTCTGGATGTGCTTTAAAACATATTTTATGTATAAATAGCTAAATTTTTATTTTCAATGAATAAAAGGAAATTATATTTGGGGACAAAATATCTGGAGCTGTACAAAAGTGCAGTATGGGCGGCTTTTCATTTTTAGCAATAACAGTTCAACTGTGTTGATTTTAAATAGGGTTACATTAATTTGCACTCGTATACCTATAAGAGAAATACCAAGACTGTGAGTCTCACTAACAGGCTTGATTTTGTTGGAGCTATAATGAAGTTACTATTTTGAAGATCATTTTTTTTCTTCTGCCAATTTCCATCTCCCAGATAATTTCTCATCTAGAAGCCGGCAGTGCCAAATATACATTTAAGCTTATTTGTTAGGAACTTCCCAAGAGAAGAACTTTGATAAAACATGGTTTTCAAATTTCATTCTCGCATGTGTTAATTATTCTAACGACCTTTCCTTTTGACATTCCTTATAGAAATCTGCCCTTCAAAATTAAATTATTAATACATCTTCTGGTCATTTTCTAAGAATATATTCATAATATGAACAAGAGAAAAAAGACAGGATCATTTTCCCCCCACAGAAAGACAGAGTCATTGATTTAAGGGAATAGTTTCAACCTTGGGTAACGTCGCTCCCTCCACTGTCTCTTCTGCCTGGGGACATCTGGCAACGTTGGAGACATTTTTGATTGTCACACCTGGGGTGTCTGGCTTCTATTGGGAAGAGGCCAGGTATGCTACAAAGCATCCTACAAAGCACAGGAGAGCCCCTCACCATAATGGATTATCTGGACCAAAATGCCATAGTGCTAAGGTTGAGGAACGCTGATTGAAGGGAAGAGTTGCAATGGTAGCAATGGAAAGGCAAGTAGCCAGCGTTTTGGTTTAGTTCTGGAGGCATGCAGTTTCCTTCTGCTAAAATAAAAAAATAAAAAATTGGTCAGTGCATCTCCTTAAATAAAGGACAAGTCTAGTGAAGAGAATAGACTGCTCTTGAAACAATTTATAATTATCTAATTAAATGGAAACATAGAAATCGCACTGTGAGCAGAAACCAACGTAGCATAGACTGGTGCTGACCTACGCTAATTGCAATCCTTTAAAAATCTCTTCCTCAAAACAAACTTTATTAGGCAATCTTGGCAAGCCTGATTCCTTCCTTCATGCACAAAAAAGCTAATGAAATTTATTTAAGTAAAACAGAATAATTCGGCCTCTGATTTTGCCAGGGCTTCTCTGCAATGAGTCTGAATCGGCGATGGGTTACTGTGGTGTAACAGTTGCAAAGCATCTGCCCAGAAACTTTTTAAAATGACTTCAGTCCGTCATGAGGTTTTTCTGTAAAGTAGGAAGTGTTATTGTTTGAGACAGTAAATGAGCTGGGTGTTTAGGATGCAGTTATTCAGTTATTTGTTTTTCATTTGGGAAGGTTTGGATGTTTACATAGAGAAGTACAGTATCGGAATTCGTGGGGAGTCTGAGGATGTGTCCCCTGTGCTCGGCAGCTGAGCAGGGGTTTGGGCAAGGCTGGGGGTCGGCCTTAGGCAAACAGTTTCCCCGCTTCTCCTCTTAGCTTCTCCCCTTCCGCTCTGCTGCAGCCCCTCTGGGCTCCTTGTGCTTCCCCAGCTGTTCTGAGTACCCTGCCACTGTAGGGCCTTGGCCTGGGGTTTTACTGGGGGTCCTGCTCCCCCTACAGTGGGGGGCGGCTGCTGGCCACTTCCTTCCGGCCACGGCTCAGCCATCGCCTTGCCCAGGAGGGGAGGGAAAAAGAGCTTCACTCCCCCCCCCACCTGACCTGGACAGACTCTCTGGATTCTTTTTTTATTTCAAAACATTAAGGCAGTACAGATGTTTTTGTTACATGGTTACCTTGTATAATGCTTAATGAATGGCTTTTTGTGTGCCTGCCAGCAGGTGTTCACTGTATCTGATGGGTAAGTCTTACCCCTCCCCTCGCCGCCCCCTCCCGGTTTCTCGATTTCCAGTGACCTCTGCATCTCTTTGTGCCCAGCGTTCCCATCATTTAGCTGCCGCTTGCTGGTGAGAACATGCGGTGTTCAGTTGCCCATTCCTGAGATACTTCATGTAGTATAATGGTCTCCAGTTCCACCCAAGCTGTTGCAAACGACATTGTTTCATTCCTTTTTATGGCTGAGCAGTACTCCGTGGTATACGTACCACGTTGTCTTCGCCCACTGGGGATTCTGAGGCAAGTTCCCTTCCAAGTGAGCCCTTTGGTGTCGGTCTGGGTTTGGTCCAGCCTGAGCGTGGCCGGCTGTCCACTGCTGATGGCGCCTGCAGGTGTGAGGAAGGCGGGCGGCAGGGAGCGGCGGTGAAGGGAGGTTCTGATCGTGCCCAGACATGCCTGACTTTCTGCAGCCCTGGAAAGGAGGAGCTGGGGAATCCCGCCTGTCTCTCCCTCTGCCGCCTTGAGACAGCGGTGACTCCACAGAGCCCGCCCCGAGTGGGATCCCAGCAAACATCGATTACTCCAGTATCCAGCGAAGCCTCCAGACTTATTTCCTGATACTTTTGGAACACAGCGACTCTGAGCAAGATACAGGCGGGGTGAGCTGGACTTCCAGAGGGTGGTTTGGAAGCCCTGACGCCTTCCGACGTGTAAAATCCCCTCCATAAAATTGCACATTCTTGGGACTGACCTGGCAGGGGTTCTAGGAATTTAGCACTCATTTATTTTTTGTTTGTTTGCTTGTTTTGTTTTTTTATATATATATCTTTTAAATTAAGCACCCTAGGTGATTGTGATACAAGTTTTCAAGGACCACAGTTGACGAAAAACATTGTTCTAGAGATGATGTTATAAGGAACTAAACCCCCGGTAAAGCTTGGGCCAGGAACCTTCTGTTCAACTCTGTAGTTGCTTAGGTTCCCTGTCCTCCTTATCTTTTTCATACCAAGTCTAGAGAATGAAATCTGTAAGAAAGATATATTCTCAGATAGTGCTAACCTGAAATCTATTGCATCTAGACACTTAACATGATTATCTTCTTTAATTTTTCCAACTACTATTAGGGTATTAATATCATCTCTATTTTTTGACTTCGTTCAATAAATACTGACCATTTACTACTCGCCCTGCACAGAAGAAGCTGGGTCTCAAAGAGAGTAATTTGACTGAGGTTGCTTAGTTTATTAAGGGAGGAACCAGGATTCAAATACGTTTGTTTGATTCCAAAGTTCACTATTCTACCATACAAGGGTTCTGTTCTTCACTTCCGCATCTGCTCAAAGCTGTGAGAGCTCTGTGGGCAGCCGTATCACTTTTTATTTAAATAAAGCACTAGGGGCTTCCAGCTTGTTCGAAGTTAGGACATTTGCACATGAAAATACTCAACAGTTCCAAGGAGCGTGTAATTAACTGCCCAAATTAGATACATAGAGAAGAGAGAGGCTTATATTGTCCTTGGAATGTTTCCTACAGGGTATTGGACAGACGTGACTATCTGGAAGGACAAGGTTTAGGAAGGAAAGAACCATGGTGACCCCAAATCACGAAAGTTGCAGTGAGTCCATCTGTGGACTATGCCGGGTGATCATCCTTCTACATTTGAAAGTTGTTGACACACACTTGGCTGTGTGACTAATTCCCGCTCATTCCCTTCCACGCTCTTTTTCCATGTCCTCGGTGCCTATTCATTTTCCAAGCCTCCACGTTCAGGCTCTGCTTATGTGTCCCAACGACATGGCTCTCAGAATTATCACCACCACCTCCTTGTCACTAAGTCCAGTGGAACCTTCTTGATCTGGTCTTACTTGGTACCTGTCTATAGTTGAAAGTATGAGTCACCTTCTTTGGCTTTTGTTACACTAGCACTTTCTAGATTTCTTCTTTATCTCTAACCACGATTCCCCTTCTCCTTCATGAGTTTCTCTTCTTCTGCTTTCCCCGTAAATCTACCCAGGGCATCCCATGAATGCTCCACTGGGACCTTGCTAATAGTACTATGCATAAAATGAGCCTCATTTTCCACCCTGCCCCACCCCGCCCCCGCCCAGACCTGCTCCCCTGCCTGTGTTCCCTGCCATGCTGGAAACTGCTGTCATGCTGTCTGCCTCTTTCCCTCGGCAATTTACATCATCACTTGGCAATTGTCACTTCAGCTTCCTCAATGGCTTTTGTATCTGTCCCCTTCTCCTTAACCCACATGCTCTAATTAATAAGCCTTTCCACTTCTGAATTCTTCACTTTGCTAGGATGAAAGGGGTACTGCATTTTATTTTCTTTTATGAAGAGATGGGGTCTCACTCTGTTGCCCAGGTGGTCCTGAACTCCTGGGCTCAAGCGATCCTCCCACTTCAGCGCCCCAAATAGCTGGGACTACAGGTGCGTGCTCTGGCACCTGGCTGGGGGGGGGGGCGCGTTTAAAAATGCACATCTGATCTACCACTTTTCTCCTTAAAATCCTTTCATGGCTCCTGGTTCCTCAGGGTGGATTCTAAAGGCTGACATGTCAAAGCCCTTTGCATTTCGAGTCTCCCGTTTGTTCTCTGCTCTTGAGCAGTACAGACACCTCCCAGCCCTCACTTTCTAAGTTTTCCATCTTTCCTCGATGCCTTTCCACTTAGACCCTCTTAGTGGGATATGCTCTTGCTCTCTTTCTCCCTTCGTCAGGCTGAGCTGCTTTTTTCTCTTTGGGCCTCATCTCTGACTCCACCCCTCGGCCTTCCCTGACGCCCCTGGCTGGCGTCCAGTGGGTGTTGCAGCGTACAAGGTGCCTGGCTGGAGGGGGGCGCCGAGGGGGGAGGGGCTGGGGCAGGGCCTCCCCTTGGGTGTGCACGATGGCCCTGTGCAGGCTGCTGTGGCTCTGGGGCCACATGACTTGCTCATGTATCCTCCCTTCTCCCCAGACTTAGCTGCCTGGCCCCAGGGACCTCATTCACATTCATCTTCAGGGCCCACCACGCAAGTTTCATTAGACCTACCGTGAGGCATAGCACAATCATCTCACCTGTTCGTATGCGTGGCTTTCGTAATTTGCATTTTTATATTGATTACATTTTTTCTGATTCGCAATAAGGTGACGTCGTTAGCTGCCTGAGAAAGGGAGGGAGCGGAGTGGAATGGTGCCTCGTCGTTCACACAGCAAGGCCTGCCCTTACCACCCTTGGCTCCTGACACATCTCCGGGCTGTGACTGCATTTCTCTAAGTCATTTTTTTCCTAGTGGCCGAATTAGGTTGGGGGCAGATTTGGGGATATTTGGGTAGTGCTTTCTCTGGAGTTGCTTGAACGAGAGCAGAGTGGGAGCATGGTGCTAGGGAGTTCGCTTTGTAGGAGCAGGTGCCTGTTACCGAGGGTGAAGTTCCTCTGCTATTTTCCCCAACCCCACTTTGCTGAGGTCCTGAACTCCTAACCTCTTACCTCCAGCCTCTAGCTCCAAACTGTCCTCCCAAATGTGCACCTGGCAGAACTGAGAGCAGTTGTATTTTGCACCTTGTAAGCACCTGCCCTGCCCTCTGGAGGGGTGGGTCCTGCGGGAATCACACCTCGGGAAGGAAAATAATACACTTCCTGCCTGTCTCTCGTTTCTCACAGGCTAATGTTGCCCAAACACCAGCCTCATCTTTTCTTCTTGTGCTCTGCGGCTCTCCCTCTGACTCTCATATTCTCTCTCTCTCTCACACACTCTGTCTCTCACAGACACCCCTACCCTTGTTAACATGCTACGTATTTTTGAAGGCCAAGAACTAATTTGAAAGTAATGACTTTCAAGTACAATAGACCTATATCTGAGTCCTGGATTCTCCATTTTACTACCTATTTTGGCAGAAACAACTTTCTTTTCTTTCCTTCTTCTGAAAACAAATCTGTAAAGTTGGAACTAAGACTACCTTTATAAGAAATTCTGTATATAAAGGATTTATCACAGTGCCCATTAATTGTAGTATAATTTTCCACCCAAATCACATGATTTGAGAGCTTGAAAAGACCTTTACTTGGCTTGTGCTCTTAATATTAGTAGGAACTGGTCAATTCAGTACGACAATATTTATGCAGTCTGTGTTGGCTTTAGACTCTAATCTAAATCCACACTTAGACACTTCTCTTATTTACCAAGAGGAAATTGGTTATCAAGGAAAGAGTGGTTTGGATTAGTTCTTTCCCACAAGTCAGATTGGAAAGAATTCAGCAAAAAAAATGCTTTCTCACGTAGCATTAGCTATCAATTATACCTTTACATAAATATTTGCTTATTACACCTTCTTCAAGGGACTTGCTAACGCCTCCCCTTTGCTGATAAGCTCCTATAGGACAAGGGTTCTTGCTCTGACCGTTTGGGGCCCAGCCCTTGGGTGTGGATAATTACAGGGCCAGGTAATGTGTGTGCTGGGTAAAGGAGAGTCCGGCCTTCCAGGCCTCTGAAGATCCTGTGCGTACAAGTCTTTGGTCCCTCTTTGTTCTGGGCAGATCTGGAGAGAGAGAGGCTTGGCTGCCTTCCCAGATAGATGGGAATATAAATTCCATGAGGTTTTCTTTCAAGACTGTTTTGTTTACTGTCGATTCCCCAATGCCTAGGAAGTTGCCTGGCACAGAATAGGTGCTCAGGAAATATTTGTGGAGTTAATGCATGGAAGCAAAGTACTACAGTGCTAATTGTACCTCAGTGTCGCATGGAATTTTGAGGGAAGCAGATGCTGAGTGAGTGTCTTATTTCTGTGAATGCAGCTTGTCATTGATTTACAAATGACACTCCTTGGAGGTGTGACGGCCAGCATCGGATTTGGTGTCCTTTTATACTCAATACTGTTCTTTTCTCTTCTCCTCATTAAATGATGGGTTTTACTTGCCATTTTTATCTCCCCGTCAATGAGATATAGAAACTGCTATACCCTCCATTTTTATTAGTGGTTCAATATTAAGTGCCAAATTCTTTTCTTTGAAAGAGTTCTTTCCTAGAAGGTGTCTCAGTCTCTTTTTTAAAATTGGTGGCCTTTCCAGTTTGCTAGACAAGCCTGAATAAGTATGTCAGAACCGAACAGTGGACAGAGGGATTCAAAACTGTCTATTCCCTACAGCATGAAAACGAAAACCTGGCCAGCCCTCGAGGCTCGGAACAGGAAAGCACAGGGCAGCCTGGGAGGCTGCTCTTCTGTCAACGACACTCTGGAAAGTTGATTCTCTGTGTTTCGTAGGATTCTACTGCAGATTGGACTATGCTTTCTACTTGTGTTTTTTATACTATTAAAAACAAAGACTTCCTCCAGAAATATTCTTGAACAGTTGCCCTTTCCAGCTGTCAGGTGATTGTAAATTTTTTGAACCTAATTCTTTTTTTTTTTTTTTTATCAAACTTGATTTATTAGATGTAGTTATTTCTTCACACTAGTAAATCAAAAACCAAGACCCAGATTGTATATATATATATAAATATATATAAAAAGCAATGCAAACAATTATTGAGCTTCATCTTCTGGACAAGAATGCCAAGTTAGTCTCTCTTCATAAAAAGCAATTACAATTTGAGGACACTTCATATTTGCTTCTTTTGCCAGCACCAAATCTGCCTCATCTGAATCTTTCCATTTCATAAGAAACATTAATTCTCCACTGCTATCCGTGGCACCAATTATTCTTTCAGGATCAAGACCTCTGGCAAAGCCTCTTGGTTTGTCAGCACCATCTCTTTTTTTCTTTGATTTGCTATCGTCAGATTCACTGTCAGATAAAGATTTTCTTTTTGTACCATCTTTTTCTTTACCAGCTTTTTGAGAATTAAGAAATGCTTCAATTAACTCTGGACAATCCAAATTTTCTTCAGGTTCCCAAGTATTGTCAGCATCTGTAAATCCCTTCCACTTCAGGAAATACTCCACTTTCCCATTTACTACACGTCGATCCAATACTTTTTCCACCACAAATTCTTCAGGCTCTGCCTCTTCAACTTTTTACTCTTCCCATTCTGTTTCTTTCCCATTTTGCAATGCAGTTTTATTGGAGGCCATTTTTTATTGCAGACTTGAAGAGCTATTATTCACCGCCTCTGAGCTGCTCCGGGTCGTGGGTCTACGGCGTCTCTTTGAACCTAATTCTTAAAATGACAACAACTATTAAAAATTTGCCTGAGTGAAGTGGCTCATGCCTATAATCCCAGCATTTTGAGAGCCCGGGGCAAGAGGATTGCTTGAGGCCAAGAGCTGGAGAATAGTCTGGGCAGCATAGCGAGACCCCCATCTCTGCAAAAAATGAAAAAAATATATCGAATGCCCGTCTTGTGCCAGGCATGATGCTGAATGCTCTGTGTGCATCTTCTTGTTTTATAGTCACAGTCACCCCCCAGCCTAGGTATGTTATATTATAAATATTTTTGCGAATGAAGGAAAGAGGGCAGAGATACCAAGCACCTCGGCAGCGGTTCCCCAGCGAGTGGCCAAGCTGGTCCTGCCTGCCCGACGTCCTGCCTGTGGACTTGACGCCACTTCTGTGCTGCCTCAGTGACAGGACGGAGGCCTGGGATTAGTTTGTTTATCCTGTTGGACATGAGGACTGCGGTAATGACCAAATACACTGTGACATTCATTCCCCCTGGCAATGCAATTGGATTATGTTTGGTAAACGCAATGAGTGTCTGATATCTATGAACGCAGCTTTTAATTGATTTACAAATGACATTATTCAGAGCTGTGGCTGCTGCAGGTGGACTTGGTGTCCTGTTGCACTCACTGTTGCTGCTTTTCCTTCCCTGCACTGAGGTTGTTTTCTGGGTTAGGCTATTTGGATCATGTCCTTCGAAAGCAGCCTTTAACTATGGCGAGTTAGCCCTCACGTAGAAATAACCAAACCCCCCCTGCAGTGGGAATCACCTTTGCATGACTTGCTGCGTTGTGTGTTTGTGGGCAGGGGGAGTCGGAGTGTTCCAGAAGCCCTCAGTCTCCTGGGCAGCAACTCACAAAATCATTGCCTGGCAGGGTCTCGCAGGTGAGGGGAATGTTAGCTGGATATTGCAGGTGTAAACTGCAGCCAGTCTGCGCGCTGTTTAAATCATAAATGTATCGCCTTAAACATAATTCCCTGCATTTTCAGCTAAGCAGTTTCTGCTAACCAATGGCACTAGCGATAGGAGAAACAGAGAGTGATTTTTTTTTTTTAAGGGCCCAATAAAAAAACCACCCGCTTTCAAATACCGATTTGTGGCTCTGGTTTAAATGAATAGATAACCCTTGGACTGCATTTGTACAATAAAGAGGCTGAAATGTAATTGTTTTCTAAGGTTCCTTTCAGTTCTGAAATTTGCAGCTTGATTTGTTTTTTTTAAGTATGTTATGTTCCTGTGTTACACAAAACACAAGTGTGGTAGACAATTTCCATGTCCCATAATATTTTGAGTGGCCTTTCTAATTCATGAAATTACAACATTATGGGTCCTGTCTTACCAATTTAGAAGTCAGAAATCAAATTCCTGGTCTCTCGTGCAGCTAGAAAGTGGGCATGTCACTAGGTTTATAGCCCTGTCCAGACTAACGAATGTTTGCCATACTTCATTTGGGGATTGATCAATGTCAGGAGACAGATTTTGCAGGGACTTTCTGTTTTTGCCAGTGAGTGTGATGGCAGAGGGCTCTGGTTTAAAGGGCAGGAGCATAATATCTAAAAGTCTCGATGCAGAAGTGACATTGATCCTGGTGGCCTTGGCATTTGGTGTACACTATTGGTACCAATGGCACCGGATGAGGTAGCTGTTTTCTCATCAGGCTAGTTCTGGAGCTTGGTTTGGGGATTCTTTTTTTTTTTTTCTTTCCTGCAAAATTAATCTTGAGCCCTCCCAACAATTCTGGAAGCTACCTGATAATGGTTTAATAAATTTCTTAGAAAAGATGGAGTGAATTCAAGTGTTTATAGTCAATAATCCTAAGAGCTCTGAAAAATTGGGTCAGTTCTCAAATTGTTCAGCCAGACCTTCAACCTAGTTCGAAAGCATTTCTGTTTAGGAAATATTAAGAAGTGAAACTTTTCCAAAGTGAAACAGAAATAATTTCATTTTCTAAGATTGTATTGTCCTTAAAAAATGACAGAAAAAAAAAAAGAAATTCACTTTTACCTAAAAGAAAGCATTACGTTCATTTTTCATTATATAGTAAAAGACTTTCTTTTCTATCCTTTTTATTTGCATGAATCTTTAGAGAGCTGTTTCGGCCAGGGAGCCCCAAATATGTCATGAAATGATGAATAATTCGAATGCCCAGAGGCTTTGTAGCAGGAAAGATAAGTCCTTTGAGAGGATCAAAGAGCGTGATAGATACCAAACTCACTTCTCACTTCACTGTTTCAGAAAAAAGGTCACCCAGACTTCTGATTTTTCTGATCATTTTAAAATATAATTTTCACATTATTGTTAATCATAGTTCATGTTAACATTAAAGATGGCTTTTTAAATTAACAAGGCTGTCTCTCTTATTCCTTTCCTATTTCTTTTTTATTAATATTTCTTTTCCTGAATAGAAGCCAGTCTTACAGTAGGTGGTAAACTATAGCATTTGCTAGTGCAGTATCTAACCCAGCATCATCATTTGTAGACAGTCTTTTAGTAGTGTTTATGATTATACATGAAATAGTAAAGATTTAGGAAGATTGTATCCAGAAAACGTAAGCTTATAAAGTAGATGGATTTAGGTAATTGATTTATAAGAAGTTGTACTTTATGAATAGTTAACAACATAGGTTTGATTTCCTCATCTGCAATTAAGTAGTTGTGTTCATTAATCAATAATATCTCAGTAGTAGTTCTGAAGAGCAGATAAATATTATTAAAGAGCTAAAAGCCATGATCAATTGAAACTGATTTAAAAAATAAATGCAGTTGATCCTCATTATTGGCAGTTTCTATATTTGTGAGTTCACCTGCTCTTAAAAATTTATCTGTAACCCCGTCAGTACGTGCAGTGCGTCCGCGGTCACTCGTAGACGCCCACAGACACGTGCAGAGCGGGGAGACATTTGAGTCACTCTGTGTGTGTGAATGTTCCCAGCTGAGGTCTAATGAGGCCACATGCCGCGTTCGTGTTTCAGCGCTCGTGCACTAAGCAAGTGTCCTTTTCACTGTCTGTGTAATGCCATGTCTTCGTGCCTTTTGGGGGTGATTTTGCTGTGTAAAGCGGCCCCCCAAGCATAGCGCTGAAGTGCTGTCTAGTGTCCCTGAGTTGGTGAAGGCTGCAGCGTGCCTTGCAGAGAGAATCCCTGTGTTACGTAAGCGTCACTCACGCGTGGGTGACGGCACTGGTGGCTGTGAGGTCAATGTCGAGGAATCACAAGTTTGTATTTATCGAGGTGTCTTTAAACAGAAGCACACGTAAAGCAAGGTTGTATATCGATTAGTTGACAAAGATGTGGTGACTAGCAGCCTGCAGGGAGCGAACCCTGTCTCTCCCCCAGGAGCAGTGGTTTGATGTTTGCCGATCCACTGATCACGCTGACGTTACAGAACATAACTACTGTGAGTAATGAGAACCGCCTTCGTTAAGCAATCTGAAATTGATTATGGTGGAATATGATGGGAAAAAATGATTTGAACTAAAAGAATCAAATTTACCTTTACTTTCAAGAAAACACATGTTTATATAGAGATGTAAGCATTTATTAATAGCATAATTATTTTGAAAGTTATTTTCCTCTGCTTCCTTTCACTGCAAAGAGGGTATCATATGGCAATTGCCAATTAAAGAGAAATAATGGAAATTTTCCAGGTGGTAATTTGCTGCTTTATTCATGGGTAAAACTAAAGCCTATTACGAACAAAACATTTTTTATGAATCTCCACAAAAAAAAAAACTTCTCTCTTCCTCTGGATAGTCAACATTATGAGAAATGTAGTTTGAAGTTAGATGCAGGTAGATTGTTGTGATTGCAGAAGACAGCTGAGATCCAGCTAACTCCAGCCCCTACTCTGCAAATGAGGGATGGAGGCCCAGATCCGTCCTGCACTCCGCCAGGGCTCGGGCCACACATCCTGCGATAACTGCCTCGTGGCAACCACAGTATGAAAACATTTATTTCATACGATATTTAATACCATAAAAATAAATTTATCAAATGTACGTAACACAAAATTTAAAACAAACTTTTAATTTATGGTAACATTTTAAACATTTAATTTGATAATAAGTCATTTAACTTAATAACCATCATACATGACATTCGTTCAATGCTTGTTTGTACCGTGCAGCATTTTAAGCTCTTTATGTATATCATCTGCTGTAATTGTCGCAAGTCAATGGAGGAATTCTGTCATTATCCCCATTTTCCAGTGGAGAGACTAAGGCACAGAGAGATTAAGTGTGTGTCCAGGATCACGTGGTTAGGAAGTGACAGCTGGGATGAGAGCATGGCGACCTCAGAGCTGTTGCTGTCAAACGCCACGTGTCGTGTTCCGATACCTCGTTTCCACGCGCTGTCTTCGAGTTAGGCCAAGGGAGGATCCCATTCCCTGAAGGATGAACTCTTGCCTTCTTGTTTCTCCACTGGATGATAGATGGGGCATTTTCAGTTTGCTCCTGTCTCCTCCATCTGCTGCTCTTCCGTCGTCAGCTATTCGAGTGCACCGGCCGCTGGGCAAAGCTTGGAAGTCGGGCATTATTACTCTCCTCCCACACCCCACGTGCTTTCCAAATACGCCCGGAATCTGACCACACCTGCGCCGTCAGCGCCGCCACCCTGGGTGGAAACGCAGGAGGGAGCATGACAGCCTTGCCGTTGCTGGAGGGACCTGGCGGGGACAAGAGGCAGGGCCTCGTGGGTGGGGCGACCACACTAACCTCTTTTTCACAGCCTGCCCTGGTTTACTGATATAAAAATTGATGACCCTCTTTCACTCTCAAAAGTGTCCCAGTTTGAATGATAAATTATGCGATAAATGGGTCATGGTAAGGCGTTTGCTCCTTAACATAAAATCAATAGGAAGAAGCATCGATGAATTCTGAGCAGGGCCAGTGTGGTGTCGCCAGATCTGCATTTCGAAAGTATGAGTGCGCTGGGGGCCGTGGATTTGAAGCCAGGCACAGGGGATGTCGAATGGTTATCGTGTACCAGGAAACTTGTCTTTCACGTTAAACAATTTATCAGATTTCCTCAGTAGCAAGTCAGTTCAGGACAAAAGAAAAATCAGGGAAGTAAGTTGTCATGAAACCAGTTGGTGAGTGGAAAAGGACTGTTGATTTGGTAGCTGCATCTACGTGAAGATAGTTTATAGCCCATTTAGCTATAACCTACTGCTTGTCTAGACTGTTGGCCACGTGGCCATGTTGTGTTCCTGTGCTCGCATAGGCGTGGATAGTAAGAGTATAAAATGAAATTGTTGGGTTACGCTTTAGCTGAAATCCAAGAATCCAGAACAGAGAACCAAAAAATTAGCAAGAGGATTTTGTCCCAGAGACTGTGAATGCTGATACCCCATTCACGGTCTCGCTCACAGTTATATACCCAGCATGTAGCATTCCAGAAAACCTGCTGAGTGCCTGAAAGAGTAACCACCAAGAACTTTATTTCTTCCAGAGACCATGCTCTTTCTTGTTAAAAATCTTACGTACAACCGTTCATAAAGTTTCTTAAACATTTATCCACTTGGCTTAGAATCTCTGAATGAAGACTCTAGTCAAGACTATAGAGGTGAAAATATTTGCCAATAACATTGAAACATATTTCCTGTTAATGTTTTTTTTTAATTGTTCATGGTAGAAGGACAGTTTTGCAAAATATTTTGCTAAAGAGTAGATATGGCAAAACCAGTTTCCATCAAAAATAGAATTAATGTCACGTGGGTGTTTTCATTGAGAACAAATTAAAAATGTATCTTGTTTATTCGTTTTTACAGTATGCCTGTCGGGCAGATGAGAACCAGGAAGAAAACTTAATTAAAATGAGCATTCAAAGCAAGTATGAAGATATTAAAATCTTCATAATATGAATGAATAGAATCACAGTTACTATTGTTCTGTACATAATTTAGATGCTACAAATATAAAACATATGCATAAACATTGAAAGTCACAGTGACACATTAATAAGGTTTATAACCTCTCAGGAGCGTAAGAGTAATTAAATGACAGAAACTTATTTCTTAAATTTGGTCCTTAAAAATGAATATATTGACTTAAAACGTCTCTTCTAAAAAATAGAAATAAATAAGAAAATGCATCAAATATGGGAGAATCTTCAGCAATCTGAATAACTATTGGGTTAATTAATACCCAGGCTGTAAGAAAATTGCCAACTTTTAGCACCTTTTATTAGTTTTCTTTTTCCCTTTAATTGTACACTAACAAATCTGATTTCATAATATTTAAAAACTGCCCTGTGTTCTCTGATAGTCTCTGAATGTTCCTTTCTTCTGGCCTCTTTGTACCACTGAACCTGGGGGTGGGCAGGTGTTTCCTTGCTCTTCACACTTTTGTAAGGCGGCTGCTAACACCTCCTCCCTCAACATCCCCCACCTCCATCCTTCCCCACCTCCTCTTAGCACAGTTTCTGGTTCTAACAGCCTACACCTCCTAGTGCTTTCTCGGTACTTCCCCTCATTTGTTTTATTAAACAGTCACTGACTTGCAGCGTTCTCTGTCCCCCACGTCCGCCATCGTTCTTCATGGCTTCAGTTAGCCATGTCACATGGATTATCCGTGTCACCCACTGGCCTTTCACAACACTGCTCATGTCTTTTCCACAGTCCTGCCCTCTGCTCCAGGGGTCAACATGCTTTTTCTGTAAAGGGCCAGATAGTAAATATGCTCAGTTTCCTGGCCACAGGTCTTTGTTACATCTTCTAAACGCTGCAGTCCCAGCTGGGAAGCAGCATAGGTGATACATCAGCAAGTGGATGTGGCCGTGTTTCGTAACGGGTACTTACAAAGACAGAATTAGGGACTTGGAAGAGATGAGGTAGCAAGCCACGTGAGTGTCTGGGGGGAAATGTTCCAAGCAGGGGAAACAGTAGGTGCAAACTCTGAGGCAGGAGCTTTCCTGTAATTCTCCAGAAGCAGCAGGAGGCGTTGGGGGAAGGGCAGTGGCAGGGGGGGCTGGGAGGGGAACAGGGTAGGTTGGGGGAAGGGCCTTTTAGGCCATGAATGGAATTTCAGCCTACAGTTTCGGAATTTGGTTACTCAAAGGTGGTGGATGGGCAGCCTTTGGAGGCTTCTGAGCTGAAGGGCAGGAATCAGATTTGAGTTTTGACAGGGTTGTTCTGCCTGCTGGGTAAAGATAGTAAGAGAGCAGGGTAGAAACAGCAAAAAGGCTTAGGAGGCTCCTGAAATACGCCAGGGTCAGGCTCCTAACAGTGGAGGAGGTCAAAAGTGGTCTGACCACTTTTGACCTCCTCCACTGTTAGGAGCCTGACCCTGGCGTATTTCAGGAGCCTCCTAAGCATATGTATAAGGATTTGCTCCTAGATTGGATTTTGCTTTCACAGAAGGGAGTCGAGGATTACACTGAGGTTTTTATCCTGAGAAAGTGAAAAGAAGGAAGACCATAGCCTGGGTGGAGCAGGTTTTAGGGGAAGATCATGGGTTCTTTGGGCTTGTTTGGTTCGAGCTGTCTGTGAGGTAAGCAAATACACCACGTTTGAGCTGCCTGACGCTCACTAGGACTTCCTTGGTTTCGCGATACACGGACATTTATTCTTCAATTTAAAAAAAATCATTGTTCTAGGCTAAGCTGACTGTTCTAGCGAACTGTTTTTAACTGAAAATATATTACCAGCTTAACCTGATAGACGCAGACTGGTGTAACAGTGCCTGCAGCTATATTTATCAATATCCTTTATTATTCCAGTGATATCTGATTCAGGAATGAGTTCATAAATAACTCTCATGTTTGTCCTAGACTGTAGTCTAAGATTACAGGATTTTTTTTTTTATCATAAAAAGTGCTTTCATCATAAAAATAGTTATAGAGAGAAAAATGTTATTGGATAATATAATAATAATACAGCTACTAGCTCCAGTTTTACATCGTATTTCTTATCACTTCAGTAGGGTTTTGAACACACAGATTTCCTGCTTATTGGAAAAATCAAGTTTGGAAAAATGAGAGAAGTTAATTTTCAAGAGAGTGTTTGAAAGATGAGAGCATTTGGGCTGGTGAGTCTCTAGGGAACATTGAGCCGCAAGTGCTAGGATAATATGCTAGTGAGTTTCGAAGAGAGGATGATGGTCTAATAAGTTTTTCCATCCACTCGATTCTCTAAGGGCTAGCATCAGGAAAGCAGCTCATCTGCTTGGCTAACTTTTTAAACTGAGCATATTGTTCTATGGCGAGATAAATATTCTAAGTTTTCTCTCTAGTTATTCATTAAAAATAATTCCAAAATAAAAGGAAGTGTGTTTTAAAGTTGGAAAGTTGAGGAGGGAAAAGTCTAACAGTTAGAGGATCCTATTTGTATTGGTAATAATTGTATTGTTTATTTTCCTTACTGTTTATTAGCCGTAATCATCTAAAAATATAGAAACCGAGAGGTGTAAAGGACCTTAAAAGACCCTCTTAAAGAATCATCTACTCCAGTGCTTATCAAGTATATTTTACCATGACCCAGAATATGAAGAAGATTTACTATCATGACCCAATGCATATTTTATGTATATGTAATACATATGCACATGCAAACATATATATATATGACTCAAGCAGAAGTTTCACCAAGAAATAGTTTCCTTTAATATGAAATACACTTCAGTATGTTCTATTTTAGTCTAGTTTTTTTTTTTCCTTTTTAAAAATAAGTTTGTTCTATTTTTCATTGCTGATGCTCTTCATCAGCAAGGGATTTGCCATTTCAGGAATACCTTTGCCTTCCTGTACAGTGTCGTCTGTCTTCCTTTACCTCTTCCACACTCACCAAAACTCCTGCTAAGGTTTAGAGCGTATAGCGAGATGGCCAAGACAGCAGTCCTCTTCCTTTTTGAATATTCCTAATGGCTAAGTATATCCATGAGCGATCACTGATTAGTTTGGTATAAATAACAGAAGATGTAATAACGAAAAGATAAGGCAAGAAAAAAAGGAAATGAAGAAATTTGGAACCACTGATAGAAATATATAAAATAATTGATATTGATGCAAAATTGAAAGAGAAAAGATTTTTCTAAATAAAGGCAACTTGAAATGAGTACTAACTTTTCCAAGAAATGAAATCACTTTTCCAGAAAACAAATTATAATAAGAAGTGGAAGCATGTGATTAAATACGCAACAGGATAAGCTCAAATTATTTTTCAAAGAAAACAAAGAACATTTCCAGATACTATCAGGTCTATGATTTAATTTCTCATCACATATATACTTTTCTATTAAAAATGAGCAGGGCAGGGTATTAAGTCTGTTTACTGTTCTGTTTTGTTTTAACCATCTCTGAGCTTCTATATTTAGCCATTGACAACTTTTATTAATATCTTTCAAGCAAAAGCACCAGTTTTTCTCGTGTTCTTTGTGGTGTCATGATTGGGGTGGCTGATACCCGTAGAGTCAGCAGTCATTAAATTATATCTCCCCACTGTCTGATTTCTTCCCAGGTTGAAATTCTCCCAAGTAATAGATATTTTGTCCCCTCAGAACCCATCTGGAATGATCTGGGCTCGTAACTAGCTCTGGCCCGTTAGAAGACACAATGATTTTTTTCCAGTCAGTCCTGAATATTGCTACCCTGATCCTAAAGATCCTATAGATATTGAAGCCAGTATAAACTTGGCTTTTAATTTTGAATCAGGAATGAGGTGAGAATTTGGGAATAGGATGGAGACTGTGGTCAGCACAGTTGGTATGTCTTCACCTTCAGGACTGATCTTGGGCTCTAACGACGTTGTACACTTGTGGAATGGTTTTTAAATTAATATGGGTGGCATTCGCCACTAAGTTTTTATGTAATGATTAGATTGATTGTTTCAAAAAGTGCATAATTAATATTTATTCCTCATTTTTAAGTATACCAGTGAATTGTTTCTAAATATAATTTAATGTTAGTTAACATTAAGTTTAAAAAGTAGATTTTCTTGTCACAACTGGAAAAATATTGGCAATTTTATTAAAATAATTTTTTTTTGATTTCTGATCTAGAAGTTATTTTCATTTTTGTGTAATGAGTAATGATTTATTTGGCATTTATTCATGGGAATACTGCTAAACAACTTTGTCCAAAATATATATCACTTACGTAACTTTAGGAATTTATGTGTTCAAATATCTAAAAGTAGAAGAGACTGTGGTGTCTATGCCCTACCAGTTTGTTTGCCTCAGCCAGCTAAGTCAGACTTCTAGATTTTTTATGCCCAAATTTTAAAAGTGTCATGTTAAGACAAATAAAGACGATCAAAGGATAAATGTCATAGAGGACTATTGACTTTAACAACAGCATAAACAATGACCATTTATATATCTATATCTGTCTATATTTGTACTCAATTTAAAATAAAATGAACAATATACAGTTGAGGCCTGGCAGGCCCCGGCCTGTCTGTGGCTTGGGGCTGCTCTCTGCTTCATAAAGCGAAGCGAAGGATTTGTCTTCTGGAAAGACAAAATCATTTCGTCCTCTGAAAACAACTCCTACATAGTTGGCTTTGCCATTTGCCAGGAATTGGGTAGAGATTGAGGCCTCATGAGTCTGGGTTTTCAATTGTGGTCAAGAGAGAAGACAGAGATTATAACCAGAAAATTCGGAGTGGGATGTAGTTACCTCCAGAACTCAGCGTTGTTAACTCAGCGTGGGCTGACGGTCACAAAAGTGGATTCCTTAATAATAAAAAAAAAGCTCCTCCCCCAAAATGAACACTATACATGGATCTCTATTTCAAAGAAACAAAGAGCATATATTTTTTAACTGTACTCAATATTTTATTATGGGAAGATAAAAAACAAATGATGTCATTTTATTAACTGTATTACTTGTGTTACAGGAAATAAAGATAAAAAAACACGTACGCAGATTTGCTTTCAGTTTTCTAGAAGAGTTAGTTTGATTTTGAATTTCGTTTTCAATACTTTTGTGTCTTCTATTTGAAAAGTCATCTCTCTAGAAATGACTAGCTTTGTCACAAAAAAGCCAAGAGTAATGGTTGGGCTGAAATCCTCTCTAGTGTGGCGCCATTTGACTGTTAAAATGTTCTAATACTAGTATAATTTTTCTTCCTTCCCCGAATCTGCAAGTGAACTCAATGTTGGCATCCTCTTTGGGGGAAGACTTGGCGTGTTGCGTGGCCTAACTTGGCTAGTGTTTGCTCTAGCTGTGAATTATAATTAACTGCTGATGGGAATATAAAAAGGGTCTGACTTGCAAGCTGCCATTTTTACATCCCAGTATGGGAACCAAATCCAGCTACCTCAATCCTTGCAACGCAGCAAGGCTAAAAATGCAAAATCTGCCTCATTTATACCCAGGACTGTTTCTCTGAGCTGACAAACAATGATTATGGGAATGCAATGCAATCTGTTCTGTATGAATTACTCTATTAGTATTATGATAACATTGGCAGCATTGCTCTACTGTGTTCAGTCTTAGCGATTTAGACTAATTCTTTGATATTTTCTGAGGCCAAATTCGTTCTTTCGTTCCTAAAAATTCCCTATGATATTGAAAGACTTTTTTCAGGACAATGTGGTCACACATTTCAGATTAAGTCTTTCCTGTTTTATTTATCTATTTATTCTTAGTCGGCATCCCAAACTTCGTGGCTTAAAACATCAATTTATTATTGATGATTCTGTGAGCTGACTGGGTTCGGTCAGATGGTTGCTCTACTCACGCGGTGTAGCTGAGGTCACTCATGCCATTGCAGTCAGCTGGAGCTCTGCTAGTGATGGAGTGACAAGATGACCTCTCATCGTCCAGGGTTTCTCTGCATGCGACTGCTTATCTCTCGGGAGTCCAGCCCGAAGTCTCCTTTTAGCACGGCATGTGGTTTCCAAGAGCCCAGCTCCAATGTTCAGAACTTAGGAAGGCTTTGCTTGCATCGCGCATGCCGATCACTCAGAGCAAGTCACCTAGCCACGCCCAGGGCCGTGGGGGGGAGAGGATGGCAGAGAAATGAATATTGATAGACATAGTCCACGGTGGTCCCCCAGGGGAATCCACCACCACATCTCCATGCCCAATTTTAGTAAAGAACAGCACGTAGTGAGTTGGGGTTGAATGGACAAGTAAGAATCGATATAATTTGAACCCAATAATATATTGTATAAATAATTTCACAAAATTGTCTTAACCACATTGATTTCATTTGGTGTGTGTGGACTACTGTTAGGAAACGGAGGGGTAAGGAAACAGTACTAGAGTTGGAAGAATTGAGTTTGTATCTTGTGAGCCTTTTTTGGAAGATAATAAATCCCCACAAAAGAATATATCCACTTTCTTTTGACAGAAATGTTTCTAAGAGGTGTCATCAAA
Source organism: Lemur catta (assembly GCF_020740605.2). Taxonomy (NCBI): domain Eukaryota; kingdom Metazoa; phylum Chordata; class Mammalia; order Primates; family Lemuridae; genus Lemur; species Lemur catta. The sequence goes on along the minus strand of NC_059153.1, from coordinate 4,841,907 downwards.
ATGGATAAAATGTGCCTACTAAGCAACTTCCGCATAGTTTCTATTTAAAGTTTAATTTTCCTACTCTTTTCTGCCTTCCCCCTGGCCCATCCATTTCCATTTCCCATCACGCACACACATGCATGTGCACACATACATGCATACACATGCACACGCACACACACATACACACACACATGCACACGCACACACACACGCACACACACCTTTTTTGCCATGCTGGGGCCCTGAGGAAATGTTGCTTGGAGTTTTAAAGGGTAAAAATGGTGTTTTTTTCCCCATCTGCTTTAGCAGACTGATAACAGAAGCAGTGAAGCTGTTGTCAGTGTTCTGTATTTTTCTCTTTTCTCTGTGAGGCTGGTTTATCAAAGGTCCTTGAAATCTGGTCCTGGGAGGAACTGAGGCAGAGAGTGGGAGTGGGGGGTTTGCACCCCTACTGTCCACTTAGGGCTCTTCAAGGCTACGGAAAACCTCTTCGAGATAATGAGTTCGGCCACTGGTGTTTAATTAAACCAAACAAAGGACAATTGTACTGTGAATTTATTTCTCGTACTTTCTGTGTGATAGTTTATTTTCCTCTGTTAGGTAAGTTATTAGTAAGGCCACTTTTCAGAAGTGTTAATTTTTACAAATCAAAATAATTTAAATTTATGATATTTTATATGTTATGTAAGCTTTCAAGATTTTTCAGTTTATTAGGATTTTTGCTACATTGGATGTTCCCTCAAGTAAAATAGTTGAATCACTGGAAATTCTCCTAGTCCCAGTTTGAAGTGGGAAATTAGCAATCTTCTAGGGATTTAGGAACTGAAGAGAGAAAGAAATGTATCTTAGACATCATCTAGCTGTCTCTGTACCCTCAAAATTATGGCATCAGATTCGAAACTGACACTCAAAATGGTTTTCTTTTCTTTTGGTAATAGTTTTTTACTTGGCACTGCTTTTCTTTCTCTAGTCACCATAATTATTTTTTCCTCCTTTGTTCTCTTCTCAATATTATCTTACCCTGAAAATCCAGTCCATATGCTACAAGCTATTTGGCGAGTGGTTTGTTGACAAATGTATTTTAGGGAGTCTGTATAGTATCCTGAGTAAAAACAAGGTCTTTGGCATCATCCAGCTCTAAATTTTGGTCCTAGCCTGGACAATCACTGGCTTTTCACCTGGACGTTTCCTGAATGTCTCTAAGCCTGTGCACATTCATTTGTAAAAGGCAGTGGTAAAATATCCTCGTGGTGTTTGTGTACATTAAATAAAATAATTCTTGCAAAAATTATTTGCACTATTCTTGACATAGTAAGCACCATAATTGTAAATTTTATGGTATCTTTTAACCCCTTAAATGAAATGAAGTATTAAAAGAAATAGGCAACTTTTGTCATACTTAAACAAAATTTCTTTTCTCAGTTCATATAAGGACCACGATCCTATTTGGCCCCTTCTTTGTGGAGCTAATACTTAGCTAGAAACTGCAGTGAAATCATGCAGGAACATAGACAGGATGAGAAAGTCGTGATCCTGTGATAATCCGGATGCAAACTACCAAATCGATAACATATACGGGAGCGAGAGAGAAAGAATTAGGCCGTGGGTCAACTAACCTTTAGAAATATTTTAGCTTCAGAAGCATTTTTTTCCACCTTATAAATTTCATACTTAAAGTTCTAGAATTTTAAACTTATTCCAGATAAGCAACGTTATACTATTTCAGTTTATAAAAATTCATTTACACATAGACTCGATTTTAACTTTGAGCAAACTGCAGAGAAGAATGGGACTACCAAGATGTTTTATAACCTGTTTATTCAGTTACTTTTCTCATTCTCATCTGTAAAATTTCTCTCTAAAATGTTGCAGGGACAACAGTCACTAGGCTGATTACATGCCCCCGTATGTACAGCTTATGGCATTAACAGAGCAGTCATGGCAAGAAGGTGACACGAGACGCTTCAACATACGGAAGCCACAGCGCTCTCAGGGCTGGCTGTGCAGTCAGTCAGTCTTGGGCTAACAACTGTGATGACCAGAACGTCTTGTAATTCCTTTGGTGTGAAAACGAATTGACAGTTACTTATAGGCAATAGTTAATGTAGCATTTTGCAAAAATAACGCAATTTCTAACCCTTGAGAAACTGTTAGAAAGAAGAAGGGATGGGAGACTAATACTTTTGATCAATAGAAAAGGCTTGAAGAGAAACAGAAGATGTCTGTGACTGTGTAAGAGACTGTCTTCCAGGCTGCACAGATACATCATCAACTCTGAGAATAACAAAGAGTTAAAAATTTTAAAAAGAAGCAAACCTATCCTCAGAGTAACCATAAACATGTGGAACGTCTCTGTGAAGACTGTATTATGTTGTTTTGTTAATACAATCAGTAAAATTGTGATGATTTCATGTAGTTCTGTTTTTCCAGTTTCTTATTTTAAAAAGAGAGTGGAAGGGAGTAGGGAGAGACATAAGGAAGGAAGGAAATGTGTACATAGTAATTCCAAGTAAAAATTATGCTGATTTTTTTTCTCTTACATCAGTAACGTCATTTATTGAGAATTAATCTCGCATGGTCAAATGGCTGGTTAGACATATTAGAGATTATTTTGGAATTGTTTGACACAAAAGGAGTGGACTTGGCCATTGGTCTGTCTTGGACCATTATCACATGCTTGGTGGTTAAATGCTTTTGTGTGTCGTATGTTGGATTCTCAGGCTTGCATCTGAACAACTCTGGTTCAAAACATAATTCATTTCTGAATGATGATTATTTAACATTAATTAGCCTTAGCAAGATAGTGGTAATTATACTAAGAACATTTCATTCCTAGTATAAGTAGAAATTAGTGCTGCTTCTCCAGTTGTGCAAGAAATAGCCTCTTCCGCTTCGCTCAGCAACTCTGAACACCTGAGATCCCACTTCCTATTGAAGCTTTTACCTAGAGACAGTGGAAGGAAGTAGTGATGGCTTCATCCTGTTCACACTGTGAATTTTACTTTTCATTTGAACTTTTCTAGCATGGAACTCATCTTATTTTCCAGAATAACTGCATGAGTTCTTTAAGTAGCCATACCATCACTTAAACTCATTTAAATACAGACTGTGTATAGCTGCTCAGTGAGGTGTCTCTGAGACTGTCATTCAAGAAAGCCAGTGAATTATTACCCATGACCTGGCTCTCTTTACTGTGCTAAATGATCATGAGCAGAAGATAACATAATCAAACCAAACTCTCGATTTTCTTAGGCAGCATATGTTTATTTATTTATTTATTTATTTTCCTTAGAGACAAGGTCTTGCCTTGTTACCCAGGCTGGAGTGCAGTGGTGTGGTCATAGCTCGCTGTAACCTCAAACTCCTGGGCTCAAGCAGTCCTCCCATCTCAGCCTGCCAAGTAGGTAGGGCTACAGGCATGTGCTACCATGCCTGGCTGGCTAATTTTTTTTTTTTTTATATTTTGTAGAGACTGGGTCTTGCTATGTTGCCCAGGCTGGTCTCAAACTCCTGGCCTCAAGTGATCCTCCCACCTTGGCCTCCCAAAGTGGGTGGATTATAGGCCAGAGCCATTGGCATTCGGCAACAGCATAAGTTTAAAAAAAGGTAGCAGGCATCTCTGATATTGGCAGCTTAAAGAATATTCTTCACACAATTAAAATGATGGGAGAATTGCTCACACGTCAATAGTTTCGTTTCAGACATATATAGGTATACTGAGTTTTGGTGAAAATTTCCATCCAAAACCTGGTATTTTTTGTTCAAAAATGGCTTAATGAAAGACTGTCTGCTATGTACCAGATCTCTGCGTGGGATGCGAACGCTTACAAAAGATGATTCCAGTTTGGTGGTATTGAGAAGGACAGTCTGTACTGAAGACAGGAAAGGTATTAGGTATAGTTGATAAAGTTAAAATATGCTGCATCAACTAAACCAAGGGTGAAAAAAAAATAAGGAGGGAGAGACTGCAGCGTGTTTACGTTTCATGCACTCGAGAGCTAAATGGAGTAGACAGTCTGAGACTGAATTCAATTTCCTCCACTGTAGGCCTCCTCCTCATGTTAATGACAATAGAAAATCCAGATTTAACAGATGATGATCTATAGTTAATGGTGAAGCAAAAGTCTCTCTTTCTCCACTTTGGGGAAATTTCTAGAGAGGGATTTGAAAAAATTTTAATAGTGGGCCACGGATAAGACCCAATGAGAATGGAATTGGAATAACAGAGAATGGAGAGTCTATTAAGTCTGCAAGCTTGGGGATTTCATGGGTACTACAGACTCCCTCTGTAGATCGATGGTTGTAGTTTGGGTGATGAACTAAATATTCTTGTAAATTTATGTTTTGCACGTGGGCATCATGGCTGCATGAGGAACATACTAAGGGCAGGTTGTAGTAGAAATCATTATCCTCCTGTGACTTTTGTGAAAGCAGCTGTGTCCTAAAACTTTGTTGCTTTCTCTGCCTTCTGTTACCTCGTGAAGGTCAAGCCACCACGTTAGTCAATTTGGATAAATGGGAAGAATTTGCCATTGGGGGGGGGATGACTGGGAGGAGATGACCGAGCAGCTTCTACAAAAATAAATAGCAGACAAAGCAGTATGTAAATTTTACATGTGTGATTTAGTTTAGAATTACCATTGGAAGTCTAGCTCGTTTGAAAATTTAAAGAAACTAATTTGAGGAACTAGCAGATTATTTTATTAAAATTTCTCGCTGTACATTTTTGGCTAATGAGTTGGTAAATGAATTTCAGTGACTTGAGTAAATAAATAACATAATAAAAACTGTTTGGGCAGATTGGCCAGGGAACGCCATGTAGAAATTGTTGGACAAAAGGTGGAGCAGAGTCAGGGAGACCATTTACTGGACTCACAATGGTCCCTCTTGCTGCCTGTCGTAGTGATCAAGCATGAGTTGGTGGAGATTTGCATTAGCTTGATAGTCAAGGGGAAAGCAAGGAGGTGGAAGAATTGCTAGAACCTGGCACTTTGGATATACATTATAACGATCATCAACATTTATTTAGTATTTACCTGGAAATATGTGCATTATTTTACTTTTATTTTCTTTTATTGTCTCATTTAATCTCAACCATTTAATGAAATATATGTATGGATATCATTACAAGTTAAGTAATTTTTTTAAGATCACATAATTAATAATTATCAGACCCAGAGCCCACACCTTAGGTCTGTCATTTGTACCCATGCCATTCCGTAAAGCACACTGAGTTATCAGAGGCCAGAATACAGTGTCCTGCTGACATCCGTGGGTGGGAGACAGATGCTCATTGGAAATCTGGTGTAATGTTGATCATTAGTATATTTACAACATTAACACAAACTTTCTTCTCTTTTTCCTTTTATTTTTTTCTTTTAGTGCGACTTCATGACAGCATATCAGAAGAGGGCTTTCATTACTTGGTGTTTGATTTGTAAGTATGCGCTTTGTGTTCATTTATCTTGGTAATGTATTTAAAAACTGTTTTGAATTAAACATGATTTTTTTCTCATCGTACATTCTAAATTAGGGACCCCCATAATATTTTTAAAATGTTCTTTAAGTAACATTCAACTCTAATTCTTTTGAAAGGAGTTTACTACCCGTCGATGTTTTATTTAAAATTCACATTAACCTTCAAAAGTAAAACAGTTATAGGTCCCTTTGCATCGTCCATTGTGATGTCATAAATAGTTCGCAGTTTTCCCTTGGGGGACAACAATGTCTGACATAAGCAGAATTTTCCAGTGAATTTTTAACAGTATGTATAATTTATTATCTTGTATAAAATAAGATTCAGGCCAGGCGCGGTGGCTCACGCCTATAATCCTAGCACTCTGGGAGGCCGAGGCGGGTGGATCGCTCAAGGTCAGGAGTTCGAGACCAGCCTGAGCAAGAGCGAGACCCCGTCTCTACTAAAAAATAGGAAGAAATTATCTGGCCAACTAAAATATATATAGAAAAAATTAGCCAGGCATGGTGGCACATGCCTGTAGTCCCAGCTACCCGGGAGGCTGAGGCAGGAGGATCGCTTGAGCCCAGGAGTCTGAGGTTGCTGTGAGCGAGGCTGACGCCACAGCACTCTAGCCTGGGCAACAGAGCAAGACTCTGTCTCAAAAAAAAAAAAGATTCAAGGTAATAACTGGGATTACCAAGATGGATCAAAACTAGTCCAGACTTAAACCAAGGTTCTATCAACAAAAATGAAGGGAAAAGAATGGTTGTTGGCAGGGAGATAGGAAACAGGCCACATGCAGATGGCTGGTGGGAGTTTAATAAGAACATACTTTCTGGAAATCAATTTGATAATTTTTGTATTTATCAAGAGACACAAAAATGTTCATATCGTTTGACATAGTAATTTTACTTCTAGGAACAAAATTCACGGAAAGTATATCCTAAATTCAGATGAATGTTTATGTCGAAAGATACTCATTGCGTCATCCTTTATTGGGAAAAAAGAAAAGGAAAAAAACAACTTGTAGATTCAATTATAGAGAAATAGTTGCATGATTACAGTACATTTATATAACAGACTGCTCTCTAGCATTTTACTATGATGATCACGAAGAGATTTGGGATAAATAAGAAAAAAGTATTTCACATAATGTGAGTCTAAAGGTAGGTTAATACTAGGTTTGTTCAATGCAGCCGTTCGATGATATCATTAAGAAACCACGTTTTTTCCATCTTTCTGTCTGTTATGTGTAACATGTGGGTTTATCTGCATGCTCAGCCTCCCCTTAGGGTCTGAAGTTGACTGCCTCATTTTCAGATATCACAGTGACTTCCGAAGGCAGAAAAGGGGGAATAATCATTCTACTGCATGAATTTTCATTCTGGTAGAAAATCTTTCTCAAGAGTCCCTCAGAGGTTATCTGTTAATGAATCCTGATTTAGAATTGCTTCTTGAGCCTATGTCTAAAGCAGGTAAAGGGATTGGAATTACAACAATTGGCATTGACCAGTCACAATGTCATCTGCAGGTCTGGTGAGGGAACTGACCTCCCCTGAAACATATGACACCCAGTGAAGAACTAAACTGTGATTTTGTTATTAAGGAAAAAGGGAAGGCCAGTGTGCAGTGGCTCTTGCCTACAATCCTAGCACTTTGGGAGGCCAAGACAGGAGGATTGCGTGAGCCCAGGAGCTTGAGAGCAGCCTGCAATAGCGAGACTCTGGCTCTACAAAAAATAAAAAAGTTAGCTGGGTGTGGTGGCCCGTGCCTGTAGCCCCAGCTACTTGGAGGCTGAGGCAGGAGGATCGCTTGAGCCTAAGAGGGGGAGGCTGCACTGCAGTGAGCTAGGATGGCGCCACTACAGTCTAGCCCAGGTGACAGAATGAGACCCTGTCTCAAAACAAAAAAAGAAACGAGGCGTTTTGCCTGCTGTGTAGGCAGCCAAGCATGTCTGCCATATTGGTGATCCACGTGTGTGCTGTGAAGTGGAGACTCGGGTTCTGCTCATGCGGGTCCTGCTGCACAACTGCTCTCCGCGGTGCTAGTGCACGCGTGGCTTGCTCACCCGGCCGCAGTTTGGTGCCGCTCTCTTGTTCTAGTAGTGCTTCCTCTTCAGTCTTTCCTCAGAGTTCTTATTTTTACCTTTTCCATTGTTTGTTCTTCCCTCCCGATGTTCCAAGATCCCCTCTTTCATAATTTTCTTTCTTGAACTTCTTTTAACCATGCTTTTAGGGTAGGTATGCTAGCAACGAGTTTTTGGTTTTCCGTTTTCTGAGAATGTCTTAATTTTTTCTCTTTATTTCTGCAGTGTATTTTTGCCAGACATAGAATTATAAGTTGACAGTTCTTTTCTTTCAATGGTGGGCCACTTCCTTCTGGATTTTTTGGTTTTTGATGAGAAATCTTCGAATTGGTTTTCCCCTAAAGGTAAGGTGTTATCTCTCTCTGGCAGCCTTAAAGATTTTTCCTTTGTCTATAAGGTGTGTTGGCTTGGATTTCTCAGAGTTTGCTTATTTTGAATTCACTTAGCCTCCTGGATGCGTAGGTTTGTGTGTGCCCAACTTGGCAAATTTTTAGACATTGTTCCTTTGAATACTTTTTCAGCCCCACCTTCTCTCTCCTCTCCTTTTGGAACTCTGATGACATCAGCGTTGGATCTTTTGTTACAGTCCAATAGGTGCCTGAAGCTCTGGGGGTTTTTACCCCTAATTTATTTGATTTCTGTTATTTGGATTGGGTGGTTTATAACGTTCCGTCTTCAAATCTAACTATCTGATTCTTTGCTGCTTTTTTTATTATTCTACTGTCAAGCTAATCTATTGAGTTTTATTTTTGTTATTTTTTTTAGTTTTATAGTTTCCTTTTGGTTCTTTATGTCCTCTATTTCTTTGCCACGATTTCCTGTTTCTTTCGTTTTTTTCAAGTGTGTTTATAAATGCTCACTGAAGCATTTTTTATTATGGCTGATTAAAAATTCTTGCCAGGTAATTCCAAAAGCATAGTCATCTTGGCATTGCTGTCTGGTGATTGTCTTCTCATTCAAATTGAGGTTTTCCTGGTTCTTGATAAGTTGGATTATATCCTGGACATTTGGAGTATTGTTTTATGGGACTCTGGATTTAATTACATTGTCTTTTTAGCAGGGCTTCTCTGATATTCGAGTAAGGAGGTGCCGTCTTACTACTGACAGGTGGGGTTGGAATCCCAGGTTGCTCACTCAGCCTCCATCAATATGCCTGGGTGGTATCTTCTTACTGCAGGGCAGGAATTGGAGCACAGGGCTTTTTTTCTTGCTGTATTTAGTGGGAGAAATGCATCTAACCTCTTTTCTTTGAGAATCAGACCTGATGCTATATTATTTTCAATAGATTTAATTTGTCAGATCTCCTTTGCTATGCAAATCAAGATATGTTATAAACCGGGGTATCCTTCATGCTATGATGAATGCTGGACTAAAAACACTTTTGCTAGTTCTCATTATTTAAGTAATATCATTTAGAACTGGGTTAGATCACAGCTCTGTCAGGGAGGGAAACCTTTTTCTCTACCCTTTTGTGTTCAGTGTCTGGGAGCATGAAAATTAAACAAAAGAAAGACTAACAGGAGAAAAAGCACACAATCTTTATTAATATTTTTGTGCATAACCTTCTTCAAAGGGAAATTTATACCCTGCTTTTAGACAGATAAGGGGAGGGCAGAGAATTATTTCTGCATCTGTTGATTCTCAGTGACCTATAGCTCAAAATGATCCTTATGCCAAAGTGGCGTCTTTTGAAGTGGCATATTCTGATCCCCTTCAGCTGCAAGGAGCACTTCAGTGTTGAGTCAAATCCTTCTATTACTCCAGTTTCCCATAGTCATCGAGTTATTTATATCCACATTGCAAATTTTATAGATTTCTTCCTAAATTAAGGGAATGATAAGAATCATATTTATTTTTCATGCACCATTTTTAAAAAAAAATTGAGCATAATAATTGGTGAAGAACATACAAAGAAAGCAGTTCTCATGAAAACAAAATAAGATTTTCAACTGTAGTGGATCATGCCTATAGCAATGATTCGTTTGTGTTATTAATGTCTCTGAAACCAAAGTGAAGAGACATCTGAGGGTGAAAGTTTGCATATAAACTGTAGTCGTTTGAAATATGCAACATGAGGCAACTGAATCTGCTTGTAGAATGAAGACCTCAGAGTCTTTGCAATTGTTCTTTAGAATTTAAAGCTCAAGAGGAGAGTTACCAGCAGTTTTCATCAAAATGCTCTGCCAGTAAATGAGATTAATAAGCTGGTTAAACACAAGCCAATGAAGCATCCAGCTTTAGAGACAACTGGAAAACAAAGGTTAAAAGTATATATTTTCAACGACTAAAAGAAGAACATAAACAGATACATAAGTATATAATTCCACAAAATTGGGTAATTGCTGTGGTGATAATCTACAAAAAGGAAAAGTAAGTAGACTTAGAAGAATGCACATTTCAAATACAATTAAGAAAATATGGTCTTGACGATATCAATGAAGTACTCATTGGGAATATTGGAAGCCACTTAGCCAGTCAGTTCCCAGATAAAATAACTACTTGAATTCTAAAGAAGGAATGTTCCTTGTGTTCCTCCTTTTGATGCTGGTTTTGGCAGAGTGGTACTCGTGCATACCTCCTGTGGAATGTTAGCTATTCAGAATCTAATGGAAGTTCTATTTTTATGGGTGCATTGAGTCTTCTTCTAATGGAATACTTTTCACTTTCCAAAAAGCAAAACAGAGGAGGTCATGAGTCCTATGGGGGAAAAAAAAGTTTCTTCCTGCTGTTTTAAATTTATCTATTTTTATTCCGATATCTAACCATTTCCAACCACAAAGCGTTGGTAGTCCCTTTTCCAGGTAGACTCAGGGATCAGTGGCAAAGGCCCTCATGAAGCAAAGTCATTTTCACAGCAAATAATGAACTGCCCTGATTTGTTTTGAATCCTCCTTCCTCAGAGTTTGTGTCTAGCAGGTTTTCAGGCATGTCCCAGCAGCTCTGGGAAGCAGGAAGGGCTAAATACTAGAAATGAGAATTTCTCTGAAATCTAAGGGGAGACAAAAAAGTGAAGAAACAGAGCTGGATTTTAGTCTCCAGGGGAAGGGCATTCAGGCAGTGACTTTGGTCTTAAGCAGATCGGGCAGATCTAGTTCATTTCTAGGGCTGATGACGCGTCAGGCCTTGACAAGGGCAGTCATCTGCACATAAGTGCTGGAACGAGAAACTGTGTCCCTCTACTCATCTCAGCCTCATTGGCTGGGGCCTCGTAGGTTAGACTGACAGAAGACAGATCAAGAGAAAACACAAGTTTATTAACACGAATAGCGTGTGTTAACACATGGGTGCATCCAGAGATGAGGAACTCAAAGGGGTGATCAGAACCTGAGCTTATGTAGGTAGATCTATGAGGAGAACCGGTGGCACAGAAGGGCTGGGTTAGTTACGTAGAGTCCTTTGGCTCAGTCTCCAGGCTGGTAAGTCTCTAGGGCTGTCTCCAGTGATTAACCTCGTCCTCCCGAGAGAGGGGGGCAAGGGAGTATCTTTGCACATCTATGTCCTGCTTTCAGGCAAATAGGGGGAAGGCGGAGACCTTCTCCCATATCTGCTGCTTCTCAGTTGCCTTCAGCCCAGAAGAATTCCTATGACAAAACGGCATATTTGGGGGCAGCATATTTTACTACTCTTCATTAGTGACAGATATATTTCAGAACCGTGTATCAGAGGAAACCTTTATTTTGTGTATGTCGTATGCATACTTCCCTGTTCAAGAGACAGAAAAATAAATTGATAATGGCAACATAGTACCACTTGTGCCCTAATACTGTTCTGTGTACACGGATTGAAGCAAGGAAAGACAGACTGGAAGTAGCCAGTAGCCTAAACATTTGTACCCTTGTAATATTCTGAAATTATATATATATATATAAAAGAAGTTGTTGAAGTGTTGGTAGGAATTTTTGAAAAGGACTAAAAAGGTTATAATCCCTTTGAAAGTGCTTTTTAGAACAAAGCTGAGGCTATGAATTTGTCTGTAGTTGGCAATTTGTATTCAAGAAACAGCCAGCCAGCAAGTCAGCAGTCAGTTCTGCAGTGGACAGTCCAGTTCTGACACTACAGTGTCAGCTCCCCCAGGCTGAGGGATCAGTCAGTCCCCAAGACTGCCCTTCCCTTAGACACCAGTCGCAAGTTGGGGCTTCCAGAACTTCTGACCAACTGGCTTCAAGGTGGGGGTTCCCACAACCCACTCCTGGGGTTCGGTTGGTTTGCTGGAGTGCCGCACAGAACTCAGGGCAACACTCACTCACAGTGACCGGTTTATTATAAAGGACATTACAAAAGACGCAGATGTGTAGGTCGAGGTATGGGGAGAGGGCCCAGAGCCTTCCTGTCCTCCCTGGGGGTGCCACCCTCCGGGAACCTCCGCGTGTTCAGCCGTCTGGGAGCTTTCTGTCGGGTTCAGGGTCGGTGATCTCGTCTGTTCTCGGTTCTTGGTGTGCTCCTGGCCCGAGAACGACCAGACACATCCAAAGCAAGGCAAGCGTGAGACAAAGCTTGTTGAGGAAGGACAAGCTAGATTTGCAGAGCACGAGCAAGATGAAGGTTTACAGAGGAAGAGCAAGGTACCTTCACCGAAGAACAGCGAGCAGTCCCCTCTTTCCTAACAAAAGGGGCTCCAATTATGCTCTAAGGTCCTGTTTTATAGAGTCTGCATTGGGCCCTCCTCATGGTTCATGCGTCACCACTGAACCGCTGTGATGGACAGTTAATGACATTATAATTAGCCTTGGGTTCCTCTCGGTCACTGTCCAAGCCCCATCGTGCCTGGGCGGCCTGGCCTGAGGGTGGGATCCCTTGTGTGCTTCTGCGGATGAGCAGGGCTTCCTCCCTCCCCAGGTGTGGCGGCTGCTCAGGGCAGGATTCCGGTGGGGCCCCACCCTTGTCCTTCTTTCCGGGTGGGGCAATTGCTTGAGGCGCACCAAGGAAAAGCACCCACTTTTGTCCCTAGGAGAGTCTCTCAGAGGCCCCTTGCTAGCTGCCTGACATCTTCATTAAAGCCCTTAACGTATGGTTTATAATTTTAAAAAATTTCTGGTCTGATAATCCCAACATTCCTGTTATGTTCGGCTCTGGTTCTGATGCTTGTTCGGTTGTTTCAAGCTTGTTTTTGCGCTTTAGTCCTCCTTGTGATTGGCTGAAAGGTGGGCTCGACCTACTGGGTGACGGGAACTGTGGAAAATGAACCCTCAGGAGTGGGAAGAAGCGAGGAGCCCTGTGAGTAGACGGGACTCTTCAGGTGACCCTGTGTCCCTAGACTGTGAACTTCTGGGAGCTTGAGGCCAGAGCTGGGCAGACTTGGGCATTTCCATTCCCCGGGTCTGTTAGGCTCTGATGAAACCCCAGCGGGTTAGGTTCTGCCAGAGTGGTTTGTCCTGAAAGCAGACCTTGTTAGGACAAACAGAATTCTCCCCCGCATTTCAAAGTCGATCCTTTTATCGTCCCCCTGCTAGAAGCAGGAGGGGGTTTTGCCTCTGATACTCTCTGCGAGAGAGTGGCCCAGCTCTTGGAGGTAAAACTCACCAGAGGGTGGGGGCCCCCCTAGGATTGGTCCCCCTGGAGTTTTCATGTCTCAGACTTGCCTACACGAAGCCTTTGGTAATTCGTAAATGAAAGTTTGTGTTTTCCTTCCGCACACTGGTTCAGAGGAGTTTGTGCTGGTGGATTTCCGCGCTGGTAAGTTGTGTATTTACATTTCCCTCTCCAGTTCTAGGGCAGCGGTTTGCGCTATAGCTTCACTTTGCCAGATCCAAGAAGAGTCGTTCATTGTTCAGTGTGTTCAGCTTTTTACTTATTACAGAGTGACAACTTCTAAACTCCTACGTGCTAAACCGGAAACCAAAAGTCCTCACAATGTTTTTTAAAAATGTTAAATTTTATAAAATCCTTTGAAAACTCCTGAATTGTTTGGATTTGAAAATATAAGTATTAGCTGGAGGTCAGAAATCAAGTCTAGAAATTTAATTTCTTAAGACATATTTAAGATTAGTCTGACCTAGGTGATTCTTATACACTATAGGTAGCCAAGGCCAATAAAAGAAGTAGTTTGATATTTCTTTGAAAACAACTGAAACTTTCAAAAATCATACTGCCTTGGAATTTGATGTCCAGATTCATTAAAGAGATTTAGTACTTCTTTTGTTCAACCAGATTTGGATAGCACCATTTTCTCAAAAAATTAATAAATATAAAATTATAGGCACTTATTAAAGTTCTTTCTTGTTAAATAAATTCCTTGCAGCCCCTGAGTCAGATGGTTCTCCTTGACAGAGGCTAGAATTGCTATCTTGGTTATTAATTGTCATTTTGGAGACAGTGTCTGTGGACTGCCAGTGACGTTCTGCTATGACAGAGAACCTGGAAACGTTACAATTTAAAAGATGTTCGCCTCATTCAGCTGTCACCTTCTTCAGTTATGGGATGGTGCTTTCTGCCGTGTGCGAGTCCATTCCATCGCGGTCATGGCCTTTGCAGGCAGGAAGCCCAGCTCCCACTCAATCCCTGCTTGCTTGTCACCTCTACTTGAGACACCCAACTTGGCAGATTCTGCTGTCTGCTTGCAGTTAACCCCGGCCCACCCCCAGCTGTGGCATTTTAGACAGTCTCTGCAAGTAGGTTTGCTGTTATAATACATTCATTCTATGCAGACTGAGTAAGTGCTAATTATATGTAAAGTACTTTGCTAAATACTAGAGAAAACACCGTGAATGAGACCTAGTCCCTGCCCACAAGGAGCTTTCAGCTGATGGGGACAAGAGACACTAAACCATGGTGAGCCCTAAGGCAGGACAAACTCCTGGAAAGAAACGAGGTCTGGTGAGCTCTAGGTTACACACACAGGGAGAGACTCCACGCTGAGATTGGAAAGATGCGCATAGTTTACTTAGTCACAGATTCTAACTCTGCCCTGCAGTGCCAAGAGGAACATGTGCAAAGACCCAGAGAAGAGAAACTATGGAAAACGGTGGAAATGTGCAGTTCAGTGTGGATGAACCGTTAAACCTGAGGGTAGGAGGAGAGCGCTGTGAGGCTCTGAGGCTGAGGAAACAGGCTGGCGCCAATTCCCAAAGCACCTTCCAGATCTTATCATTCCTTGCACTAAAACTTGATCCTGATTTTTTAAAAAAGAGAATTGAGGGAATCAGGCCTTAGCAAATAATTGGCTTTTTTGTGTGTGTTGTTTTTAAAAGAGAGCTCTAAAGAAAATAATTTTTTCATCTATGCCTGATATATTTATGTTTAATGGCCTGATGCTGCCATTAGCAAGAAATTAAAACAATGTACTATCAAGTTAAGCGGCCTGTCTTCCCTATTGGTTAGGTCTCTATTTATCTGTCTTTGTTTTCCCAGCGTCTTGCTCAGTTCCTGGAACTAGAAGATGTTCCGTAAATATTTGTTGAGCCAAACTGAATCCTCAAGATCTTGCATTCATTTATTCCTTAAACAAATACATTTAGTGTTATTTATGTAGCTGATACAGTGCTGGCCCCTGGAGCCTACAATGAATAAGATTTTTGTGCCTCTCTTCAAGGCACTGGAATTCTTCTGAATATTCATCTAACGTCATCACGTGAATATATTCACAGTACCGTAGGCGTGATTTCCTTCTATCCTTGCAGGCCTTCTTTGCTAGCTCTTGCTCATCCCCCAGACAACTAAGCACCAGAGAGCTACAAGGTTGGTCCTTGGGTGTCATGTGTTTTTCATTTACACTCTCTTCCTAAAAATCGCATCCAGTACCATGGCCTTAAATGCCATCTGCAAACTAGTGACACCCACCTTTATAACCGCTGCTCAGAACTCTACCCAAATTCCAGACTTGCAAGTTCTGTTTCCTCCTCACTATCTGTGCTCGGATATGTCATTAGGATCTCAAATTTGAAACATCTGAACCAGGGCTCCTCGTCTCCCTGCGGTCAGACTTGCTGCTGTCAGTTGGCGGCAGCTCCGTCTTTCCAGTTGCTCAGGCAGGAAGCCCTAGGGTGATTACTCATTTCTCTTACTTGCCTTACTTACCAACAACTCCTGTTAGCTTTAAAATATATTCAGAATCTGGTAACTCATCGCCATTCTCTGCAGAACCACCTGGGCCCAAACCATTGTCGTCTCTTGCCTGGATCGCTGTAAATGTGTTCCGACTGGTTTCCCTGTTTCTGCCCTCGCCTTCCTGCATCTACTTTCAACACAGCAGCCAGGGAGGTCCTGGTAAAAGCCAAGAGCGTCCCACTCCTCTGCTCAAACTCCGCGGCCATGTTGCCTCCTGCTCTCCTGCTGACCCACTCGGGTCTAGCCACGCTGCCTTCCTCTTCGCCTGGAAAGTGCTAGGCATGTCCCGACTCAGAGCGTTTGCACTTCCTGTGCCCTGGGACCTGAGTGCCTCTCCCAGACACCTGCAGGTCTCCCTCCTCCCCTGCTCAGGGCTTGGCTCACGGCCACCTTCTCCAGGAAGCCTTCCCTGCCCACCCGGTCTAAAAGCTGCTCTTCTCTCTTCATTGACTCTTCCCCATTCCTTCCTTGCCTTTATTTTTCTTTTGTGACACTTGTCACTACCTAACCTGCTATTAATTAATTAACTCACCTGGTTAATGATCTGTATCACCCACAAGAACGTGAGCTCCATGAACGCAGAGACTTTTTCCTCTCTTGTTCACTTGTAGCCCCAGTGCCTAGAACAGTGCCTGCACAAAGTAGATTTTCAATCAGTATTTTTGCAGAACAGCATATGAAGAAGCTTCCAGCAAGAATATAAAATTGTTTTGCAAACAGTTTAGAGAGTTTTAAGTGAGTATTTCAAGTTTTCTTTCACCTACTCGCTACTTTGGGTGCCATAATGGTGCCAATGATTGCCTAAGTACTAGTTAATTAGCGTCCTCAAGATCATAAAAATTGATGTTTAACCAATACTAAAACTGGAGATTTAGTTTAGCCCAATACCTCCTTTTGAAGAAAACATGGCACATATTTTAAGAAGTGAATGTAATTACAATTATGCCTTTATGGTCAGAATAGATGCAATGTTGTTGAAAACTTAAATTCAGATACTAGTTTTTCTTGATTGTTACAATGCTTAATTAACGGAAGTATCAGTATGTGCCATTTACCTTGACTTTCTCTTAGGGACATCTCGACTACTTATTTTAGGATGTTCAATTAGCCCAGGAGCCCGATGCTAATGACTGTAGTTATTTAGGCAATCGAAGTCATTCCCATCATTCTCTTTCACTGAAACATGCAGTGTATACATGGCCTGATACATTTCTTGAGTGGTCGCATTATTCACTGGAGTCTTTGGAAAGAAAGACTCCTCTGTTTGCTTTTTTAATCTCTTATTTTGGAATTTGAAAACTATTCAACCCTTTCCAGAATGTTGACCCAACTGGGTCATTTTCATGGACAGTAAGAAATATTTTCTGCCTGCTCCTGCCTGAACAAAGAAGCCCCCTGATCTGCATGAACAACATCATCGTATCTGGTTCTTGTCCTGGCGTTAGTAACGACACGGACTTTTTCTAAGGGCATGCCTAGCTAATGGTTGTAAAACCCAAGACATTTGGGAACTGGGAACAGAAGTGGAATGATGAATAAAAGGCAGAGTGCCTTAGGAATTGCAAAATTTAGACCCTTAACATTTATGCCGAGAGTTTGGAAAAGCTTTATGACCGACAGTTCCCGGTACTCTGGAGAAGGAAGAACTCTTTACATACACGCCTAGGCTTAAAGCCGCGTCTCTGTAACTTTCTGTTCCGGCAGTAACTGTTCCTCTTGGGGCCACCTCAGCATGTCAGTTCTCTTTGATTGTGCAGGTCACGTCTTTACCTAAGAAAGTGGACAGGGATTAAAAGGAAAGACCGTGCTCTTCCTTGTGAGCGTTGCAGTGTGCAAGAGAGTTTTGGGGATTATGACGTTTAGTTGGTTTCTGCCGAATAGTGGTCTACGCTATGTGAATGGAACCCAAGAATGAAAAAGACATACTCATATGAAATTTGTCTAGGTGAATGTTCTTGAACTGCCTCTATCAACACATTATGTTCTTGGAAAGCCATTTGGTTTTGTTTGTTTGTTTTGCTTGTTTGCGTTTTGAGACAGGGTCTTGCTCTGTCACCTGGGCTGGAGTGCAGTGGTGTCAGGATAGCTCACAGCAACCCCAAACTCCTGCTCAAGCGATCCTCCTGCCTCAACCTCCCTAGTAGCTGGGACTACAAGCGTGTGCCACCATGCCCAGCTAATTTTTCTATTTTTTGTAGAGATGGGGTCTTGCTCCTGCTCAGGCTGTTCTTGAACTCTTGGCCTCAAGCAGTCCTTGCCACTCGGCCTCCCAAAGTATTAGGATTGCAGGTGTGAACCACCGTGCCCAGCCCCATTTGATTTTTACAAAGGAACGTTTGACCTTAGTAAGAGCAAACATCTGTTAAGTACTTACCGTGAACCCCTCCTTTGCAAACTATGACAACCATATTATTACACATTGTCTCATTTATAGCATCTCTAAGGATATAGTATTATTATAATTCTTATTTAAAGATGAAGAAATTGAGGGAGGAGAGGTTAATTACTTTGCCTAAGGTCGTAGACTAAGTGGCTGTGCTAGGATTTAAACTTAGATTTGCCTGACATATGCTATTAGAGAATGTAAAATATTGCTTTCTATTTACTGCTTAACAAAATTTAAATGGTGAGGTATTATGTGCTTGCATTTAGTTTGGAGTGATTTGTTTTTATTTTCTTCTTCTTCAGTCTGAATGTTAATGGGGGACTTTCTGAAGTCTGTTACTATATTTTTTGTTCAAACTCTGTCTACCTTTCGCACCTTTTCCCCACTTGATGGGTCCACTCTTAACTGCATGTCCTGAACATGGAGCTAACAGAATATCAGCTTTATCCCTTTATTACTAGAATCAGCAAATGTTCATAGAAAGAGGCTTTTCTGTACTCGTGTGGAGATTACAGACCTTCAGTCAACAGTATCGAAGAGAGTTTGTTTGTTAAACACAGAGAGAAACCCTAGATTTATGAAAGTTGGTCCTATTTGGACTAAATCCAAATGAGCATTATCAGAAGAGAGCACATTCTAGGCTGTTCTGTTGAGAAAAGCAGTGAGAATAAAACCTTTGGAGCTAGAATCACGTGGTAGATTAGTTTGGAAAGTGTTTTGCTGGAAAGTGGCTGATAATACCATGTAGAAGTTAATGCATTCTTCAGAACACTTTACATTGCAAGGGACAGAAATCCAAAATAGCTGCAGCCAAAAAGTAAACTTATTTCCTCAAGTAACTGAAAAATTCATGGGTAGACCTGGTTTCAAGTGTGGCTCAAAGGGGCCCAAGTCCAGCAGGCCCCGTATCCCCTTTTCTGATTTACTGTCACATTCTCCCTATAGTGGCCCCCAGAAATTCCAGGCTCACATCATTCTTATAGCAATAAGTCTCTTGCAAAGAGAGCCTTTTTCAAGTTATTCCAACAATTATACTAAAATTGAGTGGTGTTGCCCATCCGTGAACAAATTACTCTGACCAAGAGAATTGCATGCTAGATTGAGGAAGTGTAAAAGGGCGATTGTCAAGCCAGAATAGGCCACATGGGTCAAAAGTCAGGCAGAAGTAGTTTACCAAGGACAAAAGGGGTGTGGTTATCAGAGGAGAAGTAAATGCCAGACAGGCAAAAACAAGACAGCCGAAAGCAAAATGGCCTTAGAAGGAGAGGAAACACTGTGGCCAAAAGAGAATAGTCTGGGTGAATAAGAGCAAGGCTTGATGCGTGCTAGCTAACATGCTTTCCTTAAACACAATTACTTGCAGTTTAATACTAGAAGCAATATTTAAAAGTTATCTTTACATGGCCAGGTGGAGTGGCTCATACCAGTAATCCTAGCACCTTGGGAGGCCGAGAGCAGAGGATTACTTGAGGCCAGGAGTTTGAGACCAGCCTGGGCAACATAGGGAGATCTCATGTCTACAGAAAATAGAAAAATTGGATGGGCTTGGTGGTATGTGCCTGTAGTCCCAGCTACTTGGAAAGCTGAGGCCAGAGGATTGCTTGCACCCAGGAGTTTGAGGTTGCAGTGAGCTATGATGACGCCACTGTACTCTACCCAGGGTGACAGAGTGAGACCCTGTGTCCAAAAAAAAAAAAAATTATCTTTACAAAACAGGAACTAAATTTTTTTTAAATTGCTTTTTTTCTATATGCCAATCTACACTGTGAATTTAAAATCTTACATATTTAATTCAGTCATTATCAGAGGAACTCAGATGACTATGGATTTCTGCTAAATGAGTTTTCCTCTGATTGCGTAGCTTTTTGATTCAAAACTTTAAAAGGAATAAAGCTGCATACAGTAGCATAAAACTTTATATATGCTTTGTCATATACAAGGAGTATATGTGTGTATACACATATGTACATATGTGTGTGCTTGTATGTTTTTATGCGTTTACACATGAGGGTGGCGAGGGCACTACTGAGACTTAGAAAAAAATCACTTTAGAGGTTAAACTTCAAGTCTGAAATTTCTCGTGTTTGATTATCCCTAGATATTATCTCATCTGTTAAGGTTTTGATGTAAGACTCATTTTCTATGTTTGAAATTCAAATAGTACCTGCTCTTATCTGTAGATAATCTAACACACCATAGGCAACAATTTTAACCTGTTGTATTTCCTCTCCTCAAATGCAAAAATTGTGGCAACTGTGAATAAGTAAGGAATTGATCACGGCATGCTTAACTAACAGTTACTAAAAATAGGGTGTGAGGTCCCTAGTCACATGTGGCCCGAAGTCGGATGATGATAAAGGACAGCAAGCTGCGGTGGGACCTGAGCCAGCAGCAAAAGACAGCGACTCAGCCATCCGTGCCCAGGGGCCCTGTGAAGAGAGTGGGCCCTGCCCAGTTTTTAAGGGACCGTTAGGCGAATAAAGAACTAGAAGACATGTCTGTTGTTTTTTAAAAAGAGAAACGATAAGGCAGCGTGAACACTTTTTATGTTTGTCCTGTGGCTGTTATGCTCCTCTTTTGGAAACCGCCCCAGTTTAACGGGGGAACAACCCATTTCATTATGTGGGGTCTGGTAGGTCTGCCCCAGAAGGTGTCATTGTCCTCTCTCATCCAAGGGATGGGCACAAGACCGAGCTAGGCCTGGCGGGTGCGGCCCTTCTCTGGAATCTGAGACCTGAGCCAAGTAACTAAAAGGCTGCAAAACTGTAGGAATGGATCATCGTGTTGGGGATGCCTGGAAGAGACACACTTCTGCCTCCTGGAACCAGGAAGCCTCTCTGGTTCAGGACCACCGAGCCTGCTTCTGCAGACCCCCCTGGATGCCGTGAGCTACCCCACAACCTGCCAATAAACCCTGTTCCCTCCCTCATAGACCAGCTTTGGTTCCTGTCGCCCATAGCCAAAAAATTCTAGTTGAAACAGAAGGAAAAGCAAGGGGAAGAAGAGATGAGAACAGGAAGGAAAAGGAGGAAGAGAATAAGTAAATTGAGGGTATTAAAAAAAGAAAAGGGACTGAGGCCTCAGCCTGTCCAGTCTCAGCAAAGTATCTTCCTTCTTTTCTCGACTGATGCTTTGCAAACTTCAGTTCTGCCCTGCCCGTGTTGGTGCCAGCCAGCCGGTGAGGTCGCGAAGCGCAGGACCCAGCCTCCGAAACCCATGTGCTGAGCTCTGAGCCCCGTCTCTGCCAGTCCCTTCCTGTGTGACTTTGAACAAGCTGCTGAGCCTCTCTGGGCCTCTCTGCCTTGGCTGTTCAACAGAAACAGCAGTGCTGTGTAAATACTGGAATTGCCGTAACAATGAAATAGTTTCATTGTTGAGAAATGTACACAGCAAGTGCTTGACAGAGGAGAAACACTTAGGAGGTGTCATCTGTAATTAGAAGTCTGAGTTCTGCATAGAAACAAAGAGTTTCTATTGTATCGACCGCATTCATATCTTAGCGTTTTGGTCAGCAAATATTTACTGAACATCTGACATGTGTTTTTTTCTGTTCTAGGTGCTATAGGGAATACAGAATTGCACAAAACACTTTCTGTTGTCAGACTGCTCACAATATGATTTTGATAGTTGATACAATTACATATAATGCAAGACAGAAACATGGGGTGAGAATTATGCTCAGGGAGTCAGGAAAAAAGGAAATTTTTTCCAAGTAGAGGATAAGAAACTATATTACCTATACTTAGTCTTTAAGTATGTATAAATTTTCACACATAGAAAATAGAAATTCTTGACAGAGTTCAGAGTGAGCAAAAGTTGGAGTTGAGGTGTGTTTTATTTGGGTGATAGTTAAGAACCTGGCTTGGCTGAAGAGACTGCTTGAAATAATGCTCGAGGTACCCAGGTGGACTGTTAGATGATGTCGGGTTTGTAATGTAAATACAAGCATCAGATTCCCTGTCCCCCAACCAGTAATTAAGCTTCATGGAAGAGCAGTGTAGGTTTTTCACGTGTAGCCTTTACTTCCGAATCGAGGCTGTGGTCATCGTAGGGTAATGGTGGCCTCGGCTCAGGCATTTCAGTCTGTGCACACCGTACACTGAGCTTCTAGAACCTTAGTCCACAATGTGAATAAAATGCATGCCCAGGTGAGGTTAACCTACAAGAAGGAAGTTGAATTCCATAACACACAGAGAAAAAAAAAAAGAAAGAAATTGACAGGTAGTTGGTTGTATGAGCAAGTTATGTAACTGCATCTTTGTAAGTACATGTTGCTTGTACCCTTGACTTACATAACTTTAAGTGTAGCAAGTAAACTAGAAATTTCATTTTTTAAAAGGGGTCCCATTTCAGACCATAAATGCTTTACACAGCAATTGCGATTCGGATTTTCCTGCTGGTGACGTCGGTTCTGCACAAAGTTATCTGGAAGGATCCTGCGGCCTCGCCTTTTAGAGGAGGCGAGTTTCGCAGCCTGTGGTCCCTCCCACTGTCCCGCTGAGTCCCTGTGGCCGCTCAGGGACTGCTGCAGTGCATTGCTCAGTAGCGTTTAAATTGAAACCCTACCCTGTTATCCCAGGAAACGGCTGTTTCTGTTTTAAATTTCTTCTTAGTGGATTCTGCTACCACAGAGAGTGCTATCAGCAGACATTAGTTATTTTTGTAGGTTAACTTCTGCATGCGCAGATGAAATATATATCAAAAACTGGCAAATGAGGCTTTTATTCACATTCTTACTCCACTTGCACTGTTTTGTGCCCCGTGCAGGCTGTGTGTTAGACAAGGCTCGTTGGAATTCACAGCCCTGGGAAATTCTTGTCTAAAACCAGTGGTACATCTGAACAAACTGGGCGGAGACTCAGGGCGACACTTAAGATAAAATTGAGCATGGCAGCAATTTAAAATTAGAAGCCCTTGATGAAAGATGAGACCGGTTTCAGGCCACTTGTTGAGCCCCACCTTTTAAAGGCAGGATTTGACTCCGCCGCAGAGCTGAGCAGGCACGGGAGACCGGCCTGCCTCCCTGCTTGGTGTGGGACGGTGTTAAATAAAACTGTGACCTTTGATTATCTCCCGAGCATTTCCACCCCTGCACTGGCAGGATGCCATGGGATAGTGTATATTTATCAGCAAGCTGTGGTCTAAATTCAAACGCTGCCTAAAGCTTGTAGCAATGCGTGTCTACCGTGTATACCGTGCAGAGACTTCACTGCAAGGGACTCCGTCAACCCCCGGCGGCCGGGGACCTCTTATGCCTTGTGTGTCTCATGCAGTCCTAGCTTAAAGTAGCCCCTTCAGGATTTATTTAAATAACAGCCTGCAGTAGATTATGAATAGAAATAGCCTGTATTTTCTGTTTTGCATGTGATACAATCACTCAAGTCTCAGTATCAATATATATATTACGTTATCTCTTAAAGGCAGATTATTTTTTTTAAATGAAAGCTCATAAGTAATCACTTATCATCTTGTTTCTTTAAAGTGAAAGGAGGGATAATTAAGATATATAATTTTGAGAATTTTTAGATACCAGTTAATGATGGAAGCATCCTATGTCTTGATTATATATGTTTACACAAGTATGTGTTTGTCAAAATTTATAGAACTGTACACTAAAAAGGGTGAATTTTGCTGTATGTACATCATACCTTAAGAACTGCAGATCAGAGAGAGAGCTCTGCTAAAGAGAAGCATGCGTCCTAGATAGAAATATTTTTATTTGTCTGTGGCTTATATGTAAATTTCCTTCCTCCTCTCGATTCTATTCTTGGAGAATGAATCCTACCCACACCCTAGAATGGGCCACTCTGCATGTCACAATGCAACTGACCTTCTCTGCACAGTTTATTGGATCAGGTGTGAACACCGAACTGGTCAACCTGGATTTGGAATCAAAACAGACTAAACTTGTAAGGTCTTGGAGATTTGGGGCCAGAGTCAAAATATGCTCTCTGAAAGCCAAGGTCAAGTGAGGGTTGCAGGGAGTTGCAATGGTGAGTTAGGCAAAAGAAACCAGTGAGGAAGGAAGAATTGAACAGGTCTGTGAGCAGCACTGAGCGAGAGTCCTTGTCTCTTCGTGGAGAGGGAGATAGACATAGACCCTGGTGACCTTCCCGTTCCTCAGAGGCACAGCTGCCCTTGTAATTAAGTTCTCTGACTGTCCCCTGTGGATCTACTTTTATTTAATATATAACAGCTGCTGTGAGTTCTGGTTTTCACGAAAAGACCAGAAAATTACCCAATGGCATTTAATGTTCTTAATCCCCAATTAGAGTCAACTATCAAATTTTTGCTAGGATTACCTCTTTAATTCCTAAAATTCAAGGCTCTAGAATGGGAAGGAAGAATAGAATCTTACAGAAGTCTGGGATATTTCTGTCAACTCCTCTTTCATCTGATAATTTCAGACCATTTTTTAAAATCCAGTACCTTCTAAGGAAGAATTTACTTGGTCTTTCTTTTTTTCTTCCCTCCTAACCACTGTTTAGGTACAGAAAAGGTAAAATACAGTCATAGTTATTGATTCTATCTTCTCATATTAATATAATCATTCTGTTGTGTAAAAAAAAAATTCTACGTCTACTTTCACTCTGGGTTTTTGATGACTGATATACTTTTTAAAAAACAAAACCAAATAAACCCTCCCTTCTGAAGATTGAAGTGTAGCTTTAAAAAATAAATATAGCCAACTTGAATTAAGTGCTGAAATATGTACTAACCACTGCACTAAGAGCTTTGAATACATTATTTCATATAATCCTGATAATTTTATCAAGTACTTGCTATTATCATCAGTTTATAGATAATCAGCCTTAGTGAGTTAAGTTACCTATAGCTCCACAGTAGTAAGTTCTAACACCTGAATTTGGCACCAGACAGATTTCCTTCTAAGTCTTATCTCTTCAACAAAGCGAAGAGTATATGGATGTATTAGAACTAATGAAGGAATCATCAGATACTTTTTGGATTTTAATTATTTTTCTAAATCTCTTGTCTAACTAGAGAGAGAGTTATATCTGTGTTTAAGAAAATGTGGTACCTGTCATTGAACTAGTACTAAATTTATCATAGTATATTTATGGTATGTTTAAAATGTTAATATATTGTAGCACTCTAATGAACACAGTATAAAAGACCATTTCTATTTATGTCCCTGTGTGGGTATGAACTATGTAATGTACTTGGAGGACACTTACCAACTATGGCACCATAAAATATTCCAAAAGTTAAAGAACCAAACCAAGAAGCATTAAGTTATTCATTATAATCAAACATGTCATTCTCTACGGCTTTTTGAATTGCCAAAGTGTGTCAAAGTTTGAATGAAGAGTTTAATTACTAAGGTTATAGTATTTGGCTTTAAAGCAGAATAGAATGAACAGGAGATCACTCCCTTATTTTGGAAAAATAAGATAGTACCTTCCATTGTGGATTCTGGGACCTAGGAGGGAAGGAAACCAAATAGGTATTTAAGCAGCTATGCATGTCAAATGTGGCCTTAAATACGTGTCGGGTAACAAACTGTTGGATGAATAGTCAACTGGAAGTCTTGGGATGGGAAACCTGCAGTTTGACTTTTAAAACAGGGTCTATATTTTCAGTAAATATTTTAATAAAATTTTTTCTGGTTTCTAGTAAAGTTCTGGTTGAAAATGTCAGGCTCTTTGAAACATGCTAAGGGAAAACTTTTGAGGAAAAGTGAAAGGAAGAGTGTGAAGTTGCTTTGAGAGCAGGTGTGGCAATTTCAGAGAAAAGGAGTAGCCAGACCTGGAGGGGAAGCAACGATTCTAGGAAAGACTCAGCCACCGCACACCACCTGTGCAGCTCATGCTTCCTGAACAGTGTCTCTGCGGAGTCGTGTGCACAAACAGTCCATGGAATGTAGTTTTCAAATTGGCCTTTTGTTGCATTAGATTTAGGAGAGAAGATATTGTAAATGGTTATACTGGTTTGTGCCGTTTTCTTTTTTCCATTTATTCCATAGCTAAAATTAAGAGGTACCCCCTGCTTATTGGAGAAGGGGAGTTTTTATTTTCTAACCTATTCTCTTTTTAAAAAAAAATGTTTGTCATTCTTCAAATGAACTCAGTTTTACAGAAGAATTTGATCGTAACAGCAATTAAATCATTTAGCAATGGTAGCGAACTACAGCTCAATGCTGCCTTCTGCAAAAGGCCAGGACAAGCCTCTGCAAATTGCTCTTCGCTTCTTAGGAAGATGTGAAGAATTCTGACTTTTGGAGAGGGTCTTGTGTTTTAATGGTTTGGATTAAATATTGGCCAATTCTCTCGAGTTATTGTGTGAGATATTTAGAAGTGAATTACTTAAAATTCTGGTGGCAGGTATATTGTTTGGTTTTATAGTCTATATCTAAAGGAAACTTCAAATGCATTTTTAATTAATCTCTATAGACACACAAGTTGTACATGGCTCTTTCAGCCATTATCCTGCACTGTACCAAAATCATTAGAACAAAACTGGGTATTCCATGCAAAATAATGAATTTGGATCCTTATTTTATACCCTATGCAAAATTTAACATAAAATGGATCCAAGACCTAAATGTAAGATCTAACACTACAAAACCTTTAGAAGAACATATAGGAGAAAATCTTTATGACATTGGATTTGGCAACAACTTTTCTTGAGTATGACTTAAAAACACAGGCAACAAAAGAAAAAATAGATGAATTGGATGTCATCAAAATTAAAAACTTTTGTGTATCAAAGGACACTACCAAGAGAGTAAAAGACAAGCCACAGGAGAAAATATTTGCAAGTCATACATCTCAAGGAATTAGAATCCAGATTATATAAAGAACTCCTATAACCCAACACCACCACCAACAAACAAAAACCCAGTTAAAAAATGGACAAAAGACTTGACTAGACATTTCTTCAAAGCAGATATACAAATACCCAATAAACACATGAAAAGGTACTCAGCATTACTAATCATTAGGGAAGTACAAATATCACTTCCCACCTACTAAAATGACCACTATAAAAATAAAACAGAGAAAGAAAAAAAACAGAAAATAACAAGTTTGGACCAGGATGCGGAGAAATTGGAACCCTTGTACATTGATGGTGGGAATGTAAAATGGCGCAGTGGCCATGGAAAAGCCGGGTTGGTGATTCCTCACACAGTTAAACGTAGAATTGCCACATGACCCTGCTATTTAACTCCTCAGTATATGCCACAAAGAACTGAAAGCTGGGATTCACGCAAAGAGTTATACTCCAATGTTTATAGCAGCTTTATTCACGATAGCCAAAAGGTGGAAACAACCCAAATATCCATCAAGAGATGGATAAACAAAATGTGGCGTATATAATACATACAAGGGACTGGTACTCACCCTTCAAAAGAAATGAAATTCTGACACATGCGACAACATGCATGAACCCTGGAAACATTATGCTCAGTGACATAAGCCAGACACAAAAGGACAGATACTGTGTGGTTCCACTTACATGAAGTATTTAGAACAGGCAAGTTCATAGGGACAGAAAGTAGAGGAGAGGTTAACGGGCTCAAGGGGAAGGAGGATTGGGTAGTTTTAGTTTAATGGGTACAGAGTTCTGTTTGGGATGATCAAGTGTTCTGGAAATGGTCATCTAACACTATGAATGTACTTAATGCCACTGAACCATACACTTAAAAATTGTTGAAAGGGTAAGTTTCATATTATGTGTATTTTATCACAATTTTAAAAACATCGCTTGTCTATAAAAAAATTAGAGACACCTGAACACACTACATGGATATATTCTATTTATAAATCTTACGGTTTAAGTAGTGAGTTATTGTTAATTATTTCTGCTACTTCTTCTAAGTATATAAACCTAAGACCCAACACAATGATGTCTAGGGTTGTGGTTGCAGTATATTAACAAAACCGGACTCACTGTACTAAAGAAATAATAATTATAGCTCACGTTCTTTGGGTACTTACTGTGTACTTGGCACTGTTTACATTTTTCAACTATTTTAATTGCTTTAATTTTATACCAATACTATATACTTTGTTTTTTACCATTTTATAGAGGAGGACACTGAAGTTCAGAGAAGTTAGGTTACTCTCCTAAGTCACACAGCTAAATAGCTAAGTAGCAAAGCCACAGTTCTAACACAAGATGGCTGACTTCTAAGCTTGTCATTTTAAACAGTTGCAAATTTCATCCAGTATTTGTTTTGAGATGTACCATAAATCATCTACTATTTCATACAGTTTAATTATAAAGTTTAGAAATGTGGAGTGCTACTTGGGGGTCTGAGATTTTCCGCTATATAACAGAATAGTAGGTGTGAGATCTAAAAATCTCCTGTGACGTTTGGGGCCTGGACATGTGTAATGTTCACCCCTTGGCTCTGTCTATGTCTCTGCTTGTTTGATCTTCATGCCAGGGCATCTCATTATTCATTCATTAATGCAATCAGTGGGCGTCTACTGCATGCCTGTCATACGCATATGCGCCACCAAGCCTTGGGCATACAGGACGACAGAACTTCCCTTGTCGGAACTGGAGGAGGAAGGGACAGCTCATAAGCAAATAAACAAGGAAACCCAGCAAGGTAATTTTAGCTCTTCGTGCTGTGAGGAAAACAGGGTGACATTTGGTGAGTAACTAGTGGCCGATGGCTGATTTGAAGAGGGCAAAGGGGAGGGCTGCCATGAGGGTCAGGAGCAGAAAGCTAAATGCTGAGACGGTCCAGGAGTGCGATTCCGCCCGGGGTGAACAGCCAGGACAGCCCCAAGCAAGAGCAGCCTCCGTGAGGAGCCGCTCGAGGGCCAGTGTGGCATAGACGTCGCCACGACCAGGCCGCGGAGACTCCAAGGTAACGCCAGAGCCCAAGGCCTCGCAGGCCGGGAAGAGGAAGTGAGGTGTTACACCCTGAGCCCCGGGAAGCTGCGGGAGGGTTTAAAGACGGGAATGAAATAATCCGATTTCATTTCACAAAGCTCTCGCTCGCTGCGGTGTGGCAAAGGGATTATAGGAGAACAGGACGGAAGCGGGGAAACGGACATTGCAAGAGCGAAGGAAAAAAATCACAGTGATTTGGGCGTTGGGTGAGGGCAGGGGAGAAGAGAAAACTCAAGTTGCATCTTCACAAGGGAAATTGCACTCACTGAAGTGCCTGAACTCTGCATACATGCAGTGCAAACGCATGAAGAACGTGGGACATTCAGAACGTCAGAGACAGAGGTGGATTTAAAAGAAAGGGATTCCTGCTCCTTGTGCTGGGCCAGAATGATCAGAGCTGATGGAAGGTCATGAGCTGAGGTCGTTAGCTAGTAATAAAGGGAGACTTTCCTCCTCCACTTCAGCCTGAGTCTCTCCTGTTCTCAGTGGGAACTGAAGATAATACTGAAAAGAAAAAGTAATAACTTCCCAGAATCACTAATAGAAGTTAAAACATTTTACACTGAAGAAAATGCATAGAAATTCTGATTGGTGTTTCAGGATATCAAATAACACAACAAAATCTTCCAGCGGCGCACGTGGGCTCGTCACCAGCCTCTGCTCCATTTTGTCCTGTTCTGTAGGAAGCCATGCTCTTGAGTTCAGCAGAGATCTCTTTCCCTGTCTTGTCCCGAGTTCAGAAAAGATCCTGCTTTTCTGTCTTGTCCCAGCGTGTTTCAGCATTCCCAGGAGGGATTCGGACCTCAGAGTCAGGCGACTGGGGCATCGGGGAGGCAAAGATCATGACCCGTGGCATCTGGTCTCACACACGTGTGTTCATTCATTCACTTATCCCATGCAAAGCGTCGCGCCAGGTATTTGGCAACCAGAAAAGTACTGCACAGCCTTTTGAACGAGCCCTTTTACCTGTGTTACAACAGATGAATTTACAGGATCGTGGCCACATGGGTCCATTTCGGATCAGCAACCCCCACACCTGGTCTGTTCTCTTTGACAAACCAGTGCGCCCTGGCGCTGGCTGAAAGCGTTTCTGATCGTCACCTTCACTGTGGCTGGTGACACTGTGGCAAGATACTTGTGGTCCGATTGGGGAGTGACCACATCCTGTGGTTAACTGTTATTTTTTTGAAGACTCTTTAACCACCTTAACTGCTTTCGTTTGTCGTTTCAACAGACTTATTTGTAGTAATAGCCAAGCATTTATGCTTTGAAAGTTTGAATCAGTATCCCTTTCTATGCCCCATGGATATTTGTTATGTCTGATGTTCTACTAAATTATGTATTTTCTAGTTTTTTTCTTAACAATAGGGACCCTTGCATCCCTCACCTTACATAGGCTATAACACATAGATACTTATTATATCCTTGTTAAAAGGATAAATGTACAAATGACTGGGAGGATAGTAGTTTCAAGTCCCCCTTTTAAAGGAAAGTGTTAATAATAAAAGACATCCATATTTCCACTTCCCTATTTTAAACTGATTTCATATTTATATCTTCCCTTTCACAGATTGTTTAATTCAACTAATGTTTATTGAACTACAGATAGGTCTCAGTGATATGTTAGTTAGGGTCACAGGTTAGGGGTACAAAAAATGAGTTTTTGCCTTTATTTTGAGGGTAAGTAGGAGACATTCATATATCAGCTGATGATCTCAGTGTCATGTGAAATTTAAATCAAACAAACAGCATGTTGAGAGGGCACAGAGGATGGGTTTCATAGAAGAATTTCTGGAGGAAACTTCGGCTCTTTCTTCAAGAATGCATAAGCTCGAGGAAAACTAAATCAAGATTGTGTAGACATTGCTGGCAAGGAATTGCATTAAAGATGCACAGAGCAATACACAACTAACCAAAATCCAAGGTGATTTTTGTGGAACTAAAAAGCTAGAAAGCTCAGTAAGTGCATGCCAGCTCTCGGAAGGTCCACAGATGTTATGGTAAGAACCTGAAACTATGTACTCTAGGTCCCCAGACCCCAGACCAAGGACTTGGACCAGTCAGTGGCCTGGTAGGAACCGGGCTGCACAGCGGGAGGTGAGCAGAGGGCGGGCAAGCGAAGCTTCATCTGTATTCACAGCCGCTCCCTGTCACCTGCATCACTGCGTAATTTCTGCCTCCTGTCGGATCAGTGGCGACTTTGGATTCTCATAGAGGCTCCAACCCTGCTATAAACTGCACATGCGAGCGATCTAGATTACTCGCTCCTTATGAGAATCTAACGCCTGCTGTTCTGAGCTGGAGCTGAGGTGGTGATGCTAGCACCGGGGAGCAGCTGCAAATGCAGATTATCATTAGCTTGAATGATCCCAAAACCATTCCCTCCCTCCCGCCCCGGTCCGTGGAAAAATTGTCTTCCGTGAAACCAGTCCCTGGTGCCAGAACTGTTGGGGACCACTGCTCTAGGCCATTCAAGTGTTAACTTTTTGAAGAGGAGGTCACTGATGCCTTGAAATTGCACTTCAAGCACATATATGCAAACGAAATTTGTAAAGTTGCTTCACTATAAAGAATTCTTAATACAGGAAATACGTTAGAAAAGGAAAAGTAGATATTTAATAGCTACAAATGGGAGTTTAAAAGAAGCTTAGTGATCTGCGTGAGGAGTTTATATTGCAGAGATTCTCTAAGGAATTTCTAAATTCTAGGCTAGCTTCCTGCAGCAGTACCAGTCTGTAATATTTTTCACTAAGTTTTCCCCTCCCCCCTTTTCCCAAGGACTGCTAATGTTATAAGTTGTTTAAGCAAAACATAAATCTCGATACTGAGTATAATTTGGGGAGACACAAGACTGTACTGAAGTAGCTTGTTACTGTTCTTTGTACAATAAAGAGTGGAGGACAGATAGAGTCCAGGCTTGAATCATTTAGCTAAATAGCTTCAGGTGATCAACTAAAATAAAATTTTGCCACCTCTTCTCCCTTTGCTTCCAAGAAGTGCCCCCAAGAAAACTGCCTTTCCTTCCACAACCCTAGAGATCTGTGGGATGACACCATCCGTCAGTCTGTCCGTCTGTGAAACTGCCGTCCTGCAGCCGCGAGGGGACAAGTCGCTGGACCATCCTACCTCTTCCTTCCTGGAGCCCAGCACGGTGGTTCAGTACCTCTGCATCCCCCTCCCTGCAGGGCTGGTGGCGGGGCGAGGGGAGAGAAAACACAGGAAGAACCGGAAGTGAAGCTTCTGCAAGAGGCAAAGGGAGGGAAATCTCTCGCTGAAAGAAAACCCACACATTAAACCTTGAACTCCTAGATCCAGAGTGTCTGTTTATGATTTCCGTTTGGCAGCGTGGGCAATCCGGTTTGCGCTGCAATAACTTAACATTCGTACTCCAGGGATGAGTTGCTGCCAGTAATGATGCCTACAAATGCTGTGTTAATATATATTAAGAATACATTTTATTTTATTTTATTTTATTTTATTTTATTTTATTTTATTTTATTTTATTTTTGAGAAAAGGGAAGGGGTAGGGGTCTAGAATACATTTTATTTTTAAGTCCACCACTAAAGATCATATTGTCTTACCGTTGGATAGTGATAAAACTACTATTAACTGTGAATAAAGAGTTTGTAGTTCTGCATTAATGAATTAAATTAATTAAAGCCATATATTCCTCAGAACCTAATAGTCTATGAAAAAAAATTTATTGAAGCTAATGACTAAACCAAGCTTCAGTAAATTAGTAGCTTGCACATAATGAGCAACAAATAAATATTTTTGGATTCAACAAGCAATATATTATTAAATTCAAGCACATATTCTCTTACAGAGCTGTTACAATTATAAAAAATGGAAGCAATCTAAGATTGCATAGATTTTTATAAGCAGTAATTAAGGATTAATCTGTTACT
Organism: Lemur catta; assembly: GCF_020740605.2. NCBI lineage: Eukaryota > Metazoa > Chordata > Mammalia > Primates > Lemuridae > Lemur > Lemur catta. The sequence goes on along the minus strand of NC_059153.1, from coordinate 4,809,171 downwards.
CCTCCTTTTGTATGCCAGCCTAAGTGAAAAACATGCACTTAGAGTTCAGATAGGGAAATTTGATAATTTAGATAATTTGAAAGATGATAAGCTGTCTCAAGTCTTTTTAAGAAGATGCTAGAGTATGAGTAGCACACAAATACATACGTAAATGAACAATTTTTAAATTTACGATAATTTGAATGATCTAGGCTTGGGTTGGTCTTTCTATTCTAGACAGACAATATGTGAAGGGAGTATAAACAAGATTTCAAATCGGTACTTAACACAGTAACTTGCATGTAGCACGCTGATGCTCGGCTGTTTCTTAATGCAGATCTGGGAGAATTTATAATTTGGGAAGGAGTCAAATAAGATTTGATTACGTTTTATTTAAAATAAATGTAGTTTCATTTCCTTAAAAAAGTATGCCATAATTCAGAAATAGGGCTGTTTAGATTAGCCTTCTCTTTTCTAATTAAACTGAATGACTGCAGCTTTACTGTGATGCTTATTTTTGAAAAATTCGTTGAATATTTTATATTCAGATAAAACAGATGATCAAATTGCCAGAGCAAATGGCTACTGACACTTACTAAGCGGGTGTGTGATAAATCATTGAGTGATAGTCCAGAGACCCAACGAAAATGCCAGTAAAAAACAGGGAATCTGCTGTCCAATAACATGTGTAGTTCATTGGCAACAGAACACTCCAACTGAATCAGGGAGAGCTTGGGAAGATGAATGCCAAACCTAGAAACAATGACTAAATTACGTACCTGCTGTTGACTCAATCAAAAGGTTGGGAATAAAACCAGTACTAATTCTTGGTTATTTTCTTTAAAAATGAGATTGCTAAACTAGACATCCCTTTAGGAAGCATTGTTTCTGTAAACCTATGTGATAATTAATTAACCCAGCATTATATTTAAAAAAAACTGGATTGACTTAAGCCTTTATTCAGACTATTGTGGGATTGTTGTGATACTAGAAATGAGCCACTGGGTTCCAGCGTGCAAGCACAGTCGCTAGAGCACCCCAAAACGAATGGTGGCAGAAAGTAAGAAGTTGGGTGCATCTGGAAGATGGTGGATTCTGGAAGTCCCTTCAGTAGGTAGATACATCCTGAGGATGGTTAGGAATGGGGGGAAAGATTGGGACTAAATAAGGACACATTGAGATTCCTACTTCCAATCCTTTTGTTCGCTTGCTCTCCTCTCTTCAGCGGAACTCCCATTTCCGCCCGGGCATTCCTGTCCCCTGGAAGGTCCTCCTGGAGCAGCACATCCTCTGTGAGAGTTTCTCTGAGCCCCAGAAAGATTCATTATTCTCTTCTCTCTTCTCTCTCGTCTGTTAGCCTTTGTGACTCTATTGCTCCCTCGTTTCTTGCTTATTCTTTGTTCGTTGTAATGTCCTGAGTCTACACAGCAGGGGTCTGGAACCCTCTGTGAAGTGTGGAAAGTGGAGGAAGTAACAGACGTTCTTCATACTCTGCAATACGTGGTGAGCTGTGACGGGACTCCAGCCTTGCTGGCTGGCACTGGGCACGGGTGGCCGTGAGGCTGTGGGGTGGATGTCACTTGCTGTGTGTCCATCAGTGAGTCCCCACGCACGGAGCACACATGCATCCCATTCGTGCTAAGTTCTCTTCCTTTCGCCATGCCAAAAAGATGAGTTTTGAGTGAAACGTCTTTACCTCCAAGTACACATACTTTCTCCATAAATGAAACGATTGCCTAGTCTAGGATTCGCCGGATCTTAAGGATTCTGGCTTTGAAAATAGACTCATGCTTTAATTAAAAGGATGTTCCACAGGAACATCAAAGGGAGGGCAGTGTGTTGGGCACCATGCAGGTGACAGTACAGGTGTGTCACTGTCACTTCTGCCCCTTAAGTAAAGGAAAACATACCAGCTACCCAAACGTGAGGCAGTGTAGGATATGTTTTTTGACAAACACACACAAATCTGATTGTGGTGGTTGTTTGCTTAACTCCTTGATGAGCCATGGCTCCCTCTGCTCAGTGTCTTGGGTTTCAGATCTGGGGGTCTCGGCTCACTGGCTTTGTTCTTCAGCTTTGCACGTATTTCCCAGGGGAATTACTCCATTTTTCAGGGGATGTTTTCGGTCCCACCTTGGCAAGACTGCCTCTTCGCTGCGCATTGCGCCCTGCTGTGGGCCCTGTTTTCCAGCTCAGCTCCCACCGGGGGCTGCTGGCTCCCCCACCTCCTTGGGCCCCAGTTCCAACCTCCAAGTCAGTGCTCGTGCTGGGACTAATGTGGCACCATTTTGTTTAAAAAGCCCAAACTTGGACTCTCCCGGCTGCTCAGCCTCATAGTCAAAGCGATGTCACTCATGAAGTTTTACAAATATTTTATTCAAGATGAAACTACTTTTGACCATTTCTGATACAAGTCACAAATATATAGACTAGAAACAAAAGAACGATGCATTATGTAGGGCAACGCAGTGTGAATCAGCATCACTATCAATATTAATAACAATAACAGCACAAATATTTATCTTTCAGGTATGTGGAATCTCATCTTTTTATGGTTCTAGAATTATCCTTTTTTCCCTGTAAGCCCTAATGTTCCAGAGATTCATAAATAGTAGTTAATGCTTCAAATCTATAATTGATATGCTTCATATCAGAGCAGAACTCTGACATCAGTATATTCACAAAATCTCTAATTGGTTGAGTAAAAATAAATCTAACAGTGTATTCGTCAGTCTGATTTAATTTGTAGTATTATATAAAATTTCACATAGCACACCAAAAATTTTAAAAAATATGTAATAACTGCTGCTTAATTTTGTGCTCCATTAAACAATCATGTGAGTATAGAAATGTGTTAAAGTTAGAAAATTCAATATCTTTAAGGCAGTGAATTAATTCTATCATGACTTCCATTTTTTTCCTTTTCAGACATTTATCATACATACATACAGCAAAAATGATAAAATGGTTTCACTTGAACAAGGATAGTTTTAAATCATGGGAAGGATGAATGCTAGAAGATGAGAGAGAATATTGTCAAAGATAGTTAACTACATCATCCAAAATTCAACGTAAAACTCTACATCCTTTCAAATGTGTGTAAAGTTATTATAAATCATTGAAAACTACCACCATGGTAGTAGTCCCCATTATTGCCGACTATAGCTAGACTTTGGTGTGTGTATGATTTTTTTTTCCTTATTAAGTTCACATAAAGCCCAGACTTACAGTAAACGAAATGGATAGTATGATTATCTAACTGGGTTAATTCGTTTAATCAGTATTCCAGCAGCCATTAATTGAACAAACATTGCGTGTTAATGTTGGGTTAGGTACTAACCTAACAAAGATCAGTGAGTTAAGATCCCAGTGAACCAGAATCTGACAGTTCTCACGGGGCAAAATCTATGTTTAAGGAGCTACTGTAAACAGAAGCAATTTCATTAGTGATAGTAGACTTTAATCAATACTTATTAAACATTTTAATAGTCTCAAATTATTTGTAATGTATGCAGGTTTTCTGGGTACTGAAGGTCAAAGACAAAGATAAATATGATTATATATTATATCTAAGGAATAATATATTCAAAGCAAGAAATCCCACAAAACTGTTATCGTTACAGGGACAACAGTGGATTTGTTGGAAGTGCTTTTTGTCTATTTAATTATTTTGCATTATAATTTATCTAGGGCACATTATGTGATTACATTGTTATTATAGATTCTAATTGGAAAAGTAGCCATGCTATTGAACGAAATTACATGGACACGTAATCATGGCTTTCAGAACAAGCCTGTATGAAGCTTTATATGATAATTTTAGGTACACATTTTATAAGTAAAAGTCATGGAATTGGAAATAACGACAGTAAAGGACTTTAAAGTATTCAGAGTGCAATGGAGGTTGCATAAACGTTCAGAAAAATTGATAGTTTTTAGTATCATATCATTATTTGTTAGAGAAGGAGAAGAAAGAAGAGAGTAATAGCTGGTGATCTCTGGACTGTGCTGTCCTTTGGGGATGTTGCAGAACTTGATAAAGCATAAGAGCAAACGAGAACAAAAAAGAAAAACTATCTCAGAGTTGTTTTCTCTCACTCTGTAATATTCATAGATGAAACTTTGTATCTTCCCGTCATGCCTTTTCAAATGACTCACGCTGTCTAACCTGGAAAAATTGGCAACATAATTATTGGAAAGGCTGCACTGTGTGATAGTTGAGGGGGTGATCTGTGAAGTGGATGCCTTTTCTTTGCCACCAAAAGCTCTGTCATTTGGGGCAAGTTAGTTAATCTTTCTCCATTTTCTCATCAATAAACTGGGCTAATGATAAAACCCAGCTCAGAGAGTAAATGTCAGGATTTATGAGTTAACATAATGCTCAGTACACTGAGGCACATTATAAGCACTCAGCAAATGTTAGCTATTATAAAGTTAAAACCCAAAGATGCAATTTCCTTTTAAAATCAAGCCAGATCACAGTAGAGGAAGAAATGGTTGATAGATACATGAGAATCGGTCCACCTCACTAATAATCAAGAAATTCATAATATGAGATTACTTTTTTTCCACAATCAGGTGTTTTTATTGATTGACAATAACTATTACTAGTAATGATTTGGACCTCTGGGTACCTTCAGAGTGTTGGGGTACAGCCATTTGGGAAGGCAATTTGGCCTGTCTTCCCAAGAAAATTTTAAATGTGGGTACTCTTGGACCCAGAAATTTTACTTGTAAGAATATCTCTTCTAGAAATACCCCCACATATGCAGAAATACATATGTGCATTCATGCACATACACGCATGCCCACCTCTGCTCATTGCTATGTTGTGTTAAATTAGGGAAAAACACTTTTGATATGAAATGGTGTCCATGACTTAATGTGAAATGAAAAATGTAACCAGCTTAATCATTTACACTTTTGTGAGAAAAGTATGTATTATGTATATGTATATGTGTGTGTTTGCAAGGGGAGAAAACGTATGTTTAAAGGTACACACTACAAAGATTGAAAAGTACGCAGAGAGGTTGGCCTGCAAACTCACACTCAGCAGCTGTGATGGGTGCCGTGTCCTTTTGTTCAGCAGATGTCTCTAAACTGAACTGTGCATTTTGTCGGACATCAGTTCACATTTGGAGAATTGAAACGAAAACTTTTATAAGACCATTTTCTGTAAAAGATCTTGCTGACTCTATTTATGGCATACATAAAATTGTGATTTCAGGATCTAGTGATACACAGACAAACAGAAAAAATGGAAATGTTTAGAGTTCTAGATTTGATCTAGCAAACAGTAAGTCTCATGATGTTTAAAATACTTTGATCATTTTAAAACTAATCTAAGAAAAAAATTCTTTATGAACACTAGCTGCAAACCTATGGATCCTAATGTTTTTTTCTTTTTAAATGTTGATTGTCTTGCTTGTCCTCACAGAGTTACTGGCGGGGAACTGTTTGAAGACATCGTGGCAAGAGAGTATTACAGCGAAGCGGATGCCAGGTAAGCGACCTGCTCTTGGAAAGAGACAGGACAGGATTCAAACGTTGCTCAGTGTGTTTCTTTACAGATGCGTCATGACAGTTAAATATATGGGAATTTCGTAAAGCCATCTTGGACGAATTCTCCCGAAGAGTCCCTTTGAATTGATGTTTCTCTCTTTCACGATCTCTGGGGTGATTCTTAGAGGGAAAAATTCTTTGAATCTGGTCTAAACTTTATTTTTATTGAGCATCTATTGTGAGAATACATGTTTAAAGAAAACAATCACAACAACAGACAAAAAAACCCACCTAACCGGAATGACTTCTGCTAAAGAAGTACTTTCTTTAGAAAAGATCAGAGATCAAAACTGGAGATCCACTAGTCCCAGTGTCTGGGACTCCCCAGGTGTAGCAGTCACTAGTCACATGGCTATTTCAATTTCAATTCCAATTACTTACAGTTAAATAACATTAAAAATTCAGTTCTTAGTTGGGGTAGCCACATTCCAACTGCTTAATCACCACAAGTGGGTGGTGGCTCCCAATTGGACAGACCAGACACGGAGCCCTTCCATGGTCACAGAGAGTTCCACTGACCAGTGAGTTATCTATTCAGAAAAAAGACTAAAAAAAGCCACACTGCACTTTTTAAAGCATTATTATTAGCTATTTAACTCTTTGGAAATTTCATTAAAACCCTTGGAATTCTTACTTGAAAAATATTTGTTTAGGTATTTCAGAGGTTCAAGAGTAATTTTCCTAATCTTGTTAATGGGCAAAATCTTTACAGAAGTTTAAGCAAGGCTAAGATTTTGTCTAGTTGGAAACTTCTTAAGCTACCCAAAAGCAACATGGAAGTAACATTAATCCACTTGCTTAGATATTACTTATAGACTGCATGGTGTTAATTTTCCTCAGCCCTCCTTATACATACTCTGTAATTGTCATTTCTTTTAAAAATCTAATCAAGAGCGATTAGCTCATTATTAGCAATGAAAATGGAATGCTGTGAAAATTCAGTTAATGACCCTCTGTGCCCGTTCTCTGAAGGCTCTCAGAGCTCCCTGAGGTTTGCTGATCCCGCCATAGCCTGACCCTCGGCAGCTACCGAGGTTCCCCAGCCCTCCAAGCAGCACCTGCATACATAGACTCACCTCTAAATTTCTAATTTTTCTTCTTGCTTTAGTGCTGTTGTTTAGGACACTCTGTGAATCTATCTGTACAGGACTGTACTCTAATTTTTCAATGGGCTTTTTTTTTTCTGCCAAAGTCAAATAGAGAGTTCTGCGTCACTAATGCTATGATGAGTTAATCACCACTTGCTCAGCTGTCCCCAAAGCCTCACATTAGGGCCCCACAGGGGGCCTCAGAGCAGCCTTGGAAGGAGCTATTTGCCCACCTGTCAAGAGAGAATAATCATTTTAATCAAGGTGGTAAACAAGTTAGGGAATTTCGTTAATTGTGCCTTTCAAAGTTATGTTCAACAGGATGTAATGCTTGAAAAATATTGGTTGAAATTAAGATGAAGACTATTGTCACTGTTAAAGGAGCCCAGTAGAGAATAGGACAGACCCTTTGGGTTGGGTCATTTAATATACGTGTTTATAGTAAGTTCGAGAATTAACCATAGGATATTTTTAGGATAGATCTCCCACAAAATCAAGGAAAAGAAACATTCTCTTCCTAACTGCGAGCATAAAGAGGATATTTTTCAAAAAAATTGTAAAATTCTGTTTTCTTCCTAGTTAAGAATTTAAGAATTGAATCCATCCTCACTAGTAAAAAATGGTAACATTGATTTAATATGAATTATTATTTACTTTTTTCTTTGCTGTTGTTCCTTAGGCCCAATAATGTATGCTTGTGGTTTGAGAAGAAAAAGAGAAATATTCTTAAAAAGTAGTATAAAGTGAACATTATTGTGAAGGGAAAAAGAATCAGTCCTATGGTTTAAAAATAAACCAATACTCCAATAAGCTAAGTAGTCAACAACAACCAATGTGAGGCCCTTTTAGTGGTACTGTTAATAGTTAGAGCTAGAAATCACAATCATGATCAATTTTGTGATATTTACATTGTAATAAATCAGATGGGGATTTGTTTTAGTTCAAGAATTTCCTTTAAAGTAAAATTATTTTGTGTTAAATGGTTGAAAATGTCCTTATTACAACGTTTGCATCATCCTTGATTGAATAAATTTGGTTCTGTCTGTACTTGCATTTGAATTGCATGGTGAACTCGTACAAAATTCATCAGTGTAATGTTCTACATTACTGTGTGTCAGATGACAGCTCATGGGACCTTATAGGGTGCTGATCAGTGATTTCTCCGCTAATGTAGTTAGCAGTCTGTTGACATCAGTGAGTCTTTAATAAGGATAGCATAAAATGTGCATTTTGACATAGGAATAAGCACAAGTTTCCTTCACCGCAGTGTATGGACGTGGGTCTGACAGTCACCAGTGCTCCAGGGGATTTTGAGATTTTATTTATTTATTCTTTGTAAGCTTCCTGGCCCTTCCCCAGAGTATTCTAATACGAGAGAGGGGTTTATTTTAGGTATGGGTTTACTTTAAACTCCCCCTGTAATATTGGAGACTTGTATTAGTTTTCCTATTATATATTTTGCAAAAAGCAACACTCTGAGTCAAAGTGGTGAATGTGTCCCTCCATTTTTTTTGACCCGTTTCACCTGCCACTTCATCTGTGTTTACCCTCTTGTTTCAACACCTATGTTTCGTTGTGACCTCAGATTTTAAACAGTTTAGGTGTGTATAAGAAAGAAATACACGGACATTTTAATCTCTGAAAAAATTTCCCAGAACATTATGGGAATTATTTATATATCTTTGCTTCTAGATATGGAAATTTCAACATCTGTATCCACATGATTTAATTTGTAGACTTACAATGAAAAAAACACAGCTCAAATTGTTTTGTCTGAACATGTCACAAATTCTATGTTGGTTGTCATTTTTGTTAGAACCAGAATTAGCTTTATTCAGCATTATTTAATTCCAGTGTAAAGCTAAAAAAAAATTGTGAAGAATATAATTTTTGTTTGTTTGTTTGTTTCGTTGGAACTTTCATTTTATTTTGTATTCAATGTGATTATGTGCCTTTAAAATGTTCTCCCTTCCATTCTGCCCTTATATCTTTGCAGTCATTGTATACAGCAGATTCTAGAAAGTGTAAATCATTGTCACCTAAATGGCATAGTTCACAGGGACCTGAAGGTCAGTATATGGAGTCCATAAATCTGAATCAAAGCAGTTTTATTTTATTTTTTTCTGGGGAAAGGGCAGAGGGTGGGTATTGAAAATGGTTCCCTTGCCTCTCCCAACTTTTTCCTAAACTGAATAAATAATGAAATGATAATGCATGATGCCTCTTTCAGTTTGCTCATCTACAGGCTAAATATACATCATAGCAAAAAGGAAAGGACGATATTGCGAACACACCCTGTTAAGTGTCCAAACAGAAACTCCCAGAGGAGGTGTGGGGCAGGCTTCCCTGAACTGTCCGGCATTTGCCTGGAGACGAACTTGGCCTGTGATGTATGTGCGCCTGTAGAGCTCAACACCACTTCTGTTCTGAGACCACGGGTCGCTGTAGCAGAACAACTGGTCACGCATTGCTCCATTGGAGTCTGATGAACCCTTAGGCAAGAGATAATAATTGCCAGCTAAATTAGAGGACCAGAAGTTAATGATTTATCAAAAATTCATTATGTATCCTAATTGAACCTGAATGGTGCCTTGCTTGCTGGAGTGGCAGCTTGTGGAATGATACTGGAAAAACAGGCGAGGACAGGGAAACAGTTTTTGTGCATGGGTGCGGGGGGGAAGTGGAGCACAACAGCTTTAAAGTTTGCATCTGTGTTCCAACTCACTTCCTGGAAGAATTTATAACCAGGCAATGAGCTGCTGAATGAAATGCAAGGATTTTCGTAGGACAAGTGGGTCCACGTTCTGGCTCCCGTCTGGCAAGACCCTCACTGCTCTGAGGTAGTAGTCACTCTCTTCGAGCAATATGTGCACGTTCCTGAAGGTGGTACGGTACAAGGCCAGTTGTCTGCCCGCGCTGCGCTTGAACCCGGTCTCTCTGAGGGTGTACAGACAGTGAGTGTCGGCTGGGAACTAACACGCGCCCCCTGGTGTTTGCATGCAGTCATTGCATTCAGCAGATCCTGGAGGCCGTGCTCCACTGCCATCAGATGGGCGTGGTCCATCGCGACCTGAAGGTGAGTAATGCCCCTGGAGAAGACACCTCCACGCGGCGCCTAAGGCCTGTCCAGCTGCAGTTATGCCGGTAAAGGTGCAAATGCAAGCAGTCAAGTCGTGCGGACGCTCTCCAACACATGACTCATCCCACAGTCCCTCTTACTTCATCCTTCTCTAATGCACACTGGAGACTAGCGTGTAAATCCCTGCATAGCCGGAGAGAAATCACCTCCTGATGTTTGCAGTAAATAGGTTGCTGTAGTTTCTTCCTCCTAAGAATGGAGACCGGATTTAATGCGACTTCTGGTAGGACTGTTGATCTCTGCTTCATTCTAAATTTGTTCTGTGGACATTAATAAAACACATCATTTTATATCCACACTGTATATACCTAACATAACGTAAATGCTCATCAAAATTAGGAAGTGATTAGAAATTAAAGTTATGAAGTAGACTTAAGCCAGAGTGATTGGGTGCTAAAAACCCCATTTTGAACTCTTATATTCTCTTTCCCTTAACGTTAGTCCTAGGAATTCTGAGGGCACTTAGGCTTCTTAGAGCTTTGTTTACTCACATTCCTGGGGGCCAAGATACTAGTGCCTTTTAAAAATGCAGATAAAAAAAGTAAAACAAATTTTATCATCAAATAATATTTATATAGCAAATATATGTTTCCATCCCTGTATTTATAATGTTGTTTGAATGCCTGCTAATACTTTTAAGAAATCATTTAGAAATGAAATAGTTCACAAAGAGAATACATTTTAATTAATTTTCTGTCCCCTTCTCCCAGCATTCTAGTTTTACTTGTGGAATTTCAGAGAAATAGTGAACGGCTAGAAATTTCAGTGAAAGCAAGCTAATGGATGAGTGAAATAGCAAATGTGCACATCATATAATTTTGATTTTTTGTTTGCACCTTCAGCATTTTCCAGGCATTGGGACAAAGCTGGTAATTTAAAATGTCTAAAACTGTGCGTGTTCAGTGGAAGGACCTACACAGTTTTCTCACGTGCAGACTCTTCTAGTTATAATAAATTATAAATGTATAGTTTCCAGTCATGTAATATTCTAGAAGAGTATATCTCTAAACATCCACAGTTAGTTACATGAAGATGTGATTTGAAAGCAAAACATTGTCTTCGTTTTCTGGAATGTTCTTTTGGTTTCAGTTGATTCCGAGAGCTTTAACGATTAAAAGCAAAGATATGGTTATGGTCATATTCTTTTGAAGAGCCGAAATAGAACTATGTGTATGTGCTAGCACTTACCAAATTTACCCATTAGGATAAAGGAAAAATAATATGTCCCTTTGAAAATTCATGTCTTTTTCAGTCACCTCGAAAATCCCTTACTGGCCACGTGTAGACAGAGCCCCTTTTTGTTACCACTGGAACCCACAGTGCTAGTTTTCTTTTAAGTGAACATATGTGGGTGTGCATATTATTTGTGCTAGTTTATCAAATACTCTATTTTAGCAGCGTGGCACTTGAAATATTTTACTCCATGCTATGTAACCATACGTGTGCTCTAAAAGCCAAGCATGAGAAACGTGACCTCTCTTCCATGACTTCAACGTTGTGTTTTGTGGAGTCGTAATACGGGGTCCTTCTATAAGTGTCCAGACTCCACTGACCCCTTCACGGACTGGAACTTTAATCAGAGATGTCAGTGGGCCCAGGCATGGGCTGCAAAGAAAAATATATTTTCTGTCATGTGAGCTAAAGTCACTGATTAAAAACTCAAGCAGGTGATTGCTAGGGAGGCTCAGCACCGAAAGAAAGAGCCTTCTTCATTACCCATCAGATTTCTTTCAAGGGGCAAAAGTAGTTTTGCTCTCCATTCTTATTCTGATTTGGGGAAAGGACAGAAATGAACTTTCAAGAGAGCATGTTATAATTTTTGTAATCGTTTCCCTAGTTTCTGTCAAACTGCTGCCTTGGATAGACTTCAGTTGAATCTGGTTCCCAGTGCTGGCTTCAGGAAGCCACTTCACAAACATACTGAGAGAATCCAAACCTTGCACAGGAGTGGCCGTTCATGCGTACCTTGAGAGTATTGACTCTCTGGCTTTGTTTTGTGCCTTTTATACCCATGATGTGCACTCTGATAAATAGACTGCTTGTAATATATTTACCACAGAGTACAATGAAAAAGGAGATCAGCTGCTGAAATTTCTCATTACCAGGATTTAAAAAGAAGTTACCCTGATTATTTTTAGGCCATGTATTTTTGTTTCTGTATCCCAATTCTTATGTTAATTCACATGCAATTCGGATGTTTAATGCACATAGTTTGATTTGTCCATATCAGCAAAAGAAAAACGTAAGAAATGTTATGTTTATCATCATCACAGTCACCCATGAGCGTATGGGTGCTGCACAGTCTGGATATGGGCCCCCTGGGACAGCAGCTATTTAGCATAGTGTGTCACCCCCAGTACCTGAGGCAGGGCCTTGCACCCAGCAACGCTCGCAATATCCCTTCAATTTAGGAATGAATGAAGTTCCACCAAAAGTACATTTATAATATAAAAGGGAATATCAAATACAATAGATTATTAAATATGGTGATATTTGAATAACACAAAGGGGATATGTGTATCTTCAGAATAAGGGTCACTATTGGAATAACTTCAACTCATTGGACAGTGGAAATCACCAGATGGAAAATTATGAGGACCTATAAACAAGGCTGAGGCACAGCAGGCAATTTGAGAATGTCCCAGAAACAAGCCATAGGAGGAGATTCGGGGTAGTGGGATATCAGCATAAAGCAAGAGTATCAGTCGGCACCAGGCGGTACCCAGTGTAGTGTACACAGGGACCACAGCCGTTTGTCTAGGCTGTAACCCACGGCAGCCCAGTTGCTGTGGATTCAGGTGATATTGGGAGATCTAGCAGCGCTTGTATAATGATAGTGCTGTAGTTCAGGGGTATGACTGTAGGCTTTGGAAAGGTTTGGATCAAGATAGGACCTTAATAATAAAAATGGTAAGAGGCCGGGCGCGGTGGCTCACGCCTGTAATCCTAGCACTCTGGGAGGCCGAGGCGGGCGGATTGTTTGAGCTCAGGAGTTCGAGACCAGCCTCAGCAAGAGCGAGACCCCGTCTCTACTAAAAAGTAAAAAGAAATTAGCCGGACAACTAAAAATATACAGAAAAAAAATTAGCCGGGCATGGTGACACATGCCTGTCGTCCCAGCTACTCGGGAGGCTGAGGCAGGAGGATCGCTTGAGCCCACGAGTTTGAGGTTGCTGTGAGCGAGGCTGATGCCACGGCACTCTAGCCAGGGTGACAGAGCGGGACTCTGCCTCAAAAAAAAAAAGAAAATCTTGAATCACATTGGAAGAAGTTTCCATTGTGTCCATATGGAAGTGCAGAACCAAACTCGCAAACAGTTGCTGCCCCTTACAGCTGATATGCTATAAATGGTTGTTGACACCAAGACCAGATGTCGTGGAAAATCCTGCATCATCCCGAAGCAATGGGGGTAGGGAAGGGACCTGTGTGTGAGAATGTCAGCAGGCTCTATTTAGAAGCCAGCCTAAGAAGTGATGGCTTTGTAAGAGTCTAGAGATAATCTCAATATAAAAAGACGAACATAATAGATTGTATTTAAGCTGTCATCATTAATACAGACATTTCTCAAGCTATGAGCCTTCATTACAAATACTAAATATGCTGCACATTGAAGTGGCCAGCTGCAGTGGAATAGAAGAGCTAACCACTAGTGTGTGCACCGTCACTAGCTACAGGGGACAGAGGTCCCACCAGATTGTATCATTCCGTAGTCACTGACACAAGATGTAATTCAGTACCCTTCTAATGTTCATTTGAGAGATGAAAGAACTAATTAATTAGCTCCAAGAGTCTGTGAGTTGCCCAAGTCCACAGCCAGGGCGAGGACAGGAACCCACACGTCCGCATTCTTTCCAGATTGTCGTGCTGTGTGTTCCTCTCCCGGGGCCCTGCCCCGTGGGCAGCTGGAGCTGCGTCGGAAGCCCTGAGTTTCCGCTCTCACCTGTCTCATTCATCTCAGAAAATCAAAATAACGGAACAGTGACAGATAAGCGTGTAGGGCTGATCCTTTCTGAGGAGGTTAGTCCCAGATTAGGTGAGAGATTCAACTAACATTGCCAATGAAATTTTGCAGTACAACATATTTTTTCAGTTGGAGGCTGTATGAGTGGTGGTGAATCAAAAAAATCAGAATTGCCTGTCTCGATTAAAATGTGGCTTTAGGAAGTCTTGGTGGTTAAGCCTCCTATACCCTCAAAACACAACGGACTATTCCAACTGATGCATTCCAGACTTTTAATGTTTTGTTGGAACCGCCATTTAAAGCAATCTTGTGACAAAAAACATCAAAAATCAAATAATCCTTTAATAAAGCCAATGAGTATCCGAATTTTTCAGTTTTCATTCCATAGGTCTATATTTTAGGGTTGCCTAAAAGATACACATAGACATGAAATCATGTCAGTGCTATTAAGTTTTCAATCTATACAATCCCCTTGAAATAGCCCTTGCCTTTTCCCGTGCATAACTGCAGCTGAACAGTCTTCATGGGTATAAAGTGAAACACTAATCCAGATGGATTTATGATTTTCCTGGATGACTCACAGGCCTACAGTGAGGTCTTTTAGGTCATCTCTAGTTACGAATATTTGCCCCACTCATTCATAGGTTCATGCATGATAAAACTAAGGAATTCCACTTTCTCTGAATTGGCAGATATTTGGTGTTTAAGGGCATCATCCACACAGCACTGCCCAGAGCTTTTTTATGTAGTGCTAAGAGTAAAAACACGATCAATTGTTTTAAATGCTTATTCACTAATGACACTGGCATTTGCTCAACAAACTTCAATACCAGCTTGACTTCAAAGACCTAAAATGGCTGTGATTTCTAAAATGATTGGAACTCTTTTTTTTTTTAATGAGTCTATGGTTGACAAATTAGGACAGATGTGTATTAAGAGAAATCTGTGACATCTCAATGCTTTTGAATGGGAAGGTCACAAAGAGATACAATGAACTATTGCTTACAGTTTGGTGTAGTTTTTCCAAGTTATTTATTCCATAAATTAATGGCTGGAAATTACTTCTTGATCAGGCTCGAACATGCATTGATAAATAAATGGGGCAGACCATAAATTTTAGTTGCAAAAATAAAATATCAAATGTGAATCATTCAATGTGAATAGATACTACGGTATGTTGAAAAATAACCAGAGTTCCAAATAATTTCAATTGTTAGGTTTTACTAAAAGTTATTTCAGCGTGGAGATCTTTCATATTCTTGAGACATCATTCCATACTCCAAATTAACTTATGTGTTTAGTGCTGAGTTAGTTCAAAACCCCATCAGCCCTAAAAAAATAACAAAAGTTTTCTTACATTTACTGATCGTCATAATAGTGATGAATCTGATGGCAGTGAGCAGCAGTAGCCTGAAGAAGTCTGGTACTCAATTAAAACCTGTTTGCCCACACTCTGATTTCTTGTAGAGTTAACCTAATTTCTTCCCAGCTCTGGTGATGGGTCTCTGCTAATTTGCATGGCTGGCTTCATTAGTAAGTTAAATACTGGTTTGGGCTGTGTTTACACAAGGTCAAAACAACCAACAGAACTGACTAATCAAGTAAGAAAAAAATAGCCCATGTGATATAAAAAATATATATAAAATTATTTGTCAACATAAAGAAAATTAATCTGATTGAATTTCTAGGTGTTCAGACAATCGTTTTGGCACTTGTCCATTGTTTCCCAACTTTTTCAGTCTGAGACACACCTCTAAATTCACTGGTTCTTATCCCAAAGTAGGAAGACTTCGAGCCCCTCTCCCATGTAGACACCAATCCAGCCATATATGCATCCAGATAGCTGGGGTTGTATACCCTCGGCTGTATGTATTAATCAGCCTTCTTTTCCTCACCATCTTCTCCTGTCATTTCTTAAAATCCACAAAGGGGGTCCAGGGAAATTGAATTCTTTGCCCTGGAGCTTATTTTCAAAGTATAAATGTGTCCCGAGGCACCGGTTGGGAAACAGTGGTGTAGACACAGCCTCATTCCAAGCCTGAATGACCAGTCCTTGAGTAATGGTAAATACCCAAGAAAATAAAAATGTATCTTTCTCGTGGTATTCTGAGATGGGAGCATAAGCATATAAGTAATGCTTTGAATCATACTTTGAAGAAATGTAAATTATGTTTTAAAAGCTGGCTTGTAAAGAAAAAAAGCTAACTATAACATTTGGCAAATAGCAGTATACTCTCTCTGCCTTTAAGAATAAACAGATTCTTAAAGACAGCAATTTTAATTCATAATTCAAAGTGTCCAAAATTTGTTCAGAAATTGTTTGGAAACATTGAGAAATCAAAATCACTACATTTGGGTCCAAGCTCTTGAAGTTAACTAGGATTCAATTTGCAAGTTTCCTTTGCCAAATGTCTGTAGATTGGTCCAACTCTCGTTACCGTTTTGCCAAGTTCCCTTCTGCTGAAGATGTCTGTTCTGTGTTAGGCTGCTCAGTCGATGTCTGTGGCCAGGTGTGAAGCTCGGCGGTCGTTGGAACATGTGTGCAGGTCAAGACAGGTGCTTTCATTCGTTGGACCTCTCGCCAAGTGTACCCTATCTTCTACCAAGTATCTCCCCAGTCCACGTATGCATCTGCCTGAAGCCTGCACACATGATCATTTTGAATCATTTTCTAACTACCTTTTCCCCGGGATTCAGGAATGGCAGTCTCTGGGAGAGACAACAGTGCATGACTTTTTTTTTTTTTTTTCTTTTTCCTAATCCTATAAAATGTTAGTTTTGAATAGTCACTTAAAATAGGTTCTCACTTCGGTCTCTTTCTTTTTTCTTTCTAAATGAAGCCTGAGAATTTGCTTTTAGCTAGCAAATCCAAGGGAGCCGCTGTGAAACTGGCAGACTTTGGCTTAGCCATAGAAGTTCAAGGAGACCAGCAGGCGTGGTTCGGTGAGTAGACCTCACTCTTCTTCCTGCTGCCTGCAGCCTTCTGGGCTCCCAAGCCCACTTCCCCACCAAAATAAAATGGAAAAGTTCCCTGACAACAATTGGACTAATTTTAAGATACCGAACCTTTATAAGCACTTAATTTTACTATAATTAAAGGATATGTAATCCAGAAATAATTTACAAGAAAGTATTATTGGGAGAGCAAGAACACATATACTCTTTTCCTTAAAGGATGGGTGAGAAAATGGATCCTATACGAAGAATTAACTGGATGATTGCAATATTCCAAGAGTATTTTTTTTAATTTGAGAGAAAGTTGATCGTTTACATACAACCCCACATGTTGCCCAAAGCTGCTATGTAAATTGTGGGTACTCAGGAATAAAAAAAATATTTCACATACAGTATTTTGTGATTAGTGAATTAAAGATTTTTTCTAAATATTATAAAGCATATATTTATGTGTGTGTTTCATTTTATCTTCTGTTTCTTCAACATGCCATTTCCCGCTCTAAAATTCTGATAATTTTGAGATTTCTGTATGATAAAATTTTCCTTTGCAATTAAGGAAGAAGTTAAATAAATTTAAATTATAGTGTTTCTAACCAGCTTATGTATTATTTTAATATTCAGCCTAAATTATTTTACCTATTGATTTTCCTGTGTTTCTCTCTGTGCCATTTCCCAGTATTTGCCCATTTCTCGCGTAGAGTTCAAAAGTGTAACCTCTCCCCAAACCTGCCTTACTTCTCTTCTGACTTTCAATATGTTGCAGTTAGGTAATTTTTAAAAAGATAATCAGCTGAAGCATGGTGGCTCACACCTGTAATCCCAGCACCTTGGGAGGCTGGGGCAGATTGATCACTTGAGGCCAGGGGTTCAAGACCCACCTGGGCAACACAGCGAGACCCCCATCTCTACAAAACAATTTTTGAAAAATTAGCCGGGTGTGGTAGCGTGCACCTGCGGTCCCAGCTACTCGGGAGGCTCAGGTGGGAGGATCGCTTGAGCCCAGGAATTACAGGTTACAATGCTCATGCCACTGCACTCCATCCTGGGCAGCAGAGCGAGACTCTGTTTTTGTTTTCGTTTTTTTTAAAGCTCAACAACAAACAGAGGACTCAAAACACGCTTATTTCATTTGTTGTATGTGCAAATGCTCCTCCGTGTTCCTAACACACACATCTCCTAATGCGCACACGTAGCCCCCGGGATTCACTGTGTTGCTCGACCCCTGCCAACCAGTGAACGGGGATGGATGGCCTGGTGGCCTTCCTGGTGGCCTCATTTAGGACTTCAGTGTCCGCTGCCTGTCCTGTTCCAGGGCTTGACAATCATCCTTGTTTGCCACCCTCCCAGGTCTAACATGACCTTCTACATTGACTCCTTGCTCTTTACCCCCGTGACTGTAATGCCTCCAGGCTTGTCATCTGGCTTGTCCTATTTTGACATTTGAATAAGCTTGTTCCAGTTAACTGCAAACTGAAAGAAGGTAGGACCTGGCGTCACTCCTATAAATTGGAGATTCAGGTAGATCTCTGTCTCCTGGGAGACAGTATAGTTGATATAAATAAATAATACACAGGAACGGGAGTTAGGGGTTCAACCGGAAGTCATGGAGCTATCACAGAGATGGGGAGAGCAAATTATTGGAAATACGTAAATTAAGCAGGAAGTCCTGACCCTCAGGGAGCTGAGGCTTCTGTATCAATAACTATTTACTGTTCAGGGCGGGAGTTTCTTAACACAGGCAACATGAGGTGCTCTGGAAACACAGAAGGGGAAGTACAAACTCCTCCCTCTGGGGAGAGGGTCAATAATTGCCTTAACACCTCGTTGCCTAAAGGGTGAATGGGAGTTTGTCCACTGGCGTGCACAGAGATTGAAGCATTCGACACACAGAGATGTGCACAGGCCTGAAACTGTTTATTCTATTTTAAGAATATCAAGGAGATTGATATAGCTAAAGTATAAAATATACTGGAATAAGTGTTTGTTAACGAAGCAGGAAAGGACTTTATGTTTTTTTGAAGGGTTTGGCTTTTGTCTTAAAGATTTTAGAGATTTAGTAAAAAAGTTTTTAGTGGACAGGGACACAGCTGGGCTCATGCTCTGTGATATTGATTTCAGGAGCAGGGTAGAGGATGGCTGAAGGAAAGTCACCCTGAAAGCAAGGACCCAGTTAAGCTAACGCAGTCGTTCAAATTATGCAGGATGACAGCTCAAACTAGGGAGTGCGAAGAAGCCGGCAAGTTCCAGGTGACACATGGCAGACAGCATCTCTGAACTCCACGGGAATCTGCTGAGAAGAAGTTAAAGTCCAAGACCTTGGGTTCAAAGACAGGACTCTGGTTCTGTCTAGAGCAAAGTAGGATCCCAGTTCATGAGAGACTCGGGGTAGGAGGCAGGGTACTGAAATAGGGACTCACTCGGCCCAGAGACATAGTTGCCAGAACTGGGTACAAGTGCTGATTGGTATCCGGAGGAAGGCAGAAGTCTTTCTGATCGAAACTGAGGCTCAAAATCTACATCAGCAACTTGGCGTGGTGATTCCAAGAGTGTTGGAATCAAGCTCCTCACATCTCTGCTGCTTTTGAGCCGTATGTTGGATCTCCGGTGTGAGGTCACGTGTAGTTTTGAAGGCAGGACTGGTGTGTAGTGGAAAAAAATTCGAGGATGTCGGCAGATGTCCATCCAGTCTACAGTCCTCCGCTCTACCAGCTGCGCTATCGAAGGGTGCAGGAAAAAAAATTCTAGTTTTTGAATCAGACACCTGAATTTATTATATCTTGGCTCTAATTCTGAATAGCTGTGTGACATTGAGCAAGTCACTACGTTTGCAAGGTCACTGTCCTCTTTGCAAATGGGATGGTAAACGCTCCTTTACGGGACTGTTACAAGACTAAGCGAAGTTCAAGTAAATTCTCATGGGCAACATGAGGGGAAAGAGGCATGTGGTATACTTCATTTCTTTTGGGTGTTCTGCCAGATCTATTTTAGGTTATTAAGCGTAAAAGCATGTTTTGCTATGAGTGACTTGTTTTGATTTTCATTCATCATTATCTGCCAGCATAGTCTCATGTATTTGACTGATTAATTTTATCTTCGAAAATGTAATGTCAATGTTTAGTGAGGAAAAGCCTTGTTATTTTAATAAGGAAAGAGCAGAATTTTTTTCACTATGTGTAATGCCAGAGCTTCAGGCTTTTGCATAATTTTCTTTTAATAAAAATATGAGGCCTATGACAAATAAAGAAAATATATAATATGTGCAAAACAATACAGTATATAATACAAGGGATTATGGAAGCTGTTTATTGTATTCTTTTTAATTTTCATGTCCAAATATGTTTGATTTTTTTTCCATTTTCACATCTCACTTGCTAGCCCTGTTCTATTCAAATACTAGCCAAAATTGCTAACAGAAACCCCTTAAGTCACTACACCTGATAAGATGGCTAGAAAATTTACCGAAGAGAAATATCCAAATAGAGCCTGTTTCTCCTATGGAACTAGAGACATTATTTGTAATACATTTCTAGCATTTTATTGCTGTTGGAAAAAAGGGATCACTACCCAGATCTTGCTTCATGGAGAATTACTTTGCTTAGTTGCTGTTATATCTCTTTTTAAAAATATTAAGAACAACTGTGATGGTATCCTCTTAGCATTTTAGTCTCCGGAAGAGATTTGCGATAATTTACATTTAAAGTAATCTTTTCCTTTTTACACAGTGATTTACTTCCCTTTCCTTAGGGGAATATCATTAACATTTCCTGGTCTTGGCCATGTGTTCTACGTTACTAACGTCATACATTGAAGTTTACTAGTGCCAGGTAGGGAGAGTACAGATTGTATATAGAAAAGTTGTCGAAATGCAGAGTGAGAAAAGATCACCGAGACTACAGGTAGCTAACGAGAGCTCTCAGTGGAAAATAACTCAGAGCCACCATCCTTTAGAGAAAAACATTGAGAATTCAGAAACAGAAAAAGTAGCATCAAGGGTGAGAATGAGAAGTCCAAGGTTTCAAAAAACCCTAAAGGTTTTAGTCGGGTCAAGAGCTCAGAGGAAGGAAATCGCGTTGGATGAATGAAGGAGAACCGGATGACACAGGACCTGAACGTGCACACTCAGGATTTGGGATTTAGTCTCCACGTTGGCGTCAGTTTCTCCCTGGAGTCTCTTGGCCTGGGTCTAGCTGGAGAGAGACGGTGGGGATGGAGGGGCAGGTACAGGACACAGGAGCACCGGGAAGCTCTTTCAAACAGGTGTGCACATCCCTACCTTGCAATTAACAGACTCCACGTAACTCCTTAAGGTCACCCTCAAATTTTAGGCAGTGGAACCAGCATTATTGCTCAGTAGTTCTTTTCTCCCAACTACCCATCCAACATTTCTTTCAGGTAAAACATTAGGCAGAGGTAGATAAGCTATGGTCCGTGTAAAGCTTAAACTACAGCGTACAGGTCTTTTCTTGGCGTCCTTATCATTGTTTACCCCATCTTCCTCCGAAACAGACAAAGGAGAAGGAAGGGAATGAAAATTAAAAAAAAAAAAAAGAAAGAAAGATTGAGCCCCAAATCCTTTGCCTCATTTGCTAATGGAATCGTGTCGAAAGAATTAACTATATCGCTGTATGTGTTCGTTTATTTATACTTCTTTGCACATTGTTTGTACTTAATAAGTATGAATTTGTTGGGGAAATGGGGGGTAAAAGGTTTTCTTGAGCACTTTGCATTCCAGTAAATACACAATGTGTTTCTTTAGTGATTTGTGGTTGGAGGAATTCCTGATTACATGTGCTTTTAAAGAAATGTTTTCTGTTTATTTGTGCTTGTAAACAAAACTTCCAAATGAAAATAGTTATGTTTAGTATTCTTAAAGCAATTGTTTTTTATTTAAAAAACCATCATTTTCAGAAATAAGAACTATTGCATGGTAGATGCTAGCTATAAATTGATGATTATTTCAGTGTAACTTAACTGAATTCTACACTGATTGATATAACATGAAACTTTTATCATTTAGTTTCAGCACATTTTCTTCTTAAGTTGAATGTCTAGTTGATACTTGTTCAGTAGTGATTCATCTGAATATCCCTAAGTCTTTAGCTGCCAGTCATAAGTACACTCTGATTATTTGTTAGTACACAGTGAGCACTTTGATGTATTTTGGGATTATTTCATCTCCTGGTGAATAATTCTTCTTATTTCTTTTCAGGGTTAGTTTTAACTCCTGTAAACCTAAGTGCCAATAAGAACTGCCAACCAGAATAGGCCTTCAGTGTACACAGTGACTATGACACACAATAGATTGGCCTCCATATCCGGAAAAAAGATGTATTTTTTGTCATTTCACAGGGCAGGCCAGACTAATGTTGATACTGCTATAAATAAAAACTAGTCTACATTATTTTAGAACTCTGGGTGCCTTGTTTGATTTTGACAAACACATCACTAGTTAGGCCTCCAGAAACTTTTCTCTCTTCGTTTCCCATTTCGTGTTGATTTTGTCAAGTCAATTCTGACCCGGTGACTTCTGCTTTGCCTAGGTTTCGCTGGTACACCCGGATACCTTTCCCCAGAAGTTTTACGTAAAGATCCTTATGGAAAGCCAGTGGATATGTGGGCGTGTGGTAAGGAATTATATTTTCAAGGAAATTTTGTAATATCCGAGTGTCTTAGTCCATTTGGTCTACTATAAAAATCATGGACTGATGTCTTAAACAACAAAGAATTGTTTCTCACGGTTCTGGAGGCTGGGAAATCCAAGATCCAGGTTCCAGCAGATTCAGTGTCTGAGAAGAGCCTGGCTCCTTGTGTGCAGAGGGCTGTCTTCTCTTGGCGTCCTCACGTGGCGGAAGGAGTGAGCGAGTTCCCGGGGTTTCCTTTGCAAGGGCACTAATCAAGTTCTTCAGGCCTCCCCTACCAAACGCCCCACCTCCTAAAACCGTCCCACTGGGAGCCAGGATTTCAACACGTGCATTTGGCAGGACGGGACATTCACTCTATAGCAACCAGTATTGTTTCAAATAAAAATACACGTTGAGCATTCCGAATCTGAAAAGCTGAAATCCAAAGTGTTCCAAAATCTAAAACCATCTGAGTGCCAACATGATGTCGCAAGTGGAAAATTCCTCACTCTGCCAGGTCATAGTCGAATGTGCTCAAAACTTTGTTTCATGTACAAAATTGTTTTGTTTTGTTTTGTTTTTTTCATTCAGAACCTTCTCCCAGAGTGATCATGCACAAAATTATTAAAAATATTATATAAAATTACCTTCATGTTATATGTATAAGGTGTATATGAAATATAAATGGATTTCACAATTCGACTTGGGTCCCATCCCCAAGATATCTCGTTACGTATATGCAAATATTTAATCTTAAAAATCTTTAAAAATCTGAAATCTGAAACACTTCTGGTCCCGAGCATTTTTGATAAGATGTACTCAACCTGCAGTGTCTTTTAGAGTGGAAATTCTCTAAAAGATGTGTCTAAAAGACACACACTGCATTTATTGATTAAATTTGCCATCTTATGTGGGCACAGTTTGTGGTGCCCCAAAACAATCACAAGAGTAACATCAAAGATCACTGATCATAGATTACTATAACAGATACAACAATGAAAAAAAAGGTTGAAATATTGCAAGAATGACCAAAGTATGAAACAGAGACACAAAGTGAGCACAGCCTGTTGGAAAAATAGCGCCAATAGACTTGCTCGGTGCGGGCATGCTGTCAACCTTCAGTGAAAAATGCAGTATCTGCAAGGTACAATAAAATGAGGTGTGCCTTTATCTAGAAATTTCTAGATCCTACATGGGTCCTACACTTTGGTGGATCTGGGGTTGAACGTGGGCAACTGTATTTTTAATATCCTATGACACATCACCAAGGTTTAGACTCACTGTCTTAGACCCACAAAACACGCTATGACTCATTTTAATATTACTTTGGTACATTTGAGTTTCCTTGGTTTCTAGATTTCCTGTTTGGGTACATTTCTGTAATACAGTTTCTATATCTAACCTTTTAAAAGAGTGAAATATCTTATAATCGTAGTATTTCACGTCTGTGAAATTTGAGCTAACTTACAAGGTAGAAGCTCGAACTTTCTTGGCTGAAAGAGGGAAGAAAGGTGGAGAGTTGTTTCCTTCCTGGCTGTCTGAGCTCTATAACGGTTTTTAAAAACTCTAAGTATCAGAGACTGTGCATCTTTTAACTGCGTGTCCAGACATGCATTTGGGAATCACACAACTAACTAGGAATGTATCTTAGGGGTTCTAATATCACATATTTTGGGGGAAATCACCACCCCTGGGAACATCATAATCAATTCTTTTGTTCCATTTCTTGGTCATTGCTATTGGTTTGGAATTGCGTTACCATTTTATTATACGTCACCTCACTCGGGTTACATGAAAGTCTCTTTGTAAGATGATGTCCCCTTACTCATCGCCACTGTGGTCACCACCATAGTAATGCACACGTTATTTGGTTGCTTGTGGCTTGATGGACACTCCCCTCCAGCTGTCCATCCATAGCGCTAGCTCTTGCCGGGTAAATAGCTACTTGTTTTCAAGAGTAGACACTGGTTGTATGGTAAGAAACCACACTGCTCCGATAACAAAAGAAACGCAGAACAAGTCATTTAGCAAAATGGCAGCCAGTCTCCTAAGGGAATTAAGAAGCTATGCACAGTCATTATGGCAGATTCTTTGTCATTTTGGCAGTTGACACAGAACTGGGTGAAGCACAGCACTGGCATAATGACTAAAAGGAATTTGCACATTATTTTTATTAGAAACAAGCAATTGTCTGCACACAGGAAATCTCAAATGCCAGCCACCATCACCTCACTTTTGTGATCTCACACAGAGTATGGTCTGACCTGTGCTCAGTCTTTGGGAACAACTAGTCCATTACTGGAAAGTAAATAATGGACATTAATGAAGCAAGAACATAGCCCCGTGTTCTGCCATTAACAACAGTAAATTGATTTTTATGGCTTTCCTGTATCTATAGCTGCCTCCATAATTCCTTAATGGGATGAGTAAATGTTTATAGATGTCACCGGATCAGTGGTTTCTAACAGAGCTTCTTCTACACTTTAGCTGAAAAAGAAAAAAAACAAATGTGAGCCTATAAACATAGGCCGCTTCCCTCCCACGTACATGTGTGTTGTCTTACTACTTTTCTACCTTATTTAGATGTCACTCTGAACAGTTACGAGTCAGAGTAAATTAGTGGCTGTCACAGAATGTACCGTGCCTTTGGACAAACTTTCGGAATTTTATGGAATATGTTTTTTCTCGTCTTGCACAGTGAATTTAGGTTCAGAAATGGTGTGATTGGTGGGGCTTGGCCTTTGCATATTTCAGCTGGGCTAAGTCAGTACCAGGCACTTTTATCACTATGAAATCCCAAGCCTTTTGGACAATTGATTGCTGTTACCGATGCTGGGGTTACCTTACACGGGGCCAATCTCAAGTCTGCCTCCAAACAGAAAGCTTTCTGCCTCCACCCTTTGATGACTCGCATTTCCAACAGTCTTCAAGTCCTGAAGGCTTGCTCCCAATCACAGTCCTTACCAATCTCCCCTTACTCTCAACCTACACACTTGCTAACTCTCTGTAGATTTATAGGTATGGGTTCCCTAACTGGGACCCACAGACCACACGCTCCAGAGGGACCCGAAGTACTTCTCAGCAACGCAGCTTCCTGGGATCCAGCCCAGAACCATTGAATAAGACTCTCTAGAGTCATATGACCCAGCAGTCCCACTGCTGGGCATATATACAAAGGAACTGAAAGCAGGATTTTGAAGAAATGTTTGCACACCTGTATTCATAACAGCACTATTGATAATAGCCGAGAGATGAAGGAACCCACATGTCCGTTGGCATTTGGATTAAATGAATGAACAAAATGTGGCATAGACACGCCACAGAATGCCACACAGCCTTAATTCAGGCTGCTGTGACAAAGGACCATAGACCGAGTGGCTTACAAACAACAGAGGTTGATTTCTCACAGTTCTGGATGCTGAAAGTCTGAGACCAGGGTGCCAACTTGGCCAGGTGGGTTTCTGGGGGAGCCCTCTCTGGGGTGCCAGACTGCCACCTTCCTGTTGTAGCCTCACGTGGCACTAAGAGAGCTCGCTCGCTCGCTCTCCGGCCTCTCGTTATAAGGACACTAATCACAGTCATGAGAGGTCCACCCCCGTGAACTAATCACCCCCCAGAGGCCCCACCTCCAAATACCATCCCATTGGGATTAGGGTTTCAGCACCTGCATTTTGGGGAAACCCAAACATTCAGTCCATTGCAGATGGCGCACAGATATCTTAGCCAGACATTTGTACCTTCTAGTTTTGGATGTGTTGTCATTTATGATTTATCTTTATTTTTATGCTCAGGAGATGGCTATGAAAACTGTCAGTTTCTGGTTTCTCAAAAATAATCACAACCAAAAGAACAAGTGACACAGTGCTGTTGTTCTTACATAGCAGTTGTGCCTGTCACACAGATGGGCACAGCCATCTCCCTGGTTCCCACTCCGCCCCACGCACGGTGCAGCCGCAGGCAGTCACTGCCACCTCTGCCCAGAGGCCTGGCAGTTTGCCACTCTTGCCACGTGGCACAGGCAGCTTCCATGCCCCACAGAATGACCTCCTGGCGTGATCTTCCAGATCTTTGTTCTACCCATCCGTGGCCCGTCAGGCCACAGAGTATTGGTTGAGCACTTTCTCTGTTTGAACTGTATGGTGACTTTTTTACCTGTGGTGGTACAAGGCAAGAGAGAAATACTTACCACTTATGTAGTTAACTGTGCATTTTGCTTGTACGCTCATAGCGTACCCGTTATTTACTGAGAACATTAAGTGGATGTCTCAGATTGTTCCATTAACTTTATTTATTTATTTATTTATTTATTTATTTATTTATTTATTTGAAACATAGAGTCTCACTCTGTTGCCCTGGCTAGAGTGCCGTGGCGTCAGCCTAGCTCCCAGCAGCCTCAAACTCCTGGGCTCAAGCGATCCTCCTGCCTCAGCCTCCTGAATAGCTGGGACTACAGGCATGTGCCACCATGCCCGGCTAATTTTTTCTATGTAGATTTTTAGTTGTCCAGCTAATTTCTTTCTATTTTTAGTAGAGATGGGGTCTCGCTCTTGCTCAGGCTGGTCTCGAACTCCTGACCTCGAGCGATCCTCCCGCCTGGGCTTCCCAGAGTGCTGGGATTACAGGCGTGAGCCACCGCGCCCGGCCTGTTCCACTAACTTCTCAGTTTTCCAACATTCCTTCTTTGTCTCTCATTTTAAAAGAAGAGCCTTCAGAATGTTTCATCATTAAAGTACTCATTCATTTTTATTAAAATCATTTTTGAATATTCTTGATACTGTAGTCTTTCTACCTAATCAGTCATCAGTGCTTCCCAAAACTCTTATTAAACATAGCTAACATCTCCCAAGCACGAATACAAACATAAGATAAGGAAAACGAGTTCTGGTGTCTATTTTTAGATGTGCCCCACGCCCCGCGCAGCCCCATCCAAGGTTATCTCAATCAAATCCCAGACACCACATCAGCACATCTAAAAATATCCCAATGTATCTCTAAAAGAAAAGGACTCTTTTTTTAAAAAAAAAAGTATGATAATAATACCAACTGTAAAATTTAATAATAATTGCTGAATAGCCTCAAAATATCCAGTCATTTTTCCTATTTGCCCTCATGTGTCATGATTTAGTTTGGTCTCTTAGGTCTCTTAGTTCTAGTTTGTAGTTTCCACTCCTCTCTGACTCCTCTCTCCCTTCTCAATTTATTTATTTACTTATTTTTTGGAGAAACCACGGAGCATACTCAGATGCCTGATTCTGGTCTCTAGATACCAAAAGGTCTCGGTTGCCACTAAAAGGAAGCGGAACTTCTTACAGTGGCAGCTGATTCCATGTCTGGATCAAGAAAAGCACAAGATGATCCAGGAGAAAGAAAAGAAACCATCAAAGGCCACTGGGTTTGTGTTAACAGGACTCAGGAGCCAACTCGAAGAGGCTTACGCTGATCAAAGATGAGACAGTTAAGAGGATCAGTAAGAAAAATAACCTTTTTCTTAAGAAAAAGTGGCCGTGAGGAATGTGTAGGGTGTCCCCATGTCAGTCCTGCTGGTGGCTAAACAGTTGCCGAACCTCTCCGCCTTGTTTCTTCAGGCGATATGAACAGTAGGAAATATTAACAGCAGCAATCTCTATCTCATGGCGTGGTGCCAGGATTAAATAAGGTAATGCACGAAGCACACGTGACTGCTCAATTAATGTCACCTATGATGAAACTTATTGATATTACATCATCATTGTGCCCCAACTCTCCTAACTCTGTGCTTTGAGAAAATAGACAGTTTTTGAAATCTCCTATCCGCGTGCTATTATTTTTCAAGTATATTTTTTGGTGGAAATTCCTCACTCAGATAATTGAATTGTGGGCATCTATGTCCATGTCGGCTGTTTTTCACAGGGAAGGAGGCTTCTGGGAGCTGTCCCCTCCCAGAGCGGCAGCCACCAGGTGTCAACTGCACACATAATCCACAAGAACGATCAGCCCAGGTTCAGAATGCTAAATGTCTCAGTTGTGAGTCTTTTCTATAATTTTGTAATAGCTGAACTCCAGATGTTTCTTAGGAAAACGTTCACACTCGATGGAGGCTGTTGCCGTCACAAAGTGACTTTGCTTCTTCACCCGCTGATGCCCCCGTAGCTGAGGGCCCGGATGACTGAGACATCATCGCCTCTTCTCTGCTTGTGTCCCGAGAATGCAAACACGCACATCCGTCGTCATCATTGTCACTACTATCATTGCCATTAGATGCATCTCTTATGTCAGATGCTAAACATGATATGAAAACAAATTTAAATGAATGCACATTATAATATATGAAAGATGGAAAAATTACTTCTATGTTGCAAAGATGAGGTAACAGTATATTGTGATTTTCTTCATAGTCTTTTTTGTTCAACTCCATTATGGTAAAATCACATTCAGTCTTGATTTAAGAGCCTCAGTAGTTTTGTTTTGTTTTTAAGAACGTTGTTTAAAATGTTTTAGAGATACAGAAAAGATACAGAGACCAGGAGCCCACCTCTGACAAGGGACAAAAGGCATCCCCAGGCCCAGGCAAAGTGTCACCTGCCTTACTCTTCTCCCTCGGGGTTTCCAGCTTAAGGAAGCACAGAAAGAGAAGAGCAAGCAGGAGAGGTCGGAGGAATGACAGCCTTCCACTGGGATGATGAGCTAGAGAAGAACCCAGAACCCGTCAGCAGGGAATAAAGTATTCGAGAAGTAGCGGGAGGGACACATGGTGACAAAGATGACCACGGTGCCAGAACAACCTCAGGAGACACACGGGCTGCAGATACGATCGCAGGGAAAAGGGAAAGCGGCGAATGCAGAATGGTTTTTAAATTGTAAAAGTTAAATCAGATGCTGATTAAATCAATTTGTGATTAATTACAGATTTATGAAAAGGATGTGAAATTGCGTTACAGCTCTGTGTTTCCTGCTTTGAATTTCGTGTGCAATCGCCGCCGCCTCTTCCTTTTCCCTATCCTATAATACATACTCCTCTGCAGTGTCGTTGGTTTAGTTGCTGGATTGAAAAAACCCTTTTTCTGAAGACTACCATCACTGAACAGAAAAGGATTTTGTCTCTTTATCCGGTATCCACATTCCCAGGGATTCTGGCTATGTAGAGCATGAATTTGTAACCAGGACACCATCGCTCAACAAAATGTCCTCATTCCCAACAAAATGCCTAGGAGGAAATAAATGACACGCTCAGTTTTTTAAACTTCCAGCTACACAGTGACTGAAACCACAGCACTCGTGTAGACAGGAGCAGAGCGCAGGGAGACCGTCTATAGACAAGAGCTCAGGAAGGCCAAAGACCGTGTGACCCCAAATGACAGGAGAGTTTTGTCTTGAGATGTTGCCCCGCCATGCTGCTTTAGAATTCTTCGGTCTCTGTGTTAAGGGACACATTGTCAGAGCTTTTGAGCGTAGGAAGAGGAGGATTCACCCTCCGCAGAGTGCTCTAGAAGAGATCGTAACATCTCTCTGAAGTTTTCCAACAAGCCAGTTTGCTCTGCTGTGAGTGCAGCTGCATCTCATTGTGCATCGGCCACACTTAACTTACGACTGTCCCTATGACTTGCATTCTGTTAATGTGCCCATCTCCTGCAGGTGTCATTCTCTATATCCTCCTGGTGGGGTACCCGCCTTTCTGGGATGAAGACCAGCACAGACTCTACCAGCAGATCAAGGCTGGAGCTTATGATGTACGTAATCGGTATTTCTATACCTTCACATGCGGGTTTGTTTCCTGTTTGTTGACCAAGAGCCAGAAATTTTTCATTGTTCTTTTAACCGTAATTTTCACTAATTTCCCTTATTATTTCCCTCTTTCTTAGGGAAAGGGAGATGAAGAGGAAAAAAATGCAGATGTAGATGTATTCAGTTTGTATTTCCTCTTCGCTCACTATCTCCTAAAATTGAATGAAAAGCCCTTTGAATTCTCTGAGGAAGAGAATTTTGCTTGTCAAAATTTTCAGATCTTAGTGCATTTTAAAACATAAAAGTCAGAAATGATTACTGCCTCTTTAGTTGAATTCTATTCTCAAATGCCTATTACAGAATTTCAAATTATGTATCAATAATACTTTGCAGTAATCCCTATATCAAGTAGAACATCATTCCACTATATCAATTTTGGTGGTTGTTTTGTTTTGTTTTTTGTCTCTGTCTAACGGCCTGTCGTGCAAGCTTTCGTTTGGAGAGTGGGTATCACAATTGAAAAATAGCTGAAAATCACAATTCTATGAAATACATTT
The DNA here is from genome assembly GCF_020740605.2 of Lemur catta. Taxonomy (NCBI): domain Eukaryota; kingdom Metazoa; phylum Chordata; class Mammalia; order Primates; family Lemuridae; genus Lemur; species Lemur catta. The sequence goes on along the minus strand of NC_059153.1, from coordinate 4,778,608 downwards.
AGCTTAGACTATTTGAAAGTAAGCATATATACACATTCATGAATTAAGTTCAGAATCTGCAGAGGAAGGATTTATCTGCTTTCTGTTTATGGCTTAACTTTGTGTGCATTGATATCATTTGCTCTCCTCTGATAAATATTTCTGCAAGTACGATTTATCCCGTCCTCTGGTTTCCGCTCATACAGCCTTCTGAAAGTGAGAGCCTGGGGTCTGGGGGTGCCTTCCGTGTATTCAGTGGTACCTGGGGAGCAGGCGGTGTTGGGTCCACATTCTGTGCACGAGGGAAAAGCTTACTGTGGATGCAAAAGGAGTAAATATAAAAACTCTGTATCATGATATATTCTATCGGGTCCCATGAACTTGTCAATGCGTTTCTCTTAAAACATTCTATTTAGGGGGATGTGTGTTATCAGTTGTCAAGAATTTAAAATGTAGTTTAAAGCATTCCATTTTTCCCAGACTGGTAAATGGACCAAATTATTATTTACACAGCCACAGCTAGTACATTCGCCGTCTTTACAGACTGGAACCAGGCCCCTGTCTGGGCAGACGTAGCCTTGCAAATGCTCTTGAACCTGCCCCTAATTTGCCATCAGAAGACCTGCACAGAATTGCAAAGCAGCCTTGAGTGTTTCTTCAATAGTTAGCAAGTTTTTACAACTGTGAAAGAGAAACTTCTGGAATTAAAAAATGACAGTTGTTAAACTGGCCAAAATTACAAGTATTAAAGAGTCAATATCATTTTTCTCATGTTGCATTTCGCCAGTGGGTCACAAGTACCCATTTTATGACGACTAACAGTGGACTAGTTTAATTCTATGACACAGTCACAGCAGCTTTGTTTTTCGGGATTGTCCATAAAAATTCATGAATTGGGAAAAGAACCTGGTATTCTGTTATTTAGCAACTAATGTGATTTAAATTTCTCTTAACCTGTGAAGAACAGTCTTTCTGCTAATTATGTGAAAGTAAGGTTAAATAATTATCTGTTCAGAAAAAAATAAAGTTATGATAAGTAGCTTCATCATATAGTAACTAATGCAAAATGGATTCCTGTTGAAAGCTACGAGATTTGGTTACTTCCATATACTTTGGTGAAATTGGTAATTAGGTAGATCAGCCTTCTAGAGGTGTTCAAATGAAACCTACTCAAGCCCTCATAGTCTCGAATTCTTCTCACTCCAGGCGGCCATGATTAGTGGGTCAATTTTGGCACAGGAATGACAGCTGTTTTATTATCTCTGCTGTTACTGCCCACGAACTGTGACAGTGTATGATATGTCATTTTCAACCTCGGCATAATAGCGTGATGACATTGATACACATAGTAACCTCTTGGCTTCTATTGAGTTTTGCAAACAGCTGTGACAAAGATGACATAAAATTTCATCTTCAGATCAAAGCAAAGACACTCTGAAAGGAATAGAACATTCTTAAGTTATTTTTCTGAATTTTGAAATGTATTTTACTATATATAATATTTAATTTAGTACATATGTTGGTCCCTGGTGAGATACTCTTTAATATATATAGTTATCTACATAGGGGGAGGAATATATCTGGATCAGTTTATCTGTTTTAGATACAATTTAACTTATACAAAAGGTAACTTTATGAAGAAATTCACCAGCAAGGAAATAATGTATGCCTCTTCCCTGTTTTACAGAGTATGTCTATGTTTTAAACTCTTTATAAATTTATATTTTTGAAGTTTCCATCACCAGAATGGGACACAGTGACTCCTGAAGCCAAAGACCTCATCAATAAAATGCTGACTATCAACCCTGCCAAACGCATCACAGCCTCAGAGGCGCTCAAACACCCATGGATCTGTGTAAGTAACAGCTCTCCAAAAACTCAGCAGCGAAAATGAAAAATTATCTCTCCTTTTAATATTTTTTTCATAGCTTAAAAATAATTTTGCAGAAAAAACCTGAAACTCAAAATGAATGAATGTTTGTGACTCAAGGTATTTAAGAAAATGAATTTTATCATGGTGAAAAATGCCACTTTAAGTAGCAGTCTGATTTGCGTATGTCATTGAATAACTATCGCCTAGAATAACACAAGGAATGAGGATTCCCGATATCAATTATTGACAATACTCAGGAACAGAGGTTAAGAAAATAGCACCAAGATTAAATGTGTCCCAGAAGAAAAGATCAGACAAAGTTCATTTACCACTAGGCAGCATTAGAAACACGTTTGAGGTCTGGAAGCTGAGAGTAGAGTTTCATTGCATAAAAGAATGGCCACAGTGGCCTGAATATACTTTAGAAGTACTGATAAAAGTAATGATGTGAATCTTGAGGGTGGAGGTGAGGCTTATCTAGAGGCCTCAGTAAATTTCTAAGGATGAGTATCAAATGTTAAGACAATAAATACAGTGCTAAGTAAATGGAAAGCAGCCCAATAAAAAAAAGCAATTAAAGCCACTGAAATAAGGATAATCTGGGAAATTGTTGACATTCATTTCTATACTTTATATACATAAATTTTGCGTCATAGTCCCCAGTGGTCTTGGCAAAATCAGTCTTTATTTTCAGACAACTTTGGCCATTGAATACTTACAAGTTGGTCGTGTGGGGAAGCACCACTAACAGAGATCTGGTAACAGCCCAGGACGCTGTTACTCTTAGCATGCTGTAAGTGTCCTCCATTAAGCCGCTTTTTCTCGTCTTCTTCCAGCAACGCTCCACTGTTGCTTCCATGATGCACAGGCAGGAGACCGTGGACTGCTTGAAGAAATTCAACGCTAGGAGAAAACTGAAGGTAAGACATTTTAGACTTTTGCGGGGAAGAAGATTTGGCGGAGTGAGAAATGGAACCATGTGAGCAAAGGAACTTTTACAAAGGCTCTTCAACGTGTAGACCTCGATGCTCTTACTATTCTTTTTCTGGGGCTCGGGAAAGTGGGGTGTACCCCAGAATCAAACCTGTGATGAAAGCTGAAATCGGCGCGGCGACACGTGGCTGTGCCTGCCCGCGGTGGAGAACAGCTGGCAGCTGGATAATCTGAGTGTGGCCCACACACGCGGGGCCTGTGCGTCTCAGGGAACCAAAAAACAAAAACAAACCATCAAAATCCCCCTAACTAAACCCAAGGCCAGGAGAAGCCGCTGTGGTCCAAGACCGTGTGTGTGTGAGGTAGAGGATTTGCAGGGGCGGCACTGATTTTGTATTCTTACGTCCCTGACAGGGCGCCATCTTGACAACCATGCTGGCCACGAGGAACTTTTCAGGTACCTGCATTAAGAACTCTGCTCCTGATCCTCCGTGCTCCTCTCTCCTCTTTAAATTGTCTTTTTTGTCTTTTTGGAATTAAAAAAAAAAAATCTAATAATTAGAAAAACCCCCGTTGCTCAGAGGGGGCAGATGTGTGGCACAGGTTCCTTCCTCTCCTGGGGCTGCCATGAGCAATCCGCCGGGGTGCGCTGGGTCCCCAGCCTGCCCCCCTCACGGGAGGGCCCCACGCAGCTCCGGCAGGTAGTCGGGGCCGGTGCACGGCTGGAAACCATCCGTCCAACGCTGGGGTGTGCGCAAGTGGTGGGAACATGCACTCCCTCGTTTTTAAGCTCAGCATTCTGAGCCTAGAATTTATTAGCTGAAATTCCACAAAGTAATAACTATGAATAAGGGATTTTTGTCTCATTTTCATAGAGAGTCCCAATAAGCAAGATTTTTAAAAGAAGACCATTGTTGAGGATCCCGTTCTCCTAGGCCGAGGTTCTTGCTGTAAGAGTGATTACAGCTGTCGCAGGTAGCTAAGTCAAGAATTTACGGAGAACCTCCCACCGAGCACTATCGTAGGGTAACAAACATTCTCAGAATGATTTCATGGTAAAAATAGGCATGTTCAATAATGGGCTAGAAGAAGCCAAGGCGCTTCTTTACTGGAGGAGTGACTGTCCAAAACAGAGATAAAGGATGCATTGCTTCCACTAATTATTTGAGTCTTGGAGGCTGCTTTTTTGATAGATTAGCTCAAAGGTCCAGGCTTCCAACAGTCAAATTCTTGTAAATGCTGAGCTGTCTTGTGCCTGGGAAGGAACTGGAGGCGCAGTGAGGCTGCACGGTAGACTCCCTGCCCGGCGCCTCGGACTGGAACGCTCGGCAAACTTCAGTGCCCCAAATGCTACCGCTGCAGTGTGCACGCTGTTCACACAACAGGGACCTGCCCCGTCAAATTATCTAGCATTTCTTCCATTCTTTATTTTACTTCCTGCTACGTATTTAGCCTGGGTGTTATAGTGCTATCAGGTAATGTCCCGTTATATCCTCATCAAATGTTCTTCAGCCAATTTCTAGTTATTATTTACTATGGTATGAAGCGATCATCTTTTCCCCCACTTTGCATTTAGTTATAGATGACGTGAAACCATAAGAGGCCTTCCAAAGGCTGCTAAAAAACAACAGCAATAATAATAGTGCAATGAATAAGGCGACAAATCGAGGGCCTGTGTCGGTCAGTTGTTTGTATGTTGTCCACTTTGTTTAGTGTAATAAAACCTTGTCGCTCGCTGCCTTGGTCAAGTCACCTGTTTTATAAACACTTGCTTAATATAGTTGACATTCATGTGAGTCCAATGCCGTACATTAAATATTAACTAATATATACTATATTCAAATAAATTAAGATATCACTGTGGCCCAGGAATTAGTGAATCACCCCAAGGTAGCATCAGTTGTTATAAATTCACATAGCATTAATTGTTAATGGCAAACTAACTTGAAAGAAAAATCTCCAGAATTAAAATTTCGTTGAAGTGTTAAATACACTCTTTAGGCATAAATTGGGCCTGTGGTCATATACGTACCCGTACATGGAAGCTTTTCGTTGACCTCACATTTTCCTGTTCATCATCCTGTGAACTAAAAACTCATGACTAATATGTGGATTTTATATCATTTCTGAATGTCGTAGCATGAAAAGCAAACTTTGTTTTCAATTCATCACTTCCAAGTCAACTGAATGACATTAGAGCCAGTGACAACATCTTGTACTTGAAATTGCTTTTTAGTTTTGGGTATTCTGTTCATGCTATTTCATTGCCGAACATGTTCTTTAAAGCAATTTGTCCAGAAGTGTATGGTTATAAAGCTGTTTTTGTTTTTTCTTTTCTCCCTTTATGTGGAATGTATTTCTTGTGAGGTAAGGTGACCAGTAACCAACAGGGACATTTCTGCATCGCCCAGGCCAAAACCCCTGCTTACCCTGAATCATTGTCTTCTCTTTGCTTGCTGTTGCAACTCCAATTATTCTGAGTTTGCTTCCTAATCTATTAACTGCCACGGGATGTACTTACTGTTGCTTTTTAGCTCCAGGCAAGCAGTACTATAGCTAAGGCAACTATTTCTTACAATCACAATTAATAATAAATTAATAGCTATGTTGCTAAAAACTAAATAAAATTAACCTTTTTTGTACCTTTTAAATAAATTTAAAATTTTACCAAAGTGCTGTCAAAATAACATGCCAGATCAAATGAATGTCAGGAAATTACATGTTCATGCAGTTCTAGTCTAGCTAGGTATTTCCACTTCTGATGCCAAATTCTTTGGGGATATTCGTAAATAATTATACATAATTAACATTAAATGGGATCATAAGTGTGTATTTGTCCTGCATATTCATGAATTCTCCACCTGGCATCCTAATTGTCATCGACAGTTCTATTATCTGTTCACTGTGTGTGTACCCATTCATAAGAATATATTTTGAAGGGATGACTTCACCTTTTTAATTACACTAAAGAAGTTCAGTAACAGAAGGAATGATAAAAACTCCCCACCAAAAAAAAAAAAAATGAAGTTTCGTAATTGACCATATGCTTCAGGATTTCTCTGATTCATTTGAAGATTTCATTTTGTTTTATATCTTGTCTCAAATTGTATGATTTTTACCTTTTCAACATAAAGGCTTTTGTTTATGAAGCCTTTGTATTCTGATTTCGAAGTATAAAAGAATACATAATGCCGTTTTTTTTTTTTTTAAAGGTCATGTACTAAGCATTTTGAAAATTTGCTCTAGGTCAATAATATGCTAATTCATTTAAATACAGTTAATATTTTTTTTTGTAAAACTGAAATTGCCTGATTTCAGAAATATATTAAAGAGGTTATTTAGTCAGAGCAAATTGTTCCAAATGAGTTTTCAGCCTCTGGAAAGAGGGTCTTCAATGGCGGAACTGACGTGGTCACCACACTTGTGGTGTGAATGAACATGTAATACGATCTGTCAGCTGGGGTCCCGAGACTGAGACCAACTTTCTGGATTACAAAAGGATAGTCCAGTTAAAGTTCCAGTATCCTTTTCGCAACCAACGGTGACATAACACCCAGTAACACAACTGGCAAACTGTTCCAGTCATACCCAATGAAGTCCTTAAGAATTTAATTCTAAATTTGTTGTGGCAAACCAAGAAAAGGGATACTGCGTTTCGATGTCCTGTAAGCTCATGAGTGTGACCATGATAACTGGGCACATGTTGGCCGTAACTCAGCAGAGGCGGTAGGAGGGGACCTCACTGCTTTGTCGCCTGGTTGTGGGTGTCCCTGGAGAACTCACTAAGCTGATTTTCCTCTCATTTTGCAGCAGCCAAGAGTTTGTTGAAGAAACCAGATGGAGTGAAGGTAAGTGAGACAGGTGCTCCCAATCCATTTCTGACTTCAGATGTTGAATAATTTTTACATGTTAAATATAAGTCTTAATTAAGTCTGCAACTTGTATTTTTTTATAGCTCCTGATAAAGGATGCAGGTTGAAATATGAAATAATTTAATACACAAAGATGACTAACATTTATACTAAGACATATATTTTTCTATCTGATTATATAGTAAGTAACCATGAAAAAAAGCACTCTTATACAGTATAGAGTTCCTGTGGAAACTGAATGTCTACATCCTCTCTGCCCAAACTACCATGGTGACCTGCAAATCTATAAAAACCAAATGTTTTTGCGAATTGTTATGCTATGTTCTTGAAGCCCTGCTGAAGTGCATAGCCTTTAAAAAAAACTCACACTGGATATGGAAAATATAACATCAAATGACTAAAATTTCTCTACTTGGGCATTTTTTGTAAAGGCCCTAATTGTTCCTATGTTTCTCTCATAAGGTATTGAGAAATATTCAAGGTCAATATTCTGAACAAATCTTACAGAAAACTTCCAAGAAAAATAACAGCAGGATATTTTGATTTTCTTGGGTTTCTAAACAAAAGAATGCAAGTTATTTTCTACTGATTGTATTTTGCTTCAAGGGGATTTGCTTTTGATGGAATGTAACCTTATATTTGCATAATGATACTTGTTACCTTTCCAGAGTAATCACCTAAATGTTTTATTTCTTTAATCCTTTTCTTTCTCTTCCAAGGGCAGATGCATACATTCCTCATCAACACTTCAACATTCTTGGGAATTAAGTAATATTCCAGCATTTGAACTTGACCCAAGTCAAGTGGTCAGTTCCTATCGAAAATCTAACATAAAAAATCATTTGTCACTTCAAATCTTCATGCCCGGTCATTTCTCTACCACCTGTCTGTGTGAAACCTGGAAATTTGGCCAGTGCTGGTGGCCATGCACCTCTGTATTCCCATTAGGGTGGCATTTCCACTTGCCAGTTGCTTTCCTCACCCTGTAATTTTACCTTCCGTC